>NC_054829.1:111688342-113063686 GCF_018345385.1 Vulpes lagopus | reverse complement strand
AGAGCTGAATTCTTTGCAAATAGATTCACAATGAACTTTGTAAAATATTGATTATAGGAAACCTTGAAGAAAATAAATTCTGGCTATGTAATAATTTTTATAAATAAATAGCCCCTGTCAAATAAATGATAATCCAAGAAAAATACAGAGTTGCCCACGATACCTATAACCTATGTCATGAGTAGTTTGCCTATTTGAATTAGCCTTTATTCCATTTAGTGTGCATTACCATCACTATAGTCCCTGACATTAAAAAGGTTATGATATTCTTGGGGATGATGCCAGTTATCTGAAAATAAATATGGTAGGTTATTATTATTTGCAGTAGTTAAGCTTTATAAAATCGCCATGAACACTGAATTAATGAATATCAAATCATTGATCCTAGCAGAAATACAGAGTTGGGTTCCTGTGAGCCTCCACTCACAAAATTTTTATCAACTGATCAATACATAACCCTGCTTTTGTGTATTTCTGTTTAAAGACACTTAATATATATTATTAATTCTTTGGGGATCCCTGGGTGGCTCAGCGGTTTGGCGCCTGCCTTCAGCCCAGGGCGGGATACAGGAGACCCGGGATCAAGAGTCCCGCGTCGGGCTCCCTGCATGGAGCCCGCTTCTCCCTCCTCCTGTGTCTCTGCCTCTCTCTCTCTCTCTCTCTCTCTCTCTCATAAATAAATAAATAAATATTTTAAAAAAATTCTTTAGCAGTGCACTGTCAGGCAACAACACTCTACCGCATGTATTGAATGAAGCTTATCAATCACGTTTTGTCCATAAGGCACATCACAGCCTTCTTGAGCTTGGAAACACTAGACAGCACCTCAGTACTACACTTGGGAACATTTTAAATAGCAAAATCACCAACAAAACCCTCACAATTATGAAAAGACACGGCTCTAAGAGCCACCTAAAAAACACTTGTTTATAATGAGAGCTGAAACAACTCAGGTAGGGCCTTGCTTTTTTTGACCTCAATTACAGATGCCTACAGCTGGTGACTCAAATTTTTCGTCGTTCTGCGCACGTCCATGAATGACATAAAAGAATTCTGAGTACTGATTTTGGGGTTACAAATAAATTTTAGCTAGGAAGTGATTTCAAATTCAGAAATACAGAATTTGCAAATAATGAGGATTAACTGTAATTGGATATATTCTAATAGTTTTTTTCCCATTATGTATTTAAGTTCTGCATAGAATGCTATCTTAGGGATCCCTGGGTGGCGCAGCGGTTTAGCGCCTGCCTTTGGCCCAGGGCGTGATCCTGGAGAACCGGGATCGAATCCCACGTCGGGCTCCCAGTGCATGGAGCCTGCTTCTCCCTCTGCCTGTGTCTCTGCCTCTCTCTCTCTCTCTCTCTGTGACTATCATAAATAAATAAAAATTAAAAAAAAAAAGAATGCTATCTTAGTAGTTGCAATCTAAGTGTTACAAACAAGTTTCCAATGCAACATTTTTATCACAGAAATGAAAAGCAGAGATAACAAAGATCCTTATTTTATTATACTGTTTTTAATGACCCTAAATGTTCAAACTAGGCAAATTAGTTAGGTGGTTAGAGAAAAACTACTTTCTTGCAGAAAATTCTTTTAATTCAACCAGAGCAAAAACTACTTTGCTGCAGCAAACTCTCAACCATACTTTAGATTACTACTCAAATATTTTAGTTTTATGGGAATGAATATACTTTTGGGTCAATGAAAAACTTAATGGAACATGAAAAGCTGGTTAAAACAAAATGAAAATTGCCAGAACTATGGATCTTCTACAAAAAAGAAAGAAGAAAGAAAGAATTAAATTGATGCACATGAAGAATAAATAAGACAGAGGTGTTTCCATAGTTAAGCTGATATTAGAAATCTGATCAAATTGAGAATAACTAAAAATTGTTCCCATTTGTTTAGTAGCTGATGATTGATCTGTTAATGATATAATTTCGCTTCCTAGTGGACAGGTGGTAGGGAGTTAAAAGATTATTTGTGAAAGCACCTCAACTGATGCTAACTGCCAGCTTTGAATAAACCAAGAGTTGAACAAGAATAGGATTCATGTTAAGTTTTTTTCAGAGCAAGGTTAAAACACACTGGTGAGTAGAATATGAATTCTTTCCAATGTTATTATAAATTTAAAGCAGGTTATTTATTAGAGTAAAATTTTGTAAATGATTTAAAAGATAAAGTTTTTTTCTGAGGATTCAGGCATTGGATACTGCAGATATCACTGATTGTTACTAAGCCAAGAATTGTTTATAAGGAATCCTCTGTCTTGTAGTTTAGGTAAAAAGAGTGGGGTTTTCTACTTAATTACAAATACTTGCTTAATAGACTTAACTTGTACAATATAAACTGATGATCCAATTTCAAAATTTTGAATGCAAAATTTATATAATAAAAATTACAATAGAAACAACACATTTTTTTTTTGAAACAACACATTTTTTTTTTGAAACAACACATTTTTTAAGTGAAAATATTTTACAGTTGCTTTTAGACCTTGTAACAATTTTAAGCTACAATAATCAGTTTCATGGATCTCACAAATTCTAGTCAAGTAGTTAAAGGATTTTGATTTTCCAGAATAATGAATAATTTAAAAGCAATTTAGACATGTCCTGTACATAGTAAATATATATAAAAGGCTCATCTAAGCTGTACTGTTAGAAACAAATAATCCTCATTTTAAAATGCTATAACAGCAAAACATTTGTAACACATTATGTGACAAAATATAAACTATCAAAAATCTAAGGCTATAATCTTTTGAGGAAAAAAATCAAATTAGATAAAGCCTTTCTTTTTCACTGAGATAGAATTGGCAATAGTAGTCTGTGTCTGAACACCAACTCTCCTCTGAGTCTAATTATGGTGAGATCAGCTATCACAAATAACCTGTCTCAGAATCTCATCCTTCTTACCTGTTCCAAATCAGAGCATTTGTCTATTTTTTTTCCTGACTGATATCACTATCACCAATTGAAGAACTTAGATCTAAAGACCACAGGACTACTTTCAAAGTCCTGATAAAACACTAAGGTCATGATCAACAAAATGCTTGTTAGCTTTAATTTATGACAATCACACTAAAATTCTGTATCTTCCTCTGGAGAACTTTAGGTATTTATGAATCAGTGCTTTGCACTCATCCATCTTACCAATGTACCTCACTGTACTAACTAGGGGAGGGAAAACAACATTTTCCAAATACTCCCCAACTCATCCTCATAGTTTGATCAAACTGAGCACTTACAAAGACTCTTAGACAAACGGATGATAGATGTAGGGAGACAAAAATGAAGGATGTGAAACTTCTAGTTCTGCTCTAACATATGAAAAAATTGGAAATCAGTACTCTTATCCTTACAGCAAGAAAAAGCAAGGCATACTGAGAACAACTTTTCTTGGACTTATCAGAGAGCTGATCTTTTGAGCAAATGACCACCCCCAACTCTGGAGAGCAGTCACATGAAGAGGAATACAGCTCCTCTTAGGAGATTTGTTTCCCTGAAGCAGAAGACTATGATCTTTTTAGGAAAAGTAGAATGGTTATTTCAATGAATTGCTGGTGCTAAGTGTGGGCTAGCATAAGAGTGAGAAACCCCCAGGAGCTGCCGTCATAGGTGGGTACACATTTACTTATGTTTACAGTCCAGGAACCACACCAGTTTTCCCCAGTGAGGATCTGAGAAAAATCTGCTTCTGGCCCTGACATGGGGGAAAGGGGAGACAATAGCATTCTGGAAACTTGCTCAGACGTTCCTCCCTACAAAACCTAACCAAGAGGAATGAATTTGCCAGAGACCAATTCTGAAACCTTATCACAAGTTGGGGAGGGTAATTTCACCCAGATTCAACTTTCCAGCCTTACCTAAGAGGAAAACAAAGAAGCAAGGAAACAAAGACAACAAAAAATAATCAAATTGACACAAAACAAAAAATCAAAGTTAGCAAGGAAGAGGGCTTCCAGGAATTGGATTGGTAACACCGCAGCCAAGGAAAAGCAGAAGAGCAAGGGAAAAACAAGTTATGTTATTGTGGGAAGGACAGAAGTACTTGTGAAGGCCACACTCTCAAGATACTAGCTCACTAAAAGATTGAGCTTTAATCAGGATATTATCAAGTGCTCTCTCTTCCCCATGTTGCATCATTACACCCCAAAAGCTCTAGTATACTAAATGAATTAAAAAATGTCTCTGAGGAGCAATCAATATTAGGAGAAACCTCAAATCCAAGTCAGGAGACAAAAATAGGAACACTAAAAGAATTTGGAGTTTCTGGTATCTATGATTAAAACAAACCTTAATTATAGTTCAGCTTCTAGACATATTAACATAAATCCGTACACTAAATCATATATACATGATCACCTATTACCTGATACAGCAAGTACAGATTTCAACAAAAAATTCCAAGATATGGTAAAAAAAAAAAACCCACAAGGAAAAATGTATTTTGAGGATGCAAAACAAGCTTCATATGTACATTCAGGTATGACACAGGTGCTGGGATTATCAGATAAGAAATTTAAAATAGCTATGATTAATATGTAAAGGACTCTAATGGAAAATCAGATAACATGCAAGACCAGATGGTTAATGTCAGCAGACAGAAGGAAACTATATTTAAAAAAAAAAAAAAGAAAGAAAAAAAGAAATGCTGGAAATAAAAAACATAGTAACATAAGTGAATGCCTTTGACACATTTATCAGTAGACTCCACACCACTGAGTAAATTTGAAAATAGCTCAATAGAATCTTAACCAAACTGAAACACAAAGAGAAAAAAATAATAAAAACAAGCTGAACAGCATACACAAAAACTGTGCAACAATATCAAAAGGTGCAATATACACATAATTGGAACACCGGGAGGAAAAAAGAGAACAAAGTAGAAGAAATATTTGAAGTCATAATGGCTGAGAATGTTCCAAAATTAATGAAAGATATCAATGCACAGATCCAAGAAGCTCATAAAACACCAAACAAGATATTTATACACCAAACAGGATATTTATACCCAAACCCTATCCTATCAGTTTTCTCAAAATAGGTACATTCTTTGTTTTCTCTTGGTACAAATATTTTTTTTAGTGGATATGGTGCTGATGCCTCTTCCTGAAATGTTGCTTCCAATACTTTACTTACCTTATGGGGCAGTCATAACTATTGTGTTGGTTCTGAAAGTATGTATCATCTCAAAAAATAGGTTGTTTGCATCACAGCAGTCCATCTTCTGCCATTAGAGCAGGACTTGATGCTGATTGCTATCTTTCTCCTAAAGTTTACTTAAAAGATGCTTATCTTTTATGAATCCTTTACTTCTAGGATCCAACTTATTCTTAAGATCTATTCAGGGAAATATAGGTTTAATTACCACAAACTCAGCTGTTTTACCTTATCTCTGGACAAGAAACATAGCAATAAAAAGGAATTAAAATGTTCCATAGTCAAGTCTAATTTACCAGTACAAATTATTGCTGATTTCTTTACTTTAAAACACTACATTCTTTGGCTAACAATGTACAAAGTATGGCCTTGACTTATTTTTCAAGGTGAAGACATCATAAATCATATTCTGGAAGATATTCCCAGTGTGCTATCTGCTCTCCTTCCATTACCACTCAAATGGGATAATTATAAGCAGAACTTTAAGAAAATATTTAGAACATCATTAAATGCTTTGTGGATCTTTTTACTTTTATACAAAATTTCAGTAAGAGCACATATATCAAGTGCCTCTATGGATTATGTCTGGTTTTTATGAATTTCACATTTTTATACTCTTATATGGCAAAAAGCCATGTTTCTCATAAACAGGAGTTCATAATTAGTTTTTACTAAGATGTGGGTTCTCAGAAAAGGAATCCTGAGTATTTTGGAATATCACTTTTACTGAGTAATTTTGCAGAATTTTATTTTCAAATGAATGATGATAGTTATTCTAGTAGCTCATATAACTTCAAATTATTCAGGCAATACAAGAAAATCTCTCTTATAATGGAAAATAGCTACTTTTTTAAACTTTAAGGTTTTTATTTGTAAAAAATAAATTTCTGAGGTTTTCTCTAACAGCTACATGTAGTAATTTGCAGGGAACTCCTCCATTTTTCCCTGTAGCTCCATACTCCACCAGAAAACACAATGTATTAGGTATTTCATAATTAGTCTTTAGAATCATCAAGTTTCGGTCTTGGTAGAGACTATGGAAGCAACCTTATCCAACATCCTCACTCCCTCACTTAATTGATGACGATTTGAGGGTCAGATTCAGGAAGTGGTTTGCTCAAATTAAACAAGGTTCTGAGATTCTTTGCCAGTTAAAATAGAATTAATTTAAAAATAGAATTTATTTTTGAATTGTTAGAATTAGTA
The DNA here is from genome assembly GCF_018345385.1 of Vulpes lagopus. Classification (NCBI taxonomy): domain Eukaryota; kingdom Metazoa; phylum Chordata; class Mammalia; order Carnivora; family Canidae; genus Vulpes; species Vulpes lagopus. The sequence continues at coordinate 113,057,315 of NC_054829.1, read as the reverse complement.
AGTTAAGGGGAAAATGTCAGAGTATTTGATGGCTCTGAAAACACAATTGGAAATACAATATAGGACAATAAGGTATTGTATTATAGTTTCCCTTTTAAAAAGAGGATTATGGGAGATATCTAATAATATTCATTAAAAATACAGATTAAGACTTAGGGTATAGATTCTATTCTATTAGTAGGAACATGATAAAAGAACCAATGCTTCCCCCTAAAGGACTCCATATTCTCTCAGTGATTCTACTTAGATTGGATAATTTTTTTACTTCTTGTTAATATACTTTTTATATTTTATTGATATGTTCTTAGAATATTATAATCTTATAGCTCTAAGGGACTATTCAGAAATCAATTTAAAACAACTTGCTTATTTTACAAATTAAAATAAGTGAAAAACTTACACTATGAATGATGTCAAATTATGGAATATAAAGGGTTTTGTTTTTCTCATGTGTACGTGCTATGCATTTTACAACTGAATATGGAGCATATCTTTTCTTTTTTATATCATTTTAATCTTATTAGACACTAATCATTTTAATACTATTTTCAGTACCTAAATGACTTTAAGAAAATATTGAGGATCTCTAAAGATCTTCTGGAATAAATCCTGAATAAACCATTTAAATGACAAAAGGAGCTCTTGAGGTTTAGGTCATGATTTTAGAATTTAGAATTAAGATTAGCTTTGCCTATGTAGATATATTCTAAAGACAAATATTATAAATAAAAGCTTTTTTTAAAAAAGTCTAGCATCAGCAGACATATCTGAATACAAAGCTCCTTTGGGTTTAATAGTGGTTCTGCATCTAGAGTTCCAAGAGCTTAGTATTGAGTTCCTTTAGAATCTCTGTCATTTTGAATTTTCTACTTGGTATGTCATTTTACATATGTTGCAATTAATTAGCTATAAGATGTAGTGAACAAAACATTAGCAGCAGTAGGCCATGTTTGTCTCAGACATATATTTAAAATACTCAATTCTATCAAAAGAGAACTGCTTTTAGATAAAAGAGCATTTCAGCAAACATGTATATAATTAATTCCTCTACTAATACAGTAAAACAAACAAAACCCTTCTAGGCTCTTCCTTCCTCTCTGTCTTCAAAATAATTGGGTCTATTGGATTTCTAGAATTTTTTTTTTCTAAGACTCTTTGTGGAATACCTTGCTGAGTAATTTGTACCCAGTCTTAGGTATTAGAACTGAGCTCCACACAGGTGTGTTTGCAGGGGTAGTCCTTTCGTTGCAGCTTTTAGCAAGTAGTGTGAACGAAAATTACAAGAGTAAAGTCATTATATGGGAATCATTTTCTTTTAATAAATTTGTTCTAATAGCATGAAGGGTTTGGAGATTATTATTAGTTTGTCAGTAAAGAATACTCTTATTTCCTGGAAAGTACTCCATCTCTCAATTAAAAAAATACATTTTTCTTTCATAAAAAAGAATTCAATAAGGAGAACAATTCCCTGAACTATTTTTACACACTATACATCGTGTAGTCCTCTTTACAATAGGACTATACAATGTGGCATCTCTGACCAAAGAGGCAAGCTGACTGTGGTTATTGCTGTAGCTATTTTAAGAGTAGCCCCTTTAATTCCTGTTAAAGCTTTGACTTAATGGCCATACAAGTCTTTGAGATAACACTGAACTCAAAAGGGACTGCCAGTGGCATGAACATTAGTAATTAACTTCCCATGTTTGTATGTAACAACTGGGATGCTTCTGGTTCCGACTAACAAAATTCCTGGCTTAAACAATAAGGAACTTGCAAAAGTTTAGAAGTTGCATGGGCCTCAGGTTTGTTAGATTATGCAGATAATTGTATCCTTAAGGCCTCAAATTCCTCCATGTCTCCAGTCTATATTGTACAATATCAATTTTTTTCCCTGTGCCTATAATATGGCTACCATAATTCCAAGAACTGATTATTTTCTTGAATACAAGTTTCCTCTTGTATCCACAGAATAATTTTTTCCTTACACTCTAATTTAGCACAAGGCATTTGCCTATTGCTAGGGGAATATCTTACAATGGTCAATCTAGGTTCCTTAACCAATTATTGGCAAGAGAAATGGGTAACACGACCAGCTTTACTAATTAAGGATCATTCCTGGGTCTGATGTCAATTCCCCAAGCTATATGTTTTTGTCCATGAAAGAAGGCTGGAATGTATATCAGAGACTTAAGTATAATAGGTTTATTTTTCCTATATAGCAGACTTTTCTTATAGATTAACATAAAATAATTTATGAAAAAAACACCTAGGAAAATATGAATAGACATGGAAGTAACAGAGATCTAAATTTTCTTTATTTTCAACAAGGATATCATCTTGCACACAAACCGCCATTTCTCTAATGGGGGATAAACAATAATAAAGATTAAATATGTCATTAAATTCTAGTTTAGAACTTTTTTTTCAGTCTAAATGAGTGCCTTTGGGGCAATTTATTCAATGAATTTAAAGTTTAACTCCCCATCACATCTGCCTTTCCAGACTCCAGGGGTCCTGGCTCCTTTTCCTCCTCTTCTGAATAGTATCTGAGTAAAGGGAGGACTGACATTTTCTCAAGTTGTTGGCAGGAGACCACTGTTCACATAAAGCCATTTGTGCAGCTTGGTCATGGCTCATTACCAGTAGGCTCTGGGTTAGACTGTTCTCATTGCCTCAGATCTGGAGACTTTGCAGCTGGTGCACCACTTGGCCTGTTCTGAGACAGAGATGATTGTCTCAAGACAATTGCTCCCAGAAAGTTGAGCCATTGCTCTTTGTTGAACAGGTACCACTCAGGCTCTTTTTGACTTACATATCACCTGATATCTGACTATAACTTCTATTTGGTCCCCTGGCTTTGGCGATTCCCCCATACTTTCAAATATAACATGCCATAGCTTGCTGTTGGGAATTCTCTGGTATCTGGAATTTTGGGCTAGCCACTAAAAGGCACTTAGTGACTTTTGAAGTTCATTGGAGATTTCAGTGCAGGACTCATGGTGTTGGCATAGAATTGGAGGAACTAGAATTAATTTACTTGTGTAAGCTCTTTTGGGACATTAACTGTCAAGGACTCAGTAAAAGTAGGAAAATTCATGGATATGGTGGCTCTGAGAAGTGTAGAGAAGGCAGTGGCTCAAACTGAGTGAAGATGAAATTATCATGGAATACGGTGGGGAAGGGATTAAAAAGCCCAGGAAGGTAGGCATGTTGGAATGTGCATATTATGTGAAGCTACAAGATCCACCAGAAGAGTAGTATATTTATGAGAGGGGCCAGAGGACATAGCAGTCATGTTGATCAGGAATATGCTGCCTAAAAGGTACATCAGCATTGCTCAGAGGTTCAGTAGTAGCTCTTATCAGCAAGCCAGGACTTACATAAAGAGAGGTGGCCACAGAGCTTGGCAAAGGGACTGATGAGGACATAAAGCAATAGAAGCCAGGGATGGCTGTTAACCACCAGAAGCTGGAGGCTGCCACTGTAAGAGTAAGCTCGGCAATATTTATATTTTGTCACTGAAATCTTGATGATTATTTGTTATAGCAACTAGGACTTCTCTAACACAGAAATGTGAAACTTAAAGGGACTACCATAATATAAAACTAATATATGTGTTATTAACTTAGACATCATATGCCAGATGGTGAAGAAATGTAAGGATTCCCAATTAGTAATCTGTTACTGAAAGTCGTATTTTTTTTTGGCAAAAAAGCTAACCAAGAGCCTGTATCTTATTTTGTACAAAAGGAAAAACTAGGGGATCCCTGGGTGGTGCAGCGGTTTGGCACCTGCCTTTGGCCCAGGGCGCAATCCTGGAGACCCGGGATCGAGTCCCACGTCAGGCTCCTGGTGCATGGAGCCTGCTTCTCCCTCTGCCTGTGTCTCTGCCTCTCTCTCTCTGTGTGACTATCATAAATAAATAAAAAAAATTTAAAAAAAAGGAAAAACTAGAATTATAAATTACCCCTAAAACTCCAAGCTATTTCCTTAAAAGTAACTAAATTAAGTAAAAATCTCTATATATAAATAAAAAATCACCTTGTTTAGATGAAAAATCTTAAAAGTATTACTTGCCAATAACTAATAATTGCTTTGTATGTAAAAATGTATTTAGTTTGCATACCACTCATATGCAAACTGATGTTTAATATGCTTACATATAATTCTGACATTCTGTCAATTGTTTTGAGAATATATCTTAAGATTCACCTCCACTTTTTTGTTGTTTAAAATGCTATATTGGATTTGGGGAACATATGTGAATATAGATAGATATGTATGTGCTCATTAAAAATACAAGCTGAAAAAAATACAAGCTGAAAATGGGTTACTGAGAGATATACCCATTAAGTTTGTATATTAAAAACAAGATACTTTCTACTGAGAAAATGTTTAACTGGAGGATATTTTTCAGGGTATGCCTGCAAATATTATAGAATGAAAGCTAGATACTAGTTATGCATCGAAAAGATAGGGGACTCAATAGATATGGGTCCCAGTCAGTGTAGGAAATTTTCAGAGTCCAAGTATTGGGTGGAATGAATCAGGAAAATAAGAGGTAATGGTCAGAAATGTTTACACTGGAAAATATTTTGGCATGAAATATTTTCAAATCTAGTAGAAATCAAGTCAGATGGTCATCCAAAAAGACTTTGTCCTGCCCTTTTACCACTTCTCACTCCCCCTTCAACCCTGAAGGCTTCAGAGGTCTCAAGGTCTCATATGAGTGTTTGAAGCCAAGATGGAAGAGTGGCATGGTTGGCTTCCAGCCTTTTTTGTTCCAAGCTAGAAAAGTGGAGAGGCTTTGACTTTGGACAAGAAATCTTTCCCAAGTAATTATTTGCCCCCTTGTCATGCTTTTCTGATTCTTCAAAGCCCCTTTTACCTGCATATCTGTGCATCTCTCCCCTGCAGCTCTGCAGAGAAGCAGATAGCTCACCCATTAGTCCCCGTTCCTTTGCAGTCCACCCCAGCTAAGGCTGCCTCTTAGGCTTCAGTGCCCTCCTGGAGGCCTTCCTGCACAAAACAAGGATGTTTCCTCCTCCTCCTTCTTCCTTTTTTTTTTTTTTTTTAATTAAATGTAGATGCTAGCAATTCCTTATCCCCACCCTGCCCTACTCCAGCTGTGCTGTGCCTCTTCCTTGTATTCCCAGTTACTTCCCCTTTCCTGGTTCTTTTCTGTCAATAAGGCTATTGAGAAACAAGATGCCCATATTTTTCCCCTGCTGAGAATCACTCTTTCCTCTCCACGGTGCCAGAATCCATCCCACAACTGAAACCTTCAAAATACAATTATTCCTTTTTTCTTTCTTCTCCAGTGTCTGAGGGAGGAGTCAGCACTTACTTCCACTACCCCCTGTGCCAACTCTTAGGTTTTAGGAATATATAGAGAGTACTGGAGAGGATTCCCTCATAGTGTGATCTCTTTTGTTCTAGGTTTCATAGTTTGTGTTCCCAGGAGGTTACCAACCCATTAAAATATGACAATATATAGAGGCACAGATATTCTGTCTGTGGTTATATGTATTTATGCTCATATGTCATTATTTTTCTTTCTGTTCTTCATTGTCTCCAAGTCTCAGTTTAGTTTCTTTTATTTGGATAGCTTAGTATTTCCTCCCTTCCTCCCTTCCTTCCTTCCTTCTCTCTTTCTCTCTCTCTCTTCCTTCCTTCCCAAAGACAAAGGACAATTTATTATAACAATAGCAGTGACCAGAGTTCATCTTTTTTCTTGTCCCCGTTCCCTGAAACCCAGTTCCTGCAGAGGTTTAGGTGTCACAGACACATATGCAGATGAATTACAGGAGAGGAACCCTGAGTGTAGGGAACGCAGATCTTTCAAAAGAGGTAATAAGATGACCTGATTTTTGTCATAGGGAGACACTGCTTTTATTGCAATGGCCAGTAAACAAATCTGCCCTTTGTTATCTCTATCTGTTTGCTGTCAAACAGCTTTGGAAAGACACGCGGAGCAAAGGCAGTCTGCTTGTGAGACAGGCAGAATGGAAAGAGATTTACAAATTGTCTCCCAATCTTCCTTCTATGTAATTTTCGCTCTCTCTTCCCCAAATGACCCTCGATGAACCTTAACTATCTGATAACCTTTTCTTGTTGCAATCATCTACAAACCTTAGTTACTCCCTCTCGTTTTCTGAAGATTTCTGAAAAGAAAAAAAAAATCTGTGTATTGATTACTCTTAATATAATTGCTTTTTATTTCCCTGACTTCTTTTCCTCCGTGATCTTAACCTTTACTCTATTTTCTGATTAGTTGTGAAATTGAACATCATTTCATATATCAGATATTTTATGGATAGTATTTTCTTTCAGATGCTTTTGATAACTTCCTCATACCCTGGCAAGCATATATAATATTCTAAATTCCAGTATGATGAATAGTATTGATGTGTGGTATTTGCTTTCTTTTCTTTTCTTCTTTTGTAGTTATCTTGTTATTTCTGTCAGAGTTTAATTTTTTCTTATCCTTTAGATTCAGAATTTTACCATGCTAAAGGGTATATGTAATTTTTCATCATCTACCTGAAAAATAGGTGAATACTTCTGGCTTGCAAGCTCACATTTTTTTTTCCTGTGGGAATTTTTACTGTTATTATTTGTTTAATTATGCCACTCTTCCATATTTGTATCCCTCTCCCCACCTTTTGAACCTATTATATTATATCTCCTGTTTCTTTTCTTCTCTTATACAATTTCTATTTCTATATGTATTTGTACCATAAGATATTTTTTGAACTTAAACTTTCAGGCCAATAAAAAATAAGTCTTCTTTTTTTTTAAAGATTTTATTTATTTATTTATTCGTGAGAAAGAGAGAGAGAGAGAGAGAGAGAGAGAGAGAGAGAGGCAGAGACACAGGCTGAGGGAGAAGCAGGCTCCATGCAGGGAGCCCAACGTGGAACTCGATCCCAGGTCTCCAGGATCAGGCCCTGGGCAGAAGGCAGCGCTAAACCGCTGAGCCACCCGGGCTGCCCAAAAACAAGTCTTAAGAGTAACATACTTTCCTTAAATAATTTCTTGATTCCTTTAGTTTGCTAAGATAAACTTGGTTTCTGAATGTCTTATTTTCTGTGTGTTGTGTTGAATCTTCTTAAGTGCTTTATTATGTAGCTATTCAGATATTTGTACAACTAACTCTTCAAGCAATTCTGTATCTTTATTTTTGTGTTCTGAAATCTGCCTCACCTTGTCTCTCTACTAGACTCCTTTACATAATATGTTATTTTTTATTTATAAATTCATTTTAGCTCATTTCTGGTTATTGTAGCATTTTTTTCAGGATCCCTGGGTGGTGAAAAGCAAAGAAACCTTGTTCTTACAGGATATAAATGTAAAGAAATGACCAAAATAGTCTCAATGTTTTCTTTAGCTTGACGGAACTTTGTATAGGTTTCTTATTAATCACAATTTCCTATTCTCCTTTGTCTTAAAGAATTTCCTTAGAAAGCTTGTAATTGTAAATCCTTTCTGTTCCTTTTTATTTTTTTATTTTTTAAATTTTTTAATTTTTTTTTCCTTTCTGTTCCTTTTTAAAAAAGCTTCTTGCCACTTTTACAACCCAGGACTGTCTTTCTCAGAAACCTGGGGACTATAGAAATACAATCATTAAGGATGTTAGTGTCTCTATCTCTTAGTCTGAGTATAGGAGCTTAAACTCACTGGGCACCAATTAGCAAACAGATGGCTTAATCCCAGAAAAAAAAAATTGGGCAATAATTCAATGTGCTTGATGCATCTGATTGATGAATTTACCCCCCAACATTCTCCAGCACTTTTCCACTAGCACCCTTAAGCACTGAAGTCACTCTCTTGACTTTTCTTTTGGCAGAGTTTAGTTTAGTCTCTCACTCCTATTGCCAAAGTCTTTTTGTTGTTGAGAGAGAGAGAGAGAGAGAGAGAGAGAGAGAGAGAGAGAGAGAATGAGCTGATGGGGAGAGAGGCAGAGGGAAAGGGAGAAAGAATCTTAAGCAGGTTCCATACTCAGCATGGAGCTGAACATGGGACTCCATCTCACGACCCTAAGATCATAACCCGAGCTGAAATCAGGAGTCAGAGACTTAACGACTGAGCCACCCAAGTGCCCCTGCAGTAGTATTTAATAAAGTTTTCCTTCCTTGTTTAGCTTTGGTGCAATTTTTGCTTTGACAGAACCTAGGAAGCCTACTGCTTTGTGTTTTCTATCCCAGTGACAGGAGAGATTCAGCTCACCAATTAACACTCCCTTGGGCTCTAGGAAGTCAAGGACATTCATTATGTTCATATGGTTCATATGGAGTCTGTATCCTATCATGCACAGTCCTCTGAATGTCAAGCTTGTGCCTAGATCTGTCACTACAATTCTTACCCTAGATCCTTTGCTTTAGACTTATGCCAAAATTTGTCTGTATGATTAGCCAAATTACTGCCTAGTTCCCCAAACTGTGTAATCTTTAAATTATCAAAGTACTAAATGTTTATAAATATTCTAAATAACACAAAAACCTACCAAATAAAAATGAGAGTTCCTACCTATAATTCCTTTCCTCATAATCTCATTTGTTCAGGGATTTGTCATAAAAATGCAAACTTCTATATTCATTTATTTTGTGCAAATGTAGAACCATGCTTATCATATTTTTCTGTAACATATTGTTTTTACTCTTTGTTATATCTTAGAGGTATTCAATTTTAAAAGTCTTATGAAGTTCGTACCTTTAAGATTCTTTTATGCCACTCTCTCACATTAAATTTGGTCAAAATTAAATGCACTTACCAAATTGGTATATACTGCCTACATAGTTATTGAATACCCTGACAGGAATAAAAACTAAGGGTCAAAGAAAAAATGTACTTCCCCTGGAAGATTTTATGAACGTTTATCTTGAACAGAATTTACTCTCCTAGGGGCCTTTAAATTTCAGTGATAACACCAGAAACTGCAGAACAATTTTATTAAACTACAGGTGAATTGGTTAAAAATAAACTGGCTTATTTGACAAATTGATCATAATGCAAATTGCTCAACATGACAAATTGATCAAAAACGAATATTTCTAGTCATTGGCTTCAAATTATTTGTAATTTTGTGCATCGTGGAGATGTTTTTGCAATTTTTATGCAGCTTTAAGTATTTTTTCCTTTTATCAAAAGTTGGAGGAAGAAGTAATTTTTTGTGAACTCTGGGAGGGTTTGGAAAATTTGTACATGTTTCTTAGCATTTTGGTTCAATTTTCTTCTCTAAACATGTCACTGAATGTGCATTGAGGTTGCACATACTTCCTCTACAGCCTCGATCTTGAAAGCAGAAATTGTTTGAAATTGTAGCAATAATAACATAAAAAGGTAAAAATTATGCTTAAAATGTTCCTGGAAAACCTTGCTTGAGAGTAAAATATATATGCAATGGGAAAAGACAAAAACATGATTAAAATAAATGAAGTAGACAGCACTGATAGAATACAAATTAATTTTACAAAATAATAACTTTAGAAAGTAGAAAGTATTGTCCAAATGATGGTTAAAGTTTTGAAATTTGCCTTTGGACAAATTTCAAATCACCTGGAGCTGGAAATAAAATAAAAAATTTATGAACCTAAACCAAAGGAGCATTATAGTTAAAAGAGAATTTTAAAAATAGAAGAAACAGAAATGTAAAGATACATAAGTTGCAAACACCTCTATGTGTACAAAGTTAATAATATATGAAAATAATCAGTGTCTGAAAATACATTTGTCATTTCAGCTAACTCATTTGTGACATCATCAGCTACTTCAAATTTGTTTTTTTTTATCAATCACTTAGCAGTTAGCCAGCATGATGCTTAACTCTCTACAAATAACTTTAAATACATTTGCTGTTTCTGTGGAATTAACAAGATTCTCTACTATCCATGAAAATAGGGAGGATATAAATTCAAATCTCCATAGGAGGGACTTTGCTAACATTTGATATATGATTAGAAGTAATAAAATATATTTTATTTGTAGCTTATGAGTTGAATTTATCTGTATAGACAAAGTTATATATCTAATAGAATGAATTAAAATTAATTTCTTTGGAAATATTGTTTTCAGATATTGAAATGGACAGCTTCAACTCACATTTATTCTTTGCTTTTTGTGGGAAATAGCAGAAGTTCCCATTATCTGTCTTTGCGTTTTTGTTTTTTAAGATTTTACTTATTTATTTGAGAGAGAGAACACAGTGAAAAGCAGACTACTGGCTGGGGGGCTGAACCCAGGACCCTGGGATCATGACTTGAGTTGAAGGCAGACACTTAACCGCCTTAGCCACCCAGGTGCCCCCTGTTTTTGCGTTCTTGTTTCCTTCTAGCATCTGAAACTGGCAGCACATCACAGAACAGGAACAAGACTAACAATGGAACTATTCTGGGCAACACTGTTATTAAGAGACGTGTGACAATTTCCAAAGAATGCTCCTTTTAGAAACAAGCGAGAAGAAAAACCACCTTTTAGCTTTAAGGAAAATGAAATGATTCCTTAAAATTAAAGACAGAATTAAGGAAAACAGTTTTTCCATAAACATCAAAAATATTTTGAGGAATATTTCACTACTTAAATGAAATTCGATTCAATGGCCTAAGAGGTCATCAGCAAGAAATGTTTCATTTCCAAAGAAAAGTTTTACTTCAAACAAACCAGATATGACCTAAAAAAGATGCTTAAAAGAATTATATGCTTTTAAGTATACAACATACTCAAACTTCTAAAAAAAAATGTAGGAAGGAAGAACTCTCTTGGCATGGACCTTTTGCTTTAGTGTAGTAAGATGAGATGGCAAAGAAAGTATTTCATTCTGTAATAAGCAAACCTAAGAAAACTTGAAAGGAAAATGGAATGCAATTCACCAGTGGATCTTGGAATAGTGTCTCTATCATATTAATAAAGCATGTTTATATATTGACTACTAATATAACTTGTTCCCATTTTCATCTTACTGTTAATATACTCAATTCTCAAGTACTTTAAGACCTCGCGCTATCATAGAAAATATTTAAGGAAGATATCACCGCTGACTTCCTTGAGGAATCATATAGGAAAGGTCTAATGTAAGCTAGTCTTTCTCTAAAAAGGAGAAAATGGACAAACTAGAAAAATGTGAAAAATGACAATATCACTAGGTAAATCTCAGGGTTCATTGGAAGGTCACTGGTGGGACCGTTTTCTCTGGGAAGTAATACTAGTTTGAGACAAATGAATTCAATTTAAAAAGGAGAAAAATCAATTAGATTCAAGTTTAATAACACTTCATTTAGAATGAATGTGTGTGTGTGTGTGTGTGTGTGTGTGCAAATAGACAGATATAAGATTCTACGTTCTAGTTCCATAGTGATAGAAACACCTTCATTTATTAAAAAAAAAAAAAAAACAAAATAAAAAGAGTTGGGATAATAATAGCATTTGGTTATGTTAACAACTTTTCAGGATTCGATAATAGATACATTAACTTGAGTTATTTCACTGGAAAGCTGAATAAGATCAGAACTTAATTTTCTTCACAAATGTTTCACTGTATTGAGTCCATTTGAAAGTCCTCAGAAATTTCACCAGCCTGGACTCGTTATAAACACTACCTCAACTCTGGCTTGAATAGGACTTCTCAATTCGATCTGGTAATCCTTGTAGGAAGTTGCCCATCACTCATATGAAAGAATAAATGTGGGCAGCCCGGCTGGCTCAGCGGTTTAGCGCCGCCTTCAGTCTAGGGCCTGATCCTGGAGACCCGGGATCCAGTCCCGCATCAGGCTCCCTGAGTGGAGCCTGCTTCTCCCTCTGCCTGTGTCTCTGCTTCTCTCTCTGTGTCTCTCATGAATAAATAAATAAATACATAAATAAATAAATAAAATCTTTTTTAAAAAGAAAGAATAAATGTGCCTGTTTAAACAATCAATATTCTAGAATTTCAGCTAAATGTTTACACACTGCCAAAAAGTCTTTTTTTTTTTAACTTTTCTAATTTTGGATCATCTAGTATGCTAGTATTTATATATATATATATATATATATATATATATATACTATAATATACTATAAATAAACCTGTATAGACAGGTTTATATAGTTTATATAATAGTCATTGTTTCTAGTATATAAATATACTATAAATACTATAATATATATATATATATATATATATATATATATACACACACACACACACAGTAGGTAAAATCTCTAATTTCATGCTTTTAAAATTCTTGAAAATATCCCCACCTATATTTCATACACAGACTCAAAGCTTGGTTTGGAGTATGATTGCTGTTTATAATGCAAAATTTCTCTTTCAAAATGGTAATTTTTTTTCAAAATGGTAATTTTTAAAGTTTTCTAAATTATATGGTAGAGTGGTGCCTTCTAGAATAGTTAATAAGGTCTCTCGATGGTACACCTTCTGTGGAACAAACAAAACTAGGCTCTATAGCAGTCCTTGAAAAAGGCCCTAGGCAACAGGTTGCACACATTTAAGGAGCAGTTCTGAACATAAATGCACTGTGTAAATCATTCAGAGAACTTTTGCTAGCAGGATTTACCGAACATGGGAAATACACATTCTGGGACACAGGGAAGATTAGAACAGTCTCAGTCGGAGGAAGGTGACACCAAAAATGCTCACAGTTTTAAGTTTAAAGACTATTGATCTTGCTGTATGAATGTCACCTTGTGTATGAAGTTTCAAATTAAACAGGATGAAGCCTAATAAATAGCTGAGTACATCACATGATGTGGTATCAGATGCTGGGAAACTTTTGCTCCTTACAGTGTTAGGTGAGCAGTGATAAACAGAACACCATGAAGGAAATTACCGTATTGTATTTTAATATAAGAGGAAGAAGAACGTAGCTTAATGTAGACAAACACACCTGTATATATTGCACTATGCATAGAAAATACTTGCCTGTACTGTGGTGTACTGTGTTTTAAAGAGACTAGTTGGGTGAACACAGGGTAGGAGTGTCTGCACACATCAAACAGGAAAGCTAGAGGCAGCAGTGGATGGGCTTTTAAAATAGAAATTATCAGATCATTAGCTGAGTATATCCGCTGGCTGGAGAGCAGGTGGCTTCTGTTTCATAGGAACTGATTTGGGAAATAAAAGATTTTCAAAGAAACCTATTCACTTCACTTAAATGTGTGTACTTATAGAAATTTTAAATAGACACTTATGCCAATTACAAACAATTGCTAATCAATGCATATTCTCAAATATGCAGAATTTTAGAAATGTATTATACAATTAATATGAAGTGAATGGTAAAGATGAATAGCCCGACAATCTTGGGACCATTCCCAAATTTTGCTTGAATTTGAAATCAATAAAATGTTTGGTTAGAAAGATCAGATTTGCATAAATAAAGAAGACTCTGAAAATCCAGGTAGGTTGTTTCTAAAAAGCAAACACATATATTTTTCAAATCCTAACAAAATTCTGGTCAATATGGTAAGCCAAACTAATATAGAAAGACAACCCCACTCACTGCAAATACACATAACACCAAATACATACATGATAGGTATAATATAATATTTTCAAACTATACAGTTAGTTTTTCAAATAAGAAAATGAGTGAACATTTTCTAGAATGAAAAGTTAACTAGAAGATAATTTGGTCAATGTTAGCCAAAGCAGGAAACAGAAAGCTTTAAGAATTAAGTAAAGGCCTTTGAGATTGTGGTTTTAATGTTCACACAGAAATGAAGAATAGTATCTAATGTTTGTACAACATAGGGAACAGGTATATTCCTGAGTAAATCAGGGATCCACTGACTATCCCATCTAGGGATTGGTAAGTGGGCAGCATGCCTACTGGAACTGGGAAGCTGCATTTAGGTACCAGTCTAAGTTGAGATATGAAAGGAAAAAACTCATTGATGAGATATCTGAACCTCAAGCTTAGCTCATTGCTATGGGGCCTGATACAATGGTTCTGGAAAACTGAAATTGGCAGAAAACTGGTTCAGAATTGTTGAAACTCACCGGGTCCTAATAAAAAAACAACTTGAAATCTGGCCTGGACAAACCAGTGTTTGGGAGTCCCTATTGAAAATAATACTCATTAAGGGTTGCCTGGGTGGCTAGTTGGTTAAGCATTTGACTCTTAATTTGAGTTGAGGTCATGATCTCAGGTTCTTGAGACTGAGTCCTGTATCAGGCTCCATGCTGAGCTTAGGGCCTGCTTGAGATTCTCTCTCTCTCTTTCTCTGTCTCTCTCTCCCTCTGTGCCCCTCCTCCCAACTTGTGCACTCTCTCTCTCACTCTCTAAAGAAAACAACTCTTTGAACATTGAAAATGAATTCATAGTCAGAAGTTATAAACCATGTACAATAAAGACTAGAGAATTTATATACTGTGAACTATAGGTAAGAAAAAATACAAAATTGGGGTTCCTGAGTGACTCAGTTGGTTAAGCATCTGCCTTCTGCTCAGGCCATGATCCTGGGGGCCTAGGACTTAGTCAGAATCAGGCTCCCTGCTCAGTGGGGAGCCTGCTTATCACTCTCCTTCTGCCCCTCCCATGTGTTTGTGCTGGCCATTTCTCTCAAATAAATAATCTAAAAAATATATTTTGAAAAGGAAAAAATACAAAATAATGTGTTGAAAATATTTAACAATATTTAAGATAATTCTGGTGACCTGGCATACTTGATGTCTGCATAAATCATTTCTGAACAAAACACTTAATAATTCTGGATGATATGGTAGGAGATAAGAAAACATCAGAGGTAAAAAATTACGATAAATGTGAATCTGAAAAGTTAAGGACAAAATCTGGCATTTGCTCTAAGGCATTTGCCTATCTGTGGGGATATGTATTTTTTTTTTTTAACACAGCAAAATCACATCATTCAAGTGCAAGAAGACTTTCTGAAGCCACAGTGCATATTTATTACATGACAAATGAAAAGAAGAGCCCTTAATTGTTAGCTTGACGAAGTAGCAGCATTGATAGGGTTTTAATCATCTTGAATAAGATTTTAGGGGTTTGAGATTCAGCTCTACCATTTCTTAAAAATAAAAGTATAACATACATAAAATGCCCAGAGTTTAAGTATATGGCTTAATGAATGTTTACAAATGGATACTTGGCATTTCCATTGTAAAAAAGAGTATTAGAACAGATCAAGAAACTTCTCACATATACACCCATTCAATAACCAACCAGAAAAAACTGTCATGACTTTGTACATGTAATTCAGTGAATATGTATACCTACTTCTGTTGGTCATATACTTAAGCATGGGATGGACAAATCATAGATACATATGCACATACTGAGTTTTAGCAGATAGTGGAAAACTGGCAAATTGATCCTAGGAGTGTATCTCAAATTTTTTTTTTCTTACCAGTAGTGTGTAAAGGTTTGGTTGCTCCATATTCTGACCAATATTTCATAATATTAGGCTCTTTAGTTTTGTTAACCTTTTGGATATGAAGTGACATGGTATTGTTGTTTTCACTTGCTTTTTCCTGATGAATGCTATAATATGGTGGAAGACATTTTCAAATTCTTTTTTTTTTTTTTAAGATTTTATTTATTCATGAGAGACAGAGAGAGAGAGAGAGAGAGAGAGAGAGAGAGAGAAACAGGCAGAAGCATGCTCCATACAGGGAGCCCGACGTGGGACTTGATCCTGGGTCTCCAGGATCATGCCCTGGGCTGAAGGCAGGATCACACCCCGGGCCTAAGGTGGCGCTAAACCACGGAGCCATCCCGGCTGCCTAGATATTTTCAAATTCTTATGACTATTATTTGGATATCCTCTTTTATAAAATGTTTTTTTTCAAATCTTTTGAATAGTTTTTGAAACTTTTTTTTTTTTTTTTTTTTTTTTTTGGTGGATGCCTACATTTAATTATTAATTTGCAGGAGGTCTTTACATACTTTAGATATAAATGTTTTTTTAGTTATGTGTATGAAAATATCTTCTCCTACCCATGTACTGCATGTTTACTTTTCCCATGGAGTCTTCTGATAAATAGAATTTTAATGAAGTTGCACTGATCAATATTTTCTTAGGGCTAGGGCTTTTGGGTCCTGTTTAAGAAAAAGTTCCTAGCCTACCAAGAAGAAACTGAATAAGCTACAGAATCAAGGTTTGGTTTTTAAGCCTATCAAAGAATTTAAGACAAACAGAAAAACCTAAATATTCTAAGGAGGAAAAAACGATCATAGGAGAGATGTAGGCCCTGCCACAGCTGTTTTCATCTTTGCACACTTGGTGGGAAGACAATAGAATAGCATAAGAAAAAAAGTAGAACATTTCAAGAATGGTAATGGCTGCATTCGGCCCATCCTTCAGTTGTTTCACACGAGGCCTTCACTGAGGGCATAACAGCAGTGCATTAAGTGCTGTGGGAAAAAGGACAGCTGAGAGAGTACTCTTGAGAGCCATGAGAAGTCTACTAGGCACTCAGCAGCTTGGGAGCAGGACAGGAAGACTGAAAGAGAGTTCCTTCAGGCATACAGGATAACTGCGTGAATGAGGGTAGTGAGCTGAAGACTGGAGGTGGGTCTGAGAAAGTTCCACAAGATATATAGGGCCTTCCCTGAGTCACTGAAGGATGGGAGAAGGAGAAAGGCTGTGAACAGTTCTTTGGAGGTACACAGGCTTTCATCACATGAAGGCAGGATCATGGTAGCCGGCAGAAGGGCAAGAGTAGCTGAGAAATCCTCACAATATGCAGCAGACTTAGTTAACTCAAATTGGAGCCACTATGGGCTGGGAACAATTGCAGCAAAGTGGAGAAAGATCTCTCAAAGGTGAGAAGCTAGGAAATGAAAGAGAAGTCCCCAGTCACCTGAAAGGCTGGATACAAAACTATAAAACAGATATCTCCTACAATTCAGAAAATTAGCTAAAAAATTGAAAAGCAAAGAGATTTCTGGAGTCTTGACAGTGCTCAGATTTCAAGTCATGCTGAAGAAAACATTCTGATCTCAAAATCAAAATATTTGAACCCAGTGGTGAAATGCATCTGACAAAATCTGCAAAAAAGCCCAGAGTGATTCCTTGTACCACTCTTGAAGCAACTCCATAAAAGAAGAAACATCTCTTTTTGAGATTAAATATCATTGATTTTAATTTTGATTTTCTTTTTAAAAATATTTTATTTATTTGAGAGAAGAGAGACGGCACAAGTGGCAGGGGAGGGTCAGAGGGAGAGGGAGAAGAGGGAGGAGCAGACTCCCACTGAAAAGGGAGGGCTTCATTCCAGGACCACCCCGAGATCACAACCTGAGCCTAAGGCAAATGCTTAACCGACTGAGACACCCAGGCAACTCTGATCTTTATTTTCTTTGAAATTTAATGTTTAGTGTATAATAAAAATATTTTATAAAAATGGAGGTGAAATAAAGGTACTTTCAAAATCAAAAGCTGGAAAAACAAACAAAAAAAATCAAAAGCTGAAGAATTTTAACACTAGCACAAATACTTAAACCTTATTTTAATTTTTTTAAGATTCTATTTAAGAGGGAGAGGTGGGGGAGGGACAGAGGGTAAAGGAGAGGGACAACCAGACTCTAAGCTGAGCCTGAAGCCCTACTGGGGGCCAGATCTCAGGATCCTGAGATCATGACCTGAGCCCAAATCAAGAGTTGGATGGTTAACCTACTGAGCCACCCAGCTGCCCTTGGCACAAGCATTTAAATTTTAAAGGAGGTTCTTCAGGCTTATTTAAAAAAAAATAGGGGGTCCCTGGGGGCTCAGTGGTTTGGCACCTGCCTTTGGCCCAGTGTGCGATCCTGGAGTCCTGGGATCGAGTCCCATGTCGGGCTCCCGGCATGGAGCTTGCTTCTCCCTCTTCCTGTGTCTCTGCCTCTCTCTCTCATTCTCTCTATGTCTTCATGAATAAATAAATAAATAAATAAATAAATCTTTAAAAATATTTTCCTTAAAGGCCATTGGCTGGTCAAAACAAATATAATGAAAAATCTACTATTTGCTTATAATCTGTGTAGAAGTAAAATATATGTCATGAAGAGCACAAAGGTTGGTGGTGGGAAAAATGAAATTACTTCTTTGTGAAAGGACATACTATATTTAATGTTATTCTGTGATAAGGATGTAGATAACTACATTTGTCTTTTCAAATTTCTCATGAAAATATATTTCAATTTTCAATATACTGGTCACTCCAAGATATTTCTATCTTAAGATTGTTTGAAAGTATTTTGAATAGTATTATTAAAGCTTTACTTTTTATTTTTATTTTATATTATATATGTATATATTCACACACATTTGTGTCCATAGGTCATGAAAAATTTGTATATTAATTATAAGATCATGTCTCTAGCTTTCTTGTTTTTTCTTTGTGTATAATTATGTAAAATTAATAATTATTTTATTTTTTGAATCCTTATATACTTAATAAATTTTGTTAGCCTGATTATGCTGTCTACAAATCCCAGTGTAATAGTGAATAGAAAGGTAACAGTGATACTTTTTTTCCCAAACTAGAGGAAAAGCTTTCAATATTTCATCATTAGTAATGATGTTTGCTATAGTTTTTTTCTCTCTCTTTTTTTTTTAAGATTTATTTTATTTATTTATGATAGTCACAGAGAGAGAGAGAGAGAGAGAGAGAGAGAGAGAGAGAGAGAGGCAGAGACACAGGCAGAGGGAGAAGCAGGCTCCATGCACCGGGAGCCTGACGTGGGATTCGATCCTGGGTCTCCAGGATCGCGCCCCGGGCCAAAGGCAGGCGCCAAACCGCTGCGCCACCCAGGGATCCCCTAGTTTTTTTCTCTTTTTAAACTATTTTAGGTAGTCATTACAAGGTTAAGGAAGCTATCTTGTATCTTAGGTTGCTGAGAGGTTTTTGTTTTATTTGTTCTGTTTTTGATGTTTTAATTTTGGGGGAATTTGTTTTTGTCTACTTAGTCATAGGAATTTTCTACCTTTTTAATCTGTTAATGGTGAATTATATTAGTTTTTGAATGTGAAAGCAATATTTCAATCATTGGAAAAATGTCACCTGGTCATGATATATTATCCTTTTTCTATATCAGTGGTTTCACTCTGCAACCATTTAATTTAGGACATTTTCATCCATGATCAGGGGAGAAATTGTTCTGTGATAGTGCATTCTAACAATAATCTTATGCCATTTTTGTGAGGTTTATGCTTTTCACATGAATCATTTTGAAAAGTGCTCTCTCTTTTTCTATTCTCTGGATGAGTTTGTATAAAATTGGTGTCCTCTCGCCTCCCTTAAATGACACTTCAAAGAATGTATTGGTTAATCCATCTCTGCCAAGGGACATTTTTGTGTAACAGATTCAATTGTTGAAATAGATATCAAATGAATCTTATTTTTAGATATATTCTGTCATCTCCAATAAGGTATTTGTTTTGTTTTTTGGAGAAATTTATCTATTTTCTATAAAAATTTAGACATATATATGTATTTTAAAGATTTTATTTATTTATTTGGAAGAGTGAGATAGGGACAGAGAGCAGGTCAGTGGAGGAGGGGGAGAGGCAGTCTCCCTCCTGAGCAGGGAGCCAGATGTGGGGCTTGACACTGGGATCTTGACCTGAGCCAAAGGAGACATTTAACCAACTGAGCCATCCAGGCATTCCTTAAATGTGTTGTTTTAAAGGTATTCAATATATTTTTATATTATCCTTTTTTTAGAGAGGGAGTATGTGCATGTGCATGTGCGGGTTGAGGGGAGGAGCAGAAAGATGGAGAGAGAGAATCTCAAGCAGGCTCCACGCCCAGCACAGAGCCTGATGGAGCTGGATCTCATGACCCTGTAGTCACAACCAACAAAATTGAGTTGGATGCTTTACCAACTGAGGCACCCAGGTACCCCATATTATCCTTTTTTTAAAAAAAAGATTTATTTATTTATTTATTTATTTGTGATAGACAGACAGAGAGAGAGAGAGAGAGAGAGAGGCAGAGACACCGAAGGAGGGAGAAGCAGGCTCCATGCTGGGAGCCCGATGTGGGACTTGATCCCGAGACTCCAGGATTGCGCCCTGGGCCAAAGGCAGGTGCTAAACTGCTGAGCCACTCAGGGATCCCCCATATTATCCTTTTAATGTTGTCAAATCTGTAGTTATGTCCCTCTTTTGGTTCCAGATACTGAACTTATATTTTCTATTTTGTCTTAATCAGTCTTGCTAAGTATCATTAAGTCTTGCTAAGTATCATTAAGATGGGTCATGATGAGGAAAACCCTATTTTCAATTAAGGTCATGTGTATGAGTTATGAGTGGACATGAATTTTTGAGGAACACTACTCAACCCAGCATAGCTAATATATTCTATTTATACTAACATGTTTTAAAATAAGTTAGTGCTTAAAATATGCTTCTATACTTTTTATCATCACTTTTAAATTAATTTTCAATTAATCACAAACCACATATCCCAGTTGCATAATATAAAAAGAATAAATGATTCAGATCAGAAACATATATATAGGACTATAGTTGGGCATTATATAGTGGAGATAGGGTAAGTTATATAACTTTTATTATAAACTTAAGCTTCCTTCTGAAGAAGAAAAAGAACAGCAAATAAGATCTAAGAAATATAGAAGAAACAAAGAAAGAAAGAAATATAAAATTTTTAAAATTCAATAAAATAATCCAAATACAGAATTGAGTCTTGAAAAAATTAATAAAATCTATAAATACTTAGCAAGACTGATTAAGACAAAATAGAAAATATAAGTTCAGTATCTGGAACCAAAAGAGGGACATAACTACAGATTTGACAACATTAAAAGGATAATATGGGGGATCCCTGAGTGGCTCAGCAGTTTAGCACCTGCCTTTGGCCCAGGGCGCGATCCTGGAGTCTCGGGATCAAGTCCCACGTCGGGCTCCCGGTGCATGGAGCCTGCTTCTCCCTCTGCCTGTGTTTCTGCCTCTGTCTATCTCTCTGTGACTATCATAAATAAATAAAAATTAAAAAAAATTTAAAAAAAAAAGATGGGTCATGACTAGTGTCCTTTTAGAAGAGGCAAGTTCAGACACACATACACAAAGGAGGGGAAGAAAGAAATCATGTGAATCTGGGGGCAGATATCAGAATGGTGTGTCTAGGAGCAAAGGAACACCAAGTATTGCAGGCAACCACATGAGGCTAAGAGAGAAGAATTGAACAGATTCTCCCTAACAGTCTCCCAAAAGGCACCATCCCTGCTGACAGACATCTTGATTATAACCTCTGGAACAAACAAACCAAGAATACATTTTTGTTGCTTCAAGCCACCTAGTGTATGGTACTTTGTTAAGGCAGCTGTCAGAAACTAATATATCAGCAATTACTTGATAGGGAATGAAGGCTTTTTCTTTGATTTGGGTTCACTGACTAGAATTCCAAAAAGCACGCTTTTGCTTATACTGCAGTTTCCAGTTTCAATTTTTTAAAGTGGAATAAATACATCTGTGAAGCAATTAGGGTATAGGATTTTCTGAGATTTTTATGATTACCCCCCCACCCCCGCCCGCCCCTGCCCTCTGTCCTGGATTGTGGCCTGTGACTATTATGAAAACAATTCTGAATGGCTTACTCACTTTTATCTCATGTTGCTAAATAGTTTAACTTCATTTTCTTTTTTAAGAGATTTTATTTATTTATTCATGAGAGAGAGAGAGAGAGAGAGAGAGAGGCAGAGGGAGAAGCAGACTCCGTGCAGGAAGCCCAACGCGGACTCGATCACGGGTCTCCAGGATCACGCCCTGGGCTGAAGGTGGAGCTAAACCACTGAGCCACCCGGGCTTTTCGTCAATTTAATTTTCATAAACACAACCAACGTTGTTTCAAATTAATGATTTTCCTATCTGCATAATATTTACTTAAATAATCGGGTTTAAGCAAGTACAGCTGAGTGTAAACATAACAACTGGTGAGAGCCCAGAAAGTCTGTTTATTGGAAAAGATAAATCTATTTTGGTTTTCTTGAGCTTTATTATTTTACTTTATTTTTTTTCAACATATATATATATATATATATATATATATATATATATTTTTTTTTTTGTAAACTGTAGAACGAGATGAAGTAGAAAGAAAGGAGGGAAGTTTGCAGAAAGTAGGAGAGAGGAGGGAAAACTATACCTGCGGATGATCTCCCGTTCCAGTTATGATGTCAAACTTTAAATTCCAGGCTACCTTTCTCAAGCCATTTATATTCCTTCTGATCTATTTCTCTTAGTTGCCAGGTAATATAGAGCAAGGAACACAATTTTTATCACTATAACAGAAACAAAATAGCTAGGGGAAGGTAAATCTTTTCCTTAATGAGACCACAAATTCCGAATATGTATCAGATACATTGGGATTGTAGGTTTTTTTTTCCTATAGTGTAGATATAATTTGATGATGTAAAAATTCCTGAAGATCAGTGAATGTGTCTTTTTTTTTGTTGAACAAATAATACTTAAAATATATTCAACACTTAATATGTGCCAGGAAATATTCTACCTGCTTCCTTGTACTTTTTTAAGTTACAAAATAATGTTTGATGTCGATATTATTTATTTCCGTTTTACAGGTAATTGAAACATAGGTTTGATAATTTACCCATTCTCAGTGTGAGAAATCAAGCTGGGATATAAAGTCAAGCAACTTGGGAGGTTAACTTGCACTCTGTATGCAAACAGTGCTGGACACAGAGTAATGTTCATTTGATATTAGTTGATATGTGTGATGGGTTGGATGGCCCTCCAGAAGATGTGTCCTTGTTTTAATCTTCTGAATCTGTGTCTGTCATCTCATTTAAAAGAAAGATTCTTCACAGATGTAATTAATTTCAAAATCTTCAGATGAGATCATCCTGGATTATTTGGGTCAGCCCTAACTCCATTTTAAGTGTTCACATAAAAGACACACAGAGGAAATAGAAGCAATGTGAACATGAACGCAGAGATTAGAATGATGTTGTCATGAGTCAAGGATGCCAACAGCCACCAGAAGCTAGAAGAGACAAGAAACTAATTCTCCCTGGAGCGTCCAGAAACAGTGCTATACAGCTGATATTTCGGATATGAGACTTCTGGCCTCCAGAACTGTTAGAGAAGAAATTCCCATTGTTTTAAGCCATTGTGTCAATTTGCTATAGCAGCCACAGAAAACATGTAATACAGAAAATTATAAAAAAAAAAAACAAACTGAAAAAGCAGATTGAGAGGCAATGAAATACATTTGCATCCATTATAATTAGATTTTGGCATAAAAATGTTCCAGATTTCATTTCCCTAATTAATAAATACATCTACCCACCTCTGATATACTCACTGATATGAATTTGCAATTATTTTTAAGAACTTGTCGTTTTTTACTTCTAAAGCAATAATTTCCTAAAAGAAATACATAAGATCTTCCAAAAGGCAAATGATTAGTTGGGTGAACTCCTGTATAAGGATGCTATGGCTCAAGCAACTTGCTTTTTAAAACCAAGGTAAAGGAGTTAGGCTATCCTTCCTCTCTGCTACTTTTATTGAATTTTTTTTTCACTAAGTTTTGGAATAAAGGTGTAGTACCTAGTGGGGAGAAATCAGTAAATCCCCTTCACCTGACACTCGAACCTAAAAGAAATCAAATTGTGTTTTTTGCCTTCTAGTATGCCCTTGTAATCGTTTCTTGTTAGGCTGGCATAAAACACTAGGTAAAATTACTGCTGTGAGTAGGCCTTTGGTAATGTGGTGGTGAGGTGTGGGGGAAGGAAGCATTCTGTAGTCCCATGAGTAGGTCTGTCTTTAGGGAGCCTGTGCTTCTGGACTGCAAACTTCACAAAGTGTCTCTCTCTTTTTTTTGTCTCTCCCCCTCGGTAGAACAGGATTGGACTGGAATTGGGTATTTCCCTTTTCCCAGGGGAGCTAGGCTTTGCTAAAACCCCCAGTGAGTCAGGCTCCGATTAATTAGTCCCCCCCACGCCCATATTAGGAAGAACACAGTGCTCTGGCATATTTCAAAATGACTCTTTTTTCTACTTCCCCTGACACAAGCAGGAAAGGTATTTTACTGTGAGAAGCTGGTCAGGTTCCTGGGGTGGGGAGAGGGATTCCCCTAAGTGTGGGGGCTCCTCTTAACTGGGTTCCCTGGAGTTTTTTGAGACTCTAGTAATTTGTCAGCTATAGTTGCACTTTTCCTACCCCAACACTCGTTTCTACAGAGGTTTCAGCACCTGAGTTTCTGTTCAGTTAAGTTATGATTCTCTGGATCTGCCTATTTGGTCTCCAGTTTTGAGGGCAGTGGGTTGCCCTGCAGCCTCGCTTCTCTTTCTGATTTAAGAACAGTTGATTTTCAAACTGTTCAGTTTTTTATTTGTTAGAACAGAGAAGTGACTTCCAAGCTTCATGCGGAGCTGGAAGTCTGCTAAGTTTGATTATGGTAATACACAAATGGACCCATGTAACCAACAACATAATAAAACTATGAAAGATTTCTGTAATTCTAGAAAATTCCTGATACCACCATCCAGTCAATTCAAATGTTCACAAGATATGGCCCTTCTTATTTCTATCATCACAAGTTAATTTCGCTCAATCTTGATGTTAATATAATGGATCCCCACAATAGTGTTTTGGGTTTGGCTTCATTTGCTCAATAAGATGTTTTTGACATCTGTCCGATGTTGTTCTATGTACTAGTAGTTCACTCTTTTTAAAATAGTATATAATTGCAAGAATATACTGCAATGTATTTATTCCTTCTCATGTTGAGGATGACTGGTTGTTTCCATTGCTACAAAATATAGTTATTTCTAGTTAATTTTCATAGTTTAGTTCACACTGCTATGGATATTGTCCTTTTCGGACATGTCTTAATTTCTCTAAGTACGTAGAAATGGAATTCCTAGGTCATAGGGTAGCTACATGTTTAACTACAAGAGACTACAAACTGTCTTCTTAAATGGTAGAACTATCTTCTGTTCCTTGCAAGGTATGAAGATTCCAGTAGCTCCATATCTTAATCAATTAATGGTGGTTTTAGTCTTTTAATCTTAATCATTCCAATGTTTCTGAGCTGGTAGTTTTTTTTTTTTTTAAAGATTTTATTTATTCACTCATGAGAGACACACAGAGAGAGAGAGGCAGAGACACAGGCAGAGGGAGAAACAGGCTCCATGCAGGGAGCCTGATGTGGGACTCAATCCTGGGACCCCAGGATCACGCCCTGGGCTGAAGGTAGGCGCTAAACTGCTGAGCCACCCGGGGCTGCCCTGAGCTGGTAGTTTTAATGCAATATCCCTGAATGCTAAATCTTTCAAAGAGGTTTCAAAAATGCTTATTCATGTATTTTCTTTTATAAACTATTAATTTTCTCTCCCGTATCCAATTTTTATGGGGCAGTTTTTTTTATTATTGATTTGTTATCATATATTCTGGATGTTATTCCTTAGATATACATACCAAAATATTTTCTTTTTTCTCGGCTTTCCTTTTTTATTTCTTAAATACTATCTCTTGCTGAGCTTTAGCAAAAGAATATTTAAACAATAGTTAAAGTTATAAGTAAACACCTCAGTGTTTAATTTTGATAAAGTCTGGTTTATCCACTACTTATAATAGTACATTTTGCATCCTCACTAATGTATCTTTATCTACTCCAAGGCCTCAAAGATTTTATTCTGTTTTTTTCTAGAAGGTTTGTAGCTTTAGCTTTACTTTTTATGTCTGTAATCCATTGTGAGATAATCATCGTGTGTGGTGGAAGGTGTTGGTGGAAGTTTACTTTTTTCTACAAATTTATTCTGTGGTTTCACATCATCTGTTGAAAATACACTTTATTTTCTTTCATTGAATTTGGTACTTTGGTTGAAAAACTATGAACTGTAGTTCATACAGTTCATACAGAACTATATAAGCATTGTCTAACTTTATGCCCATACCACAGTGTCATGATAACTTTTTAATAAACATTGAAATCTGATAATGCCAACTCTATAATCTTGTTATTTTTCTTTTGAGGGTTATTTTGCCTCTTCTAAGACCTTTGCCCTTTCCACACGAATGATAGAATCGAATAACCAATTTTTATCAACAAAAGCCTATTGAGAATTTGACTGAAATTGCGTTGACTTAATAGGTCAATTGGTTAGAATTAGGACATGTTTTATAGTTTTAACTGTAAAAGTCTTGCATGTATTTTGGTGAATTTTATTTGCTCCAGCTGATAAAGGCACTTCTTGTTGGAAGAATAGTGTTGATAGGCAATTAGGGGCAAGGACTGAAAAGTCATTGATAAATTATCTAATTAACATTTATCACTGTTAATTATGTGAAAATTATGTGAATCCTAGTGAAACAACAAGGTTATAAGCATGCTTGTCTCCAGAAGTTATAACTACTTGAAGACATCTAATTCTATGAAAAAAAATCCGATTAAACTGAATTTTTTTTATGATGAAACAATGCCTTTATGTTGATTCTTTGAGATAACTGAGAGAATAGTTTCTCTTAAAATTATTTTCTTAAACCATAAAGGCCCTGTCATTGAACACCTATAGCCTAAATTGTCACTGTTAGGATTAAACAAGGGCTTGCTCTTTGAACCCCAGCCCACCTGTTGTTAAACAACTGTAAATATTCTCATTTGCACCATAACACGTTGAAAAGAGGACATTTTTAATTGCATATTGAGAGATTGAGTGTAGAATCTTAGGAGGTTGAGAATAAATCCTGCTACCTTGTAGATGCCTCTGTGTGAACCGACCCCATAACCAGAACAACAGTTTACCCATGAGTTTTTATTGCTAAATTTGATCATCAATTTCATCTATCTGATAGTGTTTATCAGCATTTGAAAATTCCAAATGCATCCTAAACATGAATTTTCCATTGCTACAGCATGACAAAATTATCATCTACTTTGATCAGAGCCTGAACATTTATAGATGATGACATAGTTGGAGAAAATAATATGAGATTCATCCAAGTGTTGATCTTTTTAAAGGCTTATTTTGAAAAGCTTTGGAAAGCTTTCAGAATCTTTGGAAATTCAGCCAATGATAGAAATTGCCTTGATATCCTTTATGTTTCTTTTGAATTAATAGGAGTTCCTTGTCAGGCTCATCTCATGCAAATGGTGTCATAACTCATCTCAACCATGTATTCAACAAGCATTTACTGCTTATCCACCTCATTCCAGGTAGTAAATATCATTTTCCCTTGCACTGCTTAGAGCCTGGTGAGAAGAGACATAAAATAACTTAGTCAACCACAAATTAAACAGAATATTGTAGGTGGCATGAAGAAAATAGAATTACGGAATTGAATTTCTGAGAGAAGGGGGTTCTTTAACTACATGTGCCAAATAGGTCTACAATAAGACCTGGCTGAAAAGATATATTCAGGTCAGAGATTGGCAGTCAGGCAGAGGAGATAACTATTGCCAAGATTTTTGAGCTCCAAACAAATTTGATTTTTTTTTTTCCAGGTACAGAAGAAGGTTAGTAAGGCTGAAGTACAGTAGCGCATGGAAGACTTAGGCCAGGAACAAATCATTTGAGCTTGTTGGTTATGTTGGTATTTATTATGGTATTTATTATGTTGGTTATGTTAAGGTATGTTGGTTATGTTAAGGTATTTAATTTTATTCTGTGTTGTAAAAAGCATCAGAAGATTTTCAGTAAAAATGCTTTGACTGACAAGACCAGTACCTTTGAGAAATCCTGAAATTTAGACATAATGATTTTTTAAGTTAGGATAGGCAAGATTATGGTACAGAAACTGTAGCTTAATCTCCTAGGTCAAATGAAATACTGCTCCTCATTTTCTTTGCTTAGGCCCTAGGCATGTGGGGTCACCTCTATCTGGACAATACTGGCAGTCATGCAGAATAAAAGAGAACATGGTGATTGTTTGCTGATGCCTAAGGTTTCTGCTCAGAAGTGACACATGTCCCTTCCACTTATATTTTTTCATGAAAGCAAGTCACATAATCAAGCTTGAAGTTTTGCAACAGAGAAGTCATAATCCTTCACCAAGATAGGAAGAAAGTGCTTTTGAGCAATGTAGTCTTACCAAATAATGCCTCATGCTACTGAAGTGCTTTGATATTATTTTTAATATTTTTAAAAAATTTATTTATTTATTTATTTATTTATTTATTTATTTATTTATTTATTCATGATAGACAGAGAGAGAGAGGCAGAGATACAGGAGGAGGGAGAAGCAGGCTTCATGCCGGGAGCCCGACCTGGGTCTCGATCCCAGACCTCCAGGATAGCGCCCTGGGCCAAAGGCAGGTGCCAAACCACTGAGCCACCCAGGGATCTCCTGAAGTGCTTTGATAATTGTAATACTTAGAGACTACATGTTAAGATTACACACTGAGAGGTAGCATATTATTAATCACTTTACCAGAGTTGGATTTAGTCTCATTCCTACAACCTGTCAAATATACATGCATAAAAATATAAGTATCTACCTAGAAACGTTATAGACAATATCGTTTTAAAAATCTGCCACATAATAATGCTAATATTGAAGAATTTCATGAAATGTCAAGGGATTTCCTATTTTCTCCTCTTAACAGAGAATCTGGATTTAGGTAAGTAAAGATCAAATATAGGAAAAAGTGACCTAAAAACTATGTTAATCATGGGGCGCCTAGGTAGCTCAGTTGGATGGGCATCCAACTCTTGATTTCAGCTCATATCATGATCTCAGGGTCCTGAGATTGATTGAGCTCTGTGTCAGGCTTTGCACTTAGTGTAGAGTCTGCTTACATTTCTTTCTTTCTTCTTCCTCCTCTTCTTCTCTCCCTGCTCATGTGCTTTCTCTCTTTCTCTCTCTCAAAATCTTAAAAAAAAAAAAAAAAACAAAAACCAACCCTGGTATTTTCCTCTCCTCCCTTTTCCCTCCTCCTTCCCCCGACTCCTTCAAACCCAGTGTGATGCTCAATGAGGGGCTTGAACTCATGGTCCTGAGACCAAGACCTGAGCTGAAATCAAGTCTGGTGCTCAACTGACTGAATCACCCAGATGCCCCTATGTTAATCTAGAAGGAAAAGAAAATGAGAGAAAATGTGGCTATATATATATATATATATATCTTTATATCTATCTATATATATCTTTATATCTATCTATCTATATATCTTTAGTATCTATTGTTCCTTTTCAATGTGATGTAGCTGCTGATTTGGAACAATGTGTAAGTACCCAGCTACCCAGAGTGATAACATTTCTCATACTCCTTTCCAATTTTTTTTTTTTAAGATTTTATTTATCCATGCATGAGAGACATAGAGAGAGAGAGGCAGAGACACAGGTAGAGGGAGAAGCAGGTTCCACTCCATGCAGCCTGACATGGGACTCCATCCTGGTTCTCTAGGATCCCACCCCGGCCTGAAGGTGACGCCAAACCGCTGAGCCACCAGGGCTGCCCTCCTTTCCAAATTAATGTTTATTTATAGCAGAATTTTGGCCAGCGAAGTGTAATTGAAGTGTCTTGTGGAAGCTTCCAGAAGGTTTTCTTTAAAAAGAGTATCTACCATCCTTGGTCTTCTTTTTCTTTAATCTTAGTACCTATTATGAAGGTGCTTCCCTAAACCTTAAAGATAAGAGATATATGCTAACAATGGTGGATCAATGAGCTGGAAATATCATGGATCCTTTTACATATAAGCCCTAGATGAGTTTCCTCTGAACCTATACTTAATGTGAGAGCAAAATAAACTATCTCGTATTTTAGAACACATCTAAAAGAGAAAAAATAAATGACCTGTTGTCAGAAATACATATTACTGTTTCACAGGAAAAAATGTCAAAGAATTGTATATCAAGTGGTCTCAATCTTCAAATGTTTTCCTATCTTGTGTATAAAAGGAAAAGATTATGAGGTTACAGGTCCTTTTAGTTTTAACTGCTGAGATGAGCACTGAATTTAAGACGTTTTCATCTTGACAGAGAATTCAAACGAGATATGTTAATTGTCATTTAAAATAGTCATAGTAATCATTGGCTTTCTTTATGTAGATTATACATTTGAGACTTGAATGACAAAGATTAGATAAAGCCCAAATTCACCACATGATTGACAGCTAATTCTCTGATTAAGGATCATGAATCAACAGTCTTACTTTATTAATCTTATTCAATTCAAAAGAGCTGGAAAACAGAAAAAAAGAAACTAGAAATGCCTTAGGATAATAGCCTGTCAGGATGATTATAAATAAAATATATATTAAAAGTTAGCATTCTCATTTCAGTTGCCAAGTCGGAATATTTTTATTTGAACAAGTAGAATGAAACAACAGGGTTTGTGTGAGGTAGGGTGACTTCCTGAAAAAAGGATGCAACATTTTGTTAAAGGGAGAGTTAAAAAGAAATTGAAAGATTCTGTGTAGAATGACTAGATTGAGTTCCATTTTATTATTTTATTTTTTTAAAGGATTTTGTTTATTTATTCATGAGATAAAGAGGCAGGCAGGCAGAGGGAGAAGTAGCCTCCCTGCTAAGCAGGGAGCCCAATGCAGAACTTGATCCCGGGACTCTGAGATCCTGACCTGAGCTGAAAGCAGATGCTTAGCAGCTTAGCCACGCAGGAGCCCCCAAATTCCTGTTTAATCCTGATTTTCAAAACACTTCTTCAAAGTTTGGTGCAGCTAAATCCCTGTGTTCAGTTTGGGTTTTTTTCCCTATGTCTTATGGCCACACCCATTGAAATTTCTGGAAGGTCTGGTTATACTAGTTATAGTGAGTAGCGATTAGTTTATTCTGACTTTAACCAGTGTATTATCTCCTTTCTGGGAATCAAATGGTAAATTTTGACCCTTTGAAATGTATGACTAAGGCCTTGATGAATATTGATGAATGATTCTATCAGTTATAGAGCAGTTCATTTTTTTTTCAGCTTTAAGATGGTAGCACCTGGTTACAGATACCAAAAGATAGTTTCAAAGTTTGATTTATTTGTTGTATTTTGGCATTACTAATTCAGTCTCTCTCTCTATCTTACACACAAACACCCCCTCTTCCATATTTGCAGTCTTTCCAGGTGTCTGCATACTATAATTGTACACTGAAACTCTGTCAGGGATGATGGAGTTTAGGAAGCAGAGACAGCCTTTTCATTGTATCTGAAGGATATGTAGGGACTGGAAGAAGGACAAATACAGCTGTTTGTGAAAGGTCACTAGGTTCAGAGTACCAATGGGTGGTGAGATTATTGCCATTGGCGTTTCTTCTCATTCTCTAGTCTTCTGCTCTTACTCCTCCTTACCAGCTCCCTCCATTTGCCCCTCCCCACCTTCTCCTTCATTGTTTCTTCCTCTCCATCTTTCTCTTTCTGTTCCTTTTTCCTCTTGCTGCTTTTTTTTCTTTTCCTTCTGTCCTTTTCTCCTTCTCTTTCCCATTGCCCTCTGCTCTTGGTCTGCTCCTTTTCCTGTCCCCTGCTCCCCTATTTCCATCAGTCCTCCTTTCTCTATCCTCCCCCAGTTTCTTCTTTATTTATAAGAAGAATAAAAATACTCTAAGGTTAGGACCATTTGATTAATGACATGTTGGCTCTGGTATTTTCTGTGAATCGAGAGCGTATGATTCTGACAGCTTGCTTTGTTCCTTTTTTCCTTTTTTTTTTTCCCCTCTCAGAAATGTTACATGATCATTGCTATACAATTTTTCACAGGCACAGCACTGAGATAGAGATTAGAAAATAAAAAGAAATGGGGATATAGGTTGTTCCAACACCTAAAGCCTTTCACAGCATTTCCTACAATATTTTCATTACTGTGTTCCTAAATATGTATTTTGGCACAAGATCTTTGTATTTGAAGTTAAGGTATTTCATAAAGTGTGTCCCTTGTGTCTGGATACATATTTTTCCCTTTAGCTCCCGGCAGCTGCTTCATTTTCTGAGGTACAATAATACTTTCTTATTTGTGTTTTTCTTCCTTGTAGCTTTTTATAAATTTGTAGTCTAATGTTTGTTCTACTCTTACTGAATTTTAATATTTAACATTTCCTCACTAATACATACATACTCTCTAATCTTCCTCCACAAGCTAAAACAAATCTGTTGTAAAGAATAGAAAAACCTCTAAATCCCAGCACTCTTCTTTAAGCAGATGTTCTCCAAATGCTAGAATATGTTGAAACACATGTTAGAAACTTTTAAAATTGCCTTATCGAAATCATTAATATCATATACAAAAGTAAAACAATGGGTCAGAGAGGGGAAGAAACCTGCTTGGGATCAAAGTATTAGTATACAGAAGCCTCATGACTTGAAGAGATTTTGAAACTCACCCTTCGTGTTCACCATCACCCAATTCTTAGCACTTCTGTTCTATTGAAATGACAGGGTAATATCTTTAGCTGAATGTTAGATTGATGGTGATCATGATAGATTCAGTAGACTGTCTTGCCCAGGATATTGTACAACATCCTCTGGTATATTTTCTTTTAATGTAGAGACTAGCAAGATAAAAACTGTGTGTTCCAAGCTTATGATAAAGATTCCAGTGAAAATTTACATTCTGTTCACAAGATTTACTTATGTACTTGATTTTGGTCCTGAGTTCAGTAGGGAAACAGCCAGTAGTTCTTCAGATCCATTTTGCTAGTTCAAATCCTGCAGTAAACTAGAGTTCATGGTTCTCATTGTTAACTTTCTGATCTCGTTAGCACATCTGACCCGTTCCTGCTGCTCAATCCTTTGATAGTATCTTGATGATATTTGGTAGTCTGGTGTCTGCTGTCTGCTGTGGCAAGCATTACCGAAATAATCATTGTGGTCATTTGATACAAAGAGACTAACATATGACTTTGGTAGACCTTGTTGCGGCTGTCATAGAACAGGAAATATTCCTGGGGTTGAGTGTATATTTCTCAATGCATTGGAGTATTTGAGAAAGAAAGAAACAGACTTAGAGTCAGTTTGATTCAGGGCATGCCAGGGAATGAAGCAATTCCTATGACTTCCTTTAAAGTATGTTTTTTGAAGCCCTGTGGCTCATGTATCTAAATTAGATGAATTAGATGTATAATTTTTTTGATTCCTAAAGCAACAAGTAAATTGAATGCATGGCATTGTCAGGTCTGTTAAGTAAAGATTAAGACATTGATTTGCAAACAGTAGGATGCTTGAAATTGGAAGGATTTGCTAATTTTGAGGGCATTGAACTCTAGAATACCCCGTGCATCCCTAATTTTAGCAGAAACAGACTTTCTCCTCATCATGTGAAGATGACCTCTTTTCTATGGAGAATTTCTTACAATCATACAGTGGTCACTATCTTGCAAGGAAATGTCATACTCCATCTTTCCCAGCAGTCATTATCTCTTGACCTATTTCTTGCTATAGTTCCTTGCATGTCCTACGGTCTTAATACAGAGTCAAACCGAGGAGGGAAAACGGTTATAATGCCAATGGAATTTCAAGACTTACTAATTTATATTAACAATCGTGGGAAACGTGTGAGAGTTAAATCTTGCGATGCTACACAAGTAAAGGAGAATATAATTTATTGATTGATTTTTTAATGAAAATTGTTTACCAATGACTGTTCAATTTGAAATTGAGCATCTGGGAGCAATGTCATTTGTGTGGTTATCAAATAGATTCTGGACTCAATGATAGCTTACAAAGAATAAGTTGAGAAAATAAGCCATTTTTAGATGAAATGGACTCAAATGAGTCCTTAAATGAAAGGATTAAATAAATTAGGTAGAAAGAGGTGGCATAGTGGATTCATCAAGAGTCACTTGCACAACCACTTCCTAAATTCATCTTCCAAGAGAATTCTAAGAAAAGACCTCTTTCACCAACACATTGAGCATGAATGGTGAAGGGAAACATTTGCATCCTAAAAGTTGGCTGTCATGGTAGCAGTGAAGGTTGTTTATACCACTGTTGAAATGGGGCCCCTAATTATAGTGTAGATGTTAAGATATTGTTAAGGAAGACTCCAGGCAATGGTATTTCATTGCCAGAGGAAAGATGGAGAGTTGATGCCAGTCAGTGCAACAGGAAAAGTAGTAACTGGCATGGTGGACACATCATGGAGTGCCCCCTGGGAATTAAATAGTTAGGCCATCTTCTGAGGTCCTTTTTAATCTATATAACAGCATGAACTCTAAATCTTGTCAATGTAGGTCGTGATGGTGAAGTTTTTGCCTTTCATCTAATCCCAGGCTTCAGTCAAATTATGAATCCCAAGTCCTTGGGGAGGCTGGATACTTTTATTGGAGGACCCTGAGTATACACCATAAATCTCCCCCTTATTTGTCACTGGAGGCACCAGTACCTTGTTGAGGAAATGACTATGTACTTGGGAAAGAGAAATATGTGGAATTTTTTGGAAAGATAATAGAAACTGACTTTAGTTAACATGAGTTCTTGATGATTTAGAGGACTAATGCAAATCAATATAGTATGCATTATTTGGGGGTTTAGGTGATAAATTTTGGCTACAAATGATTTTTAAATTAGGATGTTGTTATCATGAAACTATTTTTTGTTTATTTCTCGAGCTCTGGAGCATGGTATATTTTCTTTGAAATCGTTTAACTCATTATTTGACTTCCTGATGCCTGAGGATATGGTTATTAAAATAGGGAAAGTAAAGCCCCAGAATTAATACTTGGGGATTTTTTTTAAGATTTTATTTATTTATTCATGAGAGAGACATACACACACACAAAGGCAGAGACACAGGTAGCGAGATAAGCAGGCTCCATGCAAGGAGCCTGAAGCAGGACTTGATTCCGGGACTCTAGGATCATGCCCTGGGCCAAAGGCAAGCGCTAAACCTCTGAGCCACCCAAGGATCCCCCACTTGGGGAAAAAATTAAAGCAAATTTAATATTACATCTTTTGGGGAAGTAAGTTAGATATTACTGTCACCCTCAGAAACTTGGAAAATAAAAGGTTGATGATTTCTATTGCATACATATTTTACTTGCCTGTTTGCCCAAAATAGAACATGGAGATTGACAATAGCTTACTTTAAGTTTAGTCAGGTGCAGATTTCATTGCTTAGTACAGTTGTATATATGGTCTTTGTATTGTTATCTGGCAGGTGGCAATAAGATTTAAAAATGTTTTTCTTTTCTATACCAAACTCCCCCCAAAATATTAGAAACTGTTTGTTTCACCCAAGGGGGGCAGAAATACATACTCATTATCATGCCTCAAATCTTTGGCATGATTCCTCTGTTTTGGTCTTCATGGATCTGTATTATCTCTCCAACTCATAGGATTTTTACTACTGGTCCTCAGCACTAATATTGCAGGATCTCTTGAGTGTGATGGT
This sequence comes from Vulpes lagopus, assembly GCF_018345385.1. Taxonomy (NCBI): domain Eukaryota; kingdom Metazoa; phylum Chordata; class Mammalia; order Carnivora; family Canidae; genus Vulpes; species Vulpes lagopus. The sequence continues at coordinate 113,022,064 of NC_054829.1, read as the reverse complement.
CAAGAAGAATTCTGGAAATGTTTTGTGGTGCAACTTAGTAACTTTTTTCAAGTAGCATGGAGATAGAACCTGTGGGCAGAAAAAGCTACACTTTTGCTGTATGAAGTTGGTAGTTATATGCTTAGTGCTCAAGGACGGTGGGGTATATAAGGAGTATTAGATCATAAGTGTTTTCTTCAAATTTCTTTTCATAAAACTATTTTCACACAGTTTCTCTGGTGCTTTTCATTCAGTTTGGTATTAACTATTGGTGAGATGTACAGGCAGTCTTGAGACCCTTTAAAAATGTAGCAGCCCATACATATTTGATCTTTATCGGAATGATGCAGGCTATAGGTTAGCCTTATGGGCCAAAGGTGGACATTCTTCTGCTTCTCTCTCTCATCATTTCTCCCCTGACCAGTTTTCAATCTTTAAATCTTTAAGGTAATTGAAGGATGAAGGGCTCATTTTCTGTAACTTCTTTAACCTGGCAGGGTCATAGAGATGTCTCTACCTATGGACCTCTATTACCTGTCCCTATAGGTAACTACTGCTGTAGAGTCCAGAGTGGACATCAAGGAAGGACTGTTTCATCTAGTAAGGATCTCAGCTGGGTGAAGGAGCCAGAAACTGGTTGAGTGTATCTCCACAACAGGAGAGAACAAAGCAAAAGAGACAACACATTAGGATTAATATCATAATAAAAATGTGATTAGAAGACCCTTTAAGGTAGACCATAGACCACTTTCTGACCAGGAATGGAACTAACCATTAAATGACAATGCAGGGTCTCTAAGAGTACCAATTTGATTATATTTGTAAGTAATACCATTATAGTTGTCATAATCTGGAATGTAGACATAGCATTCTGCTTTAACAATGGCATTAGTTTATCCTTGTGTTGCTATCAAGATATCCAAAGCCATTCTACAATGTAGAACTGCTTTATAGACTTGAGTAATTTCCGTGTTTAATAATATAATACTGTCTTGAGACTCATTTATGGCCTTAATTTGGGTAAAACTTTGGCTTCATTAGCAAAGTCATCTGGAATATAATTATATATATATATATATCTCAGGTCTATAAAAATATATATATCCCAGATATATATATAAATATATGATATCTATATATATAAACATTTATATATATGTATAAAACATTTAGTCTCAATATTAGCATAACTTTAACTTGCAATCAGGATATCAAGGGTCATTAGGTTTTGGAATTTGCGGGTGAGTTTGTGTTGGGTTTGGTTAAAGGTGCTTGCTATGTGCTTGGCTAAAGTCTCTATTTGTAATTTTTATATGGATAGAGGTGGCTCCCAGGACAAATATGGCTGCGGGATAACACCATTTAGAAGCTTTCTTTGCCTGACATCTAGTCTTCACAATAACCTAATTATGAGGAATCACTGGCAAGAGGGAGATGACTTATTCTGGGAGATAAGGGCATCCCCATGTGTATTCCAGTCCAAATAAGGAGGGTGTGACCATCCATTATCTCTGCATGTTCAAGTTCATAATTAACCCCGTGTAGTGGGGTATGCTCTAGCTTTTTTTTTTTTTTTTTTTTAAGATTTTACTTATCATTTGAGAGAGAAAGCAAGAAGAAGGGGCATTGGATTGGAGATGGAGATGGACAAGCAGACTTCCCCTGAGCAGGGAGCCTGATGAAAGGCTTGATCCCCAAACCCTGAGATCATGACCTGAGCCAAAGTCAGCCACTTTAACTGACTGAGCTACCCAGGCACCCTGGGAATGCTTTAGCTTTTAAGAAGTGATTTTTGTTATTCCAGCCCTATATAATTAATCAAAGTGACGGCTGAGTTACACAATTGTTGCGAGTCCATCATCTTGTCCAGCTGTTTAAATAATCCTATGCCCATGGGGTCCCCCCCTTTTTTTATCTCTGTAAAGTAACACACAGAAAGATTGTCTGTACATGAGCTATTATGGCAATCTCTCAGAAGTTTGCCCCAAGTGGTTGAGCTTAGGCAAACAACAAACATAAAGACAATTAATGAAAACTAGAATCTAACTAGAACCTCAAGGTCAGAACCAAGCCAGATATTTGTTATCAGACTTGCCTGCAATACCTGTAGATTTGGGTGTATTCCTCTTCTCAAGGTCCCCAAAATGTCCTGAAGTTCTTGCACCTTCCAGGAAGTGACATTGTTTACTCATCTGGTAAGGCTGCTGGGAACTCTGTAAGGAAGCTATCAGGCCAACATTTCTAAAGGGCCCCATTGGTTCTGTAAAGTCAACCTTCATTAATTTCTCAAATATGTCTTGTCATATGTGAGTTTATGTATGTCTCTCTCAAATATGACATTAAAGTCAAAGCCTTGGTAATATAACCAATGTTTCTGATGGTGTCCTGTTATAAAAACAGATTCTCATTGGACTTAATGCAAATAATTATAATTTCCATGGAAGAAAGAATACTCACTGAGAGTTCCTGAATTTCAGAGGGCTCAGGTAGGGAGAAAAGTTAAATGCTTCAGTTTGCTCCCAGAGGAACACTTTATCATATTTCTGAGTATCATAGATAATTTGAGAATTTACTTAATCTGGAAGAACAAACATTAGAGAGTGATAAAATCTATGATCATATTCTTTAATTCATTTAGTCCCATGTTATTAATTCTTGTTCAGTTTACAGCTTTTTAGTTCCGGAAATTCTTACCCAGTTCAGTTTTATGATTTTAGAGATATCAAAAACCTGTATTTGTCAAAAGTCCTTTTTATGAATCTCCTTGAAGATAAAACATTTTGCAAGAGCATCAGAACAATAACTATAAATGACAAAAATACCTCAGAAATAGGCATGGTTAAAGATCTGAGTTCATTATAATGCAGCCAACAAGGAAATTGAGTTATTCCTGTGACATGTAGCATTTTTTTGACACATAGCATTTTAATAATTAGAATGTCAAGTGATGACTTTATATCAAAACATTAAAACTTAAAGATTTCGTGTATTTTTAGAATAGTTACTGCCTTTACTCATATAATCTAATGTAAAGCTTATTATTATTGGTTTGATAGTGCAAATAAACCAATTAGCCTAAATAGTCAAAAAGATTTCATGTACCTTTTAATTCTCAGGAAGTTTGTGAAAAACCTTAGAAAGTTTTAAAGCATGTACCTAAATAGGATTAAAGATCATTATAAATTAGGTATTTATATTTAACCAAAGAGGCAATAAGTGATCCTATAGGAACTTTATATAGTTACTAGCAAAACTTAGCTCATTTAACATCGAGAAGTTTTTACATATTTTTAAGAAATCAGAGACCTAACCTAATAAAGACAAAACATAGCAGCTTTGGTTTTCTGGGGAGATAAGAATATTATCAGATTTTTCCCCCTTTTCTTTTTTTTTAATCAGGAGCAGACCAACAATCCAAAAGACCTTTGTCTTTTTAACGGAGAGTAAAGAAGAATTTCAATCTTAATACCAGTAGACTTTAAAATCCATCCATTTCGATCTTAGTTCTGACCACATATAAAATTCTTTTCCAAAAATTTCCTTTCACACACCTTCTATAACTTTTGTTTTCTTTCAGATTTTTCCTTAGCTTTTTCTCTCTAAATAACCAGTCTCATTTTAGAATGAAATTGCTTTCTATTTCCCTTAAAAAAAATGTATTCTCCTTCTTATATCTTTCTCATTTCCCTCCTACTTTCCTTTATGGAGTTGCTTCCTTTATTTCCGTCAGTCTTAATTACATTCAGCAGAATTTTAACAGATTTTCTCTAGTGAAAATTTAGTAGTCAATTGTGAACTGTTACACCAGAATTCTTTATATTTGAAATTCATGAATACATTTCATAACTTTTAAAAATATGTTTTCCATAGTACAATCTTTCAGTAAAGCATAATCCGTGTTTACCAATAGATGCAAGTATCTTCAGTTTCTCTGCAATAAGAAGCCCAAAGCATAAGCTTATGTTCAATAATCACTGCTTTAATATTTTATCTTATTTGGAAAAGACTTTGGTATCCAGTGAATTCAATCCAGTGTATCATTTAACTTAGTAAAACTTCAAAGTTTCAGATTACCAAAGATTTTGAAAGATTTTTAAAAGTTTTACCTATAAATCTTTTATTTTATTTGTTTTTTTGTTTAGCAATTACCCATGAAAACTTTTATGAGATAAAATTCATTCTAAAGTTCTCTTTTTGCTGACAAATTGTAACAGAGATAATATGAGTTTATTTGACCTTTAGTAAACCTTGGTAGAATGAAAGTTTTCTATTTAACCATGATAACTCTAAAGACATGACTATATTAATTAAACTAACAAACTTAAATTAGTTTAAATACCAAATATGTTGTACCTGGGTCCACTTAAAAGTCAACCACAAAAAGCCTATTATCAATTTTACTGGGGCATCTGTGGGGAAATCTGAAGTGTATAGTTTAACTGCAGGGAGGGTACTCTTTGCTCCTTGATAGCAAGGGTAGGAGGAGTAGGAGCCAATGGTGTGGAGGCACAGAGGATATAAAGGAGCATGTGCTATAAGCTGCACCCAAGGTTGTGCAGAAACAGGAGGAGAAGGAGGAGGTAGAGGTAGGAAAGAAGTGTTGCCAGCAAAGCTAGAAGCAGATAAAAGCACAGATGGAAGAGAGAGGGCTCGTGGTCCTACAGCTCATCAGCTCAGAGACATGAACAGACACGTGTTTTCTTTTTCAACAAAAAGTGAAAATAGGCAGTTTATGTCAGGCTAGAGAAGACAGGGAGCCTCGCTGAAACAAAATGAGTTTTGGCAGCTGCTTGGTAATATTCCTTAAGTCTGTGTCCTGAGGTAGACTAATCATAATTGGCTCCAATTATTGTAGTCATTAACCCAGAAGTGAATGAGAGAGAAGCCCCCATATACAAGAGTCAGGTAACATCCATTCAATCCTCTCAAGATATATTTCAGATCTCATATGCAAAAGAAGAAGCAAACAGAGGAGAAAGTAACTCAGGAAAAGGGAGGCATGTATAGGATCTCGGTGGCAACCTGTTTACAAGAGAGACAAGGTGGAAGGCACATAGGGAACATGACAGAACCCAGGGAAGGTGGGAAATTAATCTAAGTAGAAGCATCAGAGGCAGCTGAGCTGGTGGTGGATTGAGGGGTAGAAGGTCAAGGATCAGCTGTTCTTAGGCCCACTAAAGCAATATGGGCAGATCAGCACTTTGGTATAAGGCCGTAAAGGCCTGACCATATGGGGTTTTGCTCTGTTTTTCTGGTCAGACTTCCCCATCCTCCAGTTTATGCTGAGGCCAACAGTGTTATAAAAGGAGCAGACTTGGGAAGGAAGCATATGAAGTGTCCTTTTTAGGCTTATAAGAAGAGACTAAGCGACCCTCTAGCATAAGGAAGGCAAGAGTTGGAGACTCATCAGTGAAGAGGATCTCTCAACCCACTGTTACCTTGTCCTTTCGTGGTTACCAAAAAGTTGTTGACAGACAAAATGGGGAGACCACCCTGGGCCAAGGGCCTCAACCCAGTCAGCCCAAAAGGAGTCACCAAAGCTTCTTGGTCTTGACATAAGAAGGCATTTAAAGACAGGCAGCACAATGGGAAAGTTTATTAAAGTGAAAAGTACACTCTTGATATCTGAGAGCAGGCAAGCTCAAGAGAGAGTTGCATACCCTGGGGGATGGGTTTGATGCTTTTTCTTTCAATCCAAATTGACTCCAGTGTGTTAGGAGACAGCCCAAGAGGGAATCCTTTGGGACTGAGGAAGCTGATCCCATAGTCAATTGCTTCAAAATGAGGGGTGTACTTAAGAGTTCATTATCAAAATCCCCCTTGGCTTCCAAATGGCATCCCATTAGGAATATTGTCAAAGGTTCCTCAGGTTCAGAGTGATGGGGCATGCCCCTTTCAATCTGACTCCCTGACACCTGCATACCACTTGAAAAGGGATGTCCACTGCTGTTCGCTTCCCCATTGCATTCTAGGCTATAGTGGGTGCCAATGAAGGGACTAAAACTGTAGAGACTGGGTCTGCCTCTTTCCATTTTGAGGAAGTCAATATATTTGGTGACCAATAAAAAATACCCTTTTGGATGGGGTAGAGGTCCTGGCCTTTGTTAAGAAGGGCTGTTATTTTATGTTGCATTAAGCTTCAAATATCTAAGCTATAAATACTTTCAGTCTGAGAGCAGGACCAAGAACACCAAACAACCCAGGGGTAAGGACACATGAGAGACATGAAAAAAAGGAAAGTATGGAACTCCTTATCTAATCCAGGCAACTTTCTTGTGAGCTGTAGCCATGATCCAGTTCCAAAGGAGAGGCCCCCATTGGGTAAGGGCTAAACTCGGTAATAGCTCCAACTCATTCCTTTTGGGAAGCATGCCGTCAGATATATCTTGGATTTCATGTTCATTGAGGAGTCACTCTAGGTTATTTAGGAGGAAACCATACACAGAGGTCTTAAGATTAGTGGCTGTCTTAATGACATACATGTCTGTCCTATACCTGAGAATTATACAAGTATTAAAATAATGAATATAACATGGAAAGCCTAATTTCTGGGTTCAAAACCATTACCACCAAGGTACTAGTGTCCAGCTGGGCATCAGGAGTTATTCCTCCCCACAGTATAGCCACAGGTAAAAGCTTCTTTCCTGAGCATTCAGACAAGGCACATTCTAAAGAATCCTACTATTCAGGATATTTTGGAAAAGTAATAGGTAAGAAACAAAGGCTCATGATAAAGAAAACTTACCAAACCACATCCAGGCTCTTGGATTTATTGTGTAATCCCTATACAGGGCCACCCAAAATGTGGAATTGCTTAGTGTCACAGTCAAGAAAGAATTTCTGAGATGTATTATGGTGCAACTTAGTAAGTTCTAGTAGCACAGGGATTGGACTCATGGGCAGAAAGAGCTGTCCTTTTGATGTATGAAATTGGTGACTATATTCCTAGTGCTCAAGGGGGAAGGGGTATGCAGGGAGTATTAGATCATAAGTGTTTTTGTTAAGTTTTTATGCATAAAACTACTTTTGCAAGATTGTTCTAGTGCTTATCATTCATTTTGATATTGTTGTTGAGATGTAAGGCAGTCATGAGACCCTTTAAGAAGGTAGTAACTAGTATGTATTTGATCTTTATTGGAACTATGCAGGCTATAGGTCTCACGGGCTAAAGGTTCACATTTTTCTGCTTCTGTCTCTCATCACTAATGGCATTATGATGCCAGAAACTGGTGACAGAAAGTAGCAGACTTAGAAAGACATATGTCAGAGGATAGGATATAAATCCCGTGAAATGTAAAGATCTGTCACCTTAGTGAATTTTCTGAGTTGCAGTGACCCAAGTATGTTGAGTATATCCTCTGAAATGTGTAAAAGTCACTGTCATACCTATCACTCTTCATTTTGTAAAAGACAAAAGCTAAGTACATGTCATCACTGCTCCTCCTCCTCCTCCTTTCTTTCCTTTTTTGTTTTGGTGTCATTGTATATTACACTTGCCTATACTGCTCTCATACATTTACTGACATTTTCAAATGGAGTTCAGACTAAGCACAGTATCTGGTTGCTTTAAGATGGATAGCAAGAGAAGGTTGTATAGCTGGTCTAGATTTGGGAAGTAAAATAAGATTCTCTAGCTGATTTAAGTTGGAAAGCAAGCTCACCAAAAACTTGGCAAGCAGAACCTGATATATTAGATATGGTGCTCAATGTGTTTCTGACATATTGGAATATAATATAAAACTTGAGAAGTCCTTAAGAGAATTGCACCCTAGAATTTTTAAGTAAAACTATGGTATTCTCCTTTGGCAAAAACAGCTTGAGACTAAAAATCTGAAATTGGCACTTCTAGTGACCATGTGATCTGAAATGTTCATCATGAACTGCGTAGACGCTGATCCACCAAGTGAATAAATTATGCTCATAAACAGTCTATCATAAGGGGATGTGGTCATACAATACTGAACTCAAGTTGGTCCAGGAAACACAATCAAGGAGATGAGCAACTATTTTACTGTAATGCTAACATTGTTCTACCCCCCATCTGTGACATAGGGTGTTCACTCTGGCAAGTTGACCCACTAGTAGATGTTTCTTCATATGTTGAAAGCTGCTTATATTTACTAAAGCAACTTAGTGACTCTCAGGGTTATTTCCAAAAGACAGTTGGGAGAGAAGCAGTTCAATTGCACAGCTTTGAGTAGTACATGTAATGGTCACCTCTGCCTGCAAGGAGATATGACAGGAGATAAAATTCTACCTTATGAATCTGATAAGCTGACCAGATGGTCAGGGAATTAGAAAGAACATGCTTGAAGAATTAATGAGAAGAGTTACAAGGATAATCCTTTGTTAGAGTGTAGTGTATTTGTTTTTCATTTGAATGATCATTGAAGTGCTCATCTATAGATGTGGCTCTCAATAATAAGATAAAGAAGTGATCCATGCTGAGGATCAGTTCACCTATTTTGATGGACTTATGATCAAAATGGTTAAGATGGTAGAGATGGAAGTTATATATATGGGTTCAAAAACACAGACTGTACCTTAGTATGGCTGATCTGACTGATATCTTTGCTTAGCAACCAATCTACCAGAGAAAATGGAGTCTCCAATGTAGCATTATAGGCTTTTATAGAACAGCCAGCTACCTGGTGAGCACATTGATTGTAGTGGGCATTTTCCACCACAGAGAAAGTGGTTATTTTCTTCCACTAATATAGGTACTTATTCTTTAAGCAGATTTGCTTTCCGTGCTTGCTATGGTTCTGCTAACATTTACTGTCACTCCAACATTTACTGTTAGCTTTATTAATTGCCATTGGGTAGGACAATACTACTCACTTTTTATTTGAAGAGATGAAGCAATGTATTTATCCCAGGAATGTCTGACCCAGTCTTAGCATAAACTTTATCATGTAGAAGTAGCTGATGTTTTAGGAAAGTGATATGGCCTCTTGAAAACACAGTGACAAGAACAGTCATTTCTCCCATAATTATGAGTCCTAGAATGTGTAGTAGAAATGGAAATGAAAGCTTTTACTATTTTATCTAATGATCTCCAAGTCATGAAAAACTGGGTGGTGGTGTTGATGTGTCATTGTACTGACTAGTACTGGAACCTGATTATCCAAGGAAAGGGGACCACATTGCTGCACAATAGGACAGAAGAAGTATGACTGGAACCCAGGGATCATCATCTGGAGAACTGGCACATCCAGTAATGAAGTTAATAAAGGCTTCAACAAAATAATGCAGGCGGGGCCACTAAGGCTTTCTTCTTTCTTTCATTCTTTCAGGAATGGATATTGTGTTTATCTCACCAAGTAAAGAACTCCATCCATTTTATATCTGAGGAAAAGTGAAAGATGTAATTGTAACAGAAAGAAGGAAGTTATAAATACCGGCTCTGGCCTTGTGACAGAATGAAGAAACAGAGTGTGTAGGAGTGTGATAGCTGCCTATATTTCTCTCTCTCAAATACAAATTGTGTGTGTGTGTGTGTGTGTGTGTGTGTGTGTGTGTGTGAGGGGTGAAGAAAGAGGGTGAACAGGAGAGAGGAGAGGAAAAGAGGGGAGAGAGAAGGGAGGTGTGGTATAATATAGATTGTATCTACTGAGAGGTATATGTTTTGCGCTGTATAACTTTTATAATTAGATCCACAGGTTAGAGGGTATCAGATGGGACTGTCACTGAGTAAAGGGAAATAAATACTACTCAGAGATGAAGGCAGTGACTGGGGGAGGTTGATCTTTTCTTTTAGAAAGCATATGAGAATGTCATTATTTTATGATGTACACTTGTGATGTTTTAAGCTAGAATATGTTAGAACTACTGTTGTAGAGGTGAGGTATGGGAAGAGACTTGTGGGTCCTGTTGGAGAGCCAGGGCTGTGAACTGTGGCTCCTAGGTTTAAGTGGGTTCTCACCTGTCTCACCTACTTCTGCTGTGCCAGCTTGCATCCCAAAGCCTGGAAAGGTAAACACCAGCTATTTGGTAATTAGGATTCCACATGTGTGATTTGCATTCATCAGTCATGTACACTTACACAACACTTGAGTTTAGAAACTAGTTATGGGAATACAGAAGTGGACACTCATGGACCATTCTTTTTTGCTAGCAGATATAGCCTGGCTGGTGTGACAGTGGGGACAACAGTTCCGGTTTTATCTTCCTGGTCTCTGAATTATGGGTGAGACAGAGGTGTTCCTGGAGCCAACAGTTGTTGCTTCTCCACCTTTCTAATTGTTAAAATCTGGAATTTCTTATAGATACAAAAAAAGTTAATAAATTTAATTATAGAAACTCAAATGACAGTCTTTTGCTTATACTGCTCTAATGCTTTGCTTTTTCATGGGTGGCATTAAAATAGATTCTTAATGCTGCTCTTCTGATTTATATTAAAACTTCATTTATTTGTTTTATTATGTAACATCTTACCTAGTGTCAATGCATTTTTAAATAGTATTTATTTATTTAGAGAGTATGTGTGTGGGGGAGGGGCAGAGAGAGGGAGAGAGAGAATCTCAAGCAGACTCTGCACTGAGTGTGGAGGGGTGGGGCTCAACTTCATGACCCTGAGATCACGACCTGAGCCAAAACCAAGTCAGAAAACCAACTAAGCCACTCAGATGCCTCAAGTATCAATGCATTTAATAGATTTATCAATATATTACTTTGACCAAAACTTACGAATAGTATACTATAATTATGTTGTGTCTACTGCTTCTGAAAATTATTATTTCCTTGATTAACAACGCATTAGTTTTTAAACACATAGTTTTAGAAATCTACTTTTCACTGGTTTATTTATATAATTATGGAAAAAATAAAAAGTTCATCACTCTATTTTATATAATAATTATATCAAGGTACTTTGTAGTATAAAGGTACTTTTATATACATCACCTTTGATTTGTGTGTGTGTGTGTGTGTGTGTGTGTGTGTGTGTGTGTGTATGGACTACAGACCAGTGGAATTTGAAGCATATGTAAATATCATGTATATTTTTTGAAAGAAAAAAATAATGAAATTCAAGAAATTTCTGTTCAACACATAGGTAATAAAACTTAAGAGTCTTCAAAGGATGTTTTATCATTTTAACAAAAATTTTCAAGTCTATTAAGCAACTGCCTTAGTTTCTCACAATTTTAAAATCCATCAAAAATGTGTGTTTGTGTATGATAAATATAAATGATTAAAAGTTCATGATTTATTTTTCTGAAGTTGCATTATAGGAAGAGTTGATATTTTAAATAGTTTTTATAATTAGTATTTAGAAAACTTTTTAATTTGTTTCAAATACATAATTATATGGAGTCAAAAATGATTTTGCTTTGCTGTAGAAAATTGAATATCAAACCACCTTTTTTAAAGCCACCTTTTAATTCTATATTTATGACTGTATTGAAACCAGCTGATCTTCAGTTTTTTCCAGTAATACTGAGAAATCACATGCCCAGCTAGATGGACCATTGACTTATTCTGATTTGAAAATTTCTATACACTTTTATTCTCATTGTTAATTTTATTATTTCTTACAAAATTCTTTTTATAGATACTCAGCAGTCATTGCTTCTATAAGTTCATCTATGAATACAGGAGGACAGTACAGAAGTCTGATATAAAGATATATTTATTTTTTTATTTTTATTTTTTAAAGATATATTTAAAATACACAGAAATCTGGCTTATGTAATGATTATGTTTTTCACTATTAAGAATCCATTGTTGCTCTATTAGAATGAAACTTGACATACTGCATGTAAGCTACAAATAATCAAGATTCAGATGTATTTCCCCAATGACTTCATAGGATCTGTCACAAAACAGATGTTTAGTGTGTGTGAACTGAGGGGGTAAGAGCTGTTTTTGCAAATTCTGGTCCCTTTCTCCATGCTTGTGTCCACACAGAGTAAACCACTGATGAGTGGGATTATTTTTTGAGTGCGTAGAGTGGTTCCTTTCATGAAATAAGCATTGAAGTAATTTCTTATTGACAATACATTGCAGCAATCCACAGAACGATCATTTATCTTTATCTCAATAGCAATAGAATACATTTTGTTTTCTAAAATAGCAACATGGGCATCTCCCCATCTCTTCTACTCTTTGAAGATAAAGTAAAATTTAAAGATGCACTAGATTCAAATCTTAAATTTATAAAACATTGGTGTGTGGTTTTGTATATATAGACAGGTATATATACAGATGCACAAATATATAAATATATGCATATAAAATATGTACACCAGTTAGGGAGATAAAATTATGATTATATTTTAAAATGCAATATTTCTTATGAGTTATCTTGTGATAAAAAGAGCAAAAGGATTTACAATGGCTTTCTTGTCATTTGTTAAGAAGGCCTTAATAGGCATAAAATATTGTTATATATAAATGATATATAATTATAAATAATTTATGTATGAATGTGTGTTATATAATTGCAAATTCAGATTATATATGTAAAATAGATATAAATATTAAGGTAGAAAAATATGAGTAAGAGTGCACAATTAGCAATGTTGGCATAAAAAAGGGTATTGAACTATGAAGAAAGATTAACAATGTCATCTTCATAAAAATGTTATTTGTGGGTCATTATTTGCTTTTAGTAAATTGAATAGTTTAAGTATGCATAATTATTACTGTAGGTTTACAGACCACCAAAAAATGTGCTTGCTATGTTGGTACAAAACTTCGGAAATAATGAGGATGTAAAAAAGTTTACCATGAATTTTCTGTTTGCCTTGTAACAATTAGGAATTGGTCATGGGAAACACAATTTTTAGTAAGTAATCTTTCGAAAGTTGAAATAGGATCCCTTAATTAACTGCATTTTCCAGTTATCAATTTATACTTTAATTCTGAAAATGCAAACTTACATATAATTTTTTTCATAAATTTTAATATTTTATTTGAAAACAATTTTGGTTTAAAGAGTATATTACTGCCACCTGCCGCCTTCTGGCAAACTAATTTTGAATAATTCTTAAAACAAAGGGATGAAAATAGGGGTAATTCACAGCATCTCAAGAATCTGAATGTTCTCTTGAATCTACATTTTTCTCTGCATTCCTCTAATTCCCAACTTTTTAATGAAATAGAAAAACACAATGGTGTTGAAGTAAGCTGTCACATAGAAATTGTTTAAGAGCAGGATGCTTGGGTGGCTTAGTCGGGTAAGTGTTGGACTGCTGATTTTGGCTCAGGTAATGAGATGGAGGCCTGAGTTATGCTCTGCATTTAGCATGGAGCCTGCTTAAGATTCTCTACTTAGGGGCACCTGGGTGCCTTAGTCTGTCTTTGCCTCAGGCCATGATCTCTGGGTCCTGGGATCAAGTCCTATCTCTGAGCAAGGATCCTGATCTTCCCTCTTCCTCTGCCACTCCCCACTGCTCATGCTTGCTCTCTCAAATAAATAAATAAAATCTTAAAAAAAAAAAAAACAGTTGTTTAAGAGATCAATAAAAATACAATTGACCCTTGAACAAGGAGTCTATATTTTTGATATAGTGCAGTACTGTAAATGTATTTTCCTCATGATTTTCTTAACATTTTCTTTTCTCTACCTTACTTTATTGTAAGCATACAATATATGATAAACAAAATATATGTTAATTGATTTAATGTTATTGGTAGGGCTTCTGGTCAGCAGGAGGCTATTAATAGTTAAGTTTTTGGAGAGTCAAAAGTTACAAGCTGATGTCCCACTGTGGGGGAGGAGTGTCAGAGCCCCCAACACCTGCATAATTGAAGGGCCAACTGTATGAATTTCCTTATTGGGATAATAGTCACTTGATGAAGCAGCTCATTAAACATAATCCATTTATACTAACTTTATCAAGAGCAGTTGACATTGTGACATTTATTATATTCCCTTTAAGTTCTTATACTAAGTTATGTCTTGAGAAATGATTCTGTGAAATACACCTGCCTCCTATTTGTCTCTGCAAACTTATCTTAGTAAACCATTTCTTTCCCTTTTCCAATTAAATTTCTGAAATCTTTCTAAATATAAGCCTTTCTACTAATGTGCCTGTTAATTTCCCACCATCAGATAGCATCAAAATATTTTTAGGTAACAAAAATAACTACACCTACGGGCAACATTTTCTAATTATTTTGGATCAACACCCTATATTTTATGTATAAAATATGTGGTAAACTTTCTTTACCTTTACAAACATATGAATTTTTCTACTTATGATATTTTCTCCTTTGTGATGCCTCATCTTTTATGACTCCACTCAAAAATCAATTTTTCTGGAAAAACTTCCTTGGTTTCCCTAGGCAGAGTCAAGTGTTATTGTTCTGTTTTATTTATTTATTTTTTGTTTTCTAGTGTTCTGTAATTCTTCTTTTTGAGTTTTCTACCTGAACTTTAAAATATGAGAGCAGGGACTTCTTCATTTTGTGTCCAGAACATTTAACAAAGAAGCTGTCACACTGTGATCACTTAAGTTTATTAAAAAAAAAAATCCTTGTTGGTAAGAAGAGGAAATCACATGTGAGCTATAATATTTTCATTTTGTAGCTGTGAAGCAGTAGTAACAGTGAAAAAGCAAGGAAAAAAATCATTTGTAACTGGCTTTTTTGTTGCTATTTTGGTGTGTTCATTATGAGGCATGAAGATTACAACAAATGACATTTATTCTCATAGTACAAATAATACTTTTAACATAATTCTATCTTCATCTGCCAACTGGTATGTGAATTCTATATAGAGATGTGATTTTTAAATGGTATTTTAAGAAACTCACTATGGTTGAAGAGAAAAAATAATGCTACATAGTATTTTGGTGGAATGTAATGCTGAGGAAGTCATTCTGGTATGAATGCTGGCTACATTTTCATTCGCATGATAAAGAATAACAGAAATGTTAAGTTGGCACACAGCTGGTGTTTACTGATATTTCTGGGAGATCAAGCATGTACATAATTGTCTCTCTGCATAAAGTGAAAGTCCTAGAGAATCTTATTTGTCCATGGTCAAGCTGATCAGCAGAAAGGTAATAAAAATGGTCATTTGTCCCTTAGGCTAACAGTCAGTAGGAAAGATGTTGCTTCCCATGGTTTTCCTAAAAATAAAATCAAATCAAATAAAAATTCTTATAACTTCAGCTGTGAAGATGATGTGCTATCTCTGTGATAGCAGCTAGCTGAGTGTCCTGTAAGTGCCTCACCCTTAGGTCAAGCAGGCACTATGTTTTTATGTGTTTTCTTACCTAATATGTTCATATGGAAAGTTTATTTCTACTCTGTTGTGACTTACAGGTATGAATTTAACTACACTAGTTATTGTCCCGAGATGGCATTTGTGATTACCTTCCTGTAATAGTCTCATAATAAACTGACTCCATTCATTTTACAATCAATACTGTGATCCAAGTCCTAAGTACCAATGTCTTTTCTATTTATAGGAATGATTTCCATTGGCTGTTTCCATCTATTTTTCCCTTAATTTCAATCCATGTTGAATACCATCACTAGCTTATTTTGGTTATGACATCACTTATATCATTCTCCTGCTTAAGAATTTTAAATGTCTCCTATTTTCTGAGACATGAATTGGAAACTTTTATCTACGTTTTCTCACTCTTGATCAACTTAAATCTTTTTTTTTTAAAGATTTTATTTATTTATTCATGAGAGACACACAGAGTGAGACAGAGACATAGGCAGAGGGAGAAGCAGGCTCCCTATGGAGCCTCATGTGGGACTCGATACCAGGACCCCAGGATCATGACCTGAACCAAAGGCAGACACTTAACTGCGGAGCCACCCAGGCACCCCGATCAACTTAGATCTCATCCCATCATTACATTCATCTTCAGTATTCTTGTTTGGAAACCAGAACACTTACGTTCTCTAACCATTTTCTGCATATTTCTATCCCTGAACCTTATGCTATTTTACCTTCAGGAAACTTTTGTTGATCACCCAAGGCCTAGACAAATTATCTCTCCTTTGATTTTCTATAGTACTTCTTGTTTGCACACTACTTTAGCAATAAACATCTAATGAATTCTAGAAACAGTTTTCTTCTTATTTGCATGACTTATCTCTCAATTGTATTTAAAAGATATGAGAGGTTTATATTGTACCCTCATTAACTTACAACGTATTTGTACAAAGCCAGTACTAATAAATATTAAAAGTTTTCATAAGCAATGAAAGGAAGGGAAAGAAGATCCTTTTTTTTCAGTCTTTCTTCCATTGGACTGAAGTTCATATTCAGAGAAAAAAATTCTGAAAACAAAACGAGAAATCCTGAATTTATTATTGTTTATTTTGTTATAGCCACATCCTTCCAAATTAATAAAAGATGGTGATGCTAATGTTTTAATAACTTTAACAGTAGATTCCCTAAAATATTTTCAGCCCATTGCCATTATGCCAGTTGTCAATTAATTGCCTGCCAGCTCCAAATAGAGCCTTAATGGCTTGCTCTGTGATATTGGAACTCTACCCTGTGATAGTGTTTTTTGCCACATGGCAAATGCTAAACCTTGTCAGTAGAGGGCACTGGAGAGTTACTGGCAGAAGAAGGGCCTACCTGTGTGCTGGTGTAGGTAGGCTTGCTTCCACGGGAAGAGTTAGCAGCAGCACCTTGCCTGGAGTGGAGAAAGGTCTGAGGAAGGTGACAAAGAACTTAGATTTGTTGTTTTGCCATCCTCATCCCGTCATATAATATCACCCTGCCAACAGCCTGTATATGTGAAATTCCAGAGGCGATTCTAAAACTTTATTCTCAAATAGAATCTTTTTTTTTTTTTTTAAGGGAAGCTCTAATATTATTCTTTAAATTTCATATAGCAATATTTACAGTGATAAAGTCATCACTTTTATATTGTCAGCTCTTAGATATAAATGTCAATACATTTTAAATATTTTTGTTATTTTACAGTCTTTATGTAAGTCAGCCCTCATTGCTTGCCTATTTGTTTTGTTTTACTGTGCTTATTTATTTATATGTATATTTAAAGATTATTCATTTGAGAGAGAGAGTGAGCACAAGTTGGGGGAAGGGAAGAGGGAGAGAGAGAGAAGCAAACTCCTCGCTGAGCAGAGAGGCCCCCATGGGGCTTGATCCCTAGGATCACTAGCTGACCCGAAAGTAGACACTTAAGGGACTGAGCCACAGGTACCTTTACTGTGCTGTATTTAAATTAAACTTTTTCTGTTTTTAAGATAGTTGACTTTGTATTTTAGCAATGTGACTATGATGTGCCATAGTTTGGTTTTCTTTGTATTTATGCCACTTCAGGGTGGTTGAACTTCCTAGAACTTGGGTTGGTGTTTATTTTGTAAAATTTAGAAAAATTAGATCCTTATTTCCTCAAAAATATTCTTTGCTACTTCTCTTCTTTGAACCTCTATTTACATGTAAATTTAGCCCCTTGAGAATATCCCACAGGTTACTAACACTTTATCTCTTGTTGTTTTTGAATATTTCTTTTGCTTTAATTTGGAAATCCCTAATGAATTCAAGCTTACTAATGTTTATTTTCCAATGTCTAATCTACTTTAAAGCTCACATGTATATATGTATGTGTGTGTATGTAAATTTTTTTAGAGAACAATTTTTTTGATTCTTGAATTTCCGTTCACTTCATTTCTCTTCTGAAATACATCTTTTGTTGACTATTAGGTCTATTTTTCCTACAATTTCAAAGACATGTTTTTTTTTTTTTTTCAAAGATATGTTTGTAATAATTGTTGCTAAGTCCTTTTCTGCTAATTCTACTAGCTGGATTGTCTGTGCTTATGCTTTAAATATATATGTATATATTTAAGTGTGTATATATATATTTATGTATCTGTGTGTGTAGGTTTCTTATCAATTTAGTTGTATTTAGTTGTATTGCATATAAATAAAATAACTATATATACATTGAAGCATAGCATTACAT
This sequence comes from Vulpes lagopus, assembly GCF_018345385.1. NCBI lineage: Eukaryota > Metazoa > Chordata > Mammalia > Carnivora > Canidae > Vulpes > Vulpes lagopus. The sequence goes on along the minus strand of NC_054829.1, from coordinate 113,004,170 downwards.
TGTTCCATTCAGTTTTCAGAGTGCAAATTCTTTATGTGGCAGTTTGGGTGGGCAAGTAAACTTTGGGATTCCTAGAGGCATCATGAATTGAATTGGAGCTTCTACAATTTCTGCTTTTTTGGAAAAATGTGTGGTGTTGAGATTTTTTTTAGGAGAGACCTGAAAAAAGTCTAGGTATGGTGTGAGAAGACTCAGTATGCAAGTGAAGTAATAAAATGAGGGTTTTCCAAAAAAGAATTAGATAAAAAAGATAAGTTCTCCTCAATAGAGGAATGGTTAATAAAAGCAAGAGAGTAAGGGTGATAGAGTATTGAGGAAGAAGAGCTAAATTGTCTTCTGGTGCATTAGGGTTCTCTGCAAAGGCACAGAATCAACATGCTATATATATCCTATTGCATATTGTGGAGGCTGTCAAGCCCAAAATCTGTAGGGCAAGCTGGCAACCTAGAAATTCAGGTAAGCGTTGTAGTCTTGAGGCTATAAAGCCTGGAAACTCAGGCAGAATTTCTGTGTTGCAATATGAAGGCCGGATTCCTTCTTTGAGAACCCTCTTAAGACTTTTAATTGATTGGATGAAGCCCACTCACATTATAAAGGCTAATCTGCTTTATTTAAAGTTCGTTGATTATAAATATGAATCATATGTAAAAATTAACTTTGCAGCAACATGTAGACTAGTGCTTAACCAAATAACTATTCTCCATAGTCTAGTCAAATTGACATATAAAATTAACCAGGTATTACACCTGGAGAGTCAAGGAAAATTTTACAGGGAAGATAGCAATGTAGAGGACTCTTAAAAGAAGGATTGAAATATGGGAGTAGAAAAATATGGGTGGGCATTTCATCTAAAAGAGATGGCAAGGGCAAAAACCTGGCAACCACTGAAATTTCCAGTCACATAGTGAAATTCCTTTGGGCTAATGCTTACAATTCAATTTCACCTCTGTTCAAGGCCAGCTGCCCAGTTTCATAGTGAAAGAAAAGGCGAAATTACATACATGATAGAATCATAAAAACTTAAAAGTTGAAAACACCCCAGTAATCATTTATTTCAACATTTTACCATTTTACTTAGTGTAGAATTTCTAAATTATCTACCTGTCAGTTGGAGACCTATTTTTCTCTTGATTGTATGCAGTTTGGACATCTAATTCTCATATGGGGCTGATAATATGAGACTTGTATATAATTATGAGAACATTCTATACTTCTCAGAATGGAAGTGGCATAGTGTTTAGGATAGAGCTCAGTTGGCACTATTTCTTGACTCTAATCCAAGTTTTAGCACTTATTAGCAGTGTGACCATGTGTGCGTTGTATAACCTTTGTGTCTCCAGTAATATCATGTATAACATGGGAATAGTAACCACGCTTACTTCCTTGGAATGTTGTTAGAAATAACTGAGATAGTTCTGGTAAAGCATCTTGCCTATATAACAATATGTATTCACTTTTATTGCTGTTATAACAATATAACACTGCAACATTAATGTAGCAATATTCCAAAAATAATATAACATTACAGTGGCAAAAGTGACATTCACCTAGTAGTGGGGTTAGAACAGGATTAGAACTCATCTTTCAAAAGAAAAATGTTCTGATATCATTTCCTTTTCTAGTCTAAACACTTTCAATTCATTCAACTATTATTCATAAGGTACTTTTCAGATCTTTGATTCTAGGTATTCTTTAGAGTATACTGCATTTTCCAGTGCCCTTGAAATTTGTAACCTAGAGACTAAAGTTATTCCAAATATGCCCTGATCAGAGTGCAGCATTCTTCAGAACTGTCTCTTTTCCTTGGGAAAACACTAACTTCTATTTATGCATGCTAAACTTGTTTTGGCTTTTTTTCTCCAGCAAATTTATGGCCCCTTGCAATTTATAATCAACTAACTCATGGGTCTTACCACGTGATCCATTATTATTATGCCAAGCTCCTCACTCTGATGTACCATTAGTGCTCCAACCAAAAGAAGGAGTTATTCTTTATTCATAGTTCTACCATATTCATTACTTATTAAATCATTTACTAGAGTTTGCTGAGCATTCATGGTTTTTTTTTTTTTTTAACCAATTCTGATTCCATTAACTTATTAAACTTCATTCCACTTGGTGGCAGTCACAGGTTGTTATATAAAACTTCTGTGTCATAATCTAAGGCTTTTAAAAACATTGATCAAGTTAAGTCCTTGAACACCATCACAGACACTCCATTCAGATGATACTGATATATTTAAACATTTGGAGTAAGGTTGTTGAAATAATAATTTATCTAACTGCTCTGCAATCTACTTCTCATTTCTCTCCCTTGATCAATAGAATATCCTGAAATACTTTCCCAAAGTTCCTGCCCCAAAGATTTCTAATTTAGAGAACCCCAAAGAAAGTGTTAGTAATACATGATTAATCCTTTGTAAATCTATAAGTACTACCAAATGCTCTTCTCTAGCTTCATTGTGCTCATAATTATTTGGTTAAATACAGAACGGGCTTCTTGAACAGAAAGCAACATTGATGGCATTCCAGGGAATAAATCACTAATGGGTAATCAGAAGAGGTTACTTGCTACTCAGTAGAACACTTGCTTTCCCTTCTTTCTGAGCCACTCAGCTGAATGGTTGAGTTCTGAACAGTGGAATTTGAGTGGATGTGATATCTACTCTTCAAAGAACAAGACTTAAGAAGCAGATATGTTACCTCCATGTGCTCTCTCTTTCTATCTATTCTGGTTATAGAGAATTATAATGTTTTAGGGAATGACAGAGCTTTAAGATGAACGGATACTATTCTTTGAATCAGGATGAGTTGAAAGCAGCCAGCTCTTCAGGAACATCTCTTTAAAAGGTTATGAATAGTTTGGAAGAAATGAATAGTTTGTGCTCCTTTATTATATATGTTTTGGTTTATTTGATATAGCAGCTAAGCCTACCAAATAATACAACTTAACATTGTTCTAAAATTATCACGTGGGGGATCCCTGAGTGGTTCAGTGGTTTAGTGCCTGCTTTTGGCACAAAGCATGATCCTGGAGTCCCAGGATCAAGTCCCAGGATTGAGTCCCGCATCGGGCTCCCTGCATGGAGTCTGCTTCTCCCTCTGACTGTGTCTCTGCCTCTCTCTCTTTCTCTCTCTCTCTCTCTCTTTGTGTCTCTCATGAGTAAATAAATAAAATCTTAAAAAAATAAAATTATCACATAAAAATTTTTTTAGCTCATGCCTGAAAAGCTTCAATAATGGGAGAGAAATCTCAAGTAATGTACTTAGCCAATGCAGAGCTCTGGTTGTAAGGAAATTCATCTTTGTTTAGCTGAAATGTTTTCTTGAAGAGGCTTTATAAACTCTCGTTCTTCTTTCAAAGTAACACTCTAAATCTTTGTACAGTAAATAAGTCTATTGTCTACTTCTTAAATCGTGTGCTGGTGTCTCACCTATCCTCATCAAATTAAAATAGCTCCATCTTCTAGACTAAACCACCTAAGAAGACCTGTTTCTATAGTATACAATTACCAAGTTTCAGCTGTGCCAACTGTGATTCTGTATCTCCATGAAGGCATAGTCCACTCAAAATAATCTGTACCATCCTCTCTGGAATTCTATGAAGCAGTAAAGATCACGTGCCAGTCATTTCTAGTGTTTGAATATCTAAGTGGTAGATACCATCTGGCTTCCCTCCATCCAATCCAATTGTCCCTGGCCCAAACTGATGAACCACTCTGCGTGTCTTCATTCAAAGTAAACAAAACAAAACGTACGTTAGCTTTCCACTTAGAACATCTCAAACTCTACCTCAGGTAAGCAGGAGGACCTCACTCCAAATTATTCTGCTGGGGGGGGGGGGTGTTCCTGAGGATAGGGAAGCTTATATTTGATTACCTAGCCAAGTCATTAAACATACCTTCACTGGTCCACTAAAACAAGCCCCAAACACTAAAAAATTGTGCTATCTTTTTTTCTTTTGAGCCCTGACGTTTCTCCAAACATCCTTCTCACCTATTTTCCCAACTTTTTGGTCTAGGTTACTGGCCATTATTACCTTGATATTTGTGAGGTTAAGCAGTCCACAAGATCACCGTCACTTCTGAAAGCAATTGCAAGTTTTGGGGTCCCCAAAGTTACTCCCAGTTTTGATAAATCATTAGAAGTACTCACAGAACTCACTGATAACTATTATCCTTATGGTTATAATTTATTATGGAGGAAAGGATACAGATTAAAATCAGAGATGGGAAGAAATACCTGAGGCAGGGTCCATACATGATCTTGCCATTGCCTTCTCCCAGTGGTGTTGCAGACAGTGCTAAATTTTCCCAATAGTAGTGAGTGGAAATATGCATGGAGTATTGACAACCAGGGAAGATTGCCTGAGCCTTGGTGTCGTTTTACCAGATGTTGGCCCCCTAGAATGATTGATGGTCCATGTGGCTTGCCTTAGTTTTCAGTGGCTCTGGAGGTTGAGCTGATACTGAATGGCCAAAGCTCCTATCATTGTTAACAAAGACTATCTGGGGTGGCTTGACAGGTAAACCAAGACATTCCTATTAGGCAACATATTCCAAAGGCACAGGGATCACCTCCTAGAAGCCAAGGACAAAGACTAGGACTCTTTCTGGGTAAAGTTAATCCCCTCCCCCGCAATGCTTTACTATGGGCTTCTCCCAATGTCGTTTAATAATAGCACATATGTGAAAGTTATAGAAGTCCAAGTAACCATTGATTGGTTATTAAATGAATCAATCAATCATTGATTGATTCATTTAATAAATAACTATGGAACAGTGACTTTGTGCCAAGCTGTCTCTGGACTTCATCTTGCTTCATATTTTTTTCTTGGCTTGTTTTCTTGAATTTAAAGTTTTCCACTGACTTAAGTGAGACTACTCCATTCATGATCTTATTAGAATAGAAGGAAGGCAGCTGCCATGCCTCCTTCCCTCATGGAATTCTGCAGGCAATCTGGCCTAACATTTGGTCTCATTTCTTACTATTCTTCATCTTACTACGCACTCAATCCAAGTTCTGCCACACTTGCTTCCCAATGTTCTTCAGACATTTCTGCATTAGGGATTTTGCACTAGCTTTTCTTTCTTCTTGAAGGTGTATGCCACAGATATCTGTTTGATTCCCTTTCTCAACAACTTTGTGTTGTTACCTAAAGGTCATCTTCTCCAGGAGGGCTTTTTAAATGCTCTACCTGAAATTGTAAGCCTCTTCTCCAAACTTTCTATCCCCTTTCCTTGTTTTATTTTTTCCTTCACTTAAAATTCAACTCATAGCATATATTTTAATAATTATAATGCTTGTTAACTACTTCTCCCCTCTAGAAGTAGATCCCAAATGCCAGAGATTTTTGTCTGTTTTCTTTACCATTTAATCCTGACTGCTTAAAAATAGAACTTGGTGGACGGAGTTCAATATATTATTGTTGAATGAATGAATGAATTTCTATGTATTTTCACACAAAATGTGCTATTAAATGATATCATTCTTCATTTTATTGGATTCTTTAAATGTGTGTTCTAAAGTGCATGCCTTTTCCTTTAACCCCCTTAGCTACATCTTTGAAAGTTTAAGTTCAAGCTAATCTAGGCTTTCAAGTCAGCAAGATACAGATTTGACTCTGTTTTTTTTTTTTTTAATTTATTTATTTATGATAGTCACAGAGAGAGAGGCAGAGACACAGGCAGAGGGAGAAGCAGGCTCCATGCACCGGGAGCCCGACGTGGGACTCGATCCCAGGACTCCAGGATCACGCTCTGGGCCAAAGGCAGGCGCCAAGCCGCTGCGCCACCCAGGGATCCCTTTTTTTTTTTTTTTTTTAATTGACTCTGTTTTATCATTACCAGCTGAATGACTCAAAACTGTTTCAGAATTCCTACCAAAACTCAATTTTCTTGACTTTAAGTACATATAATATCTAGTTCATAGAGTTATAAGGTTGTGTCATATGATATTTTCTTAATAAGTTTGTTCCCCCCCTTTCCACTGGTATGTTTTTAAACATTGATTTCATCCTTTAATTGCTTCTATAATACTTCAGCTTCCTGTGCTCAAAAAACTAGAATCTTGCTTTCAATTTCTCTCTACAGACTATCACTATAAATTGTTAACTGAACAAGGCTGAAAATATGGGATAGAAAATATTATGAATGTGTTCTTGATGAATCCATTTGACTTCTATTAGTCAGCTGTTTCTTTTTTTTCCCTTCAAAATATTATTTAGTTTTGTATGTCCTACCAGGAGTCTTTCTCCCTTTCAGAAAAAAAATAACTAAATTTTCCCATTTCTCTCTTTTGGTATTTCTCCATTTCCTCTTCATTACTCAGAAGTTTCTTGTGATAGTCAATCAATCCTACTTACACTGAGTTTCAGTCTCCCGGGATGACATTTTTCTGAGGCAGGAGACCTCATAGAGTGAGATACACTCTAATCACCTTTCTTTTGGTATTAATTTTCAGTTTCCTCTTCTAAATGTTTGCTGTATATATTTTAGGTTTACAGTTCTCTTTGTTTATGGAAAGCAGAGAAGTCATGAGATGGCATCCATTCTTGCAATATTACCTATCAACTTTTTACTATCAACTCCAGGCAATGAGTCTAGCAAACCATTCATTGTTAACTTTGTAAAGAATGCATTTAAAAGAAACAGTCTATGAACTTTGGGAAATTATAAGCCTCAGTTGATACTACTCCTACGTTTCTGTGATATTCTCTAATCTTCTTAATATTAGTTTTGTATCTTATTTCCATCTTATTAAAGGCTATTTTTTCCATCTTAATATATTTTCCCAGCATTTACTTTCCTCAAAGCACAGATGCAACTAAAATAATTATAAAGATACGTTCTATTTTTTCATCACATATAATTGCATTATGAGAAAGACTTTCTGGGGGAGAATTGCAGACTGCTTGAATCATTGTCCATTTCTGAGACATGAATTAGTACTTTCCTTACACCTGAACTTTTAAGTCTGTCCTCTCAAAGTGGGATACATTAATTACTATGCTCAGTCTTCAATTTCATGGCTATCAAAATTCTATGATGACAAAATTACTTACTCCCTAGGTTGCCATCATTTCTTCCTTCTTTTTCATTGGTACAAAGTCATGACAAATGGATCTGTGAATAATTTAGTAACTTCGTCCTTTTTCTCACAAAGGACCCTTTTCATTATTTCCTCATGCATTATTGCATAATTCCCAGTGCATTATTGGAATGCATTATTTTCAATGCTCTTTTTCCAAACTAAAATAATAGGCTATGTGTTCTTACTCTAAATTATTCAATTATTTTTAAGCATTTTAAATTACTAAAGTAAGCCAAGGACTAAAAGCCTCAGTTGTAGTGTTTGGTTGCACATATTTCTAGCTCTTGGGAAAATAAAACTTCAAACAAAATGGGAATTTTCAGTAGATGTCTGGAGAAATGAAGTCCCATGACAACTAGAATTACTTGCCTCTGAATCAGTTCTGTAATCTATATTAGGAAAGTATTACTGATGTAATATAGGTTGTTATTGAGTATTCTTGATAGCTAAATTTTAAAAGTATATTTCTACAATAATAACATACTGTTTCTCTCTTAAATCTTTTTTAAACATTGAATTAACTATGGTAAGTAATATGATGACAGATAATACAAATAGATTGCCCTTACTTAGAAACCAAATACTCTTCCGCGAGATTTCACTCTTTCCAAGGTTTCATTTCAACTTTATATATTCTTGATATTCTCTTGTACTTCCCTTTCTACTGTACCTATTTATTTCAAATAAACAGGACTATATGTGTATATTTCCATCAACTATTGTATGTATGATATCCATATTCATATTTATATGTTGATAAACATATCTTACATTTAAACAAGAATCATGTTCAATTTTACTGACATATCTTTGTGATCAAAAAGCTCAGAGGCTGCTGATTTAGCTATTGCCGTATTTATGCCATTTCTCAAGGAGAGTACAGACCAAGAAAGGTGTTTCTAGTCAAAATTAATCACTTATTACTCTCTCTTCCCTCTACACTTTGTATCATAATCATAATTTTGTGGTCCTGTCTTGTAAAAATTAATTAAGAACATGCCTGCCTTTGTATTTCATTGAGGTTTCAGCAAAATAGAAGCAGTGGAATACTCCCTTCTTGAAGATTTCTCTTCCTTTAGCTTTGGTGCTGTCACAACCTTGTGGTTTTTATTGTGTTTGTATTCTCTGTCCCTTCTTACATAGATCCTTTGTGTTTTGTTTTCTTCGGGATTTACCTTTGGACCACTGCTATTCTCATTATACTTTTCCTTCTTGGTATTTTCTTAAGCACCAATAGGAATTCAGGTATCGTGTAAATGCTGTTAACCCTCAAATCATCTTTCTTATAAAATTTTCTTTTTCCTCTTTTTCTGTCTTCCCACCACTGACTGTTCAAGCCTCACAATTCCCGGCTTGCTTGCTTTAAAAAAATTCTATGCTCAATTACCCATAAATTAGTATAGATTCCACATTCTTAATATCTCTTGCATTCATTTTCTTTTCTAACTTCCAACTGCCATCGCACTAATTCAAAATTCATCTATCTTTACCTGGATCACCGGAATAACTTTCTAATGGATTTCATCCTCATTGTGTCATGTGGAGCAGATTTATGGTTTCTAATTTCAACTAGGCCCTCAAAATTACATGGCAATCCTTTTGCTTGTCACTCAAATGAATCTTGGTTTTAAAGCCCTGACCTATGTATTATCATGTGCATAGCTCTCTCCCTCAGTGTCTAGTAGTGATTTTTTGGGAGTCTAACAGTGATGCTTTGAAAGTAACCATATTAGAATTTATAAACTTCTGTTTCCATGTCAAATTGTCCCTGATCGTGCTGTTTGCTCACATCTCTATTTGTGCAGCTATATAAGAAGTCTTACCATTGTTCCTTCCTAAAATGCCAACATTCTTTCCAAGGAAATTGTTTATAGATATTCTGAGGTCTTCTCATCTTTGGGATATTGGAGTAATTCTGATTTCATACTGAGGCAGGGAGAATGGTATACTCCATCACTTGAGCTCCAAAGCATAATATCCAAAGTGTCCCTACTAGAATTTTGAAAGTTTCTGAGGCTCATAGGTGTTCTCAGTCAATCATTCTGCCACAAGTGAAGCAGATCTCTGTTTCCTTGGACTGTTCTTTTTCTTTTTTTCAAAGATTTATTTATTTATTTATTTATTTATTTATTTATTTATTTATGACACAGAGAGAGAGAGGCAGATATATAGACAGAGGGAGAAGCAGACTCTCTGTGGGGAACCCGATTGCAAGACTTGATCCCGGAACTCCAGGATCACCCCCTGAGACTAAGGCAGAGGCTCAACCACTGAGCCACCCAGGCATCCCTCCTTGGATTGTTCTTTATTATTCTTTCTAATCTTTCCTTAGCCCAAATTTCATAACTACTTTACAGGTATAAAACAGAAGACCTTCATTTTACTGAAATCAAGTAGATGCTGAGACATGTAGAAAGGGATGGAAGGGAAGAAACATAGTGTTTACAACAAAACAGGAGTAGAAAACAAAATAATCTTTGTTACCATTGTCTGAATTCATCTTCTTTGTGTCTTCCCTTGGCTTATTCTTTGAATGAAGAACATTGTATTCTAAGCCAACCTAGTCTTCTTTGATGCTCTTTCATCATTCTCCTTGCTGTAAGTTGATACTATTGCTTCCAACTTCACCGAGAAAAAACAGTTCTTCAGTTCATGTAATCCCTCAATTAGCTTTCATGTAGGGCGTGAAATACACAGGGCATGGTACTAAGTATTGTGGCTCTAGATACAAGATATACCTTTTCTTTTTCCAAGAAGCTTCCATGTAACAGGAAAAACTTTAGTAAAAAAGTAAATAAAATTATTAAGATTGCTATGGTGAAAATTCTTGTTCTAAGAAAATTCTTCTAAGGAAGATCTGTTAAGGATGGAAATCAAAAAGCTTCACAAAGGAACTGAAGTTTCAGAAGTCTGTATTTGATTACAAAATTACTGAATATTTATTCCACATATAATTATTTTAGTAATTAAATGTTATAAAACATATGGAATCAGCTTGTAACATTTAAAGTCTTAAATGTAGGGGTGCCAAGTGGCTCAGTGGTTGAGCATCTACCTTTGGCTCAGGGCGTGATCCCGCGGGGAGGCTGTTTCTCCCTCTGCGTATGTCTCTGACTCTCTCATGAGTAAATAAATAAAATCTTAAAAAAAACTTAAACGTATGGTTTTATAGGCATCTGTATGTATGAACATGTTTCTGTATGCTTTTGTGAGTGTATGTGTGACTAGGAGGGTGGGGAGATGAGGAGAGAGAATCATTCTTTACCTCCTGCTAAAAGAAGAAGTAGATTTTGTTTTCTGTTCTGTATCTAACCATGCTGTGAGTGGATACTATCCATTATATAAATATTAGATAATTTGGTGTAATATTTTCTAAGGAAAGTGTAAAACTATACTGGTATACTGGTATACTGGTATAACACTAAGGAACAGTATTAAGCTTTTTGTGTTCTCATCTTTCCCCATTTTATTATTTAAGCTTTAATAGAGTACACTCTTATGAAAAAGTACTACCATAAAATTATGACAGAGAATGAGGATGATTATCTAAATGAATGCTTGATCTTAACATTTGAAATGGTTTACAGTAGAAGAGAAAGGACAGAATAATAGCTGAATGTGGAATATAGCAACCTGTTTTCTTTGTACAGAAACAACAATTGTAGCATTGTTACTGTAAAAAAAAAAAAAAAAACCCTTTTAAGTCCTGTCTTAAAAGAGTAGTGAATGGAAGGTAGCTCCCGTTCCTTGCTTTGGAGAATATTGCAGCTGAGGCATAAGTAAGAGGCCTTAAAACCCATTGTACTGGTATGGTCATGGTAGAGGGTCTTGCTCAAGACTCTTTATTCACACTCACATGTACATGATTGTTAACAGCTTAGAGGGCTATCACTTCATATATATATATAATATGCACACACACATATGCAATAGAAAAGCAAGTCTTACTTTCAAGGACTATCAAGGTCTCTTATGGAAGTCATTAATCTCTAAAAGGAGAGAAGATTTTAGGTTTTTGTTGTTACGTTGTGTTTATTTGGCACAATAACCTTCTATAAAATCATATCACTATAAGGGTCTAATTGTGATATGGTGATTTATAATAAAAAATGTATATTTTGTCTTCATTCTGTTTCTGGCCCAGACGTCCCAAGAAAGACCCTTTGAATTTCCTATGATAAGAGGCATAAAGTTGTCTTTTGTTTATAAGGTGACTTATGTAATACACCTATGGATGTGTGCTGGTAGACAGTAAAGTCAGCCATGTGATTAGAAGGTTGAAACTTTCTTTTCTTTTCTTTTTTCATTTGTTTTTATTGAAGTTCAATTTGCCAACATATAGTATAACACCCAGTGCTCATGCCATCAAGTGCCCTCCTCAGTGCTGATCACCCAGTTACCCAACACCCTCCCCCCACACGTCCCCTTAGAAGGTTGAGACTTTCAGGCAGCCCGGGTGGCCCAACGGTTTAGCGCCGCCTTGGGCCATGGTCGTGATCCTGGAGACCGGCGATTGAGTCCCACGTCGGGCTCCCTGCATGGAGCCTGCTTCTCCCTCTGCCTGTGTCTCTGCCTCTCTCTCTGTGTGTGTTTCTATGAATAATTAAATTAATTTTTTTAAATTTATTTATTATAGTCACAGAGAGAGAGAGAGAGAGAGAGAGAGAGAGGCAGAGACACAGGTGGAGGGAGAAGCAGGCTCCATACACCGGGAGCCCGACGTGGGATTCAATCCCGGGTCTCCAGGATCGCGCCCTGGGCCAAAGGCAGGCGCCAAACCACTGCGCCACCCAGGGATCCCCCTTAAAAAAATCTTTTTTAAAAAAAAAGAAGGTTGAGACTTTCAATCCCACCCTAGACCTCTAGGGGGATAGAGATAGGATCAGTTGCAAATGGCCAATGATTTAATCAATCATGCCTCTGTGACATAGACTCCATAAAAATCCAAGAGGAAAGGGTTTGGAGAGATTCCAGGTTGGTGAACACCTGGATATTGGAGAGAGTGGCTCATTTCTAGAGAATGTGAAGACTCTGTGCTTTTCCTCTATACTTTGTCTAATGTATTTCTTCCTGGCTGGCTATGTCTGTTATACCCCTTTATAATAAACTAGTGATCTAGTGAGTAAAATGTTTCTCTGAGTTCTGTTGCTCTCACAAGAGAGGATTTGGGAACCCATGATTTATTTCCAGTTAGTTAGAAGTATAGGTAACAGCTTGGGCTTGCTATTGACAACTGAAGTTGGATAGAAGGCAAGGCAATCTTGTAGGACTGAATCCTTAACCCATGGAATTTGATACTATCTCCTTATAGCTAGTGTCAGAATTGAGTTAAATTCATTTTTTAAGATTTTATTTATTTATTCGAGAGAGAGAGAGAGAGAGAGGCAGAGACACACGCAAAGGGAGAAGCAGGCTCCATGAAGGGAGCCTGAGGTGGGACTCGATCTGGAGTCTCCAGGATCACGCCCTGGGCTGAAGGCGGCGCTAAACTGCTGAGCCACCCAGGCTGCCCGGAATTGAGTTAAATTCTCACCCAGCTGGTGTCTGAAAATTACTTGGTGGTCTATGGGGAAGTCAATCCCCCCCTCCCCAAGACACATTGGAATTGGATCCAAGAACCACGAAAGTAGCATCTACTATATTTTTGAGTAAAGGTGTATAATTCTGGATTTGCTTAGGAAACCAGAACTGCTCTATGGGTTGGGGTAATAAAATGATTCAATAGAGAATTTGGGACTTATGTGAATGTGGAAAGAGGGAGTGGGGTGGTGGAGTTGGAGTTGGTGGATGGATGGGTGGTGATAAAGTTCAGGAGGATCAAAAACTAGCCACTGATGACATTAGCCTGAAGCTAGTAAGAGGATCCCAAAGGTGGTTGGGAATCTGATGCAATTTCTGGAAAAAATCCTATGAACTTTGTCAGTCATTAAGAGAGAAGCAGGAAATTAGTAGGAAGAAGTCTGAGAAGCCCCGTGAGTGGTCATCATGACCCCCTGAGAGAATGAGAACTTCTTCCAAATATATGTGAATTCCTTCTATAAAGGGTTATACTCTAATCTGCAAACATACACAGAATGGCATCCTAGAAAGTGTAATTCCCCACTCCTCTGCAATGGGTGGGTTAGGAGTGGGTATTAGTAGGGCAAAATGAACAACTAGTGATCTAATAGGTGTGAATGATGTATTGTAAGCAGGACTTGATATTTGCTGCTCAATATTTGCTAATCAATGATAAGCCATTTACATATGGTAAGAAAGTGAACATTTTAATTACACTTTAAATTTTGCATAGTTTTCCCTTATATTTCATAGTTTGAAAGGCTTATAGAGAATATATAGGTTTTTTCACCCTATAAAAAAATCAAACACAGATAAGCGTAGTACACTGAATAGCATTATAATGAAAAATATTATTTATCTAGCAAAAATTTTAAAAATTTCTCTTGACACATTTAAATATATCAACTTCTTATTTGGTTGAAAATATGATGAAACCATATTGATTCTGCTTATCACTAAACATATTATGGTAAGAATAAATATGTGTATTTGTTCACCTATAAAACCCAATGAAAGTGCCATTTCTATTTCTAAAAGCTTTTTCCTGAGCATATATGTGTGTATGTGTTTTTATATATACACCTGTGTATGTGGATGTGTGTACAAATATATCCTTAAATTCAAGCGAATGATACTTTTGTCCAAATTGCTAGGTAATTATAGTAATATATATATATATATATATATATATATATTAGTAATATTTTTTATTTATAGTAATTCAACTTCTTTAATAAACACTGTTATTATTTGTACTCCTGAGCCAAGTTCAATACCCTAAACTAGTCAAAATGCATTATTTTTAATATTCTCTATATTCTCAGTGGTTGAATAGTGATACTTTTCTATAAAAATTGTGCCTTTTGGGCATCGATGTTTTTCAGCTTTAAATAAGACAAAATTGATTTTGTTGCAGTAGCCTAGTTTTTTGTGTGTAGATCTATGTTAAGATGCTTTTTAAAATTAAATGTCAAATCCAGTGTGGCACCGGAAACACAGTGCATGCTTGATGTTTGAGGAAAAGCTGTCAGCTTGCCTCTTCCTGTCAAATTGCCAGCTGCCTAGTAGTGATTAGTTTATGCCAAGGGATCACTGTTGGTAGAACTTCGTATCACAAATGGCTCAATATTCTGTGACTAGGAGGGGAAGTGTGAGACAACCTATTTGTCTTTAGAAGATGGAATTTTATACGTTTAATTATTTGAGGTTATTTTAGGTACTTTTCTGGCAGATCTACTAATAAATCAGAAATCTGATTTAGAATGAGGCATGAAAAAGAAAGTTGAAAACTTTTTAAGTAATAAGTCCTGTGAACTTTAGTGTCTGGTGCTATAGTTGGAATGGAAGATTTTTTATTCTATTTGCCATGGCAATATTTTATATTAATACGTTTTATATTTGGAAAATTTCAAACCAGGATAGAATTGCTGGTCAGTTACACAGAACTGGAGAACTGTATCCTGTCCCAGTTATTTAGAATAACTACTTTCTTGTGGTGATGGTGTTTTGTGAGTTTGTGTGATCTAATGAATTAGAAATCAAGACTTAGTATCCAGATGATTAAAGCCTTCTACTGCCCCTACCTCATACACAAGTAAACCAAAAGAAAAACAAAAGAAAACATTATTGTCATTTTCTCTATCCAGGAATCCAAAGAACAGACACTACTTCAGCTATTAGGATGCTAGGGGAAGAGTAGAATTTGGGATTAAAAGGAGAGACATCAAGGTGAAAAGGGGGATGTGTTCCCCAAGGCAAAGTCAAGCAGCACTATTGAAGGCATTTTGTGGTAGCAGCACAGTGTCCAGGGGCAGTATTGGGGTCCTATTTTGTTGTAGAGTCTTTTTCTTTTCTAGTAACACAGCTGTACCAGGTTTCTTTTGGTTAGAATTTGCTTAGTTTATGTTTTTCCATCCCTGTGCTTTCAATCTTTCCATATCCTTATACAGTTCTTCTTAAGAGTGTAAAATTAGATTTTTAAAAATCTAGACTTATTGATAATACTTGATTTTTTGGAGCATTTGGCCCATTTACTTGTAATTGCTTATAGATTTACATTTTAATTTATCACCTGATTTGCATTTTGTATTTGTTTTACTTTCTCCTTATCCCCCCCACCCCCCTTCTTTGCCTTCTTTTAGTCTTTCCATTTTGGGAGGTATATATCTGCATTAGATTGCTCTAGAAATAACAAATATCAAACTTATCAAACTCTAAAGTGAATGAATGCCTTTATCATCCTCCCAGAAAAAACAAGGATTTAGACGATTTAGTTTATGCAAATGCTGTGTAATTGATCATATATTTTTACCCTGCAATATACTATTATTTTGTAAAGTCAGTAATCATTTGCTCACACTTTTATCCTTTTTTGTGCATTTCCATCCTTCCTAACAGATTTTTATCTGAGACTACTTTGCTTCTGAGTTAGGTGTAGACAGAGGATTTCTTCAGCAAGGATCTATTAGTGGCAAACTGTCAGTTTTTGTTTGTCTGAAGAAGGTTTTTATACAGGCAGCTTATTGTATTTATCCAAAAGGATTTTGCTTAGCCCACTTATAACATTTATGGGGATTATAGCAAGGGATGAAACAGAAGACTCTGGTTTTGTAGCATAACCCATATTCTCTTCCCAGCCCCAGGTTGGTCCCTCATCATGAGGATTCTTATGGGTGTAAACCTCAATGTGCATATTCCCACAGTCTTCATTGGAGGGGTGAGGCTTACCCAGAGTGGGGTCTTATAAATTACAGGGCCCAAGGCAAGGCTCCTGGTTGCCCTAGTCCAAGAGTAGGACTATTTATTTCATGTTCATTCATTCTTGAAAAACGTCTTCATGGTGTAGAATTCTAGTTTAATAAATTCTTCTGTTTCTCAATTCAGGATTCTATCACTGCTGTCCAGAAGTCTGCTCTTAGCCTAATGTCACTCATTTGAAGATAATCTAGTCTTCTTGTCTGACAACATTTAAAGTTTTCCATTTGCCTTTGTTTTTCTTGTTTCACTATGATGTGTTTAGTTATGGATTTCTTTTTTATCCATTCTGTTTGGGCTTTTTTGGGCTTGTTGCAGCCAAAGATTGGTGACATTGATTAGCTCTACAGTATTCTCAGAAATTTTTTTTATTTATTTGAGTATAGTTGGCACACATTGTCACCTTAGTTTCAGGTGTACAACACAGTGATTCAACAACTCTATACATTATACTTTGCTCACCACAAGTGTAGCTAGCATATGTCACCATACAACATTATTATAATACCATTGACTCTATTCTGCAATTATTTCCTTAAATGTCTTTAGCCCATTTCATTCACTCAACCATTATGTATTTGACTGTTTACCAACAAGCACTTTTCTAGGCACTGAAAATATAGGTCTGAGCAAAAACAAACAAGCAAATTGCGTGCTTTCATGTCACTTGCATTCTCCTGAGGAAAGACAAACCATGAAAAAAGCAAAATCCGTAAGACTTACTAAGAATTATGAAGAAAAATAAAGCAGGAAAGAGAGCAGAGTATCAGAGGGACAGTTACAGTGTAAATAGTGTCTTCTGAGAAGGCCTCAATAGGAAGGTGATGTTTGAGTAAATAATGCAGGAGGGAAAGAAATGAGTGGTTTATATACTTGAGAAGGAAGAGGGGGGCAGCCCGGGTGGCTGGGTGGTTTAGCGCCGTCTTGGGCCCAGGGCATGATCCTGGGGACCCAGCATGGAGCCGCACGTCCGGCTCCCTGCATGGAGCCTGCTTCTCCCTCTGCGTGTGTCTCTGCCTCTCTCTCTCTCTCCTCTCTCTCTCTCTCTCTCTCTGTGTCTCTCATGAATAAATAAATAAAATATTAAAAAAAAGAAGGAGGAGGGATTCACAGGTTTAACAGTCCTGATGTGGGAAGAAGTCTACTATGTTCACAGATATTTAAGGAAGCTGACCAGGCTTCTGCAAGGTAGTAGTTTCATTTCTTCAGTCCTTTCAAGAATAGCAAACCAAAGTCCTCATATATAGAAGAAAACAGTAGAATTGTTCAGTGAAGAGATATACTAAACACAGCATCCCTACTGTACTGTTCAGTACTGCAAATGCTGGCACACATACTACCCACATGCATATTGTATGAATGAAGCTTAATTACTCATAATAGCTAATGGTTTAACTGTGTGACCACGGAGCAGTCTGTTTTATATTCCAATGATTATTTCTGTATTATTTGCTCTAATCTTAAATTATTGGAAATGTTAACCCATTAAGTAAAAGTTCTTGTATATAAAACATACCTTTAACATTCGGTCAACACAATTAAAAACAATTTTGGAAATTGAGTTTGGGAATGATTTTTCTCCTTTGTATAGCAATGCATATTCTTTTTGAAATTAGGTTTCTCTTTTTCAATAGAATTAGTGCTAAGGTAACTTAGAAGCTGCATAGAATCTGTGTCAGCGTTTGCAAGGCTATGTATAAGTTTGTGTGGTATTGTTTTTGTCATTTTTGATGGAGTTAGTGCTAATTAAAATCCTGCTAAATAAAAGAACAGTACTTGGGTGAAAATTCTATCATCTTAAAAAGTATTAACTACTATTAATTTGCCTTAGATCTTTTGTGCCACTGATATATAGAATCTTTAGAGAAATGAGATAAAAGGTGTTTTTGCAGGCTAAAACTGTTTAACCAAGAGAATGTCCCTTTTTATTACCCGGGAATATGCATTTCCTAGAATCATAAGCAAGAAAGGAATCCATGTCTAAAACTTACTTTAGGTTTTAGCTTGGCAAAACACCACACTCGGGTTCTTTGGGCTGCTTTTTTGGTCTTTTAGTCTTTTTCCTATAAACATTCATCTTTAGGGGTTTCATATCACACAGTAATTTCAATCGACCTATGTATGATGATGATTCTTTAATATCTATGTCAACTCAAGATTCCCCCCACTTCTAGAGACGCATATATGAAACTGTTTATTGTTCATCTCTATTTTGATTGCTCAAGATTATCTTAGGTCTACCCTAACCAATTTAATTCCCCAAATTCCCTTTGTCCTCCTCTATTCTTTTTTTTAAGTTCTTATTTAAGTTATGGATAGTTAACATACAATGTACTGTTATTTTCAGGTATAGAATTTAGTGATTTATCACTTCCATATATTACCTAGTGTTCAACATGACAAGAGCCCTCCTTAATATCCATCACACATTTAACCCATCCCCATGCCCACTTCCCCCACAGTAACCCTCAGTTTGTTCTCTGTGGTTAAGAATCTGTTTTCTGATTTGTTTCTCTCTCCCCCTGTCATGTTCATCTATTTTGTTTCTTAAATTCTACATGATAGAGGATGAACAAAAAATAGTTTCGTATACGTGTCTCAAGAGGTGGGGGGATAGTGAGTTGACACGGATAATTATAGAATGGCTTTTAGCATAGTTAAGTGTTGTCTATCCATCCTCACAGTCATTTTTATTACCCCCTAAGGAAACTTTATGCCACAGTGCTGTCACCTATCAATCCTCTCATTTGCTACAGCCCTAGGCAACTACTAGTCTAATTTTCTTCCCTATAGATTCATCTATTCTGGATATTTCATATAAATACAATCATACAATATATGGTCCTTTGTGACTAGTTTCTTCCACTTCACATATTGTTCATCCAAGTTGTATGTATTAGTATTTCACTCCTTTTTATGGTTGGATAATTTGTGTGTAGAAACACCACATTTTATTATCCATTCATTTACTCATGGACATTTGGGTGTTTCCATATTTGGCATTTATGAATAGCACTGCTATAATCATTCCTGTACAAATTTTTGTGTGGACATATGTTTTACTTTCTCTTGGGTATATAGTTAGAATTGTGGATTCATATGGAGCTCTAGGTCTAAATTCTAAGAACTGCCATATGTTTTTCCAAAACATCTGTAGCATTTTTCATTCATACCAACAGTCGTGAATGTTCCAATTTCTTCATATCATTCTGAGTTTTTATTATTTGTCTTTTATTTTATAGTCATCCTCATGAGTGTGAAGTGGTATCTCATTGTGCTTTTTTAAAATTAAAGTATAGTCACAATGTTACATTACGTTAATTGTAATTGTCTTACTCAATTGTCTTACAATGTTACATTAATTTCATTATGGTTTTGATTTGCATTGGCATGAAGGCTAATGATTCTGAGGATCTTTTTATGTGCTTATTTGCTTTTTGTATATTTTCTTTGGAGAAATGTCTAGATCCTTTGCCCATTTAAAAATTGATTTATTTCTCTTTTATTTTTGAGTCATAATAGTTCTTTATATATTCCAGATGCAAGTAGGAGTTATATATATCAACCAAAAATAACCTCTGTGTATTTGCCCCAAGGTTGTTTATTTCTTCACTGCAGGTTAAGACCTGTTAGCTCAAAATCCTACTTGTGCCTAATTACAGTCTTTACACCAATAATTTTTTAAAATATCACAACACACCAATTTTTAGCCAATGAGAGCCTGCTTGCTTTTCATACCCCAGAAGACGTCACCGCACATCTGCTAGCAATAGATGAGATAAATGCGGGGCTACAAGGCACCAAGCTGCTCATTGACCCAGGGATTTTCCTCTGAACAACCAGGAGTTTCTTCACACCACCTCTTCTGAGTAGCAACCCTCACACTTTAGCCAGCATAACACAATGATGTTTGTATGTCCTACTACCACCTCATAGTCATAACTTTTTTCTTGATCATGCCCCAAATCCCTCCAGACCTGATTGTCCTTATCAGATGTAACTTGCAAATTTCTTTCTCCTATTCTGTTGGTTTTTTTTTTTTTTTTTTTTACTTTTTTGGTAGTGTCCTTTGAAGCACAGAATTTCTACATTTTGAAGACATGTAGTTTATTTTTTTGTTGCAGTTTTTTAATGTCTTTGGTGTCATAGCTAAGAAAACACTGCCTAGGGGTACTGGGATGGCTCAGTTGGTTAAGCATCTGACTCTTGATTTTGGCTCAGGTCATGATACCAGGATCATAAGATTGAGCCCCCTGTGAGGCTCTGCATTCAGCATGGAGTCTGCTAGAGATTCTTTCTCTCCCTCTCTTTGCCCCTCCCCCCACTTAGGCACAAGTGTGTTATTTCTAAATAAATAAATAATAAATCTTTAAAAGAGAAAAAAAGAAAGAAAACCCTGACTAATTTAGGGTCACTAATACTTATACCCAAGTTTTCTTCTAAGTGTTTTCTAGTTAGCTCTTCTATTTAGGTGCGACCTCATTCTTTGTGGATCTATGGTTGTCTGAGCACTATTTGTTAAAAAGATGATGACCTTTTTTTAACATTACTTGTATTTCCCTTCTTTTCCCCACTTTTATTACTATTTCTTTAGTTCATATCTTTATGTGTATTTTTCTGCATTCGGCCCCTAATTAACTATTATTTCATTCTTTCCAATTTTATGTACTATAGCCAATGATCTTTTTCAAATAAAAAAATTTATTATGTCCCTCTTTTGCTTAAAATTTTTAGGTTTTCAGATAAAGTACAAATGTCTTAGTATAACACACAAGTTTGTCTCTTACACTTCCCCTCTATGCTGCAACTGTATTTTAGTACTTCAAGTGCACACCTTTCAATTCTGTACCTTTCCATCTGGAAAACTCTCATTCAGTCTTTCTTAGTTCAAGCGTAGACATCAGTTCTTTGAGAACCATTTCCTTAAGTTGTGTAAGACAATTGGTTGCTCCTGTGGATTTGAACTTGTCCTTTTCAAAGTGTTTATCATAGAGTAATATGATTGTCTGATGAATGTCTTTCATCCTATAGTTTGTAAATTCAGTGAATTGAAGAACTGCTTTTTCATTCTGATATTTTCAGGACTGAGCATAGTGGTGGGTAAAAACTAGATATTAAATTACTTTTTGCTGTGTTGAATTTTTTTTTACAAGCAAAGTCAATAAGAGAATAAGAGTCCAATTTTGAAAGGCATGGCACTGAATGCTGTAGAAGTGAGAGTATTGATTAGTTAATGAAGAATCAGATTGCGACTCTGAATTTATTGTGCAATTGTCCATGCTAGATGTAAACCCATGAAGTATGATCAACAATAAGCCATTTATATATTTCCAGAAAAAGTATTGGAGATTATATAATACTTGCTTTTGAATAAGTTTAGAACAGTTTTATATTAGGTGATTATATCTGCTGGAAGGCAAAAAGACAAAGAATTAGATAATTATAATATATTATGCCAATTGGAATTATCCCATTTGTAGGCATATTAGTAGGGGCTGGACTAGCTTAAACATCTAGGAATCTATCATATATTTGGGAAAATGAATGGCAAAATAATTATATTTAGCAACTGGATAGTAATAAATGAAAAAATAAAACATGAATATAACTCTCATGAGTAATATATCTACATTTTAAAACTATTTAGAAGCAAAGTTGTAACATTCAAAAATACTTCACTTAGTAAAATAGTGATACTTCAAAAGTTGTAGAGGTGATGTAGGTTATGGTAAATCTCAAATGCATTAACATTAACATTAAATGTAAATTAACATTTATCAAAAGCCTTGTATTACAGACTGGCTGTTTTTCTTTTACTTTAATCATTTTACACCATTGGGTAGAAATTAACTGGAAATGGAATGACGGTAAAACCTTAATAGCTTTAATAGTTTTAGGCTATTTAATTAATTATAGAGAAGAGATGTTCTCTCCTTTTTTCAGAAGAGGTTTTCTAAAAAAATTAAAAAGTATAATTGTTGGAAGATATTTTTCTTATGGGTTCTCCAATATTGTAAACATGTGTGTGTGTGTGTGTGTGTGTGTGTGTATGAGAAATCTTGACATAGCAAGGATATTTTTCTTCTCTTTTAATGTTTCAAACTTAGAACAACTAGTTTAACTTGTTTTGGGTTCAATATTTAAGCATTTATTTCGTATGAAACAATTCCCAATTATTTGCCAACTCTTTTCCTTTAGAAAAACAATCAGTAAGAAAATAGAATGACCTTAAAGAGGCAGTAATGTCATATTTAGGAAAAGGCATGAGTGATGTTATTATCTGTGCCCACACAGGTTTTGGGAAGGCAAGTATTTTCCTTCTTAACTATCTCAACAACAATTTTGAATAAATACTATTTCTCCAGAAAATAAAATGAATCTATGAAAACTTTAGAAAGTGCATGTTGCTGGCCAGCAGCAATGCACATATAAATGATGCTGAATGAATTGGAGATCATCTCAAAAGAAGTATACAGTGGAGAGCTAGTTGACACATTGATATAGATTTTCCTGTCACAATCCATTACTGTTTTATGTTTTTCCTTGATCCAGTATTGTTTCCTCTTCAAAGACTGCAACTTAGGATCAGTTGTACCTCTTTGATAATGTCACATTTTAAGGAATGACTCAAGTGAGGAGACTACTACAGAGCTTAGGTATTCATATAAAAATCATAAGGTAAGAAGATAATAAGTAATATGAAAAAGTCATAGCCCCATCAAGGGATCCCATGATTAATACCAATAGATTATAGGAAGTTTCAGATATAGGTTGGTATCTAAAAATACTCCATTTCTGTGTTTCAAATATTCTTATGCTGAAAGTTATTCCAAACAAGTTTATCTTAAAATATAATTCCACCTTGAAATAATGAAAATACAAACTACAAATTAGAAAAAAATTTGCAAGTTGCATATCTAATAAAGAACTCATATCTGGAGTATATGAAGAACTTTCAAAATTGATAATAGGAAAACAAACAAATTAATATAAAAATGAATGATGTGTGAAGATACTCCATCAAAGAAGATAAACAGGTGTCAGATAAGCATACAAGATGCTCAATATCATTAATCATTCAGGAAATGTAAATTTTGAATAATGAGATATTACTGCACATTTACTAGAATGTCTGAAATTACCGACTGACCACACTAAATGTTGGCAAAGATGTGGAAAATGTAACTCTGATATGTTGTTGGTAAAAATATAAAATGCTACAACTGCTTGGGAAGATATTTTGGCAGTTTTTAAAAAAAATTAAGTGGATACATATGATGTGACCCAGCCATTCCATTCTTAGTTGTTTACCTAAGAGAAATGAATGCATATGTACATGAAGACTTCTATATGAATGTTCACTGTAATAGTCAAAAAGAAGTAAATGGATAAACATACTTTAAGATATTAATACAGTGTAATATAAAGGAAGAAACTATTGAAATATGCAACTTGAACAGATGGTAAAATATTTATGCCAAGTGAAAGAAGATACACATACATGAAGAATACTTACTATGTGATTTCATGTATATAAAATTCTGGAAAATGAAAACTAGTATAGAAAGCAAATCAGGAGTTGCCTGGGAATGGGGTGAAGCTGGACTAGGGGGCAAGAAAGAAAGAGAAAGATTTTTAAGGGAAATGGGAAAATTTGAGAATGATGAATATAGATACATATTTCTATATGTATATCTATATAAAGCCTTTTGAGTGTTTAACATATCTTTAAACCATTTATATTAAGCAGTTATACATATTACATGTAGTTATATGTGTATATATAATCTTGATTGTGGTGAGGATTTCAACAACTTATCAAATTGTACCCTTTAATATGTGCATTTTATTCTTTATTAGAAATCTAGTTTTACCGACATCTACACTCTTTTGAGTTAAACACTTTGTTGAGTTAAACACTCTTAAAGGAGTTAAATACT
Organism: Vulpes lagopus; assembly: GCF_018345385.1. Lineage (NCBI taxonomy): Eukaryota > Metazoa > Chordata > Mammalia > Carnivora > Canidae > Vulpes > Vulpes lagopus. The sequence goes on along the minus strand of NC_054829.1, from coordinate 112,980,324 downwards.
TTTTTTAATTTTCAAAATTGTTTCCACATGATATCTTTTTAGTGGATGTTTTGTTTTTATTTGTGGGTTCAATTATCTTTTGTGAAAGAAATTTCTCCAGGCCTCATTACTCAGAAGGTAAATTATGCCTTAAGGAATTTCATTAGCAGTTTAGCTCCCAACTAGATTGACTAGATTGACTTCAGAAACCTGGTGATTTTCTGGAGGTTTTGTTCAGCCTCCAGAGCAGGGTTTGGCAAACTTTTTCAGGGAAGGGCCAGATGGTGAGTATTGAGGCTTTGTAGGCCATGCTCCCTAGGGTTTGGTTGCTGCTGTTGCTTTCTTTTCTTCTCTTCCTCCTCTCCCTTTCCTGCCCTCTTCCCAACCCCTTCCATCTCCTCCCTCCTTGTTGCCTCCTCCTAGTTAGTCCTTCTTTCCTTTCCTTTCCTTTCCTTTCCTTTCCTTTCCTTTCCTTTCCTTTCCTTTCCTTTCCTTTCCTTTCCTTTCCTTTCCTTTCCTTTCTTCCTTTCCTTTCCTTTCCTTTCCTTCTTTCCTCTTTCCTCTTTCTTCTTTCCTCTTTCCTCTTTCCTCTTTCCTCTTTCCTCTTTCCTCTTTCCTCTTTCCTCCTTCCTCCTTCCTCCTTCCTCCTTCCTCCTTCCTCCTTCCTCTTTCCTCTTTCCGCTTTCCTTTCTTTCCTTCTTTCCTACATTTCCTTTCGAAAAGTACAAACCAATTTTAGCTGTTGGCCACTCAGGAACTGATCACAGGCTGGCCTTGGCCTGTAGGCTATAGTATGCTAATTCCTACTTTTAAGGACCAGATCACACACATTAACAAGTTTTGTGGAACTGTTGTTTTCACTGCCATTCTCTTGCATCATGTCACTGCATACTGGTTCTCCAGGGCCTTGGCTTGAGCCTTTTCTACTACTTCATTTTCTCCTCTATTACTGTTGTCTCTGGATGGCTGGTGAGCTCTCTTTTATTCCTTTGTCCTTAACTCTGCCAGTTTCTTTACCCTTCTGCTTAAAACTCACTTGGGGGTAATGCCCAAACTCATCTGCCTGTTACTTCTCAACTGGTCTGAAGCCTCTGTTAGATGTTATACAGACAAGAGTTATTCACCTTGCAAACTCAGATACTGTATTACACTGCGTTTCCTTTTTAGTTGCTATTTGTACATTTCTGGATGACTTTAGATCTTGTTCTTACTCAGATTCTTTTGCTGTTATTGTCATATGATTACTAAACTCTACTTAGCTTTTTGTATATCCAGTACTTAGCACAAGATTTGTCATGTGTGCCACTGAACTTGGGGAAATTACTGTCCACTTTATATTTTACATTCTTTTATGTGAACAACATAATAGAAGTGCTTAGATGCTAAAAATTTAGTAGGTTTTTAAAAATTTACCATAGCTTTTCTCTCTGGGTAGAGTGTACACCTTCCTACAGGGTGAATGGGTTGGAGCAGATTCAAGTAACAGGTATGACAGTATAATTAGAACCAGAACTCTAGATCCTCCTGTGCTGTTGCTGAAATTGATTTTCCAAGAAACCTCTTTGATGTTTAAGGCACTCATTTACTATTTGTTTGCCTTATTTTGGACTTTTGAATCCTTCCTTCCCCAAACTCATGTAATTTAGCAGGTATGCCTCTTACAGACAGGAGTTGTGCTATTTTACCTGGAGTTTCCACAAGCCCTTGAAATTAGTGAATCCAAGGAAATATGGGACTGAGTAGGGTACAGAAACTTTAGATAGCATGTCAAAATACTAGAAGGACTTTTCTTATCTTTGTAGTTCTGCATGACTAAGAAAAATATTAATAAAATTATTTATATTGTAAGTATATATGTCCTCAATTAAAAGCACAAAAATCCCCAAATTCAAGATACTGCATATACTTTTCTCTTGTCATTTTCTCCTTGACCAAAGTTTGTTTGGTTTTTCTTATTTATGATTCTTCAGCTCCAGATACAGTGAATCACTTGAATATGGAAGGAAAGCATTGTTATCATTCATATATATTCTTCTTGATCTCTTACACACTTTCCTCAAAATAACGATGCAGGAGCACAGCAAATACTACATTATAGTATAACTATTGATTCTTCTTTCTGTAGTAAAGACCTGTCTCCAGTAGTGAATATCTGTCAAAACTTCAGCCAGGCATATGTTTAAAAGTATCCATTTAGCATAAGATCATGGAGACAAACACTGATTACACAAAAGCTATATGCTAATTTATAATATTGGACACTAATGGACAAACAAATAATGAGTACAGGTAAGCTTTCTAAAAATATATCTGAATCTAATTAGGGAGGGAGGTTGGGAAGATGGTGGAGTAGGAGGACCCTAAGCAGCCCTTGTCCCATGGATACAGCTAGATAACACTCATATCAGTGTAAATACCCAGAAAATCATCTGAAGACTGGCAGGACAAACTCCACAACTAAAGGTGAAAAAGAGGTGACATCAAAGAAGGTAGGAAGGGAAAATATGGTTTGGGAATAAAACTGACTGGTTATTTGGGGTGGGGAGGGATTGGTGGTGCAGAGAAGGGCAAAAAATAAACTTTCACACTGGAAACCCACACAGGAAGACAAATGCTTGTAACCTTTGGCTTTGAAAGCTAGAGGGGCTAAATTTTGGGAATTCTTACAACCAGCAAACTGAAAGCCTAGAATTTTAAAAAATCATCAGGCTCCACTCTGGGAGAGCCTTGTGGGGTTGGAAAGCAGAGTCTTTGCCTTTAAAGAGACTGAACAGCAAACAGCCAGCAGAGCAATCTCCTTGAAAGTAGCAGTTTGAAAAACATCAGGAGTATATGGGAGGGAGAGTGATTTACTCATCTCAGAGCATGGCCCAGAGAGGAGGGATCTTGGGGAGATGCCTCTAGGAACAAAGGAGCTGGCAGATACCATTTTCCCCTCCCTTCACCATAAATACATGCCACCTGCAGAGAGAAAATGTGGTGGCAACACTGACTACATAACTTGATTGCACCAAGCCCTACCCTCCATGCTTCTGGGGATCTACCCTTCTCAGTCACCCTTGCCTTGGTCCTGGCATTATGGGCTCCTGCTCCAGAACACTGGCTCAAGGTTTGCCAGCACTTCAATGCCCAAATTGCGTGTTTTTACAAGATCTCAGTTCTGTTGGCTGTGGCAGTGGCAGAAAATCTCATTTCATAAGTAGACCACCACACACCTTGTTACCCAACACTGCCCACAAAAGGCAAAGAGGATTCCTGTGAAGGTAACTGATTGAAGGAAAATGAGGTCAGGACTCAATAGCAGAGCATATGCAACACGCATAGGAGACATTCCTTGAAGTGCCAGGTCCTGGGGAACAGGAGACACTCCATTACAAGGCACTACAAAATGTCATCTTCATAAGGCTATCACTGTCAAAAGCAAGAGACATAGCTGACTTTCCTAACAGAGAAATGGATACAGAGAGTTAGACAAAATGAGGAGACAGAAATATGTCCCAAAGGAAAAAACAGTACCAAACCATAGAAAGAGACCTAAGCAAAATGGATAAAAGTATGCCCGAAAGAGAATTGAAAGTAATGATTATAAAGATACTACTGGACTTGGGAGAAGAGTGGAGGACATCAGTGGGACCTTACACAGAGTTAAAAAAGAACTAATCAGAGATGAAGAACACCCTAAATGAAATTAAAAATACACTTGATGGGATAAATAGTAAGGTAGATGAAGCAAAGGGTATGAATTCATGACCGGGAAGGCAGAGTAATAGAAAATAACCAGGGCAGCCCAGGTGGCTCAGTGGTTTAGCTCCGCCTTCAGCCCGGGGCATGATCCTGGAATCCCCGGATCGAGTCCCATGTCGGGCTCCCTGCATGGAGCCTGCTTCTCCCTCTCTCTCTCTCTCTGTGTGTGTCTCTCATGAATAAATAAAATCTTAAAAAAAAGAAAAGAAAAGAAAATAACCAAACTGAGCAAGAGAGGAAAAAGATATGCAAATTGAGAATTGTCTTGGAATTCAGTCAACTCCATCAAGTGTAATAACATTCCTATTGTAGGGATCCCAAAAGAAGAAGAATGAGAAAAAGGGGGCAGAGAATGTCTTTGAAGATATAATAGTTCAAATCTTTGCTAATTTGGGGAAGGAAACAAATATCTACGTCCAGGAGGCACAGAGATTCCACCTCCCCAAAAAATTCAATACAAGGAGCTCTATATTGAGACACATAGTAATTAAAATGTCAATAAGTAGTGATAAAGAAAAAAAATTAAAAAGAAGGCAGTTACAAATATGAGGAAATCCCATAAAGCTCTCAGGGGCTTTTCAGCAAAAATTTTGCAGGCCAGAAAGAAGTGGCATGATATATTTAAAGTGCTAAAAAGGGAAAAATCTGCAGCCAAGAATTACAGAAAGGCTGTCATTTAGAATAGAATTGAGAGGGACAGTTTCTCAGATGAGCTAACACTAAAGGAGTTCATGACCACAAAATCAGTCCTATAAGAAATATTAATGGGGATACTTTGAGTGGAAAAGAAAGTGAGAATATGAAAAGTAAAAACAACAAAAGCAAAAAAAGTTATTTCTGTAAAAATCAAGATATTGATAAAATGATATAAAACATGACACACTATACCTAAAATGTGGTGGAGAGAGGGGTAAAAAGTGGGCTCTTAAGTGACCATCAACTTAATGTAAGCTCCTATGTGCAGAAGATGTTCTATACAAACTTAATGGTATCACAAATCAAAAACCAATAATATACAAAAAAAGAGAGAAAGGAATCAAACTATATCACCAGAGATAGCCAACTAGCTATGATAGCAAGAGAAGAAAGGATCAGAAAAAAACTACAAAACAACTACATAACAAGTAACAAAATGTCAATAAATATGTACCAATAATTACTTAGAATGTGAATGGAATAAAACCTCTAATTAAAAGACATAGAGTGTCAGAGTGGGTAAAAAATAAGGCCTAACTACACACTGTCTACAAGGGACTCTTTTCAGAACCAAAGACACCTACAGATTGAAACTGAGAGAATGAAGAAACATTTATCATGAAAAGAGATGCCAAAAGAAAGCTAGGGTAGCAATGAGACAAAATAGACTTTAAAACAAGACTATAACAAGAGAAAAAGACACTATGTAATAATAAATGGAACAATCCAATAAGAAGATATAACAATTATAAATATGCACCCATCACGGAACCAAATACATAAAAGTTCATAATGAACATAAAGGAACAAATCCATAATAATACAACAATAGTAGAGGACTTTAACACCCACTTAATGAGCAGATTAAAGAGAAAATCAACAAAGGAACAGTGGATTTAGATGACACACTGCACCAGATGGATTTAACAGATATATTCAGAATATTCCTAAGACACCAAAATACATCTTCTTTTCAATTGCACATAGAACATTCTCACAGAATAGTCCACAAGACAAGTCTCTGCAAATTAAAAAATGTCAAAGTTGTATCATGAATTTTCTCTGACCACAATAGTATGAAACTAAAAACCATAAGAAAAAATCTGGAAAGAGCACAAATACAAGGAGTTTAAATAACATGCCACTAAACAATAAATGTGTCAACATTGAATTCAAAGAAATGAAAAAATTACATGGAGCTCAAAAAAGAACAAAGAGGGATCCCTGGGTGGCACAGCGGTTTAGCGCCTGCCTTTGGCCCAGGGCGTGATCCTGGAGACCCGGGATCGAATCCCACGTCAGGCTCCCGGTACATGGAGCCTGCTTCTCCCTTTGCCTGTGTCTGCCTCTCTCTCTCACTGTGTGCCTACCATAAAAAATTAAAAAAAAAAAAAAAAGAACAAAGAGAACAGCAAACTAGCAGGAGGGCAATAATAAAGATTAAAGCAGAAATAAATGATACAAAAACCAAAAGAAAAAAAAAGACATCAATGAAACCAGGAGTTGGTTCTTTGAAAAGATAAACAAAATTGATAAATCTCAAGTCGTTCTCATAAAAGAGAGAGAATGAGAGAACCCAAATAAACAAAATCTCAAATGAAAACACAATGGCCCAAAACCTTTGGGATGCAACAAAAGTGGTTCTAAGAGGGAAGTTTATAGCAATACAAGACTACCACAAGAAGGAAGAAAAATCTCAAACAACATAACCTTATATCTAAAGGAGCTCTAAAAAGAACAAAGAAAACCCCAAACTAGCAGAAGGAGGGCAATGATAAAGATTAAAGCAGAAATAAATGATACCAAAAAAAGACATCAATGAAACCAGGAGTTGGTTCTTTGAAAAGATCAACAAAATTGATAAATCTCAAGTCATTCTCATAAGAGGGAGAGAATGAGAGAGCCTAAATAAAATCACAAATGAGAGAACTAACAACTAACACCATGGAAATATAAACAATTGTAAGAGAATATTATGAAAAATTATAGGTGAACAAATGATTGGACAATCTAGAAGAAATGGATAAATTCCTAAAAACTTATAACCCACAAAAACTCAAGCTGATAGAAATAGAAAATTTGAGCATATTGATTACCAGCAATGAAATTGAATCAGTAATCAAAACACTCCAACAAACAAAAGTCCAGGTCCAGATGGCTTCATAGTCAAATTCACTAAATACTTAAAGGAAAATTAGTACCTATTCTTCTCAAATATTCCCCAAATAGAAGGAACACTTCTAGATTTATTCTATGAAGCCAGTATCATTCTGATACCAAAACTAAATAAAGACACCACAAAAAAAAAAAAAAAACTACAGACCAATATGTCTGACAAACATGGATACAAAAATGCTCTAGAAAATACTAGCAAGAAAATCAAACAATAAATTTAAGAAATCATACACTAAAATCAAATGGGATTTAGTCCTGGGTTCCAAGGATAGTTCAATATTTGCAAATCAATCAACATGATATTTCACATCAATAAAAGAAAGGGTAAAAATCATATCATATTAGTAGATACAGAAAGAGCATTTGATAAAATACAACATTCATTTATGATAAAACCCCCCCACAAAGTAGGTCTAAAGAGAACATACCTCAATATGATAAAGGCCTTATGTACAAAACCCACAGCTAATTATATTAAGTGGGGGAAAAACTCTGGGCTTTTCCACTAAGGTCAGGAACAAGACAAGGATATACTCTCTCACAACTTTTATTCATCATAGCACTAGAAGTCCTAGCCACAGGAATCAAACAACAAAAAGAAATAAAAGACATGCAAATTGGTGAGGAAGAAGTAAAACTTTCACTATTTGCAGTTGACATAATACTTATATAGAAAACCTGAAAGACTCCACCAAAAAACTACTAGAACTGTTAAATGAATTCAGTAAAGTCCCAAGATATAATATCAATCACCTATACACTAATAATGAAGCAGCAGAAAAATTGAGAAATAAGTACCATCCATAATTATACCAAAAATAATAAGATACTTGGAATAAACTTAACCAAAGAGATAAAAGACTGTACTCCAAAAATTATAAATCACTGATGAAAAAATTGAGGGTGACACAAAGAAATGGAAAACAGTCTATGCTCATGGATTGGAAGAACAAATATTGTTAAAATAGTTATACCACCCAAAGGAATCTACAGATTTAATGTAATCCCTATCAAAATACCAATAGCATTTTTCACAGAATTAGAACAAATAATACTAAAACTTGTATGGAAACACAAAGGGCCCAAAATAACCAAAACAATCTTGAAAGAAACAAAAGTGGAGGTAGCACAATTCCAGATTTCAAGTTATGTTACAAAGCTATAGTGAAGCAGTATGCTGCTGGTACAAAAATAAACATGTGGATCAACAGAACAAAATAGAAAAACAAAACAAAAAAAACGCCCACAATTATATGGTCAATTAATCTTCGACAAAGGAGAGAAGATAAGCAATGGGAAAAAGGCAGTCTCTTCAAATGGTGTTGGGAAAACTGGACAGCTACATGGAAAAGAATAAAATTGGGCCACATTCTTACACCATACACAAAAATAAACTAACTCAAAACTAAGAACTTAAATGTGAGACCAGAAACCATAAAAATCCTAGAAGAGAGCACAGGCAGTAATTTTTCTGACATTGGCTACAGCAACATTTTTCTAGATAGGTCCCCTGAGGGAAGGGAAACAAAAGCAAAAATAAACCATTGGGACTACATCAAAATAAAAAGGTTCTGCACAGTGAAGGAAAACAACAAAACTGAAAGGCAGCCTACTAAATGAGAGAAGATATTTGCAGATGACATATCCAATAAAGGGTTAGTATGCAAAATATATGAAGAACGGATACAGGGACACCTGAATTGCTCAGTCAGTTAAATATCTGTCTTTGGCTCAGCTCATGATCTCAGGGTCCTGGGACTGAGCCCATCCTTAGGCTCCCTGCTCGGCAGGGTGTCTATTTCTCCTCTTCCAGTTCCTTTGTGCCGCCCATCCCCCCGAAGTTTGTACTCTCCCTCTCTCAAATAAATAAATTAAATAATAAAAATAGAACACATACAACTCAATATATGCATGACAAATAATCCAATTTAAAAAATGGGTGGGTAGTAGACTTAAATAGACATTTTTCCAAAGAAGACATCCAGATGGCCAAGAAATACATGAAAGGATGCTCAACATCACTCAGAGAAATTCAAAGCAAATACAATGAGATATCACCTCACACCATTCAGAATGGCTAAAATGAAAAACACAAGAAACATCAAGTGTTGGTGAGGATGTTGAGAAAAAGAAACCACATGCACTGTTGGTGGGAATGCAAACTGGTGCAGCCACTGTGGAAAACAGTATGGAAGTTTCTCAAAAAGTTAAAGATAGAACTAATCTATGATGCAGTAATCACACTACTGGGTATTTATTCAAAAGACATAAAAACACTAATTTGAAGGGATACATGTATCCCTGTATTTATTGTAACATTATTTACAATAGCCAAATTACAGCATCAGCACGTGTCTATCAACAGATGAATGGACAATGAAGATGTGATACACACACATACACACATATGCATGCACACACACGCACACACACACACAATGAAATACTATTCAGACATAAAAAAGTGAAATCTGGCCATTTGCAACAACATGGATGAATTTAAAGTGAATATGGGAGCAGCCCTGGTGGCTCAGTGGTTTAGCGTCACCTTCAGTCCAGGGCATGATCTCGGAGACCTGGGATCGAGTCCCACATCAGGCTCCCTGCATGGAGCCTGCTTTTCCCTCTGCCTGTGTCTATGCCCCCCGCCCCCCTCTCTGTGTGTGTCTCTCATGAACAGATAAATAAAATCTTAAAAAAAAAGTGAATATGCTAAGTGAAATGAAAGATAAATACCAAAAAAAAAAGAGATAAATACTGTATGTGGAATTTAAGAAACAAAATAAGCAAAGGAAAGAGAGACAAACCAAGAAAGAGACTCTTAACTATAGAGAAAAAACTGGTGCATGAAATAGGTGATAAGGATTAAGGGAGGGCACTTGCCGTGTTGAGTACTAGGTGATGGATGGAAATATTGAATCTCTGTATTGTATACCTGAGACTAATATAACACTGTGTGTTAACTACACTGGAATTAATAAAAAATAAACATATCTGGATGTTATTAAAGGATTACCAATTTTAAGTGCAAAAATATGTCATTTATCTGTAAAGATTATCATGCTTGTTGGAAGATATGTTAATGAAACATTACAAGAAAGCACAAACAGTTTGTGAAATGGAACAGTAGTGGATAATGAAGATAGAGATCACTGAAGAAAATAAAATTTAAAATTAGAAGAAAAATATGCTAGAGCATTAATGAAATAGAAAGCAAGTAATCAACAGATTATAATAAATTGGACAGAGACCAGTAATTGAACTATATATTTTTATCACACATACCTCTTTCATTTAATTTAGAAAATGATTACCAGATCAGAGGAATAGACACTTAAGTATAAGCACAATATACTTATAATTTCTGAAAACCATATTTAATATCTGTTGCTTTTTCTGGAGTTTGTTTATTAGACCTAATAAGTCGTTTAGATGGCAGTAGAAGTTTCAATTGGGTTTTAATGAATTATAACTATATAAATGGATTAAATGTTCAAAGCTGGTATTTCTACATATAATGTTCTATAAATATGATATACCTCTGTATATTAGTACCCCATCCATATATATTAATGTCCATGGCCATTTAGTTTTCTGATGTGATTAAGAATAGAGTTGTCACTTTTTATGTAACAATGGGAAAAATTACAACAAAAATGTTTTTGAGCTATCAATCCACATTGATATTTAGAAACTCAGACTCTGTAAAATATAGTGCAATAAGAATTTTAAAATACTACTATCACATTTCACAACTTATTTGGAAGTTTTCATGTTATGGATGTCTATATAGCATTGGAACAAGTTTTTTACTTCTTGGCATAGGTTTTAAGTAAAACCTTTTTCAAAAATCACAAGTTGTTTTACCTGCCAGCAGTGGTGATAATTAGTGTAGAAAAGTAAAAACTTGTCTTAAAACTGAGATCTAAAGGTATCTGAGAATCTAAAGAACACCTGGCACCTTTGAAATCCATCAGATTATCAGATTTGAGTGAAAGTAGGAAAAGAATGAAGATGTTAGGTGAAGAGGCACAATAAAATAACAAAAGACAACTTTGTATTACAGCTTGAGTTCTGAGGATTATTTTCCAATTTTTCAAATGTCTGATGTAGATGCGACTGTTCGTAGAATTCACCGAAATTTCACATCCTGGCAGTATTATAGATGTGTCTGTGTGATTTTTCTTTATCTTATGGATATACCTACACTTTGGCACTGTGAGATCTAAACAAAGCTGTTAGGAAATCTATTTATCATTTATCTTATTTATTCTTAGTGAATTGAAAGACATGAGAAGCCAAAGCATAAATTAATTTGCCTTGCAGATTTACTTCTTATATTATAACGAAGATTTTAACTTGTTTTATAAAAGGATATTAAATTGAAGAGATTAAATTACACAGAGATAGGTATATCAAGCTTCTCAATTTAGAATGTGCTGTGTAAACAGCAGCAGAAAATTTCTGTGTTTGAAGACTCTGATTGGATTTTGTATTTTGATTTTCTTGAAGTTAAGCTACTTTCCATTGGGCCTTAAGAGGAATCCAACAATTACTCTTTTTATATGCTTTGCATATATATTGCAGCTAAACACACAACCAGGTTATTTGGATCAACGTATGTAATCAACCTGTGTAATATATTTAATAAGCAAAAATTCCACAATGATATGATGTTTTTTTAAAGATTTTATTTATTTGTTCATGAGAGACACAGAGAGGGGTGGGGGTGGGGGTGGGAGAGAGAGGCAGAGACACAGGCAGAGGGAGAAGCAGGCTCCATGCAGGGAGCCCGATGTGGGACTCCATCCCGGAACTCCAGGATCATGCCCTGGGCCAAAGGCAGAAGCTTGACTGCTGAGCCACCCAGTCATCCCAGATCAGTAAGATTTTTTAAGGTGAATCCTACTATCTAAAATATTCTTATCAGAAGATTTGAATGCTGAGGAAAATCAAGAGGAGTTATGAGTATTGTTATTGGAACAAGTATATACAATTTTTGCAAAAGTTTTTCCCACTTCTTTGATGGTAGCAATAGGCAGTTCCTTCCCTTGGACATTTCCTCAGGGTTGATAACTGCTCCCAGACTGGCTAGGAGAGATGAGTTCTTGGTTCTTACAGAGACAGATGCATTTTCTGTTGATATGTTCACCAAAGTAAGAAGCCAACTGGAAATGTTAAGTGCTGTGTTCTTTAACCTTGAGAAGTAGGTAAAAAAGAAAAAAAATGCTTAAATTGAAGCAATACATCTACTAGTAATGGCCAGGAGGTTACTAATGTCACTCTTTAATTTCTAGTTGACTCGTTCTGCTTTCATTTTAATGAGAATCATGTAAATTTAATAAAACATATGAAACATGAAGCAACATACAAAAATGGAAGGATGTATATCTCTTAAGATTTGTGACACTCAAATGTTTCATACCTTGTCAGAAAAGTACAACCTCAAGGTTGGTTTCAGAATATTTAAACTTGCTTTTATTTATTTATTTATTTTCTTTCTTTCTTTCTTTCTTTCTTTCTTTCTTTCTTTCTTTCTTTCTTCTTTCTTTTTTTAAATATATTCATGAAGGAGAGAGAGAGAGAGAAAGAGACACAGGCAGAGACATAGGCAGAGGGAGAAGCAGTCTCCATGCCGGAAGCCCGACGCGTTACTCGATCCTGAGAGTCCAGGATCGTGCCCTGGGCCAAAGGCAGGCGCCAAACCCCTGAGCCACCCAGAGATACCAAACTTGCTTTTATTTAAAATGAGAAACTCAAAAAAACAAAATCAGAAACTCGTGTTGTGTTTCAGCTTCTCCCCTGGACTCAACCAATCTGGCCTTGCTCCTGAAATTATCTTGTCTCTGCTGTGTGTCATCATTTTTTTTTAAATTTTCTGAGATTTAACATCATTATACAATTATGCTATAATATCACCTATCTTAAGTATATGTATGCAGTTAACTCTCTTGATGCAATTTCTCCTTTTGACTATTGCTTAATGTGATGATATCCTCCTCGTTTCTCTCTGCTTCATTTTACAGCAACTTTTCTTGAAATTGCCTCCTTTGCCTTGCCTCTTATTCTCCCCTAAATCAAGTCCAATGGGAATTGATCATGCCCACAGCTCTGCTAATGCTGATCTTGCTAATATCCTCAGCTACCCCTATGTTGACAAATTTGGTAGTCACTTCTTTTTCTCATCTTGCTTGAACTCTTAATACTGTTGAATAGCTTTGCTATGCTATTCTTCATCCTGTTGATGCATTTTTATTTTAGTTTCCTTAATTCCTTGAATGCCAAGGAACACAAGCCATCAGTCAATTTCCTTGTCAGTTCTTACTCCTAAAGCTGACGTCCAAATGCAAGACTAATTGTAAGCCTTCTCTTCCTCTCCTTGTATACTCTCTTCATAGATTACCTCATCCAGTGCCTTTGCTTTACACTGATAGCCCTCAAATTACTGTCCCTGCTCTCACCACTCTTTGAAACTTGAATGACTAACTAGGATGTTGAAGAGACCCCTCAAAATTAACTGACGAAAATACAATCTTGATGTTTATTCTGATCAAGAAACATATTCTCCTCCAGTGTCCCCTTTCTTAGTACATATTGTTACCATCCTTGCCTCTTGAAGCTGTATAGGTATAATTCATTATTTCATGTTATCTTTATGACATTAATAACCTAAATTATCTGATTCCATCCATGTAAATTGCCAAAAACCAACTCTGAATTTAGGCAAGGAGGGATTTTATTCAAAGGGATTATTGCAAGGAAGGGGAAAGGGTGATAGGAATAGGGAATTTCCTATTGCAAATAGGGAATGCTCTCTGATCATGAGCTCTGCAAGAGTCTGAACAGTTAGGTTAAAGAAGTTTTGCTCTTGAATTTTGTACTTATTTATTGATACGGCTAGGAAAAATGGAATGTGGGAAAGGGGGTTACAGGGTGACCTAAAGGGACAGTGGACCAGAGTTTATTTTATCATGAAGCCAGCTGATTTTTAGGAAAGAGTATACACGGACTCTGAAAGTGTGTCAAAGTTCAGGAGTCTGGGAGAAGGAGAGAAAACTGATCAAATTTTTATTAATAAGCATTTGGTTCTGATTGATCAGCTGTCAAGTAGTTTAGCCAATCAATTATAAGGCAAAGAAAGGGAATTTGGAGAGTTTGTGCCTGTCTTTCTCAGAGGCAGAGTGGGGAGGGTATGTATAAGTCTTATTTAAGTCTTCTGGGAAAGAATGTTTCTTTGTAGTAAGCCATTTCCAAGAATACAAAAAAAGATGAGGGGATTTCTTTACCACCACTGTTTTTCTAGGAGCACAGTGTTCAGGTAAAATTCAACATTGACAGTGTTGTCTCACCACCTATTCTTCATTGATTGGATGGAATTGTGTTTTACAGAGTGTTCCACAATTAAAAACTGTTCATGACTTTGTTTTTATTTACAATGACATCTATGCTGCTAGTCATTATCTTCAAGGCCCATCTGATCAACAACTTGTTTATTTCTCTGAACTTATTTTGGAATTCACTCCTTCTTATTCAGTATGCTGCTAGTTGCCTGTCCTTCTCTATACAAGCCAGGTTCTTTTCCAACACTGGAATGTAAATTCTGTGAGACCATGAACTGGTTGGTCTGTCTGGTCTCTCATGGGCTCTATCCTCAGAGATGGAATTTCCCTGATACATAGTAGGCATACATCTAAACAATATTTTAGGGAATAAATAGTTTATCTGTTAACATGTTTTTTTTATGAATGGGTCTCAGGTTCTATTTCACTTAATGATACATTTTGACAGATATGCGATTTTGACTCAAGTTCATTTCACTAAATATTGAAATAAAATAAAGCCATTACAATTTATGTGTGTGTCTGAATCATGTTTCTATTCCCTAGATTTATTATTACCTATGTTTTTTTTCATTTTTTTTTCATTTTTCAGTGCTTATCACAATAAATATACTCTTAATCCCCTTTATTTCACCCATTCCCCCACTAAACCTCCTCTTTGACAACCACCATTTCTTCTCTGTACTTAAAAGTCTGTTTTTTTTGTTATTGTCTCTTTTTTCATTTGTTCATTTGTTTTGTTTCTTAAATTCTACATATGATTGAAGTCATATGGTATTTGTCTTTCTCTGACTGACTTTGCTTAGCATAATACTCTCTAGCTCTATCCATATCATTGTAAATGGCAAGATTTCATTCTTTTTTATGGCTGAGTAATATTTGATTATATATATGTACCACATCTTCTTTATCCATTTGTCTATAGATGGACACGAGTTGCTTCCGTATCTTGGTGGTTGTAAATAGTGGTGTAATAAGCATAGGGGTGCATATATATCTTTTTGAATTAGTGTTTTTGTTTTCTTTGGGTAGATACCCAGTAGTGGAAATTCTGGATCATATGGTAATTCTATTTTTAATTTTTTTGAGGAAACTCCATACCGTTTTCCATAGTGGCTATACCAATTTGCATTCCCACTAATGTACATGAGAGTTCCTTTTTTCTCCACATCCTTGTCAATACTTGTTATTCCTGGGTTTTTGAGTCTAGCCATTCTCATAGGTGTGAGTATTATCTCATTGTGGTTTTAGTTTGGATTTCCCTGATGATGAGTGATGTTGAGCATCCTTTCATGTATTTGTTTGCCATCTGTATGTCTTCTTTGGCAAAATGTCTATTTAGATCTTGCCCCTTCTTAACTGGATTATCACTGTTTTTGTTCGGCTGTGTAAGTTCTTACATATTGTGGATTTTAACCCCTTATCAGATAGATCACTTGCATATATCTTCCGCCACTCAAGAGGTTGCCTTTTTGTTTTATTGTTTCCTACACTGCATAAAATCTTTTTATTTTGTTGTAGTCTCAATAGTTTAGCCTTGTTTTGTTTTCCTTCTGTAAGGAGACATGTAGAAAAATGTTTCTATGGCCAATGTAAAAAAGATTATTGCCTATGTTTTCTAGTTTTATAGTTTCAGATCTCACATTAAGGTCATATTTCCTGTGAATCTTAATTTTTTTTTCTTTCAAAAGCTGATAGCAGTGTTCATGATTTTTATGTTGTGGCTATTAAGAATATTTAACTGTTACTCTAGATCCCTAAAAATACATTCTCACTTCCTTATGCCTGTATTCTTTCCTTCCCACTTCACAATGGTCAGAATACAACAGTTTCCACCACAGATAATTTCTCTTCTCTTCACTTCTGGGATCAAAGGAAAAATGTAAGTCATTTCTAGTCTGTACCATTTTGACTGAATTCTTTCAGGTAGAAAATAGAGAAAATTTTCTTTACATTCTTCCTGGATGTTAGGGAATCTTACATAGTGAAAAGCAATTTCATTATTAATCAGAATCTACTTACTTTTGAATGAAATTGTGATGTGGAGGCATTAATTAGTGTTAGCAGAACTCTGTTCATTTTTCTTGTACAAAAATTCATTTCATGGCACTGTTCAGAATGCCTCATCACTAAAGAATTCTGGATTGTTGGTGATATATAAATGTGAAATAAAGGGAGTATTAGAAGCCAAAATTTTCTGGGGTTGTGTTCAAAAACTACCCTCACCTAAAGACTGATATCTTAAGAGTATAGGTAAGAGTAAAATATTTTGTTCCCTCATAGATTTGATATATTTAAGTTTGACTGTAGCCAATGTTGAAGAAACATATCCAAGGCAATGGATGAAATTCAGCTTTGAATAAGAATACAAAGTGGGCAATGTTAAAATCAATCAAGGCAAGCACATCATGGTTCCAAGTAACCAGGCTTCTAGACAGAATGGTACCTAGGCCTTAGATGTACGGAAAAGAGGTCCTTTCTTCAAAGTCAAGGCAAGGGCAAAGTGAGTGGGAATCCAAGAATATAGCCAAGTAGTCTACTATTCAACAATCTAGACTCAGTAGATAATTGCAGTTCTAAATGAAATCAGAATCAACCTGACAGAGATTGAGGGAAGGGTCCATGGATTTCACAAAACCATCCTAGGAACTTGTAGCTTGCAAACTCTGGATAGATTTCTTATCCTGTCAGTGTTGGTTGTATTAAACAAATGAAACTAATGACACATTGAAGGAACTCAATGCCAGTAGCGTAGTGGGGGTAAAAAAAAAATCTAGTTTCTTGTCAATCTATATACAACTCTGGAAAACATCTTTACTAAATATCACTCTCAGTTTATATTCTTAACTCACTCCCCTACAAGTAAGCTGTTTATAGTGTCTACTTTTGCCATGATTATGAGGACATGTGACATCCTTGTTTTTGGCTCAGTATATTTATTTACTTTTCTCCATTTTGGCTAATTTTGCAATATAATAGTGGTAAATTTTCCCTGCATTTCTCATTTTTATTTCCATTATCTCTTGTTTAGGAAAAAATCAGTTTATAATCACTGATTACAAATTCTATGCTATGATCTGAATTGTGCCTCTGAACATGTTTCCTTCAGCTAGCAGAGTATTGACAATTAAAAGTCTTTAGGCAGGTCATGCATTCTCCAGTTTTCCAGAGTCCCCATAACTGCCTTTTTTGTTAACTCAGTTACTGCCTATCTTTACAAAGCCTGCCTGGCCCCAGAGGCATTTAACTTTTAAACCTCTGTTTTATATGCATGGAGTAGTATGGAGAGGAAGGTATGCACTGGAAAGAAAAATTATTTTTCATGTATTTGCATCTGAAAACCAATTTTACGTAGCATCAAACTGAACATCTGACAAATTATATTTTAAAAAATAGAGTTAAAATTGTGTTGGAATTAAGTAGGAAGGTGTCCTATACTTAAATAAAGCTTTATTAGAGAAATTTTGTCTCTAATATATAACTATATTGGTTAATTTATCTTTTTCCACTCTTTGCTTTCATGTTATCAAAGTAATTCATATTCATTTAGTGAATTTTCAAAATGTAGAAAAGAGTGGAGATGTAGGAAAATTCACTCTTAATCACATCCTATAGAAGTAACCAATATTGAAATCATGTCATTTTTTCACATCTTTTATACAACTTTTATGTGTGTATGTATCTATAAATGCATATATTAAAAATCATATTTATACATAGATACAAGTGTATGTCACTATCTCTTTTTACTGGAAAATGAAATAGATGTCTTATTTTAAATTGATATTTTAAAACACAAGAGGGCAATTGTGAACAGTTGTGCATGAGTATATTATTATTATTTTAAAGATTTTATTTATTTATTCATGAGAGACATAGAGAGAGAGAGAGAGAGGCAGAGACACAGGCATAGGGAGAAGCAGACTCTTCCCAGGAAGCCTGACATGGGACTCGATCCCGGGGCTCCAGAATCAGGCCCTGGGCCGAAGGCGGCACCAAACCACTGAGCCACCCAGGCTGCCCGCATGAGTATATTATTAAATATATATATATAAAATATTTTATTTATTTATTCATGAGAGATACACAGAGAGAGGCAGAGACATAGGCAGAGGGAGAAGCAGGCTCCCTGTGGAGCCTGATGCAGGAGTTGATCCCAAGACCCCAGGATCACAAACTGAGCCAAAGGCAGATGCTCAACCACTGAGGCACTCAGGTGCCCCTATAACAGTTGTTTATTCAATAGAAATTACCTTGATTCGAATAACTCAAATTTGAATAATTTGAAGCATTGGTATGATTTGTTTTTTATGGGATTTATATATTGAAAATAAGTAATTGTATGAATAATATTCATATTTATATTTCTTTTACTAGAGTAATTTCCTAGAGTTGGTACATTTCAGTAGATAATAGGTCAAAGTGTATATTATAAAATTATTTTTGCTTATTTGTTCTTTTTAAATTATGAACTCATGAAGAAAAGTTAGAAATTATTTAAATTTAATAATTTAACAGACAATGATTTTTAGTCATAGAATGGTTAAAAGATCTAGGTTCAAATTGCTAAGGTAAGTCTGGAACTAGATATTAGATAATTTTTAACTAATAACACTTTATATTACATATTTAAGGATATATTTTGTATTGCTAGAAAAAAATTATCATTTGAATCCTGAAGATTTTACGTATCAGTCATAAAAAGAAGGTCTATGATCTAGTAATATATCACATCTTCCATATGTACATAGCAGGCCCAACAGATACAGAAATCATGTCAAGAGAACTAAAACCTAGTAATAATGATAAAATCACAAATAACTGCCTACTCTGAGACAATGGTCTTTAATGTGGTCTGTAATGTTTCAATGGGGCACAGAAAAAAATAATCAGACTTTTGTTCACACTTAATGTTCTAGTAATAATAAGGGAGGAGTTAGGACCTAAACTGGGCAGGGAATAGCTATCTGTGAGATTTCTAAGTCATCCAGCTGTAAATTCATTGGAATAGCAAGTCTGAGAAGTATTTGGGGACAAAATGTTACCGTGTGTTAAAAGCAAAGCAAAACAACAAAAAAATTACCATGTTCATAAAAGCATCCATGGGGGATCCCTGGGTGGCTCAGCAGTTTAGCGCCTGCCTTTGGCCCAGGGCGTGACCCTGAAGTTCCAGGATCAAGTCCCACGTCAGGATCCCTGCATGGAGCCTGCTTCTCTCTCTGCCTGTGTCTCTGCTTCTCTCTTTCTCTCTCTCTCTCTGTCTCTCATGAATAAATAAATAAAAATCTTTAAAAAAATAAAAATAAAAGCATCCATGTATTTAAAAAATGTTTAATTCATGGATAAAAATGTGCTCCTACACAGCTTTTTGTCAGGTGGTCACATTTCTGCCGTGGTTATTGCCACCTGGGACACAACAGTGGGAAAAATTCTGTTGTTGTTTATGGTCTACCTCTTTCATTTGTCTTCAGAGGATTTTGACATGTTGCAGTTTATTTGTGCCAAATTTAGTGGATTTTTCAGTTCTAGTTTCTTTGCTACCTGTCTATCACAAAATGGAAAAGCAGATTAAATATTTCTGAGAATACACCATAAATTGAAAAAATAAAACTACAAGTAAATAAGCTCAATGACAGAGCTGTCATTTTTATTTTAACATTCTTCGATAAACAGAATATGAGATAAAAATAAGAGCAATGTAGTCAAACATAAAGGAGTTGGTAAAAAATTCAATATTGTAAGGATTTTATGCACAAACACACACAGACACATACACACACACACACACACACACACACACACACGTGCACACTGTCAGGAATCCATCTCATTCTGAGGCATATTTGCCCTAAGATGTTTATAGATTCTTTAGCACATTTACTTAAAGTAAATCTCATAAATGTTTATAATGTGTTTACTTTTGATTTTCAGTAGTTAAACTTATCTTTTCTGACTATAGGAGGTCTGAAACTCTTAAATTTTTCTCCTGAAACTCTAATGCCTGAAATAGGGTCTGGAACACAATATGAGCTTACTAAATATTTATTGAATGAATAAATATTTCTTGGAAACAAAAAAATTCTTTTTAATATATATTAATATATTGAAATTTAAATAAGTAAATGTTTATATTAAATAAATAATAAATATTGAATGGATAAATATTTTTTGGAAACAAAAATACTCAATGTTTTAAAAAACCATGTTAATCTTAAAGATAGAAATGCACATATGTATACATATATGTATGAATACATATATAGAAATATAATTGTTAACAGCGCCTGTCAATGTGACATGCATAATCTACTAATATCATATAAAACTGACCAAAGTCAGCATCACAGCTCAGAGAATTATATTTAGATATATAGAAGCATGTATGCCCTTTAAGTGTATCTGGTCTGACTGTGCTTGTGTTGATATCCTAATAGAACACTTCCAGACTCTAAAACTTAATTGTTGTGAAGCAAGACCATTAGAGGGGCTGGAAAACAGCACAAGTCTCTAGGAATCGGATTGGCATACAGTGGGTGAGGAGATGGGATTATAAAAGCTTTCTTTATGGAGGTAGGAGTGAGGGGGTTTGGCCACAGTATTGGGAATAGTGAAAGACAAGCAGAGCAGGTGAGATAGGATCCACTGGGAAAGCAAAGGACTTCAAATATTCAGTTGGCCAGACATTGTTCTAGAAGCTTGTTCATCAGCACTCTCACCACCTGAGAGCTGCATTTTCCCTGAATAATAAGAAACAGTAGAAATGTTATTCCATACCCATGTTTTTTTTAAAGATTTTATTTATTTATTCATGAGAGACGAGAGAAAGGGAGAGAGAGAGAGAGAGAGAGAGAGAGAGAGAGAGGCAGAGACACAGTCAGAGGGAGAAACAGGCTTCATGTAGGGAGCCCAATGCAGACTCGATCCTGGGACTCCAGGATCACGCCCTGGGCAGAAGGCAGGCGCTAAACCACTGAGCCACCCAGGCATCCCATAGCCATGTTTTATTCAGTTTAAATTCATTTTACATCTCTCTAATTTTCCAAAAACATTTCCCACTTCTTTTTAAAAAAACAGATCCCATTCCCCCTCCTAATGCTAACAGAAACTTACTTTAGAAAGCAAGCATGTGAGTTGTTACCCACCAACCTCTTCCTTTTTAAGTGTCTTTAGATTGATTTTGTAAAGATTTTTTTAACAGCAGTAAAATATACTATTTCCTTTTGTTCCTAAAGAAAGCTTTTGCTGTTAATATATTTTATATTCATTGGTAATATATAAAATGACAACCTTTTTTATTTATGAAAAATTCTAGTTATAGCTTCACATTAGAAATCAAACTCAATTTTTACTTGTAAAAGCATTCAATTTTCAAAGAGCTTAGCAAATCAAGAATAACATGAGGATACCACACATGAATTTCTAAAGAAAAGTCCAATGCTTGAAGCAAGTTTTTCTCTCCCCTTGAGAAACACTGTTTAAAGTTGACAGAATTTTAGTTCCAGAGAATGGAGTTCAATGTTGCATGGTATGTGTCAGCCAATTAAAAGTGAACTGTAAATTCGTTTATTCATCAATAACAAATTTTCATTGTACTAACTGCTAATGTTTTGTTGCTGAATAAAAAAAGCATGCTACGTGTCCTTGATCTGGCAGGGGTAATAGATGACAAATAAGAACAAGGGAATTAATATTTACAAATGAGATAAAAAGACTTTTTAAGGGGGTGACAAGTTTGTCTTCTCTTAGAAATTAAGTTTACATCAATTCACTTCAACAAATACGTGTGCTTTGACATATGTAAAGCTGTAGGAGAGACCTAAATATACAAAGGAGAAGAGTGACAAAAACTGACCACAAGGAGACTGAATAGTGTCCATACCTGTTTAGAATTGTGTTTGCACTCTATGGTTTGTTGAAATATGTGTTAAATTCTATTTTTCATATTCAAATTCAAATTATCATTCAAATTCATATTATTATGTTCTTATGCTGAATTTATAACTCACATAATGAAGAAATATGCCTTTAAAAGACTATAACATATCTAAATTGTGTTTTTATAATTGTGTCTATAACTGACAATCTCAGATTTGTTGATTTTATTGTATTTGAGGGTTGAGGAAAATGAATTTGTGAATTAAGCAAAATAAGAAACCAACACATATATCTTAGGATATAGATACTTTGCTGTATGTGATGATTTAGATAAAACCCCAGTTGGTATTAGATTTTTTTCAAGCTGTGAGATTCTGTGCCCTGATACAAATAGTGATGGTAATGTTGAAAGGGTATGTTTTAAATTTTAGTTTAGGGAATGTAGTTGTCATTGGCTTAAAATAGAGCTTATCAAACTCCACCCCCCCCAAAAAAAAACCCAAAGAAATGGGCAGAAGACATTAACAGACATTTTCCCAAAGAAGATATACAGATGATTAACAGATACATGAAAAGACGCTCAACATCACTCATAACAGGTAAATACAAATCAAAACCACAATGAGATACCACCTCCCATCTGTCAGAATGGCTAAAATTAACAACGTAGGAAACAACAGGTGTTAGCAAAGATGCAGAGAACAGGGAAAGAAACTCTCTCACACTTGTTAGCGGGGAAGGCAAACTGGTTCAGCCACCCTGGAAAAACAGTATAGGGATTCCTCAAAAAGTTAAAAATAGAACGACCCTATGGTCCAGCAATTGCATTACTAGGTATTCACCCAAAGGATACAAAAATACTGATTCAAAGGGGTTCGTGCACCCCTGATGTTAATAGCAGCATTACCAACTAAACTAAATTATAGAAAGAGCCCAAATGTCCATCAACTGATGATTGGATAAAGAAAAGGTGAGTTATATATATATCTTTTGAGAGATATTGAAGAAGAGGTGATATTTTATAGATAAAATCATAAGTGATGACCCAAATACATGGGGCTTAGAATGGTTAGAACTTTTTTAAAAAAATATATTTATTTTTTATTGGTGTTCAATTTGCCAACATATAGAATAACACCCAGCGCTCATCCCATCAAGTGCCCCCCTCAGTGCCTGTCACCCAGTCACCCCCACCCCCTGCCCACCTCCCTTTCTGCCACCCCCAGTTTGTTTCCCAGAGTTAGGAGTCTTTCATGTTCTGTCTCCCTTTCTGATAGTTCCAGGAAACCACAAATGTTGGAGAGGATGTGGAGAAAGGAGAACCCTCCTGCACTGTTGGTGGGAATGTGAACTGGTACATCCGCTCTGGAAAACTGTGTGGAGGTTCCTCAAAGAGTTAAAAATAGACCTGCCCTACGACCCAGCAATTGCACTGCTGGGGATTTACCCCCAAAATTCAGATGCAATGAAATGCCGGGACACCTGCACCCCAATGTTTCTAGCAGCGATGTCCACAATAGCTAAACTGTGGAAGGAGCCTTGGTGTCCATCGAAAGATGAATGGATAAAGAAGATGTGGTTTATGTATACAATGGAATATTACTCAGCCATTAGAAACGACAAATACCCACCACTTGCTTCGACATGGATGGAACTGGAGGGTATTAGGCTGCGTGAAATAAGTCAATCGGAGAAGGACAAACATTATATATTATATGGCCTCATTCATTTGGGGAATATAAAAAATAGTGAAAGGGAATGGTTAGAACTTAAGCATGGATCTTATATATTTACTTAAGGAATGAAAATTTTGCAAATATTAAGATCCATAAATCAGAACAAGATTTTAAATTCTTAAGGTTTCTGGGTGACTCAGTAAGTTAAGCATCTACCTTCAGCTCTGGTCCTGATCTCTGGGTTTTAGGATCAAGCCCTGCATGAGACTTCCTGGTCAGCGGGAGATCTGCTTCTCTCTCTCTCCCTCTACCCTTCCTTACTACTTGTTCTCTTTCTCTCTCAGATAAATAAATAAAAATTTTGAAAAATATTTTAAATTATTTAATATTCCAATGGTAAGAATGTGTGATCTTTTACAACTTTGTCATTAATTAATCTATATGTGCTTGCATGGATTAACTAAGAATATAATATTTGAAAAAGTATGAAAAAGTAGTGAACATTTAGGGTGACATAATCTGAATTTAATTTCAATGTTGCGTTGAGTATTCAGGACAATGCAGTATATATTTTGTTTTATATCCATATTTATTGAACTGCAGCAAAAAGTCAAAATATATCTAGTACCTTTCCTTGTCTTTCACCTCCCAATACCTTAGGTTGTGTGTTGCAAATGCATTGTTTATAGGAAATACATTGTTTGTGACACTGTTCTTTGGTCCACAGGTGAAGTGCATAATATAACCTAACTCAGCACAGTATAACTTTTGGTCTAATAAGTCCAATATGAGTAATATTTCAGGACTTTTGGCGGGAAATATAAGATATAGGTCCTTTCTCTGGACAGTGTTTTGTGTACCTGTGAGGATTAGAAGTGCTTTGTTTATTTTACTCTCATAATCTAAAGATGAACCTGATTTATGAAGAAGACAAATCTAAGGAGTGACATACACATTCACGAACAGTTACGGAGTCCTTACAAACTAAATGCTAAACTTGACCTATTCTTTGACATTATTCCATCATGTGGGACAATAACTTCCTCATATTTTTTCTAGTTTAAGTTTATATATATATTCTGTTATTTCAATTGAAAGTATATAACTGATATCATATTTGGTACCAAGAATGGGATTTCACAAGTAATAGGCTCTAAAATATTGGGTTGCCTGAATTCTGTTAGGATATGGTAGGTGAGAAATTAAAGATATGTACTATTCAATTAATTGCTCAACATATGTTTAAAGGATTTTCTTTGTGTGGACCTCAGATCATGTGCCTATCAGGGTTCCAATATTAGGAAAAATGAGGCAAAAAGAGTTCTAAAAAAAGAGCTAAACTTGCTCTGCAAGTGTTCTCTGAAGGCAGAAAGTGAAGGAAAGAAAGTTTTGCTAAAAGTGGCTCTTCTACTTTTGGTCTACAATATAAATTTAGTAAGAGTCTGATATTTCAAGTATTTGAATGGCCACACAGGCTTAATTCCCTACAACAAGGTAAAGATAGAGTTAGTAGGGAAATAGGAAATTTAGTAGGAGAAAATCTGGGAACTAAGAAATACATAACTCCACTGGCCTCATTTTAGAGCATTCTCTTAAGACTTTCCAGAGTGATAAAGTAGCTAACTGCTCACATTGTGGAAATGAAGCCAAAATATAGGCTTAGGATTGAGATATAAACATGCATAATTTATCAACCCAATTAGTACTGCAAATTGTTCTAAGAGGTAGACCTCTTTAAAAAGATTCAGATAAATGATCGTAGGACTGAAGATCTGTACCAACCACCAGGAAGGAATAACTTCCAATTCTAGTTCTAGGCTCAATTAAATATGATCTTGTTTTGATTACTAGAACATGACATTGGTCACCTATAAATAGATGAAGAGCTAGCTGCAATTTTAAAGGAGATATATTTATAAGGAAACCCAAACCTAGTCACTTACAACCTGTGTTTTCTCAGTGTGGGCCTCCTAGGCACCAAAAGTTGATAACAAAGTGAGGTACTAAAAAAAAAATTAGCCTCAGGAGAATGGCCTCTCAAATGCCATTGCAGGTGTTCACATGGAATAAAATTGACAAAGGTTATTCTTATTGTTGGCAGAATCAGTGTCTACAGAGAAAACAGATAAAGGAAGTTTTTGCCAAAGTTAGAACCAATACTGCCAAATTGGCCATTTAATGATTCTATTCTGTTTCCAGGGGAATAATTGGCTATGACTTCTGTCTGGGAGGAGATGGCATGTGATAATGTACATCAGTGATTGTGTGTTGTTTCTATTTTCTTCATAATCAAATGAGAATTTTTATTGGACAATATTAGAGTATACTAACTTCAGTAACATAATTTATCCCTAGTTTACTAGGTTATCAAGAATTCGGTGCAGAACCAATAGGACGGCCATCATCCAAATAACTTGGACTCAGAGCTGGTTGCAATACGTTTAAGTCAGGGAGGGAGCCAGTATGTTTCAGGTGAGTGTTTACTATTGATCGAATGTTTGGGAAGCAGGATGTGGATGGTGGTTATACAGTCTAAGAGGTGAAGCACACCTGCCACCTTTGCTTGCTGTCTTAGCATCCATCATTCTCTTCTTCTTCCTAACAGCTCCTTATTTTCATTGAAGGTCCATTTGCTTTGAGAGAGGCTGACTTCACACATTACTCCAGTCTGAGCAAATCATTTGGTTACAGGTGGTTACAGGTGGTTACAGGTGGCGTGGAAACTTTCACGGACCTAGAGGGATGTTTGAAACCTTCTCACCTCATTCATAGTGCTTCTTGTGTTTTAGTTCCTTTTTTCTTGTAAATGCTTTCAAATATGTCCTAGTGAGAGCCAACTATTTATAGAAATGTTACTTTTTAGCACTCTAGAAAAATCACTTAGTAAGGGAGATCAGATTTATTGTAAAAATAGGAAGATGTTATTAAATATACATATTACGTCTTTACTGAGTGACCACAGATAAAAAATAGCTATAAATAACATTATTCTACCTAAATTCACTTGTTTCCAAGCATCCTTTCTTAATGGGAGTTCTAAAGCTAAATTGAGGGCAGAAAGAAATATTTAGATAACTTGATTCTCTAAAAGTTCAAAGACCATGTCTTGTGAAAAACAATTCTCAAAGATACTGCTATATGAACTCTTTCTGTCACATTTCTTTTAGCACTGGCCTAGGATTTTTCTTAGGACATACCTGTATAATACAGGATTTCTGTGCTCCAGAAAAAATATTTTATAATATCCTCCCTGAGGGGAAATATTTTATTGTTATTTATTGAGCTGCCAATGATTTAAACTGATTTGATATAAAGCATGGGAGTGGTCATGGTCCCTGAACCTTGCAAAGTATTTGAGTTGAAGAATGTTTTAAATTTTTATTGAAAATGATAAAATGTTCCTGTTTCTGATCTCATATGAATTAAATATGCCCTGTGATTTTTTGATGCTTCCTATCCAGCATTCTGTTTCATTGTTCAATTTTAGGGGTATATGTCCAATGATTTCTCCTGTGCATCATAATCACACTGGTTAAAAGCTTCCTTGGGGCTCATTCTCATCTCGTTTAGCACTTCCCATGGTCCTGATCAGAGCATGGAGTCCACTTTCACTTCAAAAGTCGATCTGTGCTTGGATCCTCTCAGTGGGGTGCTGAAGACACACTGAGCATTTGGTCCTTCAGTTCCCATTACAATTCCTCTGAATTTCAGTTGGCAGAAGATGAGACACTAGTGTTTACCTAGATTATATTTAAGGAGGATCTCTGTGGAGTACTTGAAAGAAAAAACTTGCTAAGATAAAACCTGGGGAAAACTTTTTATTATTCACATACATGAAATTCGGATGTTTATCTTGAGGCCTAAACATAGTGAGCCTAATTTGCTTTCTCCTCCACAGAAAGGAGAGCAGATTGGCATAAAACATGCCATATGAAAAGCCTGGCATGATTTCACTTAGCATGTGGGAGGCAATAATTTTACCAAATGAACAACATGCACCTTTGGGCATAGTTGAGGTACAGTGGGCAGGAGTTGATCAAGCTGTATCTGCATTTTGCCCTTTTGTGCATTGATCCTCTCTCAACTGCATGACCATAGCTTATGTCCAGAATTGGGGAAAGAATGTGAAGAAATAGGAAATCAATGGATGAGAAGAACATTCTCTCATCATTTTGGCTGCAGGTAAATAATTAGGAGGGTGAGTTGTTAATCTACTTCTGGGATCAGGTCTTTATTTAAATGAAAATTTATAATCATCTTTTGATCATTGACATAATCTGATTTATGCTAAGAATATTCTGCTCATTCTTAGCAGAAAATGCACATATGTTGTCCATAGTAGTTCAGGGTGTCCGCAAGTATGAAAAAGTGAATATGTCCAATTGCAAAAGTACTGATTAAGGTACACGTTTTATATTTCTACATGTCATTTCAGGTTTAAAGACTAGGAGGAAAAAAACTTCAACAGCGAGACTGTAACTGTCACCTCTATTCTTTATAAGAGAGCACATGCTTACTGTTTAGCGGTTTCCTATGTCTGCCTCTTCAGGTGGTTTCAAGGGCTGTGGTTTATAAGGCCAGCACAGTAGTTTGCTTCATATAGCTAAGGAGGTTGAGGATTCTAAGGCCATAATCTGCAGCTCTGGATCATAGGCAAATTATAAGGAAATGAAGAAGGCAGCCTGGGTGGCTCAGTGGTTTAGCGTTTCCCTCGGCCCAGGGCAAGATCCTGGAGACCTGGGATCGAGTCTCACGTCGGGCTTCCTGCATGGAGCCTGCTTCTCCCTCTGCCTGTGTCTCTGCCTGTTTCTCAAATAAATAAATAAAAATCTTAAAAAATAAGGATACGAGGAGGAATTGAAGAGTTGATTATCTATTCTGGAGCCAGCACTCTCCTAGAAGATCAATTAAATAATGATGAAGAATAAAAAAAAGTCCAACATCCCATCTACAATTCAAAAATCCAAAAAGCTCTGAAAAACAAGAATGTTCCTCTGCTACCCCCACCCCCAGGGAAATGTGAGATAAACTCATGTGACTTTAAAATCTGAGCTGAATTGATGGGAAGATATATATTGTCCTTTTTTAGGCTACTTATGTTCAGGGCAGAAATATTAGTATGTGCCTAACAAGGTAGTTCTTCAGATAATTCTGAGGATGTTCTGTAAGTTATGGTTTTGCACTGTCTTTATTTTATAAAGTCTGAAAACACCTTCTATCTGAAATATACCTGGTACTCAGTGTTTTGATATGCTACTCTAGATCTAGGTTTTCTACTTGTGTAAAATAGGACATTAATAAATATCAGTATATTTGAAAAATTTTTTTAATTTTATTTATTTATGATAGGCACACAGTGAGAGAGAGAGAGAGGCAGAGACATAGGCAGAGGGAGAAGCAGGCTCCATGCACCGGGAGCCCGACGTGGGATTCGATCCCGGGTCTCCAAGATCGCGCCCTGGGCCAAAGGCAGGCGCCAAACTGCTGCGCCACCCAGGGATCCCAGTATATTTGAAAATTTCACACTGAATCATTCATCTAAAGTTTAAGAATGATTTAAATATATATATGGATATATTACATATATATATTCCCTAACATTAAGGATTTTATTTATTTATTAGTGAGAGACACACAGAGAGAGAAAGAGAGGCAAGAGACACAGGCAGAGGGAGAAGCAGGCTCCAAGCAGGGAGCCCGACGTGGGACTCGATCCCGGATCTCCAGGATCACTCCCTGGGCTGAAGGCGGCGCTAAACCGCTGAGCCCCCCGAGCTGCCCACCTTCTCTTTCCCTAACGTGAGAAAGGATAAACCAGATGGCATTACCTACTTAAGATGAGGAGTGTTAGTGTATTCTTGAAAATAGTCCTTTCAGGATTCATTATCCAGTGGGCAAAGGTAACCTGAGAAGGTGGGAAGATTGTCAGATTTGAAGTCATCCAACCGGTATGCCTTTAAAACTATGTGCTTTTAACTAAATCACTTAGTTTATTAACTCTATGAAATTCAGTATTCATATTTGAGAAGGGGAGATTACTAAGAGAATGAAACGAAGTCAAAGTATATACTGCATGTAAAATGCTTAGAGGATTTCTATCTTCTATACACTTACCATTTTAAGGGGAGGCAGAAGACAGGAAAAAATGTAACAGCTGAGAAAATGCTCTTATTGCTCATAGTCATTTTTTAAAGGTTAAAAATAATTGATAATTAAGATAGAACTCAATTCTCCTTTGTAGGAGTGACAATAATTGTGTATATGTGTGTGTCATAGTGCTAGTTGATGCACTGTAAATATATAAACTGGCTAAATCCTCTCAGTGCCTTTGAGGTAAGTAGTATTGTTGTCTTATTGCTTTTCTGCAGATGAGGAAATGGAAACACACAGAAGTTAAGTAAATTTTCCAAGGTCACATGGGTGATAAATAGCAGAGCAATGATTTGAATCCTGACAGTATGAACTTATAATATTCATATTATGCTATATATCTTATACAAGAGTGTCTCTCACTGAAAATTGACCATGTATGGAGATCTTTTACTAGAAGACTGTCAAAGCATAGATGAAAATTCTGCTCTTGGCAAAAAAGTTTTTCAATGAGATACTATTGTGTATTCAGCAAGGGTGACGGGAACTAATTATTGGTTCCTGGAAAGAAGATCAAAGCCTATAGTGAGCTGTG
This sequence comes from Vulpes lagopus, assembly GCF_018345385.1. Classification (NCBI taxonomy): domain Eukaryota; kingdom Metazoa; phylum Chordata; class Mammalia; order Carnivora; family Canidae; genus Vulpes; species Vulpes lagopus. The sequence goes on along the minus strand of NC_054829.1, from coordinate 112,950,154 downwards.
TGGACCAAAATGAAATTTTCTGAACTTTGAAGATAAAAATCACATTTCATATTTTGTTAATCTGGTTTTGGATATAATCTTTTTAAAACTTAAACTTCAAAAGTTAACTTCCTATGTAAGTTGTAATGGCTTTCTAAATTAAAATTCTAGGTTTGTTATCAAATAGGTCTTTGAACTTGAGGCAATTACTTAGCTTTTTTGTATCCCTTAAAATCATGACAATTAGTGATAGAGTTACGGTTTAAAGTCTGTAGTATAGGATTACAGAACTTGAAAATGATTCAAAGGATAGAGCATATAGTATAATATTTAGAATTCTTAATTGTTTCATTTTCTTTGTATCTCTGCAGACAATGAGCTGAAAAAAGATTCAGCCATTTTGTGTAATTATTTTTTACAACACTTAATGACATGCTGTGATCAGCAGACAGTGCTTCCTTCATTTTCAGAGCAGCCAAACGATTATATACGAGATTTGATCATGGAAAGCTGTCTTCATTTAAAGAAGTGCTTCTCATGTGTCATTCCGTTTCTTTTAAAGCTCTGCTGTATTGTCTTTTCTTTTGTTTCCCCAGCTGTCACTCAGTTCTTGGCTCAGTCAGCTGGATTGTGCATGTTATTTGAGGTTAATTAAAATCAGTGATGAATTATAAATTGAGGTGCAAAAATCAGGGTGGCAATGAATGTGAAAATTTAAAACCAGTTGAATGCAGCCTACAGGACACCAAAAATCTTGGGCATTGCCAAAGATAAGAGCAGAGCCTTGTGGGAATTAAGAGTTTATACAGTGAAGTTGACATCTACTTTTGATTCTAATTGTATTCTCAAATATAAAATTCAGAAATCATTTTTACAAACATAGGCAACATGATGCTCAGTTATTGTAATCATTAAAAGAGTACATAAGGTAAAACAAGCAATTATAGTCTAACTCCACAATCAGCAAATGTGTTTATTTTGGCTTTCAATATTAGTTTAATAGGACTTCCAAAGCAAAAATATTGAATTTTATATCCTTCCCTTGAATTTTACATCATTCACATATCCTTTAAATACAAAATAAAAATACTATTTGGAATTCTAATGCTTGATTTCAGTTGATTTAGTGGCTCTTATTTTTTGAAAAGACAAAATATATATAGCAGTGTTTCAATATATTTTGATATTTTATGCTTATTATTTCATACAGCAGATATTGTGGGATTCCTCTATAAGTTCCACTCTGTGTGTATGGTTAAAAATAATTAGGAGAACACAGTGAATCAAGTGCTGAGCTTCTCACTATGGAAACCACAAACCAAATCAATCAGAATAAAACAAACAAAAATTCAGTTCCTCAAACACAGTAATATATGTCAAATACCAAATAGTCCCATATAGCTAGTGACTAAGGTAATAGTGCAAATGCAGAACATTTCTATCATGGCAGAGGGTTCTGTGGGACCATGAGTTTATAACAATAGTTCATGACTTTGTTAAATATGGTAAATTAGCATATGTAATTCCATATTTTAACATGCATATAATCTGATGATTGTAGTCCTTATCTCTACAGTATGGTCATTTTAATAAGACACCAAAAATTAGGATTCACTATAACTGTGCCAGTTTTGACCAGTGTAGATTTATTATAATTTTCTATTAATTAAAAAAAATAATCATTTTTGAACACTTTATCCAAACTAATAAAATTTAGGAGGGATTTGTCAAGCAATGAATATATATTTTTGAGAATATACCATTGAAAGTATAATATCCTATAAGTTGCGGTTGAAAGAACATATAACCCAGGGCAGAACAAAGTCCTTGACCTTGAACAGCATATAATCTAATTATAGATATAACACATATGCAAAAGGTTCTGGGCAAATATTTTATTACAGGGCTTCTTTTTTAAAAGAGTTTATTTATTTATTCATGAGAGACACAGAGAGAGGCAGAGACATCGGCAGAGAGAGAAGCAGGCTCCCTGCTAGGAGCCTGATATGGGACTCGATCCCAGGACCCTGGGATCACGACCTGAGCCAAAAGCAGATGCTCAAACACTGAGCAACCCAGGCATCCCAACATGGAGTATAGTAGGGCTTCTGATGAGAGAGATAATTTGTCTTGAAAATAAGGAAAACCTTTGTAGGAAAAGGTGGAATTTCAGATAGATCCTGATAAATTGAGAAAATAAAAACAGTCTTTGGCAAATTGATCAAAACAACATATTAACTATACAATATTTGGAGTTATCTAGTTTAAAATTTGAAAGGAAAATTCAGGATTTATCTAGTTGAATAATCATTCTCAGTTCCATCAGATTTGATACTTACTTGTAAACAAATATATTTTAATGCCTCCAGATTAAGATGGCCATTAAGATGGCCAAGTTCTCCTGAGCTTGATGGAAATTCAGACAGATTTTTTTCCTGACTCTGGGTCCCAGACTTGCCTTTTCGTACTGCATTTACTTTATTTTTTAAAATTTTTATTTAAATTCCAGTTAGTTAACATACGGTGTGATGTTAGTTTCAGGGGTACAATCTAGTGATTTAACACTTCCATACAACACTCCTTATCACAACAAATAAACTCCTTAATCCCCATCACATATTTTACCCACCTTCCCTCTTTAGAAAATTTGCAGTTGCAAATTATTTCTCTGACCCTTTGAAATGCAGATAAATGTTTTCAGAGGTCTCTTCCCATTTTTATGACTTAGAAATGTCTCTCCCAAATACCTAGGAGCCATTGTTCTGGAAGGTAATCATCAAGAAAGACAGCACTCTTACTTCCCAGGTCTGTGGGAGAATAGGAGCTGAACTTCAATAAACGACAATTAGCAAACACATATCCCCTAATCATACTAACCAACCTGTCCCCTAATGTCTTCCAATACTTTTCCACTAGCTGGAGTTTAAAACAGGGTTGAACTTAATCTCTCTCCCATAATTCAGTAGTCTTGAATGAAATCTTCCTTGACTATTTTTCCAGTGCAATTTTTCTTTGAGAACCTGTATTATTATGTTTGTGTTGCTGCTGTAACAAAATAATCATAAACTTACTGATATAAAGCGATGCAAATTTATTATCTCATAGTTCTGGAGTTCAGATGTCCAAGATTGATCTCCTTGGGCTAGGGTCAAGGTGTTGACAAGGCTTCATTTCCTCTGGAGGCTCTAGTTAACTGCTGTTTTCCTTGCCTTTTTCAATTCAAAATGAATTATTATACCTGTTAATGATATGACTTTCTTTTTCACATTATCTCCTCATTTTTGATGTTCAGTATTAGTAATATTTATAACGTCTTTAGTGTTTTGTTCATATGATACAAGTGATGCCAGTACTGACAAATAATTCATCTTGTAAACAGATGATTGTAAACTTATGATATCAATAAACATAGTATGGTACTGCAAATGTATTTTCTCTTCCTTACTGTTTTTCTTAACATTTTTCTCTTGCTTTAATGTAAGAATACACAGTATATAATGCATATACAAAATATGTTAACCAACTATTTGTTGTTAGTAAGGCTTACAGTCAACAGTAGGCTATTTAAGCATTGGGGAATCAAAATTATATGGGTTATTTTATTGTCTGGAAGGTCAGCATAGTTATGAATGCTAAAACAAGAAAACAGATTCAACAGAGGGTGATATATTAGTAACTTACATACCATAAAAGCCTTTTGTGTCAGGAGTGCAATTTCTAAAACAATGGAAAACTCTGGAAAAAATTGCGTGCAAATTTTTTAAATAATAGGGAGCTTCCATTTTTGGAAATTCAGTGTATGCAAAAGGCATCTAAAATGCTGTGTATTTATATGTAAAATGTGATATATTAGCTTGACATAGTTAAGAACTGATTTGTCACCTGCATAAATGCCTGCTGAGACAGCCAAAATTCGTGTGGGACACATAACAATTTTTCATTGTGTATAGTTGTGCAACATTTTGAAGGATAATGTAAATCTCTTGTGCCCATGCTGTGAATAACAGCATACCTCTTGTGACACATGCACCCCTCCTTCACCACCACATACACAGATTTCCCAAGCTTTCCAAAACAACTTTTGCAGACATCACTTCCTACCCTTGAAAGTCACCAATTTTCTAACTTTCTCATTTTTTTTAAATTAATTTTTATTGGTGTTCAATTTACCAACATACAGAAAAACACCCAGTGTAACTTTCTCATTTTATAGAGAAGATCCTGCAGTTACCATTGGTCAACTGGGAAGTGGTATTTGGAGATTTAGTCTAGGGGCAATTTCAGGTGTTGGAAATACATTAAAGAACCAAATTTGCTCAATTTTTCTTTTCTCATAGGTGTTTTTTTTGTTGTTATGGAAGTGATCAAAAATAATTTAAAATTTAGAAAAGTATATTGTATAGTATATTAGAAATTGATGCTTGTCCATAATGTATTTACTAAATAATATTTATTACGTGCTTATTATGAGCTGGACAAGGAAGTACTTGAGAGGAGGTGGTACCATGCTATGCATGCTAAAATTTTTGCAGCTTATTCTTTCTTCAGTGAAAGGAGTGGTACTGTTTTGAGCATGGGAATTAAATAATCTGATTTGTATTTCAACAAAATTCCTCGCTTCTGAGAGAATGGAGAATGATAAAGGAATGGGAGGAGAATTAAGTCAGAGGGACTAAAGAGTAGAATAGATGAGAAATGAGAATGAATACAGCTACAGTGTGATGGTAGATAGAAGTGAATAAACTTTACATATATTGCAGAGATAGAACTGACAAGACTTACTGAAGATTGAATTTCTGAGGTATTGGAAGAAAGCATTTTCTGGATTGACCTCTTGGTTTCTAAATTAAGAAAATCAGTGACATGTATTGATAGAGTTTAGAATGGAAGGGGTTATCTATGACCTTGAAGATTATTTTATTTGCCAGGATCTCAAGGTTGGAATCCCCATATTTAAATTTCTTTGCAGATTTTAATACATATATTAAAGTTTATGCATGATGCAAGTAAAAGCAAACAGTTAAAGAATAGAAGGGTATAATTCTTCAACGCTATTCATAATTATGGAAACAATTTTTTATTGAGTCTCAGCTTTTCCATAGAAAGTTACTGGGAAAATTCTGACAGATAATTATACTAAAAATCTCAGTTTCAACAATTTTTAATATCTTCTATTGTCTTCTTCACAACTCAAGCAAATAAATGAAAATAATTCTTTTGAGTAAGCATTTCACAAACCATTTTCATAAATGACATTTTTTGCACAAGTTATATCCTTAGTCAGTGCTTTAACATATTTGTGTTTTTAGATTGTTTTTTTATTCTATTGAATTTATGCCTAAAAGTCAGTGATATGGGATGCCTGAATGGCTCAGTGGTTGAACATCTGCCTTTGGCTGAGGGCATGATCCCAGAGTCCTGGGATGAGTTCTGCATTGGGCTCTCTGCATGGAGCCTGCTTCTCCTCCCTCTTCCTATGTCTCTGCCTCTCTCTCTGTGTCTCTCATGAATAAATAATAAAATCTTTAGAAAAAAAATCAGTGGTATAATTTCCTTAGTGGACAAAATACTCTGAGGAGTAAAATAGAAAGAAAAGGACACTCAGGTTACTGAGAACTTAAAATAGGACATTTTTAAAGCCTTGTGACAGATGAAGTCACAAGAGCTCAAACCATTAAATAACACATCAGAGACTCAACATTTAACAGAAAATATTTTCATTAAAAATGAATTAAATCTTATTAGTTTGCATATACCTTGAGTTCTGGTAGTTTGTTTAAAGTTCTGAAATTTGAATCTTGGCAATAAAAAACTGTGTTTACAAAAAGTAGGTGCTATTTTTTTCAACAAAGTAAAGACAAATCAATGATATTCTCTGTCCTGATTATTGCTATGTTAATATGTTCTCACTAATTTCCATTTTATTTACATTACACTGTGTGAGATTATGCAACTGAAGGTAAATAAATATCAAATTAGAAACAGCCACCAGAGCAATCTATTACTCATTACTGGATTTTATACTCCATTATTTAAAATCACAGACACTCATATACACACTCTTACACATGTATATGTGGTCTATAATACGATTAAAATTGCATTATACTGAACCATTTCTTGTTGCCTTCTCCTAAAGCAGTTTGCTTCTTTCTATTAAATTAATAATTCTTAATGACAATCTTTATTCTGTGTTATTAATTAAAAATATAGGGGCTCCAGAATTACATAGAACATAATTCAATTCCTGTCATCTCTTTTGTACCTCTCCATCACTTTCAGTAATTTAGTCAACCGCTCAGGGTTCTAGTATGTTTCTCTCTAATATGATGCTAATATCCTCTCTGAATGGATAATTCAGCCCAAATCAAGCCACCGATGATTGCAGTCCAACTTCAGGAGAGACTCCACAGCCTGTGTGCCTAGTGGGGTCACTCCTGAAATCCTCTTCCATAGAAACCATGAGAAACAATGAAGGCTTTTTCGTGTTTTAAGCCACTCTGTTTTACAGTGATTTGCTACGTAGCAATAGATACCTAGTACAGATTTTAGCATTAGATACCAAATGAGGACTGATATCCTAATAGAAATCTAAATATGTGGCAGTAATTTTGGAACCTAATATTAGGCAGATGTTGAAATGGCCTTGAAGAAACTGTGAGAGAAAGCCTAAAGATCCTTGAGGAGACTGTGGGAGAGTACTTAATGGAAAGTAAGAACACATTGCTAGAAACTTGAGAGAGGATCATTGTAGAGTAGTGAAAGAAAGTTTCACAACACTTTTTAGCCCATGCAGAAATGTGCCATTTAGAAAGCTTATCTCATGAACTGATCTAGCTAAAGAAGTTTCTAGCCAGAATGTTGAAGATGTCACCTGGCTTCTTCTAGCTGATCAAAGTAAAATGTCAAAGGAGAGACATAAGTCAAAGGAAGATTTGTTAAGTATTATGGAGACAGGATTTGCAGAGTCTGATACTATGTTTTTTATCTTCATTCACAGCTTTTCCAAATGTCAAAAAGAAATGGCAAATCTGTGGCACTTTCAGGAAAATGTGATCTAAATCTGTGGCACTTTCAGGAAAATCTGTGGCACTTTCAGGAAAATGTGATCTAAAAATAAAGCCAAGGTTGTAGCAATGAATTTTTTTTTTTAATTTCAGAAAAGTCTAACATTCCTCTAAGAACATTTTGTCATATAAAAGTCCACTAAGGATCTTAAGAATATGCCTCACAGAACCTCCTCCTTTAAACTCTACATGTAAGAATCTTAATGGAGTTGTCCCTTAACCAACTTAGTATATTCCCAAGGAAGAGCTTTTTTTTTTTTTTAATATTTACTTATTTTAGAAGGAGATTGAGAGGGGGAGTAGAGGGAGAGGATCTTAAAGCAGAATCTCTGTTGAATGAGGAGTCCAATGTGGGGCTTGATCTCATGATCCATGAGATCATGACTTGAACCTATACTGAGAGCCAGATGCTTAACTGGCTGAGCCACCCATGTATCCTGAGAAGAATTTCTTTTAAAGAGTTTTATGCATGTGGCATTTATATAATGAAGCAAACATAATAAGATTCATATGAGGTTCACAAAGTTTTGAAGACGATTATACTACCAGAAATACCTTCTGTTTCAATTCAAAAGGACAGCCACAACACAAAATGAAAACAGGCACATGGATTCCCTTATTGTTATGGACAAGAACAAATTGAAAAAACTTAGCTGCAAACACAATCCCTTTTTAAATGGAAAAGAAAGGATACCTCATAGAGTAGAATCTAGAATCCAAAGGACTAAACAAGGAGTCAAGAAGAATTACTCCCAGGCAATAGGGATAATTTCTAATTAAAGAATTGGCATCATGTGCCTGGACAAGTACCAGAATTGTTATGGAACAGTGATAGCTCTGTGTTCCCTTTTCCTCTTTTTGAAAATGAAGGTCTAGAGAGGTTATTTGTATAGTGGGTGTATGGGGAAGGGGAGTAGGGAGAAAATTAACTTGTCACTTAGTTAATAGGTCTTTAGTTGAAATGAACTGTTTCCAAGTAGTTGTACATGAGTAATCATGCTTGAAGTGCTTTCTCTTCTCTACACTTGCAAGCTGAATTTTTACTGATTTTAGGGTCTTGATATGATTAAGGGATTTTTGCACACAGAGTCCTGAATTTTTAGGGATCAGTGGATAAACTGTGGTCACACTCTGAGATAGTACCCAGAGATGCTCTCCTGCTCATATTCAGTTCTTGTTTAGTACCCCTCCACATGAAATGAAGGCTGGCCCTCTGTACCCAACAGACTATAGGAGAAGGAAGTTTGCATGACTTCTATAGGTTTTAAAAGGCATGTATGCTTTGGACCTTGGACTGCTTGATCATGGGAAAGCCACATACCATGCCATGAGGACACTCAAGCTGCCCTAGGGAGAGATCTGTATGGAGAGAAGCTGAGAATCCCAACTATCGGATACTACCAATTTGCAAACAACATGGTTTGTGTGATCTATCTTGGAAGGAGATTGTTTAGTCCCAATTAATTATTCAGAAGACTGCAGCACAGATGACAACTTACTGCTACCTTATGAGAGATGTCAAGTTAAAACATGTCACCTACACCACTCCTAATTTTCTTACCCTCAGTAACAGTGAGAGAGAATAGTTGTTGTTTTAACCTCAGTTTTAGAATGCATTTTTGCAACAATAGGTAATATCCCAGTGAAGGACACCTGATTCCAGTTCATACTTTTAACACTTCACAAAGGTAAATATATTTGTTTACCATTTTCTTCAGATATGAGAAAGAAATTAGGTATATCAGACAACATACAGAAAAATTCCTAAGAATATTGATCTAGATCTTGAATAGGGAAAGTGAGAATTGAAAACAGTTAAGTTTTGGTTGAAATAATGAATGAGAGAAAAAAATCACATTATATTGGTCATATAACCTGGCTTAAAATAAGTTATAATTCATAATATTAAACTTTATGTCCCTCAGGAAAATGAATCATTTGAGTTCAAAACTGAATTAGCTCTTAGTTATTAGAGTATCATGGAAGAAAATAAGTTCCTGGAAGAAAGCCCCCACTTCTGATGTAATTAGTAAACTTAGTGGAGAGTGTCTTGTTTTCTAGTAAGGGAGTGTTGCATATGTGGGTGAAGGTTGCTAAAGAGAACTGAGTCCTAGTCATAAGATGGAGCTATTTGCAAAAGCACACCTTCGTGATTTGAATGGTGTCCTGAGACCTAGTCAACCTCATTATCCTTTCCCCAGAGAAGAGCTTTGTAAAAATCATGATATTTGTCCTCTTATAAATTTGTCTATAGTGTTAGGGATCACATATTCTTTTAGGATGATAACGACCTTTGATTCCACGTTTCATATTTAAAAACGCGTCAGATTTCCTCATCTCTCCTTCTTCTTTTTTTTTTTTTTTTTTTTTTTACTTTTTTTTTTTTAAATTTTTTTTTTTATTTTTTTATTTATTTATGATAGTCACAGAGAGAGAGAGAGAAAGAGAGGCAGAGACACAGGCAGAGGGAGAAGCAGACTCCATGCACCGGGAGCCCGACGTGGGATTCGATCCCGGGTCTCCAGGATCGCGCCCTGGGCCAAAGGCAGGCGCCAAACCGCTGCGCCACCCAGGGATCCCTCATCTCTCCTTCTTAACTGTTTTATATACATTTTTGTGACTATGTATAGATTATGTTGGAGTATGAGAGACAATGTTTAAGGTATATAGAAAGCAAATTATTAAAGAGAGGACTTCAGCATAACCACTAGCAATTAGAATGCAATTTTTAAAAATTTATTTTAAAGAGAAATTTCATCATTCTTACCCTCTTATGTTTCACTAAATTTCATTCATGATGAGTCTCTACTTAGTTGTAATATGGTGGCCTAATGATCACTTTATCAGTCCATGAATGCTTAGTAGGAGAAGATTTGTCAAATTTTATATTTTGGGGGGCACCTGGGTGGCTCAGTGGTCGAGCAACTGCCTTTAGCTCAGAACATGATCCTCGCATCCTGGGATTGAATCCCTGTGGGGAGCCTGCTTCTCCCTCTGCCTGTGTCTCTACCTCTCTCTTTATGTCTCTCATGAATAAATAAATAAAATCTTTTTTAAAATTATATTTTTTTTGTACAGGTGAAATATACAATTGTATGTTTGTACAATAGGAATGGTAACTATTCAGCAACTTCTGTGTAGCAGAAACTGTATTTACATTTTGTTCTTTATTTATAATAACCTAATAGTGTGTGGGTTATCATTTCCATTAGAAAAAATAAAGAAACTGGTTTTCTTAAGGACAGTGAGTTGCCATAAATCACAAAATGTAAATGTAGGGATTCTGACTCTTTCTGATTCCAGAAGGGGGCTGATTCCATTGTACCATAGTACCTTCAATTTACAAACTAACTGGTCCTTGTAAATATGTCCTTGCAAATATATCTTTGTTTTGCTCTATTATAGTATATTTATCTTTGTTGATTTATGGTTTACTGAATTCTAGTTTGGTTTTTGCATGTCTAATTTCGTTTGAGTTGTTTTTTAAATCTAATTTTCTGTGGTGTATCATTTTGAGTGCTTGAATTTCAGAAGCCATAGGCAGTCTGCCATCATCCATATAGATGCCATTTTGTGTTTCTTTCTCCCTCAACTGAAATAAGAGCAACATTATATTTGATTTTATAATGTAGTTCTATATTCTGCAGATTCACAACTTGTAGAATGCTTGAACATTTAAAATCTGAGTATTCTAGATTAAAATTACCTAGTGTCTTTATGGGGATCTGTATTTAAAATTCTTTCAAGCAGTCTATAACTTCTAATGCTGTGTATTCTAAACTAAAATTTGCAAATTTAGGGTCATAATACAGTTCTCACCTAATCTAAGTACTAAGGAATAAATAAAATATTTCTCTACAGCTAGCTCGGAGACTACTCAATATTTAGTCTTCTGTTAACAGATATATTTGACCTTGAAAGAAAGAATAGTATAAAGTGAACTTAAGTGCAATTTGGAAGTATTTCTAAATTTAGATTTAATATGTTTATTAATATTTGCATAGATAAGTGTCTACACAAAGGACTGACAGGAAAGATTGAAGGATTGAAAGACTGAAGAAAAGTATGTCATTTTTAGGGATAGGAGCCAGACCCTGAATGCTTAAAAACATTTTCATGAAATAATTGAAACAGATGGATGAAGATTTCTACACCACCTTTCATTCGATCACAGTGACTTAGAAATGATTGGCTTTACGAAACTTGACATTAATTTTATTTTTGAATCCTGTCAGTTTCCACTTATTCCTTTGCTATTATCAAGATTGGGGGGAAAAAAGAATCTTGGAGACATGATGGGAGCCATTAGTTATAGGCTTTTATATGTCACATTTTATCAACCCCTCCAAGTTGACGATTAGCATTGCTATTTCATTTCCAACCAGTAGTTGACTTTTATGATTAAAGTTGCAAATGATTCAATATTACTTATTTAAAAACTATAAAGTTAAATTTATTTTTCTCAACTTCACGCAGTACTGCTGGTTCAAACTCCCCCATTGCTATAGTCATTAGGTTAAGCCAGGTCACTTCATTCTTCCTGTATTATAACTTGTTTTAGTTTCCATCCTCCACCTCCAATGATCTATCCTGCACAAGGTAGAGATCAGCCTTTCTAAAATACAAATTTCACTCACCTGCTAAAAATCTTGGAAAAATTCTATAACTGATACGTAGTGTACCCAAAATGCAAGAAATAGTGCAGCCATATTAAGACAGTTGTGCTGAATGGCCAGTGGGCCTTTACTGCCTGGATCTGATCCTCAGATCACTTCCTTCCTTCTTTTTATAGTATCTTAGTCAACTTTTGGAATACAGGGTCAACGAAGTAGTAAATATACCCACAGTGTGCTCCAAAAGCAATGGCATCAGGACAGGTTCCTTTTTATGAAAGGTGTTTTCAAATCAAATGCTGTTGAGTTAGGTACTTCTGTCAGGTTTTCATCCATTTGGAAGATGGTTCATGAGGACACTGAAAATAGCATTTGGAGGTTTCTATTTCAACGTTAAATTACTCTACTTGAACAAAAAATTCTGTTGCTAGGACCTGATTCTTCTGAGCCTCAAATAAATTATGGGTGGAAATAATTTGAACAAATGTCTCATAGCATAGGAGGAAAAAACCAAACTATACAAAAAATGCCTCAAGAGAAAATCATTTCAATGACTTGCCAGAGAGGAAGAATGAAGCTATTATGCCTTAAACTAGCAGTTAAGGCCTTCCCCTGTCTGGCCATCAATTGTTTTCTTCCCTCCTACAATCCTATTACCTAAAAGCAAGTACCATCCATACAAATTCTCCAAATGTGCACTGTTCACCATATCTGAGACTGTTTAGCCTAACAAACCAATTGATATTTGTTGAAACAGAGCTCTAGCTTAAAGTACATTTCATTTTTGCAGCTGATAGCCTTTAAAAATGATAGCTTCTTTATGAAAATACCATTCTTTTCTGCACTTTCTATGAAAAACTTTAGCCCAGAGTTCTGTCTCCTCACATGGTCCATGGAAATTTTTGAGCATCTTTCTTACTTATTGCTTCTTGTCTTTTGTTATTAGTTATCTTTCCAAAGGTTTATGTGTTGCCTTTCCATGTAGGATATTACTCAAATGAGGATAAAAGCTACCATGCACTCTTGTGAATCCTTCATAAACCCTCGTATAGCTCTTGACACAAAGTAAATATGTAGATAATAATTTAAAACTATCCATTACTAATTATATTTGTGATATGCTTATACTTGTAAACTAATCAAGTTTCTAATATTTCATTTAACAACATAAAATGATTCATTGTTATGTGACTATAAAAGTAGGATAAATTTGTTTAGTAGTAAATAGGATGTTTGGGCAACAGTGTATGAGAAGTTGGTATTTTAACCCAGTTTTATATGGTTGAAGATATTTTGTTCTATATATAAAATCTACACTGAAATTATAGTAATATTCATAGTCCTTTAATATATCCTATTAATGAATTTAAGGATGTACGTAGAACAGAGGTATTCTCTCTGCTGTGAAGTTCTCATGTGTCAAATTGATAAATACTTGAATCATTTTTACCTAATTTTTTCCTATAAATTAAAAATCCTTGAAATAAAAATACACATAAATATACTGCATCTATGTTTTTTCAAACTGAATTCTCTAACTTCTTTAGAGATCTCAAGATATTAAAAAAGTGAGCAATCTACACATCCATAGGTGAACTGAGATGTGCATAATTGCATATGGCCAGTATGATATTTCAATAATGGAAGGCTGTGGTTTATTTCTAAGAGCCAATTATGATGGAAAATGTTTTGAAATGTCTTGGATATTGGGTATAATTTTAATGCTGCTATCAGAATTTTAAATTATATTTTACCCTAAAGATAAATAATAAAATACTTAGGCCTTTTAATCTATTTTGCATAGGCATTAGAATTATTTGTTAACAAATCTAAATGTTTTTCTCTGTTGGAAATTCCTTAACCTTTTTTCCTCAAAGACTAAAAATTAGTAAAAATAATCAAAGAGAAAGTGTATAAAGTTAAATAATACCAAATAAGAAATAAGGCGTAGTTTCAGCAAGAATGATAAGACAGGATATTCACTGACACATACTTTTTTCTATTGATGAAATTATTTAAAATATTACTATATACTCCACAAATATTCAGAAAGACACATTTAACCAAAAAATTACTATGATTTTGGTGTTTTTGATAAATATGTTTCCAGTCATTTCTCTTTTTTTATTAGAATACTCTAAGATATATAATTTTTACTTAAATATACAATAGTATTGTATTCTATGTATAATATAAAGTAATACTTATTTCAGACAGTTTATAACCTTGGTTGTAACAATAAAGAAAGAAAGAATTCTCAAGAAATTTACTACAACTAAAGAAATACGAAAAGCAACAATGTGGGACCTAATTTGAGAAGTGCCAAGCTACTCTTACTGTGTTGGCCTGATTCACTTTTGGCCATGCCTCTTTCCAGCTCATGTAAGTCCAATGTGTTACTCTTTACTTTTATGTACTATTTTAGATTTGAGGTTCAATTCTGCCATTAGTCAGATAAATTATAAAGATCTCCATATTAGTAGTTCATTTTTGGAAATACATTTTTCCTGTTGTCAACTTGCCTTGTCAAACACAGATCCTTAAGAAATGCAACTGGGTACATGACTCAGTCATTACCTGTTCTTTATTTTTTTTCTTATTCCTTCAACTCAGCATTTTAAAAAATTTTATTTCCAATATAGTTAACATACAGTGTTATATTAACTTCAGGTGTACAATATAGTGATTGACCATTTCCATATATTACTCAGTGCTCATCAAGATACATGTACTCTTGATCCACTTCACGGATTTCACCCATCTCCCTATACCCATTTGTTTGTTCTCTATAGTTAAGAGTCTGTTATTTGGTTTGTTCCCTTTTTTCCCTCTTTGTTTTGTTTCTTAAACTCCACATATGAATGAAACCATATGGCATTTGTCATTGATTGGTTTATTTTGCTTAGCATTATCCATGCTGTTGTAAATGACAAGATTTCACTTTTTCTATGCTGAATAACGTTCCATTGTGTGTGTGTGTGTGTGTGTGTGTGTGTGTGTATGTGTGTATTACTCTTCTTTATCAATTCATCTATTGATGGATACTTGGGATGCTTCCACAGTTTGATCATTGTTAATAATGCTGCAGTAAATGTAGGGGTGCAAATATCCCTTCAAATTAGTTATTTCATATTCTTTGGGTAAATACCCGATAGGGCAACTCTTGGATCCTAAGTTTATTCTTTTTTAAAATTTTTTAAAAAGATTTTATTTATTTATTCATGACACACACACACACACACACACACACAGCGGCCGAGGCACAGGCAGAGAGAGAAGCAGGCTCCTGGGACTCCAGGATCACACCCTGGGCCAAAGGCAGACATTCAACCACTGAGTCACCCAGGTGTCCCCATTTTTAATTTTTTGAGGAACCTCTGTATTATCTTTCACAGTGGCTGCACCAGTTTGGATTCCCACCAACAGTGCAGAAGGGTTCCATTTTTTCTACATCCTTACCAATATTTATTTCTTGAGTCTTTGACTTTTGACATTCTCATAGGTGTGAGGTGATATCTCATTGTAGTTTTGGTTTGCATTTCCCTGATGATGAATGATGCTGAGCATCTTTTCCTGTGTTTTGGCCACCTGGAAATCTCCTTTGTGGAAATGTCTGTCATGTCTTCTGCTCATTTTTAAAATCAGATTATTTGCTTTTTTTGGGGTTCAGTTGTAACAATTCCTTATACACTTTGGATACTAATCCTTTATTAGATATGTCATTTGCAAATTATATTTCCATTCAGTAGGTTGTCTTCTAGTTTTGCAGGTTATTTCCTTCACCGTGTAGAAGATTTTATTTTGATTTAGTCCCAAGAGTTTATTTATGCTTTTGTTTCCTTTGCCTCAGGAGACATATATAGAAGGATATTGCTACAACCAATGTTGGAGAAATAATTGCCTGTGCTGTCTCCTGGGATTTTTATAGTTTCAGGTATCATTTAGGTCCTTAATCCATCTGAGTTTATTTTTGTGTATGGTATTAGAAAGTGGTCCTATTTTATTCTTTTCCATGTTGCTATCCAGTTTTTTCAACACTATTTGTTGAAGTGGCCTTTTTCCTATTGCATATTCTTGTTTTCTTTGTCAAAGATTAATTGACCATATAATTGTGTCTTTATATCTGGACTTTCTATTTTGTTCCATTGATCTGTGTGTTTATTTTTCTGCCAGTACCATAATGTTTTGATTACTATGGCTTTGTAATATAACTTGAGGTCTCAAATTGTGATAGCTTCAGTTTTTTTCTTCTTTTTCAAGATTATTTTGGTTATTCAGAACCTTTTATAGTTTCTTTTCTTTTTAAAGATTTTATTTATTTATTCATGAGAGACACAGAAAGAGAGGAAGAGACAGGCAGAGGGAGAAGCAGGCTCCTCTCAGGATGCCCAATGAGGGACTCCATTCCTGGATCATGCCCTGAGCTGAAGGCAGAAGCTCAACCACTGAGCCACCCAGGCATCTCACCTTTTGTGGTTTCACAACTATGTTCTAGTTCTGTGAAAAATGCTGTTGGCATTTTGATAAAGATTGCATTGAATCTGTAGTTTGCTTTGGGTAGTATGGACACTTTAACAACACTTGTTCTCCTAATCAATGAACATGGACTGTCTTTCCAATTCTTTGTAACGTTTTCAATTTCTTTCATCAGTGTTTTGTCGTTTTCAGAGTATAGGTCTTTCAACTCTTTGGTTAAATTTACTCCTATGTACATTATTATTTTTGGTACAATTGTAAATGGGATTGTTTTCTTAACTTCTCTTTCTTCTGTCTCATTATTAGCGTATAGAAAGGCAATGGATTTCTGTATATTGATTTTGTATCCCACCAAATGCATAATCTTATCTTTGTGCTTATCTTACTTTTTAAATTGACTCCATTACATAGAAAAGGACCTAAGCTCTATTGCTGAAGTCAAGAATCTCACACAAATTTAATGAAATTAACTGTACCCACAGTCCCAAGCTTTCTTCTTTCAAAATGTGCCTTCCAAAGATCGAATCTCTCACTATGTGGATCCCTGAGCTTTTATTATCCCCACATCCCTTCTATGTAAAACTCAATAGTGGAGTCAAACTATATGTTCTATATAAACAGTGGTAGATTATCTGTGTTCTCTCTTCTTGTTAATTTTCTCTAGATTTTAATGTAGTGAAAGATGCTATTATTCCTACTTAGGTATTTATGAGACAAATAACAGGCATACCTTAGAGATGTAGTTCAGTTCCAAACCATGGAAATAAAACAAATATTGCAATAAAGCAAGTAAAATGAATTTTTTTGGTTCCTCAGTAGTTGTAAAAATTATGTTTATATTATATTGTAGTCTTTTTTTTTTGCTGTAGTCTTTTTAGTGTGCAGTGCGCTATTTCTAAAAATTAACATACCTTAGTTAAAAATACTTTATGCTAAAAAGTGTTACCTATCATCCAAGTTTTTGGAATGCCATAAGCATTTTGTTGATGGAGTACTTTTATTCAATGTTGATGGCTGCTGACTCATCGGGATGGTGGTTGCTGAGAGTTGCAATGGGATGACTGCAGTAATTTCTTAGGGTAAGATAGCAATGGAGTTTACTGTATCTAGTAGCTCCTTTCATGAATAATTTTTTTATAGCATGATATGCTATTTGGTAGTATTTTACCACAGTAGGACTTCTTCTCAAACCATATTACTTATCAACTAAGTTTATGTATTATTCTAAATTCTTTGTTGTCATTTCAACAATCTTTACAGCATTTTCATCAAAGGTAGATTCTGCTCAAGAAACTGCTTTATTTGCTTATACATAAGAAGCAACTCTTCATCTGCTCGTTTTTTTCATGAGATTCCAGAAATTCAGTCACATCTGTAGTTACTTCCTCCATAGAAGATTTGAACCCATCAAAGTCATCCATGAGGGTTGGAATCAACCTCTTTCCAATTCCTCTTAGTGTTGATATTTTGACAAACCACAGATGTTCTTAATGGTATCCAGAATAATGAATCCTTTCCAGAATGTTTTCCATTTATTTTGTCCAGATGCATCAAATGAATCACTCACTATATATGGCAACTATAGGCCTATGAAGTATATTTCTTAAATAATGAGACCTGAAAATCAAAATAACTCCTAGATCCTTGGGCCACAGAATGGATATTGTATTAGCAGGCATGGAAATAATCATCTCATTGTACATCTCCTTCAGAGCTCTTGGGTGACCAGGTGCCTTGTCAATGGAAAATAATCTTTTGAAAGGAATCTCTTTTTTCTGAGTGGGTCTCAACAGTGAGATTAAAATATTCAGTAAACCATGTTGTCAACAGATATGCTGTCATCTAGGCTTTGTTGTTCCATTTAAAGAGCACAGACAGAGGAGATTTAGAATAATTCTTAAGGGCTTTTAGGATTTTTGGATTGGCACATGAAATTGGCTTTTTGGATTTTTGGAATTGCACATGAACATTGGCTTCAACTTAAAGTCACCAGCTGCATTAGCCTCTAACAGGAAAGTCAGCTGTTCTTTGAAGCTTTGAAGCCAGGCATTAGTGTCTCTCTTGCCATGAAATTCCTAGGTGGCATCTTCTTCCAATAGAAGGCTATTTTGTCTCCATTGAAAATATGTTATTCAGTGCAGTCATGTTCATGAATTATCTTAACTAGATATTTCGGATAACTTGCAGCAGCTTCTACATTGGCCCTTGTGGCTTCACCTTGCACATTTGTGTTAGCTCCCTAAATCATCTCCATGATTTCTTTCCTTAAACCTCATGAACCAACCTATGCTGGCTTCCAACTTTTCTTCTATAGCTTTCTCATCTCACAGCATTCATAGAAGTGAAGAGAATTATGGTCTTGTCCTGGATTAGGTTTTGGGTTACCTGAATGCTGTGCTGGTTTGATCTTCTGTTCAGAGTACTAAAACTTCCTCCATGTCATCAATAAAGCTGTTCGACTATCTTCATGTATTCACTGGAATAGCATTTTAATTTCCTTCAAGAACTTTTCTTTTGCCTTTATAATTTGGTTGATTGACATAAGAGGTCTAACTTCCAGTCTGGACTTTTGTATGCCTTCCTCACTAAGCTTAATCATTGCTAGCTTTTGATTTGAAGTAAGAGATGGATGACTTTCTTTTGTTTGGACAATTAGAGGCCATTGTAGGGTTATCAACTGGTCTAATTTCAAAACGGTTGTATCTCAGGGAATAGAGAGGCTCAAGAAGAGGTAGAGAAATGGGAGAAAGGCTGGTCAGTGGAGCATTCGGAACACGCTGAGTTCATTGTGTTATATGGGTGCAGTTTGTGGCACCCCAAAACAATTACAATAGTAACATCAAAGATCACAGATCACTGTAATAGATATAATGGAAAAAATTTGAAATGTTGCAAGAATTACCAACAGAGTGAGCAAATGCTGTTAAAAAAATGACAGACAAACTTGCTTGATGCAGTGTTTCCACAAACTTTCAATTTGTAAAATGAATATCTGAAAAGCATAATAAATCAAAGTGTAATTAAATAAGGTATGCCTATAATTTCATTTAATGCAAAGAAAACCAATATTAGCCCCAAAGAAAGCATTATTATTGATATTATGAATAATAATGTTATAAATAAAAATATGTATATAAAACATGAAACGTATTTTTGAAAAATATGTCATAAATGATTTAATTAGTCTTGAAATTAGTAAAATTAGTTTTAAAGTTATTTTCAGCCAAAATATTTACTTTTTTGAACCAAATATACCAATCAGTTTTATACTAGAATGTATAAATCCCATCTTTTGGCCTTATTTGGTGTATAACATTTAGTCAGATTTTACAACTAAGTCATAATTAGTGTATAACATTTAATCATATTTTGTTTTTAACAATTTATTTTAGCTTGTTCAGTTATTATAGTATCCATGATATAGGTGAAATAGATGGATTCAGTTTTTTACCACAGGTCCTCTATTAATACTAGAATATTTTATAATGTACTTGGAAATGACAGAAATTAGTTCTTCTTCTTTCAGAAGCTTGTATTACAATATCAGGAGTTCATTTACTTGTATTTATTAATATATAAAGAGATAAATTTCTGAAAACAATCTTTTTAATGTAAAATTTTGATGTAATAAACACCTATCAGTGGGTATGTAGCTCTCATTTTACATTTTTTTCATCTGTTTATCTTCTTTTTATCATTGGCTAGTTATACATAGTATCTAAATGGCCTAGCTAATGTTGCAAATATATGTTGTCCATTGTACAGTACATTTAGTATGTCCATTAACTAGTTGATAGTGGTAACCAAATGAGGATGGAATGGATATATGTCTGAAAGTGCTGCCCAGAGAATGGCCTTGCTTTTGGCCAAATGTCTTGTAAAGTGCCATATTGATTTTGTTATAAGAAACATTTGATATTCTGAAAAGAAATCAATAGGAGGCCCAAATAATTTAGATACTATCTCTCAAATCAATACTAGTGTATATTGCTTTCCATTAGCTATTTGATGTGACAGTTGGAAGTCTATGTTTTTAACATTTACTTTATTATTTTTAAAAGTTGGTTATAAACACAAAAAAGTGATCTTTTAATATATTATTTTTAAAGTATAATTACTTTTAAAAAGGCTCTAGTTCTGACTTTGTTAAATAATTAAAATAAAGACATTTCTCTGGATTTTGGCTTATCTTTTAATAGATTTATTACAATAAGAGAACAATATGTCTATTCATTGATAATTTCAAAGTTTTCTAAAAGAAATTTAAGAGGGATGTTAGAATTCAATAACACTTGAAAAGGAAAGATATGCTAAAAGAAAACCAATTAATAAAAATCATACCAAGTCACTGTAAGTGAACCAAAATGCATTTTGTTAATGTTTATTTATATTTACGCTAATAATGAACAGTCAAAATAATTGAGTGTGGCTACTAAATATTAGTCATTAAGAAAACCAGAATGCAGTTGAGTAGTGTATTAAATTGAAGAATCACTTAGGATTTGACTGCTTTAAATAGTCTTGGGTAAGAAAAAATAGTCTTGGATAATTCTTTTATTCAATTATTAGGTTTCTAAGTCAATTCCTTGTAACTGATAAGCTATATTGCAAGCTTTTGAAACACATAAGCTTTTGAAAAATAGGCAAGTTTTTATAATAAACATATTTAATATGCTTAGATAAGTAAGGAAAACTCAATGTACTATTTCAAAGTTCTGGGATGTCTGATTATAGATTTTTAATGTGAAGCTATGCCTAAGGGTTAGCTTCTAGAAGAGGTTAATAGTGTCAGTTCACATATGAATAAATAAAAATTGACAAAAATCAAAATCAGTGTTGATGTTTGTTTTTTACACGTTTGTTTTAGTGGCCAGTTAAGTAGCATGGAGTGGGGGTACGGAAGTGTCTCATCTCTAAATATGAATCACAATAGTGACTTTATAACTTTGGGCAAGTTCTTCAGCTTTAGAAATCATGTTTCCTTTTCTATAAGTGGCAATAACATCACTTTCATGGCATTGTGAGGAATCAATTAAATAATGCAAAATTAAGATCTGAGAATACACACTCTAGTAAACAGTGTTGTTGTTGTTGTTGTTTTACTTTTGCTTTAAATGTAAGTTAAAGTTTGCTTTAAAACTGTTTCACTTTTGATATGAAAATCTCTCATTACTTGTCATAATTTTAGAAGCATTTATTTCTATTGTGCTCATCTCTCATAGGGTTTAAACAGACTATTAGTTATTAGATGGCAAACTTTTTCCCCAGCAGTGATTTTCAAACAGAATGGCAGATTTGGGTGTATATCTCTTACCTTAAGAAAATGATGGCATAGAAATCAAAATAGTTTATTCATATGATTGTTTGTACCATCTTCTCCAATCACCTCAGTGATGTGATGTGGGCAGTTAGACTGAAGGCAAAATGGCACTGAGGCCAATTTTCCCCAGATTCCTGGGACAGGTTGATGACTCTGGACAAAGTGGCAGTTTGTTTAATGTAGTTGCTGCAACTCCTCCAGCGACTCTATATTTATTAACACATTAACTATATTCTAGACACATTAACTATATTGGGCACTCTGAATCATAGGATAAATCATAAGTCACTTTCAACTTCCTGTGAGTCTTTACTTGACCTTGGACAAATCATATCTGATAATATGTTAATATGTGTGTATATGTGTGTACATATATATGTATACATACATACACATATATGTACTTCAAGAGAAATAGAACCAAGAGTTTATATTATTTATGCATATATTATATATATGAATATAAACTATATATACATAGAGAGATAACAGAGAGACAGAGAATTCTTTCTTACTTACTTAATTCTTACTTAAATTCTTTCTTACTCAGTCATTTATTCTATTCAGGCTATCAACAGACTGGGTGAGGTGAACTTACATTGAGGAAG
The DNA here is from genome assembly GCF_018345385.1 of Vulpes lagopus. NCBI lineage: Eukaryota > Metazoa > Chordata > Mammalia > Carnivora > Canidae > Vulpes > Vulpes lagopus. Next base: position 112,928,091 of record NC_054829.1, on the reverse strand, counting down.
ACAATATGTTTTACCCAGTCTACTGATTTGCACTTTTTAAGGATGATTTGTGATTAGAATCCCAAATCAACTGACTATAGGAGGCAGGAAGGTAGCATTATGAATAATGTAGGCTTGACATACACAAAACAGAAGAGGCTGTGATAAATTGGAGGGCACATTTTCTTTCTGAAGATATTTAAACTTAATTCAAATGAAATGTCTCTAGATATGCATTCAGACATCTAGTTTGTGACACTTGTCTAGATGCTGTTTGGAAAATTAATTGTGGGGAAGGTGATTAGGGATGCAGTGGGTTTGTGTGGGAAGCTACTTCAATAATCAAGGCAAAACGATAATGCGAACTTTGAAGATTGGTGGCAATAGGAATAGTGAGAAGTGAGTGTATTTTAAATATATATTTTAAACATATAAATATATATTGAAGATGGAACCAATTAAACAAACTGGATGGGGAGGTGGAGGAAAATATAGTAATTAAGTGTAGCTCCTAGACTTTTGGACTGTGTGTCTAGGTTTTGATGGCATTTTCTGAGATTGGAAATAATGGACAAGAAACAGGCTTTGGGGATCATTTCATTTTGGATATGCTACATTTGAAATACTTATCAAATCCTAGGAAGGAGGCTTCAAGCATTTGGGTACACAGGTACAATTGTCTAATATTTTGAGTATCATCAGCATGGAAATACTTTTCAAGCTATGCAGCCAGAGGAGATCATTTGGGGAGATGCATTTGACATCATGGACTGAAAATGCCAGCCTTGAGAGAAAAGGTGGATAGTCTTGGATAATTCTTTTATTCAATTATTAGGTTTCTAAGTATTTAGCAAAGGAGATTGGGAAGAGTAGCCAAGGGGTAGGAAGAAAACCAGTACAATGCAAAGTCAAAAAGTCCTAAGGAAGAAAGTATGTCAAGAAGGAGGAAGTAGCCAACCTCAATGAAGGCTTCCAAGAAATCTTCTATAATGACAACAAATAGGACCCAATGAATTGGGCAATAGAGAGGTTTTTGGTAATCCTGATAAAAGAAGTTAAAATAATCGCAGAGGACAGAAGCCAGAATGCTGTTATTGTAAAATGAAATGGAAACGGATATGGAGCTATATCTGTACTCTTTAAAAAGTTTTATTCTGAAGTGGTAAAGAACGGGTAATATCTGGAAAGATGAATATCCATGGTAAAAGGGAAACTTTGTTTTGTCTTTTTAATTTTTAGAATAATGTTGGAATTGTCTTTTCTTTTTTACAGAATAGTATTAGAACATTATAATACCAAACAAATAATATTAGAACATTAGAATACCAAAGTAAAACAAGGATCAATATGCTTAGAATGAGAATGAATGAATGCATAAAGAGCACACAGGAAAGAGATGATTTTAAGAGTTATAGAAATATTTCTACTCTGTAACAAAAGGAAAGACAAAGAATATGTATAGAGGCTTAGTCATATTTGTAGATTGGTGGTAGAAGATTAAGGAGTCTGTTTAAATTGCTTCCATTATCTCAATGAGGTATAAAGACAAGATCATCAGATGACAAAAGGATGAGGATGTTGGAATATTTGGAAGATCAGACTTTGTGCAATCAACCTTATATATATTGAGAAAGTGCACTCACTAGGAAAGTGTAATGGGATGGCTACAAAGTGTTCTTTTGAGTTTTGTGGTCATGAATTAAAATAAGACAAGTCCACACAGTGGTGTGATTTTCTCCACCATTTTAGGTGGTCATTTGCACAAAAAAGGCAGATAGGTGGGTTTACCTGGTGTATTAGTTTTCTAGGGCTACTGTAACAAAGTACCACAAATGTAGTATATGAAAATAGAAATATATTGTCTTTCAGTTCTGGAGGCTGGTGATTAAGGTATTAGCAGGGCCATGCCCCCTCTGAAACCTATAGGGAACCCTTTCTTGCTTCTTCCTAGCTTCTAGTGATTTACTGACAATCTTTGGCATCCTTTGGCTTACAGTTGCATAACTCCAATCTCTGCTTTTGTAGCCCTATGACATTCTCTCTGCATTTCTCTCTTCACATGGTTGTGTTCTTATAAAGGCATCGCTTGTATTGGAATTAGGAGCCTACCTTATTCCAGTATGATCTCTAACTTAACTAATTACATGTGCAATGAATCTATCTCCAAATAAGGTAATATTCTCAGGTGCTGGGTTTTGGGATGTGGACACGTTTTTTCAGCAGGGGAAAATAACTTAATCTGTAACATCTGGGTTGATGTTTTTGCCAGGGGAATATGACTGAGGGAGAGACACAAAATTAACTGATTTCTTATAATTCCACGTAGGTCAGGTATGTTTTTAGAACTCAATTTCCTTACTTATAAAATAAGAGAGTTGGTCTGAAGATCTTTTATTTATCTTTCAACCTTAACACTATATGATGTATTCATTTGTATTTTTAATTCATGTTATTTTAGTCAAAGGGGATAAATCTTGCCTATCACTTTTAGATACAAAACCTTTTAAATTTATTCTTGATCCATTTCTACAGCATAAAAATAAAATGGACATGTAGACTTTGACTATTTTAGGTAGATCTCAAAAAAAAAAAGTTAACACAGGGATCATAAGATCCTGAAATTTGCTTTTCTCTACTTGCTGTTATTAATCAGAAAATTGATATACAACGACTAAAGAAAATCTGAGCAGAAATAAAACAAGTGGATGAATATGGGTGTGCCTATTGACTATAGCCCTTAAGTTACCCTAAGACTGATGCTATTAAACTTATCTTCATATGATGCAATAAATAACATCTTGCAGTTCACTGATAAATGTAAATTGTAGTTTATTAGGAAAGTTACTCAAGTTTTATGTATAAAAAGAATTTATTTTAATTTTTATGATTTTAACATCAGTACAGAGAAGAAAAAATATTGCAGTTCAGAAAGCACATCAGCTACTGTGATGACACTTATTTTTCAAAGACTCTACCTTCTAGTTCTGCTTTTAATTTTAAATTATCTAGCTTACTGAATATCTTCATTCTGCAGGTTTTTAAAAAGAGCCTTTGGATTAACATATTGCCTTTCATCTCAGGAAGAAAATGCATGTATCTTCCTTGATGGATCTGCTATTCAAAGGACAATAATGCTATTTGGTTGACTACATTGTATATAACTTATATTCCAAATTATAATGGAAACATTTTTATTGAATGGTAGCAGAAAATTAAAAATACAGAGGTGACTACGTTTCCGTCTGTAAATCAAGTGATATTAGCATTTTCTACAATATAGGAAAGATTCATTTTATTCTTTAGGTTCTGTGGTATTCTTAAAGACAAAATGTATTAGCAGAATTAAGATAAATAGGGCAGCCTGGGTAGCTCAGCGGTTTAGTGCTGCTGTCGGGCCAGGGCATGATCCTGGAGACCCAGTGTGGAGTCCCATCTTGGGCTCCCTGCATGGAGCCTGCTTCTCCCTCTGCCTGTGTCTCTACCTCATGAATAAATAAAATCTTTTTAACAAAAGAATTAAAATAAATAAATATGATTATTAGCCCTTTAAAATGAGACTTATCTCATTTATTTATTTATTTATTTATTTATTTATTTATATGTATTTTTTTCTTTGTTTTATTTTTAAAATGTACTGTGAAAAGAAATACACATGGGGAAAAACGTAGAGTGTAAAATGGTTCCTGAGTATTCCATGACTGTTATGTCATACATCAATCTGTGTTCTCTACTCTGTCTAAAGAAAGCATTGAATTTGCATTCCTGGATTAAGAAGTAGATTCTTGCATTTCTCTGTGTCCTTGATTCCCGTACAAACCAACCTGCAACCAAAACCCCCAAAGTTTTATTTGATTTTTTGTTAAGGGATTAACTTAGTGATATATAATTGCTACTCCTGCTTATCAGTTCACACATATTTATTGCCAATCTATAATAATACGTCTAAAAGTACTTATATATGATAATGTATAAAGTAATAAATTCATACTATAAGCATTTTATTACATGTATGATAAAGTACCATTATTGTCATTTTTATAATTATGACATTTTGTTGATAGTATAACTATATAAAAATACATTTAATTCAGGATTCTTATTTAAAGGTTTACATTCTCTTTGGGGAGAAAGCAAGCTATTGTTATAAAAACATGGACTTTGGACTCAGGCACAGCTGGATTCAGATCCTGATTTTATCATTTGCTGTCAGGGAGACACTGAGCTTTGTACTTTTCAGAAGAAATCCAATGCAAATGAGGTCAAGCATAAAGAAAGCTATTGATTCATATACTTGTCAGGGAAAGATTCATTTCTGTAAGTGCCCAATCCAGAAGCTCAAACAAGTTAGGTAAAGTTCTGTTTCTTCGACAAATACCCACCATTTGCTTCAACGTGGATGGAACTGGAGGGTATTATGCTGAGTGAAATAAGGCAATCGGAGAAGGCCAAACAGTGTATGTTCTCATTCATTTGGGGAATATGAATAATAGTGAAAGGGAATATAAAGGAAGGTAAAAGAAATGTTGGGAAATATCAGGAAGGGAGACAGAACATAAAGACTCCTAACTCTGGGAAATGAACTAGGGGTGGTGGAAGGGGAGGAGGGCGGGGGGTGGAGGGGAATGGGTGACGGGCACTGAGGCGGACACTTGACGGGATGAGCACTGGGTGTTTTTCTGTATGTTGGTAAATTGAACACCAATAAAAATTAATTAAAAAAAATAAAATAAAACAGACAATGGTGATGATGAAAAAAAATGTTCTGTTTCTTTCTACATGTTTTGGTTGTGCCTTTCTCAATGTATTGATTTCTCTATGCATGCAGTTTCCATCCCAATGTCCAGAAAAATGGCCATGGCAATTCCACACATACACTCTGTGTTGTATGCAAGATAAAGAATGCTATGCTGTCTCTTATTATCCTCATTTCAAATGTGAGGAAACAGTTTGGTTAACCTAGCTTGGATCACAAAACTTTCCATTTGGCAGGAGAGGACTATCATTCATGATAGAATGCCTTGTCATGACTATGTGGAATGAGAAAAGGGAGATTGCCAAAGGAAAAATGATTGAAAAAAGGACAGAGTATGAAAGAGATGGGAATTTAAAAATAGTATGAGTTCAGCTACATGTATACAACTGTATACATGCATGAACATGGTGGGGGGAAGGGTGGTAAAGGAACAAGTACTTAATGACGCTACATTATACGAGATATAGTATTAAGTTATGATAGTTATATGAGACTCCAGGAAAAGAGTGTTTTATTTTATAATTTTAGACAGGGATATCTTCAGAGAGAAGATAATAAAGTAGAATTTCAACTGAGCATAGGGTTTTTTTAGTCAGACAGTGGGAAGGTCACACATTATGAGCAATAGCTAGAGATAGGAAAAATGTGTTATGTTTAAGCGAATAAAGACATGTATTAGTCTTCTATTGCTACATAAAGAGATTACCACAAAGTTAGCAGCTTACAAAAAAATACATGTTTTTTTATCTCATGGTTTCTGTGAGTCAGGAGTCCTGGCATGTTTTAGCTGGGTCCTTAGCTCATGATCTCAAGAAGGCTGAAATCAAGATATCAGGGCATAGTGCATTCCTATCTGCTGGCTAGACTGGGGAACCACCCATTTTCGTGCTTTTTCTGGTTGTGCTGTAACTCATTTTCTGTGGTTATTTGACTAAGGTCCTCATTTTCTTTTTGGTTGCTGGCCAGGGACCACACTCAGCTCCCACATGATGCCAACAGTTCCTTGCCATGTGACCCTTCTCATAAGCTCTCCAACAGCACCGCAGCTTCTGTCTTCATAGTCAAGATGACAAAGCCCTCTCCTCGCTCTCTGTCTCACTTTTTGTAGTCTGCTAAGATGAAGTCTTTATACTGTAAGATAATAATGGAAGTAACTTCTCATCACTTTTGCCATATAACAATCTAAGACTGTGATACCCCATCATATTTGCCATATTGTATTGATGAGAAGCAAGTCATACTCACTGAGAGGAAATTATACAAAGACATGGATCACTGGGGAAGCTTAATAGGATATATATACCATAAGACAATTTAATAAAGATTGAGATAAGAATTAGTCATGAGGGTAGAAAAAATAAATAGAAGCCATATTATGAAATGTTTTGAAGTTTTGCTAAGATATTTGACTATTATTTTCTGGGAAACTGGGCATTATTAAGAAATTTTAAGCAGGCAAATGGCATAATCAGATCTTTCTTTAGAAAAGACAATACTGCTGAGAAAATAAAGAATGTACTGGAGTAGGAGTGAAAGGAGGTCAGAGAGATACAGCAAATGTCAGGAGTCTATGCAGGAGATAAGGAACCCGAAGGAGTGGGAATGGGAATTGAAGATTGGTCATAAAAGGTTCCATAGTTTGAATTAAAAATGTAATTCAGAGTTGTGTCTGGAATACACATCAATAAGATAAATCTTTGTTTTAAATATGTGCTTCTCGGAGGAGGGGCAAGATGGCGAAGAGTAGGGTCCCCAAGTCACCTGTCCCCACCAAATTACCTAGATAACCTGCAAATCATCCTGAAAATCTACGAATTCGGCCTGAGATTTAAAGAGAGACCAGCTGGAATGCTACAGTGAGAAGAGTTCGCGCTTCTATCAAGGTAGAAGACGGGGAAAAAAAGAAATAAAGAAACAAAAGGCCTCCAAGGGGGAGGGGCCCCGCGAGGAGCCGGGCTGAGGCCGGGGCGAGTGTCCCCAGGACAGGAGAGCCCCGGCCCGGAGGAGCAGGAGCTGCACCAACCTTCCCGCGCGGAAAGGGGCCCGCAGGGAGTTAGAGCAGGACCCAGGAGGGCGGGGATGCCCTCGGGCTCCCCAGGACACTAACAGGCACCTGCCGCGAGCAGTGCGCCGAGCTCCCTAAGGGCTGCAGCGCGCACGGCGGGACCCGGAGCAGCTCGGAGGGGCTCGGGCGGCGGCTCCGCGGAGGGGGCTGCGGGGCGGGAGCGCGAATCCAACAGCGAAGACCCGGAGCACAGGGCGCCGGGACACATCCCAAGATCCGGCCTCCACAGGACAGGCAGAGGCCGGGAGGGCACAGGACAGCAAGGACGCTCCTGCCCCGAGCTGAGCAGATCAGAACCCCCGCCCCAGAGCCTCCAGGCCCTGCAGACAGAGAGCCCCGGAGTTACTGCGGAGGCTGACTCCAGGGCTCCAGAGCTGCCGCAGCCACTATACTTGTTCCTCCTGGGGCCTCACGGGGTAAACAACCCCCACTGAGCCCTGCACCAGGCAGGGGGCTGAGCAGCTCCCCCACGTGCTAACACCTGAAAAGCAGCACAACAGGCCCCTCCCCACAGAAGACTAGCTAGACAGACAAGTTCCAGGGGAAGTCAAGGGAATTAAAGTATACAGAATCAGAGAATACTCTCCTGTGTTTTTGTTTTTGTTTTGTCGTGTTTTGTTTTGCTTTTTGATTTCTGTTTGCTTCCCCCATCCTTTTTTTCTTTCTCTTTTTCTTCTCTTTTTTTTTCTTCCTTTCTTCTTTTTCTCTTTTCTTTCCTTCTTTCTCTCCTCTCTTTTCCTCCTTTTCCCAATACAACTTGTTTTTGGCCACTCTGCACTGAGCAAAATGACAAGAAGGAACACCTCACCTCAAAAGAAAGAATCAGAAACAGTCCTCTCTCCCACAGAGTAACAAAATCTGGATTACAATTCAATGTCAGAAAGCTAACTCAGAAGCACTATTATACAGTTACTGGTGGCTCTAGAAAAAAGCATAAAGGACTCAAGAGACTTCATGACTGCAGGATTTAGATCCAATCAGGCAGAAATTAAAAATCAATCGAATGAGATGCAAACCAAACTAGAAGTCCTAACAATGAGGGTTAACGAGGTGGAAGAACGAGTGAGTGACATAGAAGACAAGTTGATGGCAAAGAGGGAAACTGAGGAAAAAAGAGACAAATAATTAAAAGACCATGAGGATAGATTAAGGAAAATAAATAACAGCCGGAGGAAGAAAAACCTACGTTTAATTTGGGTTCCCCAGGGTGCCAAAAGGGACAGAGGTCCAGAATATGTATTTGAACAAATCCTAGCTGAAAACTTTCCGAATCTGGGAAGGGAAACAGGCATTCAGATCCAGGAAAGAGAGAGCTCTCCCACTCAAAATCAATAAAAAGCCCTCAACACCACGACATTTAATAGTGAAGCTTGCAAATTCCAAAGATAAAGAGAAGATCCTTAAAGCAGCAAAAGACAAGAGATACCTAACTTATATGGGGAGAAATTTCAGATTAACAGCAGATCTCTCCACAGAGACTGGCAGGCCAGAAAGAGCTGGCAGGATATATTTAGGGTCCTAAATGAGAAAAACATGCAGCCAAGAATACTTTATCCAGGAAAGCTCTCATTCCGAGTGGAAGGAGAGATAAAGAGCTTCCAAGACAGGCAGGCACTGAGAGAATATGTGACCTCCAAACCAGCTCTGCAAGAAATTTTAAGGAGGACTCTTAAAATTCCCCTTTAAGAAGAAGTTCAGTGGAACAATCCACAGAAACAAGGACTGAATAGATATCATGATGACACTAAACTCATATCTGTCAATAGTAACTCTGAACGTGAACGGGCTTAATGACCCCATCAAAAGGCGCAGGGTTTCAGACTGGATAAAAAAGCAGGACCCATCTATTTGCTGTCTACAAGAGACTCATTTTAGACAGAAGGACATCTACAGCCTGAAAATAAAAGGTTGGAGAACCATTTACCATTCAAATGGTCCTCAAAAGAAAGCAGGGGTAGCCATCCTTATATCAGATAAACTAAAATTTACCTCGAAGACTGTAGTGAGAGAAGAAGAGGGACACTATACCATACTTAAAGGATCTATCCAAGAAGAGGACTTAACAATCATCAATATATAAGCCCCGAATGTGGGAACTGCCAAATATATAAATCAATTAATAACCAAAATTAAGGCATACTTAGATAATAATACACTTATACTTGGTGACTTCAATCTAGAACTTTCTACCCTCGATAGGTCTTCTAAGCACAACATCTCCAAAGAAACAAGAGCTTTAAATGATACACTGGACCAGATGGATTTCACAGATATCTCCAGAACTTTACATCCAAACTCAACTGAATACACATTCTTCTCAAGTGCACATGGAACTTTCCCCAGAAAAGACGACATACTAGGAAACAAATCAGGTCTGAACCGATACCAAAAGATTGAGATTGTCCCCTGCATGTTCTCAGACCATAATGCCTTGAAATTAGAACTATATCACAACAAAAAGTTTGGAAGGACCTCAAACGTGTGGAGGTTAAGGACCATCTTGCTAAAAGATGAAAGGGTCTACCAGGAAATTAAAAAAGAATTAAAAAGATTCATGGAAACTAAAGAGAATGAAGATACAACCGTACAAAATCTTTGGGATGCAGCAAAAGCAGTCCTGAGGGGGAAATACATCACAATACAAGCATCCATTCAAAAACTGGAAAGAACTCAAATACAAAAGCTCACCTTACACATAAAGGAGCTAGAGAAAAAACAGCAGATAGATCCTACACCCAGCAGAAGAAGTGAGTTAACAAAGATTCGAGCAGAACTCAACGAAATCGAGACCAGAAGAACTGTGGATCAGATCAACAAAACCAGGAGTTGGTTCTTTGAAAGAATTAATAAGATAGATAAACCATTAGCCAGCCTTATTAAAAAGAAGAGAGAGAAGACTCAAATTAATAAAATCATGAATGAGAAAGGAGAGATCACTACCAACACCAAGGAAATACAAACGATTTTAAAAACATATTATCAACAGCTGTACGCCAATAAATTAGGAAATCTGGAAGAAATGGATGCATTTCTGGAAAGCCACAAACTATCAAAACTGGAACAGGAAGAAATAGAAAACCTGAACAGGCCAATAACCAGGGAGGAAATTGAAGCAGTCATCAAAAACCTCCCAAGACACAAGAGTCCAGGGCCAGATGGCTTCCCAGGGGAATTCTATCAAACGTTTAAAGAAGAAATAATACCTATTCTACTAAAGCTGTTTGGAAAGATAGAAAGAGATGGAGTACTTCCAAATTCGTTCTATGTGGCCAGCATCACCTTAATTCCAAAACCAGACAAAGACCCCACCAAAAAGGATAATTACGGACCAATATCCCTGATGAACATGGATGCAAAAATTCTCAACAAGATACTAGCCAATAGGATCCAACAACACATTAAGAAAATTATTCACCATGACCAAGTAGGATTTATCCCCGGGTCAAAAGGCTGGTTCAACACTGGCAAAACAATCAATGTGATTCATCATATCAGCAAGAGAAAAACCAAGAACCGTATGATCCTCTCATTAGATGCAGAGAAAGCATTTGACAAAATACGGCATGCATTCCTGGTCAAAACTCTTCAGAGTGTAGGGATAGAGGGAACATTCCTCGACATCTTAAAAGCCATCTATGAAAAGCCCACAGCAAATATCATTCTCAATGGGGAAGCACTGGGAGCCTTTCCCCTAAGATCAGGAACAAGACAGGGATGTCCACTCTCACCACTGCTATTCAACATAGTATTGGAAGTCCTAGCCTCAGCAGACAGCAAAAAGACATTAAAGGCATTCAAATTGGCAAAGAAGAAGTCAAACTCTCCCTCTTCGCCGATGACATGATAGTCTACATTGAAAACCCAAAAGCCTCCCCCCCCAAGATTGCTAGAACTCATACAGCAATTTGGTAGTGTGGCAGGATACAAATCAATGCCCAGAAATCAATGGCATTTCCATACACTAACAATGAGACTGAAGAAAGAGAAATTAAGGAGTCAATCCCATTTACAATTGCACCCAAAAACCTAAGATACCTAGGAATAAACCTAATGAAAGAGGTAAAGGATCTATACCCTAAAAACTATAGAACACTTCTGAAAGAAATTGAGGAAGACACAAAGAGATGGAAAAATATTCCATGCTCATGGATTGGCAGAATTAATATTGTGAAAATGTCAATTTTACCCGGGGCAATGTACACGTTTAATGCAATCCCTATCAAAATACCATGGACTTTCTTCAGAGAGTTAGAACAAATTATTTTAAGATTTGTGTGGAATCAGAAAAGACCCCGAATAGCCAGGGGAATTTTAAAAAAGAAAACCATAGCTGGGGGCATCACAATGCCAGATTTCAGGTTGTACTACAAAGCCGTGGTCATCAAGACAGTGTGGTACTGGCACAAAAACAGACACATAGATCAATGGAATAGAATAGAGAACCCAGAAGTGGACCCTGAAATGTACGGTCATCTAATATTTGATAAAGGAGGAAAGACTATCCATAGGAAGAAAGACAGTCTCTTCAATAAATGGTGCTGGGAAAATTGGACATCCACATGCAGAAGAATGAAACTAGACCACTCTCTTTAACCATACTCAAAGATAAACTCAAAATGGATGAAATATCTAAATGTGAGAAAAGATTCCATCAAAATCCTAGAGGAGAACACAGGCAACACCCTTTTTGAACTCAGCCACAGTAACTTCTTGCAAGATACATCTACGAAGGCAAAAGAAACAAAAGCAAAAATGAACTATTGGGACTTCATCAAGATAAGAAGCTTTTGCACAGCAAAGGATACAAAACTACAAGACAACCTACAGAATGGGAGAAGAAGATATTTGCAAATGACATATCAGATAAAGGGCTAGTTTCCAAGATCTATAAAGAACTTATTAAACTCAACACCAAAGAAACAAACAATCCAATCATGAAATGGGCAAAAGACATGAAGAGAAATCTCACAGAGGAAGACATGGACATGGCCAACATGCACATGAGAAAATGCTCTGCATCACTTGCCATCAGGGAAATACAAATCAAAACTACAATGAGATCCCACCTCACACCAGTGAGAATGGGGAAAATTAACAAGGCAGGAAACAACAAATGTTGGCGAGGATGCGGAGAAAAGGGAACCCTCTTACACTGTTGGTGGGAATGTGAACTGGTGCAGCCACTCTGGAAAACTGTGTGGAGGTTCCTCAAAGAGTTAAAAATAGACCTGCCCTACGACCCAGCAATTGCACTGTTGGGGATTTACCCCAAAGGTGCAGATGCAATGAAACGCCGGGACACCTGCACCCCGATGTTTCTAGCAGCAATGTCCACAATAGCCAGACTGTGGAAGGAGCCTCGGTGTCCATCGAAAGATGAATGGATAAAGAAGATGTGGTTTATGTATACAATGGAATATTACTCAGCCATTAGAAATGACAAACACCCACCATTTGCTTCGACGTGGACGGAACTGGAGGGTATTATGCTGAGTGAAATAAGTCAATCGGAGAAGGACAAACATTATATGTTCTCATTCATTTGGGGAATATAAATGATAGTGCAAGGGAATATTAGGGAAGGGAGAAGAAATGTGTGGGAAATATCAGAAAGGGAGACACAGCATAAAGACTCCTGTCTCTGGGAAACGAACTAGGGGTGCTGGAAAGGGAGGGGGGGGGGTGGAGGTGAATGGGTAACGGGCACTGAGGGGGGCACTTGAGGGGATGAGCACTGGGTGTTATTCTGTATGTTGGTAAATTGAACACCAATAAAAAATAAATTTATTATAAAAAAAGTAAATAAAAGGGAAATACACATCAAAAAAAATAAATATGTGCTTCTCCAATGAGTTAGATTATAAAATCTCATGTAAAAAATGTCTAGTCACTTGACATTGAGCGTTTATTTATAGAGTTTTCAATGTGCTATATTAATAATGATGTGTTGCCTAAACATAAAAAATGTATATTCAATGTATTTTATTTAGCTATTTATATTTTATGTCAAAGCAAAATACCATGGATATTTTAATAATATTTTGCTTAATAAAAACAGAATCAAATTATGGAAATCTTTTGGCTATGTATGATTCACTCTGGCACATAGGTTAGTTGTACACATCTTTGGCTCATTGTATTCCCTGTCTCTAGATTTGAGATATTATTTTGCAACTGATGATACTTTATCCTTGCAATTCAGGACTAAGCACAAATATTGTATGTGAACATTGCTCCTTTAATTCAGATAACATTTCATTTTTCCTTCAGAGGCTAATATTCTTTTGTTTTGCATATGCTGTGAGGTCCTATGCTGACAGCAAAGCTGAGTACCAAAACCATCTGTCAGGCCCCAGGGGACTTTGCTATTATTCACTGCTTCCTCATGGTGTAAGGTCAATACCACAACAAGGTATGTTTCAATAAATATGCAGTGAGGAGAGAAATTGTCTGAAAGTTGGAACTACCAGCTGTCAATACAACTAGTGACAAAAGAGTAGGGAAGTAGCCTTGAGGGTATACGGACTCATTTGGGAATTGGTTTCCATGGGGTAATGAGCTTTGTTCTGCAGAATGCCTTTCAATAGAAAAAAAAGTATATGTTTAAAGTGGCATCTTTTAGAATATTATCTTTCCACACAATCTCTCAAACAATATTGTTACAACATCTATGTATGTTGTACAATAAAAATATGTTTTATTGTTGACTGATACAACTATACGATATGATGTATATATTTTTTTCTCCAAAGAGAAAAAAGATTCATTATGTTTAAAAAGAAGAAAGAAAGGAGAGATTCATGTTCGGCCATCTGTGGTGCTCACTATAGGTTAAGAATATTGTCATTGGAGCATTGATTCCTGAGATAATTAATTCCAAATGGACTAAGTATTAATAGCTTTCAAGAGTAGAGAAGCAGGGTGAAACACATGTCACATCCACTTTCAATATATTGTTTTTGTCTAGAAATGCAATAATCCATTGAATTATTTTGAACTAGGTTACTCTTTCTAATGAGAACATCCATGCTCGATGATATACAATCTTAAATATAAAAAATCTAATGTTTTCATTCTTTCTTTATTCTTTCCTCAAGTAAAATGAATATTTCCAATTTTCTGTCAAATTATGTACAAATGTCTTTTATTCTCTATACTTTTCTATCTAAATTAGATCTTTCTGGCCGCAATTGACAAATACTTTGAAGAATAAATATTAGATTCCACTCAGGCATTCAGAAGCAGCAAGGTACATTGAGTACCAGGATAATTATTCATTGATAGGGAGTAAAAGGGTAAGAATAAGCAGGAATTATTGTGGAATTTTCTTAAACTAGTTTTCCTAGGCTACTCTTCTCTGGGTTAGGGTTTCCCTCCTCTCCTTTTTTTCTCAGAGCATTTACTTTGGGCAACCTGCCATTGTATATACTTCTTTTTTTGAAAACTTGGTGGATATTTTGCCACTTTTGTGACTCGGGAATGTTTTTTTTCTCCGAAAACTTGGGAACCATTCTTTTGAACTGCAACCATCAAGAAAGGCAGTGTCCCGATCTCCAGTTTCTATGGGAAGAGTAGAAGCCCAACATCAGTGGGCAGCTTGCTCCAAATTGCAAAAAACAAAACAAAACAAAAAACTTCTAGTTTTAAAGATGTGAGAAGTTTATTTTCCCTCAAGATAAAGCCAATGATGTAACAGAGATGGTCCCTTCAATTTCCAAAGTTAGCATGAATATTTGTAACAAAAGGTGCAGTCAAGTTCTCTTTCTTAAGGACTAATTATTGTTAACCTTAAGAAATGTATGTAATGGGGGGTGCCTGAGTGGCTTAGTTAGTTAAGTGTCCAACTCTTGACTTTGGCTCAGGTTCTGATCTCAGGGTTGTGAGATAAAGCCCCACCATGGGCTCCATCCTCGGCATGGAGTCTGAGATTCTCTTGCACCCTCTCCTTCTGCCCCTTCTGCCCCACTCATAGGCTCTCTCTCTGAAAGAAAAAAAAAGTATGCAATGAATTGTATCTGCTTTACTGACACAAAATAGTAATATTTCTTTCCATCTTTTCAATTTTTTTATCACATTGCCTGTGGTATGCATCACATTCCAGTTTAATATTTATTCAATATTTTCTAGTCTTCACTATCTTTGAAAAGAAGTTTCCTGGGTTGAGAGAAATTTTCTTTAATATTTAAAAAAATTATTATCAAAGTACAAGCTGACATAGAATGTTGTATTAGTTTCATTTGAACAACATAGTGATTAGAGAATTCTATGCAATGATCACCACAAATGTAGTTGTTACTGAACTCAAGTTTAGCTGCCAATTGGCCAAAAGGCCAAATTGATTTGAAATTTTGCTTGGAAAGGGGTTTGAGCTTTATTCTGGAGGCTGTCAACTTGGGGAGAAGGTAGACTCTGTCCAAAAGCCAACTCTGAGGTTTCTGCTGCCCCAAGATTTTTAAAAGGGGTTTTGGTCTGGGGAACGAACAAGGGGTAGTGGAAGGGGAGGTGGGCGGGGGAATGGGGTGACTGGGTGACGGGCCCTGAGGGGGACACGCGACGGCATGAGCACTGGGTGTTATATGTTGGCAAATCGAACTCCAATAAAAAATATACAAAAAAGGGGGGTTTAGGGTAGTTAACCGGTAAAGGGAATGCAGTGGTCTGCAACATTTTTTGATTATGTGCAGACTTAGTGGTGCCAGCTAGACATTATCTCAGGGCTTGGTGGTTGTGTGAGGAGGGCCTGGTTCTTGTTTCATGATGTGCAGGAGTACTCTGTTCTTAATGGAAAGGAGGGCAAGCGCTACGGATACACAAAAGGAGGTTAGTTAGTCATTCGTGTGACCTAAGAAAGAAGAAACGTTTTGCTGAAAAAAATTGCTTAGCTAATCAGAAAGCTGCGGTGGCTTCAAACAGACTTGCTGGCCTCTGTGGTCTGGGAAAGTTCTGGTCCTTCACTCCTCAAGGCCAGGGGTCTATGAATCTGAAAGAAAGCAAATTAGTTCTGTTATACATCAAAGGATTTAGGTCAGCAAGTAAAGAGTGTGTTAACTTGAAGCAACTTAACCTTTAAGTCTGGTTGGAGTGTTGTTACATATTTATTATCTGTCATCATACAGTTATTACAATATTATTGACTATATTCCCGATGCCCTGCTTCCCAACTCCATCATTTATTTTATAACTGAAAATTTGTACCTGTTAATCCCCTTCACCTATTTCAACCATCCCCCACCACCTCCCTTCTGGGAACCAATAGTTTATTCTCTGTATTTATGAGTCTGTTTCTGTTTCTGTGTTCATTTTTTCATTTGTTTTGATTTTTGTATTTCACATATAAGTGAGATCATGTGTTATTTATCTTTCTCTGTCTGACTTATTCTACTTAGCATAATACCCTCTAGATCCATTCATGTTGTCACAAATGGAAAGATCTCAAAGATGAAACTTTCAGGGATCACTTCTACAGTTCGTTACAAATGGAAAGATCTCATTATTTTTAGGGATAAGTAATATTCCATTGCGTGTATATATACAACCTTTTCTTTATCCATCCATCTCTCCATGGTTACTTGGGCTGCTTCCGTATCTTGGCTATTGTAAATAATAGTACTGCTGCAATAAACGTACTCGGGCATATATATTTTTTTCAAATTAGTGTTTTCATTTTCTATGGGTAAATACCCAGTAGTGGAATTACTGGGTCATATGGTATATCGGTTTTAAATCTTGGAAAACCTCCATTCTGTTTTTTTTTTTTAAATTTTAATTATTTGAGACAGGAAGAGGGATAGAGAGAATTTTAAGTAGGCTCCGTGCCAACATGTTGCTGGATGGGGGGCTTTATCTTACAACCCAGAGATTATGATCTGAGCCAAAGCCAAGAGTCAGGCACTTAACCAACTGAGCCACCCAGGCACTTGTACATTCTGTTTTCTACAGTAGTTTCACCAATTTATATTCAATAGTGCCAGAGGGTTTCCTTTTCTCATGTCCTCGCCAAAACTTATTATTTCTTGTCTTTTTCATTTTAGCCTTTCTCACTGATGTGAGGTGATATCTCATTGTGGTTTTGATTTGTATTTCCCAGATGATTAATGATATTCAGTCTTTTTTTTTTATGTGTCTGTTGGCCATCTGTATGTTTTTGGAAAAACATCCATTCAAGTTCCTCTGCTCATTTTTAAATCAGATTGTTTGGATTTGTTTGTTTTATTTTTTAGTATTGAGTTGTATAAGTTCTTTATATATTGAATATTAACCCCTTATCAGATATATTATTTTTAAATATCTTCTCCAACTCAGTAGGTTGCTATTTTGTTCTGTTGATGGTTTTCTTTGCTGTGTAAAAGCTTTTATTTTGGTGTAGTTTTAAATATTTTTTTTTTTGCTTGTTTCCTTTGCCTGTGGAAACATATCTAGAAAAATGGTGTTTTTACTGATGTCTACACCATTACTACCTATTTTTTCTTTTAGGAGATATATGGCTTTAAGTCTCATATTTAGGTCTTTAATCCATTTTGAATTTATTTTTGGTATGGTGTAAGAAAGTAGTACAGTTTCAATCTTTTGCATGTAGCCATCTATTACCAGCATCATTTATTGAAAAGACTGTCTCTTCTTACCTCTTTTGTTGTAGATTAATTGGCAATATAACCATGGGCTTATTTTTGGCCTCTTTTTTCTGTTCTATTGATCCATGTGTCTGTTTTTATGCCAGTATGACACTTTTTTGATGGCTATAGCTTTGTAGTGTATTTTTGAAATCTGAGATTTTGAATACCTCTGGCTTTGTTGTTCTTCCTCAAAATTGCTTTGGCTATCCAAGGTCTTTTGTTGTTCCTTAAATATTTTAGAATGATTTGTTCCAGTTCTGTGAAAAGTGTTATTGGTATTTTGATAAGAATTGCATTAAATCTGTGGATTGCTTTGGGTAGTATGGACATTTTATTTTTTTTATTTTTTATTTTTTAAAATTTTTTTAAATTTTTTTTATTTATCTATGATAGTCATACAGAGAGAGAGAGAGAGAGAGAGAGAGGCAGAGACACAGGCAGAGGGAGAAGCAGGCTCCATGCACCGGGAGCCTGACGTGGGATTCGATCCCGGGTCTCCAGGATCGCGCCCTGGGCCAAAGCGCCAAACCGCTGCGCCACCCAGGGATCCCGAGTATGGACATTTTAATATTAATTCTTCCAGTCAATGAGCACAGAATATCTTTCCATTTTTTATATTATCTTCAATTTCTTTCATCAGTGTTTTATAGTTTTTAATATAGAAGTTTTTCACTTTCTTCATCAAATTTGTTTCTAGGTATTTTATTCTTTTTGGTACAGTTGTAAATGGAATTATTTATTTAAAATCCCTTTCTGATAGCTCATTATTGATGTACATCAGATCTTTGTATATTAATTTTATATCATGTAACCTTACTGAATTCCCTTATTAGTTCAAATAGATTTTTGGCAGAGTTTTTAGGGTTTTCTGTATATAATATCATGATTTGCAAATATGACAGTTTTATTTCTCTGTTACCAAATTGAATACCTTTTATTAATTTTTCTTGTCTGAGTGCTCTGGCTAAAACTGCTAGTACTGTGTTGCTTAACATTTCTTCCTTTATGTCTGTTAGTATTTGATTTTTTTGTATTTAGATCCTTTTATGCTAGGTGCATGGATATTTACAATTGTTATATCCTCTTGTTGGACTGATAACCATTATCATTATGTAATGCCCTTTGTCTCTTGCTACAGTCTTTGTTTTAAAGTGTATTTTCAACACTTGTTTAAATATTAATATTATTACCCTGGCTTTTTTTCCACTACCATTTGCATGGAATTTCTTTTACACATCTCTTCACTTTCAGTCTGTTTGTGTCTTTAGGTCTGATGTGAGTCTGATGTGAGTCTCTTGTAGGCAGCACATAGATGTTAATTTTTTTTATGCATTACATCAGTCTGTTACTTGATTGGAGCATTTAGTCTATTTATATTTAAAGTAGTTATATATATATAGGCATGTACTTATTGTCATTTTGTTATTATCTGGTCATTTTTGTGGTCTTGTCTCTCTTCCTTTCTTCTCTTACAGTTTGATGACATTTTTAGTCCTATGCTTAGATTCCTTTCTCTTTATTTTTTGTGGATCTATTATAGGTTTTTGTTCTGTGATTACCAGGTTTATATATAATATTTTATGTTACAGCAGTCTATATTAAGTTGATGATTACTTAAATTCAAACACATTCTAACAGCATTAAACTTTTACTCCCTCCTATACATTTTATGTATATGGTTTCATGTTTTACATCCTTTTATTTTGTATATCCCTTGACTAACTTTTGTAGCTATAATTGATTTTATTACTTTTATGTTTTAACCTCCCTGGCTTTATAAGATTAATCTACTACCTTTATATGTTTGCTTTTATTAGTGATTTTTTTCTTTCATAATTTTCTTATTTTTAGTTATGGCCTATTTCCACTTAAATAATTCTTTTTAACATTTCCTGTAGGGCTGGTTTATGGTTTTTAAATTCCTTTTAACTTTTGTTTGTCTGGGAAAGTATTTATCTTTCCATCAATTATCATTGGTAATCTTGCCAGGTAGAGTATTATTGGTTATAGTTTTTTTTCCTTTCAGCATCTTGAATGTATGATACCACTCTCTTCTGACCTGCATAATTTCTGTTGAATGGCCAGCTGATAGCCTTGAGGAGTTCCCTTGTATATAACTTTTCTTTTTTTCTCAGTACTATTGAAATGATCTTTTTATCATTAATTTTTGCCATTTAGTTATGTGTTGTGGTGTGGACCTTCTTGGGTTCATCTCGTTAGGGATGCTGTTTCTTTTTGGCTGGTATTTTTTTCTTTTCAAATAAATGTTATGCCCCTTTCTTTCTCTCTTCTTTTTCTAGTGCAAATGTTACTACACTTGATGATGTCACAGAGTTCCCTTAACCTATTCTCGTTTTTAATTATTTGTTTTTCTTTTTCCTATTTGCTTTGATTGCTTTCCATTAGCCTTGTTTCCAGATTGCTGATCTGTTCTTCTTTTTTTTTTCTTTTAAGATTTATTATTTGAGAAACAGTGTGCATGAGTGTGGGAGGGGAAGAGGGAGAGAGTGAGAGAGAATCACAAACAGACTCTGTGCTGAGTGCTGAGCCCCATGTGAGTCTTGATCTCACAACCTTGAGATCATGACCTGAGCCAAAACCAAGAGTTGGCTGCTTAAACTACTGAGCCACCCAGGTGTTCTTTATCTGTTCTTCTTTATCCTTTAATCTACTGTTGATTCCCTCTAGTATAGTTTTCACTTTCATTATTGAATGTTTCAGCTCTGACTGCTTCTTTTTTATACTTTTTATCCTTTTTGAAGTTCTTACTGAGTTTACAAACTCAAGTCTAGTGAATATTTTATGACTATTATTTTGAACTCTTTATCAGATAGTTTGCTTATATTTTTTCCTTTCAAAACTCTTTTTCTGTGGGTTTGTCTTGTTACATTTGGACCATATCCTTCTATCTCATTTTGTTTTACTCTCTGTGTTTGTTATTATGTTTAGGTGTGACAGCTGTGTCTCCTAGTCTCAAAAATAGTGGCACTGTGTAGAAGAGGTCTGAGGTGCTCTACAGTTCAGTCCCCTCTGGTCACCAGAACCACTGCTTCAGGAGCATCTCCTGTGTGTGCTGTATGTGCTGTCCTGTTGTGGCTGAATCATGATTACAGGGGCATGTTGGTTGTTGGGGCTGGCTCTCAGCTCACTTACCTAATGTGGGAGGGCAAGACTTATTCTCTGTGTTGCCAGGTAAAAGGTGGAGTGTGGAAATTACAGATGTTCTGGTGTGTGGACATATCTCTCCATGACTCCAGGGTAGGAGTCACTTCGAGGTGATGCTAGTCCTGGCTGGGGCTACCTGCAAAGTGTGGTGAGGCAGGAGCTATTTTGGAGGGATGCCAGCCAATGCAGGCTGCTTGATTGGGGTGGGTCTGCAGGGGAACACTAGGGCAGGGCACACTGTTCTAGCAAGGTAGATGGAGAGTATTAGAACTGGCTTCCATAAGCAATTAACCATCTAGGGCAGGAGAAGGCAAGGAAAATGGCACTTTCCAGCACTTTTGTTCCCGGAAAAGTCTTCTGCAGATCTCTAGCACTCATTATAAGATTAATCAGTAATTCTCCAACACATGTACTCCAAGCACTTTTCAAACTGCTGCTCTGTGCTGCATCTCACCTGAGTTATTTAGTGTCCATCTCTTTAAAGGTGGGGACTCAGTTTTCTATCACCCTCTGGCTCTCCTAGAATTAAGCCCCACTAATTTTCAAAGTCAGACATAATGGAGACTCGTCTTCCCAGTGCAGGTCCCCAACGCTGAGGGTGCCTAATGTGGGGTTTCATTTTGTCACTCCTCTGTGCTTGTAATATCCATCCTGTTTGTGGTTAGGCACACAGAAAGTTTGTTTCCTGAACATGTCTCTACCCCTCCTCCACTTTCTGATGTGGCTTTCTCTCTACAACTTGCTGTGGAAAGTCTGTTCTGCTAGTCTTCAGATCATTTTCCAAGTTGGTTGGATAGATGTAGATGTTACCTTGGTGTGTCCATGGGCATGAGCTGAATTCTGGATCCTCCTACTTCACAATCTTCTCCATTAGTTGGTTTACCTATTTTATACCTTTATTCCTATATGAAGACTTCTGTAACAAGACTTCAGGGAAAAAATAATCAGATTTGAGGATCCTATTAAAATTCAGACATCTTAACCGACTGAGCCACCCAGGTGCTCCTAAAAGTCAGACATCTTAAAAAAGAGAGAGGCAGAGGGAGAAGCAGGCCCCCTGCAAGGAGCCCTATGTAGGACTCTATCCTGGATCCGAGGATCACACCCTGAGCTGAAGGCAAACACTCAACTGCTGAGCCACCCAGGCATACCTGAGGCTCATTTTATATGAAATAGTCCAGGTACCTGACTGCCTTCATTATAGCTGGGGGAAATTCACAAGAACTGGATTTTTCCTTTTCATTCTGCCCCTTAGTTTCCAGTAAAAAAAAAAATCTGCAAAAAATTATTTGTGCCTTTATTCTGATGCCTGTGTATTATCTGGTTTTAAAAAGTGCTGCATACAAGAAGAAAAAGTTAGTCAAATGTTACTATAAAAGAATAATGTTGATTTCTATTTGTGTTCATGTGGAATTAAAAAAGTGATCATTTCATGATTATTACCTTCTACATCATTTTGCTACCATTAAGCTTTCCATTTAAAGCTTAAAAAATCTGCTCATTAATATGAAAAACAAAAGCATATTTTGGTTTGTATTTGCATGAAACTAAATGACTAAAATTATTAGCAAAGGTATTAAATTTTGACTGATTATTATTCTCTTCTCAGTGTCCTAATTCCAGCAATGCTTCTATCACACAGAAAGTGGTCCATTGAGCCTATCAACTTTATTATCCAACATTCCCCTCTTAAACTCCTTCCTAGGGCAGATCCACACTTCATTGTGCCTGAAACTTTTACATTGTAGAGGCTTTTCTTAGGATAAAGAATAAGGAATGTAAATATAAAATTAGGGATATAAATGAATTTTGAATACATATTCTAAATATAACTATTTTGGATAAAAATGAGAAAATTATCAACTAATTGCAAGTTGTACAGAGTTGAAAAGTAACACAAATAACAAAACAAAAAATTCAGGAAGAATAACATGATATTAACTATTTAATTCACTCTTAAATGGTTTTTATTCAATGGTTTTAGTTGCAAGTTCTAAAATTGGTTCTTTTTATGATAATTGTATTATAGTATAACTTTCTATGGAGAGAATTAAAGGATATTTCAGATGTTCTTCAGTGTGGATAATCAAATTTTGTTGTTATTATTGATAGTTCATAAAAATACATTTCAAATTCATATATTGTAGTAGTAATACTAAGTGATTTTTAAAAATTATCAAATGCAATCTCTATTGCATTTTTTCATATATAAGCTAAAAGATTTAAATTAGTCCGTGCACTTTGGTTCCATACATTTCTCCTTTTTTATTAACATTTATCCAGGTGAAAATGCTGTAGGTTACCTTTGTAACTCAGCATGGTCACTGGCCCAGCACCTTTGTGTCAGATCCCATGGTATATGGTAAGAATATTCCTAGAAAACATTTTTATAATGGACAGCTAACAAGTTCTAAACATATATAAATGTCACTTCAAAACATGTACCCATATCACACTAATTCTAATGTAAATAATATGTCTTCTAAACAACAGCAAAACAAAGGGTTAGGAGAAGTAAAAATTTAAGAAACACAGGGGAGAACCTAAGTAGTTTTGGTTAAAATAGCTTCCTCTTATTTTTAATTACAATCACAGATATTATCACATGGCTACAGCCCTATCCAGGGCCTTGGGAGCAGGCAGAGCAAGTGAGGAGGCCTGAAGTTAAAGCTTCCTTAGCTTCAAATTAGTTTCACTTCACTTATTCTTCACCCTACCCAGCCTAAAATCCACGAACAATTATTAGACTCATTGCCTTGCTAATACCCTCTTTCTTTTCTCTTGCTTCATAATATTAGCTTGGCCAAGCTATAGCCCTGATAAATTTAGTTCTGTGTGCTCCTACAGAGCTGCATTGGCCTGGAGAAAACTATATGACCACACTAATTAGTTTCATTTTAAAGTCCTAGTTTTGTGAATAAGCTGGCCCTTAGTACTTCTAGGTAATCATTCTATGTTTTCCTGGTCCATTCATTCATGTACTTTCCTAGAGAGCAATTTCATGCATTTCCTTCTCCCCTCAAATCCCTAATATCTCACATCTTTACCCACAGCTGATAACCTAGCTTCTTGTCTTACTGAGAAAACAGAAAAAAAAAAAAAAAACTAAGAGGGGTTTCAAAGTATTCACCTACCTATCAGCATCTGTACCCATAATTCTTTCTCCGAATACTGTGGTGAAGTATCCTGGCTCCTAGGCAACAACTCATAGCCTCACTTGAGAATAGCATCTCATCTTTTCTTACTTCTTTGAGATTCATAGTTCAGCCATTGCCCTTATTCTGCAATATCAGCTTTTCCTGTCTATTGCATCTGTAATTTATATTTCTAATATATAAATATATATTTATTTCCCCAGAATTTTAGATGCTTATATCCAACTATCTATTCAAAGTCTCATTTTGGTCACTTTTTAGATGAGTAATGGGCATCTGAATTTTAGTATGTTTCTTCCCAAGTCACTGATACTTCCTCCTCAAAACTCCTACCTGATTCGGTATCCTTATGTCTGTCAGTGCAACTCCAATTTTCCAAAAACTCGAGTCTAAATGCTGGAAATTGACCAATGATATCTTTTCCTTTTTCTCCCACTGTTCATCCTGTCCTTTAGCGAATTCTGTTGACCTCATCTTCAAAATATAGTCAGAATTAAACTATCACCATTTCCATTGCTATAATTCTAGTTTTTACCACATCTCTCTCCTGGACTTGTGCAATGCTTGTTACCACCCTTGCCTCATTTCACGTTATTTTGTTTAATTCATCAAAAGTACAAATCAGATTATGCCACTCCTCTGTTTAAAACACCTCCATTGTAGTCATGCTTTTCTAAGAGGAAAAGTCAAAGCACGAATAATAACCTATAAAATCCTAGACAGTCTGAACCCCAATGCTTCTTAGTTCTTAGACCGGTGTCCTATTGTCCCTCTTACTCTGGTCCCATTCTTATATCTCAGGTATCCTCCATTTCAAGGGACTTGGCACTTGCTGTTTGCTTTGCCTGAAAAGCTCTTCCTTTAGGTACACATTCCCTTTCCTCCTTTACTTTTTTGCTCAAATATCACCTTCTCTGACAATTCTATTTAAAATTCCACCCTCCAACTTTTCTTTTACCCTTTCCCAGTTTGGTTTCCCTCCACAACAAACTTATCACAAACTTTATGTATTCAACTTGTTGCTGTTACTGTTTTCTGTCTCCATGCATTCTAAGGTTAATACCTTGAAGGTAGAAGTATTCATTCATTCATTCATTCATTCATTCATTCAGTAGGGGTGCTGACAATATAATTGGCCCTCCATCTTGTGGATGTTTACTTGCTTATGTGTTCAGGGCTCTGGGACATTAATGTACATAACTCAGAAATGGCCTGCCAAGGCTATGGTAGGGAGAGCCTTGTTCTGGTTTCCCATGAATCTGTTAGACATAATAAAGTATTTCCCCTTACAGATGTGTAGGTGGTACCACCAGATCTAATTAAAGGTTAGCTCAATTAGATGCATGTAAACACTTTGAAATGGATGAAAACCCTTTGCTCTCACTACAATTCAACCCCACCATCCACCCCCTAGGTATCTCCTTCCTCTGTGAAATCTGTAGATTAAGGTCTGTGTTTTGAGAATAACTATTTAGCTCTTGATTGTCACCTGCCCCATATTCCTCTGTCAGTAAGTTACCCTGAATAAGACTCTTTCTAAACTGCATGGAGTTTTCTAGTCTTTAAGTACCTTCTCACTTTGAAGGATCCTTTACTTTCCCTCCCCCACTTTCTAACATTTCTTTATTGCAATTATCACAACATTTAGAATTTTGCTTGAAATATATTTGGCACCTATGAGTTTTTTAATGAATGTGTGAATAAAAATTAAGTTAATCTTAAAATGACACTTGTCATATAAAAAGAAGTTTAAAAAGCTAATTTAATGGCTGAAACAAACATTTTAACAGAGAGAGATGAAAAAATAAGATTATTAGAGACTTACTGAATATCAGATACCAAACTTAATTCTTGAAGTTAAGGGACTCATTATGTTAAAAAAGGTAAAAGAGAAAATTTAAAAAGGTAATGGCTATCAAATCTTTCACTGGTGGGAGGTCTTTTATGCATAAAAGCAAATAAAGACAAACTAAAAAATATTTTAAGGGAACAGAAACTATAATGAAGGAAAATACTGATTAATATAATTACTTCTGGATATATGTAAAGAACATAAACAAAATTTAAAGCTGAATGTTTAAAGCAAATAAGTAAATAAAACTTTAATAATCTAAAGGAAGATATTTTTAAAAAACAGAAGATAAGTATAGGAGATAAATAGAAAATTCAGAAAAAGATATGTACACTTATTAGAAGCAGGATGTTGCCTGAATGCTAACTTTTGACATGGTTCTTGGAAAATATATCTGCAACATTATCAAAAACCTATTTTGCTGTAAACTTCTGTAGTATATTGAATAATGCTCCCTCTCCTCAGGTAACAATATGTCCACCTTGAATCTGTAAATATGACCTTATCTGGAAAAATGTCCTTGCAGGTATAATCAAGGTAAGGATCTTAAGATGAAATTATTGTGTATTGGAGTGGGCTCAAAATCCAATGACAAATACGATAAGGAGAAAAAAGAAGAGGGAAAGACACAAAGAGGAGAAAGCACTGTGAGAATGGAAGTAGAGATTCAAGTCACACAAACCATTAGCAGGGGCCTGGAATTACGAGAAGCTGGGAAAGGCCCCTAGAGCCCTCAGAGGGAGTGTGGTCCTGGTAACACCTGGATTTTAGACTTCTGGCCTCCAGAACTAAAAGACAATAAATTTCTTTGTCTTACACCACCTAATTTCTGATGATTTGTAATAGCACCCATAGGAAACTAATACATTTTCCTACACCTGAGGGGCTCAGAAAAGAAAACAACACGTCTATATATGCATACACACAGACAGACACACACACATATACATACATGTCCACTTTTTCTAATCTGAGGTGGGAAATGTCACTTAATTTTCTTAAACAGCATTCCAGTTTTTCAAGAGTGTTTGGTTACTTTAAGATATGTTTGCTAGTGTTCACGTTTGGTGGGTGTCCCTTGGGTGTCTAACGGTTCTGCATATTTTGTGAGAAAGCCATAGATTGTTCTTTTTTTCAGACTTTTTGAAGGTGCTTTAATGGAAAACAATCTTAGAAAATAATTTCTCTCCCCTTGTAGGAAAGGGCAGCCATGTTTACTATTCATTATCAAAGATTGTGGTTCTTAAGCTCAGGGTTTCTTCAATAGCACAACCCTCTATGTGTACAGGTGTCATCTGGCCTTTCTTAGGTGGCTCTGTGATAACTGGGGCTTGTGGCATAGTGAACTGTGACCCAGCTACTGCATTTGCCATGATTAATAAACTACTTTCTCTGATCCAGATGTCTCATATCTTCTAGCAGCATCCATAAAACTGTGTCAGGCTAACTTGTTAGCTTGTAAGTAGCACAAAATCTATTTTTCAGAGTGTCTTCTTAATAGTAGGACTGTCAAACGTGCATCTCTGCTTGGCCTTTGTCTAGGCTATGAGTTCATGATAAACATTTGTAACAGTCTACTGGGCATTATATCCCAAAGTGCCCATAACATCCCATACTAGATATGTTCTGAAATTCAGCTCATAATTTTTTTAAGTACTTTTTCCCTCCTTTGAACCAAAACCTCAGTTAATATGATTACCATTTGTCTCTTCTTTCCTTTGCTTCATAAAATCTGCCAATACTTCCTGTTAATTTTATTTCCAAAATTGCTTGCATATGCTCTTGTCTGTATAGCTGTCTCTGGGTCTTTATTTTTTTTTGAACAATTTGAAAATCTCTTTTAAATTTTTTTAATAACAAATTTATTTTTAATTGGTGTTCAATTTGCCAACATACAGAATAACACCCAGTGCTCATCCCATCAAGTGCCCCCCTCAGTGCCCGTCACTCATTCACCCCCTCCCTCCTCCCTTTCCACCACCCCTAGTTCTCAGTGTCTCTGGGTCTTTTAAGAAGCAGATGTCAAGCAGATGCCAATGTGTTAGTTTTATTAGGGAAATATATGAAAGAGGTGACAATTCTGGAAAGACTAGCAGTGCCAGTAGGTCATGAGACAAGACTGCCCTGGAGAAAAAGAATGAAATTTGGATGGGAGTGTCTGAGAATACCATAGAATTTGAGAAAAGTTGAGCAAGCCATGAAAGACTTTTAAGTCTAAGCCAACCCTCAGAGGTTCCTTATGTCCCCCAGGAAAGGGACCGCCTTAGTATTCCTGCTGAGATCTATAATATTCCTGAGGGCGGTCTGGGTTGGCAATAGTGCCTCAGCCTGGGTGACCTGAGTCAATTACTTTCCCCTTTTTTGGACATCTGTGAAATGCTTTTTCCTGGTTGTCATAGCACTCATGCAGGTTTTTGTGGTTTTAATATGTAGCTTTATCTAGAAATTCTCTGTGAGAATGTGTCCTAAAGTGTGTTACTAGAATTAAACTTTTCAAGTACAAATCTATTTACTTCTTTGTGAGAAATTATGAACATGTTCTTATTACTGCTGTCCTTTCATGTCCCATCCTTTTAAAGGACTGTACCTACCTCAGTATTTCAAGAAAGAATATCCTAAGCTCTGCTTCCAAATTCAATGAGTTAATTTGGCATAGCAGATTTTTGGCTATTTTCCCTATTTAGTGACTTAAACAAAACTTTATAAATTTTGAAGTTCATCATCAGAGTCTCCTTGTACAGTTTCTTCTACCTGGTATTTTAAGTTATAATTATAGCACTTACACCTAGAAGTTTCTTTGTTCGGGCCCCCAAGCTCTTCTGCTCACCTTATCTTCCACTCCTTTCCTCTCAGGTGTTCTGATTTTGATGTTAAAGTCTCTGCAGTGGCATGTCTGACAACTTAATTAGACCTGCAGACAGCTCTTGTGAAAAATTTCTTCCACAGGGCTTGGAACTTGAGTGCATAAAAAGGTATGCTTATATTCATATGGTTTTTTGACAGTTATTAAATATTCATCTAATAAAGACTTGGTATTATTCTCCACATAAATTTCATATGGGTCATAGTTTATATACATCTGCTTATTTTAATTATTTTTAGTTTTTTTTTAATATGATAGGACTGTATATTTAAAGGTTTTTAAAATTTCTTTCTTGCTTTTAGAATTTTTCTTTTCTGGCATTTATTTTAATAGTTTCTATTTTCCCAAAATCTTAATTGTCTTCACTCTCAGTTATTTAAAGAATTTAAAAATAAATATAATTATAACTTCATGTTTTCAAATTGTGATTGTAATCTAATTAAAAATTAAACTAAACTAAATGTAGAGGTTAATAAATGTTGAAATAGTTATGTTTTCAGAGTATTTTACTAAAATACTCAAAATCATTTATTAAAATTAAAATGAATAACAAATTATAATTAAATAATTAGATGAAATTAAGTAAAAATTTTAAAAAATGTTTTATTTAATCTTTGGCATTTCTATTAAATCTTATTAAATATTTTCAGAAAAATAAAACACTTTGCAGTTCAGTGACATGTTACCAACGTAAAAAATGGTATTACACTTTGATGGTTCATTTTATTTTTCAATTGGACTGTGCCACAAGGTGCTCAGACATTTGGTCCATTTTTCAGGGTGTTTCTGTAAGTGTTTCTGGATGAGATTAACACTTACATTGGTTGACTGTGTAAAGCAAATTGCACTCTTTATTGTGGGTAGCGCTTATCCAATTAGTTGAAGGTCTGAATAAAAGGAAAAAGCTGACCTTCCACCAAATATGTGAGCATTCCTTCCTTCTTTCTGATTGCCTTCTAGCTGCGACTTTAACATTGGCTCTTCCTGGGTCTTAAGCCAGTCTTAGAACTCAGAGTATACTACTAGCTCTTCTGGGTCTCTAGCTTGCCATTCACTCTGTGAATATTGGAACTAGTCAGCCTCTGAAATAACATAAGATAATTCCTTACAACCAATCCCTGTCCTCTCTCTCTCTGATTTCCATATTCATCTATATCATCTATAACTACTTCTATTGGTTCTTTTTCTCTAGAGTACCCTAATACATTTTTTATGCACATTATGTCTAAATTATAATATACTCACATATACATATAGATTTAAAAATAGAATGGATAATTTAGTGTTGAAAAAATCTCCTTGGCCATTGCAGGCCATTGTTTTGGACTCCGTGTTAACTTGTGCATATCCTGGTATCACAAACTGGGGCGCCAAAAAGACAAGAAAGCAGATGCTTGACACTGTACTTCATTATACAAGAATTTATTACATTTTTGCTATCTGAGAGAAAGGATGTGACAAGTTAATTAGTCTTTTATCTTATCTAAGCACTTCTATCACACAGCTTCTCTCTGCAGTGCAAAATAGTGTTTGTCTACAGCAATGGCAGTAACACCATCTGCCAATCTCTGGGACACTCAGAGGTAGTTGTGTCTTGCTATGAGGATCTAGAACAAGAGATATGGGGAAGTGTTCCTTAGGACTTGAAAGGCATA
This sequence comes from Vulpes lagopus, assembly GCF_018345385.1. NCBI lineage: Eukaryota > Metazoa > Chordata > Mammalia > Carnivora > Canidae > Vulpes > Vulpes lagopus. The sequence goes on along the minus strand of NC_054829.1, from coordinate 112,897,991 downwards.
GGTCACAGCTGCAAACATGTAGATTGCATATGAGTGCTGGTTGAACCCCAAGTAGACATAATTAGTGTGTGTGTGTGTGTGTGTGTGTGTGTGTGTGTGTGGTGTGTATTTGTATGCTCATGATTTCGGAGTCCCTTAAAAACGACAGATCTAAATTAGTGGTCCCTCTTTCCTGGGTGTCATGATGGTGAGAAAATTATCCCATAAGTTTACCAACTTTGTTGGAGTTTAAAATTTTTAAGGTCTAATGTGAGGTTCATTCTAGCTATACGCTGAATGTTTATGCCCCCCATTTATATGTTGAAATCTAATTTCCAACATTGTGGCACTTGGAGATGAGGCTTTGTTAAGTGAGGGAAGAGGTAGTACCTTATAAAAGAGGCCACAGAGAGCTCACTCACCACCATTCACCATGTGAGGTTATAGCAGGAAGACCCTTAACTTGGATTCCTCAGGCTCCAGAACTCTGAAAACTATATTTTTTGTTGTTTATAAGTCATTCAGTCTATGGTATTTGATTATAACCGCCTGAAAAAACCTGACACTATAAAAGAGAAAGTAGAACTATTTTGGAGTATATATTGCATTAATCTTAGTGCTTCAATAGTGAGCAACAAACACAATTTCTAATATTGCAGCCACTACAATCTACTGATGTAGACCCATATTAAATGGGTGATTAGGCTGAGTTTGTGCTAGTAACTATATAATAAATTCTAATTATGCAGTCTAACTAGTAAAGCATGAATTACTGCCATGCCTGGGAAAGTGAGATATGATAAAAATTAGTTTCCATTAGAAATACAATACATACACATACAAATATTAAAGAAGTTGGTATCCAAAGAGGATTCTCTGTTTATGAAGATATCCTTGGGGTACCTGGGTGGCTCAGTGGTTGAGCATCTGCCTTCAGCTCAAGCCATGATCCCAGGCTTCCTGCAGGGAGCCTGCTTCTCCCTCTACCTATGTCTCTGCCTCTCTCTATGTCTCATAAATAAAATCTTAAAAAAATGTCCTCTATTATGAGAATTAACATTTAAGAGAATACCTGAACAATGATTATGAGTTAGTCAGGCCTGGAGTCTTACATTTGAACTTTATTGCCACATAATTTGTACTTGGAGCAGTAAGAATATATGTAGCAAAGTATGAAGTGGATAACAGTAGATAATAGGGTCCAGAATAATTTTAACGTTTTGTCATCAGGCAGACAAAACTGAGGCACACTGGCCAGAAAACATAGTTTGGTTTGACTGATTAAAGTCATTTTTGAGTTTTCTTGGCAAAGACTGGATCCTTAATCTAGTTAGCTGAATTATGAATTATGCTTTTGTCGCTCTGTGGATTTTTATATATATATTTTAAGATTTTATTTATTTATTCATAGAGACAGAGAGAGAGAGAGAGAGAGAGAGAGAGAGAGAGGCAGAGACAGAGGGAAAAGCAGACTCCATGCAGGGAGCCTGACGTGGGACTCCATCCCGGGTCTCCAGGATCACGCCCTGGGCTGAAGAGGGCGCTAAACCGCTGAGCCACCAGGGCTGCCCAACTGTGGATTTTTAATTTTTTTTTTTTTTTTAGTTTTATTTATTTATGATAGTCACACAGAGAGAGAGAGAGAGAGAGAGAGAGAGGCAGAGACACAGGCAGAGGGAGAAGCAGGCTCCATGCACCGGGAGCCCGACGTGGGATTTGATCCTGGAGACCCGGGATCGCGCCCTGGGCCAAAGGCAGGCGCCAAACCGCTGCGTCACCCAGGAATCTCCCAACTGTGGATTTCTAAAGTGTCATTGTGCTCTGAGGACTGACCATTCCAAGTGTTTAACCATACCTGTAGGACAAAAATAAGTCAGACACATTAATGAAATCATCATTAACTGGGGAAATTTTGGAACAAATTTCTGAGGGAAGATCAACAAATAAGCATATTAGTTAAAAGAGTCCAACACCAGAACCATATCAATAATTTGGAATGATGAGCCAAATAGAACACATTTAATATGTAAATTTAGAGTCCAATGCTAGGGTACAAGGAATAACTATAAAATCTCAAAGGAGACAGTGGCTTAATAGCATCCTATACAATTTAGATATTTCAATTTCTAGTAAGTTCAGGGTGAATCAACAGTAAAAGATGTCTCCGAATATGCTAATAAAATTTCAAGGTCCTCAAATGAAGGTACAACTTTTAGAGTGAAAAAGGCAATGTATTTGGTTTTTTTAGTTTTAGACAAGAAAATAAAAGGTAAAATGATAAACCAGAAAACATTTAGAAGACATTTGGAAGTTATAGGAATGATGACAGTGCACAAAACCAGAAGGTATTTATCCTATAACAGAGAAAACTCAGTTGTCTTTAACTGTGTGAAAAATTATCTTGAAAAACTAGATTAGACTCGTTCTTTAGGTTCTGGCTTCTAGTTAGATAAAGTTGTCAAGAAAGGAAATTGGAATATGTGGCACTTTATCAGAGATGGAAAGGAGGTGATTGATTTAGCAGAATAAAGATCTGGGGGGAATAAGTACCATTTGAGAAAACAGCAACTGTACAGCCTGAGGCAGAAAGGAAAACAGCAACTGTACAGCCTGAGGCAGAAAGGAAAAAAGAGTCTGGAAAAATAGTATTCCATTCACAAATACTATGTTACGAATGATGTGTGTGTATATACATACAGATATATTCAATTATATGTGTGCCTTAAAAAATCATTTCACTGGGGCACCTAGGTGGCTCAGTGGGTTGAGCAGCTGGCTCTTGATTTTGACTCAGGTCATGATCTCGGGGGCCTGGGATCAAGCTCTGCATTGGGCTTCATGCTTGGTGGGGAGTCTGCTTGAAGATTCTTTCTCTCTCTTCCTCTTTCTCTGCCTGTCTTCTCTACCCACTGCTTGTGTTCTCTCTCTAAAATAAATAAATCTCAAAAAAAAATCATTTCACCAAAGACCAACCTAGTGTCTAAAGTTATATACACACACTCAAAGTGGAAGAAAATGACATTTTCTCCAATGCATTTCAACAATGATGTCCCTTCAAACTAATCAGAGTTGCTTTCCTATAGGTTGGTTCAGTGAGGGCAACTGATCCTTTAGATTGTTTTTCTAGATTATATCTTTGAAAATAAAGAGTACTAGCATATTTGGCTAAAAGGTAAAGTTGTAATGACTAAAAGTCTTCTACATCCGCTTAGGCAAAATTACGGATTCAAGTTTATTTATTTTTCATTTTCCTATTTCATATAGAAAAATGCACTAAACAGTTGACTATTCAAAGGCAGATCATTGAAGTTTATCTGCAAATATTTTCTCAAGTTTTTGGTTGACATACTTATCACTAATTTTGCTAAATTAATGCCTTTGTTAATATTTTATTGCCTTCTTTTCTCCCAGAGGGTTATTTCAGGATAATTTTCTTATGTGGATTTTAATCATAATTCTGTAGTCAAAAATTACCCTTTTCTTAATTATAATTTCCTTAGGAGAGCCTTAAAGATTGTATCAGATTCCTTCTCAAGTGTGAGTAATGCATTCAGTCTGATTAAATAAAAGACAAAATAATTTAGAATTCAGCAGATGAGATAGTAGAGAAGAATGTAGAACAAAAGGCAAGCCTGTAGTTAAAAAAAAAAAAAAGCCCTTTTCTTTCTCTCAAAACATAAGTACCTCCCTGATGTCCTGTGGCCTTTTACAGAATGTATTCCTGTGTGTGTGTGTGTGTGTGTGTGTGTGTACCAATTCAATCTTTTTTTTTTTCCAATTTAATCTTCATAAGAAGATTTTGTTAGAAGAGTTATCCTGTATTTTGAAAATCAAAAAACATATTCATAGACGCTCAACAACTTTACAAAGACCCCGAGCCAGTCTTCTTTCAGCTCAGGGTAGTTTCCACTTTTAATAGACTACTTTCCTAGGAATGCTTTACTGAAAAACCAAATAAACCAATCGATTAAGAAGGAAGAATGAATGACATTACCATCATGACAGAATGATTCCTTCCCTTGGTTTCTCCTCAATTTACAATCAATAAAACATTTATAACCAATAAAATTTCTTCTTTATAGCGCACTGGGTCACTGGGGAGATCTATTCATCTGTATATCTGAAGGTGAGTGGATTGCACTGAATGGAGGCCTTAGAACTGTAGGAACAGCTCTGGAACCAGGGGAAAAGTGGAAGCAGCACATATGTAACCCCAAAGGCACAAGCAACAACAACTGGTGAGCCCTCTGGCAGGGGGTGCAGAGGATAAAAAGAGCCCACTCCCAAACATAGCCACAAGTCAACACAGGTAAGAGACACCAAAAACTTGTGCTATAGCATCACCTGCTGGAAAACAAAAGAAAGACCTCTATTCCCACACTGTTGAACTGTTAAAATCAAAGTAAACAAAACTTTATCTTAGGGAAAAAGGTATATACTACCTCAAATGCACTGGCAGAGTTGCATCATCAAACACCATGAAAAATCATGGTAATATCTATTACAAAAATAAAATAACAATTCTCCAGCAACCAAACTCAAATCAGGGATGATTGCAATCTGAGAATTCAAAATAACTTCTATAAAGAAATTCAATAAGCTACAAGAAAATTCAGGAATAAAATAAATGTAGAGAAGGAGTAGTTTACTAAGGAGATTGGAATTATGAAAAAGAACCAAACAACTTTTACAGCTGAAGAACTCCGTGAGATGAATAACACATTAGAAAGCATTGGAAATAGAGCAGGTCAGATGGAAGAGACCAAAATAAGTGCACTGTAGGATCAAATCTAGAAATGATTCATGTGGAAAAGGAGATATAACAAATATTTTAAAAAGTGAAGAAATCTTACAAGAGTTATCAGACTCCATTATGAGAACCTACATAAAAATAATGGATATACCAGAAAGAGAAGGAATTAGAGAGGTTATTAAGGAAATAAAAGCTGAGAACTTCCCAAGCCTGGGGAAGTAACTAGACACTGTCTTTCCATAAAGTTAATAGTCTGTAAAGTTAATAGATCACTTATCATCTCAATGAAAAAAGACCCTCTCCAAGATAAATTATAAAAAAGCTGCCAAAAGTCAATGATAAAGAAAAAATCCTAAAGGCAGTCAGGATTAAAAAAAGAAAGAAGAGAAAGTTACCTACCAAGAAATTCCCATCAGACTATCAGCAGAAACTCTGTAGGCCAGAAGAAGACAGTAGAATTATGTATTCAAGGTATTGAAAAATAAGAATTGGCAGCAAAGAATACTCTAACTAGCAAAGTTATTCTTTAGATATGAATGAGAAATTAAAGCTTTCTTAGACAAACAAAAGCTGAAGGAGTTTACTACCACCAGATCTATCTTACAAAACATGTTGAAAGGAGCTCTTCTACCTAAAAAAACAAAGCCCAAAATGACACAAGACTTTGAGTAAGGTGATAGGCAAACAGAATCAGAAAATTTAAGCTCTTTTAGAACACAGTGTTAAACAATTACAGCAAAAAGGATAAGGGGGAAAAGTATTAAAAATAACTATAGCTACTCCAGTTTGGTAATAAACTTACAGCATAAAAAAGGATAATTTGTGACAACAAAAACTATGAAAGAGGAGGAGGAAAATGATGAGACCTATATAGGCAAATAAAGATAAGTTGCTATCAGCAAATAAGGAACTGTTTGATCTATGAAATATTTTATACTAACCTCATGATAACCACAAAACAAAAATCTAGAGCAAAAGACACAAGACACAAGAAAAGGAAAACTGAACAAATCATAGAAAACTACCAATCTAAAAAGATAAACAGGGACAAAAAGAAAAAGAAACAATGGAAGTACAAGAAACCAGAAAATAAAAGATAAAATGTCAGTAGTAAGTCTTCATATATCAATTATCACCCTAAACATAAATAAATTGAACTCATTAATCCAAAGGCATAGAGTGGCTGTATAGATTAAAGAACGAGCCTAGTTACATACTGCCTTCAGAAGACTCATCTCAGTTCCAAGGTGAGTGGAATATGATACTCCAAGCAATTGGTAATCAAAGGAAAGCAGGTACAGGCATACTTAGACAAAATAGACTTCAACAATGGCAGCGAGAAACAAAGAAGGTCTTTTTGTAATGTAATGTAATGGTCAATACGCCAGGAAGATATAATAGCCATAAATATATGTGATCCCAACAGTGAGCACCAAAACATATTGAGAAAATGCTAACAGATCTTAAGGGAGAAATATATAATAATATAATAGTAATAGGGGACTACAGCACTGTACTATGAACAATGGATAGATTGTCCAGACAGAAAATCAACAAGGAAATGTTGGGATTGAATCACACTTTAGAAAAGTGGACTTAATAGGAATATATATGTATAAATTCCATACACCAGCAACTGAATGAATATGCATTCTTCTCACACACATACAACATTTTTCAGAATAGATCATATATCAGGCTACAAAACTAACCTTAGCAGGTTTAAGAAAATTGAAATCATACCAACTATCTTCTTTGACCACAGTGGCATGAAATTAAAAATCAACAAGAGGAAAATGAATAGATTTGAAAATATGTGGAAAATAAACTATACACTTGATCATTGGATCCTGAAAGAAATCAAATGGATCAAAGAAGAAATCAAAAGTCAAGTAAAGTATCTTGAAACAAATGAAAATGAAAATACAACATACCAAATGTGGGATACAACAAGAACAGTTCTGAGAGGAAAGTTTATAGCAATAAACACATATATTAGGAGATTAAAAAGGCCTCAAATAAGCAACCTAACTTTATACTACAAGGAACTAGAAAAAGAAGAACAAATTAAGCCTAAAATTAGTAGAAGGAAGGAAGATAATAGCAAAAATCAAAGCAGAAATAAACATGGATCAGAAAAACAATAGAGAAGATAAAGAAAACCAAAACTATTTTTTTTTTAAAGAGACAAAATTGACAGGTCTTTAACTAGACTAAAAAAAAAAAAAAAAAGGAAGATTCAAACGCACAAGATTAGAGATAAAGGAGGAGACATTACAACAGATACTATAGAAATACAGAGAATTGTAAGAGACTGCTATGAACAAGTTATATGCCAACAAATTTTGTGATCTAGAAGAAATGGATATATTTCCAGAAACACAAAACTGACCAAGACTGAATCAGGAAGAAATAAAAAGTCTAAACAAACCAGCAACAAGTCAAGAGATTCAGTCATAATCCCAAGCTCTTCACGCAGCATACTATATAGTCAGATGGTTTCATTGGTGAATTCTATGAAACATTTGAAGAAGAATTAACACCAATCTTGCTCAAACTCTTTCAAAAAACATCATAGAAGAGGTACCACTTCCAAACTCATTCTACAAAGCCAGCATTACCTTGATATTAAAACCAGAAGGATACTACTGGAAAACTATAGACCAAAATCCCTAAGAAATAAAACAAAAAGTCTCGATAAAATAGAAGCAAACTATATTCAAGAACACATTGAAAGGATTATACATCATGACCAAGTCGGATTTATCTCTGGAATGCAAGGATGACTCAGCACACACAAATCAATAAATATAATTCATCACATCAATAAAACAAACAATAAAAGTCACATAATCATCAAGATGAAGAAAAAAATTGACAACAAATATGCAACAGCCTTTCATTAAGATCTCCCAACAGATTGGATATAGGATGAACATATCTCAAAATAATAAAGGGGATATATGATAAACCTGAGCTAACATACTTAAAGGAGAAAAAATGAAAAGCGACTTCCTCTGAGATCAGGAATAAGACAAGCTTGCCCACTCTCACCAGTTCTATTCAAAATACTATGAGAAGTCTCAACTGGAAGATTTAGGCAAGACAAAGAAATAAAAGGCATCCAAATTGTGAAGGAAAAAGTAAAACTGTTGCTATTTGCTGATAGTATAATCTTATGTATAGAAAAATCCCAGAGTCATTCAAAAAATATTAGAATCAATCAATGTGGCAGGTTACAAAATCAACCCACAGAAATCAGTGGCATTCTCTTACACTAATTATGAAGCACCAAAAGAAGGACTAAAGAAACTATCCTAATCACAATAACATCAGAAACAATAAAATACTTAGGAATAAATTTAACCAAGGAGATAAAAGATCTGTGCAAATGAAAATGAAGACTTTGCTAAAAGAAATTGAAGAAGGCACAAACAAATGTCTTTCTACCTGTCTTCCCAATTACTAGTCTTTATTCTGAGCAGGATATATCATCTGTTGATAAACGTGTGATTATGTAAAAATGGGAATTAGAGAAGCCTGGAAATGTTTACATAAACAATTTATTGGAATGCAGTACAAAATCAACTAAAAAGTAAAAGAAGCTTCACTAGCATTGAGAAATTAATGCAGATTGAAATCTAGGGCTTTGTGGTGAAACTGATTGGTGTGTTCCAAGAGTGTTCAAAATTCCAGAATAAGAATCTAAGAACACTAACATGGCATTATTAGAAGTGGGAAAGAGCAATTCAAGAATGGGGGCCTCCTTGTCACTTAAATGGTCAGGACCAAAAAGCATTAAGATATAAGCTCTGTGGGAACATAGAATTGTCTGTTTAATTTACTGTAGTAACCCTGGCACCTATAATCCTGTTAGCATATAGTAGTTGTTTAATCAATATTTATATCAATGAATTAAATAAAAATCTGGAAAGGAAAACTGTTACTAACAATGCATGTGATAGATATTCTAGGAGACTTTTTTTATTTGATTGAATTTTCTTTAAAATACAGTTTTGGTGGGAACCTGGGTGGCTCAATGATTGGGTGTCTGCCTTTTGGCATGATCTCAGGGTCTTGGGATCCAGTCCCACATTGGGCTCCCTACAGGGAGCCTGCTTTTCCCTCTGCCTATGTCTCTGCCTCTCTATGTGTGTTTCTCATGAATAAATAAATAAAATCCTTACAAAAATTAAAAAAATATACTTAGTTGTAAAGATTACTAGTTTGAGAATGAACTTGTCCAATATGTGATTCTTCTTTCTTCTAACTAAACATAATCATCAAATGACAATGTCAAAAATCTTAGTCTAGAAAGAGTAAATTTGAAAGAGGGTTGAATGATAAATAACATATGCTTTTACTTCTTGACCAGATCAGATTAGTATTGATTTTCTTTGTGTTGAAAGCAAAGTGTTTTATGCCTCTTTGGATTTATCTTTCTAGTTAATTTATTGTTGATTGAAAACACTAAGTATCAACTATAATTTTGTTAGAGCACAGATCTTCTGTTATCACTGGCAATTCTGAGATTATCAGAGTAAAAATGTGTATTGAGGAAGCCAGTCTATAATTGTGCCTATGGGATATTCAGGCACAGTTTTTAGAAAGCTTGCTTTGATAACCAAAAAGTATCTTTTGGACTGATTGCTTTTTTAAAGGATTATTTATTTATTTGAGAGAGAGAGAGAGAGAGAGAGAGAGAGAGAGAGGGAGATAGTACACTTGTGTGTGGGGGGATGATGGGGTAAGGTTGGGTGAGCAATGAGGGGCAGGGAGAGAATCTCAAGCCAACTCCCACTACTAAGTGTGGAACCTGCCACAGGATTCCATCTCTTGATCCTGAGATTATGACTTGAGCTGAAATCAGAGAGTCAACTGACTGAGCCACTCAAGCACCTGATTATTTTATTAATAGCTGCCTAAATGGTATATTTCACAAGCAGCTAGAATTTCAGTTTCAAAGAAATAGGAAGCAAGAATTAACAGAAGGGTATGGAGATTTTTAGGTCCTCAAAATCCTGAGAAACTTCCAAGTTCACTCGTTTTAGTGATCTCTGTTAACAATATAAAGAAATGACAATATCTACGCAGCAAGATTGCAATTTTGTGTTTCTGTCATACTGATAGAATGTAACTGATATTTTGTGATGCTAATTAGATAATAAATAGAGTAAAAATTTGCCCACAATATTTAAAAGGCTTTATTCTACATGGAAAACTATGTCAAATATTTCATTCATCATCAGGTAGAGAAAATCCACACTTATTTTGTGTAAATGTGTCTTCTCTAAAAGCATAGCACAGACAAGAAACTGGTATTTATATGATTGAAAGTATTTACTTTCATTTAAAGGAAGGGAAAAGAAATGTTGGGAAATATCAGGAAGGGAGACAGAACATAAAGACTCCTAACTCGGGGAAACGAACTAGGGGTGGTGGAAGGGGAGGAGGGCGGGTGTTGGAGGGGAATGGGTGATGGTCACTGAGGCGGACACTTGACGGGATGAGCACTGGGTGTTTTTCTGTATGTTGGTAAATTGAACACCAATAAAAACAAACATTTTTTGAGAAAAAATTAGGATTTTAACTTCCTCTATTTTTGAAGTTTTGTAGGAGTACTTTGAACTCCCAGGCAATCAGTGTGTATGTTGAAGAAGGTGAGACAATATTAGGAAAAAAAATATCTTTTGTATTTTCTTATGCCCTTAGAAGCATAGCAACAATAATCTTGAGTTTAAGAATTCTGGACTAATCATTTATTGATCTGCTTGTCAGATTAGCTCTATAAATAGTATCTTAATAAATGAATGAATAATTAAATTAATAAATGCATAGATTAACACACAAAATAATACCCAAACTATCTATCACAGGGGGGATTTGGTGTTTGTTGATGACTAACTTCCTTCAGGCTCTCTCCTCTAATACTATCTTATTAAAGAGACGTGGTAGACATGAAAATATGGTACTCCACTTTTGTGCCCTTGGAAGCATAATGGATGCCCCCAACCAGTTCCATTATCATGTTGAATCAAAGCTGTGCTTCCTGAAGGCTGCTCTGAGCTACTTACTGCCTCTAATAAGAGTAATGAATGCAAGCCCATTCCTGTAGAATGAGAAACTCCTTTAATTAAACAGGTGACTTTGTCTTGAAAACCTTTGTCAAAGTCGTTTAAAACTCAACTGAAGTCTGAGATTTCACATACTCAAGTTTTCTTCCTCTGTATTATAAGATGGCCTGAGATCTCACTGTACCTTGTTGGCTCTGCTCCTTGATCCTTCGCAGGTATTTTCCACAATAAATCTCTTGCTCATCTGACCCATCTTGATGTCTACTTTTGAAGAACCCAAATGATCACAGGGCATTCTCTGGTCATTTTCTGTAATATCTCATCACTTTCTGGTTTCTTTAGCCCAGTCTCTCTCTCTCTTTTTTTCCTTTTAATACCTGCTATCTTGTATCTGCTTATTTTCTTTCTCCCTCAATAGAATGTAAGATCCTTGAAGGTAGAGACTTTATTTCTTTTGTTCCTATACTGCAGCATCTATTTTAGTGCTTTTCATGTGGTTGGCTATAAATATCTGTTGAATGAATAAATGCATGCAGAAGGAAGCCTAACACAGCTGTGGATTCTTCCTATAGTGAAATTTTGTAATAACAGCTTCAGTTTCTGTGTTGCTAAACAGCTCAGTTGCTAAATAACAGAAAAAAATTTAAAAACACGTCATAGGAATCTTTTAGTTATCTGATAATGGTTGAAGTAAAGAATATAAAACTTTGAGCTGTTAAATTATTTTTTAAACTCTCCAGCAATGCTAGAAGGAGCTACATACAAAAGAGCCCTGGTACTTTTGATACTCATCTCTTCATCCCCTTTATCTCTTTTATTCATCCCTCCACCTATCTCCCTTCTGTCAATCACCAGTTTGTTTCCTGTATTTGTCTATTTTATGTTTTCCTCTTCTTTCTTTGTTCATTTTCTTTTCTAAAGATTTTAAGTAATCTACACCTCAATGTGAGGCTCAAACTCACAGCCTCAAGATCAAGAGTTGCATGTTCTATCAACTGAGCCAGCTATGTGCCTCAATTTATTTTGTTTCTTAAATACCACATATGAATGAAATTATATGGTATTTGCCTTTTTTTGACAGATTTATTTAATTTATCCTCTTGCCTTCAAAGTTCATCCATGTTTTTGCTAATGACAAGATGCCATTACATTTTAAGGCTAATATTTCATTTTTATATATATTGTTATTGTATACATATAAATATAAATATATATAGCTTCTTAATTCATTCATCTATGGACACCTAGGTTGTTTTCATAGCCTAGCTATTATAGATAATGCTACGATTAACACAGAGAGGATATATCTCTTCAAATTACTATTTTCATTCCTTTGGGTAAATATCTAGTAGTGAAATTACTAGACTGTATAGTATCTCTATTTTTAATTTTTTGAGTTACTTCTGTACTATTTTCCACAGTGGCTGCACCAATTTGCATTCCAACAAACAGTATATGAGGGTTCCTTTATCTCCATGTCATCACCAACACTTGTTATTTCTTGTCTTTTTGATTTTAAATTCTGACAGGTGTGAGGTGATATCTCATTGTGGTTTTGATTCATATTTCCCTGATATGATTAGTGATGTTGAACATTTTCCATGTCTATTTGTCATCTATATATCTTCTTTGGAAAAATATCTACTCAGGTCTTCTGGCTATTTTTTATTAGATTGTTTGGTATTGAGCTGTGTAAGTTCTTTATATATTTTGGGTATTAACCCCTTATCAACTATATCATTTGCAAATATGTTCTCCCATTCAGTAGGTTGCCTTTTTTTATTTGTTGATGGTTTCCTTCATTGTGCAAGGAAAAACTTACTTTTAAAATGCACTTTATTCCAAGTGGCCACAGAGATAAGCTAAGTCAGTGTTTGTCATTATGTGCCATGTAATACCAGCATCCCAACATTCCTCCTCTGATCCTAATTGTTTGTTTGTTTTCTGATCTGAAACTCAATAAGATAAGATGACCAATTTCAAATTCCCATTTTTTTAAGGGCTAGATGCCTGAATCACTTCTGAAGTCAATTACTATGTTGGTCTTTCTCCCCACTCTAAGTCAGTAAACTACATCCCCACAGGTTTAAGCAGGAAGGGTTTATTAAGAAATATTAATAAGCCCCCAGAAACAACTATCAGATCACCCCAGAGAACTAGGTGGTTAACTAATATGCTGACCCTATTGTTTTAATTGCTATGTGGAAAGGGCCATAATAATTATTTATTATTTTATTTTTAGTTTTTAAATTGTTTTATTATTAAAAATAGGCTTCACTTTATTATTTAGCTTTCTAACTCTGTGCTGTGCCTTTAGCACTTTGACAATTTTCTGTTCCTCAGTAAGGAAAGCACATTTGTTCTGGTCAGGGACACATTTAGCACATATCGAACCACCATAGACCCTACTGACATGTTTTTTGTTTTGTTTTGTTTTGTTTTCATTTTAAAAATACTCAAAAGAACTTTAGCTTTTATAGCATAAATCCTTTGAAGTAAGCCTGGAAACATGTTACATGCAGATTTTGGTGCTTTCTCAAACCTCTTGGTATAAAGGTAAAAAGTTCTATTACCAGGGGTTAGCAACAGCCTATTTTTGTTACAGGCTTTATTGGAGGGTAGCTTATGACAGTATGTCAAACACCGGACCATTCAGATTGCCTCTATACATATCCCTAGAAAAGCAAAGGCCACCACTATTGCCAACCTCATAAATTCATTGGCTTTATTCCTGTGTGCTATAGCAATTTTGGTACCCTCTTATTCCAGGCTTGTTTGCTGATGTGACATACTTATGAATTGGAGTCTCATGCAGCTGCATCATATTGGCAGAACCTAAGTCACATGTCTATAAGCTAGTGGAAAAGGTGATTAGAAATAGAGTTTCAATTTGGGAAAGTGAGATTCACAATGAAGGCATTGAAATGCATAGTGAATGCTTGATAGCTTTTAGATTGCTGTTAGAGATGTACACTAACATCAATATTTCATTCATAATGATACAATAACAAACTATTATAAAGAGCTTACCATGTACAATTTTGTTTTATGCATTCTACATATTCATTTTATCATCATATCTCCCCCATGTGACTGATACCATTATTTATCTTATTTTATGGATGAGGAAACTGAAGCATCCATTGAGAGAACATGTCCAATGTCACAGAGATTGCACATGGGATTTGAGATTTAGATGAAATTAACTTTCCAGATTCCAAATTCTTGCTCTTTACCAATATACATATAACCTTTCACATATGAACAACATCAGCAAATTATTATGGAATAGGCAAAAGACAAATAAAAAAGAAAAATGAGTAGACTATATGAATAGGAAAATCACAGAAAATAAACAGTGATGGTTAATAAAATTGAATTATTAATACTGTAGAGAAATCTGTGATATAACTATTTCATATTCTTTGGGACCAATATTCATACACATTACCCAAAGGAATCACATTTATCCTAAAGAATTGTCTTAGATATCATTTTCTCAGGGTTCATTCACTGATTCTTTATTTTTTTGTCACTGATTCTTTAAATGCGTAGTTCAAATCACCTTCAAGCTGTCTCATACTACTGACCATCAGAATAGTTATAATCCTTAGTTGCAATTGTTTAGTTTTTGGGTATTAGCATCATGAGGGTATGTGCCTTATTTGACATACCCTCAGTGGTGGTCTTAGAATTTTTTTACATACTAGCCACTCAATAAAGATTGTTAAATATTGTTAAATGTAATGAAAATGACTGTTACTGACTTAAGAATCATTAAAAAATTCTAGATATTCTCTCTTTTTAGAAGTTGCTAATGTATACTTAAAAAAGTACGGTAACATACTTCCTCCTCAAAAGAACATACTCGAATCTTCTTACTTACAGTTTTACTCTTGTAACATATATTAACACATTTATTAAACCGACAGAGATTGAAGTCCTTTCAAAGGAGTAAAGAAAATGCTACAAATTGGAATGATTTCTAATCAAAGCAGAAGATAATGAAATCTTGCCAGACAGAAATTCATCCACTTAGTAGATTAAAATTACAAGACGAAAAAGAGGGGATCCCTTGGTGGCTCAGCGTTTAACGTCTGCCTTTGGCTCAGGGTGTGATCCTAGGGTCCCCGGATCGAGTCCCACGTCAAGCTCCCTGCATGGGGCCTGCTTCTCCCTCTGCCTGTGTCTCTGCCTCTCTCTCTCTGTGTCTCTCATGAATAAATAAATAAAATCTTTATAAAAAAAGATGAAAAAGAAAAAAAAAGGAGGAAAAGAAAAAATATTCAAAAGGCTCTTAATTTCATATAAACAAAAGTTATTCTTGGAAGATTAAATATACCTTTAAATAAAAGTAATTTAAAATCAGTCTCAATTAGGTTAAAATGCACTCAGTGTGATTTCCTTTCTATAAAACTTTGTATATTAACTTCTGTATTTGATTTGACTATTGTGTTCTTTGCATATGAATATATTCATGTATTAAGCTGTAAGTATTAATTTAAATGTGATGTAATTTGGTTAACACTAATAGTCTGTTTTGACAAATTGTAAGGAAAAAGCACCTTAAATTAGCACCTTAAATTTGTCTTAAAATTGAAGACAAAGTGTATGAAACTTTTTACATGCTTGAGAAATATGTTTCACTGGCTATTAGTGTGCATTAAAATTGCACAGGTGAAATAATTCTTTTTTTTAATTAAGATTTTTGTTTATTTGAGAGAGAGAGAGAACATCAGCTGGGGTAGGGGTGGGGGAGGAGCAGAGGGAGAAGTAGATTCCCTGCTGATCAGGGAGCCCTACACTGGAATCTCAGGACTGCAGGATCATGACCCCAGCCAAAGGCAGATGCTTAATGACTGAGCCGCCAGGTGCCCCGAAAGAATTCTTATAGAAAGTTTCATTGTAATGTGTGTAAAATAAACAAGAGTGAGAATTTAGGAAAAAAGAACAATCACAACAGTATTGTGGATTACAATGAGAATATGCTTTTGATTTTAGAACTGTCTGCCTATCTTAGAATCTGCTTGCTTTTGAGAGGAATTTGTGTATATTTAATTTGGGAGAGGGAAGCACAGTCAAATTTTTCCTAAACCATTTAATAAATTAGAACACTAGCACCAGCAGATACCACTGGAAATGTTGATATTGAAGCATGTACAAATATAATTGCAGGGATTTTGTGTCCTTATGCTGAAGCCCAGAATTAAGCTCAGTATTTTCCAGCTATAGATTGGTCAGGGCTCCTTCTCACAGAACCTCTCTTCCAAGGAGTAGACCTGAATATGGTGCTCCTTGGTCAGCTTCTTTCAAGAAAAGAGGGAGAGTAAAATGGGTAAGATATCCTTAACTCAGAAATTCCTTATATCCCATATATTCTCATTCTATAATTTTCACCACTTCCCTTCCAATCTAAGTGGAGGAAAATGTTAGGATACAGCCAGAATAGCACATTATTAGGTGAGTGAAAAAGTGAGGATCTGGCGTTTTAGTATAGCCATATTTAAGGCCTATCTGAGTGGTTAGCACAGCGCACTTCCTGAGAAATGACATGTGCTTGTGACAAAGAGGTTTGAAATCCAAGGTGGAGCCTGAAACAATCAGAGACAGTGAATTGACTGGCTCAGTAGTGTATTTGCTAGATAACACCAGATTTTATTAAAATCCCATATTTGAGAAAGATGACATAGCAATACAGGAAAACTGGAAAAAAAAATTAAGAGATTATCATGCTAATGGAGAGACCTGGAGGCAAGGAAGAAAAGAATATTGTGAGTGATTCCTATTCCAGTTTTCTCATATATTTAAAGACTTGTGTTATTTATTTATTTTTCTTTTCTGATACCTGTGTGTCCTCCTCTCTCCATTTTTCTCTTTGGATTTTGGTGTTTTGTTAATTTCGGGAATCTCTATGTATTAAGAAAAACCTTTGCTGTGATTTGTTTTGAAAGAGTATATTTTTCCATGTGATCATTTTTTTCTTTTCACCTTTCTAATGGTTATTTTACTCACACAATTTATTTTATGAAAATCAAAGATTAAATCACAATCATTTCATGGCTAGTGTGAAACGTGTGTTTGTGCAAGAGAGAAAAAGAGAGGGAGAGAGAGAGATTCTCATTCTGTTTCAGCGTATGAACTTTATTTGGTAGCATTTTAAAGTATTGAGCTTAGCTAATTTTTTTTTTTGCAGTCATTCGTATAAGGAGTTGACTTTGATTTAGTTTCGTTTTTTTTTTTTTAAATGTGGTAATCGTTGCATGCTTTGTACACTAGGTTGATATCTATTTTGCCTTATTTGTGTTGTATATGTCTGTAGGAACTGTTGGGAGTTTATATGTTGAGGATTTAATTAGAGTTTTGAAATTTGTGTGTGCAAAGGAAACCTTAGTTTAATATACTTTTATGGATAACTTTTTCTTTGTAACACATTTTATACCTTGACAAAATAAGCAATTTAGGATACGCAACAATGATTAGGTATATTATTCCTATCTGCCGATTTTTAATTTGCTATATTTCATATCTACCACTTTAATTTTCAGATAGATGACAATATCATTTGGAACTTGATGGATTGTTATGCTGCTATTTCAACTGTAGGTCATTAGCAAACTCTACCTCTATTTTCTGAATGAGCTACTTTCAATGCTGCTCATCAGAAACTTTCTGAATGGGTATTGCTTACTTTCTTTTAAGCTTAAGTAAGAGTTTTGTTATATTACTTTTTAAAGTTCAAAGTAATAAATTTTGATATGATCGTGTAAACTGAAAAACAGTTTAAATTACTATAATCTGATAAGATATTTTAGAAGTTTGTAATTTTATTAACATGGCTGTCTCAACCAAAAAACATGGTGGTTTAATTTATATTGCTGGCCAGTCTCTATGCAATTAAGCATATCTGTAAACCATAAAACTGCAGAAATTAAAATAATGTTATTGTTTAGAATTAATGATAAAATTTATGCAATTCAGCTTAGTGTAACTATTACTGGATTGACAATATTTAACTATTTGCATTTTTATCATTTGTACCATATTTGAAATATCACAGGTAGAAGATAGATTTTATCTTGAGTAATTAGCCAGTGGGAAGGTTAAAATTATTTCATGATTCTATTTTAATATTATTTTTAATCCTTATATTCAGGATAAAGCTGCAAAAGATAGAGACCATCCTTTGTAGAATTGCTATTCTAGTGTTTCACAGAGAGGGGATGAACTACAAGGGTTACAACCTTTTTCTCCCTTTCATTATCTAAAATTATAAATAAATACTTTTTCTTAAAAGTAAGAAATGGGAGGCAGCCTGGGTGGCTCAGCGGTTTAGCGCTGCTTTTGGCCCAGGGCGTGGTCCTGGAGACCTGGGATCGGGTCCCACGTCGGGCTTCCTGCATGGAGCCTGCTTCTGCCTCTGCCTGTGCCTCTGCCTCTCTGTGTGTATGTGTGTGTCTCTCATGAATAAGTAAATAAAATCTTTTTTAAAAAAGTAAGAAATGGCATATCTTGTACCATTTATGAGCGAATTTCCTCTTTGTGCACTTTCTGTCTTTGGAAGGAAAAATTAAAGGAGTATGTGCTGCCTCATTAAAATAAAGAAACCAAAATATCATCCAATAAGAGTATCAAGCCTTAAAGTCTTATTATGCAGATTATTTTATAACTAGGTACATATCTGGACTTTGAGTGTTTTAAAATAGTTTTGAGTCTGGAATGCCTGGTTCCAGGTCTTTATGAGAAATGTTTTGATCCATTCATCTGTAATAAATAAGGAGCCCTATGCTAAAACAAATAGGCTCTATACACCCTCTTCAGAAAGAAAACTACCCCAAGTGGTTACCAACTAACCTTCCTGCCGCATTTGGCAAGACCAGCCTCTTTCTCTTTTTTCACATAGTATCCATACTCATCCTTTTAAAATACAAATCATGACAATGTCATCTGTTTAAAACATTCCATTCTCCATACCATGACTGCCAAAGTCTGCATCGTCTGTCTTTGAAATTCCTTTATCACTTTCTAATTCAATTTTTAAAATTTATTTATTTGACAGAGAGCGAGAGCATGAGCAGTGGGAAGGGGCAGAGGGAGAGGGAGAAGCAGGCTCCCTGCTGAGCATGGAACCCTACTTGCAGCTGGATTTCAGTACCCTGATATCATGACCTGAGCTAAAGGCAGATGCTGACCCAACTGAGCCACCTAGGCACCCCATCTGATTCCATTTTTACTTGCAATGCAATTTCTCTCTTCCTTATCTCATTCCATCACATTAGCATTTTATTATTTCTTCAAAACAATAAACATATCCCTGTCTCATGCTTTCAGTCTTGGTCCTCACTTTGCATGAGGTGCTCACTTTGCCATTATCTCCAGAGCTCACTTCCTCATTTGATGCTGGTCTCTGATGAGATGTCATGTCTGAGATGCTTTCTTTAATTGATGCATTAGTCCTTCCATATTCAAACTTCTTATTCTGTTTTATTCTTTTTACATCACTGAAATTCACTTACATTTCTGTTTCTTTATTATTTTTCTCTCTCCACTAGACTGTAGTTTGAGTGTGTGAAGAAATTTTGCTCTTATATTCATACTTTTATCCATTATACATGTCTGATACCTGAATGCTTACTAAATATTTATTAAGTGAAGAAAATGATAATTGAATGAGAAAATGAATAAAATGGGTAATGAATTAATTATCTATAGTTTATGGAAAAGGTACTGGCATTAAAATCAACCTAAGAAAATTCTTATGACTATATTAATGAATTAATCTTTGTCTGTCATAATTAAATTTTATTTCATTAAGATTAAGGCCAGATTCTTCTTCATTTTTCCATTCAGTTTTTTGTTTGTTTGATTGTTTTGGTTTTGTTTTTTGGGAGGAGAGTATAGTGGAGCTTATCCTTCATTCCTGAATTGCTTGTAATAAGTCATATCTAGGATTTCTGTTTTCTCAAGTCCTCTTCCCTATGTGGTTCGGACTTAGAGTTGGCCAAAACAGAAACATATACAAGGTTTAGATGGCAAAAGTAAAGAGGAAACTGTTGCTTTAGATGATTGTGATGGACAGATAGGGTGACACAAATGCAGATGTGCCCAAAGGGCTTGAGCTCTACCTATCTTCCCAATGACTGGCCCCACCATCTGATGCAATGTGAGTCAACCATTTAATATTATTCTGTGGTTTCCCCAAGGTAGCAGCTTTCTCAGACCACATCATGAAACCCTTAGTGGATACACTGAGCTACCAGAGCTTTTCCTGTAGACTGTTAAGAGCTTACTCACACCATTGCATTGATTTTTTCTGATGCTCTGACTTCCTGCTCTAAAACCTAACTTATCCTAACTTTGCCACATTTGTGTAAGTTCTCCTTTCTGTGGTAAACACCTTTTTCCCTTAATACTGTTAATGGCTTTGTTTTGTTAACAAAACTCTGAAAAAACTTTAAATTGTGTATCAGCCATCTGTCATTATACTTCTTTATACTGCTTGATCCTAGCTGCTATATATAAATAAAATCCCATGAAAAACAAGTTGTAATGTACATGTATTTATATATGTGTATGTGTGTGCATAAATAGCAGAACATTAAAGGAAGCTTTTCATTAAGCCTAAAATATATTTTTTAAAGATTTATTTATTTATGAGTGACAGAGAGAGCAGAGACATAGGCAGAGGGAGAAGCATGCTCCCTGCAAGGAGCCTGATGTGGGACTTGATCCTAGGACTCCAGGATCACAACCTGAGCCAAAGGCAGATGCTCAATCAACCACTGAGCCCGCCAGGTGCCCCAAGCCTAAAAATAATATTTTATAAAATCTCTTCCCCAGTGTTCACATTGTTAGAAGAGTCTTCAACAATATTTCATGACCTTAAAATGGATACAAATTCTATTTTTCAGTTTATAGTAAAAATGCATAGTCATTGAATCTAGTGAAACTATTTTCATAGGACACTGTTCAAATTTGCAGGATTTCTAAGGTAAATAAAAATGTCTTACTGTGAATTAGAAAAACCTAACAATGGTTTCATTGTTTCATTTAGTTCTTTTTCTGAGGTTTTGTCTTTTTCTTTCATTAGGACTATACTTCTCAGTTTTTCCATTTTGCTTGACACTCTGTATTTGTTTCTGTGAATTCAGTTTAATAGCCACTTCTTCTAAACTTGAATCATCTTGTGTATGGTTGTACCCTTTGTAGACTGTGTGCCTGATGACTTTGACTGGCTTGCTAGAGCTCTGTGGCATAGGCTAAGTTCCTGGGGCACTCCATGATGGGGCTGCCTTGGTGAGATGGCTGGAGAAAAGGGTGAGTGAAGCAAGAGAGTCTCAGGGCTCTCTGTGCACATAGCACCCTGGAAATACAGCTAAAGCTGAAGTCAGTGCAAGCCAGGATGTACTGGGGTTTTCGGTGCAAGGAATGTTTTGATGAGGCAACTGGAGCTGTAGTGGTACAGTCTGGGGTGTTCCGGTGTGATCCATGTAGGAGGCATGCCGGTGCAGTGGCTAGAACCAAGGCAGGGTGTAGGCTGGGTGATTTTCAGAGCTCTTCACACACAGATGTGCCTTGAGGAGCAGCTGGAGTCAAAGCAGGAATGAGCCAAGGGGTCCTAGAGTGCTGTGTGTGAGGGGTACTCTTACAAGCCATCCAGAACTAAAGTTGTGTGGGCCGTGTGAAGGAAGGCCTTGGGGTTCACTGAAGCAATAGGCCAGATATGGTGTCCAGACCCTGTTCGCATCAGGTGTACTATCAAGGTGGATGGCAAATGTAAATAATATATTCTTAAAGTTAAAGTGTCACTTGTAGGAAGCACATTATTCGGCATTTAAAAAAAATCCATTTAGTTATTCCGTCTTCTATTGAATAATTTAATCTATTTATATTGAAAGTAATTATTGATAAGTAAGAACTTACTATTGCCATTTCAAGAATTGTTTTAATTCTTGTTGTCTTTCTTTGTTTATGTTTTGTATTGGTTTGGTGCTTGCTCTTTCTTTCTTTCTTTTTTTCTCTTTCTTTCTTTCTTTCTTTCTTTCTTTCTTTCTTTCTGTAGATACTAGAACTTTCTTATTATGATTTGCACAAAACATCTTATGAGTCTATTTTAAGCTGATATCAAGTTATTTACATACAAATCCTATATTTTAATCCCCTTCACATTTTATGCTTTTGATATTACACTTTATATCTTTTCATATTTTGTATCCATTAACAAATTGTAGTAGCTATAATTATTTTCAATAGTTTTGTTTTTTAATCTTTAAAATAGAGTTAAAGTGAATGTCACACAAGCACATTTCAGTGAGCTTCTTTGAATTATTACGTTGGATTCCTTATCAGACAATTCATAGATATCCATTTTTTGTGTCACCAGCTACTAGAGCTTTAATATTATAGAATATTCTTAAATTGACTCTCTCTCTCTCTCTCTCTCTCTCTCTATATATATATATATATATATACATATAAACTTTGCCTTTAACTTGAAGAATCCCTTTAGTATTTCTTTTAAGCTAGATCTAGTGGTGATAAACTTCCTCAGTTTTTTTTTTTTTTTTTTCTGGCAAAGTTGTTCTGTGTCCTTCATTTCTGAAGGGCAGATTTGTTGGGTATCGTTTTCTTGGTTGGCAATGTTTTTTTTTTGTTGTTGTTTTGTTTTTGTTTTTCTTTTAGTACTTTGAATATATTGTCCCATTTTCTCCCGGTCTACAGGTTTGATGCTAAGAAATTAGCTCATAATCTTGTGTGTGTGATAAGTCACTTTTTTCTTGCTCCTTTTAAAATTCTCTATTTGTCTTTGACCTTTGGCAATTTGATTATAATATGAGGTAGGACTGTTCCCAGACTGTACATGAGGACTTAAGAAGAGTCACAAAGTTCTGCAGTAGGATTGAGGTCAGAAGGCCAGTCTCAGGGACACAAATGAGTATGTCTCCTACCTGTCACTGGGTGAACAGAACTGGCAGCCAAAAGATACTAAAGCTAAGTCATGGCTGCTTCCAGATCCACATCCAGGACTGAGGTTGATGGGTGTGTTAACTGAGGCATGGGTAGATGTGACTCTTGTGGGTTCCTTGGTAGCAGAACCAAGGCCAAACAGGGCTGTAGCTGAATCAACAGGGGATGAGACTATTTCTAGGTTTAGCTGGGACCACAGTCAGTGAACTTGCCATCTGGGCATGGATCTGCCTTCTTGAAAAGCCTTCCTTGGTCTTGGGTTCCAGGGTTTCCTACCTTAGTTCCTAAACTCCAAAAAGGTACTTTTACCTATGGATGACTGCCAGATAGTTGCTGCTCAGAGATTCAATCCAGAAACTTCCTCTTCTGCCATCTTGCTGAGGTCACTCTTTAGGCTTTAAAGTTTTAATTTCATTCTATTTTAATGTGAGGTAAATTTGATCATGATTAAATGTAGATTGACAGAAGTGGGGAAAGGTAAACTAAGACCTATTTAAAACTTGCCTCAGATTATTAAAAGATTTAAATAGTTATAATTGTATTTAGAGTGCATAAGTTGAGTTAGAATCAGCTTACATAATTTGGTTTAGTCTTTTAAAAATCTAAAAACAAATGAAAATTTGAAGAAGTAAAAGCAAAAAATTCTAATTATCAACTGGCTAAATAGATTTAATTTCTTCTTAAAGCCCAGATTAAAATTGGTGATGTTTTCTTTCAAATTTTGTGAATATCATGTACACATACACACACACACATTTCTTCTCCAATAAATTCCTGTTCTGTATAAACAACTCATTAAGGATTACAACATTTCTCTGAAGATAGAAATATACTTTCTTCTCTGTTTCACTTATTACATTCAGATATTTTTGATACTCTTTTTTAATGGTGGTGCCAAGAAATGTTAGTTATTGGATTATTTCCCAGACTCTAATTTAATATGTATATAACACCTTCTAACTTCAGCATAAAAATAAATTCTAAATTTTACTGAGTCATTTAGTCAGAAAAACATAGGTACTTTTCACTATTGCCAATTCTATGCCCATCAATGGATGCTAGAAAACAGACAGGATTATTTCATAGTGAGGGTATCATTGCTGTGATCATGCAAATGAACTAAATGGGCAAATGGAAAATCAAGTAAAATGCTAAAGTGATATTTTCCTTAGTGATTAGGCATTTTGGAGATTTCAGACTAACATAAACTAAAGAAGGAGAAAGAGGACTGGGTGGGGGTAGTGGACTAGTGTCATTTGACATTAGGCAAATACTGTTCTACAAGAAAAAATATTCATCACTCACAAATCCTAAGTAACTCTTTTATTATCTTCAGAAAAGTGATTTTTAAGCCCCCACAAAATTTTTAAAGTGTGTCTCTAAGAGGAATTTGGTAGGGAGAAGCCACTAAAGTACATGTGAACTGGGTGTTTTTTTACTCATTTGAGAGGTTCTATATTTGTTCAGTGACAGATTCACATACTATATTTTGCTTAAATGTCCATATAATGACCTCAAATAGTAGAATAATTAATCCAATGGTGTATATTGTTTTTACTTATTTTGTTTTGTTTTTCTACTTTTCATATGTAGAGTGCTCAATTTGTTCTTATATAAAAATAGAGGACAATTTTAGCCTACTTCCTAAGAATCTTATCAAAGTGCTCTAAACTATGAAAGACATTTATAAAATAGGAAATATAGGAAATAGAGTGCTTTCTATGCATCTGCTTCTTTAGAACACATAAATCTTTAATATAAGTGCACATGGTGCATTTTTTGAAATACAACTATTAAGGCCCTATATGAAACTGCATTTTTATAGATTAATATACTATAGAGTGCTATGCAACATATATATTATAGAAATCTTCAGAAACTAAAAATAGAAATGGCAGACACAAGCCTAGTTTACTTTTTGAAAAGTGATTAATGGATTTGTGAAGAGAGGGCTTCTATAGAAGAGAAGGCATGTACTGATGGAATATAGGGTCATTTGTCAAAAACAACTGATTTCCTGTTGTATTTTTCATAAAAATGCATGGGTTTATAAATATAGTTAAAGCAAATGAATAGAAGATCAGTATTCAGATATCTCATAAAAGTTTGCTAAGAATGGATCATTTCATTTCTTTAAAAATATTCAGTAATTAACTGTTTATTTCATCAGTTTGTTTTTGAATAATTTTTGAGGTGCTGTTAAAATTATACATACTGTTTTCTCATGTTTATTTCTCATGAAATTTCTCTGATTTCTCATGTTGATCAGTGTCTCATGATACTGTTAATATAATACCAACAGATATTGACAAGTTACAGGTTTTTGGTTATCTCAAAGAACATAGGAAATCAGATTTTTTAGGTTAAATTCCAAAGTAGAATTTGAATAAGAGAGGGAGACTCTATGATGATGTAGTTCAATGTATAGGTATTAATTTTTATAAGTTCCTTTTTGAATTTTTTCTCAACTGTAGGGGAAAGAAATCTAGCTGCCTTAGGAAGTAAAGTACAAGATATTAACAAGGGCAAATAAGACTATACAACATTTGTTTCTGACAAGAAAAATGACACTAATGCCTTTCACGTACTTCTATCATAAATTCCTTTCTACCAAACACACAGATTTATAAATGTCACTTTGGTGGCAATCATAATTGGTATTTCTTCTGGCAGCTCCTCGGCTTCACAGGCTCTACAGTAAGTCCGCTTATTTATTTTATTTTTTAAAAGACAATTTTAGGGCAGTTTTAGGTGTATAACAAAATTGATAGGTACATAGAGTTTCCATATACCTTCATGCATAGCTACCCTCATTTTCACCAGAATGGTATTTTTCTGTTTGTTTTTGTATCCAGGACAAGCCTACATTGATAAATCTTATTCAGCCAAACTCCATAGTTTACTTTAGAGTTTACTCTTGTTTTTATATATTCTAGGTTTGGATAGGTGTACAGTGATATGTATCCATTTTTATAATATTATACAAAGTATTTTCTTCTTCAAATTTTAAAAAGATTTTATTTATTATTTGACAGATAGAAGAGAGAGAGGAACAATCTGGGGGAAGGGCAGAGGCAGAGGGAGACGCAGCCTCCCCACTGAGCAGGAGCCTGATGCAAGACTCGATCCCATGACCCTGGGATCATGACCTGAGCTGAAGGCAGACACTTAACCAGCTAAGCCAGCCAGGAGCCCCTAGAGTATTTTCACTGATCTAAAAAATTTTGTGCTCTGCATATTTATCTCTGTTTCCCTTGACCTCTGGGTAGTTACTGATCTTTTTACTGTAACCACAGATTTACTTTTTTCAGAAGGTCATATAGTTGGATATACACTTTATGGAGTTTTTTTAGAAAAGCATTTTTCACTTAGTAATATGCATATTTAAAATTCTTCCGTGTCTTTTCATGACTTAACAGCTCGTTTTTTTAATCACTAAATAATATTCCAGACATCATTGTCTAGATGTACCATAGTTTATTCACCTACTGAAGGACATCTTGATTGCTTCCAAGTTTTGGCAGTTATTAATAAAATTGCTATAAACATTTTTGCATGTTTTAATGTGGGCATAAGTTTTCAACTCCTTTGTGTAGATGCCGAGGCTAGATCTTTATGTTCTGTCTCCCTTTCTGATATTTCCCACACATTTCTTCTCCCTTCCCTTATATTCCCTTTCACTATTATTTATATTCCCCAAATGAATGAGACCATATAATGTTTGTCCTTCTCCGATTGACTTATTTCACTCAGCATAATACCCTCCAGTTCCATCCACATTGAAGCAAATGGTGGGTATTTGTCGTTTCTAATGGCTGAGTAATATTCTATTGTATACATAAACCACATCTTCTTTATCCATTCATCTTTCGATGGACACCAGGGCTCCTTCCACAGTTTGGCTATTGTGGACATTGCTGCTAGAAACCTCGGGGTGCAGGTGTCCCGGCGTTTCATTGCATCTGTATCATTGGGGTAAATCCCCAGCAGTGCAATTGCTGGGTCATAGGGCAGGTCTATTTTTAACTCTTTGAGGAACCTCCACACAATTTTCCAGAGTGGCTGCACCAGTTCACATTCCCACCAACAGTCCAAGAATGTTCCCTTTTCTCCACATCCTCTCCAACATTTGTGGTTTCCTGCCTTGCTAATTTTCCCCATTCTCACTGGTGTGAGGTGGGATCTCATTGTGGTTTTGATTGGTATTTCCCTGATGGCAAATGATGCAGAGCATTTTCTCATGTGCATGTTGGCCATGTCTATGTCTTCCTCTGTGAGATTTCTGTTCATGTCTTTTGCCCATTTCATGATTGTATTGTTTGTTTCTTTGCTCTTGAGTTTAATAAGTTCTTTATAGATCTTGGAAACTAGTCCTTTATCTGATATGTCATTTGCAAATATCTTCTCCCATTCTGTAGGTTGTCTTTTAGTTTTGTTGACTGTATCCTTTGCTGTGCAAAAGCTTCTTATCTTGATGAAGTCCCAATAGTTCATTTTTGCTTTTAAATGGCCAGATTTCAGTTTAATTTATTTTCTCTATTGATGTGCTGTTCTCAAATTTCTCAATTTTATCTCCAATTGTTATTAATTATTTTCTTCTACTTTGTATTTGATTTGTTCCTGGTTTTGTTAGTTTCCTCAATGGAAACTTAGATTATTAATTTTATATATTTTATCTTTAAATATTTTTTATCTTCTTTTTAACATATGCATTCAATACTATGGATTTTCCTCGATTTTTGATGAATTATTTTTTTCATTTTTATTTAATGTAAAAATTTCTCTTTTGAAATTTCTTCTTTGACCCATATGTTATTTTTAAGTATATTATTTAATCTTCACATATTTGAGGATCTTCCAGTTATTTTTTTGTTAGTGATTTCTAGTTTAATTCTGTTATGGTTAATAATAGACGTATGATTTATATTATTTTAAGTTTATTAAAGTATGGTTTATGGCCTAGAATGTGGCCTATTTTGGTGAATGTTCCATGTACATTTGGGTGAAACATATATTCTACTATTAGATGAAGTAGTTTATAGATGTCAATTACATCTATCTGATTGATAGTGTCATTGAGTTCAGTTATGCCCTAATTGATTTTCTGCCTGCTGGAATATGTCCATTTATTAGAGGGGGCTGTTGAAGTCTCCAACTCTGAGAATGAATTCAATAATTTCTCCTGGTACTTCTATCAGTTTTTGCTTCACATTGTTTGATACACCCACAGGCTGCCTGTGGGGACCGTGGTGCAGGGCTCGATCCCATGACCCCAGGATAATGACCTGAGCCCAAGGAAGTTGCTCAAGCACTGAGCCATCCAAGTGTCCCTATCCTGGAGTTTTTATGTCCACTTTAAATATCCAGGAATTCATTAATTATAATTCAGGCTTTTCTACCCTGAGAATGGTTCCTTTAGTGGTTTCCTCTCAAGCATCTTTGCTTCAGGAATAGGCTGTGACTCCCCATTTGCTAGTTTGTCTCCAATCTTAAAAGAGTGGTCTTTCCTGGTCTTTCTCTTTCATACAGACCCAAGAAAAGTTGTTAATTTTTCAGTTAATTGTTATTAGGATATAGTGGTGACTTCTAAGCTGCTTACATGTGAAACTGGAAACTGAGCATTTAGATTCTCCCAAAGTACAAGCACAGAAGAGAATACAATATCTCTTGTATTTCTTGTATGAAAATAATCATTTTCAGTGGCTCTCAACCATGTTTATTTGGTTTTACTATCTTCCTTTTCATATGCCACCAAAATTAACCATAAAATTTCAAAATGAACAAAATGAAAACTGGATTATCTTGAATTTATTTATTTATTTATTTATTTATTTATTTATTTATTTATGATTTTGTTTATTCATAGAGACACACACACACACAGAGACAGAGAGAGAGGAGAGAGAGAGAGAGGCTGAGAGGTAGAGACACAGGCAGAGGGAGAAGCAGGCTCCATTCAGGAAGCCCGACATGGGACTCGATCCCTGGACTCCAGGATCACCCCCAGGCGGCAGGCGGCGCTAAACTGTTGCACCACTGGGGCTCCCCGGGATTATCTTGAATTTAAATAATGAAACAAAAGAAATCCAGAACTGTGAAAAGAAAATAGAAGCACTATGATCTATGTTTTAAGGAGAGGAGAGTTTCTTAACCAATTATTTTTTGTGTGTTACTAAGTAAAATTATTTTACAAATAATGAGAATGTCTTGTTTTTGTTTTTTTTTTTTTGGTATAAATTTTTGTATTTCAATCCAAACTCTGCAGTTTTTAAAGTTAGTAAGTAAAGGTGAATTATTTCTGGCCATGAACTAGAAATCTCTTTCAGGCCACTTTTCCACTTCCTATCAACATGCTCCTCATTGACTAGCTACCTTGCCACATAATTTAGGAGAAAACCCATTTGAATAATTTTTGCAAATCAAGATAGATGAAAGCATTATTTTCTGATTCTCCATACTATTTCTACAAGACAGAGCTCTTAGTAAACCAGAATAACTAAACTCATGGTGAATCAAAATTATTGTGGGTCTGCAACCTCAGGAGTTCTTTGGGTGAAATTTGAAGTTGACCTCCCATACATAAAGGACAAGGAGAGTAAAGAAAGAAGCAGATGAATATATATTGGAAGATGGCAGTTTTCATAAATAAGAGAACTTGCATACAAGGCTTTTCTTAAGCAGCTGCAAAGGCGCATATCTCCACACCTGCTTGGTAGAACCTTAAGAGTTTATATAGAGGCCTTTATACAATTCAGTCATGTGTATAGTCCACATGGTCTCAACAACATGGTACTTTTGAGGCTGCGTTCTTGAAGTGGTTCCTAGTTTGGGGACAGTGGGAAGAATGTACATTCCAAGTTGGGATGGACAAGAAGCACCAATTGCACATGTCTAACTCACGAATCACCTGTGGTCATATCCTCTCAATGACCTCCTCCAACACATGTTCAGACAATACTTCAGTATGGAAATAAGATTATTAGACACATAATATGATAGATTTGTGACATAAGAAGATAGGAGACTTTGTCAAATATTAGTTAACCATATAGTTTTGGGTACATGTCTGGGTTTCCTATTCTGTTCCATTGATCTGTGTGTCTGTTTCTTTACCAGTACCATATTCTCTTGATTACAGCTTTGTAGTAGAGTTTAAAGTCCCCAGTTGTGATGCCACCAGTATTGCTTTTCTTTTTCAGGATTGCTTTCGCTATTCAGGGTCTTTTGTGCTTCCATACAAACTTTAGGATTGTTTGTTCTAGCTCTGTGAAACATCCTGGTGGTATTTTGTTAGAGACTGCATTTTAAAGGTGTAGATTGCTTTGGGTAGTATAGACATTTGCAATATTTCTTCTTCCAATCCATGAGCATGGAATGTTTTTCCATTTCTTTGGGTCATATTTAATTTCTTTCATAAGTGTATTATAGCTTTCACAGTACAGATCTTTTGCCTCTTTCGTTAGGTTTATTGTATCTCATGTTTTTTTGGTGCAATTGTAATTTGTATTAGGTCCTTGATTTTTCTTTCTGCTGCTTCATTATCGGTGTATAGTAAAGCATCCAATTTCTATACATTGATTTTGTATCCTACAACTTCACTGAATTCATGTATCTTTGAAAAAGCAGGAAAGTATATCAAATGTAAAAAAAGACAGTCTTTTCAAAAAATGGTGTTGGGAAAACTGGACAGCAATATGCATAAAAATGAAACTGGGCCACTTTCTTATACTACACACAAAAATAAATTCAAAATGGATGAAAGGCCTAAATGTGAGACAACAAACCATCAGAATTCTAGAGAACACATGCAGCAATCTCTTTCATATCAGCTATAGCAACTTTTTACTAGGTACATCTCTGGAAATAAAAAAGATCTGTTGGGACTTCAAGATAAAAAGCTTCTTCACAGCAAGGGAAATAGTCAGCAAAACTAAAAGGCAGCTTGTGGAATGGGAAAAGATATTTACAATGTCTGATAAAGGGTCAATATCCAAAATCTATAAAGAAGTTATCAAATTCAACACCCAAAGAATAAATAATCCAGTCAATAAATGGGCAGAAGACGTGAATACACATTTTTCCAAAGAAGATATCCAGTTAGCTAATATACACATGAAAAGATGCTCAATATCACTCATCATCAGGGAAATACAATTTAAAGCTACAATGAGATATCACCTCATAATGGATATCAGAATGGCTATAATTAATAACATAAGAAACAACAGATGTTAGTGAGGATTTGGAGAAAGGGGAACTCTCTTACATCCTTGGTAGGATGCAAACTGGTGCAGCCATTCTGGAAAATAGTATGAAGTTTCTTCAAAAATTTAAAAATAGAACTACTCTACAATTCAGCAATTGTACTACTAGGTATTTACCCAGAGGACATAAAAGTACTGATTAGAAGGGGCATATGCAGCCCAATGTTTCTGGAAGTATTATCAACCATTGTCAAATTATGAAAAGAACCCAAATGTCCATCAACTAATGAATGGATAAAGAAGCTGTGGTATATAAATATAATAATGGTATTTTGCTCAGCCACCAAGAAGAATGAAATATTGCCATTTACAATGGCATGAAGTCATCTAGAGTTACATTAAGCAAAGTATGTTAGAGACTAATACCATATGATTTCACTGGTGTGAAATTTAAGAAACAAAACAGATGAAAATAGCATAAGGAAATAAAAAGAGATCTATAGAGAGGCAAATCATAAGAGACTCTTAACTATAGAGAACAAACTGAGAATTGCTCAAGGAAAGGTGGGCAGGGGTGATGATCTAGTCAGGGATGGGCATTAAGGAGGGCACTTGGTTATGATGAGCCCTGGGTGTTTATGTAAGTAATGAGTTACTAAATTCTAATCCTGAAACTAATATTGTACTATATGTTAACTAACTAGAATTTAAATAAGGGTTTGAACCATACAAAACAGAAGATAGGGGACTTGAGCAGCCTGGGTGGCTCAGCAGTTTAGCACCGCCTTAAGTTCAGGGCCTGATCCCGGAGTCCTGGGATCGAGTCCCACGTCAGGCTCCCAGCATGGAGCCTGCTTCTCTCTCTGCCTGTGTCTCTGCCTCTATCTCTCTCTCTCTCTCTCTCTCTCTCTGTGTGTGTTGTTTCTCATGAATAAATAAATAAAATATTAAAAAAAGAAGATAGGGGACCTATGGGTGGATATTATCATTGAATGAATATAGATAGTAGCTTGTTAGTACATAGAAGACTGTAGATATTTGTCTGATCCAGGTAAAGGTTTAATCTATGCAAGAGAGAAAGATCAGATGAAGAAATCAATTATAAAGGATGTAGGGTATTTCTAAGGTTAGATGGTCACATACCCAATCTAACGAAAAACCCAGTTTCTTGGTAAAACCCAAGATTTGAGAGCTACTAATATAATAATGATGGCAATATGCTAGGTTGAGAACTCTCCACCATGAGGTGACATTAGACCCAAAAGCTAAGTTAAGATTCAATCTACAGAGAGCAAATAAAATGCCCTTATCTGAAGAAAAAGGTGGAATTCAAAACTGGTAAAATTTCATACCTAACAGGTATTAAAGGAATACATGGCAGATTGTTTTAAGGCATTCTCTGTTTCATACCTAACCTAACTTTGGCAGTATACCTAGAAGGCACGTTTACTTTACCCTGCTGTTTAGAAACTTTTCCCATTGAGTTTATTAATATAAATTTATATTTTAATACAAAAGTATTTTTTCTGCTTGTAAAATAGATATTTATTCAGATTAACTCTTTTGAACTCTGCTTGTGTCTCATTTAGAAAGTAGGCTCTGGTATGCCTTTCTGTCCACTGGACTTTAAAAGTAAATATTTCCTGTTTGACCTTCATTTAGTCTAACTATATAATATATAATCTTTCCTGCTATTGTAAAGGAATACATGTATTTCACACAAATGAATTTGTATATGTACATATGCTTACACATATATTCACATGTGTTTTAACTACTACACATTTAAATCTTGTTATCAGCTTAATATGAGGGTTTTGTAAGAGCACTTTCTTGCCTGGTGAAAAAAATTCATCAGAATTTGTCTTCATGCAAGATGAAAGGAATAGCATATTATCAACACAAAATAAATAGTCAGATAACACTTATATACATAGCATGTACAGGTGCTTTTCAAAGATCTTTACCAATCTTGGCTCTGCCAAATATTACCATAATATTATAAAGGGATTATTATTTAGTTTTTTTCGGTTATGAGAACATAGAAATTAAATAACTTGACCAAGGTAATTTGATGGTAGTGATAGAGTCAGAATTTGAATCTTACAAAGTCTAATTTTTAATCCATCAGCTTCCTAGTACACTACATTGCCTCCTCATTGTGAATTAGATATATTCCTAAGACATAATATCAGGAATAGATAGAATATACAAGTTTTATTTTTAATTATCTTTGAATAAGGGAATATTCAAAAGTAGGTGTTTTTGCATTTTGGAAAAAGAATGTTCTCTATATGGCTAGCAGGAGCTGTGAGATAAGGGGTCTATAAAATCATATTTGCTTCTCTTTAGATTTGAGTTTAGTGATTTTGGGACAAATTATTTTAAAGCTCAATATATTTACCTTTTGACTTTACTGGAATTCATGACTCCCAAACTGGCATTTAGAAACAGCAAAAATTTAGCAGACAGAAACAGACACATTCAGCAAACATGTTTCAGCAGATTGTTAAAGACTGAACAAGGGAAATATCTAGCAGGGGAAAAAGAGTCTCTAGTGGCATCAGAAACAGTACATTGAAGCAATCACAAAGTTAGGCAAAGATATTATAAAACCAAGAAGATCCTTTAGAAAGACTGACTCAATCTCCATTGCTAGGCTGCTGGTCATAATTGCTCTCAAATAAGTTCTTTTCCTTTCTCTACTTTACTGTTAATTGCTAGTAGCTAACCTCTGCAACATATCCCAGGCTCCTTTGCTTAGGGCGGCTCTGGCTAATGTCTCAGGGAGAGATGGGACGATTGAGAAGAATAGAGAGCATATATCTTCTCCATTATTATTATTTTTTTCTGTCTTTGTGTCCTTGGCAAAGGCTATATTTCTTCTGTGCTTCTAGTTCCCATGGCTGCCCTTCTTCTGTTTTAACAGTTCTTGCCTAGTGGCTCAGACTCCAGGGCTCTGGTAAACCTCAGATGGTAATGGGTTCCTTTTCTTGCTAAACTGGATTGTCTTACCATTTCTCATTGTTCACACTTTTGGCTCATCTAATAACTTTGTAACCCTTCTCCATAACACATTTCCTACAATGAAATTTCTGCTCTGGGCTTTGTTTTCATGACTAAATGCTATTGATGTGATTTTATTTTTTTGTAAATAAACAGGATAGGAGTTAAAAGAAACTAACATGTTGATTTCAGATGCTTATGGAAATTCCAAGTATTATAATTTATTAAACATATGATTTGATTCATTTAATAGGTCTGCAGATCAGAAGTAAGGGCAGCATAGGGGTTAAAAGAGATAGAATTATTACCATATTATGAATAAAATTACCTAGACATAAAGCATAGTGGAGAAAAGTGGCTGAGAATAGATACTCCCAAAGAATCAAATCAAGGAGTAAATAGATGGAAAGGATTGGTATAGAAGACTGATGAACACAGGAGAAAGCTGACAATAATGCATACATACATATGTGTATGTATATATATGCATGTGTTTAACAACACAGAGTATTTAGTGAACTCTAGAAAAGATAAGGGCTGAAAATTTTCCACTGAGTTCTGGAGAAATATTTTAAAATTGGAGACCTATTTTTTTTTTTGGAGGAATGAATCACTAAAATAGTTAAAGTGTTAAGGATTGAAAAAACATGATACATTTTTATTCCATCTAGAATTTCTGTTTTTTTGAACATAACATCAGATAAGGCCAATTGTAGCCACAATATGAATTAGGTTGATTCCTAAAAGTGCAAAAAGGAGGGTTGTTAAGGTTTCTGATGGAGTGAATCAAAAATCCAGACATGGATCCAAGATCAAGAATATGAGACAAGGAAGAAATGAATATCAAAGGGTAGAGAGATTGCTGGTCCAACATGCTAAGTATCATTAGGGTATAGAAAATTAAGTGTTCTATTATCTTAAGAGGAAGATGATGGTACTGCTCATGACTGACATAAGTGAAACCACTATTACAGATGGGGCTAATTTAAACAAAATAATTGATAAAAAATAATAAGGATCGGTGCAAGACAATATCTTTTAATGACAAGGAGATATATAGGACAAGAGGATGTGAAACACTTTATGTAGAGGTTGAAAATGAAGAAGAGTTTATTTATGATGGACTGGGAGATTCAGTGACCATGATGGTATGGGTTGTGAGAAATGTCAATAGTGGAATGATGAATTTGTGGGCAATACATGTAGAATAGTATTGATAGGACAGAGCGTGACTTATAGTCATGATTGTATTTTATCTCCTATCTAGTAGTTCTAAACTGCTCCAAGTTACCAAACATCCAAAGCCTCTCTCTACTTTTTCTGTAACATGGAGGCTTGGGGGCACTTTATGCTCTTAAAAATTATCCATATATGGATTTTTTTCTTCACTATCAAATTTCTATATGCTGGAGTGTGTGTATACACACACACACATATATATTTAGTGATATAATTATATCATAAATATATCATTAATATATTTAGTAATGTAATATTTATATTTTATTATGTATATATTTAAGTCAACCTGTCTCAGCCTTCTAGAGGCTGTTAAAGAGAATGGAGTAGGGGCACCTGGATGGCTCAGTGGTTGAGTGTCTGCTTTTGGCTTAGGTCATGATCCTGGGGTCCATGCAGGGAGCCTGCTTCTCCTTTTGCCTATGTCTCTGCCTCTCTCTCCCTCTCTGTGTCTTTCATGAATAAATAAATAGGGATCCCTGGGTGGCGCAGCAGTTTGGCGCCTGCCTTTGGCCCAGGGCGCGATCCTGGAGACCCGGGATCGAATCCCACGTCGGGCTCCCGGTGTATGGAGCCTGCTTCTCCCTTTGCCTGTGTCTCTGCCTCTCTCTCTATCTCTCTGTGACTATCATAAATAAATAAAAATTAAAAAAAATTTTTTTGAAAAAAAAATGAATAAATAAATAAAATCTTAAAAAAAAAGAGAGAGAATGGAGTATTCTTTGTGAATTAGGTACTCAGATAAAGTTAAGGGTAAAATTTAAGGAAGATGGGATTAGCAAGAACTTTTCTGGTCAATTTTGTTTTCTGTGTGGTTTATCCAGAAATTGTAACTTTAGCTAAAATGTTTATACGTAATCATACCTTAAAAAAAGGAACTATATTAATTTTGAACTCTGAAACTCTAAAATAGTGTGATTCAGGAAAATGACAAAATAAACCTCCCTCGTTGCAATTTAAATCATCTATAGGACATTTTGGTGGTTTCTGATTTCTGATGCTAACTTGGTGATTCTCTTATACATCTTTTACTCAGTCTTGTCTTCTTTTTGCTAGGTGTCTATTAAGAAGGCCTATTCATCAAACCAAAATCTATTTAATTAGGAACACTAAAGGTAAAAAATATTAGTAACCTTTCCAAAAATACATTGAACAAGCTTTTGAATTATAGACTTGAATTATTTTACACTAACATTTCCCTCCACTAACAAATATAAATGACATTTGGCAGAGTTTCAGAAGAACCACCAAAGCTTAAATCAAACATTTGGAGAATCTACTCAAGCAAGGGATTCCTAAAGTATGTGCAATAATTTATCTGCACTGCTTCTTAGAAAACATTCCAACCAATGTTTGAAAGAAAATAAAATCCTAATCCTTTAAAGTTCCACTGAGTTGAGTTCCAGGAAGAAAAATCAAGCACAGTTTAGTTCTTCTCCTACATGAATCATTTACCCTAGTGTATGTTATGTATGTAGTTAACTAGACACAAAAGTACAGATGTCTTTGGGTTGAAATAACTCTTTGCACTCTTTTGCAGGAATCCCTTGTGCCTCTTAGGCATGAGGTTATGCTTGCTCTAAACAAAACCAAAAACTCTTGCAACTGCACAAAGTTTTTTCTTCTAGTAAAAAGGAGACAAAGGATCCTGCCCTGTTCTTTTTCAGATCTTGTGTTAGAAAATAACAAAGCTGAAAATATAAAGTAAGAAACATGGACTTGAGGAGAGATATATTTAGCAGTTCTTGCTTTTATTTTTTTCTAACTATATTATTTTTTCCTATGTTAGATAAATTTGCTTGGAATTTATGGAGGGTGTGTATGCTTGCTCACAATACAGAAAAATGAAAACAAAATAAAAGGGGAGGAAAATGGAAAAAAGAAAAGTACTAATACTTTGTATACTAGGTAATATGCTAAACATTTTTATAAATATTTTATTCCACAATTTTCTAAAATTTTTATTAAGTCTATCATAAATCCCATGGGGGAAAATATTCTCACTGAATTTATTATAAATGCTAACCATGTGAAAAATATTTAAAAACAAAACAAAGTAATTATGCTAAACTTTCCCTCTTGGAGGCTATTAGAAATAGTATCAATTAAAAATAGTATCTAACAGGGGTACCTAATGTGGTGTGACTTCACAAGACCTTTCTTTTTTTTTAAGATTTTATTTATTTATTCATGATAGACACACAGAGAGATAGAAGCAGAGACACAGGCAGAGGGAGAAGCAGGCTCCATGCAGGGAGCCCGATGTGGGATTCAATCCCAGGACTCCAGCATCATGTCCTGGGCCAAAGGCAGGTGCTAAACTGCTGAGCCACCCAGGGATCCCCTCACAATACCTTTCTAATAACCATAAAATAGTTGACTATGAATCTTTGTCATCATTAGAAAGTTCTGTATGTAGACAACTAGGAATTTTTATTCATACATGTACTAATATTACAGCAACATAAAGTGAATATTTACTCAGAATCTTAGCTGGGAAACTTTGGATCTTAATATTCTTTTCTTTTTTAAAATGAATTTATTAAGTTTTAGAGAGAGAGGGAGCGTGAGCAGGGGAAGGGGAGAGAGAGAGAATCTCAAGCCGACTTCCTGCTGATTTGTGGAGCCTGACATGGGGCTGAATTTCATGGCTATAAGATCATGACCTTAGCCAAAATCAAGAGTCGTGCACTTAACTGACTGGGACACCCAGGTGCCCCCTTAATATTATTTTTTAGATAAAAATCACAACTTATCTATATTCATCCAAGTTATTACAAGCAAGGATTTTAGAAGCGACGGCATTAACTTTCCACACAGCTGCCTTTTACATCAGGTAGCCAATCTGAGACCTGCGTATAGATGTGTTTTACAGTATTAGAAGGCAAACTTGGGAATTATATTTCCATGGCTGTAGGGCAATGACTCTAAATTGGATTACTCCTACATCATTAAATCTCTTTTGTCTTTAACTATATAATTAAAACCTATAAACAATTTCTGGGACAACTCAAGCAATAAATCCACAG
This sequence comes from Vulpes lagopus, assembly GCF_018345385.1. Taxonomy (NCBI): domain Eukaryota; kingdom Metazoa; phylum Chordata; class Mammalia; order Carnivora; family Canidae; genus Vulpes; species Vulpes lagopus. The sequence continues at coordinate 112,859,743 of NC_054829.1, read as the reverse complement.
AGGTCAATTTTTATGTGTTAGAGAGGAAGAATGAGGTTTCTACTTGGAAATTAATGGAAGACTGAATAATATCACGGGTAGGGGGAAAGACGTATTTTGAGGAATCAAGGCCTGTTCATATAATGGGCAAAACAGTTGAGCCAGCCTCCCACAAATTATAGAGGATATGTACTATGGAATATAATTTTTACTCAGAAACTTGGGAATTAAATAGTTTAAATATAAACACATCTTATATATGACTATAAAGATGTAGTTTAAAAATAGTGCTTTATATTTAAATTTATTTAATAGGGTCTTTTTTTAGTAAAAATATATTCATTTCTTCATATCATGGCCTTTACCTCCTCTTTTTGAAAAAGTGTATATATGTATATAATATGTATAGCATACAAATCATATATATGGTGCATAATATAACAGACATATACACACATATATATCATTTTACATTATATATATGTAACCAAATAATTCTAAATACAGTCTAGTTTTATCTTTTTATTCCACTATTATTGAAAATGAGATTGGCATAAAGGATAAGTATACATTAAGAAAAAAATGTCTGCAAAGTTGATTTTTCCTCCCTGGTAGGCTGATCCTGCTGCATATTTGATAAACCATGGTTACCATGCATTTAATGAATTTACTTCTAACAAGATAACATCACTTTGTTTAAAATTATTCACTGCTTTTATTTGTGAGTGGCTGCTGATCATAGCTTTGCTATAGCAAAAGAATTGTGTCTTATTTCTACATCCTATTCTGATTTTGAAATGAACTATTAGTTCTGTCACTTATACAATTTGATAAATAATAGCTGTTGAATGTTTTTATTTTGAAGGCGTTACTTGCATTGCCTGGACAATGTCTATTAAATGGCTGATCAACGTCTGTTGGATAGAAAACATAAATTCTTTATAGGAAAATAATTGAGCCCTGAGATAGAAGAACATAAATATAAAATGCATTGCCTTTAATTCCTTTTCTGTTTTCAAAGTTCACAATCTGCTGGGAGATATTCGTTAGAATGATGTATGTGTTTAATTTCATCCAAATAAGCAATAGAAGAAGTTTGAGATCTTAAGAATACTTTGTTTATTACAACTCTACAAATTAGTTGTGATCTATAGTTTCACCCTTTTTTAGAGAAATAGAAGTTTGTCTTTTTTATTCTTTGATTTACATTATTGATCTGGGACCATCTTAATTCTCATGTAACTACGTACATCTTCATTATGTCACAGGAAGCACTGAGCACCTTGCTTCCCTATTGCTTTAGCAATTTCATCAACCTTTTGTATTGTGCACTTCAAGTCAGGCAGCAACTGGAGGACAATGTGGAGAATAACAAGGACCTCTCAGGGATGTAAAACCTCTTCTCTGGAGTACCGTTGCTACATTTGTTCCATGAGAAGGAATTTATGAATACTACTGTTGTATTTTTATGACTCTATAAGCCAGCTTTAAGGATTGGACTAAATAATTTACATCACTTCTGTTTTGCTAAATCTCTAGTCCTGCCACATTTTTTTCTTCCTTTTTGCTTATAGCTAACTAAACAAGTTCACATCAGTTATAAGCATTTTCCAAACCCTTCTTGTGATAGGTTATTTATTTGCTTAAAGAGATGACAAAATTATTACATGAAGTATTCCAAAATGTTGGCATTCTGTCTGTGGCAGGGACAACTACTGATGGAAAAGCAAATCATAATCCTATTCCACAGTGTAGTTATTGTTCAAAATTAAGAGCCTGACCTCTATCAACATTACCTAGTAACAAAAGGTGAACTTAAGAAATGCTTATATTTCCAGCCAAGGCAATTAAGACTGGATATTACTTCACCCCCTTTTCTCTTCTTGGTTTTGCTGCCTGGATGGCAATGGACAACCTTGAAAGCCACATGTTGCGGAAGTCAGAGCCTCTGTCAGCCTGTTTCTGAATGCCTGTTTCCAGTCAAATCCATTGCTCTTTCTCCTTGCAGATCAGGAACAACTACTTTTACATTTGTGTAATTGAGCAGCAAATTTCTAGTGTGGTAAGCCACAGGTATTTTTAGTGTTTATAATATTTAATGATTATTATCATCAATATGAAATCAATATTATTTTTGTCACATAGACATTTTATTCATGTTAGGCACTAACTCCAATTTATATATGGTAATAAATTTTCATTATTTTGGTCTCCACTAATTCTGAATTAAGACCATTCAGTATTGGCTTGATTGAAATTTACCCCTGCAATTTCAATGAATGAAGAAATAAGTAAAATAATTAGTTAAAAAAATTAGTTAAGAAGCTCTAGAGGTAGACATTTAACATAATAAAAGTATGGAACATTTGCAGAAATGTAGTTACATATGATACAGATTAATGAACTAAAAATCAAAGACAGAGAGGCCTGGGTTTCATCTAAAGGTCTGCCCTTTTTTTCTTTAACTATTATATATATTTCTCAGTGCTCATTAAGATAAGTGTACTCTTAATTCTCTTAACCTGTTTCACTTATCCCTCCACCTGCCTCTCATCTGGTAACTACTTGCTTATTTCCTGTATTTAAGAGTCTGGTTTTTTTTTTTTTTTAATTTTGTTTTTGTTTTTTGTTGTTGTTGTTGTTTGTTTGTCTCTCTGCTTTGGTCATTTGTTGTTTCTTGAATTCCACATATGAGTGAAATCATATGGTATTTGTCTTTCTCTTACATTTCACTTAGCATTGTACCCTCTAGGCTCATTCATATTGTTGTAAATGGGAAGACTTCATTATTTTTATGCCTGAGTAATATTTGTGCATGTGTGTGTGTCTGTGTGCATGTGTATCACAACTTCTATATTTATTCATCTGTAGATAGACACTTGGGTTGCTTCCATGTATTAGCCATTGTAAATAATGCTGCAGTAAACATAGGGGTGCATATATCTTCTTGAATTATTGTCTTCCTTTTCTTTGGACAAATACCCAATAGTGGAATTACTGAATCATATAGTAATTCTATTTTTAAGTTTTTAAAAAACTTCCATACCATTTGCCACAGTGGCTGCACCAATTTGCATTCACACCAACACAAAGATTCCTTTTTCTCTCTATCCTACCAATACTTGTTATTTCTCCTGTTTTTGATTTTAGTCATTCTGACAGATATAAAGTGATATCTAATGGTGATTTTGATTTCCATTTCCTTGATGACTTGAAATGTTGAATATCTTCTCATGTGTCTATTGGCCATCTGTACATCTTTGGTGAAATGTCTATTCATGTCTCTGTCCATTTTTAATTGGATGATGATGATGATCATTAAAGTTATTGTTATTTTTGGTGTTGGGTTTTATAACTTTATATATTTTGGATGTTAGCACTTCAATGGGTATGTCATCTGTAAACATCTCTGATTTAGAAGGTTGTTTTTTTATTTTATTGATGGTTTTCTTCACTGTGCAAGATCTGCCATCTTAACTGAATGATTTTGACATTTTTTTAAAAATTATTTATGATAGTCACACACACACAGAGAGAGAGAGAGAGGCAGCCACACAGGCAGAGGGAGAAGCAGGCTCCATGCACCGGGAGCCCGACGTGGGATTCGATCCCGGGTCTCCAGGATCGCGCCCTGGGCCAAAGGCAGGCGCCAAACCGCTGAGCCACCCAGGGATCCCTTAACTGAATGATTTTGAATAGGATATTTAATTTCTTTATTTGAAAAATTAATATGTTAATTAAATTTACCTTAAAATATTACTTCACATTGACAGAGATCACTGCTACAACTAAAGAGCCTCAGGTATTTCTGAGCCCATTGTTCTGACCAAATTTTGGGTGATGTTGAGGAGATAGTCAATAAGAAGTGGAGGTACAGAATAATTCACTCATGAAGTGTAAAGGGAAAATCAACAGCATACTACAGGGAGGGAGGGCGTTCGGAAGTCTACCACCTATATAAGTAGATTTCTTCACTCCCTGTGACGTCTACTGTGAAGCTCACTGAGTATTTCCTCACTCCCATTGCTGTGTGAGCCACATCTATCACTCTCTGCTCTGAGAGACAATATAGGCTGCTTGGTTTCCTTTTGAGAGTTTATAATTTGAGTACTATTTCACTAGAAAAATCACCATTAATGTGCCCTGCAAATGATAAAACCTTGATGGAAGAAGGCAAGGGAAAGTCTGAACAATGAGAGAATTTGAAATATTTATCATTGAAAGGATGATTAAGTTTCCACTATTAGCAGAGTGTATACATAATCACTGTTGGGTTTTAGCCAATGGCTATATGATAGATCTTAGATAATTGCAAAATAAAACTCCTATATGGAAGAATTATGGAAAACTGAGAATTTTGAAGAATTAGAATGATTAATGTGAAGCTCACCAAAAAACTCAGTTGTCAACCTAAAGGCAATTAGAATACTGAGGCAAATGCTTAGTTTCCTTATCTGGCTTGGGCTAAGAGACAGAAGAATCTTTTTGCATCTTATGAAATAGTAAACCAAACCGAACAAATGAACAAAAACCTGACAACAACACAAAGATACACCTACTGTCGCCAAGAAAATAATTTATTGAAAATCCTTTTGTGTTGAATCTCCCAAGGATAAGAGCCATACAGAGTAGGTGATTGGATTATTTTGATTTTTTGTCAGTGGTCTCCAGACTACAGTTGGATGCTAATAGGTATTATTCTGTTCTATTCTAGGCATTGCTTTTTCTATAATATACACAATTTCAGACAACACAAGTAAAATTATGAAATAAAATTTTCTAATTCACTATTCAGGCCACCTGGTTATATTTCTTCTGATCATGATACACATTTTGCTGTACAGAAATGATCAAGGAACTAATAATATTACATGGAAATAACATTTATTGTCATCCTTAGAACATTGTCTTTTTGGAAATTATAATTGGTAATTTAGGGGCTGCCTGGGTGGCTCAGTTGGTTAAATGCCTGCCTTTGGCTCAGGTCATGATCTCAGGGGCCTAGGATTGAGCTCTGAGTCAGACTTCCCTGCTCAGTGAGGTGTCTGCTTCCCCTTCTTCCTGAGTCCCTTCTCTCTACTTGTGCTCTCTTTCTCTCTCTCTCTCTCTCAAATAAATAAATAAAATCTTAAATTTAAATCTTTAAATTTAGATACTTGATACTTAAATCAATTAGTGAAAAATATTTTAAGGATTGTCTTAGTAGATTAAATAAATTTAAGGATTGTCTTAGTAGATTAAATACATTTGTGAAGAAATTGAATATGAAAATAAATAGGCACAGGTTATATTACAAAAGTGTCTAGGGTTGGTATGAGGGGATGTGAAAGAATAGAATTATACTATTGTACATTTTTCCTGCTTCACATAATTTTTCTTCAATTTTGCTTGAAGTCTGGTGGTTCCACACCCAGTTTTAGATTTATATGTACCCAAGGAGGAGCACACCAGTGGCCAAGACATTTAATAAGGCATACTTCTAAAGAGGCTTTGGGGTGGGTGATGCCATGGCCCATGTAGCAAAATCAGAATCAACTAAAAACAGTCCATTAACAAGCAATAGAGAAATAATGTTCTACTTCTTTACCTGAAAAATATCATGACACCTACTTGTATGGGTACAGTTTAGCACAGAGGATGCTATTGTCATTTCCAGGGGTGTTTACCTATTGTCCAGTGCCATTTGGACATCCAAACTATGGAGGGAAAAATAGAGGAGGTTGGCCAGGAAGGTACAAAACTAAAAAAATTAATCTATTCTTATCTACCTTCTCCACTCAGCTCACAGAACACAGAGAGACAATTATATCCCTGCTAAGTGATTAGAGTTTCACTCTGAAGAAAATGAATAGACCAATTGAAAAAAGCACTTGCTCTTTTTAGACCACTGATTACACTCTAATGCAAAAGAAATATCACTGACAAAGCACCACAGATCAATGTCTATGAATAGACTGGTCCAAAAAATAAGCATACTTTCTCATACACCTATAAATGATTTATTGTGAAATTTGAGTGAGAATCTATGGATGATTAGATAAAAATCAACTAAAAATCATCAAGTAGTGATAATGGGTGGAGAGAAGAGGAGATGAGGAAGGGATAATTTTCAATATAAGCCATTTAGTTACATTTGATTTTGAAACTACTTAATTTAAATTCTAAGTGAAATTTATCATGAGTGGGAGGGATAGAGCAAGAAGAAAATACCATGCATATTACAACTTGATTGAGATGAAAGCTAATGAATATCCAAGCATAATTATTCCTAGTTTATATGTACTCCCACAGTTAAATATTAGTTATATATATACAGGCACACACACACACGGGAACAATAATGCTTTTGAAAATGCAATCTCAATCCTTTTATAATTTAGTGGAGTTTTATTTTGATGCTGTCACTACAATACTTAGATTGTACTTTATTAACAGATGAATTTTCTCTAATAACTGTTAAATTTATAGCATGTTAAGTGTCATTTTTAAAGTAATTTTATTTTAACCCATAATCAACCCATTAATATTTAATGAAAATCCAGAGTATGACATATGTAGAACAACTTTTAGCTGGTTCAAATTTGATTATTAGTTTTAGGGTGATTATATTTTGGCATTTTATGTTAATTTTTTAATAAAAGGGAAAAATTCAAGTGAAAAAACCTGAAGTCGGTAGTTAATAGAGGCCACATATCCTCCTTTCCTACCTTCTCTGTAGAGATTAATAATAATAATAAAACCCTTTTTTTTACCCTGTGTGTCAGAGATCTCCAAGACCTCAATGACTCACTTTTCTATATTCCAGTACCTGAAAAGTTTCCAAAATTTTCTTCATGTATCATTTTACCTTCTGCCTGAAAATTTTTTTTTCCTATTCTATGGTTTCTCACTAACCAAGTATATGGAAAGAATCACTTATAATTTAAACTATTTCTATCACTCTCTTACTTGCTTATGTATCTTTTTTCTGTCTTTTGACAATATTCTTTGTTTACTTCTATTGTAACACATTTCATACAGTGTTTTAAGAAAAATGGTAATGGCTTTCAGAATCCTTACCTACTTTACCAATAAACCTCAAGCAGAAGTATGGACCTGTAGTATCTGACCAGAGTTAAATATGAACTAAAAGAACCCACATATAAAAATATAAAGCAGGGAACCTGAGTGGCTCCATCAGTTGAGCATTTAACTCTTGGTTTCAGCTCAGATCATGATCTCAGGGTCATGAGATCAAGCCTGGAATCAGGCTCCATGCTTAGAGGGGCATCTGCTTGAGATTCTCTCCTTCTCTCTCTTCCTGTCCTCTGCTCACTCACTCTCTCTAAAATAAATAAACAAATCTTAAAAAAAATATGAAGCACATTTAGTTTTCAGTTGGCTTTGTGATTCTATCAATTAGGCCGACCCATTATTTTTCTAGTATGTTTCCAGATAGTCTGGAGTACAAAAGATCTTCCACAGAAGGGTAGAAGGAGACCACCCATTTTGTAGCAAGCATACACATTCTTTGTTCCAATTATTCAATCACACACTAATTTAGATGTAGCTGAGATGGGATTATAGAATGTAATTAAAGGTTCATTCTGAGTTACTTAGAATGGAGGTTATTTCAAGTGGGTCTAACATATTCAGGTTGATATCCTTTAAAAAGGGTCTAGACCTTTCCTAAACTCTTTTTTAATATTTTATTTATTTATTAGAGAGAGAGAGAGAGAGAGAGAGAGAGAGGCAGAGACACAGGCAGAGGGAGAAGCAGGCTCTATGCAGGGAGCCCGACATGGGACTCCATCCCAGGACTCCAGGATCACACCCTGGGCTGAAGGCAGAACTAAACCACTGAGCCTCCTGGGCTGCCCAGCCCTTCCTAAACTTTACAGACTTGAAACAGCAACTGGATCTGCAGTCAGTCTCCCTTGCCCATGATTACTTCCATCCTGACAACTCTGTGGATTTCATGGTGGCCTAGCCAGCCCCATACTTGTTTAGTTATAGTAAATCATACGTATGTGCATGTTTGTGAGTATGTATTAGTATAATGTATTGGTGTGCTCCTTGATACAACCCTGATTGATACAAATTTTGTGTCACTATACAATAATATATCTATAATAAGTTTGGTACCTTACCTGTTTGAAATTTGGGTAGATGTACACATTTTAAAGAAGAGAAAGCATTCCTTACTGCTGTGATCTCAATCACAGAAGCTGTCAGAAGCCACATAGTATGGAAGTAGTGCAGCCTGTGGCCAACCAAGGTAGTGCATTGACATTCAAACATTTAATAAGGAAATCATGGATATTCAAACAAAGTTAAACAACATGCTGGTCAAACAAAGTATACCTCCCCAGGATTCTATGCACAGGCCATGTGCTTTTACTACAAATGACAGATACCCTTTGTTTTCTTTCTACAACTGACTTTATACTCTGCTGCCTTTACCTTTGTCCAAAGCTATGTGAATCAGTGCTTTGACCTTTAGCTGCAGCCAGCAAACAACTCTCTACACGTAGGAAGAGCAAGGGGAAGAAGACAGACTATTGCGGAATGGGCCCTGCAAAATTTTTCAGTATTTTCTGATATTGCATCTGTTATGATGTCATGTCTAATAATTAATTGTATGCACAGCAGAGGGTTCCTGACTTCTGACACACATTTCCTCTTATTGAGATATGAACTGTGCATTGTTATAAATTTGAGACGACAAAAGCAAATATTTTAGATATCATTGTAATATTATGTGCCTTTATCTTATTTATATTTTGTGATTTCTGACCCAACTAATATAAAGCATGGAATAAACTTCATTTTATAAAATAAATTAAAAATTTTTATTGTTCATGAAAGTATCATACAAAGGGAGGGATTTTAATTAATAATTACTTTTACTTCAAATTTGTACTGATTCTCTGGGATAAAGACTTAGCTAGCATACTGCCAATTGTTCCTTAGCTGTCATATATTAAAACTTCCTCAGACTTGGATAGTACTAGTACTTTATTTTTATATCATTGCTTCTTTATGTGGAAGATATCTGGAATTTGACCTATACATAAATTAAATATGTTTTAGCATCTCTAAAAATTTAGTGTTTCCTCCCCACTGTCCTCCCCACTCCACTCCCCACTGTTTCACTCTCTATTGAAAAAAATGAATGAATGAAATAAAGTTCTTGGGTGCCTTTGACTATATCAGTAATGACTCCTTTGTGAATATGATTCCATTTTATCACAAGGCACTGACCATTGCATGCAACTGTTTATCTCAAATGTTTGTTAGTTAAAGGCAAATTTCCTTTTTAAAAATATTTTATTTATTTATTTGTGAGAGACACAGATAGAGAAGCAGAGGTATAGCAGGAGAAGCAGGCTCCCTGCAGGGAGTCTGATGCAGGACTTAGTCCTAGAGCCCAGGATCACAGCCTGAGCCAAAGGTAGATGCTTTACCACTGAGCCACCCAGGTCCCCCCAAGGCAAATTTACTTTTATTAAAAAGTGCCTATTTCCATTTGAAAGTCACTGATACTGGTGTATGAATATTCCTGTTCCCTACTTTCTTGCCTGCATTCAAAGTTATGTGATTTTAAAATTAGAAACAGATGCTTATTGTCTGTCATTTTAACCCCTGTATTTTGTTTAAGAACCTGTGGAAGAAGATTTTAAAAGTATCCAGTAGACTGAGGAGATGTTACTGCTAACCTATTACCAGTTGCAAACTAAGCACTTTGGTCTCCAATTAGGGAAGAGCTAAATAGTCCCGGAAACAATTTGCAAGACTTCAGGATAGTCTGCAACATCTGATGGAGTAGCAATAAATGCAGTAGCTATGGAACCCATCCTGACACCTCTCGTTGGGCACAACATTTTCAGTAATAACTTATTTCTATTTTTTTCTTTAGTATTTTTATAGAAGTAGAGGACAGGCATGATTTCCCATGGGTATTGAACAGAAATGCTGCCATATAGCACAGGACTATCTGATCCAGCATCAGCCATATCCAATCCAATGAGTACATCCCTCTGTTGCATGGAAGGCAATGTCCATATAATGCAGAAAAATATATATGCTACACAGGTGATCAAGCTCACATTAGATACCTTAACGTTGGAATCGTAGCCAATAAGAGATGGGGTTCCCAAAAAGCTGCCTGTATCTGTATCTAATTAATACTGTATCAAAGTTCATCTGCCAAAAATATAGGAATGATGAGAAGGGTGGGGAGACAATCCAAAGATAGCAACACTGGAAGCTGCTGGTACCACTATGATAAAGAGACAAAGGGCAAAGAGGAATGTTGCTACATGAAGCCACGGAGAAGAAGCAGGTCTCTAAGGAGTATCCTGGGCTGTATGTAACTAAAGATTCAGATGCAATGAAACGCCGGGACACCAGCACCCCGATGTTTCTAGCAGCAATGTCCACAATAGCCAAACTGTGGAAGGAGCCTCGGTGTCCATGGAAAGATGAATGGATAAAGAAGATGTGGTTTCTGTATACAATGGAATATTACTCAGCCATTAGAAACGACAAATACCCACCATTTGCTTCAGCGTGGATGGAATTGGAGGGTATTATGCTGAGTGCAGTAAGTCAATCAGAGAAGGACAAACAATGTATGTCCTCATCCATTTGGGGAATATAAATAATAGTGAAAGGGAATATAAAGGAAGGGAGAAGAAATGTGTGGGAAATATCAGGAAGGGAGACAGAACATAAAGACTCCTAACTCTGGGAAACGAACTAGGGGTGGTGGAAGGGGAGGAGGGCGGGGGGTGGAGGGGAATGGGTGACAGGCACTGAGGGGGACACTTGATGGGATGAGAACTCGGTGTTATTGTGTATGATGGTAAATTGAACACCAATAAAAATTAACTCATTAAAAAAATAAATGTAATTTAACAGTTACATTTAGATTTTGAGTAATTGTTCCTCCCAAGATATCATAACTATCAGAAATATCCTGGCTTCTTGCTTTCCCATCTTCCAGTCTCCTGACAGTGACTTTCATTGGCTGAACTCAACCAGAAGACAGATGAGGAAGGATACTGAGAAACATAGCTGATAGAGTCAGGAAATAGGTCTGAGAGCAAATGGGCTGAAGAGCTGATATAGAATCACTTCTACTTGAATTTCTAATTAGTCAGTTACCAGTAGCTATTCTGGGGGTGGTTTCTGTCAATCATATTAGTCCTTATGGAGAAGAGTTTAAACCAAAGCATAAATGTGAAGGCTAGAGTCTGTGAGAGGCTGCATAAGAGCCATAAAGAGCTCTGAATTTGTCTTGAAATTAGTTGTCCATAGACTTGCCAGTGGTTTTTATTTTTTTAATTTAAATTTTTATTTTAATTCTAGTTAACATACAGTGTTATGTTAGTTTCAGGGGTACAATATAGTGATTCAACATTTCCATATATCTCCCTATGCTCATCATGATGAGTGCCCTCCTTAATCCCCATCACCTATTTCACCCATTCCCCACCCCACCCCCTCTGGTAGCTGTCAAATTGTTCTTTATAATTGAGTCTGTTTCTCCCTTCCTCTTTCCCTCTCTCTCTCTCTCTCTTTCTCTCTCTCATGTTCTTTTCCCTTTGCTCATTTGTTTCTTACATTCCACATATTTGTTAAATTATATGATATTTGTTTTTCTCTGATGACTCATTTCACTCAGCATTATACTCTTTAGGTCCATCCATGTCATTGCAAATGGGAAGATTTCATTCTTTTTTTATGGCTGAATAGCATTCCATTGTGTGTGGATAGATGATAGATAGATAGATAGATAGATAGATAGATAGATAGATAGATAGATCATCTTCTTTATCCATCAATCAGTGGACATTTGGGCTGCTTCCATATTCTGGCATCTGTAAATAATGCTGCTATAAATATAAACCAACACAAGTGCTCCTTTTCCTCTGCATCCTTGCCAATACCTTTTGTTTCTTGTATTGTTGATTTAGCCATTCTGACAGGTGTGAGATGATATATCATTATTTTGATTTGCATTTTCCTGATAATAAGTGATGACCATCTTTTCATGTGTTTGTTTGCCATCTGTATGTCTTTTACCAATTTTTAAAATGGACTGTTTGTTTTTTTGGGTGTTGATTTTTTATAAATTGTGTATATACTTTGGTTATTAGTCCTTTATCAGATATATCATTTGCAAATATCATCTCTCATTCTGTAGGCTACCTTTTAGTTTTGTTGGTCATTTCACTGTGCAGAAGATTTAATTCTGATGTAGTTCCAATCGTTTTTTTTTTTTTTTTTTTTTGCTTACTTTGCCTCAGGAGACATATTGTGAAAGAAGTTGCTATGGCCAATGTCAAAGAAATTACTGCCTACGTTCTATTCTGGATTTTTATGATTTTAGGCCTCACATTTAGGTTTTTAATCCATTTTGAATTTACTTTTGTCTGTTATGTAAGAAAGTGGTCCATTTTCTTCTTTTTGCATGTAGCTGTCCAGTTCTCCCAAGACTATTTGTTGAAGAGACTGTCTTCCCCCCAGCCCCCCTTGGATATTCTTTTTTATTTTGTTGAAGATTAATTGACCATGCAATTGCGGGTTTATTTCTGGGTTTTTTATTCTGTTCTATTGATCAATGTGTCTATTTTTGTGCTAGTACCATACTATTTTGCTTAGCACAGCTTTGAAATATAATTTGAAGTCTGGAATTGTGATGCCTCTATCTTTGCATTTCTTTTTCAAGATTGCTTTGGCTATTCAGGGCTTTTGTGGTTCTATACAAATTTTAGGATTGATTGTTCTAGTTCTGTGAAAAATGATGTTGGTATTTTGATATGAGTTGCATTAAAAGTGTAGATTGCTTTGGGGAGTGTCAATCAACATTTTAACAATATTTGTGCTTCCAACCCATGAGCATGGAATGTCTTTCCATTTCTTTGCATTCAATTTCTTTCATCAGTGTTTTATAGTTTTCAGAGCATAGGTCTTTCACTTCTTTTGTCATTATTTTCCCTAGATCTTATTGTTTTTGATACAATTGTAAATGTGAATGTTTTCTTAATTTCTCTTCCTGCTGTTTCATTTTTGGTGCATGGAAATGCAACAGATTTCTGCACATTGAAGTTGTATCCTGTGACTCTACTGAGTTAGTTCATAAGTTCTAACATTTTTTTGGTATGGTCTTTAGGATTCTCTATATTTAGTATCATGTCATCTACAAATAGTGAAAACTTTACTTTTATATTACTGATTTGGATTTATTTTATTTTTGTTGTCTGATAGCTGTGGCTAGGTCTTCCAGTACTATATTGAATAAAAGTGGTGAGAGTGGACATATTTGTCTTGTTCAATACCTTAGAAGAAAATCTCTTAGTTTTTCCTCATTAAGGATGATGTTTGCTGTGGGTTTTTCATAGATGACCTTTATTATGTTGAAATGTATTCCCTTTAAGCCTATTTTGTTAAATGTTTTTATACTGACTGGATGTTGTACTTTGTCAAAATGCTATTTCTGCATCTATTGAAAGGATCACATGGTTCTTATCCTTTCTTTTATTGACATGAGGTATCATATAGTTTGGTTTGCAAATATTGAACCAGTCTTGCAACCCAGGAATAAATCTCACTTGATCATGGAGAATGATTTTTAAAAATGTATTGCTGAATCTAGTTTGCTAGTATTTTATTGAGAAATTTTGCATCTATGTTTATGAGTTATTGCCCCAAAGTTCTTTTTTTTCTTTTTTTTGTGGAGTCAATAAAACCAATTACTGGTTTTAGTATACAAAAATTGTATATAATGCTGGCCTCATAGAATAAATTTGAAAGTTTTCCTTCCTTTCCATATCTTGGAATAGTTTAAGAAAGATAGGTATTAACTCTTTAAGTGTCTAGTAGAATTACCCTGTGAGGCCATCTGGTCTTGGAGATTTGTTTGTTGGGAATTTTTTAAATTTTTTAATTCAATATCTTTGCTGGTTATCCATTTGCTCAAAATTTCTATTTCCTCCTGTTTCAGTTTTGTTAGGTTATATTTTTAGGAATTTATCCATTTCATCTAGGTTGTCTAATTTGTTGGCATATAGTTTTTCATAATATTCTCTTATAATTGTTTGCATTTCTGTGGTGTTGGTGGTTATTTCTCTTCCCTCATTTGTAATTTTATTTATTTCAGTCTTTTCTCTTTTTTTCTTCATAAGTCTGGCTAGAGATTTATCAATTTTATTAATTTTTTCAAAGAAACACCTGGTTTTATTAATTTGTTCTATTGTTCTTTCACTTTATATCATTTATTTTTTGCCTTTATCTTTATTATTTCCTTCCTTCTGCTGTTTTTTTTTTTTAAGATTTTATTTATTTATTCATGAGAGACACAGAGAAGGAGGGAGAGAGACAGAGAGGCAGAGACACAGGTAGAGGGAGAAGCAGGCTCCATGCAGGGAGCCTGACATGGGACTCGATCCTGAGTCTCCAGGATCACGCCCTGGGCTAAAGGTGGCACTAAACTGCTGAGCCACTCAGGCTGCCCCTTCTGCTGGTTTTAAGTTTTGTTTGTTGTTTTTTTTCTAGCTCCCTTAGCTACAAGGTCAGGTTATTTATTTGATTTTTCTTGCTTCTTGAGGTAGGACTGTATTGCTTTAAACTTCTCTCTTAGATCCATTTTTGCTGCATCTTAGAGATTTTGGACTGTTATGTTTTCATTTCGTTTGTTTCCATGTACTTTCTAATTTATTCTTTGATTTTCTGTTTTATCCATTCATTGTTTAGTAGCATGTTATTTAAACTCCATGTATTTGTAGTCTTCCCAGATTTTTCCTTGTTGTTGACTTGTAGTTTCATAGCATTGTGGTCAGAAAAGATGCATGGTGTGATTTTGATCTTGAATTTGTTGAGGTTTGTTTTGTGTGTTAATATGTGGTCAATTCTGGAGAATGTTTGGGTATACTTGAAAAGAATGTGTATTCTGCTGTTTTAGGATGGGAATGTTCTGAATATATCTGTTAAATCCATCTGTTCCATTGTGTCATTCAAAGCCATTGTTTCTTTGTTGATGTTCTGTTTAGATGATCTGTCCATCAACATAAGTGGGCTATTAAAATTCCCTACCATTTTGTATTATTATCAATTAACTCCTTTGTGTTTATTATTAACTTATTTCATGTATTCTGGTACTCCTATTTTGGGTGCATAAATATTTAATGCCAGTCTTCAGATCATTCTCTAGTTTACTGACTTGGATGTGGATGATATCTAATTGAAAATGTGGGATGGGGTGAGCTCAGGGTCCTCCTACTCCACCATCTTCCCAAGTTCTCCCCAGATTTTGTTTTTAATTCTATATCCTGAGAGTGCTTCTAATTTCAATTAATCACAACCTTTCACAATTAGGAAAAAATTGCAATTTTATTTGAAGGCAAAATTCTATAACTTACTGGCAACTTCAGTGCTTTCCAGGTAATTCATTATCCACAAAATAAATTCTATTTAAGATTAAAGCTTATTGCCTGAAATTAACCTACTTCACAGCAGAACATATCTATTTATTTATTTATATTTTTTTATTTTTTTAAAGATAGATTTATTTATTTATTTATTTATTTATTTATTTATTTATTTATTATGATAGACACAGAGGGAGAGAGAGAGAGGCAGAGACACAGGAAGAGGGAGAAGCAGGCTCCATGCCAAGAGCCTGATGTGGGACTTGATCCCGGGACTCCAGGATTGTGCCCTGGTTCAAAGGCAGGCACCAAACCACTGAGCCACCCAGGGATCCCCGAATATAATTTTTTTAAATCTTATTTATTTATTACAGATGAGAGAGAGAGAGAGAGAGAGAGAGAGAGAATAAGCAGGGGAAGGGGCAGAGGGAGGGAATGAAGCAGACTCCCTGCTGAGCAGGTATCCTGTGAGGCTCAATCCAAGGACCCTGACCTGAGCTGAAGACAGCTGTTTAACCAATTGGACCACCCAAGTACCCCTCACAGCAAAACAAAATTGAAAGTAATTGCCACATTATCTTCCATGTAGGCTCTAAACACTTGTTTTTTTTTTTTTTTTTTAATTTCTGATGTTTAGTTATTAGCTCAATAAGGTGAGGTTTCTGTTTTATTGTGGTTAACACTTTTGAGGGTTCGGGATAAATAAAAAATATATAATCTCTGACTTCAATGTGTCTCTCTGTGTGGTGTGATATGTAAACAACCTACAATGAAAGGTTGCTGATTCAATTTTTAAAATATTTGGATCAAATACTCTCTGTAGTCTCTGATACTTAAAAATATATGACATATTTAGTTATAAAGCTAGATAAATACATTTTTAAGTGATAAAGCAAGGGAAATAGTTTCTTATAGATTGCTGGATTCCATTATGCACACTCTCATTGTTGCCTCAAGCAGAGTCTTTTTCAAGCACAATCACTTCACTTCTTTTGGAGCCTTAGTATCATTTTCATATGATCAAATATATTTGAATTCAAACACACACTTCAAAACAGGCTGCAAAGAGACGGTATTATTTAATTCATTTTAGAGGTTATGAATATTAAGGATTTGGCTAGTAGTAAAGCTGGCATTATTTAAGTACATTTACTCTTTTCCCAAATTCCCTAGAATACTGAATAAATAATCTGTGAAAGGAATTTGACTTTAGAAAGTACTAAACATTGAAACGAAAAGCTATACTGTAATTTTATGAAGCATGACATAACTTTTGGAATACATGAAAATTCTATGTACTTTGGAAAAATAACTAAAATGTAATAATTTAATGTGCAAAATTGTCATTGCTATTATTTGGCACAATTACTGCATCTAATATAACTTCATAAACTGCTGATAAAATATAACTGTGTTACATATTTTACAGTAAAACATGACTTTTCTTTGATATTTATGTCAAAAATATGTCCTATAGTTAAGAATTTTATTTATTTTTATAAAAGGATTTATTTATTTGTTTTAGAGGAAGAGAGAGAGAGAATCTGGAGCAGACTACCTACTGAGCACAGAGCCCTGATTCGGGGCTCAATCTCACAATTCACAAGATTGCGACCTGATCGGAAACCAAGAGTTGAACACACAACGGACTGAGCCACCCAAACACCCCTAGTTAAGGATTTTTAAAATAAGGTTGATGCTTTATTTATAACTGTATAAAATATTCTCAAGTGAGAATATTATACCTCTCCCTTTTTGTTTCTTTTCATTGTCTTTTTTATTCTCTATCTTTAAAGTATATTCATTCCAGATCAGGAATTTTTAGGTGTATATTGTTTTGTTTTAATTAAAGATTAGAGAATTCTAGCACCTGTTTTATTTCATATATTTCAATTTGAGCCACTGAAGCTAAAATAAGACCTTTATATGGAAGCAATGCTCCTTCTATACTCATTTCTACATTATATGATAATATAAACATTTACCAAAAAATACATGCTGAATTTGACTTACTCAGGAGTAAATAATAAATGTAGGCAATGTTTCAATGAACAACATTTTCCTCTTTGGAAATGACATCAAATAGAGTGATTTTATTTTATTTTTTAACGTGGCAAATAGTGTCCTTTTGAAAATACAGTGTAAAAGAACATTTTTATAATCACATTAAGATACCAATCAAAGGAAAAATATCTCTGAACAGTGAAGGATTAAAACATACAGTGTAGGTATTTTGTCTTTATTTCTTCTTCTTCTTCTTCTTCTTTTTCTTCTTCTTCTTCTTCTTCTTCTTTCTTCTTTCTTCTTTCTTCTTTCTTCTTCTTCTTTTTTCTTCTAAGAGAACAAGGAGAAACTTCTTTTGGCTCCCTATAGTTTACATTGTCTAGTAGAGTTAATATACTATGGTCTGTGTCCTCAAACTTTCACAAACTATTACAGAGTGGAAGAACATTTTGGTCTCTGAGCAGCATTTCAAGTAAAACATTACAGTCTTGTAGACCATTTCTGTGATTAATTTCAAGCAACGGTACTTGTGTTATAGCTATCTTTTAAAGATTGAAGTGCTGCTAAACTGAAAAGGAGATCCAATGTTGTAAAAATAAGGCTATTGGATTACTCCAAACAATGTAGTCAGAGAAAATAATCCAATATCTATTTTCCCAGTAAATTTCTGTGTTAAATTTGCATGTATTTTACATACAAGGATTTCTGAGACCTAATTGATAAAATTATTAAAATATACAGAGCTGTTTAAAGAAATTCAAGTGCTAGAAATATTGAAATGGAAAGGGAAAAAATATATATAAAATCTTAGCAGATTCAAATACAACACCCACAAAGGTATTAAAGAAAGAGAAGTAGGAAAGTTCAAATATATAAAGAAATAATAAAGATTATAAAATGGTAAGAGAAATTCTAAATAGTTTCTCTTTACTAACAAATCCACAAAATTAAAAATGTAAAATACATTCCTGTTTAGGCTTTATGCAAAAGAATAAGAGAATAACATTTTTAAATGAATATAAGCAAATAGTATTTAAGAAGTTAGGTAGTGTTTTTGATAGGATATGATAAAATACAGATAAACAATGAATATAAAACTGCAGTAAAAATAAAATAAAAAATTAAAATGACCAGATAGTGAATGGATTTTATATCAATATTCAAATGATATTAAATGTTTAATTCATAAAGGAGTAAAGCAAGTCTAACCTAGAGTATTAAAAATAGGTAAAGCCTTTAAAGAAACATTGCATTTCTTTAAGGAATTAAAGATAATACTTTTGTATAAATAGATTAGTTTAAAAAATGCATTTGTAAAGAGATCATTCATGACTTTTGACATCTATTTATATTCATCAAGAAATGAATATGCAATATATATGTTATATATATAACAATATATAATGTTAGTGAATTTTTGAGCTTATTATTTCAGTGTAGATATTAATCAAGTTAAATTTCTCATCTACTGTAGGATATTGCTCTAGTAATTCCCAAATTTTCTCTTCCATGTTTTTTTTTTTGCTTGTGGTCCCACAACACATGCAAGTACAGAGATATGTTGGCGGAGTTTTTGGTGATCTTCTTGGGGAGAGGCCCCTCAGTGCTGAAACTGAGGCAACTGTAACTGGGAAGGGCATATCTGACAAAGTGTGGGAATGGGTGGGTAGGGGATGTGGGTTGCTGTGAGCAAGGTAGGTAGTGATTGTGAGGGCCTTGATGGTTCTTACACTTGGCTTTGTGCTTATGCTGAAGTCAAGGTAGGGAAGTGGTGCTTGCCAGCTCCTTAGTTCTTGGCAGGTCTCCTGTGATCTCTGCCCCTCCAGGCCATGCTCTGAGGTGAGTAAATAACTCCCTCCCATCTGCCCCTGATGTTTTTCAAACTGCTCCTTCCTCGTGGTATTTCTACTGGTTGTTCCTAATGCTGTCTCTTGAAGGGCAGGGACTCAGCCTCCTAATGCCTTCTGGACTCTTCCAGAGTGGAGCCCACAGGTTTTTAAAATTCCAAGCTTTATGTCCTGCTGGTTTAAGAACTCAGAAAATTTGGCCCCTCTTGCTTTCAAAGCCAAACTTTATGGGGATTTGTGTTCCCTATGGGGGCTCCCCAGTTTGATAGTTTTTCACTTTCTCCATGCTACTGGCTCCCTCCCTACTGCAGAAGGCCGCAGTTCATTTTGCCCTCAAACTGCATCTTCTCCCTTCCTACCTTCTTAGAAGTGGCCTCCTCTTCACCTTTAGTCCTAGGATTTGTTCTACCGGTCTTCGGATTGATTTATGGGTTATTTATGCTGATATGGCTGTTATCTAGTTGTATCCATGGGATGAAGTAAGGTTAGGGTCCTTCTACTCTGCCATCTTCCCAGCCTTCTCCCTTTTATGATACATTTTTAAATAATGCATAACTTAAGGAGCTTGCCTTGTTGTTTTCATTTATTCTCCTAGGAATTCTATTATCTTCATGTCATTGTTACAATCTTTTTTTTAAAAAAGATTTTATGTATTTATTCATGAGAGACAGAGAGAGAGAGAGAGAGAGAGAGAGAGAGAGAGAGGCAGAGGCACAGACAGAGGGAGAAGCAGGCTCCATGCAGGGAGCCTGATGTGGGACTTGATCCTGGGACTTCAGGATCAAGTCCTGGGCTGAAGGCGGTGCTAAACCTCTGAGCCACCCGGGCTGTCCTCATTGTTACAATCTTAAAAATTGTTAATTAATTTCTAAACAAGAATGTTTAAAAATTTCACACTTTGATGTGAACAAAAGAAATCATGTGATGTCAGAAAGATCTGCCTGTTTATGTTTGTTTAGGCATATTGTTTATATATAGATGTAATTAACTGTATAAGTAATATATATTTCAATTATATATGTATATATAATTTGTACTTACAATAAAAATTTTCATTATCTTTTATGGAGGCATGTAAAACATCAGCATACCCAGCATTTACCTCCTGATAGGTAGAACACCAAAGAATTAAAGTCAGAAAAGAGCTGGAAGACAGAATGTCAATGTAATGATTATATACTATATAAATATCTGTTCTATGAATGAATGTATAGGCAAATATGACAGAGAAAAAAGACTTATGATCTCTATTCTAATAAACGTATAATGAGAATTTTTTATTTAAAAAAAATTCAGAATTTGTTAAGACAAAACCAAATAGCAACCAAAAAAATAAAAGTCTGAGTCTAAATTTGAGATGATAGCTAAATATAATTAGTTAAATTCAAAGAATTCCTTCTATGTGGCCGGGAATATGCTATTATTTTATATAAATTACTTGTTTGAATTACAATAAAAATTATTTGAGATAATATTATTCCATTGTATTGATGAAGGGATTGAGGCTTCAACATTTTAATATGCCAGAGGTGACATAGTCATTAAAAGAATTCTTGAAATCATCTGTTTCTGAAGATAGTAATTGGTTCTTCCCCCAAAAAATTTAGATTAAATTTTCTGAATAATTGTAACAGCAAACATCAATTTCAGTTCAGTTGATTAATGAATGATAAGTCTAACTTGAATATATGAATCACTAGTTTTAAAATTTGATTTGTAAATTTTGCTGTTTACTCTCCATACAGAATAAGTCTAAGGTACACTTTGTCAGTACCAAATGGATTTTTCATTAAATCAATATAAAATAGGAACAATATAAATTAGCCATCACTTACACATTAAAGAAAAAGAATTATAAACATTCCCAAATTATTCCCCATTCTTAAGGAAGTAGTATAAATATGTATTTTGCATGCAGAATGAGAAAACATACAATTTATCCATTATTTACATATTACTGATTGAAAGTTTATGTGTCAGTTATGCAACAGCTGCATGGCCCCATGGTCAAAAGGTGGAGAAGAACTTCACTGAGAGCCATATTACAAAGCACAGTTCAGCAAACTTGGATATTGCAAAATAATACACACATTTTAGGTGAGATCTGAGTAAGCCTTCCCTAGTTTGTTGCTGTCAATCTGTTGAAAGAGAGGCTTGTCATTTTTGTTAAAAAAAGTAAAAGTGCTTTCAAATGAATGTTTTTGTGACAAGGTAGACTGTTAGATTGTCTGCTGCATCTTGCAGTTTGGCCATTAATCATATAAATATGGAGCAGTAACACTGAAGATGCGTGTTTCTAGCTATAACAAAAACAACCTTGTCACAAATGTCAGTTATGTATTCAGCAAGAAATATGAAAAAAAAAAACACAACACCATTTTGGCTCTAGGGAAGGACTTACTCATAATGCTCACTAGAAAATACACTTTTAGATTATTTCTGTTGAGAAATCTGGCAGTTTATCTTTCACTTGCAGTATCCCATCCCTCACTGCCATGTGTCTGAGGAAGGGCCTACAGAAACTGGCTAGAGGTCTCCTAGCAAGCTGTGTCTCATCTGGCTGTCGTCCTTCTCATCCTTCTTAGTATTCACTTTTTGCACCTAAAACATACAATTTTTTTTTTTAAGGGAGAGAGTGAGCGAGTGAGAAAAGTGTGGGGAGAGGCAGGAGAGAGAGAATTTTAAGTGAGCTCTCTCTCAAGAGAGAATCTTAAGTGTTTCTTCCAAGCTAAAACCAAGAATCTGATGCTTAATTCATTAAACTATCCAGGCACACCCAAAATATTCTTAATTTTGGCAAAATCAATAAGGAAACTTCAGATGGATTCATAACTATGTGTGCATATTTTAGAAGACTTCAAAGTACAGTATGTGGGAAAAAAGACACAAAACCATGTGAAAACTCAGATTTTTTTAAACATCTGGATTAACTAATTATATTGCACATCTTAAAATCTGTTAAAGGTAGAGTTCCAGAAGGATTTGCATTTTTAAAAAGATTTATTTATTTATTCATGAGAGACACACATAGAGAGGCAGAGACATAGACAGAGGGAGAAGCAGGCCCCCTGCAGGGAGCCTGATACAGGACTTGATCCCAGGACCTCACAACATGACCTGAGCTAAAGGCAGACCGCTCAACTACTGGTGCCCCTGCATTTCTTTTTTTGTTTTTCATATTGCTGCAGCATTTTAGTCAAGCAATTTAACTATTTTAGTACCTCAAATGAACTAGATCATATATATTTTAAAAACTCAAAAAGTTTTGCTAACAGTTGATTAACCAGTTTTTATATTTCCTTTATTGTGTTAGATCCTGGGCTATGGATTAGTTGACCAGTAGAGACTTTGAGCAATTATCTAGGTAAGGGCAGAGCTTTTCAGTGCCTTCCTGTCCTCTTGATTACCATTTCCTTCATTCAAATATTTTAAATAGATTTTTTTTAGGGTTTGACTGAATTATTCACCAACCAGTGTTCTCTCTCCATATACTATGTGAAGACAGTATCTAAAGTGGCCCTCACCCAGATGTGTTTTCCATATTCCTTAGAATTCTTACATATATGAAATAAATAGAATTTCACTATAGGGGGATCCTGGGTGGCGCAGCGGTTTGGCGCCTGCCTTTGGCCCAGGGCGCGATCCTGGAGATCCGGGATCGAATCCCACGTCGGGCTCCCGGTGCATGGAGCCTGCTTCTCCCTCTGCCTGTGTCGCTGCCTCTCTCTCTCTCTGTGACTATCATGAATAAATAAATAAAAAATCTAAAAAAAAAAGAATTTCACTATAGCTTTAGTTACTATCTTGTTATATATGTTTTCTTAAATAATGCACTAAAGCTTTAACATTATGGATGGCAAACAAGTATAATTTTTATCATATCAGGATTTGCAGTAAATATATCAGTGCTATATATGATACAAGTCATATAGCTAATGACTTTTTAATTGCTCTTAGTATTTATTTGTATATCCTTTACCCTCATTTTTAGAGGAAAAATGGCTAAAACAACCCCTTTCTTTACTCCTTGATTTTAATTTATTTTTTGAAGAATAATATTTCTATAATACCACTGTATATTTTCCTCAAAGCTTTGTGATGAGAATAACAAAGGGAAATACTAGAAATGTGTATTATAAAGTAATAGTGCCACACCCAGAGTCAGATGTATTAAAACATCTCATAGTATTGATAAATCTTGGTATCTCTTCAAAAAAGTAGAACCATAAATAGGTATCACTTTCCACTCTCTCTTATCTCAATCCCTCTATAAGGAAATCTATTGCCAGAGTAGTAAGATTTGAGGTGATAGCTCATTGTACTCTTCAGGCAACTACTGATTTTTTTTTTTTTACAACTATAGATAAGTTTGTATTTTTTAGAGATTTGTGTAAATGAATTTATGCAGTATATATTATTTGACTTCTTCACTCAATATAATTGTTTTGATATTCATCCAAGCTTTAATATGATACAATAGTTTTTTTTTTCTTAGTAGTATTTTAATTTTTTTTCTTAAGCAATTATATAAAGTTTCTCAGGTCATATCTATAACACCTTGATAATGTTCTAAAAAGTTTTTCTTCAATTCGCTATATTGTTTTTTTTTTAAGATTTTATTTATTTATTAGAGACACAGAGAATGAGAGAGAGAGACAGAGATACAGGCAGAGGGAGAAGCAGACTCCATGCAGGGAGCCCGACGTGGGACTTGATCCCAGGTCTCCAGGATCACACCTTGGGCTGAAGGCGGCGCTAAACCGCTAAGCCACCAGGGCTGCCCAATTTGTTATATTGTTAAAAACACACACACACACACACACACACACACACACACATTCTTACAATTTAGCCAAATTAGTATACTCTAAATGAAACTCATCTTAGAATTCATTTGATATCATAATTGGAACAGTTGGTTTTTTGCTCATGTGTAGTAAAATCTGTATATTTAAAGAAATTCACAATAAAAAATGTTCAAATATAGCTCTCCTGAGATACTGAGTGAGCAATAATGAATTCTAAAAAGTTCTGTTACAAGTGAAATAAAATAATAAATGGCCAAAGCAAAATGAGAGGTAATTTTATTTTGACAACCAATAGGATTAATAAATTAATAAAGTTCACTTGCCAAAAAGATCAATGGCATACCAAATTTTTCAAACAGAATTTCAGATAATAATATACTTTTCTCACGTGAAGTAAAAAAAAAAAAAGCAAGATTATTTGAATTAAAAATTATTGAAGAGAACACAACCAATTTTTAAATGTTTCCACTAGAAAATTATTTTATGCCTGTTAGGCATGTAAATTGGGCTGCCATCTGGCTTTTAATAATATTATGATTCTCCAATGACTCTATGAACAAACCATACTTCATTCAAATTAATTATAAAACCAAAATAGTTACAAACAAAGCTTCTGGTCTTCCATATAATTGGCACATCCTGGAACCACTTAAAATATGGCTGTGCCAATGGGGCAGCCTGGGTGGCTCAGTGGTTTAGCGCCGTTTTCAGCCCAGCTCCTGATTCTGGAGACCTGGGATTGAGTCCCACTTTGGGCTCCCTGCATGGAGCCTGCTTCTCCCTCTGCCTGTCTCTCTCTGTGTCTCTCATGAATGAATAAATAAAATCTTTAAAAAAATATGGTTGTGTCAATTTAAAAGTATGTAATAGTTAACAGAAAAAATTTCAAAAACAAATGATGAGAAAAGCTTGCAAATGGAGTATACAGATTTTGAGAGTTTCAAATATTTATCAAATTTATCAAATTTATCAAAAATAAAAGCAAGCAAAAAATTAAAAAATAAAATGAAGCTATAATATATGATATAAATAAAGTGATACAGTTGTGCATGTCTGCCACACATGCTTAAGATTCTTTAAAATAAGATGCTCAAGTATGAGAACAGGTCTGTTATGAATAAGTCACTTAATAGGGAATGAGTTCTATATTAGAATGGTTTGCTCACCAGTGTTTATTCATTCACTCAGATATATATTAAATACTCATTTTTTTAATAAATGCCAATTTAGGTGTTGATTTGACATTTGTAAACTAAATATACTCTGTCTTCATGGAGTTTACAGTCTACTTGTGATTCAGGAAATAAACATTTACTAATATAAAATATGTAATTATCAAAAGTGACAACTGTGATGAAGTTAGTAAAGAAGTAACAGGGCAAATTACTCTGTATGGGGCTACTGAACCTGTCTGAGGAGCTTAATTTTAGCTGAGCTTTGAAAGAATCGTTTACATGAGTAAGATAGAAACATAAAATATAGGAAGAGCTGCTCTTTTTGGGAATTTTTAAAATATATTTATTCATTTATTTTAGAGAAAGAGAGCACATGTGAATGCATGGAGGGGGCAGAAGGAGAGAGTGTCCCAAGTAGGCTCTGCACTAAGCAAAGAGCCCAACACAAGGCTTAATTATATGATAGGGCAATATATTTTATTATTATTATTATTATTTGACAGAGAAAGCACAAGCAGGGGGAGCGGCAGGCAGCAGGAGAGGGAGAAGTCGGTTCCTGATCAAGCAGGGAGCCCATTGCAGGCTCCATCCTAGGACCGTGAGATCACCACCCAAGCCGGCAGATGCTCAACCAACCAACTGAGCCACCGAGGTGCCCCAAGAGGGCAACATTTTTAAAGACAATTTTCTTTTTTAGTTTATACAATTTTCTTTCAATACTATATATGTATACATTAGTAAGTATTAACTATGTAATTATAGTTATTTTGTTCGAATCTAAGTTAAGAAAACATTTAAAATGCAATTAAATGGGTTCATTTTAGTGGTCTCAGGGTGGCACAGTCAGTTAAGCATTGGGACTCTTGGTTTTGGCTCCAGTAGTAGTGATCTCAGGGTCTTCGGCTCCACACATTGAATCTTGCATCAGGTTCCACACCCTATGAGTCTTCTTGAGGATTCTCTTTCTCCCTCTGCCCCTCCCACTCATGTTCTCACTCTTTCTAAAATAAGAAAAATAAATAAATCTTTAAAAAAAGATAAAGTGATTCGTTTTAAAGTTTAAGATATCAAGCACAGGGCAGCCTGGGTGGCTCAGAGGTTTAGCACCCCCTTCAGCCCAGGGCCTGACCCTGGAGTCCAGGGATTGAGTCCCACGTCAGGTTCCCTGCATGGAGCCTGCTTCTCCCTCTGCCTGTGTCTCTGCCTCTCTCTCTCTCTATTTCTCATGAATAAATAAATAAATAAATAAATAAATAAATAAATAAATAAATAAAATCTTAAAAAAAATCAAGCGCATATTTTATTCTGAGCAAAGATTCAATCCTTAAATTAAGGATAGGTAAATAAAATTATAGTCACAACATCCTGTAGTATTCAATCCTATGTATCTGAATATCGCTTGACATTTCCAGTTCAGGTCTGTTTGAAATCCAGGATGTGTAAAACACCCTAGGGCGAAATTCATGTCTCAGTATTTTAAACTTAATATAACCAGAATTAAATTGAACAACTACTTACTAAAATATATTTTTTCTTTTCTCATTGCTCATTCTGTTAAAACTGACACCTCACATACAGTTTCAAAATTTCAAGGTGTGCAATACCTTTTCCTCCTTTATCAATTATTTACAAATTTAAAAGTTTGAGTGACTTAGTATCTATATCATGGCAAATCTATTTGTTTTCATCAGCAAGGCCACTAATATATTTAAAAACCTCTTTTTTTCATTTTTTAAATTTAAATTCAATTAACATATAATGTATTATTGGTTTCAGAGGTAGAAGTCAGTGATTCATTAGCCTTATATAACACGTAGTGCTCATTACATCACATGCCCTCCTTCTGCCCATCATCAGTTACCCCATCCCTCCAACACCCCCTGCCCCAAGCAACTCTTAGTCCTATGATTAAGAGTCTGTTATGGGCAGCCCAGGTGGCTCAGTGGCTTAGTGCCTTTGGCCCAGGGCGTGATCCTGGAGACCCAGGATCGAGTCCCACGTCAGGCTCCTTGCATGAAGCCTGCTTCTCCCCCTGCCTGTGCCTGTGTCTCTGCCTCTCTCTCTGAAGAGAGAATAAATAAATAAAATCTTTAAAAAAAAGAGTCTGTTATGGTTTGCCTCCCTGATTTCATCTTGGCTTATTTTTTCCTCTCTTCACCTATGATCCTGTAATTCATTTCTTAAATTTCACATATGAGTGAGATCATGATAAATATCTTTCTCTGATTTATTTCGCTTAGCATCATATCCTCTAGCTCCATTCACATCATCGCAAATAACTCCATATTTTTGATGGTTGAGCAGTAGTCCATTGTGTGTGTGTGTGTATATATATATATATATATATATATATATATATATATATATATGTGTATACACAACCTCTTCTTTATCCATTCATCCTTCAATGGACATTTGGGTTCTTTCCACAGTTTAGCTATTGTGGACATTTCTGATATAAACATTCAGGTGCAGTGCCCTTTTGGATCACTACATTTATATCTTTGGGGTAAATAACCAATAGTGCAATTGCTGGGTAGTAAGGAAGCTCTATTTTCAACTTTTTGAGAAACTTCCATACTGTTTTCCAGAGTTCCCAATACTGTCCGAGGGTTCCTCTTTTTCTGCATCCTCGCCAACATCTGCTATTTCGTGAGTTGTTAATTTTAGCTGTTCTGACTGGTGTGAGATGGTATCTCATTGTGGTTTTGATTTGTATTTCCCTGATGCTGAGTGATGTTGAAAACTTTTTCATGTGTCTGTTAGCCATTTGTAGGTCTTCTTTGGAGAAATGTCTGTTCATGTCTTCTATCCATTTCTTGACTCTTTTTTTTTTTTTTGATTTTGGGTGTTGAGTTTGATAAGTTCTTTTATTTAAAGGAAATTTTCTTAGGATTATGGGGTTTATGGGAATGTTTTTTTTTTCTTAAAGACTTTATTTGAGAGTGAGAGTGAGAGCAGGAGCATATGAGTGGTGGGAAGAGCAGAGGGAGAGGGAGAAGCAGACTCCTGGCTGAGTAGGGAGCCCAAAGCGGGGCTTCATCCCAGGATCCCGGGATCATTACCTGAACCAAAGGCAGACATGTAACTGACTGAGCCTCCCATGTGCCCTTTGGTAAGTTCTTTATAGATCTTGGATAGTTTTATCTGATATGTCATTTGCAAATATCTTCTCTTATTCTGTTGGTTGTCTTTGGTTTTATCAACTATTTCCTTTGCTGTGCAAAAGATTTTATTTGATGAAGTCCCAATAGTTCATTTTTACTTTTGTTTCCCTTGCCTTTGGAGATGTGTCTAGTGAGAAATTGCTGTAGCTGAGTTCAGAGAGGTTGCCACCTGCATCCTCTTCTAGGATTTTGATGGATTCCTGTCTCACATTTAGGTATTTCATCCATTTTGTGTCTATTTTTGTGTATAGTGTGAGGAAATGGTCCAGTTTCATTCTTCTACATGTGAGTGTCCAATTTTCCCAACACTATTTGTTAAAAAGATTGTCTTTTTTTCATTGGATATTCTTTTCCTGGTTTGTTGAAGATTAGTTGACCATAGAGTTGAAGGCCCATTTGTGGGTTCTCTATTCTGTTCTATTGATCTGCGTGTCTGTGTTCTTGTGCCAGTACCATGCTGTCTTGATGATCACAGCTTTGTAATAAAGCTTGAAGTCTGGGATTGTGGTGCCACCAGTTTTGGTTTGCTTTTTCAACATTCCTTTGGATTTTAGTTTTTTTTCTGGTCTCCAAAACATTTTAGGATTATTTGTTCCAACTCTGTGAAATTAGTTGATGGTATTTTGATAGGGACTGCATTGAATGTATAGATACCTCTAGGTAGCATAGACATATTCACAATATTTGTTCTTCCAATCCATGAGCATGGAACAGTTTTCCATTTATTTGTGTCTTCTTCAATTTCTTTCAGGAGTCTTCTATAGTTTTCTGAGTAGATTCCTTGCCTCTTTGGTTAGGTTTACTCCTAGGAATCTTATGATTTGGGGTATAATTGTAAATGGGGTTGATTCTTTAATTTCTCCTTTTTCAGTCTCATTGATTGTACAGAAATACAACTGACTTCTGTGCATTGATTTATAATCTGCCACTTTCCTGTATGGAGTTCTAGCAATTTTTGGGTGGAATCTTTTGGCTTTTTCACATAGAGTATCATGTCATCTTCGAAGAGTGAGAGTTTGACATCTTTTTTTTTTTTTTTTAAATAGAGTTCTTTTTTTTTTTTTTAATTTTATTTATTTATGATAGGCACACAGTGAGAGAGAGAGAAGCAGAGACACAGGCAGAGGGAGAAGCAGGCTCCATGCACCGGGAGCCCGACGTGGGATTCGATCCCGGGTCTCCAGGATCGCGCCCTGGGCCAAAGGCAGGCGCCAAACCGCTGCGCCACCCAGGGATCCCGAGAGTTTGACATCTTATTTGCCAATTCAGATGCCTTTTATTTCTTTTTGTTGTCTGATTGCTGAAGCTAGGACTTCTATGTTGACCAGCAACGGTGATAGCAGACATCCCTCCAGTGTTCCTTCAGTGCCCCTAAGAGGCACTTGCGTGCTCGCTAGTCTTCCATGGCTGGTTTCAGCACCTTCAAATAAATCATGCACACTAGCCCAAAGTAGATTTACTAAATCATGGTCATTCTTGAGTTACAAAACCAGATTGGTTAAATACTAGTCTCTGAAAGTACCCTATACTTTTCTGTTGTCTTGTGTGATACTACTTTCTGCTTTCTTCACTTATCAGGAACCAACAATTACCCATGTTTAACTCTTCCTCATTTTAAAGTTTTTATTATTTTCTTAATAGAATAAATATTTTTCTTAAATACAAAAATTTTTTATACTAATAGAATTTATGGCATTTCACTAAAATTATATTTAGTAGCATGCATTCTGTTTTGTCCTAGTAAGTTCTGAGTTGTTTGAGAAAATGAATTGGAATAGCATATAGTA
Source organism: Vulpes lagopus (assembly GCF_018345385.1). Classification (NCBI taxonomy): domain Eukaryota; kingdom Metazoa; phylum Chordata; class Mammalia; order Carnivora; family Canidae; genus Vulpes; species Vulpes lagopus. Next base: position 112,829,563 of record NC_054829.1, on the reverse strand, counting down.
TGAAGTACAAATTAGTTATTTTTTTGTGGAGTTGAATTTTGAGAATTAAGTAACTTTCCAAAGAACTTTATTTAATATAAACCACTTAATGTAATATCAGTTTGAAATGTAGTATATGCTTGGTGAACAGAGATTGCTTAAATGACCTTTAAACAAGAATGGGCTTGTTAACTGATTCTTCCTCAATTGATTCCACAATTACTTACAGATTTCCCACTATGTATACTCTTCTATTCTGGGTGGAAATGATCCTAGATATTGCAATGAGCAGGAAAACAAAGCTTCTACACCACAGACACTTCTGAAGTTGCAGTGGCATATCTTTCCCACAGTAAGTATTTCAGAGTCTCTTTTAAGTGCACTCCCTAACAATTCAGATGGGATATATTCAAGGACTTCATTTATCACATTATAATCCTCCAATGATAATTTTTAAGAAATGTTGACTTAAAGTTTTAATATGATTTAAGGAACATAGATTTGTTATGCTCTATATTTTACTACATTCAGAAACTCTAAATGTGTGTATATGTATACAGTATATTGAGTAAAGTTGGAATATTCTGTAAATCTGTTAATATTATATTTTCATTTCCACTCTAATAGGATCACTTGTATTTATTAACACATGTTATTTAGCAATTTACATTCCCATCAGTAGTGCACAAGGGTTCCCATTTCTCCACATCCTTACCAAGACTTCCTATATATTGTCTTTTTGATACTAGCTATTCTGACTGATATGTGGTGGTTTCAATTTGCATTTCCCTCATGATTAGTGATGTTGAGCACCTTTTCATGGATCTTTTGGCCACCTGTATATCTTCTTTGGAAAAGTGTCTATTTTAGGTCCTCTGCCCATATGTTAAATCAGACACAAGAAGGTTATGCTCTACTTAAATAATTTCTCCATTGTTAAAAAAAAAAAAAAAAACAGAATGCTCTGGGATTTTTTTTGTTTTTGTTTTTGTTTTTTTGTTTTTTTGTTTTTTTTCAAAATGAATTCTTTGCCTCTCTCCCTGCTCAAAGTGTAAGGGATTTTTCGCTGAGATTCACTGTGAGAACTCTGAAGACATCCATGAAATAAAATTCACAGAAGAATAGGAGACTCTCTGATGACTGGGTCCCTTTGGAGTTTTTAAACAATCATACTTGTCCACACTTAGCCTCCAGAAATTTGGCAATTACAGTAAGATTTTCCTTTCTGGACAGTCCTTCCCACAAAGATTTGTGCTCTGGTTAGCTGTAATTCTCCATATTCACCTGTTGGTGTTTTCAATTTTGAGTGCAGCAATTTGCCTGTGATCTCACTCGCTTGACTGATCTAAGAATTATTTATTTTTCAATTTTTTCACCTTATTATTTGTTAATATGGAGTAACCCCTTCCAAACTTCTTTCATGCTGGACTGGAAACAGAAAATTTCACATTACTTTTTCTTTCTGGATTCACCTACTTCTACAGAATGTCTCTGTCACTTTATTTGCATGTGAATTGAAAATTGAATGCTTTTCCACTATTCAATCTAAGGAAATAGAATCATTTAGTCTTAAGTCCATGTTATTGGGAGAGAAAATGTGGCTAGTCCAGCTTGTCTAAAATAGTTGAAGTCAGGTGGGAAAGTCACAATACAAACAGACACTGGGATCACATACTCATGAAAATGACTTTCCTATTTAGAAGCAATAGTTATAAATATAAAATTAAAAAATGAAAAATAAAAATCAGTAACTATAAAAATACAACATTCAAGAATAGAAAAAAACTTTTTTTGCAAGGAGGGATTGAATTTGAAAGGGGAAACGATTTGTAATTTATAAAAGGCAGATTACAAACTAATGATGCCATATTATCTTTCTTAATAAACATACTAAATCAACCTTCACCTTCTGTCTTTTACAGAATCTTGAAACACTGGATAGAATAAATGCTTTGTGACTTTGAGTCCCTGGTAGGTGTGTATTTTACGTTTCACATATTATCCAAGATTTGAGACACTAGTATAACTAAATCAAAATATAAACAAATACATATTAATGCATACATTAATAAGTAAGTTTCACTTTAAATCTAGTTTAGTTTAGCTACTAAAAGCCAAATTCTTTTTCACTTAAGGAATTATAGTTTCAGAGACCTTTAACGAAGAGCAAGTGAGCAGGGGGTAGGACAATTGTGACAAACTTACCAAACTAACAATTGAGATGAAATGCTGTAAGCTTTCCTTAAGTGTATACTACAATATATGCAAATTAATTGACATGTTATTTAGACAATCACAGACAGCATCTGGTAGTTTTTATTAATATGTTCACAAATGTCTCTTCAAGGTTGATGAGATAATTTCTATTAACTAAACTTTGAACTAGAAAAGCTTATGATGTTCAGTCATATTTTGAAATATTTTCCTGATAGTTAAAAATATAAAAAAAATGTTTTACTGTGTTTTCCTAACTGGAGATAGATTTCATGGGAAGGACAATGAACTCAAGAGTACTTTATTAAAAGAAGATAACTTTATATGTCCTTTGAGTAGGATAATTTTAGACCAATAAAATATTTTTCTATAAATCAGTATTTAAATTAATTAAGTCATTTGTTATAACAACTACTTTATGCTTTCACAGCTTTAAATGAATAAAACATAATTATAATGTGATTAAGGAGCTTCCATTAAGACCATATAACTTGAGATATACAAGCAACAATTCCTTTGTAGTAATTTTCTCCAGCCTGCCTCAGAGTTCCAATTTGACAGATGGAAATAATAGATAAAATCAGCAAAGAAAAAAGGGTTGAAAGTATAGTATCATTAATAAATAACCAGCATGTGGCAAGGAAATAGATATATTTCCATAAACTCTGGCCCTTTTTCTGAATATTTCCCTTAGTGTCATAAAATCAACTATTTGTGGTTTTTATTTTACACAAAAATGTAAATAGTAATGAGTCTACCTTAGAAACAGAGACCATTAGAAATAAATGCAAAAGGGATCCCTGAGTTGCTGAGTGGTTTAGTGCCTGCCTTCGGCCCAGGGCATGATCCTGGAGTCCCGGGATCAAGTCCCACATTAGACTCCCTGCATGGACCCTGCTTCTCCTTCCGTCTGTGTCTCTGCCTCTCTCTTTCTGTGTGTCTCTCATGAATAAATAAATAAAATCTTACAAAAAAGAGATAAATGCAAAAATTACAATTTATCTTATTTGGTTACGGGATGCATGAATGTGTGTATATGTATGTGTGCGTGCGTGTATGTGTGTGTGTGTAATATTCTATATGATGTATTTGTGAAGGTTTTTTACCTAAAATCTCAGCCTTATTGCTTTGCCACAGTCTTTGAAGACACCATGACTAACAGTCCTCATATATATATTTTTAAAAATTTTATTAAGTTTTTTAATTCCAGTATAGATGGTGTATAGTGTTATGTTAGTTTCAGGTGTTCACTTAGTATTACAGTGATTCTATAGATTACTCAGTGCTCATTGTAAGTGTACTCTAACATCCCAATCATCTATCTACCCACCCTCATCCCTTCTGGTAACCATTAGTTCTTTATAGTTAAGAGTCTGTTTCTTGATTTGACTCTTTATTTCACTTTGTTCATTTATTTTTTCTTCCTAAATTTCACATATGAGTGAAATCAAATGGTATTTCTCTGACTTATTTCACTTAGCATTATACTTTCTAGCTGCATCCATTTTGTTACAAAATGGATGTTACAGAGACAGAGCCTCTGCCTATGTCTCTGCCTCTCTCTGTGTGTCTCTCATGAATAAATAAACTATTTTTTTAAATGTTATTTTGATAGAGATTGCATTAAATCTGTAGATTGTCTTGGGTATAATGGACATTTTAATATATGTTCAATTCATGAACATGGAATATCTTTCCATTTGCTTGTTTCCTCTTCAGAGTCCCGAATCTTTCGCCTCTTTAGTTATGTTTATTCCTGGGTATTTTATTATTTTGTTGCAATTGTAAATGGGATTACTTACGTAATTTTTCTTACAATTGCTTCATTATTAATGTATAGAAATAGAATAGTTTTCTGTACCTTGATTTTGTATCTTGCAATTTTACTTTACTGAGTTCATTGATCAGTTCCAGCAGTCTTTTGGTGGGATTTTCTATATATAATATCATGTCATCTGCAAATAGAGAGTTTTACTTCTTCCTTACTACTTTCCTCCAATGTATTTTTAACAAGCCCTGGCTTGTTCATCTGAGAACACTAGCAAATTGTATTATATATTTATATCATAAATATTCTTTCTTAGTAAATATAATACAGATCCCTCTGTCAAGGAGTCAAGATTTCGATCTGAGGACAATAAGAATATGATGAAAAATAGGAAAGTTTTAAAATTTGTTTTGCCAGGGTACTTGTATTTTTGTGAAAGAATTTCATGTTGCTACAAGCAAATAACTTAAGGCTTTCTGAAAGCCCAAGAGTAGTGAAACTAAAAATGGTATGGCCAATCAAAAGACATTTTGGCAAAAGCATTCATGTTTACGTACCCTTCTGAGAAAAGGAATATTTACCCAGATGATATATGGAGACATGACAACAATTAATATCAATCTATATGGGAAAAATTTTAATTTAAAAAAAGACTTATTTTTCAACAAAATTTGTTAAATCATGAATATTTTGAATTTGAACTGCAAAAACTGGTAGAGTAGGTTTTCAGCTTAATATATAAACCAAGCTATAGGTAGATTGATGCATCCAACATTAACTACTACAGTTACAATTATTTAACACAAATGTTTTTCAAAACTATGTGAAAATAGGATTTTTATATCTTTTTGTGTTGATTTTAATGAATCTAGTTAAAGCTAGCAGGAATTACTTTTCAGTGTAGTGTGAAATTGTTTTTCTGACTTTCCTTAAGTCATGCAAACTGTCACAGAAAAGGTCACTGTAGACAAAGAACAGTTCATGGGCATCATATTTGGTTTCAATAGTTCCTTCTTCCTTTTGCTTCTTTGATTTCTACTGTAAGAGTAGGTCTTCTATTTATCACAGTCTAATGTTTCTGTACTTAACAGATCTTTGAAAATTTTTACTCAGACATAACGTACTTTAAAAAGTTCTCAAACATGCTTGTTTTCTAACTTGCTTTGTGTTTTCTTCAGCATGGTCGACAGGTTTGTAAATTTTGTTGAAAATTTTTAAAATACCCCTACTCTAACTTAGCAAAATCATTTTCATGGCAGAAAAAAAGCATGCCAAATACAAAGCAGTACGATTTTCATGGTTATATGAAGACTCACTTTACAATAATAACTGCTGCACACTTACCTCATGTATTAAAAGCAACGATGCATGATGAAAATAGGAATCCAGTGAAGCGAGACATGAAGCTCTCATCTGTAACAGTGCAGATTGTATTTCCTATAAATTGTAAAATAATATAGAAAAAGCAATACAATTAAATAAAAAAGGGCAAATAAAACTAGCATGGTTATTTCCATGTAGCATATTATTGATTTTAATAGGATAAAGTCTGGAATTTCTTTTAAGGATTTTTTTTCAGGTATAATATAACTAATGATCTACAAGAATAGTGTTACTTAGAATTTTTATCATGTAAAATACCTTTTGTTAAACAGAATAATACTAGGTGCTGTAATAAATAGCTACATTTATTTCACTTGAGTAATACAATGTTTATTTATCTTATAATAAGTTCCAGAGCAGATCACATGACTCACCTTAATCCCATCCAGATGATGACTCTAGGCATATGACTTCATTCTGTCATGTGAATTCTTTATTCCAGGGTCTTTTACTTTCAGCCACATTGGTAAGAAAGAGTAAGATAAAGATCTCAGAGGCAAAATTCAAAAAAAATTTATTCCTAAACCAAAATTATTCAGAAACTCCTAATCTACTTTTATTCATTTTGTATGATACATGCTTCCTTTGGTCCAGGAAGATATATAGGGTTTAAAAGCTTTGAGGTAGTAGTTGTTTTATTTTACATTTTATTTTTAACTTCATTTTATTAAAAAATATATATTAACACCAATGAAATAAGGATGAACTAATCTTTTTAATTTAATATGTTAAGAACTGCTATGAAATAACTTAAAAATTTTCCTACTTTAAACCAATAGGAATGAAGATGAAACTCTGAAGGCATCAGAGTAAGATCTCTACCATTGGCGTTCTTACATTTATCTTCAGAGTTCAAAACATTCAGTGCAGTATCCTGGTGTCAGATAACCACATACCAAAGAGGATATAAATTATACCCTCCTAACCATCCAACATTCATTCATAGCCTCAACACCACTGTCCGCCTTGAATTGGCCAGGACTACATGCATGGTGCATTTATTGGTCATCTATTGTAAAAGTGATCATTACAAGACTTAGTGATTAAAAACAAAATCATTTATTTTAACTCACAAGTATGGGGGCCCCCACATCAGTGTGTACTAGGCTGAATGATTCTTTTGCTCTCACTAGGACTTCATTTATAGCTGGTGGAACTCTTTCAGGGTCAGAGGGGCTGGTGAGTGCTACAGTTTATGTGCCCCTTCCAATTTCATAGCATGAATGGGAGCAGGGTGTGGGCACCCTAACCAGCTTATAGGCTTAGTGAGCCTTGGGTCCCTTGTCCACATCAGGCCTAGCAATCCCACCAAGGCAATCTCAGTGTGACACACACCAGGACACTTTTGGTTGGGCTCACTATAACTCCAGCTGCCACACTCAGGTGACATAGGCTCAATGTACCCTGGAACACTCCAGGCCCACACCACTTTGTTTATAGGTAACTTGCTAGGCCAGCCTGACACAGAGCACTTTGGAAGGTCCTGGCTCATGCCTAAGTCACCTCAGTTACCCTTCCAAGAAACCCCTTTATGTGGACCACCACAGACACCTGGCCCATATCTCACTTTGTCTCCAGTTGCCCTATCAGAGTATCCCTTGCATGGAGCACCCTGAATTGCTCCCACTTCGGTTTCAGTTGCCCTTCCAGAGCACCTGCTTCATGCAGAGTCCTGAGGCTGTCCTGGTCGATGCCCACTTCAGCTAGAGCCATCCAACCAGGTAGTGCCCAAGTATGCCCAGCACACGCCAGACACAGCTCTAGCCAGCCTTCAGAAGTTACCAGACACACACACAATATACACAGGGACAATCATATACAAGACCACACCTTGTTTTACCTAATTCATTGAGACACAGAAAGTCAAATAAAATGTGAAGACAGAAGAATATGCTTCCCTCCCAAAAAGAAAAAAAAAAAAGACAAAGCCCCTGAAAAAGATAATGATAAAAAAGATGCTCACTGAATTGAAAGGATATGTGGCAACTCAGAATTTTAGCAATGGGATAGAAAATATAGAAAAAAAAAGGACCAATAAGAGTCAAAGAATGCTACAAATGAAATGAAAATATGCAGAAACCAATAGTAGATTAGAGGATACAGAGGAACAGATCAACAATCGAGAAGACAGAGCAATCAAAGCACCCAAAATGACCAGCAAGAAAAAAAAAATGTTTTGAAAATGAGGATAAGGAATCCCTTACACAACATAAAGCAAAGAGACATTCAAATTTGGAGTTCCAGAAGAAGAGAGAGAAAAAGGAGCAGAGAACCCATTTGAAGAAATAATAGCTAAAAATTTCTCTAACCAGGGGGAGGGGAATAGGGAGAGGAAGCACAGAGAGTTTCAAAGAAGATGAACCCAAAAGATCCACATGATGATACATAACAAAATGGCAAAATTTAAAACAAAGAATTTTAAAACCAGCAAGAGAAACATAAAGTTTTCTTCTTTCATAAAGTTTTTCAAGAGAAAATCAACAGATTTTTCAGCAGAAACTTTGCAGGATAGAAGAAAATGGCATTACAAATTCAAAAAAATGAACAGAAAGAACCTACAGCCAAGAATACTCTACCCAGCAAGGTTATCATTCAGAATTGAAGGAAAGAAAAATGATTTCTGAGGAGGCGTTAAGATGGCAGAGGAGTATGGGGACCCGAAGCTTGTCTTGTCCCTTGAACATAGCTAGATAAATATCATCATTCTGAACACCCAAGAAATAGATATGAAGACCAAGAGAACAAAACTGCATGTCTACAAATAGAAAAATGACCACTTTATAGAAGGTAGGAGCTGTGGAGAGTTGATTTGGGGAAGAAAAGAACTGCAGGTGCTGTGGAGAGGAGGGAGCCCTGATTACAGAGAGGAGTGAAAGAGAAAGAGTGAAAACATGCATAGAGGATTCTTCAAGAAAAACTTTCAGCCAAAACCATTGTTTGGGAAAAGGGGAAGGATGGGCTACTGCAAGTTTTTTAAACAATGGAGCATGAAGTCTGAAGTTTTAGAGGTCTGTGCCTTTGCCAGTGTTGTTCCTGTCAGGCACAACAGTGCTCTGGTGAGAAAGGAGGGTGGAGACTCAGGAGTGGGCAGCATGGTCTTAGGATTCCCTAAGTCCCACAAGGACACAGTTCCTCTTTTTGGAGTACATTTGGGGTTAAGTGGCACAGTCTCTCTAGGGACAGAAGACTTACCAACCAGGTGTCATTTAGCTGCCCCATTCACTAGCATAGGAACAAGGATGTGAGCTCAGGGCAGTGAGCCTTGGTACTGGCTTTACCATAAACTCAGAGCCACTGGGCAATTGTACTACCATTTTCTAGGACAAATCCCTCAGAGCATTAGCATGAGTCCACACTTAAGGGATCTTTGAAGTTGGAGTCTGAGATACATAGAGGAGTGCTGTACTACCTGACAGGTGGGCAGCTCAGATACAGGGTGAAGGCAAGGACCTGACAGAAGCCAGGGATATAGTAAGGGTGACTGTTTGCTCTTCTGTGAGGGCTTCCTAAGGAGTGGCAAGTGCAAGCTCCTCACTCCAGGGGTGAGAGAGCAGGGCCACACCATTTTCTGCCCCCTGCCATCCATTAATAGTGACCAACTTCAGTGAGCAAAGCAGTACTACCAAGTGAAGGCTGCTTACATTAAATCCCAACCCCATTGCTATCCTTCAGGTGCATCTCCACTAGGGCAAATATGCCTGAGAATCAGCACAGCAGGCCCCACCCCAGTGGACCAGCATAAACTCCTCATGTGCACTAAGTCTATTGATCTTGGAGTGCTGTAAAACTTCAACTCTAGAGGAAATAGGATCTAACCTCTGTTTGTTTGTTTTGGATGCAGAAAAAGCAGTTTTAAAAATCTTAAAGATTTTTATTTTATTTATTTTTCTTTTTTTTTGTTCTAGCTTCTTTTAACAAGCAGACCAAGACATACCTAGGATTTAGCTTTCCAACTCCTTTTTTTAAGTTCTTATTAATATAGCCATTACTCTTTTAACACACAAAAAGTATTACACACAAAAAGTGACTTTGACAAAATGACAAGATAGAGTAATTCACCTCAAAAGATAGAACAGAAAGAAGTAACAACCAGGGAATTAATCAATACAAATATAAGTAAGGTGTCGAAACTAGAATTTGAAATGCCAATTATAAGGATACTAGCTGGGCTGGAGAAAAGCATAGAAAACACTAGAGAATCCCTTACTACAGAGATACAAGAACTAAAAATTAGTCAGGAAAAAATTAAAAATGCTGTAACTAAGATGCAAACCCAAATGGGTATAATGACAATGAGGATGGATACAGCAGAATTAACCAGTGATATAGAAGATAAAATTATGGAAAATAGTGAAGGTGAAAAAAGAAAGAAAGAAAAGTATTGGATCATGAATATAGATTTAGAGAACTCAGAGACTCCTTAAAAAATAATGACATTTGTATCAAATCCTAGAAGACGAAGAGAGAGAAAAAGGGGCAGAATGTTTATTTGAGCAAAGTATAGCTGAAAACTTTTCTAATGGAGACATACATTGAAATCCAACACAGAGAGCACCCATTAAATTCAACAAGAGCCAGTCATTACCAAGACATATCATGGTCAAATGCACAAAATACACAGACAAGGGAAGAATCCTGAAAGCCACAATGAAAAAAACAAAAACCTAACTTTAACCTACAAGGGGAGGGAGAAGATCAGATCTACATATCTGCTATACAGAAACTTGGCAGGCCAAAAGAGAATGCATGATATATTTAACATGCTGAATGGGAAAAATATATAGCCAAGAATACTTTACCTAGCAAGGCTGTCATTCAGAATAGAAGGAAACATGAAGAGTTTCCCAATAAAGAAAACCTAAAGAAGTTCATAGCCTCTAAACCAGCCCTTCAAGAAATCATAAAAGAGACTCTTTGAGCAGGGAAGAAAATACCAAAGCAACAAGGACTAGAAAGGAATAGAAAATATAACCGAAACACCAACTTTACAGGTAACACAAAAGTACTAAATTCATATCTATCAATAATCACTCTGAATGTAGATAGACTAAATAAATGCTCCAATTAAAACACATAGTGTATCAGAATGGATAAAAAACAAAACAAAAACCCCAAGAATCTCTATATCTGCCCATAAGAGACTCATGTTAAGTCTAAAGATACCTGTAGATTGAAAGTGAAGGGATGGAGAACATTCAATCATGCTAATGCATGCAAAAAAAAAAAAAAAGAGTAGAATTACTTATATCACAGAAACTAGATTTTAAACCAAAGACTAACAAGAGATGAAGAAGAGGATTGCATCATAATTAAGGAGTGTATCCATAAAGAAGATCTAACATCTGTAAATATTTATGCCTCCAACTTGAGAGCACCCAATTATATAAATCACTTAATAACAAACATTGATAATACAATAATAGTAGTGGAATTTAACATCCCACTACAGCAGTGGGTGGATCATCTTAGCAGAAATTAACAAGGAAACAATGGCTTTGAATGACATACTAGACCAGATGGATTTAATGGATATATTCAAAGCATTTCATCCTAAAGCAACAGAATGCACATTCTTTTTGAATGCACATAGAACATTCTCTAGAATAGATCACATACGGGGTCACAAATCAGGCCTCAACAACCACAAAAAGATTGAGATCATACCATATATATTTTCAGACTACAACACTATGAAACAAAGTCAACCACAATAAAAAATGTGGACACACCATATATTCATGGAGGTTAAAGAACATCCCACTAAAGATTGAATGGGTTAACCAGGAAATTAAAGAAGAAATTAAAGAGGTACATGGAGGCAAATGAAAATGAAAATATGACAGTTCACAACCTTTGGGATGCAGCAAAGGTAGTTCTAGAAAGTCAGTATACTGCAATACAGGCCTACCTCAAGAAGCAAGGAGAATCTGAAATACACAACCTAACCTTACATCTAAAAGAGCTAGAAAAGAAACAGTGAATAAAGCCTAAAGCCTGCAGAATAAAGGAAATAATAAAAAGTAAAGCAGAAATAAATGATATAGAAACAAAAAACCTAGTAGAACTGATCAATGAAACTCAGAGCTAGTTCTTTGAAAGAATTAATAAAATTGATAAACCCCTGGTCAAACTTATCAAAAAGAAAAGAGAAAGGACTCAAATAAATAAAATCATGAATTAAAGAGGAGAGATCACAACTAACACCACAGAAATACAAATAAATATAAAAGAATATTATGAAAAATTATAGGGTAACAAACTCGGAAATCTGGAAGAAATGGATACATTGCTAGAAACATACAACCCACCAAAACTGAAACATGAAGAAATAGAAAATTTGAACAAATTCAAAACCAGCAAAGAAATGGAATCTATAATTAAAAATCTCTCAACAGTGAGAAGTCCGGGGTCAGATGATTTCCGGGAGTTCTATCAGACTTAAGAAGAACTAATATCTATTCTTCTCAAACTGTTCCAAAAATAGAAATGGAAGGAAAACTTCCATACACCTTCCATGAGGCCAGCATTACCTTGATTACAAAACCAGGGACTCCACTAAAAAGGAGAATTACAGGCAAATATCCCTGATGAACATGGATGCAAAAATTCTCAACAAGATATTAGCAAATTTAATCCAACAGTACATTAAAAGAATTATTCACCATGATCAAGTGAGATTTATTCCTGGGCTGCAGGGGTGGTTCAACATCCACAAATCAATGTGATACATCACATTAATAAAAGAAAGGATAAGAACCACATGATCCTCTAAGTAGATGCAGAAATTGCATGTGACAAATACAGCATCCATTCTTTATAAAATCTCTCAACAAAATAGGTATTGATGGAACATATCTCAGCATCATAAAGGCCATATAAGAAATATCCACAGCTAATATCCTCAATGGGGAGAAGCCTTACTCCTATGGTCAGGAACAAGACAGGGAGGTCCACTTTCACCATTACTATTTAGCACACTACTAGTAGTATTTGATTCAGCAATCAGACAACAAAAAGAAATAAAAGTCATCCAAATTGGCAAGGAAGCAGTCCAACTTTTGCTATTTGCAGAGGACATGAAACTCTATGTAGAAAATCTGAAAATTTCCACTAAAAAGTTGCTATAACTAATACATGAATTAAGCAATGTTGTAGGATATAAAATCAATGTACAGAAATATGTTGCATTTCTATACACTCATAATGAAGCAGCAGAAAATGAAATAAAGAAATTGATCCTACTTAAAATTACACAAAAAACAGTAAGATACCTAGGAATAAGCCTAACCAAAGATATAAAAGATCTATAATCTGAAAACTGTAGAACACTTATGAAAGAAATTGAAGAGGATGGAAAGAAATGAAAAAACATTCTATGCTCTTGAACTAGAAGAACAAACATTGTCAAGATGTCTGTACTACCCAAAGCAATTTATACATTTAATGCAATCTTTATCAAAATACTACCAGAATTCTTCACAGAGCTAGAATAAACAATCCTAAAATTTGTATGGAACCACAAAAAGACCCTACATCACCAAAGTAATGTTGAAAAAGAAAACCAAAGCTGGAGACATCACAATTCCAGACTTTAAGCTATGTTACAAAGCTGTAGTCACCAAGAGAGTATGGTACTAGCACAAACTCAGAAACACAGATCAATGGAACAGAAAACTCAGAAATGGACTCTCAACAATATGGTCAACTCATCTTTGACCAAGCAGGAAAGAATATCCAATGGACAAAAGACAGTCTTCAACAAATTGGACAGCAACGTGAAGAATGAAACTGGATTACTTTCTTACACTATACACAAAAATAAATTCAATATGCATGAAAGACCTAAGTATGTGACAGGAAACCATCAAAATCCTAGAGAAGAAAACAGCAGGCATTCTCTTTCACCTTGGCTATAGCAACTTTTTACTAGACACATCTCTGAAGGCAAGGAAAACAGAAGCTTCTGCAGAACAAGGAAGCAATCAACTAAACGTTGACATACTGGATAAAGAGTTGTTATCCAAAATCTAGAAATAATTTATCAAACTCAACATCCAAAAAACAAAAAAATCCAGTCAAGAAATGGGTAGAAGATACGAACAAACATTTCTCCAGACATACAAATGGCTAACAGACACATGAAAAAAGTGCTCATCATTCATGGAAATGATGGAAATTATAGAAATGATGGAAACTATAGAAACAATGACAAAACAATAAAATGACAGTAAATGCGTATATTTCAATGATTACTTTGAATATAAATACACTAAATGCATCAATCAAAAGACATAGGGTGTCAGAGTGAATTAAAAACAACACCAACAACAAAAAACAAGATCCATCTATATACTACCTACAAGGAATTCATTTCAGACCCAAGCCACCTGCAGATTGAAAGTGAAGAGATGAAGAAACATTTATCATGCAAATGATATTGAAAGAAAACTGAAGTACCACAACTTATATCACACAAAATAGACTTTAAAATTAAGACTGTAAGAGACACAGAAGGACAGTATGTAATAATAAAGAGGACTATCCTACAAAAAATAACAATTGTAAATATTTATGCATCCAACATGGGAGCACTCAAATATATAAAACAGTTAATAGCCAACATGAAGGAAATAATTACTAGTAATACAATAATAGTAGGGGACTTTAACACTCCACTTACATCAATGGGCATATCATGCAAACAGAAAATCAATAAAGAAACAATGGCTTTATCTTTTTTTAATTTTTATTTATTTATGATAGTCACACACAGAGAGAGAGAGAGGCAGAGGGAGAAACAGGCTCCATGCACCGGGAGCCCGACGTGGGATTCAATCCCAGGTCTCCAGGATCGCGCCCTGGGCCAAAGGCAGGCGCCAAACCTCTGCACCACCCAGGGATCCCAGAAGCAATGGCTTTAAATGACACACTGGACCAGATAGATTTAATAAATATAAGCAGAACATTTCACCTTACAACAGTGAAATAAACTTTCTCTCAAGTGCACATGGGAGATTCTCCAGAAGAAATCACATATTAGGCCACAAAGCAAGTCTCAACAAATTCAAAAAAAAAATCAGTCATACCATTTATCTTTTCTGGTCACAGCATTATGAAACTAGAAATCAACCACAAGAAAAAATCTGGAAAGAGCATAAATACAGAGAGGTTAGATAACATGTTAAAATGCAATGAATGAGTCAACCAAGAAATCAAGGAAGAAATGAAAAATTACATGCAAACAAGTGAAAATGCAAACACAATGGCATGAAATCTGTGAGATGCAGCAAAAGCAGTTCTAAGAGGGAAGTTTATAGCAATAGAAGTCTACTTCAAGAAGCCAGAAAAATCTCACACAACCTGACCTAATACCTAAATAAGCTAGAAAAAGAACAAAAAAAAAAAATCCAAAGACAGCAGAAGGGAGGAGATAATAAAAGTTTGAGCAGAAATAAATGATATAGAGACCAAAAAAAAAAAATAGAAAAGATCCATGAAACCAGTAGCTGATTTTGAAAAGATCAAGAAAATTGATAAACTAGCCAGACTCATCAAACAGAGAGGAGTTAAATAAGTAAAATCACAAATGAGAGAGAAGAATCAACAATGAACACCACAGAAATGCAAACAATTGTAAGAGAATATTATGAAAAGTTATATGTCAACATATTGGACAATCCAAAAGAAATGGATAAAATCCTTGAAACATGAAAACTACCAGAACTGAAACAGGAATGGAATATCTGAACAGAGTGATAACTAGCAATGAAATTGAATCAATTTAAAAACTCCCAACAAACATAAGTTCAGGAACAGATGGCATCATAGGCAAATTCTACCACACATTTGAAGAATTAATAACTATTCGTCTCAAACTATTGCAAAAAAATTGAAGTAGAAGGAAAACTTCCAAATTCATTTTAGGAAGTCAGCATTACTCTGATACCAAAACTACATAAGGAAAATTGAGAACTACAGTCAATATCTCTGATTAACATAGATGCAAAAATGCTCAACAAAATACTAGGAAACTGAATTTAACAATACATTTAAAATCATTTGGTTGAGCATCTGCCTTCAGCTCAGATCATGATCCCAGGGTCCTGGAATCAAGCCCTGAGTTGGGCTCCCTGCTCTGTGGGGAGACTACTTCTCCCTCGCCCTCTGCCTGCTGCTCCCCCTGCTTATACTCTCTCAAATGTTCTCTCACTTGGTCTCAAATAAATAAATAAATAAATAAATAAATAAATAAATAAACAAAGTAAAAAAAATCTAGTACAATCAAGTAGGATTTATTCCTAAGTTGCAAGAGTGGTTCAATATTCATAAATCAATCAATGTGATATTTCACATCAATAAGAGAAATTAAAAACCATAGGATCATTTTAATAGATGCATAAAAAGCATTTGAGAAAGTATAACATTGCTTCACAATAAAACCCCTCAACATTGTAGATTAAAGTGAACCTTAACATAATAAGTGCCCTATATGAAAAACCCATAGCAAACATCATATTCAATGGGAAAAAATTGTGATATTTTCCCCTAAGGGTAGAAACAAATCAAGAATATCCACTGTCATTACTTTTCAATGTAGTACTGGAAGTCCTAGCCACAGCAATCAGGCATCAAAAATAAATAAAAGTTCTCCAAATTGGTAAGGAAAAAGTAAACTTCTGCTATTTGCAGATGACAGGATATTATGTATAGAAAACCCTAAAGAGGGATCCCTGGGTGGCGCAGCGGTTTGGCGCCTGCCTTTGGCCCAGGGCGCGATCCTGGAGACCCGGGATCGAATCCCACATCAGGTTCCCGGTGCATGGAGCCTGCTTCTCCCTCTGCCTGTGTCTCTGCCTCTCTCTCTCTCTCTCTGTGACTATCATAAATAAAATAAAAAAAAAAAAAAAAAAAAAGAAAACCCTAAAGACTCCACCCAAATCTACTGGAACTGATATATTAGTTCAGTAAAGTCACAGGATACAAAATCAATGTACAGAAATCTGATACACACCTCTAAACTAATGAAGCCACAGAAATAGAAATAAAGAAAGCAATCCAATTTATGGTTGCACCAAAAATAATAAATATCTAGGAATAAACTTAAGTGGCAAAAAACTTGTAACTCTGGAAATTATAAAATCTTCATGATGAAATTGAAGACAATACAAAGAAATGCAAAGACATTCCATCCTCATGGGTTGGAAGAACAGATATTGTTAAAATATCTGTACTACCCAAGCAGTTTCCAAATTTGTTGTGATACCCATTGAAACACCAATAACATTTTTTTTAATTAATTTTTATTGGTGTTCAATTTACCAACATACAGAACAACACCCAGTGCTCATCCCATCAAGTGTCCACCTCAGTGCCCGTCACCGATTCCCCTCCAAAACCCGCCCTCCTCCCCTTCCACCACCCCTAGTTCGTTTCCCCGAGTTAGGAGTCTTTATGTTCTGTCTCCCTTCCTGATATTTCCCAACATTTCTTTTCCCTTCCTTTATATTCCCTTTCACTATTATTCATATTCCCCAAATGAATGACAACATACACTGTTTGTCCTTCTCCGATTGACTTATTTCACTCAGCATAATACCCTCCAGTTCCATCCACGTTGAAGCAAATGGTGGGTATTTGTCGTTTCTAATTGCTGAGTAATATTCCATTGTATACATAAACCACATCTTCTTTATCCATTCATCTTTCGATGGACACCGAGGCTCCTTCCACAGTTTGGCTATTGTGGCCATTGCTGATAGAAACATCGGGGTGCAGGTGTCCCGACGTTTCATTGCATCTGAATCTTTGGGGTAAATCCCCAACAGTGCAATTGCTGGGTCGTAGGGCAGGTCTATTTTTAACTCTTTGAGGAACCTCCACACAGTTTTCCAGAGTGGCTGCACCGTTCACATTCCCACCAACAGTGTAAGAGGGTTCCCTTTTCTCCGCATCCTCTCCAACATTTGTTGTTTCCTGCCTTGTTAATTTTCCCCATTCTCACTGGTGTGAGGTGGGATCTCATTGTGGTTTTGATTTGTATTTCCCTGATGGCAAGTGATGCAGAGCATTTTCTCATGTGCTTGTTGGCCATGTCCATGTCTTCCTCTGTGAGATTTCTCTTCATGTCTTTTGCCCATTTCATGATTGGATTGTTTGTTTCTTTGGTGTTGAGTTTAATAAGTTCTTTATAGATTTTGGAAACTAGCCCTTTATCTGATATGTCATTTGCAAATATCTTCTCCCATTCTGTAGGTTGTCTTTTAGTTTTGTTGACTGTATCCTTTGCTGTGCAAAAGCTTCTTATCTTGATGAAGTCCCAATAGTTCATTTTTGCTTTTGTTTCTTTTGCCTTCGTGGATCTATCTTCCAAGAAGTTACTGTGGCCAAGTTCAAAAAGGGTGTTGCCTGTGTTCTCCTCTAGGATTTTGATGGAATCTTGTCTCACATTTAGATCTCTCATCCATTTTGAGTTTATCTTTGTGTATGGTGAAAGAGAGTGGTCCAGTTTCATTCTTCTGCATGTGGATGTCCAATTTTCCCAGCACCATTTATTGAAGAGACTTTCTTCCAGTGGATAGTCTTTCCTCCTTTATCGAATATTAGATGACCGTACATTTCAGGGTCCACTTCTGGGGTCTCTATTCTGTTCCATTGATCTATGTGTCTGTTTTTGTGCCAGTACCACACTGTCTTGATGACCACAGCTTTGTAGTACAACCTGAAATCTGGCATTGTGATGCCCCCAGCTATGGTTTTCTTTTTTAAAATTCCCCTGGCTATTCGGGGTCTTTTCTGATTCCACACAAATCTTAAAATAATTTGTTCTAACTCTCTGAAGAAAGTCCATGGTATTTTGATAGGGATTGCATTAAACGTATAAATTGCCCTGGGTAACATTGACATTTTCACAATATTAATTCTGCCAATCCATGAGCATCGAATATTTTTCCATCTCTTTGTGTCTTCCTCAATTTCTTTCAGAAGTGTTCTATAGTTTTTAGGGTATAGATCTTTTACCTCTTTGGTTAGGTTTATTCCTAGGTATCTTATGCTTTTGGGTGCAATTGTAAATGGGATTGACTCCTTAATTTCTCTTTCTTCAGTCTCATTGTTAGTGTATAGAAATGCCATTGATTTCTGGGCATTGATTTTGTATCCTGCCACGCTACCAAATTGCTGTATGAGTTCTAGCAATCTTGGGGTGGAGGCTTTTGGGTTTTCTATGTAGAGTATCATGTCATCGGCGAAGAGGGAGAGTTTGACTTCTTCTTTGCCAATTTGAATGCCTTTAATGTCTTTTTGTTGTCTGATTGCTGAGGCGAGGACTTCCAGAACTATGTTGAACAGCAATGGTGAGAGTGGACATCCCTGTCTTGTTCCTGATCTTAGGGGAAAGGCTCCCAGTGCTTCCCCATTGAGAATTATATTTGCTGTGGGCTTTTCGTAGATGGCTTTTAAGATGTCGAGGAAAGTTCCCTCTATCCCAACACTCTGAAGGGTTTTGATCAGGAATGGATGCTGTATTTTGTCAAATGCTTTCTCTGCATCTAATGAGAGGATCATATGGTTCTTGGTTTTTCTCTTGCTGATATGATGAATCACATTGATGGTTTTACGAGTGTTGAACCAGCCTTGTGTCCCAGGGATAAATCCTACTTGGTCATGGTGAATAATTTTCTTAATGTGTTGTTGGATCCTATTGGCTAGTATCTTGTTGAGAATTTTTGCATCCATGTTCATCAGGGATATTGGTCTGTAATTCTCCTTTTTGGTGGGGTCTTTGTCTGGTTTCGGAATTAAGGTGATGCTGGCCTCATAGAACGAATTTGGAAGTACTCCATCTCTTTCTATCTTTCCAAACAGCTTTAATAGAATAGGTATGATTTCTTCTTTAAACATTTGATAGAATTCCCCTGGGAAGCCATCTGGCCCTGGACTCTTGTGTCTTGGGAGGTTTTTGATGACTGCTTCAATTTCCTCCCTGGTTATTGGCCTGTTCAGGTTTTCTATTTCTTCCTGCTCCAGTTTTGGTAGTTTGTGGCTTTCCAGGAATGCATCCATTTCTTCTAGATTTCCTAATTTATTGGCGTACAGCTGTTCATAATATGTTTTTAAAATCGTTTGTATTTCCTTGGTGTTGGTAGTGATCTCTCCTTTCTCATTCATGATTTTATTAATTTGAGTCTTCTCTCTCTTCTTTTTAATAAGGTTGGCTAATGGTTTATCTATCTTATTAATTCTTTCAAAGAACCAACTCCTGGTTCTGTTGATCTGTTCCACAGTTCTTTTGGTCTCGATATCATTGAGTTCTGCTCGAATTTTAATTAACTGTCTTCTTCTGCTGGGGGTGGGGCCTATTTGTTGCTTTTTCTCTAGTTCCTTTATGTGTAAGGTGAGCTTTTGAATTTGAGATCTTTCCAGTTTTTGAATGGATGCTTGTATTGCGATGTATTTCCCCCTGAGGACTGCTTTTGCTGCATCCCAAAGATTTTGAACGGTTGTTTCTTCATTCTCATTAGTTTCCATGAATCTTTTTAATTCTTCCTTAATTTCCTGGTTGACCTTTTCATCTTTTAGCAGGATGGTCCTTAACCTCCACGTGTTTGTGGTCCTTCCATACTTCTTGTTGTGATTAAGTTCCAATTTCAAGGCATTATGGTCTGAGAATATACAGGGGACTATCCCGATCTTTTGGTATCGGTTCAGACCCGGTTTGTGACCCAGTATGTGGTCTATTCTTGAGAAAGTTCCATGTGCACTTGAGAAGAATGTGTATTCAGTTGAGTTTGGATGTAGAGTTCTGTAGATATCTGTGAAATCCATCTGGTCCAGTGTATCATTTAAAGCTCTCGTTTCTTTGGAGATGTTGTGCTTAGAAGACCTATCCAGGGTAGAAAGAGCTAGATTGAAGTCACCAAGTATAAGTGTATTATTATCAAGGTATTTCTTGAGTTTGGTTATTAATTGGTTTAAATATTTGGCAGCTCCCACATTCGGGGCATATATATTGAGGATTGTTAAGTCCTCTTGTTGGATAGATCCTTTGAGTATGAGATAGTGTCCCTCTTCATCTCTCACTATAGTCTTTGGGGTAAATTTTAATTTATCTGATATAAGGATGGCAACCCCTGCTTTCTTTTGAGGACCATTTGAATGGTAAATGGTTCTCCAACCTTTTATTTTCAGGTTGTAGGTGTCCTTCTGTCTAAAATGAGTGTCTTGTAGACAGCAAATAGATGGGTCCTGCTTTTTTATCCAGTCTGAAACCCTGCGCCTTTTGATGGGGTCATTAAGCCCATTCACATTCAGAGTTACTATTGATAGATATGAGTTCAGTGTCATCATATCTATTCAGTCCTTGTTTTTGTGGATTGTTCCACTGAACTTCTTCTTAAAGGGGAATTTTAAGAGTCCCCCTTAAAATTTCTTGCAGAGCTGGTTTGGAGGTTACATATTCTTTCAGTTCCTGCCTGTCTTGGAAGCTCTTTATCTCTCCTTCCATTTTGAATGAAAGCCTTGCTGGGTAAAGTATTCTTGGTTGCATGTTCGTCTCATTTAGGACCCTGAAAATATCCTGCCAGCCCTTTCTGGCCTGCCAGGTCTCTGTGGAGAGGTCTGCTGTTACCCTAATATTCCTCCCCATAAAAGTCAGGGACTTTTTTTCTCTTGCTGCTTTAAGGATCTTCTCCTTATCTTTGGAATTTGCAAGCTTCACTATTAAATGTCGAGGTGTTGAACGGTTTTTGTTGATTTTAGGGGGGGATCTCTCTATTTCCTGGATCTGAATGCCTGTTTCCCTTCCCAGGTTAGGAAAGTTTTCAGCTAGGATTTGTTCAAATACATATTCTGGCCCTCTGTCCCTTTCGGTGCCCTCCGGAACCCCAATTAAACGTAGGTTTTTCTTCCTCAGGCTGTCATTTATTTCCCTTAATCTATCCTCATGATCTTTTAATTGCTTGTCTCTTTTTTCCTCAGTTTCCCTCTTTGCCATCAACTTGTCTTCTATGTCACTCACTCGTTCTTCCACCTCGTTAACCCTCCTCGTTAGGACTTCTAGCTTGGATTGCATCTCATTTAATTGATTTTTAATTTCTGCCTGATTGGATCTAAATTCTGCAGTCATGAAGTCTCTTGAGTCCTTTATGGTTTTTTCTAGAGCCACCAGTAGCTGTAAAATAGTGCTTCTGAATTGGCTTTCTGACATTGAATTGTAATCCATATTTTGTAACTCTGTGGGAGAGTGGGCTGTTTCTGGTTCTTTTTTTTGAGGTGAGGTTTTCCTTCTAGTCATTTTGCTCAGTGCAGAGTGGCCAAAAACAAGTTGTATTGAGAAAAGGAGAAAAAGAGAGAGAAGGAAAGAAAAGAGAAAAAGAAAAAAGAGAAAGAATAAAAAAGGGGGAAAAAGAGAAGAAAAAGAAAGAAAAAGAAAGAAAGGAGAAAAAAGAAAAAAAAGGGGGGGTGGGGGAAGCAATCAGAAATCAAGAAGAAAGAGAGAGAAAAAAAAGCACAAAACAAAACAAAACAAAACAAAAACAAAAACAAACAAACAAACAAAAAAAAAACACGGGGGAGTATCTTCCGATTCTGTGTAGTTTAAGTCCCTTGACTTCCCTTGGAGCTGGTCGGTCTCGCTGGTCTTCTGGGGGAGGGGCCTGCTGTGCTGATTCTCAGGTGTTAGCACTTGGGGGAGCTGCTCTGCCCCTGCCTGGTGCAGGGCTCAGTGGGGGTTGTTCTCCCCGTGAGGCCCCGGGAGGAAGCCACAGTGGCGGGGGCAGCTCTGGGACCCTGGAGTCAGCTCCCGCAGTAGCTCCGGGGCTCTCCTTCTGCAGGGCCTGGGGGCTCCCGGGCGGGGCCGCTGATCTGCTCAGTTCCAGGCAGGAGCGTCCTTGCTGTCCTGGGCCCTCCCGGCCTCTGCCTGTCCCGGGGGAGGCCGGATCCTGGGCTGTGTCCCGGCGCCCTGTGCTCCGGAGCCTGCGCTGTTGGATTCGCGGCGCCGCCCGAGCCCCTCCGAGCTGTTCCCGGAGCCGCGCCGCCCCCTCCGCGGAGCTTCTTCCTCCGCCCGAGCCGCCGCCGCTGAGCTGTTCCCGGAGCCCCGCAGCCCCCTCCGCGGAGCCGCCCCCGAGCCCCTCCGAGCTGCTCCGGGTCCCGCCGAGCGCTGCAGCCCTTAGGGAGCTCGGCGCATCTCCCGGGGCGCAGTTCCTCTGTTACTGTCCCAGGGAGCCCGAGGGCATCCCCGCCTTTCTGGGGATCCTGCTCCAAGTCCCCGGGAGCCCCTTTCCGTGGGGAAGGTTGGTGCAGCTCCTGCTCCTCCGGGCCGGGGCTCTCCTGTCCTGGGGACACTCGCCCCGGCCTCAGCCCGGCTCCTCGCGGGCCCCTCCCCCTTGGAGGCCTTTTGTGTCTTTATTTCTTTTTCCCCGTCTTCCTACCTTGATAGAAGCGCGAACTCTTCTCACTGTAGCGTTCCAGCTGGTCTCTCTTTAAATCTCAGGCCGAATTCGTAGATTTTCAGGATGATTGGATGGTTTTCTAGGTAATTTGTTGAGGACAGATGACTTGGGGACCCTGCTCTGCTGCCATCTTGCCCCTCCCCCCCAATAACATTTTTTAGAGAACTAGAACAATCCTACAATTTGTATGGAACCACAGTAGACCCCAAATAGCCAGAACAATCTTGAAAAAGAAAAACAAAACTGGAAGTATCACAATTCCAGACTTCAAGTTATGCTACAGAGCTCAAGTAATCAAAATAGTGTGGCACTTACACAAAATAGACACATAGATCAATAGAACAGAAAAGCAAACCCAGAAATAAGCCAATAGTTATATGGTCACTTTAATCTTTGAAAAAGTAGGAAAGAATATGAAATGAAGGAAAGACAATCTTGTCAAAAAATGTTGGAAAAACTGGATGGCTACATGAAAAAGAAACTGCACCACTTTTTTATGACATACAGAAAAGTAAACTTTAAGTGGATTAAAGACCTAAATAAGAGAACTGAAACCATAACATAGGCAGTGATTTCTTTTTCTTTTTTAAAAAAGATTTATTTACTTTTAGAGAGAGAGAGAAAAAACATGAGTGGGGGGAGGGGTAAAGGAGAGGATGAGGGAGAGAGGATCTCAAACAGACTCCCTGCTGAATGTGGAGCCAGACTGGGGCTTGATGTCACAGCTCTGAGATCAAGACCTGACCCGAAATCAGGTTGAGTGCTTAACCATTTGAGCCACCCAGGTACCCCCAACAGGAAGTAATTTCAACTATAGCAACATTTTTCTAGGTATGTCTCCTGAGGCAAGGGAAATAAAAGCAAAATTCAAATGTTGGTACTTCAAAATAAAAAGCTTCTGCACAGTGAACAAAACAATCACCAAAACGAAAAGGTAGCCTATTGAATGGGAGAAAATATTTGCAAATGACATAACTGATGAAGGGTTAGTATCCAAAATACATAAAGAAGCAATACAATTCAACGCCAAACAACAAATAACCCAACTAAAAAACAGGCAGAAGACTTGAACAGACATTTTTCCAAAGAAGATATCCATATGACCAACAGACCCAGGAAAAGATGCTCAATATCACCTATCATCAGGGAAATGTGAGTCAAAATTACAATGAGACACACCTTACACCTGTCAGAATGGCTAAAGTGAAAAACGGAGAACCAACAAGTGTTGGTGAGGATGTGGAAAAAAAGGAAGCCTCTTGCACTGTTGATGGTGATTCAAACTGGTACAGCCACTGTGGAAAACAGTATGGACTTTCTTTAAAATGGTAAACATAGAACTAGACTATGATCGAATAATTCCAACTACAAAGAATACAACACACTAACTCAAAGGGATACATGGAACCCTATGTTTTTTGCAGCACTATTTATAATTTCCAAATATAGAAACAGCCCATGTTCACTGATAGATGATTGTGTAAAGAAGATATACCATATCTTCTTCTATATATATATAGAATGTTATTCACCAGTTAAAAATGATGACATCTTTCCATTTGCAATGACTTGGATATAGCTAGCTAGTATAATGCTAAGCAACATTAGACAAATACTTTATGACCTCAGTTATGTGTGGAATTTAAGATATAAAGCAAGCAAAAAAGAGAGAGAAAGCAAGAAATACTCTGTTAATTATGGAGAGCAATCTAACGTTATAGGAGGGGAAAGGGTTGGGGGATGGGTTAAAAAGGTGATGGGGGGCAGCCCAGGTGGCTCAGTGGTTTAGCGCCACCTTCAGCCCAGGGTGTGATCCTGGAGACCTGGGGTCGAGTCCCACCTCAGACTCCCTGCATGGAGCCTGCTTCTCCCTCTGCCTGTCTCTGCCTCTCTCTCTCTCTCTCTGTCTCATGAATAAATAAAAAAATCTTTTTTTTTAAAGGTGATGGGTATTAAGGAATACATCTAATGATGAGCACAGGGTGATGTATGAAAGTGTCAAATTATTATATTGTACAGCTGAAACTAATATAGCACTGCATGTTAACTATACTGGATTTAAAAACAAGAGTATGCTTACTGTGCTGAGCACTGGGTAATGTAAATGATTGTTGAATTATTACATGTTCACCTGAAATTAATACAATAGTGTATTGTTGATTGTACATCAATAAAAATCATGAGAAATAGTATTGGAAGATGAAATGCTATTTTCTTTTTTCTTAAATGAATGTCAAAAGGGAATTTACATTGTAGATGCAACTTATTTCATTTTATAGTTCCCAGATGTTACATTTATTTTCATTGATTTATATGACTTTATACTGAAATATAAATCAGAACTATATCCATTGTGGATACCATCATGCTATATTAAACAGACAGATGGTATGTTTGTTTTTAAACATTAGACATTATACCCTATACACAGTGGGAAACATAAGTTTTATGGCTTCATTAAAGAATAATTAAAACATTAAATACAACATTGCTTAGGGGAACCAAAAGTTTTATAAATATCATGTGTTATTTAGCATTGTAAAATAGACTGAATTGAAGTTCATTCTTCAGAAATAGTTATTGGATATCTTTTCATCCCTTGTATAAATGTTTAATAAGTATACAAGTTCTCACTTTCAAAATGTTAAAATTGTGACTATATAATCATTGAAGATATTAATTTCTGTTTTCCATGCAGCAAACAATTGGAAAGGAAAAAAATTGAAATGTAATGTTTTTCTACCTCTTAGAAAAATATGAAAGGATTTCAACCCCTAAGGTTAAGTTCTTTATATCTGAATGGTGTTGATGATATGTTTATGTACCAAAATCTGCAGATTTTCAAGGAGGGCTACACTGCTCTTAACTTCTCCCAACTCACTTATAATCAAGAGATTTTGGTAAGGCAGTTAGCAGCCAGTCTTGTGTCTTTAATGCCCTTGGAGCCTCCATAATGTGGGGTTGTGGCAGATAGTTGCTTTCTTTTGGATATGATGCCCTTTTATGCCATCCACCTTGATGCAGTAATCTTTTGAATCCCAAAGGGGTTACTATGTGAAAGGAACAAAGTTTCCTGTTTCAAAATTTCATGCAGTTTGCAGGTTGCAGAATTCTACATAGTAGTCACTGCACGTTCCCATGTGTGTTGCTGTAAACAGAAACATGCTGTAGAGTACATCTGCAAACTTTGGAGTATAGGGGAAAAAAGCCGTTAAATAAGTAATAACAGTAGGTGAGAGTAGCATTTGAATTATACATTAATCCTGGGTAGATTTGCAATGGCATCAGCTTTGCTGGCAATCCAAATAGGAAGTTAGTTTTCTTCACATTGATATAAGAAAAGTATAAATTATGTGTCACTTTGGTTTCCCTTCCCACATTAACATTTATCAGTTTGACACTTTATTTGCCTTTTCCCAAGTGACTAGTGCTACTCCCCATCCTATAAGCTTCATATAGGGGTAGTCTTCTATCCAAGGTCTTCATTTTTCTCTAACAGCATTTCTTTATTATGCTTATTTCCTAGCTATGGTGTGCGGGTGAAAAAGGACTCTTAATGGTGGAATGTAAACTGATATGAAATAAATTCAGGGTAAGCCATGAAATGCATAAACCTATGTTCTTGAACAGGGATGGGTCATTAAAGAAGTGGTATCCTTATCTTTATTTACAAGGAAACCCACTGACAAAGAAAATTATCCCTTTCTAAAGAGGTCATCCCACTCACCCACATACCTTAAAGTCAGTTTGAGGCAGAAAGGGATAAAAAGATGCAGGGAAAGTGGTGGGAAGAAGCATTGGGGAAAAAGGAGGAAAGTTCTACCAAAGGGAAAATGCCTTTAAATCTTTAATTTCCTCTTCCATTTTTTTAAAAAAAGATTTTATTTATTTATTCATGAGTGACAGAGAGAGAGAGAGAGAGAGAAAGAGGCAGAGATACAGGCAAAGGAAGAAGGAGGCCCCATGCAGGGAACCCGATGTGGGACTCGATCCTGGGACTGCAGGATCATGCCCTGGGCCAAAGGCAGGCGCTAAACCACTGAACCACCGAGGGATCCCATCCTCTTCCATTTTTCTCAATCTTTTATTCTGGCTATCAAATAATTAAACATTTTTTACAATGATTTTTATCTCATACAGTTGGTAATTAATTTGCTTGGGATGATTAGAAAATATACTAAGTGATCCATATCAAAAGAACCATCCCCATGCAACTGTATTATCATTTACTCATTCCAAATATGACACAGAGATATTAGTTCTTTAAGTTAGATGAAGGTAACATTCCTGGCTTCCTATATATTCTATCAACATAGTGATCCTGTTGGAATTTTAGAGTCCACAGTACCCATGATTATTGAATAGTAACCTCTTGAATTTAGAAAGAATAGTCCATCCAGATAGTATTCCAAAAGAGTGTACTAGAGAGAGTCTTCTTATAATTTAGAGTCTCTTAACTGACTGATATGTGGTCACAAAACCTCAGCTGATCTGCTCAATTCAGGAGTTTCCACACATCTGGTCTTCAACACTATAAATATCACTAAAATAAAAATCTCTCAACTCAGAAAAACTCTCCACAAACACAGAAGAGAAAGAAAACATTGTTTTTTTTTTAAGATTTTATTTATTTATCCATAGACACAGGACACACAGAGAGAGAGAGGCAGAGATACAGGAAGAGGAGAAGCAGGCTCCATGCAGGGAGCCCGATGTGGGACTCAATCCTGGGTCTCCAGGATCACACCTCAGGCTGCGCCAAACTGCTGTGCCATTGGGGCTGCCCGAAAACATTGTTTTTTTTATATCAACTAGGCTTTAAACCATGTGATGTGCACCATAGGCAATCTACTAAGAGTAGGAAAAAAAATAGGAAGAGTGTGTCTTTTTAAAACGTATTTATTTTTATTTTTTATTTTTTTTAGGAAGAGTGTCCTTTTACAGAGTAAAAGCAGATACAACTCATCACATGTTTTCAAGATCAATAATAATAACAAGAGTACTTGATAGCATCATTTGTCACACATAGTTCATTCTAAATTGGTAATTGTGGTGATCATCTGTGCTAGCTAAAAGCGCTATCCATAGGAGAATAAAATCCTCATATTTTTATAATAAGAAGTAGTTTTGAATTTTGGATTGAAATGCCCACCAAGTTTCAGCTTCTATCTACTGAAACAAGGAGGTAGGAGCAATATCTCCCTTGATTACATTTCCAAGATGGTCGTCAAGTCCATGAGAAAGTCATTCTTGGGTTGCAACATGGGCAGAAGTTTTGAGAAAATATTTACATATTGAAGGGTCAGGGAAAGAATTTACAATTGAAATCTTTTACAAATAAATGCTCTAAGAAACACATTGGTAAAATACAATAATATTATGGGACTTCAACACCCCACTCATAGCACTGGACAGATCATTTTAGCAGAAGATCAACAAGGAAATAAGGGCTTTGAGTGACACACTGGATCAGATGGACTTTACGGATACACATTCTTCTCAAGTGCATAGGGAACATTCTCCTGAATAGATAACATGCTGGGTCACAAATCAGGTCTCAGCTGATAGCAAAATGTTAGAATATTCCCTGCATATTTTTAGAGCACAATGCTTTGAAACTTGAACTCAACCACAAGAGGAAATTTGGAAGGAACTCAAACACTTGGAGGTTAAAAAGCATGCTACTAAAGAATGAATGGGTCAACAAGGAAATTAAAGAAGAATTTTAAAAATTCATGGAAACAAGTGAAAATACAACTGTTCAAAAACTTTGCGATGCAGCAAAGGTGGTCCTAAGAGGGAAATACAAGCTTTTTTTAAAAAAATTAGAAAAGTCTCAAATAGACAAAGTAATATTACATGTATAGGAGCTGGATAAAGAACAGCAAATAAAATCTAAATCAAGGAGAAGAAGAGAAATAATAAAGATTAGAGCAGAATTCAATAAAATAGAATCCAAAAGAACAGCAGAACAGATCAATGAAACTAGAAGCTGGTTCTTTGAAGGAATTAATAAGATCTGTAGCCCCCTAAACAGACTTATCAAAAAGATAAGAGAAAGGATCCAAATTAATAAAATCATGAATGAAAGAAGAGAGTTCATAACCAACACCAATAAGTACAAACAATTTTAAGAACCTATTATGAACGACTATATGCCAACAAACTAGGCAATCTGGAAGAAATGGATGCATTCCTGGAAACTTATGAACTAAAATAGGAAGAAATAGAAAACCTGAAAACTGCGATAGGAAGAAATAGAAAACCTGAAAAGACCCATAACCAGCAAAAGGAGAATAGCAAACCAATATCCCTGATGACATAGATACGAAATTCTCACTAAGATACTAGCTGATAGATCCAAAAGTACATTAAAAGGATTATTCACCATGATCAAGTGGGATTTATTGCTGGGCTACAAGTATGGTTCAACATTCACAAATCAATCAACTTGATATATCACATTAATAAAAGAAAGACTAGAACCATATGATTCTCTCAATTGAAGCAGAAAAAAAGCATTTGACAAAATACAGCATCCTTTCTTGATTAAAACTCTCAACAATGAAGGAATAGAGGGGGCATGCCTCAATATCATAAAAGCCATCTATGAAAAGCCCATAGTGAATATCATCCTCAATGGGGAAAAGTTGAGAGCTTTCCTCTAAGGTCAGGAATGTGACAGGGATGTCCACTATCACCAATGTTGTTCAACATAGTACTAGACATCCTAGCCTCATCAATCAGACAAAAAAAAAAAAAAAAGAAATAAAAAGCATCTGAATTGGCAAAAAAGAAGTCAAATCTCACTCTATGAAGATGACATGATACTCTATGTGAAAAACTCAAAAGACTCCACCCCAAAATTGCTAGAACTCATGGATGAATTCAGCAAAGTGGCAGGATATAAAATCAATGCACAGAAATCAGTTGCATTTCTATACACTACAATGAGACAGAAGAAAGAGAAATTAAAGACTTTATGCCATTTTCAATTACACCCAAAACTGTAAGATACCTAGGAACAAACCTCACCAAAGAGGTAAGGGATCTGTACACAGAAAACTATAAAACACTCCTGAAAGAAACTGAGGAAAACAGAAAGAGAATGGAAAGCATTCCATGCTCATGGATTGGAAGAACAAATATTATGAAAGTGTCTATGTTCCCCAGAGAAATCTATAGATTCAATGCAATCCCTATCAAAATATCACTGATATTTTTTCTCAGAGCTGAAACAAATAATCCTAAAATTTGTATGAAATCAGAAAAGCCCCCAAATAGCCAAGCAATGTTTTAAACAAACCGACTGAACCCCCAAAGCTGGTGGCATCATAATGCCAGACTTCAAGCTCTATTACAAAGTTATAATCATCAAGACAGTATGGTACTGGCACAAAACAGACACACAGATCAGTGGAACAGAATAGAGAACCCAGAAATGGACCCTCAACTCTATGGTCAACTAATCTTCAATGAACCAGGAAAGAATATCCAATGGGAAAAAGACAATCTCTTCAAAAAATGGTGCTGGAAAAATTGGACAGCAACATTTAGAAGAATGAAACTGGACCACTTTCTTATACCATAATAAAAATAGACTCAAAATGGATAAAAGACCATTTCGATAGAAATCCATCAAAATTCTAGAAGAAAATGCAGACAGCAACCTCTTTGACCTCAGTTACAGCAACTTCTTGCTAGACACATCTCCAAAGGCAAGGGAAACAAAGGCAAAACTGAACTAAGGTGACTTCATCAAGATAAAAAACTTTGAGCAGCAAAGGAAACAGTCAATAAAGCCAAAAGACAACTGAGATAATAGGAGAAGATATTTGCAAATGACATCAGATAAAGGGCTAGTATCCAAGATAGGTACAAAATTTATCAAACTCAATACCCAAAGAACAAATAATCCACTCAAGAAATGTGCAGAAGACATAAACAAGCATTTCTCCAAAGAACACATGTAACTGTCCAACAGATACATGAAAATGTGCTCCACATCATTTGGCATCAGGGAAATACAAACCAAAACTACAATGAGATACAATCTCAGACCAATCAGAATGGCTAAAATTAACAAGACAGGAAACAACAAATATTGGTGACCTTGCAGAGAAGGGGGAACACTTGTATACTGTTGGTGGGAATGCAAGTTGTTGTAGCCCCTCTGAAAACAGCATGGAGGCTCCTCATAAAGTTGAAAATAGAGCTCCTCTATGACCCAGAATTCCACTACTGGGCATTTACCCCAAAGATACAAATGTAGTGATCCGAAGGGGCATCTGAACCCCAATGGTCACAGTAGCAATGTCCACCATAGCCAAACTGTGGAAAGAGCCATGGTATCAATGGTCAGATGAAAGGATAAGGAAGATGTGGTATATATGTACAATGAAATATTACTCAGCCATCAGAATGGATATTTACCATTTACATTGATGTGGATGGAACTGGATGGTATTATGCTGAGCTAAATGAGTCAGTCAGAGAAAGAGAATTATGGTATGATTTCATTCATATGTGGAATATAAGAAATCAGAGGATCATAGGGCAAGAGGGAAAATTGAATGGGAAGCCATCAGAGCAGGAGACAAACCATGAGAGACTCTTAACTATAGGAAACAAACTAAGGGTTGCCGGAGGGAAGGTTGGTGGGCATTAAGGAGGGCATTAATTGGATGATGGGCATTAAGGAGGGCACATGATGTGATGAGTACTGAGTGTTATACTCAACTGATAAATTACTGCATACTACATCTGAAACAAATGATTTACTATATGTTGGCTCATTGAATTTAAATTTAAAAAAATATGCAGAACTTCAGAGGCCAAGAATTATCTATCATCTTTCAGATGTTTGGCATTGTAAATGAAATTTCACAAGTTATATTCTGTATAAAAATTTTGAAAAATTGTTACTTCTAAAAAATTCTATTTTTCAACACAATCTAAACTGTTACACAATGCATTCCACAATATATGTCATCTAAAAATGAAAATTAAAAAAACAAGAAATACCTATTGGAATGGCAAAAATTCATAATCCTTGACAACACCAATGTTGGGAAGAATATGAAACAATGGGAACAATGGGAACTCTCATTTATTGCTCATGAGTATACAAAATAGTAGACTCTGGAAGAAAGTTTGGTGATTTCTTACAAATCTAGATACACTCTCACCATGTGAACCAGCATTCATACTCCTTGGCATTTATCTTAAGGAGTTAAAAACTTCAATCCACACCAAAATTTGCACAAAGATATTTAAAGCAGTTTTGCTCAAAATTGCTAAAACTTGGAAACAATCAAGATGTACTTTAGAAAAAAAAATGTACTTTAGATACACCTGGGTGGCTCAGTGGTTGAGCGTCTGCCTTTGGCTCAGGTCACAATCCCAGGATCAAGTCCCACATCAGGCTCTTCACAGGGAGCCTGCTTCTCCCTCTTCCCTCTGTTTCTCTCATGAATAAATAAATAAAATGTACTTTAGTAGGTGAAAGGATAAGTAAATTATAACACATTTAGACAATGGGATATTATTCAACATTAAAAAGAAATGAGCTATCCATGGAAGGACTTGGAGAAATCAAATGCATGTTAATGAATAAAGCCAATTCTGAAAAGGCTGCACACTGCATGGTTCTGACTATATTACATTCTGGAAAAGGCAAAAAACTATGGGGGAAAAAAAAGATTAATCACTTCTAGGGGAAGAGGGAAGATGAAAAGTTGGAGCAAAGTGGACTTTTATGGTTAATGAAAATATTCTATATGATAAAATGATGGGTATATTTCATTCCACATTTGTTCAAACCCATAAATATACACCAAGAGTAACCCTAAAGTAAACTATTGATTTTGAGTTATTATAATGGGTCAATGTAGGTTTATCTTTGATTAAAAAAATAAAAGTACCATACCAGTGATTGATGTTGATAATTGGGGAGGTTATGCATTTGTAGGGCAGGGAAATCTTTGCTCCATCCTCTCAATTTTTTTGTAAATTTAAAATTGCTGTAAAAAATAAAATATTTAAAAAATGAACAAAAGCAGCATGCTACTCAATGTTCTCGTTTACTTATTTGATCATATTTTATCTTACATAATATCTTGTTCTTAAAGTCACGTAGCATTATGATCACAATATAATCAATGAAAATAAAGTACATATGGGCAATTTAACAACTAATAAATTTAAATACTAAATTATCTTTATGTTATAGATTATATATAGATATAAGATATATAGATAGAATATATAATAATATAATAATTGAACATTTAAAAATTTTATTATTTCATACCTATTTTTGGAGATAAATATTTATAACCATTAAAGATTAAATTAATTCAAATAAAAATAAAAATCACAATAATATGTGTAATTTCTGTTTCCTTCAACTATACATCTGAGAATGGAGGTAAAAATACTGGCAATATTTTCTTTGAATATTTGTCAAATAAGAAAAACTAAAAGTTAAAAATTTTTTCATGCTATTTTTCTATCTGAAGTATGTTAAATATTTTAGTTCATAAATGTAGTGTTATCTTGAAAATATAATTTAAAATTTCTCTTCTAACTACCATACCTAAAACTGACTAAAGATTGCAGGGAAAATAGTGTACTCAGCTGTGCTGCAACTAAAATACTTGAACACATGTTTCCTCAAGCACAGGATTAAAGCAATTGCTCTGTGAGAGTCAGAAATCAATAGAATTGTCACAAATGTTCTAAGTGCAGCATTATGAAAAAATATTGTATTTTGCTAAATGGAACCATAAGACTTCTGCAATTCATAAATCTTTGTTTACAGAATTATTTAGATTGAAAGTAATTCAGGACAAGTTTTGATTTTTTTTTAACAATTACAGATGTGCAAAATCTGAATGCTGCTGTAGCCAATAAATAAATTCAAATATTACAACTAGTTTGAAATAATATTTAATGGTTTTTATTATCCATGCAGGAATCCTTTATTATTTTCATGTATGTCCTTTCTAATTATAGTTATAATAAAGCCACACTGCAGTAATTTTTCCTCACATTTTGTGATAATGATGTATTACTTTGCTTTCTTAGAGTGTTTACATTCTGAACAGCAGTCTTTATGGCTTTCTATAAGATACCAAAAAAATGTTTTCTTTTTGGTATCCTACTGATTTCATCAGCACCCTACTCCCACTCAATAATTGCTTTGTCTGACAATTTTGGCACTAAAATATTGTTACTGAACATTTTCCTAGCTGCTAATGTACCTCAAGGAAGGCTTTACCTTCCATTATTGTCCTTTACTGATCCTTGGCAGTAACTCCAAAGGACCGTTTTTAATCTTTCATTTTCTGTACCTTTCCATCTCTTTCTTTATTCTCCAGTTTTTTTCTCCATCTCAAAATGTTTCAACTTATAAAATCATCTTCAAACTGTAACATTCCAGGTCAAGAAAATAATAACTATTAATTAGGTAGATTAATAAAAATACTAATTAATCAAATATAGTAGGTTATTATTTGGTCACTGTCAATGAACTTCCCAGTATTTATTCCTTTATTAGTCTCCTACCACCTTGATTTTAGTTGAATATAGTCTGTTTCAACAATGGAACATAGTAGAAGTTATACTGGGCCAGTTTTATGGCCTGCATTTAATTGTCTTGGAAACATCCATTTCCCCCATTTTTTTCTCCTCTTTTAGTCCTACTTTATTTAGGGATACTCTCTGTCATAATCCTGAGTCACCTTGAATGAAATTTAGGACTCTCTATGGATAAAGAAAGAACCATGTGGAGAGGCCCTGGAGAATAAAACACTATAGAGATAAGGAGTCCAAAGAAGCACTAAGGTAACAGACACTAAGCACAGTTACAGATCCATTTGGCTTGTTATTTTGTATAAGGTACTCAAAGAGCAACCAGTATAAAAACTATTCTGATGTGACCATATAATTCTATAGACTAAACCAAGCTAGCCCATAGAATCTTGATACATAATAGCAATAGATTATTGGCAGTGTTTGGTTCCCTGAAGCAGACTGCTAGCATAGCAAATATCTTAAATTTGTGGCATTGTGTTTGTGAACAGGAAGTGAGAAGAAATACAAGAGTCTCAAAAAGATGGTGAAGGCTTGAAAAACAATAAGCAAATAGTCACTGGCATCTGGAAGAATAAGAACTCAAGAGATGTACTGGAAGAACAGTTAGTAAAACTGTAACTTGCAGCAGTAACAGGCAATGTAGAAAGGACAAACATTATATGTTCTCATTCATTTGGGGAATATAAATAATAGTGAAAGGGAATATAAGGGAAGGGAGAAGAAATGTGTGGGAAATATCTGAAAGGGAGACAGAATATAAAGACTCCTAACTCTGGGAAACGAACTAGGGGTGGTGGAAGGGGAGGAGGGTAGGGGGTGGGGGTGAGTGGGTGACGGGCACTGATGGGGACACTTGACGGGATGAGCACTGG
The DNA here is from genome assembly GCF_018345385.1 of Vulpes lagopus. Lineage (NCBI taxonomy): Eukaryota > Metazoa > Chordata > Mammalia > Carnivora > Canidae > Vulpes > Vulpes lagopus. The sequence continues at coordinate 112,794,302 of NC_054829.1, read as the reverse complement.
GTGTTATTCTGTATGTTGGTAAATTGAACACCAATAAAAAATAAATTTATTTAAAAAAAAGAAAGGTAAGCTAATGAATTTGTGGATTAGGCAAAGGATATACTTGGCTGGAGACTAAAATTATCAACTGCCTTCTTTTAGTTGATTATTTAGAAACAAGATAATCTTTTTTTTTTTAATGCTCAGTTTTCAGATAGAATTTAAAGGGAACATAAAATCCAGAGCTTCTTTGGTACTAAAATACAACCACTAATCATTCAGAGGCTGCTTCTATAGAAAACAAGAATATTCATGAAGGAAATGGCTTCTGAGAAAAGATAAAATCCATGGTTCTGATAATAAGTATAGCCTTAGAGCAAAAAGCTCAAATAAAGGGTATGGCTTGATTGAGTCTCCAGAAGGACTTATGAGAGTATCCTATAGATTCAGTTAGACACAAAGAACTCTAGCAATTTTATGAGGGTGTTTTGTAACTCTCCAACTAAATAATTGGGATTCTAAAATTCTTCAGTTCATTATCCCACAGCACCTTGAATCATATAGCTCACTGGTAGAGTAATGCAGTATTCCATATTCTCTGTTTATGTGCTACTTTTTGGGAACAGGAAAAGCAGAGATTCTTTCAAGCAAATAGGTTAATATAATAATGTAAATAATGACCCATTTATCAATTATGAGTTTGAGAATGTTTTTACTATTAAAAGATAACTCAGGTTCTAGTAAAAGATGTAAATGTAGAAGGATACAAAACTCATGTCCTCCCATAGACACAATGAATCTATAGAGACATATGCAACAATTTCCCCTGGGGGAACTAGCTAAGTGACCCCTTACACACTGGACAAATGAGAAAAAAGCAGACCCACATCAAAAAAGGTAAGGGGGACTGAGACACAATCTTTCCATAAAACACAGTTCTTAGCAGGCTATTTCCAAAGTGCTCAGCTCAGAGGTAGCTGATAGAAAAGCCTATCTCCTAGTCTTCCCCTGAAAAAGATATTTTTGCATACCTTAAAAGCTGCTGCATGAGAGTCTGGCTTTTAATCATCCTGAAACTAGTGCTGAGATCCTTCTTTTAGGGACCCTGATAGGTCTTGGTACACCCTTAGCTACTGGAACCAATAAAAATAAGGTAGGTGTCTTGAACAGTCACAAAGGTTTCAGAGACAACAAAGAGAGCACTGTTGAACAATAAGGTTCGTTACCAATAGGAGATAACTCTTTCTGGACTTGAAAATAGGGCTGTTTTATCTACTGAACAGAAACATACACAGAGCATCAAGGAAAATTAAGAAACAAAAAATGTGTTTCAAACTAAAGAACATAAAAACTCAGATAAAAAGTTTAATGAAGTGGAAATAGTAATTTACTTGATAAAGGTTTCAAAAATAAGTACTAACAATGCTCACTGAGCTTAGTAGAAGAATGTGTGAGCAAAGTGAGAATTAAAAAAATAAAGAAAAAGACATTAGGAAATATAAGAAAGCACCAAATAGATGCCACAGAATTGAAGTGCACAATAACACAAACAAAACAAAACAAAACAAAACAAAAAACAACAACAAAAAACTACAATACAATAGAGGGGCTCAACATCAGGCTAGATGAAACAGAAGAAAGAATAAGTGAATTCGAAGATATGGTAATGGGATTTACTCAATCAGAACAGGAAAAAAAAGTGAAAAGAGGAAAAACAGCTTAAAGGACTTATGGGACAACATCAAGCAGACCAACACTCACATTTTAGGGGTCCCAGAAAGAGAAGGAAGAATGGGGCAGAATACTTATTCTAAGATATAATGGCTGAAAACTTTCCTATTCTGAGAAGAAAACAAACATCCAGACCCAGAAAGCATAGAACATTTTCAAATAAGATGAACCTAAAGGTAACCACAAATAAAAAAATAAATAGTAACAGATAAGCAAAGAATAGAGAGGAAAGAATTCAAGTGTATTAGTCAAGAAAATCAGCAAACTATAAAAGGGAGAAAATAGGATCAGAAAAAAAAAACTATAGAAATAGCTACAAAACAAGTAAAACAGCAATAAATACATGTCTATCAATAATTACTTTGAATGTAAATTGACTAAATAATCCAATAAATGACATAGTGTGACAGAGATGATAAAAAAAATCATGGCCCATGTATATATTGCCTACATCAGGCTCATTTGAAACTTAAAGACACCTGTAGATTGAAAGCGAGGGGATAAAGAAATATTTGCCATGTGAATGGGTGCCAAAATAAAGCTGGGGTAGCAATATTTATATCAGACAAAACAGACTTCAAAACAAAGACTGTAAAAAATGTATAACAAGAGGCAAAGAAGGACACTATATAATAATAAAAGGGACAATCCAACAAAAAGATATAACAATTGTAAATACTTATGAACCCAAAATGGCAGCACCCAAATACATGAAACAGTTAGTAACAAACATAAAGGAACAGATTCATAAAAATACAATACTAGTAGGCGACTTTGATGGCCCACTTCTATCAATAGATCACTGGAAGAGTAAATCAACAAGGAAATAATGGCTTTGGATGATATACTGGACCAAATAAGTTTAGTAGATATATTCAGAACATTCCATCCTAAAACAGCAGAATACACATTCTTTGAAGTGCACATAGGACATTCTTCATAGTATATCACATATTAGGTCACAAATCAAACCTCAACAAACTCCAAAAGACTGAAATCATACCATGAATCTTTTCTGATCACAGCACTATGAAACTAGAAATCAACCACAAGAAAAAATCTAGAAAGATCACAAATACATGGAGGCTAAATAACATGCTAGTAAACAATAAATGGGTCAACCAGGAAGTAAAAGAAGAAATAAAAAAAAAGAGTATAGGGAAACAAATGAAAATGAAAATACAATAGTTCAAAACCTTTGGGGTGCAGCAAAAGTGGTTTTATGATGGAAAGTTATAGCAATACACAACTATCTCAAGAGGAAAAATTTAAAAACCTAACCTTAAACCTAAAGCACGGAGAAAAAGGACAAAACCTAAAACAGGAAGAATGAACTAAGTACATATTATAACAGAAGTAAATTATAAAGAAACAAACCAAACAAAATAAAAACAGATGAGTAAAAGAAAAGCTGGTTCTTTGAGAAAAAAATAAAATAAATCAATAAAATTGATAATCTTCTAACCAGACTTATCAAGAAAAAAAAGAGAAAGGACTCAAATAAAATCACAAATGAGAGAGGAGAACTAACTACCAACACTAGAGACATACAAAAAATTGTAAGAGACTATTATAAAAAACTATATGCAAATAAATTGGAAAGCCTAGAAAAAATGGACAAATTCCTAGAAACATATAGTCTACCAAAACTGAAGCAGGAATACAAAATTTGAAGAGACCTATTACCACCAATGAAACTGAATCATTAATCAAAAAACTCAAGAAACAAAAGTCCGTGACCAGATGGCATCACACACGAATCCTAGCAAACATTTGAAGAAGGGTTAATACTTATTCTTTTCAAAATACTTGTACTATTAGAATAATATTTCCAAAATATAGAAGAGAAAGGAAAACATCCAAATTCATTCTATGAGGACAGAATTACCCTGGTACCAAAGGAGATAAAGACACCACACACACACACACACACACACACACACACACACACACACAAAGAACTACAGGCCAATATCTCTAATGAACAGAGGTGTAAAAATTCTCACCAAATACTAGCAAACCAAATCTGAGAATACATTTAAAAAATCATTCACCACAATTAAGTAGGAACAAGACAAGGATGTCCACTGTTACCACTTTTATTCAGCAGAGTATTGGGAGCCCTAGCCACAGCAATCAGACAACAAAAAGAAATAAAAGGCATCTAAATCATTAAAGAAGAAGTACAACTTTCACTATTTTGCAGATAACATGATATTATGTATAGAAAGTCTAAATATTCCTCCATAAAACTGCTAGAGTTGATAAATGAATTCGGTAAAGTTGCAGGATACAAATTCCATGTATAGAAATCTGTTGCATTTCTATATACCAATAATAAGCAGTAGACATAGAAATTGAGAAAACAATCCCATTTACACTCACACCCAAAATAAGATACCTAGGAATAAATCTAATTAGGGAAGTGAAAGATCTGTACTCTGAAAACTATAAAACGCTGATGAAAGAAGTTGAAGATGACACAAAGAACTGGAAAGACATTTTTTGCTCATGGATTGGAAAAACAAATATTGTTAAAATGTCTATACTACCCAAAGCAATCTACATACTTAGTGCAATCCCTATCAAAATACCACCAGCATTTTTTCACAGAACTAGAATAAACAATCCTAAAATTTGGATGAGACCACAAAGGATCAATAATACAGAATAGAAAGCTCATAAATAAACTCTCAATTATATGGTCACTTAATCTTTGACAAAGCAGGAAAAAATATGCAATGGGAAAAAAGACTGTCTCTTCAATAAATGGTGTTGGGAAAACTTGACCACTTTCTTATACTATGCACAGAAATAAATTCAAAATGGATTAAATAACTAAATGTGAGGCCTGAAACCATAAAAATTTTAGAACAGAGCAGAGGCAGTTACTTCTCTGACATTGGCAATTCCAATATTTTTCTAGATATGCCCCCTGAGGCAAAGGAAACAAAAGCAAAAATAAACTATACGGCTACATCAAAATTAATAAAAAATATCAAACTCTGCACAGTGAAGGAAACAATCAGTAAAATTAAAAGGTAATCTACATAATGGGAGAAGGTATTTGTAAAGAACAAACTGATGGTTACCAGCGGAGAGGTGGGCGGGGAGATCAGTTAAATAGGTGATGGGGATTCAGGAGTATCCTTGTTATGACAGGCACTGGATAATGTATGGAATTGTTTAATCACAGTACCATACACCTGAAACTAATATGCTGTATGTTAATGAACTGAAATTAAAAGAGGAACTTAAAGACTTTCATAGCCAGTACAATGATTTTATAAGAAATGTGAAAGGTATTTCTTTAAACTGAATTGATAAAGTGCTAATGTGTAACAGGGAAATAGGAAAGTGTAAATATCATTGGAAAGGTAAATATATAGGAATAATCAGGACTATCTATATCTAATGTTGGTTAGGTAATAGGTTAATCACTTATAAAGTTAGTTGGGGGTTAAAACATGAAGGAAGTAACTATGCCCATAAATATAATAATTTGTTTAGTATACAGAAGGTAAAAGATGGAAATTGTGACATCAAAAATTAAAAAAATATTGAGAGGGTCTGAAAACATAGTATTTTAGAATGTGTTCAGTTGTAAGTTGTTATCAACCTAAAAATGGACGGTTATAAATACATGTTATTTTATGTTACCCTTATGGTAGCCACAGAGCAAAAACCTATATTAGATACTAAAAAGAAAGAGAAAGGAAGTATACCATTTCAGTAAATCATCAAACTACAATGAAACAGGGCAAGAAAACAGAGAAATAAAGCAGAAAACATAACAAAAGGAAATAAACACATATCTATTAATAATTAATTATAAATGGACTAAAGTCTCCAATCGAAAGATAAAGAACCTGAATGCACATAAAAAAAGAAACCATCCATAAGCTACTTACAGAGAATCACTTCAGATATAAATACACACAGAGTGAGATTGATGGCAAAGACCAGATACTGCATGCAAATGGAAAACAAAGGAAAGCTAGGGGCAGCTATATTTGAATCAGACAAATTATACTTTAACACAAAGACTATAAAAAAAGACAAAGGAGGTCATTACATAATGACAAAGGGTTGTATTCAACTAAAGGATAGAATATTGTAGATTTTTGAGCATCCAACATGACTGAATATATAAAGTGAATATTAACAAATTGAAATGGAGAAATAGACAGTAATACAATAATAGTAGGTTTATAACCTCCACTCTGTCAATGGAAAGATTATCCAGACAGAAAATCAATAGGAAAACATTAGACAGAAACAACACATTAGACCAGATGGAGTTGATATATAAGAAGATTTCATCCAAAAGCAACAGAAAATAAATTTTTCTCAGGTGCACATGGCATATTATCCAATATAGATTATAAAGTAAATCATAAACAAGTCCTTTTTAACTTTTATTTTAATCCCAGTTAGTTAACATACAGTGTAATATTAGTTTCAAGGCATGCAATATAATGATTCAACTATTCCGTACATCACCCTATGATCATCATGACAAGTATACTCCTTAATCCCCATCATCTATTTAACCCATTCCCCCTACTCTCTTCCATTTTATAACTGTCAGTTAGTTCTCTACAATTAAGAGTCTCTTTCTTGATATTGTCCCTTTGCTCATTTGTTTTGTTTCTTAAATTCCATGAGTGAAATCATACGATGTTCGTCTTTCTGACTGACTTATTTCACTTAGTATTATACTCTCTAGCTCTATCCAAGTCATTACAATCATAAAACAAATCTTTATGATTTAAAAAGCTTCAAATAATACCAACCAGTATTTCTCATCAAAGTGGGAAATCAGAACAGAAATCAATTACAGAAAATGAGAAAATTCACACACATAAAGACAACATGCTAGTAAATAATTAATGGGTCAAAGAAAAAATAAAAAGGAAAATAAAAAACCAAACTGAGATGGTGAAAATGCAAATACAAAATATCAATAACATTGGATACAGCAAGGAGTTTTAAGAAAGAACTTCATAGCAATAAATTTTTTATCAAAAAATTAAAAAAGATTAAACAATATAACTTTGTAACTCAACGAAAAGAACAAAGGAAGCCCATTTAGTAGAACAAAGGAAATAATACAGACCAGAGCAGACGTAAATGAAATAAGGATTAAAAAGACAGAAAAAAAAAAAAAGCAATGCAACACCTATTTTTTTTTAAGATAAAATTAACAAAACTTTGGCTAGACTCACCAAGAAAAGGAAAGGACTCAAATAAATAAAATCAGAAAAAAAGAGGAAATGTTACAACTCATACCACAGAAATACAGATTATGAGATTACTATATACAGTTAAATACATCAATAGATTAGACAACCCAAAAGAAATTGATGAATTCCTAGAAACAATCAACCTTCCAATAAAGAATAGTGAAGAGATAGAAAATCTCAACAGACCAATTACTAGTAAGGAGATTGAATTCATAATCAGAAATCTCCCAATTGAAAAAAGTCTAGGATAAGATAGCTTCACTGGTGAATTTTACCAAACATTTAAGAAGAATTAACAGCAATTCTTAAACTCCTCCAAAGAGAACAGTTACAAACTAATTATATGAGGCAAGAATTAATCTGATACCAAAACCAGGCAAGGATACCACAATGAATTTGGAGGCCACTATCATTGATGAACATACATGAAAAGATTCTTCTTAATGAGACATATCAAACTGAATTTAACAATACATTAAGAAGATTATATACCAAAGTGTATATAAATCAAGTGGGATATATTCCAGAAGTGTAAGAATGGTTAAAAATCCACAGATCAACCAAACAAAAACTACAAAATAAAGAATAAAAAAATCAAGTGGTCACCTTAGTAGATGCAGAAAAAGCATTTGATAAAATTCAATTTCCTTCCCTGGTAAAAACTCCCAATAAAGTGGGTATAGAAGGAATCTATGTCAACATAGTAAATACTGTATGTGACAAGCCCACAGGTGACTCATACCCAATCATGAAAAGCTTAAATCTTTTTCTCTAAAATCAAGAATAAAACAAGAATGCATACTCTCACTACTTTTATTCACATAGTATTGAAAATTCTAGGCAGAGTAATTAGGCAATTAGAAATAAAAGGCATATAAACAGAAAAAAAGATGTAAAACTATCAGTACTTGTGGATAACATATAAAATTATATATAATATATATGAAAGAATAAATATATATGGAGTACAAACATTAAAATGTATATGTATATATAAAATATATATAATATATATAATTATATATATATAATATATATATATATATTAACCCTAAAATCTTTACCAAAAATACAGTTAGGACTAATAATTTCAGTAAAGTTTCAGGATACAAAATTAATATCCAAAACACAGTTGTGTTTTATATACTAATAACAAAGTATCAGAGAGAGACATTAAAAAAATCCACTTGCAATTTCATCAAAAGAATAATTAAATAAACTAGAAATAAATTTAACCAAGGAAGTAAAATATCTGTATACAATAAGATACCAACAACTAAAAGAAATTGAAGATAACACAAATAAATGGAAAGACATTCTATGCTTATGTATTAAAATAATTAATATTATTAAACTGTCCATACTAGGGATGCTTGGGTGGCTCAGTGGTTGAGCATCTGCTTTCAGCTCAGGTCATGATTTCAGAGTCCTGGGATTGAGTCCTACATGGGGCTCCCTGTGGGGAACCTGCTTCTCCCTCTGCCTATGCCTCTGCCCCTCTCTCTATGTCTCTCATGAATAAATAAATAAAATATTTTTAAAAAAACAAACCAAACAAACAAAAATTTCCATACTACCCAAAGCAATGTACAGATTCAATGCAATCAAAATTCTAATGGCATTTTTCATAGACATAGAACCAACATTTTTGAACTTTGTGTGTAACCACAATAGACCCTGAATAGCCAAAGCAATCTTGAGAAACAGGAACAAAGCTGGAGGCATCAATGGCATCTAATTTCAAACTACATTTTGAAGCTATAGTAAACAAAACATTGTGTATTAACATAAAAATAGACAGATTAATGGGACAGGATAGAGACCCTGGAAATAACCCCACATATATTGTTGATTATGACAAAGTAGCCAAAAATATACCATGAGAAAAAGACAGTCTCTTCAATAAATGGTGTGAATAAAACTGTACAAGCTACTTGCAAAAGAATGAAACTAGATCATTATTTTACATCATATGAAAACAGTCAATTCAAAATAAACACTTGAATTAAAAACCTGAAGCCATAAAATTCATAAAAGAAAACAGGTAGTAAGTACCTTGACATCAGTCTTGAGATGATTATTGAAATTGACACCAAAAGGAAAGGCAATAAACAAACAAACAAACAAACAAACAAGTGAAACTACATCAAACTAAAAAAAGCTTTTGCACAGCAAGGAAACCAAGAACGTAAGAAGGCAACCTACCAAATGGAAAAAAAAATACCAATTATATATATGTGATAGAGGTTAATATCCAAAATATATGAGGAACTCATACAATTGTAACAAAAAACTGATTAAAAATAAGCAGAAAATATAAATGAATATATTTATAATGGAGACATAGAAGATGCCCAGCAAGTAAATTAAAAGGTACTCAGTATAACAAATCATCAGGGAAGTGCAAATCAAAAACCGTGATGACTGAGGGGGGCACTTGATGGATGAGCACTGGGTGTTATTCTGTATGTTGACAAATTGATCACCAATAAAAAATAAATTTATTATTAAAAAAAACATGATGAAACAATACCTCATATTTGTCAGGATGGTTGTTATCAAAAAGACAAGAAATAATAAGTATAGGTAAGAATGTGGAGAAATAAGAACCCTGTGTACTGTTGGTTGGAATGTAATTGGTACAGCCACTACATAAATCAGCATGGAGTTCCTCACAGAATTACAAAAGAACTACTCTATAATCCAAAAAATCAACTCCTGGATATTATCCAAAGGAAAGGAAAACACTAACTCAAAAAGATATATGCACCTCCATGATCATTGCAGCATTATTTATGATATTTAAGACACAAAAGTAACCTAAGTTCCATTGATGGATGAAAGGTTAAAGGAAATGTGGTGACCTATACAATGGTATATTGTTCAGCAACCCCCTCCCCCCCACAAAGAAGAAAATCTCGCCATTTGCAACAACATGGATGAAAATTGTGAGGATCTTGCTAAGTGAAATAAGTCAGAAAAAGACAAATAGTATATGTTCTCCCTTATATGTGGAGTCAAAAGACTAAAAACACAACAAAAGAAAGAGATTGCAGATACAAAGATCATATTAGTGTTTGTCAGAGATGGGGGTAAGAGGTACATGGGTGAAAGTGGTCAAAAAGGACAAACTTCCAGTTATAAGATAAGCCATGGAATGTAATGTAACCATAGTGACTATAGTTAATAATACTGTATTGTATGTTTGAAAGTTGCTAAGAGAGTAAATCTTAAAATTCTCACCATAAAAACAATTGCAAGTATGTATAGTGATGACTATTAACTGGATTTATTATGGTAATCATTTCACAATATACACAAATATCAAATCATTATGTTGTATATCTGCAACTAATATAATGCCATGTGTTATAGATATATCTCAGTAAAAATCCATTGTCCTCCTTGTTAATTGCATGCTACATACTCTATTTCCCTTCAATAGGGCATTAAAGTCATTGATTTTATATTTAAGATTTGAAGTTAGATAATACAGACATACCTCATTTTATTGCATGTCCTCTTATTGTACTTCAGTTGTTTTTTTTTCAAATTAAAGATTTATAGCAACTTTGCATTGTGCAAATCAACTATCATTTTTTTCCAATAGAATTTGTTCACTTTGTGTTTTTGTATCACATTTTGGTACTTTTACAATTTGGATTTTTTCATTGTCATTATCTTTGATATAATCTGTAAAGAAGTTATTAAAAAAATATATTTATTTATTTATTAGAGAGTAAAAGAGAGAGCAAGTGAGTATAAGCCAGAGGAGAGGCAGAGGGAAAGGGAAAGAGAATCCTCAAGCCAACTCCCCATTGAGCATTGAGCCCAACATGGGGCTTGATCCCAGGACCCAGAGATCATGACCTGAGCTAAACTCAAGAGTCAGACACTTAACCAATGGAGCCACCCAGGCAACCCAAGAAGTGATCTTTGATGCTACTATTGTAATTGTTTTGGGGGCACCGTAAACTGTGCCCACATGAGATGGTGATTTTAATTGATAAATATTACGGGTATCCTGACTGCTCTAATAACCAGACAGTCATTCCCCCATCTCTTCCCTCTCCTTGGGTTTTCTTATTCACTGAGACACAGCAATATTGAAATTAGTCTAATTAATAACTCTGCAATGATCTCTAAGTTTTCAAGTAAAAGGGAAAGTTACACATTATCTTCCTTTAAATCAAAAGCTAGAAATGATTAAGCTTGTAGGCCAAGTGTGTCAAAAGCCAAAGTTGAAAGCTAGGCCCTTTGCAAGCTAAATTGTCACTGCTAAGGACAATTGCTTGAAGGAAATTAAAAGTGCTACTCCAATGCATATGTGAGTGATAAGATAGCAGAACAGCCTTATTGCTGATATGGAGAAAATTGTAGTGGTCTGGAAAGAAGATCAAAGCAGCCACATTTCCTTAAGCCAAAGCCTGGAGCAGAGCAAGGCCTTAACTCTCTTCAATTCTATGAGGTAAAGAGAGGTGAGGGAATTGCAGAGAAAAGTCAGAAGCTAGTAGAGAATGGTTCAGGAGGTTTAAGGAAAGGAACCATCTCCATGACATAAAAGGGCAAGGTGAAGCAACAAGTTATCTAGAAACTCTGGCTAAGGTAATTAATGAAGGTGGTTACTCAACAGATTTTCAGTGTAGACAAAATATCCTTCCATTGGCAGAAGCTGCCATCTAGGACTTTCAGAGCCAGAGAGGAGAATCAAAGCTTCAAAGGACAGGCTGGTTCTTTTCTTAGGGGCTAATGCAGCTGGTGGTTTTAAGGTGCAACCAATACTCATTTACCATTCCAACAATCCTAGTGCCTTTAAGAACTGTGCTATATATACTCTGCCTGTGTTCTATAAATGAAACAAAGTCTGGATGACAGCACATCTGTTTATAACATTTTGGAGTCCCTTTATTGTGATATTTGCTTTATTGTAGTGGTCTGGAATCAAACCCACAATATCTCCAAGGTATGTCTGTATGCATCTATATGAAGATATAAAGTAAGTAGTTAAGTCAAGGATGGAGGTCTAAATGGGAAATTATCAGAAGCTAGATGACCTTATCTCAAAATTTGTCTTCAAGACATACTTTTGAAGGTAATATTATGAAATAACATTAAATAGATATTAGGAATTTTGAATACTTGTCAAAAGTCTTACAGCATAAAAAGGTAAAATAAAAATTTGAATCCCAGTGTCTGGCTTTAAAAGCTATTCTTTTTCCATTGCTTTGAGTGGCAGTTGGAGGATGTTGCTAGAAGAAATTCCTATTGAACCATCAAAATTAACAAATAATAAACAAAAACTAATTAACTGAGATCCATGATAATCCATTTGCATTTTGGGAGTGTGTTCAATATGGTTAGAGTACACAGATGTTGAAAGAGAAGGATCATGTTAAGAGGCAGGTAAGGGGCAGGTTATAATGACATTCTGAGGACTTTTGTTTTTCAGCTGTGGGAAGTTTTATAATTATTTTAATCAGAAAAAAGACATAATGAATATCTGTTTTATAAAGATTACGGGCATTTTTTGGGAGGACTGGACAATACAAGTTTTTCCGTATTAGGAATAGTGAAGATTACATTGACAATGTGAATAAAAAACTAAATGTGTTTGTTATTTAGAAGTTAAAAATGTTCTTTTCTTTCTAATGACTGCATTCTCAGAATGAAAAAGAATTATAGGACAACAATATCATTTTCTAGATTGAGACATAAGATTAATGGTGAGGAATTGAAATGCAATAAAAATGCAATAAATATACAGGCAAGGAGTTAATTTGAAGCTAAATTAATGAAAACAATTTGGTCATGTTGACTCACGATAATATATTTTACCCTTAGGAATGCTAAGACTACCTTTTCAAGATAGCCAATTAAGTATTTAATTCATTTAAATTAGTTAATTATGTGGTAAAGAGACCATTTATCTCCAGAGTAAATATTGCTGTCGAATCCATCACTCAGGTTAATCTAAAAGCCCCACTTGGCCAAAACATTCCTCATTTCCTCCTCTAGTAGCTCTTGCTCCCTTTATCAGTGTAACATTAAAAGGTCTGCAGTGGAAGGAGAATAGACTTCCACCTAAAGACTGAGTACACACTGGCAGCTTGAAGTTTTTACCATTTCCAACTAGGTCCTTTGTTTTGCAATTTCAGCAAGATATTTTTTTTTCTCCTTTTGATATGGACAGACAGCCTTTAACCTACCCTTGGTATTACTTACATTTCCATTATGCAAATACAACATAATATGGTAGGACACTATAAAGCCACAGTAGTTGACTGTAATAATTCATTGTACAGAGGATGTTGTTATATATCACAAGTTTAACTCTATGATACTTCCCAAGAGGCTATGTGGACTAACTTAGTAATTCCTGTAAGATAGTGCACATACTAATTCAAATATTCAAGATATGTTCTATAGTCCTGAGAGATTCAACACTTATATTTTAAGGTAAATGACAAAAAGGAGATGGTATGTGTTTGAAATGGTGGAAAGAAAGGCTACTTGTTTAGACCTTTGTTTAAACCAGTAAAAAGTTTAAGCTACTTTCCCCAGGAATTTAGCTAATTAACATTGGCACAGTTGGTAGGTTTGAATATTGACTATAGATTACTGTTTTGTATCAATATTAAATTTATTACTTTGATAATTTAATACAGTTCAGAAGGGGAACATCCTTTTGTGGGGGGAACATTGACATATTTGCAGGTAAAAGGGCATCATGTTTTCAATTACTGTAAAATAGTTCAACAAATACACTAAATTTCTAGATAATGATAAAGTTTGCATATTTCACTTCTATTTTATTTTTTATATAGAAATTATAGATCTCCAAGTTTATGACAAATAAGATAGAGAAACCAAGGAGTACTTTACTGAATGCTTATAATTTTATGTCATAATCTTTGTCGTTGATAATATGTATTAAGTATCTGAAAATGCTGAAAAGGGGAAGAAACACGTCTGACTTATAACCCTCTAATTATTCTCTTTCTTCTAGATTGTATCCAGTTATTATTTTTAATGAACATACCTACATATACATATATATGTGTAAAATATTAATTTAAAATGATTGCACATACACATACTCATAACAAAATTTAAACAAAATGTAGAGATCTTTAAAAATACGGAATATTTTATAATAAACATGTAATAACATTTTATTTTATTATTTTGGACTTTTAGATAGAAATATGGAAAGTTCTAATAATATGCTTACAGATTACTTCTGAAATCCTCAAATGACATTGGTATTTTTGATTAATTTAAAAATGTAACATTACTTCATATTTCTTAATATATTTTATCTTTAGGGGCTCAGAATATTACTTGATGTTTTCAAAATTGGACAGTCAATCTTAAATATTTTGTAATAGTATTTAGTGAATTACATTAGAATGAGATCAGTTTTAAACTGTAAAATATTCCGTATTATAATTTGTAAAATATTAGGCAAATGAAAAAAAATGAGATCCATATTGAATGTATATTTTGAACTTTAAATTTCATCATCTGGAAATTTGGGATGGTTTTGAAAATTAGTTTTAATATTATATAATTTAAAAATGTGTTTTATAATGTTTAAACAAGGGAAAAAACTCAAAAAAAATTTTTTACAAAAGGACGACAAATAATAAGAGACTCTTAATTATGGGAAACAAACTTGAGTTTGCTGAAGGGAAGATGGATGGGGGGATGGGGTAACTGGGTTATAGGTATTATAAAGGAGGGCATATGATATAATGAACATTGGGTGTTATATATAATTGATGAATAACTAAACACTACATCTTAAACTAGTTATATGCTATATGTTAATTAACTGAATTTAAAATAAGAAAACATTTAAAAGTTATTGTATTTGGAAATAATTTTAAACTTAAAAAACCACACATAGTAATTATATGTTTAAGTTTTGAGGAATTATCATACTGCTTTCCACATTGGCTGTACCTGTTTACATTCTCATACCAGTGTACAAAAGTTTCAATTTCCCTACATCCTAATACTTATTATTTTCAGTGTTTTGTATTATTTTCAATAATTTTACTATTTTATATATCTGTATGCCAATGCCACTGTATTTATTATGATGGCTTTGCAGTAGGAAATTTCCTTTATAATAAAAAAATTGAGGCTTTGAATTTTTAACATTCTTTTTCTAGATTGATATGGCTATTCAGGTTCTTTTGAGATTTCATATGAATTTTAGAATGGAATTTTCTACTTCTGTAAAAATGTTGAGTTTTTTTTTTTTATAGGATTGCATTGAACCTATAGGTCATTTTGAGTAATGTTGACATTTTAAGTCTCCCAATCCATGAATGACCTATGTCTTTCCATTATGTTCTTTAATTTCCTTCAATAAGATTGTGTAGATTTTAATATACAAATCTTTTGCCTCCTTGGTAAAGTTTGTTCTTAAATATTTTATTCTTTTTAATGATATTGTAAACTTCTCAGACATTCTTATATATTCCTTTTATTCTTAATCTAATGAGATATATTTCCAGAAGTAATTTTTTTATTATGAGGACCATGCTTTTCAAATTTAAAAGAAAAGTGAATTTCTAAAACTTTCATAAGAGTTTGCATCTATCCTAAGAATATATGATGATGTATCTCTGTCATTATTCTCACCAAGTTGGAATATTATAGTTTTAGGTATCCAAATTTAATATATTTAAAATTATTATTAGTATTTTAACTTATTGTACCTGGTTTTTGGACTTTAGATATATGTTTGCATATTTAAAGGGAATTCAAACATAATATTCAGTAAACCCCACATATATTTTGGGAGATTGTTGGTTATTTTATCATTTATCTTTGTATACTATTTATATTTATTTATATATATTATTTTGTATATAATAGAGCTCTTTGTATTTTATATATGAACTTTAAAAAATCATCAGTATATCTTGCTTTATTATGGTAACTGTCTATATTCAAATATTTCATTTTTATATAACAAAATATTTTCTTTATATAGTCAGTAAATTTTACAATCAGTCTTTATCTCCTTCTGAATTAAAATATAACTTTTGTTGAATATATACTTTTAGCCATTGCAAGGTAACTAGAGTTGGTAACTTGTCTTTTCACCATAACCAACCATAAAAGTGGATCATATCTACAGCAGCTGTTTTAAGCTACTAGCCAGCAGCCATGAGAGAAGAAATACACAAGAGGGGGTTCTCACTTGTATTCTGTCTTTTTGCCTTGAGAACTCTAGAGCAAGAGGCCCAGTAAAATAAAAGGCAATAAAAAGAACAAAAAAAATCAACTTTTAAATAGTTAGCTGTAGATAATCTATTTCAAAGAAAAAAATAGAAGAGGTGTTCAAATATATAACTGAAGAAAGCTTCTGAACTGAATAAGTCCTGCAACAGAAGGGGGAAAAGCAATCAGACAAGGTAAACAGAAATCTAATGCACTAAAATAGTTGTTTTTCACTTCCCAAAAACTAATGGACTAAGATTGACTAGTTGCTTTTCATCATTCAAGCAACAGAAAGATCTGATTTTATATATATAACATTCAGAAATGACATCAACCATGCATTATTCCTCAAGAAATTTGGAAAGCTATTTTGCAACCATTCAAGAAATAATTTCAGTCATTCAAAATCTTATATTAATTTTCTCTTTTTGCCTGGCACTGGACTTGGACCAAGTATATACTAAAAAGAACGGGAGATACATATCACAAATACCTTTCATCATAAGATAGTTATACAATGAATGGGTAGACAGTAAATGTTGAAAACATTTAAATACACACTAAAATACTCTATTAGAAAATACTCAGAATAGGAACGCCTGGGTGGCTTGGCAGTTGAGAGTTTGCCTTTGACTGACGGCGTGATCCCAGAGTCCCAGATCAAGTCCCACTTCAGGCTCCCAGCATGGAGCCTGCTTGCCTGCTTTTCCCTCTGCCTGTGTGTCTGCCTCTCTCTCTCTCTCTCTCTCTCTCTCTCTCTCTGTGTGTGTCTCTCACGAATAAACAAATCAAATCTTTTTAAAAAAGAAAATACTCAGAATAGAATGACATAGAATGCTAAATAGTGTAATTCTTGATATTTTACATCGTAATAATAATCATAGTATGCTTTCTCATCATCAGTTATTTCAATAAAAAGTAATCTAACTATAATTTTTACACATAAGTTTAAACATAAAATGAAATCATGTTGAAATATAGTTGCTGGGTGGGTAGTCATTCAGGTATCTTTAATAAAAACTTTATTTTATCATGTGTACCTTTTGGTTTGCAAAATTCAAATTCACACTTATAAAACTTAGTATTTACCACATGTCATGCAACTTTGTGGAAATATGTTAAATATGGAACTACGAAAGCGATATTGTATTTATTAATGAATATAAAATCTGTTGTGAATATAAAATCATTTTGATATTATCTGAAATAATATATATGTTTAAAAATGTTTAACCTATATATTTACCAATGCCACTATTATTTCTATGTCCAAATACTGAAATGCTAAAGTCATACATACTATTTGTACTAGTCTTAATGTTGGTAGTAGGAGTTAGTGTAGGATTTTTTTAAGTGGTTACACAAACCTCTTTTTTCTAATTATTAAAATTTTCAAATAAACTAAGCCAAAATACAAATTAAAGAACTAAATCAAAACACAATTAAAGCCCATGTATGTAGACTTAAAATAAATCCTTAAAGGAAATAATAGCATAAATTGTTCTGAACTGGTATCAGTACTGCAGTGTTATTGCCCCCATGTTACTTATCAAGTGAAAAAGAGTGCACAAGTTTTAGCAATATATAAAGGAAAAAAATGAGAAGAGGAACAAAGAAAGAAATGCAAGAAAATCATGCATAAAAAAATAGGCATTCTTGAAACAAAGTTAAAACAATTTGCCTTAAGAAAATATAAAATTTATTATAAAATTTTATATATCTTTGTATATAAAGAACAGAGGGAAGTTCTTTAAAAAGCTTACAGGAGAAACAATTAAAGATTCTTATAATTAAATGTACCTTTATTTAATGAAAATACAATTGTCATGATTAAATTCCCATTTTTCTCTTTATTGATTCTTTTTTTCTTGGTAACTGCTATCGATTCATTTTTAGTCTGCAGTTACAACTATTAAATTACTAAATAGTACTAGAAATTATTTTAAAAGTATCTACTAAAATTTAATTGAATTGTATTTTTTAAAACATAAAGTATACTATTCCCTTTGAATATACTTCACTAAATATAGAATGATTAGGAAAGTGGTCATTGTATATGCAAATACCTAATTTTCTGGCTTTATGGAACATTAAACTGTCTTGCATGTGAGTTATTCAACAATAAATCATTACTATTAAAAATGTATTGTTTTAAAATTTAGTGTACAGTCAAAATAACATAAGAACTATATTTTTTGTTAAATAAGAAAAGTGATACTCTAATTTTCTTAGTTGAAATTAAATAATATTTCATGTTAAGATACAGTTTATATTTTATGGAGAGGCAACTGGTCATAAGGAAACAATATAGTTCTTCATTAGAATATTGATTATTTAATCTGGTAGCTGGTTAACTTCAGTATTTGCTTAATAATTCTGTATATCACTGCTTGTTTCTGATTGTCTTAATTTGTATCCCTAAACTACCTTACAGGTTTTTGGTAAATATTAATGGTATAATTAATGTCTATAAAGCACCTAGTAGTATCTGACACACAATATTAAAATTAAAATTCACATTTTGGTGTCATTAAAAGCTCCTCTTACCTTCTACCTATCTTACTGATTTCACTGATTGATGTTCTCAGTTCCTTGTTTAAAAAAAGAAACTGAAAATAAGTCAAATATTTTGGAAATAATTATAGCATTATGTATAGACATAGGAATGTTAAAAAAACTGTAAAATATTTTCAAATTTATTATATACTTGTATTGATTAGTAGCTTGATTTAATTTCTTGAACAAATTGAAATGAACTGTAATGGAAAATTATAGATGATGTGTTATTGTAAAGGTGAAGCTAGAATTTCTATTAATAAACCCATATTTAAGCAAAAAGCCATGACCCTCCTATGAAGCAATGGTAAAAACAAAAAATAGAAGAATGACATTAGCAAGATAGCCTGGTACACAGCCTCAGACCTTCTTTTCTCCACAAACATACAAATTTAGCATCAATTTATGGACCAATTCCATTTGTGAAAAATCAGAAGCTAATTCAAAGTATGCTAATTCTTGCATACATCAGGAGAATGCAAAACCAGACTCATAAAAGCAAGTAGGGAAATTCAGGGCACTTTCTGGTTGGAAACTCTGTCCCTGGTATGGTGCTTAAATTGGGAAGAGATTCCTTATCTCTCTATTTCATTCAGGAAGAGAAAGGTTTGGTTCACATATGTAGCACCTCAACTTTTCAAGGGAGCACCTCAAAGATCTGGTATCTGTCTTGCTGGTCTTGGAACTTGATGGTTCTCACAGAATACAGCTTCCCAGGGATGAAGGGAGGTGATAGCTTTGGCTGATAGACACTGTTTGGCTCAGCACAGAGTAAGTAGGAAATGTTAGTTTTTACCTTCTCCCTGGAGAAGAAAAAGTGGATATTTGTATCAGCATCCAAACTTTCTTAGGGTTGCCCAAAAAACTGGAGTCTCTCTCCTCAGTTTTGAAACTTTGAAGTACAGCACATCTATTGGTCAGAGGAGAAACAAAGGCAGTAGAGTTTGGGATGGAAGATGTCATAGTTCCTCACACCCCACTTAAGTCAGCAAACAAACATCACAGTTGCCCACTTTTCCCTGACAGGGAAAGATTTGGTAGAGATTCCTAGAATCTCTGTCCAGACTGATTGGCAGAGATGGTCTCCTGTATAAAACCAGTCAGTAGGGATGCCTGGGTGGCTCAGTAGCTGAGCATCTGCCTTTGGCTCAGGGCATGATCCCGGAGTTCTGGGATTGAGTCCCACATCGGGCTCTCTGCATGGAGGCTGCTTCTCTTCCCTCTTCCTATGTCTCTGCCTCTCTCTTTGTGTCTCTCATGAATAAATAAATAAAATCTTAAAAAAAACCCAAACCTCAGTCTGTGAAAACTGAGAATGGTATCTTTTTGTCTAATGCACACACAGTAACAGAGAGTCAAACAAAATAAAAAATCAAGCAAAGATGTTCCATAGAAAGAAACAAGATACATATTTAAAAATGGACTCTAATGTAACAGTTATATGATTTGACAGATAATTAAAAATAACTTTCATGAAGATGCTCACCAAAGACAAGAAAACAATGCATGAAAAAAGTGAGAGTTTCAACAAAGGGATGGAAAATATTAAAAAGTACCAAACAGTAATCATGGAGCTAAAGAACACAATAATTTAACTAAAAATAATTCACTGAATATTGTAACACCAGACTAAATCAGCAGAAGAAAGAATCAGTAAATTGCAAGATGAGTCAGTAGAAATAATTCAGTTAGACAAGCAAAAAGAAAAGAAGTGAAAAAGAATGAAGAAATTTTACGGGATTTAAGGACATCTTTGAGGAAGTAATCATAAGAATCATAGGAATCCCAGAAGAATAGAAAAATGACCAGAAAGCTATTTCGAAAACATAATAACTGAAAATTTCCCAATCTGAAAATGGAAATGGACATCCAGATTCAAGTAGGTGACAGACACCCAAATGATACGAACCCAAAGAAATCCACAAAGTTGAATTTTTAATGAAATAATCAAGTCAAAGACAGACTGAATTTTTTTTAAAGATTATATTTATTTACTCATGAGAGGCACACAGAAAGAGAGAGCCAGAGACACAGGCAGAGGGAGAAGCAGGCTCCATGCAGGGTGCCTGATGTGAGACTTGATCCCAGGTCTCCAGGATCACAACCTGGGCTGAAGGTGGCGCTAAATCATTGAACCACCTGGGCTGCCCAACAGACTGAATTTTGAAGACAAGAAATGGAAAGCAATTTGTCACAAAGAGAACTCCATATCATCATGAGGAAACTTTTCAGCAGAAACCTATAGGCTGAAAGGGAATTATATATTCAAAGGCTGAAACAACAGCAACAAAAAAAAAAAAAAGAAAGAAAAAAAAAGAAACAACTGCCAACTAAGATTATGATATCTAGCAAATTCTCAAAAGAAAAAAAAAAGATATGACAGACTTTCCCAGACAAACAAAAGCTGAAGCAATTCAGCATCACTGGAGAAGCTGGTTAAGGAATATTGCAGAACACTATATACTGAAATGGTTATGGATAAATAACTTTAAATAATTTTAGTATAAATGTAAAAAGACAAAAGTATTAAAATAACTATAACTAAAATATATTAAAGATTTATAATTTAAATAGATGCCAATTGTGATAATACCTAAAATATGAGTGGAGAAATGAACATACAGAGTTTTTGTCTGCAATGGAACTTATGTTATCAGCTTAAAATAGATTGTTATAACTATGTGATAATTTATATAAGCCCCAAGGTAACTACACATGTACAAAATATCTAAAGAAGTTACACATACAGAAAAGAGAAGTCAAAGCTTATCAATATAAAAAATACAAAGGAAGATAGCAAGAGAGGAAAAGATCAAAGGACTCTAAGACCAACAGAAAACAACAAAATGACAATAGTAGTTCCTTCACTATTAATGACTTTACAAGTAAGCAGACTAAACTCCCCAATCAAATTACATAGAGAGGCTAAATGAATAAAAAAGAAAACTAACTATATGCTGTGTATGGAAAATTCAATTTAGATTCAAGGACACAAAGAGGCTGAAAGTGAAATGACGGAAAAAGATATTATATGCAAATGGTAACCAAAAGAGAGTAGGGATGGCTACACTGAAATAAAATTGACTTTAAGTTGAAAAAGAAAAAATCTAGCACAAGAGACAAAGAATATTACATAATTTTAAAAGGTTCATATCATAAGGAAAATATGGACTCAACATGTTTACATGTTAGGTACATCTATATTTATATATAGATTTATTTATATATGTATTCCAAAACATATATAATAGGTCATCTATACTCATATAAACTATATGATATATTTATAAATATGCCATTTTTATATAAATATATTATATGCATATGTATGCATTTATTATATATTGCAAACATTGACAGAACTGAATGAGAAATAGCAGTACAATAATAGATCTTTTTTTAAGATTTTATTTATTTATTCATGAGAGACACAGAAGGAAGGCATAGGTATAGGCAGAGGGAGAAGCAGTTTCCTTGCAGGGAACCCAATGTGGGACTCCATCTCAGAACTCCAGGATCATGCCCTGAGCTGAAGGAAGACACTCAACCACTGAGCCACCCAGGCAACCCAATAGTAGTCTTTAATATGCCATTATCAGTAATGGATAGAGCATTCAGAGAGAAACTCAATGAGAAAATATATGACCTGAATAGTACTATAGATCAAATGAATCTAACAGACATATACAAACATTCCACCTTACAGCAGCAGAATACACTTTTTTTTTTTTTCTCAAGTGCACATGTATATCAGATATTTCTGCAGGGTGGGTTACAAGTCAGGTCACAAAATAAGTCAACAAACCTTAAGAAGACTTGAAGTCATACCAGGTATCTCTTCTGACTATAGTGGAATGAAACTAAATAGAAAGAAAACTGGAAAATTCACAAATATGTGAAAATTAAGAACATTCTTCAACACCATTGTGTCAAAGAAGATATCAAAAGTGAAATTTAATAATCCTTTAGATGAATAAAAATGAAAATACAATATACCAAAGTTTATAGACTGTAGCAAAAAGTACTTTAAGAGGGAATTTCATAGCAATAAATGCCTACATTTAAAAAGAAGGCTTCCGGCCTGAGATAGTGATGTAGGAAGACCCTGAACTCCCCTCCTCCACAGACACACTAATTCTATACCTATCCATAGAGAAATGCCTCCTGAACCAGTACGGAGGGCTGACTTAACAGCTTCTGCACAACACAGGTAACCAAAAGACCCCCCCCCCCCCCAATCCTGACACTGCAAACTGCAGGAGGTCAGATAATACTGAAGGACTGTGAGCAGATTTGTCTGCTCTGGGGCACAGAAGAAAAACTGGTTTAAAAGAACAACTACAGGGCAGCCCAGGTGGCTCAGCGGTTTGTCGCGACCTTCGGCCCAGGGAGTGATCCTGGAGACCCGGGATCGAGTCCTGCTGGGCTCCCTGCATGAAGCCTGCTTCTCCTTCTGCCTGTGTCTCTGCCTCTCTCTCTCTGTGTATTTCTCATGAATAAATAAATAAAATCTTAAATAAATAAATTAAAAACGCAACTACAATATGAAGAATTAAGTCCTAAAACTCGTTTTTTTTTTTTTTTTAAAGATTTTATTTATTTATTCGTGAGAGACAGAAAGCAGCAGAGAGGTAGGCAGAGAGAGGAACAGGATCCATGCAGGGAGCCTGATGTGGGACTTGATCCGGAGACCGCAGGATTATACGCTGAGCCAAAGGCAGACTCTCAAGTGCTGAGCTACCCCGGCGTCCCCTAAAACTCTTCCAAATGGCAGTAGAGTTAGTGGAATTCTCTCCAGCTGGATTGCCTTGAGAGCATCATGGCTTACATTCATCATCCCCTTGACAGAAAAATGGGAGCAGGGTCTGGGCGCTGTATTTGGTTTACCTCCTGAGTCCCAGGCTCCCATCCCACATCAGTGTGTCCATGCTGTATCCAGCATGGTACATACCGAGAACACCTCTGGCTGTGCTCACTACAGCTCCAGCCATCTTGCCCAGGTATCAGAGGAACAAAGCACCCATGAATACTTCAGGTCCACACTATTTCATTGTTAGACAACTTTATAGTGCACCCTGGGCCAAGAATAGTCTGGGACTCCTGGCTCATCCCCACATTGGCTCAAGCCATACTCAGAGTTTGCCCTGTGTGAACTGTTCCAGGACCACTAACCCTAAGAATCCATTGACTCCAGCTGCCCTGTTAGGGCATCTCCTGCATGGAGTACCCTGGGACAGCCTGACCCATGCCGACTTTGGCCCATCAAGGTGCCCTCTGTGCTAAACAACGCAGATACCTTAGCTTGAACCAACTTAATCTGTGGCTGTCCTGTAAGAACATCTTCTATGCAGACAGCATCAGGTCCTCCTGGCTTATGCTCACATTGGGTTCTATTGTTCTGCTTATGTGCCCTTTGCACTGAAAAGTCCAAGATCACCCCAGGCCACAGTGACTTTAACTTTAGCTCTCCTTCCAGGGGACCCTCTATAGAGTACCTTGGGATCTCCAGTCCACACCAACCATAGCTCCAAAAGCCAGCCAAAGTCACCAGGTACTCAGTCTACACAGGTGGTGACTATACATGATACAATTCTGTCAAATTAAGAGAAGTAGCTGTTCTGTCTAATTCATAAAAGCAAATCACAGAATCTCAATCAAAATGAGTACCTTAGAAGAAATGAATAAATTTTGGGGGACATATAATCTTCTAAAATTAAATCAAGAAGAAATAGAAAAACTGAGCTGACTGATTACTAGAAATCAATTTGAAATAAAAAACCTTTCAACAAAGTTCGGGACCAAATGTCTTCACAGTTTGAATTCTACTACATATTTAAGGAATAGCTAATAACTATTATGAAACTAGACCAAAATATAAAATAGGAGGTTAACAAAATAAAGGGTAAAAATCATATGATCATCTGGACAGATGCAGAAAAAGATTTGACAAAATTCCACATCAACTCATGATTAAAAAGCCTTCACAAAGCGGAGTTAGAGGGAACATACTTTAACATAATAAGGGTCATATGTGAAAAACTCACCACTAACATCATACTAAATGGTGAAAAATGAAGAGCTTTTCTTCTAGGATCAGGAACAAAAGAAGGATGGCCACTCTCACCATTTTTATTCAACATAGTACTGGAAATCTTCCCCATAAAAATCATACAAGAAAAAGAATTAAAATGCATTCATCCAAATTGGTAAAGAAAAAGTAAAACTATCACTATTTGCAGATAAAATGTTACACATATAAAGTATTCACCAAAAATATTAGAATAAATTCAGTAAATTTGAAGATACAAAATTAATATACAGCAATCTGTTGCATTTCTATACACATATTGGATTGGAAAAACAAATATTGTTAAAATGACCGTATAACTCAAAGCAATCCACAAATTTAGTGTAATTCTATCAGAATACCAATAGCATTTTCACAGAACTGGAACAAATAATCCTACAATTTGTATGGAACTACAAAACAGCTAAAGCAATCTTGAGAAAGAAGAATAAACCTGAAAGCATCACAATCCCAGATTTCAAACTATATTATAAAGCTCTAAGAACGAAAACAATGTAGTACTGTCACAAAAATAGGCACGTTGATCAATAGAACATTAAAAGAGAACCCAGAAATAAATCCACACTTTTATGGTCAATTAGTCTACAACATAGGAAGCAAGAATATGCAATGAAGAAGACAGGCTCTTCAATAAATGGTGCTGGGAGAGCTGGAGTGCAACACACACAGAATAAAACTGGACCGCTCTCTTACACCATACACAGGGAAATAAATTAAGTATGAATTAAAGACCTAAATATTAGAGATGAAACTATAAAATTCCCAGGAGAGTGGTGTCTGCCTTTAGCTCAGATCTTGACCCCAAGATCCTGGGATTAAGTCCTCCATCAAGTTCCCTAGTGGGAGCCTGCTTCTCCCTCTGCCTATCTTTCTGCCTCTCTCTCTCTCTCTCTCTCTCTCTCTCTCTGTGCGTCTCTCATGAATAAATAAATACATTCTTTAAAAAAGACATTATGAATAATTATATAACAACAAATTAAATAACCTAGTAGAAATAAATTTTCAGAAACGTATAAGCTACCAAGACTGAATCATGAAGAAATAGAGTCTAAACTGATTTGTAATGGGTATAGTGATTGAATCAGTAATCAGAAACCTTCTACCAAAGAAAAGCCCAGAACCAAAGAAAAGATTCACTGGTGAATTTTACCAAAAACTTAGAGATTATTAATACCAATTCTTCTCAAGCTCTTCTAAAAAATAAAATATAATGGATCTTTTTAAACTCATTTTACATAGTCGATGTTATCCTGAAGCCAAATCCACAAAAAATGAAAAGAAAATTACATCCTAATATTTCTGATGAAAATAAAATAATAAAATATTAACAAACCTAATCTACAGCATGGAATCACATTCCATGACTAAGTGGAATTTATCTCTAGATGCAGATGTTCAACATGTAAAAAACCAATTAATGTGAGATACATTAACAGAATGAAGAATAAAAAGCGCATGGTTATCTCAGTGTAGAAAAATTTCACAAAATTCAATAATTTTTCATGATAAAAAGTCTCATTAATTTAGGCTGAGCACAGAAGAACAGAAGGAATAAGTACTGTATATGAAAAGCCCACAGCTAACACCATACTCAACAGTGAAAAACCAAAAACTTTTCACTAAGATCAAGAACAAGGCAAGTATACCAAAACTTGTCATTTCTATTTAACATGATACTATAAGTCCTAGGAAGAGCAATTAAGCAAGATAAAGAAAGAACATCCAAAGTGGAAAGGATAAAGTAAAATTGTCCCTATTTGCAGATGATATAGCTTATATGTAGAAAATTCTGAAGACTTCATAAGAAAACTATTATAAGTAATAGACAAATCTAGTAAAGTTGCAGAATTCAAAATCAACATGAAATAGGCCAGAAGGGAAAGAGTAATACAATATGGTATCACTTATATGTGGAATCTAGACATAAGTATGTAAGTAAATAAATAAACGGTTTTATAAAAACAGGAAATTGAATGATGGTCAAGGTGTTGGGAGAAAGAAATAAATGTAAGTGAAAGGGTAGAAACTGCAGTTAGAAAAGTTAGTTCTGAAGATCACACTGTAGCATAATGTCTATGGTTAATAATCTGGTATTTTATACTTGAAAGTTGTTGAGAATAGACCTTAAGCTTTCTCACTAGACACACACAAAAAAGAGTTAACTATGTGAGGTAATGGATGTGTTAATTGCCTTGGTCTTGGTAATCACTCCTCATTGTACACCTCTATCAAATAATGCTGTACACTTTAAGTGTACATATAATTATATTTCTCAACTATTCCTTGATAAATTTAGGGGAAAAATCAGTTGTATTTCTATGTACTTAAAATAGACTATCTGAAAAAAAAAATAGAAAAAATAATACCATTTATAATAATGCCAAAAAGAATAAAATACTTAGGAATAAACTTACCTAAGGAGCTAAAGACTTACAGACTAAAAACTATAAAACATTGATGAAAGAAATTAGACAAATGGAATGTGTTCATTAATTGGAAGACTAATATTGTTAAAATGTCTATATAAATACCCAAATCAATCTACAGATTTGATGCAATTCCTACAAAAATTCCAGTATCATGTACAGAAAAAAAATCCTTAAAAATCATACAAAACCACAAAACAGCATGAATCGCTAAATATATACTGAGAAGAATAAAAATGGACGTATCTCACTTCCTGATTTCAAAATATTTTACAAGTCCTCAGTAATCAAAGCAGTATGGTCATGGCACAAAAACAGATGTATCTAACAACAGAAGAGAATAGAGATTCTAGGAATGAGTCCACACATATACAGTGCATTGATCTTCAACAAGGATGTTGAGAATATACAATAGGAAAAGAACAGTCACTTTGACAAATGGTTTTGGAAAAACTATATCTCCATGAGCAGAATAATGTAATTGGAGCCTCTTCTTAAACCATTTTCAAACATTTTTTTAAAATTTTTTATTTATTTATGATAGTCACAGAGAGAGAGAGAGAGAGAGAGAGGCAGAGACACAGGCAGAGGAAGAAGCAGGCTCCATGCACCGGGAGCCCGATGTGGGACTCGATCCCAGGTCTCCAGGATCGCGCCCCGGGCCAAAGGCAGGCGCCAAACCGCTGCGCCACCCAGGGATCCCTGAAACATTAATTCAAAATGAATTAAAGACTTAAAAGTAAGAACTGAAACTTTAAAACTATGAGGCAAATAAAAGGAAAAAAAAAACTTTCTGACATTGGTCATGGCAATGATTTTATTGATATGACACAAAAAGCATAGGCAACAAAACAAAAAATAAAGAAGTAGAACTAAAAACTATACAATAAAAGAATCAATCAATAGAGTGAAAAGACAACATAAAAAATTGGAGAAAATGTTTGCAAACAATACATTTGCTAAGTGGTTAGTCTCTAAAATATATAGGGAATTCTTATAACTCAATAATTTAAAAAACTATTAAAAATAGGCAGAAGACTTAAATAGACATTTCTCTAAAGAAGACAACAAATGGCAGAAAGGTATATAAAAAAGTGCTCAACTAATTATCAGAGATAAGAAAATCAACAACACAATGAGATCACCTCACACATGTCAGTGTGGCTGTTATCACAAAAGCAAAACACAGGTATTAATGAGATTTCCAAAAACATCAAATTCATAGTCAAAGAGTGGAATGGTGGTTGCTAGGGTTAGGGGGTAGGCAAAAATGGGGATTTATTAACCAATAGGCATAAAGTTTTAGTCAAGCCGGATGAATAAACTCTAGAGATCAATAGAATATATATTTAAATACTTGTTAAGGACATAGATCTTTGTTGTAATTTTGCCTATAAAACAAGTTTTTATAAAGAAGACAATTTTTACTATCACTTTTGAATAATTTTTTATATTTGACCTCTTGAGTATATGTGCTGCCAAAGAGAGCACTGTATTTGTCCTCTTGAATGTGACACTCTTGCCCTAACCTTTTTAAAAACTTCTTTCATTTCTTTGTCTCTATCTTCATAGTATATTTCTGTGGCTTTTCCACACTGTCTTTTAACCATGTTCTGGGACTATCTGTAGTCCTGACCCTATGTGACTCACATTCATATACCATCTTCCTACTTGGCATCTTTGCTTGAATATATTTAAATGTCTCTATTGAAAAAAAAATAAAATATACTGAAGACAATAGATGACATTTGAGAGATGATGTGAAATTAGGTTGTCTATTCTTACTTTTAAATTTTAATTAATTTTATTTTAAATTTTATCATTTCACATCAGATCCAGAAAAATACTCTTAAAACATTTATAGTCTTATTTCATGAAAAGTAATACTATAAAGTTATACAGTTTTTGTCAAATACAATGAGAATGAAATCTAAGAGAGACATTTTTTCATTGTTTTAAGATTTTATTTATTTATTTTAAAGAGAGAGAGAGAGAGAAAAGAGAGAGTGAGCTGGATTTACAAAGAGCTGGACCCTGCAAGCTAGCCCCAGCTTTTGTATGGGCTCATTTTCCCTTGAGTTTATCCAATGGGTAGCAATGGTGAGAGAGTTGAAGAAAAGGGAAAGGAAAAAGCATATTTTGCCATTGTTCTGTTTCCAGTGGTGCATGCCATGAGATCTGATTCTCTTCAGGGGCTTTAGATGTCATCCACAGACCTGCCATAACTGCAGCTTCTACAAATGAGGCTAGCTTCAGATACACTTCCTCCTCTCATTTGTCCTTATGGGTGGAGCAATTTCCTGCTCTTGATCAGTTCCAGGTAGCCTCATCTGGCAAATTCTATGGCTATAAATCTCACAGTTGTCATAGTGAGCCATCATTTATAATTCTTTGTTCCCAAATAATTAATTGTATTATATTTTTAAAATAGTATTTTTCATGTATTAAGCACCATTTGACCTTTTTATTTCTGATTTGCATGACTTTTCTTTTAACGTAATCCTTAGGATTTTAGAGTTTATAACTCCTTTCCATTCTTCCTTGGTTAAATGACAGGGCAGTTTCTCAAATAAACAAATTTCCCCATTCTTTATACTTCTATCTTTAATCATAATTTATCATTATCTACTATTTCAATGCATTTACTTTTTTTTCATTAGCAAATCCAAAAATACAATATTAACTAAGTTATAATACTGTTTACATAATCAACCTAATTGGTTGATATTACAAATTTGGAATTTGAAATTTCAAAGCCAGTGGTTTCTGGGAATTTCAGGCTAAAAAACTTAATTTATTGTATGGAGAATTGTTTCCACTTCACAATATACTTGAATTAGATTGGCCAAAATGAGATAAACTAAATGCTATACCTAATTCCTGAATAATTAAATTCCCCATCATATATTTATAAGATATGATTTAATTAGTACTTGCCTTCTTTGTTTGCTAGGCTAAAGTTAATATGTATATCAGTGCAGAAATGTGATATGAGAAGTAAAGATAAAAATAATTTTTAAAATGGATAGGAGCTGCAGAGAAAATGACAGAATAGGAGGACCCTAAGTTCACCTAGTTCCACAGATACAACTAGATAACAATCACATTGCTTAAATATTCCAGACAGCCTGAAGACCCACAGAATGAGCTCCATAACTAAAGGTAGAGAAGATGCCACGTCGGAGGAAGGTAGGAAAGGCAGAAACATGATTTGAGACCTAAAGGGACAAAGGCCATCAGTCGGCAGGGAAAGCTGGGAGCATAGTGAAGGTGAGAGATAATGATGCCAGGGACCCTGCAGCAGGAAGATGAACCCTCATGATATTTAGTTTTGAAAGCTAGAGGTGCCAAATTTCAGAAGTTCTTATGAACAGTTAAACCTAAAGCCTCCCCACTGGGAGAGCCCTGAGGGTATTTAGAAGCTGAGTCTGACCCTTTTTTTTTTTTTTGTAATAATAAATTTATTTTTTAACGGTGTTCAATTTGCCAACATACAGAATAACACCCAGTGCTCATCTCGTCAAGTGACCCCCTCAAGCCCACCACCCAGTCACCCCCACCCCCTGCCCTCCTCCCCTTCCACCACCCCTAACTCATTTCCCAGAGTTAGGAGTCTTCCATGTTCTGTCTCCCTTTCTGATATTTCCTACCCATTTCTTTTCCCTTCCCTTCTATTCCCTTTCACTATTATTTATATTCCCCAAAAGAATGAGACCATATAATGTTTGTCCTTCTCCGACTGACTTATTTCACTCAGCATAATACCCTCCAGTTCCATCCACGTTGAAGCAAATGGTGGGTATTTGTTGTTTCTAATGGCTGAGTAATATTCCATTGTATACATAAACCACATCTTCTTTATCCATTCATCTTTCGATGGACACCGAGGCTCCTTCCACAGTTTGGCTACTGTGGACATTGCTGCTAGAAACATCGGGGTGCAGGTGTCCTGGCGTTTCATTGCCTTTGGGGTAAATCTCCAGCAGTGCAATTGCTGGGTCTTAGGGCAGATCTATTTTTAACTCTTTGAGGAACGTCCACATAGTTTTCCAGAGTGGCTGCACCAGTTCACATTCCCACCAACAGTCCAAGAATGTTCCCTTTTCTCCACATCCTCTCCCACATTTGTGGTTTCCTGCCTTTTTAATTTTCCCCATTCTCACTGGTGTGAGGTGGTATCTCATTGTGGTTTTGATTTGTATTTCCCTGATGGCAAGTGATGCGGAGCATTTTCTCATGTGCTTGTTGGCCATGTCTATGTCTTCCTCTGTGAGATTTCTGTTCATGTCTTTTGCCCATTTCATGATTGGATTGTTTGTTTCTTTGGTGTTGAGTTTAAGAAGTTCTTTATAGATCTTGGAAACTAGCCCTTTATCTGATACGTCATTTGCAAATATCTTCTCCCATTCTGTACGTTGTCTTTTAGTTTTGTTGACTGTATTCTTTGCTGTGCAAAAGCTTCTTATCTTGATGAAGTCCCAATAGTTCATTTTTGCCTTTGTTTCTTTTGCCTTCATGGATGGATCTTGCAAGAAGTTGCTGTGGCCAAGTTCAAAAAGGGTGTTGCCTGTGTTCTCCTCTAGGATTTTGATTGAATCTTGTCTCACATTTAGATCTTTCATCCATTTTGAGTTTATCTTTGTGTATGATGAAAGAGAGTGGTCCAGTTTCATTCTTCTGCATGTGGATGTCCAATTTTCCCAGAACCATTTATTGAAGAGACTTTCTTCCAGTGGATAGTCTTTCCTCCTTTGTAGAATATTAGTTGACCATAAAGTTCAGGGTCCACTTCTGGGTTCTCTATTCTGTTCCATTGATCTATGTGTCTGTTTTTGTGCCAGTACCACACTGTCTTGATGACCACAGCTTTGTAGTACAACCTGAAATCTGGCATTGTGATGCCCCCAGCTATGGTTTTCTTTTTTAAAATTCCCCTGGCTATTCGGGGTCTTTTCCGATTCTGCACAAATCTTAAAATAATTTGTTCCAACTCTCTGAAGAATGTCCATGGTATTTTAATAGGGATTGCATTAAATGTGTAAATTGCCAGGGTAACATTGACATTTTCACAATATTAATTCTGCCAATCCATGAGCATGGAATCTTTTTCCATCTCTTTGTGTCTTCCTCAATTTCTTTCAGAAGTGTTCTATAGTTTTTAGGGTATAGATCCTTTACCTCTTTGGTTAAGTTTATTCCTAAGTATCTTAGCCTTTTGGGTGCAATTGTAAATGGGATTGACTTCTTAATTTCTCTTTCTTCAATCTCATTGTTAGTGTATAGAAATGCCACTGACTTCTGGGCATTGATTTTGTATCCTGCCACACTGCCAAATTGCTGTATGAGTCTAGCAGTCTTGGGGTGGAGTCTTTTGGGTTTTCTATGTAGAGTATCATGTCATCGGCGAAGAGGGAGAGTTTGACTTATTCTTTGCCAATTTGAATGCCTTTAATGTCTTTTTGTTGTCTGACTGCTGAGGCTAGGACTTCCAGTACTATGTTGAATAGCAGTGGTGGGAGTGGACATCCCTGTCTTGTTCCTGATCTTAGGGGAAAGGCTCCCAGTGCTTCCTCACTCAGAATTATATTTGCTGTGGGCTTTTCATAGATGGCTTTTAAGATGTTGCCCTGCCTGTAAGCAGCATGAGAGGATACAGCATAGAACCAGTAGTTTGAAAAATGCCAGGCACAGACAGGAGGGATTAACTCATCCTATAATGTGGCCCCATGAGATAGGAATCTCAGAAAGGCCCATCCAGGAAAAAAGGAGCCAGCAGATGCCATTTGCCTCCCCCATCCCCCAGCATAAACACATGGCCACCTGTGGGAACCTATACTAGCTACCCAAAGGCTTGCACTAAGCCTCACCCTCTTTGCTTCCAAGGATAGACTACCCTTTCCTATTACACATGCCTCAATCCCAGTGCTGCAGGGCCCTTCCTTCCCCCCATAAGATCAATATAAACCTTGTTAACATTGCATCTCTCACCCACACCTTTTGTGCTTTGGCAGTTTTCGAAGCAGCCAGCCTTGTGAAAGTCTGATGCACTCCTTGTTAGAACAAACAATCCTAAAATTTGTATGGAACCATAGAAGACCTAAATAGCCAAACCAATCTTGAAAAAGAAACGTGAAGCTAGAGTTATCACAGTTCCAGACTTAAAGTAACCTTACAAATCTGTAGTAATCAAAACAGTATAGTACTGGCACAAAAATAAACACATAAATCAATAGAATAGAAAGCCCAGAAATAAACTCACCATAATTGATCAGTTAATCTTTTTATGAGGCAGTAAAGAATATCCAATGGGACAAAAACAGTCTCCAGCAAATGGTGCTGGGAAAAATAGAAAGTTTATATTCAAAAGAATGAAACTGGATCACTTTCTCACACCATACACAAAAATAAACTTGAAGTAGGTAAAAGACCTAAATGTGAAAACTGAAACCATAAAGTCCTAGAAAAGAACACAGTGACTTCTTTGATATCAGTCATATAATTTCTTTCTAGATATGTCTCCTGACATTTTTCCAAACAAGTTTCCTGAGGCAAGGGAAATAAACGCAAAAATGACTATTGGGAATATATCAAAATAGAAAGCTTTTTGCACAGCAACATGTAGAAGAATGAAACTGGACTACTTTCTTACACCATACACAAAAATAAATTCAAAATGGATGAAAAACCTAAATGTAAGACAGGAAAGCATCAGAATCCTAGAGGAGAATACAGGCAGCAACCTCTTTGACCTTCAGCCATAGCAACTGCTTATTAGACAGGTCTCCAGAGGCAAGGGAAACAAAAGCAAAAATGAACTATTGGGACCCCATCAAGATAAAATATTCTTTACAGCAAAGGAAATAATCAACAAAACTAAAAGACAACTGACAGAATGGGAGAAGATATTTGCAAATGGAAATTGCAAATCCAGAATCTATAAAGAACTCTTCAAAACCAATACCCCCAAAATAAATAATCCAGTTAAGAAATGGGCAGAAGATATGAACAGATATTTCTCCAAAGAAGACATACAAATGAAAAGATGCTCACACTTATTTGAAGGAAATACAAATCAAAACTGCAATGCGATACCACCTCATATCTGTCAGAATGGTTAAAACTAACAACTCAGGATATAACATGCTGGCAGGGATTCAGAGAAAGGGGCACCCTTTTGCAGTGCTAGTGAGAATGCAAACTGGTGCAGCCACTCTAGAAAACAGTATGGAGGTTCCTCAAAAATGTTTAAAATAGAGCTACCTTATTACCCACCACTGCTCTACTGGGTATTTACCCAAATACTGATTCACAGGAATACCTGAACCCTAATGTTTATAGCAGCATTACCTACAATAGCCAAAATATGGAAAGAGCACAAATGTCCATCAACTGATGAATGGATAAAGAGGCTGATGAATGGATATATGTATCTATATCTATATCTATATATAATAAATGGAATATTACTCAGCCATCAAAAAGTATGAAATCTCATCATTTGCAATATGAGTGGAACTAGAGTGTATTATGCTAACTGAAATAAGTCAGTCAGAGAAAGGCAAATACCATATGACTTAACTCATGGAATTTAAGAAACAAAACATGAACATAGGGGAAGGGAAGGAAAAATATTTTATTTTAGATAAAAACACAGAGGAAGGCAGATCATAGGAGACTCTCAACTATAGAGGAAAAACAGGGTTACTGGAGGGAGGTGGGTGGGGGCATGGGCTAAATGAGTGATGAGTATTAAGGAAGGCACTTATTGGGATGAGCACGGGGTGTTATTTGAAAGTGAGGAATCATTAAATTCTACTCCTGAAACCAGGACCACTATATGTTAACTAACTTGAATTTCAATTTAAATTAAAATTAAAAGTATATTGGGACACCTGGGTAGCTCAGCAGTTGGGTGCCTGCCTTTGGCTCAGGTTGTGATCCTGAGATCTGGGATTGAGTTCTGCATGGGGCTCCCTGTGAGAAGCCTGCTTCTCCCTCTGCCTGCATCTCTCCCTCTCTCTCTCAGTCTATGTCTCTCATGAATAAATAAATAAATCTTTAAAAAATTAAAAATATATTAAAAATAAAAGCAGACAATGGGATGCCTGGGGAGGTCAGTGGTTGAGTATCTGCCTTCAGCTCAGGGCATGATTCTGGGGTCTGGGATCAAGTCCGGGGTTGGGCTTCTTGCAGGGAGTCTGCTTCTCCCTCCGCCTATATCTTTGCCCAAATTTCTCTGTGTCGAATGAATGAATGAATGAATGAATGAATGAATAAATAAATAAATAAAATATCTTTTAAAAAAATAAAAGCAAGCAAAACATGAAAAAAGAAGGTTTTCACAAGAAAAGTAAAAGAAGGGACACCTGGGTGGCTCAGTGGTTGAGCATCTGCTTCAGCTCAGGGAGTGATTCCAGGGTCCTGGGATTGAGTTCCACATCAGGCTTCCTTCATGGAGACTGTTTTTCCCTCTGCCTTTGTCTGTCTGTCTGTCTCTCTCTCTCTCTCTCTGTCTCTCATTAATAAATAAAATCTTAAAAAAATACTGCTGTATTTCTAAAAACAAAAAAAAAAAGAAAAAGAAAGAAAGAAAGGAAGAAAAAAAGAAAGAAAGGAAGAAGAAAGGAATAAAAGAAGGAAGGAAGGAAGGAAGGATGGATGGGAGGAAGGAAGGAAGGAAGGAAGGAAGGAAGGAAGGAAGGAAGGAAGGTGTAGGAAAGTCTGTAAAATATCCTCAAGACTGAAAAGGCACTTTCAGACTGAAAAACAATGCAAGCCACTCCATATCATTTACAGATAATTTTATCCAGGGTAACTTACTGACAGGAGGATCCATCAGACAAATCATTGAAGCACTAGTCAGCTTTTCTCCACAATTTGTATTGAGTGAGGGGCATTGTGTTCAAGTCAAACAGTAGTTATCTAAATTGGTGCCATCTGTGCACCAGTCATTTCTACTAGTCATCTAAAGGGGTGCCTTCTGTGTGCCATTTTAAGGAAGATTAGAACAAGCCTTTCTGTGTTTAGAACATACATTAACCTTCAAGGGATCTGGAACTTGTAGCCCCAAGGGACTGCACAGGTATGAACAAGATTGAGGATCAAAGATGGAGTTGGTGTTGTTAGCACTCCTACAGCACTGCATATAAGGAACTCAATAAATATTTGGTTACCTCAAAAAATAAATAAATAAAAATGACCCTGAGTAGTAACTAAACTAGCTGAATTTAAAAATATATCTTTCAGGAGGAAGTGTTTATAGTTACATATTAACCACTTAATATTAGGAAAATAATGACAAACAAAATTACTTATATAAAAATAAACCAATCCAATCGAATATGCATTCTCATTTCTATTGGATATTTCCATGTATGACACCTTTTCTGTTTTGAATTTCAGAGGGACATTTAAATACATTATTTTCAACACTTTGAGATACAAAGTGAATATTATTAGGATAACAAAATTGTATGCCTGGTAGCTATGAAAAACTAATTTTAATTCATTTTATTGTTCTGTAATGATTTAGATGATTACTTTCAGAGTCTCTTCACATATCAAAAGGTATTCGTAAAAGATCATCGTTGTCCTTTTTGGTAAGAAATCATTAGAAAACAATAATCTAACATAATTATAAAATAACCTTGTTTTATAGTTTCTATCATTCTTAAAGTACCTACTGGTGTCCAAACATTGTTTCAACGGTCTACGATGCCAATGACAAATTATGTTTTGTCTTTTTTCTGGTTCATATCAATGACTTCGAGCAGATGGCTTTATCAATTTCTTTTTAAAATATGACTTTCTTAATTAAGAACAGAGCTTTTTAAAATTTATTATTATTATTATTATTATTAGTAGTAGTAGTAGTAGTAGTAGTAGTATTCTATTCAGTACATTATGTTAGCATGTAAAAATCATGGAGCATTCCTCCTAATGATATTGAGCATCATCAAGATAAACCATTAAAATGTGTGGCTTCAGACAATCAATGAAAATAATTTGGAAAGATAAAACAATAGAGCATTATATGTGGAAAATATTTTTAATGAAGACTAAATAGTAGACTTCAATGGCATAAGAAAAAGAATATGACTAGAGTATACATCTGATGAAAAGGTTTAAGGGCAGGTTTATGTGGTTCTTAAGATTTAACCTTTGGAAAAGAGTTGAGGGAATGGATTAAGGCAGGTTATTAGGCATAATCTTCACTTGCAACAGTCTTAAGTGGAAATATATTTTTGTAGTGATAATGACCAGGTTAGGTTTATTTGTGTAGCAGCAACATGTGAAGATGGATCTGATTTAATACAAACATGAAGTTTTGTTCACTGGTTAATGTCAAGTCTTTTGTTATTGTCGTTTAAATATTTTATTTATTTATTTGAGAGAGAGAGAGAGAGAGAGAGAGCTTGAGCACACGTGAGGAGGAGGGGCAGAGGGAAAAGGAAGAGATTCCATGTTAAGCAGCAGGACGCAGGACCAACATGGGGCTCCAGCCAAGGACATGGAGATCATGACCTGAGCCAAGGCAGAGGCTTAACCGACTGAGCCACCCAAGCTCCTCAGAGAAATCATTTATTTTAAAACATAAATATTTTATGATCTTGAGTTAGAAAAATATTTTACTTCCATTAAGTGAGAAATAAAGCTTTTATCAACGGTAAACTCAAAAACAAACATTTTGCTATGCTTACCAGTTCTGTTTCAGAGATTTGAAGAGAATTAATGATGGGGATGGCTTTTTCCTCTGTGAAATTTGGAGCTTTCATAGCAAAATTAAAGGCTGGAGCTGTTGTGAAAGCTGGGGGCTATAATTACCTGAAGACTTTTTCACTCACCTCTGGTAGTAAGTCTAGGATGACTTAATGTAGAGTCTGCTGGCATGAGCACCTGCCCTTTTTTGTGGTTTGGCTGGTGTTTGGCTTTCAAAACAGCAAGAATTAATTACAAAAAAGAAAAGCTTAAAAACCCTGTAATAATACCAATAAGATGAATTTGCTTAAAAATTAACTTAACTCATAAGGAGGGTACCAGCAGGATGATAAACGTATTTCCCCAGTAAGAGTCATTTTCTTTCTTTCTTTTTTTTTTTAAGTCATTTTCTGAGGTCTTCCTAGCCCAAGAAATTATAGTGTCTGATTAAAGTTGAGATTCTTTATTTTGATTAAGCTGAACCATAAACACTATGTAACAAATGATGATTTTAAAGAATATGTGTTCATATCCAAAGATTTCTGTGTAAAATTATACATGGTAATGTAAACAACTTAATTATAAATGGAAATTTGGAATGCAACCATTTTCCCACTTAAAGCTATAATGAGCTAAATGGTTGTCTGTCAAGAACAGCATTATACAGCCACACAAGTTTATACATATATGATGATGCTTAGGTTTGAAGTCTAACCAACACCAGATGTGGTTTTTACATTCATGATAAGTAAAGATTATTTTGTATTTTCATTGGCTTTGTCATATGAAAAAATAATTTTTCTGATGCATTATTTTTGTATTATCCTAAATGTCTAATGTCTGTATCAGTTACATTTTCTGACTTATTTAAGCATTTATTTTTTGTTTCAGGTGCGCAATTATACAATATAAATGTATAACTTTTTTGGAGTCAGTTGAAACCAACTTTAAAATAGATTTCTGTCCGTAGAATTTAATACTAATGATACCATTATATAAAAAGAGCTTTTCAAGTAGCACATAGTTTTCATTAAAGTAAGTACTCTCTTTGCTTTCCCAAAACAGTCAATACATTTGTTTCACTTCTCTTTCACTTTTCAAAATCAACTAAGATGAAAAGGGATAAACTGATTTAAACATACTAAATTACAATGCAAAAATGCAAAAGAGTAAAAAAAGTATTTAGTGCTGGCGTGTAATACAATATGAAGAATCCTGTAGTTCAAATCCAATTGGATTTATAATGCAATTTCTACATTGGAATGATTCAGTTGTTATTCTAAACAGAAAGTCATGAGATTCCTCACTGAAAAAAAAAATACTAGAGGAAAATTTATTTAGTGATGGGAGAGTAATATATCATCAGTATTACATATCTTTTGATCAGAATTCTATTTTTGAGATACATGCAGCACATTTCATGAGCTTCTTTACAATGATTTACGAGGAAATAGATCATATTGAACATAACTTCACTTTTAAAACTGTTAGACTGACAGTTTACATTTTCAAGATCTCCTTTCTGTTAGGGCAACATTTAACCCAGAAAGTTGAATTTCTTCACCAAATAACCTTGAAAATGACAACCTTATTCACATAAAATACCATATTTCACACTCTAAAGGACATTTCAATCAGGGAATAAATTCTGTTATTAAGAACATCAGATGTAGTTATTGGTGGTTTCAGTTTTACAGACAAGAATACCCATTAGAGGTTAAAAACTGTATATATAAGATGCATATATCTTTGTACTTTTGGCAACCAAAATGAAAACAAAATAATTTTGAGGCCAGAGATTCTCCTACTTTTTTGCTTAATTAACGATGAGAAAGATTACTCATAATTTCTCTTCTAAATGACAGTAGCATGAAAAACTTTCCCAAAATATTTTTGTACTTCATTGGTATTTAGGCATATTGATAGAATTGCTTTGAGGAAAGAAATAGCAATTGAAGAATTACATGTTATAAAATATAGAAAGCTTAGTAGGGGTAAATATTGTCATCGCAGTATTTACAATCATTAAAGAACAATTTATCAGAGAGTATTTTTTAAAAGATATTTATTTATTTGAGAGAGAGAGAGTGTGTGTGCACAAGTGGGGGGAGGGGCAGAGGGAGAAGGAGAGGAAGAAGCAGACTCTCTGCTGAACAGGGAGCCCAATGCCTGGCTCAGTCATAGGACCCCCAGATCATGATGTAAGCTGAAGTAGATGTTTAACCTATTGAGCCACCTAGGCACCCCTATCAGAGTGTATTTTATATCGTATATGAAAATTAATGTTAAAGGTAAACACTTAAAAGATTTATCCACAATTTTGAAACCTCATTAGTAGCTTCAGTCATCATCATCATATTTGTTACACTGGAAACTTTCTGTACTCTCAAATCTACTCTTAAATGGCTTTGTAGAAAATAATTCATTATATAAAATGCTCTCAAATACTAGATTTACCTCATTTGCTTCAGTTAGAAAAATAAATGACAGACAACTAGAATTTTTAAAACCTATTTCCAGAACACAAAGGCAGAAAATAAAAGATATCTATAATTTCTAAGGTTTTTTGTTCATCTATGAAGATTTCTGGAACATAAGACTGATACATACAATGGTTCATAAAGGCCTTTTTTTTTACTTTTTATTTGACAGATGCTGAGAACATAGCCTTGATATGTTTCTAGCACTATGTAGCTAAAGGAACTCTTGTTTTTCCAGGGAAATGCTCTTACTACCATACTATGTTATTCCTCTCCCACCCCAGAGTTGGAGCTAGTCATTCCAATAAGTTCTTAGATGTACATTCCACCTACAGTTTCATTTTTTTGTAATACATGATGTGGTGTATCACTTAATATATGATATGGATAATTATCTATAGATATATGCCTAAATTTTATATATATATGTGTTTAATAAGCTGATAATATCACCTTACAATTTAATGCATCAAAGAATGCTTATATAATATAAAGAACATTTTACTATATTGAAACCCATCACTGTATTGAGCCCTAATACTGTCTAAAATTTACTAGTTCAGAGATTTACAGAGAGTAAATAGCACACAATCAGAGAAGATGAATATTTGATAAATACATTTCCTAAAATTTATAGTTTATAACAATTCTCATCATCTTAGTTTATCCACTCAAAATAATACCCATTAATTCTTTAAATGGCAAATACACAATTGCATTTTATAAAATAAAATATATATTTTAAAATGGAAAGAATACATTAGGGTACAAGGTAATGAACTTTCAATTACATCTGATGATTATGACTTTTGTTTTGATATAATCTAATGTTTTAATTAAATCTGTAATTCTCTTCATTTCTAAAAGATACTCTCCATTCTTTAGTACTACATTTAAATAAGTGGTTTTCCACTACAATTTACACTAACCAACTACAAATTTTGATATTATTTCTCAATGACTTAAATCTGTATTATTCACCTTAAAACAAACTTGGAGTATATAAAAATTATGATATAGTTCATCAGTTGACACATCACTGACTACATTTTAAGTGCCATATATATTACTACTCAAATTCAAATGTTTTTTAAAACAATAATGAAGGGGTGCCTGGGTGGCTCAGTAGGTTAAGCATCTGCCTTTGGCTCAGGACATGATCCCTGGGGTCCTGTGATCAAGCCCCTTGTTGGGTTCCTGGTTCAACAGGGAGTCTGCTTCTCCCTCTGCTCCTCCCCTGCTCATGCTCTTTCTCTCTTTCCCTCTCTCTCTCAAATAAATAAAATCTTGAAAAAAATTAAATAAATAAAATACTCATGACACAAAGTATACATAAGATCTGTATCAGTTTCATAGTTTTAAGTATTTCGAAGATATGGTAATTCTCAGAAACCAAACAAAATCAAGTGATCTCAGTCACTAGACAATTGCTTCCATTGAGGATATGCAGTAATCTCTTTGGTCTATTTTGAAAACTTTCATACTTTTTCTTTTATCGTATTTGAATTATTACTTCCTTTATCACTTTCACGTAGTTTAGCTCAATAATTAATCAGAAATCTACTTGGTATTACAGTTTAGAAAATTGTGTTTATATTAAATCATGTCCCTGTTGGGAATATGGAGACCTGACTTTTAATTTATTTTATTTTATTTTTTAAATTTTATTTATTTATTCATGAGAGACACAGAGACAGAGAAAGATGCAGAGACACAGACAGAAGGAGAAGCAGGCTCCATGCAGGGAGCCTGACATGGGACTCAATCCCGGGTCTCCAGGATCACGCCCTGGGCTGAAGGCCACGCTAAACCGCTGAGCCACCCGGGCTGCCCGAGACCTGACTTTTTAAAAGCATATGAATGATCTCATTATTTGTTCAACTCTATTTAAAATATTGCATCTCTATTAATTATAATGCAGCAGTATACCATCTATGAAAAATAGACCTTGGGTAGTCAAATTAAAAAAATATAGCCCTTTAACTGTTTATGAGAAAATAATCCTTCAACTTGATTTTCTTACAGTTTCCAAATATTGAACACGGTCATTTAGCCATATGTGTACACACAGGTAGATACACATGTCTTATATTGAAGATAATGTGATGCTTTTTTTAACTGCAAGGAGATTCCTTAACAGTTAATATTCTTTGGTGAGCAATCTCTAAGATGGCCTCCAGTGATCTCCACCTCCTGGTATTCCTAGTGAC
This sequence comes from Vulpes lagopus, assembly GCF_018345385.1. Lineage (NCBI taxonomy): Eukaryota > Metazoa > Chordata > Mammalia > Carnivora > Canidae > Vulpes > Vulpes lagopus. Next base: position 112,751,651 of record NC_054829.1, on the reverse strand, counting down.
TCCTTTCTGAATAGTGGAATATGATAAAGGTGCCACTTCTGTGATTAGGTTAAAAGATACTTATAACCTCTTTCTAGCATACTACATACTATTTACTCTTTCTCTTGGTGGTTTGATAAAGCATATGGCAATGTCAGTGAGGCTCCTGTGGCCAGAAATAAGGCTGATGACTAGCCAATTGCTGGTTAGAAAATGAGACACAATCCAATAGGCCCAAAACAAGTGAATCATGGTAACTACTACTAAATGAATTTAGAATTGAATCCTTCCCAAATCAGGCTTTGAAATGAGACCTAAGGCCTAGCTGGTACCTTAGTTGTAGCTTGATGAGAGACCCTGACATCAGATTGTTGACTCTAAAGAATTGTGAAATGATAAGTGTATTTGTCATGTTAGCCTTTAAATTTGCTATAATTTGTGACATAGCTTATAAAACAACACATATGTTTCTTACTAGTTTTAGAAATAAATCTATCAGTTTTACTCATTGTTTTCTATGCCCACACTAACTTTTTTGGTATTCAAGTAATTTTTTAGATGGATCAGATCTCTTCTCAACTTACAAAGCATGGAAATAATCTCTACTGTTATATTGAAGAAATCAGGTGTATAGTTAATCATTTATTAATGTAGTTGAGTCTTTATCAAACTAAGGAATTTCATAGTTTTATTCCAATATTGCAAACTTTTCTAAATCTGATTACCAAAAAAATATAGTTTAGAGATAACAAAAGAAAAAAATATTTTCTCCATATCTGAAGAGACCTGGACTTGAGTATTTAGATTTAATGGAGAGGGAAAAATCAAGTAGTATCTCGAGTTCCTCAGCATCTCATAGTACTTTACATAGTTGTTGTACACATTTAAGATACCGAATCTTGCTAGGGATATGAGGCACCACATGTATGATGACTTATAGAGAACCTTATTATATCATTAATATTAATAAATGTAGATGCTCTTATCAAAGTCTAGCAGTTTTCTAGAATTTGAATACACTATTAATCAAAAGTGTTGAATAACTGATTTCTTTCACATTTTTGCTAATTCATTATGTTCATCCTTGATTCTATCTTAATTTAGCCTGCATAGGATAAATTTAGTGCTTCACTTGAAAATATATGAAATTTTAATAGACAGTATTTCACAATTGGTTGATTCATTAAGTGGTTTAAAAATGCATGTACACCAGAGCACTAACATCAGAAAATATGTAAAAATACTCAGTTTTAGCATTGAGACATTTTACTTTTAAGATTGGAAAATGTATCTCTGGGAAAAGAAAAGGAATTCCTCTTTATAAAAACTATTTATAAAAATAAATAAATAAAAAATTCTAAAAACTATTTATATTATATAAGGAAACTATATTCCAGAAGGACAAAAAAATCTCAATGGTCAAAATGTACAAGCCTATTACAAAGTGTCCTGATGAAAATGAACAAGGAGAGTTTATGACAGATATCGGAATGACCTTTAATGGTAATCAGTAAAACTAAGTGAGTCAGGTCAAAGGATTGGCATGTGTTATTAATATTGAATAGAGAAATATTTAGTCATTGTATCTGGTAGTTACTCATTCCTTAACTATACACAGGGTACTTATACAGTCCTTTTATATGTGCTGGCTCATATTCTGCTCTCAAAAAGCTCTAGATCTAGGGGAAGAAAGGGTAAAGATTTGCATAAATTGCTAGGGGTTTTCGAGCTTATGAACACATAGTTTACGGTGAGGATTCCTCAATGATGCTTGCCAAATAGCTGCTAAAACAGATAATATTAAATGTATGTGTATCTTAGTGGGCTAAGGTGTGAATAAAATTTTATTTTTTTATTTTTTTTATTTTTTATTTTTTTTTTAATTTTTTAAATTTATTTATGATAGTCACACACACACACACACAGAGAGAGAGAGAGAGAGAGAGAGAGAGAGAGGCAGAGACACAGGCAGAGGGAGAAGCAGGCTCCATGTACCGGGAGCCTGACGTGGGATTCGATCCTGGGTCTCCAGGATCGCGCCCTGGGCCAAGGCAGGCGCCAAACTGGTGCGCCACCCAGGGATCCCATAAATTTTAAATACTTTTGATGTTTACCATTAAAGAACAAAATGAAGATTAACTAAACTACAAAAAAGGGGAAAAATTAAAATGAAGTACAAGAAATTTAAATATAATAAAAGTAAATTCAGAAAAGTTGGTCATCATATTGGCAAGAATTAACTTTTAATCAGGACAGAAATATTAGTAACACTTCATTCCTTAAACTTACTACTTATGGAGAGATTTGCTCATAATGGTGCCAGTCTCCTAATTAGATTTCTAAACTTCTGATCCTGTGGGATAAAACAAAGTTCCTATTGTGACTTTCTTAGAGGAAAGAAAGTGGACGATAAAGGTGCAAAGTGCATGTCTATCTTGGGATCTTAATCACTTTCACCATATTTCCTACCATCTCCTTTACATTCTCATTCTAGCCCTATTCCAAGGCTCCATCCTCTCTGCTTTTTCCTAAAGTTTGCATCTGTCTGGAAGAAGTTAACACAGAGAGTCCTTCTTCATTCTTTTGTCTTCCAACACCTATTTATTACTATAATACCTTTTGTTTTGCTCCTAAAAATTGTTCCACTCATTGCTTCGAACTGAGGTTTGCTATTTCCTTCAAGTGGCATTTCCTCAACTGAGTAAAGAAATCCATACAAACTCCTAAATTTAGAAGTACCCCTATCTCTAAGTCATTCCTTGCTTCCTGTTTAAAAAGTAGCCTTTTGATGTGGGTGTGAACTACATTTGTAGTTTGGTATTAAGAACTAACCATAAGTGATAGACCTTGTAGGAGGATAAAAGTGCATAGATCAATGGGTGACCATATACTGGTACAGGAAAAATGGTATGGCATCTTTTGAATACACATTGGTTTATTTGACCACAGCAAGATTGGGCTCAGTGATTAACAAACAAACAAACTAAATTGTATATAAGCTTGAAAAGATTATCTGGTCTCTGCATCAATTTCCTTTCATTATGGAAGAAAATAATTACAATTATAAAATTCACAAAGTAATTGTGTCAATACTGACACTGGACAATATCAAGTTGTTATCTACAAAAGTAAAATTTCAAATTATCCATTTATTTATATAGTTAAAAAATTAAATTTGTAAGCTTTACTTCAAATATCTTAAGCATAAGGTAAGGCCAACATTTAATATATTTTCAGAGCAGTTGTGTCATAATTATGTAGAAACCCGGAAAGTATGAAAAAATGAGTAAAAGTTTATTAGATGATTTTGAAGCCTTCTTATCATCTTTAATGTGTCATATTGCAAATTCTCATTCAATTTACATCCATACCAGAGGTAGGTATTTAGTGCTCTTACATTTTCACTAATATTTAGTATACTTTTTTTGAATGTCTGATGCCAACTAATTAGTTTAACTTAATTTTGTACCTGAGTCACTGTTGTTTTATATTAGTAAATATTAGTAATATTTACATTTATTTATTACAATTTATTGTAATAATTTGCAATTTATTACAAATAAATAAATTGTAATTTATTACAATTACAAATATTAGTAAACATTTGCTTTTAATTCTACTGCTGTGAAAAGTTGAGTAGAAGAGAATTCAAAGAAATTATTCATATATGTTATACTTTCAAAGCAACTATGAAAATAGATGTTTATAGGGGCATGGGGTGACTCAATTGGTTAAGTGCTCAACACTCCATTTTGGCTCAGATTGGTCATGGTCTCAGGGTCATGAGGTTGAGCCCCATGTGGGGCTTTGCACTGGGCATTGAGCCAGCTTAAGATCTCTCTCTTTCTCTCCCTCTACCCTTCTCTTGTCCCCCTCCTTCCCTCCCTCCATTTAAAAAAATAGATTTTTAAAATATCCTCAGTAGCTTTCTTAGAATTTTAATAGCACCTCTTTCTTTACTCATTTTTGGTATTTTTATGAATTTTTTCTATCCCTCTTTGTCTTCCTGAATCCCTGATGGGAAGTGAATGTTTGCTAATACAAAAGGCTACTCAGAACAGGTGGATAGCTGGTTTTATAAAAAGGCTTCCTCAGATGTGCTGGGTAAGTAATAAAATTACTATTCTTTCATAAGAGACTAAAAGCTTTTTTAAGTCCTCAGGAATACTTGAGTTTCAAAAAAAAAGCTTACATTTTTGGGGGGTTCATATAAATACTTTCACAGTGGTATTTCTTATTGATAGCACTCATTTATTGCCTATGGACATAGCTGAGAATGCTGCTCATGGATGCAAAATCCTGTTTCTTCTACAAAAAAAAAAAAAAAACATACCCAACAAGATAGCTAAGTTTAGAGCTTTTGTAGAATTATTATTTTTTTCCCCTTGCACCAGTCAGTGAGACTGGAGGTAAGGAGGAACAACTAGAATGTTCAGGGAAAGCATCTCTATTTTGTTTCTGAGAGATAACAAACCAGCAAACAAACAAAAAAACCTTTCTATGAGGAATCAAGGAAACCAAAATAGAGTTGCTTCAGAACTTCATTCATCAAAAACACATTTTTCCATTGACATCTTAATCTGTACACCACCTCCCCCAAATTCATATGTAAGAATGAGATTATCTTTCTGTTTATAATTATTTAATTTACAACAGTGATAGTTATATGATCCTGAACATAAGAGGACAGTGCTTGTATTTTCATTAACTTCTCTAGTACAAAGATGAAATTAGTCCATGGTCACAACTCTATAGAACACAGACACACATGTAGACACATATACACATACACACATACCCTCCTCTCTCTTCCCTAAGGATTGAGAACACCATGGAGAAATTAGCCAGGTCTTATTTAATTTTCCAATTTTTATAGTATATTCAATAGTGATACATCTTGAATTCACAATATACTAAGTGTATGCTAAATATTAAAGTTTATCATAACAGACTTCAATATCAATTTTGTTTTAGATATTAGACATAATGCCTAAACATTCTTGAACAAATTGAATGGGATTCTTATTCTTGAAATTTCACTGAACACATTTAATGTGATTTTTGTCTCTTTCCTTCTGAGACTATTAACAACCTTGTACATAGATAGAAAGCCCAGAAAAATGCAAAAGAGGATAGATTTTGGGAACATTTTCCTCCACTTTTTATTGTGGATAAGTTTAAGCCCCCAGTAGACACCATAGTAAGTTTATACCATAATACTGGTACCCAATTAATATTTGATAAATGAGCTGATTATTTATAATGGGAGATAAAAATGCATTTTTAAATGGTAGGGTGCTCAAAATTTTGTTAGTTACCTGAAACTTTGGCTGGCAATGACATATTCAGAAATATCTAAGTGTGACTAGTCATTAAAAAAAAAAAATCACCAGGCTAGTTATTAAAGAAAAGAAAAAAGGTTACCTTATGAAAGGCAAAAATAAAATATCCTAAGACTGGGTGACGGGCACTGAGATGGGCACTTGGCGGGATGAGCACTGGGTGTTATTCTATATGTTGGCAAATTGAACACCAATAAAAAATAAATTTATAAAAAATATCTTGAGATAACTTTTAACATCATAAATTGTATTAATATTTAATATTATCTCTATAAAATGTTTATTTCAGTTACAGTGGCAAAATGAAGACTCAAAGAAGATTTAGAAGACTGAACAATGTGAACAACTAGGGGATTTGCAAAATGTCTGGTCTTACATTTTTTTCCTGATACTTTTCAATTTTGATTTTGATCTCTCCAGCAGATAAACTTTAATTTTTTTTCAATATTTAGAAAGTAATGTTTGTTAATTTGAACTTTTTAGACAGAGACACCCTTACTTTAATAGAAAATATATTACATTCTATGGAGAAGGTGACATGATAGACATCAATTATCTTCTCATTTATATTCATTTCAATATTTTTTTGTATACCAGGGTTCAACTAACTCCAGTTTTTGCAAGAAACTTTTACTGGAGTGCAGCCATGCCCACATACTTAAATATAGCATATGATTGATATCTTGCTAAAAGCAGCAGACTTGAGTTGCTTCCAAGACTATAGGCCTGCAAAGCTGAAAATATTTATTACTTGTTCTTTATGTAAAATATTTGTCTGCCCTTGTTTTATACCATTAGTTTGAAAAATACTAAAATCAGATTAAGTATTTGATTAAAAGTAATAAATATATTGTAGAAATGAGGGGTAAGTTATTATATGGCCTATTTTTAGAGATCTTATAGGGTCAATTTCTAAATAAAACTAATTCAAAACTATACTTTAGTACTATGTTTCTTAGTTAACTACAGAGAAAATATCAATAAATTCTGTTAGAGCCATCAAATGGCTTTTAAATAACTAACAACTTTGTCCATACAAATTAAATACTTATTTAAGCAATCTAATTAGAAGTGTGATTGTGTCTCTTTATTGATTTGACCAACAACTTTAATTATATGTTTTATCAATTATTGCTGTCTAAAAAAATTGCAATGATCTTTAAAGAAACTTAGTACATCATACATGCCTAGAATAGCATTTAAATGTATAGATTCTGGTCTTATACAAATATATAAATCATCCCAAGTTGAACTTGCATACATTTCATCACAGAATACTTATGTTAACAAAATTAATTTTCTCACTCAGCAACTCAAGTCAATTAGACATTAGACTAACAGGTGAGATCATTATAGTAATTTTATACCCTGAGTCTACTAAAAAGCCAATATTTCCTGCTCATTTGAGTTGGTTAAGGAAATAATCATGACCCCCAAAAGACAGACTATAATAAGACACTGCTATTTTAGCACTTAAATAGCTACTGAAAGAAAAAAAAATAGCACCTGTCTTTATTGTTTCATATAGAACAAAGTCTAGATCACTTAACATCAATACAATGCTATATATAAATTAGATGCCATGTGTAACAATAAAGACAGTAAAGATGGTAGTGAAGAGATATACAAATAAGTGATTTGATGATTACACCTGATATTAAAACAATTCTATAAAGTGAATGTTAGATGTGTGTTGATTTTTCATAGACCGATTTTACCAAAACTCCCATTTAAAAAGTTTTTATGTGATGTTAATGTTTCCTCATTATAATTATTGCTAAGTTAGAAGATAACCTTAAAAGAATTGATATTGTTCAATTTTTTCCCAACATGCTCCATTACTTTTATAACAAGAGACCATCACTCTTCCATTACATGCAGTTGCTTTCCAATCTGTAAAGTCATTTAAACAACCTACTAACTGATTAGATACATTAATACTTTGATAACAGTGTTTGGGATGTATGCAATATTATTTTTGGTAGCCAAGTTTCAGTAAATGAAGTATATAAATCAGGAGAAAAATATGTCTTTTTGAAAGGAAAATTAAGTAGATTGACAGAGAAAAGTATCCAATCTATTTTGTAATAACTTTCATATATATAGTTTTTTATATTTCCTTTTTTCCAGATTATGAAAAGATGTTTTTGGTCAAAAATGGTTTTTGAATTACCAAATCATGAACTCTGGTTTAAGTTGTTCTCTGTGTAGCTGGGAAAATGACAATCTCACAATCTCTATTAAAGAAATCTATAAATTACAAAATTTGTTAAATAAATCCAGGAATTCCAACTCTGATGACATTGTTAATGTCTCATTCACAATTCCTTTGAAATCTTAAGATACCTATAGCTATTTAAAACAAAACAAAACAAAACAAAACACTTCATGAATCTTTACATACAAAATAAAATAAAAGCAACATATTTCAACTCTGGCAGGAAATTAATAATTATGTCTTCCAAGGACAAGGATCATAAATTAGTAAGATTACTATTTCTTTGCTCTTCTGATAATTTATGCCTGCTAACTGGATAAAATTGATAGACATGTCTATCAATAAGTAGCTCAATGCTAAACATGGTCATAGCCATTCTATTAGGTTGCTGGAGGTGGAAATGAATTAAAAAGTTAATAAGTGGTAAAGAGGCAAAAGTAGGTAGATCTCTGAATAAGTTTGGTTATGATAGAAAAGTGTGAACTATGGTTGTGAGGGTCGACATAAGGATGATAATATTATAAATATATATACTGTTTAGGAGGAAGAAGAAGTCATAGGTAGTAATTTAACACATAAGATACAATGAGATATTAAAAAATATAACTTCTATTGAAGAATGAAAAGAATGGTGGTATACAGGAACGTAACCTCCAGGACCCAGGTCATCAGCTATTGAAAAGAAAATCAGGAGGAAACAGAAAAGAGTGAATGGCAATGCAAATATATTTGTCAGTTTAATGGCAGGAGGCTGGATATTACAATTGACCCTTGAACAACATGGACCTTATGGGTGCAGACCCCCAACACAGAAAAAATCTGCATGTAACTTTTGAGTCTCCAGTGTAACTTTTGACTGTCCAAAAACTTAACCACTAATGGTCCACTCTTGACCAGAAACCTTTCCAATAACATAAAATCAACTCATACATATTTTATGTGTTAAATATTGTATTGTTATAATAAAGTAAGCTAGAGGGGCACCTGTGTGGCTCAGTCAGTTAAGTGTCCCAGTTTTGGTTTCTGCTTAGGTCATGATGTTTATGTCCTGGGATTGAGCTCTGCACTCAGCAGAGAGTCTGCTTTCCTCCCTCTCTCTCCCTCTGCACACCCCCACCCCCTGCCCCAAATCATTCAATCTCTCTAAAATAAATAAACAAACCACAAACAAATAAATAAATCTTAAAAAAAATAAAGCTAGAGAAAAGAAAACGTTAAGAGAATCATAAGGAAGACTAAGATACACTTAGAGTACTGTACTACTGTATTTATTGAAAAAATCCAGGCATAAACAGACCATGCAATTCAAACTTACATTGTGTAAGGGTCAACTGCGTTTTCTCTGCAAAAAGACTGAGTTTTTCTGCTGCTAGAGGAGAATTTGTATGGTGTGATGCTTTACTGAAATTGGAAAACCATTTAAATAGCTATTGTGATGAACAGATCATTAAGTGAAACAGATCCTTGTCCTACAGGATTGAGGGTACAACCGGGAAAAATCTTTAAAGATTGATAACTTACCCCAGGAGTATAGAGCAACCTCAAAGTAGGAAGAGAGAATGCAGAACAACATGTATTTGGAGTTTCCCAGGACTGGAGTTTTACCAGGTGACTTCAAAGGGAGGACAACAGGGAATGGAGGATAAGGTTCTTGGTAAGAATGTGCCTGAGGAGATCTGCCATCGTACCAAAGCAGGAAAGCCAAGAGATCCTGTTAAACAGTTGATTGGACAACAGTGACAAAACAACAAACAAGAGAAAAAAACAGAAAACTTAACAGACACAAGATTGGAGAAGAGTTACAGTTACAGCAGCGGTAACTGGGGGAAACAAAGGAGCTGGGTATGACGTGTATGAACTTGAAGCACCTCCATATTATTAAAAGAAACTGAAAGTACCATTGAGAATGGACATTCAGGGAGACTCCATGGATAAACTGAGTCAAGTAACTAAGAGGCAGAGTATTGTTTGGTATGACAGATGGATTTAAATCAGCGAGCCTTGGGACCTCTGGGTGGCTCAGGTGTTGAATGTCTGCCTTTGGCTCAGGGCGTGATCCTGGGGTTCTGGGATCGAGTCCCACATCAGGTTCCCCAAAGGAAGCCTGCTTCTCCCTCCGCCTATGTCTCTGCCTGTCTCTCTTTGTCTCTCATGAATAAGTAAATAAAATATTTAAAATAAATAACTAAATCAGTGAGGCTGATGGCGAGTGTGCACAAAGGAGGAACACATAAATTACATTCCCAAATTAGCAAAGAAGAAGGTAATTTACATGAAAACAAAGAGATTACTTTAGCTGGGCGACCTCACCCTCAATGGAGTGAGGCTATTTTATGAGTGGAGAAGGGAGGAGAGGCCCTGCAGCAAGGTATCCGCTGGACTCTGTTTCCACCTTTCAAGGCGGGCAGCAGTGAAAGCAGCATAACTAGTCTCAGTTACATCAAAAAATGAAAGGACTCGGGAGTCTTTATGTTCTGTCTCCCTTTCTGATATTTCCTACGCATTTCTCCTAACTCTGGGAAACGAACTAGGGGTGGTGGAAGGGGAGGAGGGCGGGGGTGGGGGTGGGGGTGAATGGGTGACGGGCACTGAGGGGGGCACTTGACGGATGAGCACTGGGTGTTCTGTATGTTGGCAAATTGAACACCAATAAAAAATAAATTTATTATTAAAAAAAAAAAAAAAAACGACTCGGGAACAGGAATGTGTTATCTAAGGACCTGAGGGTCTAGAGAGTACAGTGAAACTATCTGGGTGTATATGAGAAGGAGTTTGGTCAACACAAAAGGAATTACTGACAAGAATGAGAGAATGAGGATGAGGTCCAGTGGGAGGGAATAAACAATTAAAGACCTCATTATGGGGTTATCAGCACAGATACCAGGACTATAAAGTCTGGTGGCTTAGTTGGCCATAGCATTTTCTAGAATAATAGTCAAAATGGTACCTGGGTAGCTTAGTGCACCGGAGACTGTTTAGAAGACTCTCCAGCAGTGACCTAAATGAGCAGCGCCTCAAAGAGTCATGGAGATTCTGGTCCACTTGGAAGGACAGAGGTTTGGAATCACAGCTTGTTCTGGGAGTGTTATGTGTAATGGGGCGCTTGTGAGGCTCAGGATTCACTGCCACTTATATTCAGGCTTGTAGGGTTAGGGTCCTTGTTCTTTCCCATGGCATTTCTTTTCCTATCTTCACATTTATTGACTTCTCCCCTTGCTATAAATTGACTAATTTCAGTGTGTTCAAAGTTTCTGTCTAGTCATGATTTTTATGTAACTGTTGTTAGTGTGGCTTTCAGCCTCTTTCCCTTGAACATCACCTATGCCCATTTTTCTTTGTTTGGATGCCTAAAAGAGACTGATAAGCTTAACTCTATCACTCCCCATCCCCCTTGGCCACAAAGTCACTGGCAGTCCACGGTAACCCTCAGGTTAAATCTATTCAGGTGAACTGTATTTAAAGCGTTGCTTTATTTCACAGCAAAGCCTGGCATCAGTACACATTTAATGATGGACACAGTCAGATCGAACACAAAAGCATTCATATTTTAAAAATATATTGATCTCATGCCATACAAATCGAGAGGTTACTTTTTCTTCATTGAGCAAAAGCAAAAAATAATTCTAGGCCTAACAATGCTCCAAGGCCTGCAAAAGCTTTAATTATATAGCCCGTTTTCTGAAAACAATGCAATGAATTGAGGAACATAATGCATGTAATTAAGCTCCCTGCAGAGTGGGTAAGATATTTTTTGTGTCCAAAGGTTGTTTGTCCATTTGACTATTCTGATGGAGCATCAACACTACACAAAGCTGACTAAAATTTGCAGCTCTATTATTTGCCAACAGAGAAAGGCCAGATCTTTTTTAAAGCATACATTTAAAAAAATATTAGTGTTTTCTTTCATTTTTCTTGTTATTTAAAAAATGTTTAAAAAACATTTTATTTATTTATTCATGAGAGACACAGAGAGAAAGAGGCAGAGACATAGGCAGAGGGAGAAGCAGACTCCCTGTAAGGAGCCCAATGCAGGACTGGATCCCAGGACCCCAGGATCATGCCCTGAGCCAAAGGCAGACATTCAACCACCGAGCCACCAAGGCATTCCTTCTGCTTTAATTTTACTTATTTGTTTTAAAATTTGTATTTAAACTTTAGTTAGTTAAGATACAATGTAATATTGGTTTTGGGAGTAGAATTTAGTGATTCATCACTTATATATAACACCAAGTGCTCATAACAAGTGCCCTCCTTAAAGCTGATCATCCATTCAGTGCACTGCCCCCTAACTTCCCTCCATTAACTCTCAGTTTGTTCTCTATCATTAAGAGTCTCTTGTGGGGGATGTTTGGATGGCTCAGCGGTTGTGTCTGCCTTCAGCTCAGGGCATGATATCAGGATTTGAGATCGAGTTCTGCATTGGGATCCTTACAGGGAGCCTGCTTCTCCCTCTGCCTAAGTCTCTGCCTCTCTCTGTGTGTCTCTCATGAATAAATAAATAAAATCTTTTTAAAAAAAGAGTCTCTTATGGTTCATTTCCTCTCTCTCTCTCTCTTTTCTTCCCCTTCCCATATGTCCATCTGTTTTGCTTCTTAAATTCTACATGAGTGAAATCATATGGTATTTGTCTTTGACTGACTTATTTAGCTTAGCATAATATACTCTAGCTCCATCCATGTTGCTGCAAAAAGCAAAATTTCATTCTTGTTGAAGTCTGAGTAGTTTTCCATTGTATATATACACCACATTTTCTTTATCCATTCATCAGTTGATGGACACTTGGTAGAGCACACATTCTTAACATTACTTTCCCTTGCATTTATTAGAAACTTATTTTTGAGAAGTATTGTCTGAAAAATTTGCCACTCATTTTTAAAAATAATCCATATATCTTTTAAGGAATACCATAAAAGAGCTATATACCTGGACTGCATCTGGCTGTCTGCACATAAATACATTTTGTGAAATGCACCTTACTATGTTAATGACTTTCTATGAAGTATTATGAGAAAAACCCTGTGATTAAAAAATCTGTTTCTCTAATAAAGATATTATTGAAAAAATTATCCAGTTCATTGCACAGACTGTACCTGACAAGAGTACAAGACACACTTTCCCCCATGGTATTTTTTAAACTTTATGTGCACTGAAAATCACGCAACAGATGTTGTGGAAAATAAAGCTGCCTACCAGAATTTAAAATAAGACTGTTTTCTAAGAACCATATACTATAGAGAGCAAACATAAGAGTGTGAGTATATAGCCTAAAGGACTGCATCTTCAACTCCCTCAGCTACTTGTCCTTTCTATACAATGCCTCATAGGAGATTTCTGAGGCAGAGACTCCTAACTGACTAGCAGTAACCTCTTCCCCACACAGAGCTCATCTCCATTACTTGGCTGCCTTCTCTCACTGTTCATTGTGCCCATGTGACTAGATCTCAGCAAGGAGATATGTGTGAAAGTGATGTGTAGCTCTTGCAGGTCAAGGATTTTAGGGAGATGATAGTTCTCTCTACACTCCTTTTCCTTTGGCTTACGGACTACAGATGAAGATGAGACCTTAAAGAAAGCAGAAGTGTAAGTAGGAAGGACCTGTGGACCTTATATCATCTCCCCACATTTACCTTCCCATTAACGCACCAGGCCTTGGACTGTCATATGAATGCAAGATAAGCTATGTTGATATGCTCTGAAATGTTAGAGTTGCTTTACCCAACTAATACCTTTTGAGATTATTTTTTGATATGTAGGGAGAGGACAGCTGGTGACCCCATGTGAAAAGGAGAGGTTATAACATACAGTGTTTTGTTTGTTTGTTTGTTCTTAATACAAGGCGTAATTCCTCATTGGCCTAGTTTCTCTTCATTTGTCCACTAGAAAAGACTTAAGTAAACAGATGATGCATAGGAAGTGCTTGGTGAAGTTCACTGCCACACATATGTAAGTTATTAAAGGTAGCTGCCAGTAATACTAGTGGCCTTACTTTTGTTTTACTAATCATGACAGCCCAATTAAAAGGCCACTACTATACCCAGGGAAGGCATTTTGTTTACTGTACTAAATCTTCACTTTCTGTTACCTTTTAGACTATTTTTTTCCTTTTTTCCACAAATGTCACTATTTTTGTCTCTGTTTTTGAGCAGCTGCTTTCATAAAAAACAATGAGAAATAAAGCATTTGGTTTCTTTTGGTAGTTGCAACATTTCACAACTCTATTCCTATATAATGAGGACTGAGTTAGTAAAGCAGAGGATCATACAAGATATGGAAGAGTGCGTACTGCACAGAAGATGACATGGTATCAAACCATCCTGCACAGGGATGATCTCTGTGAGCTGGCTTGAATGCAATGGGCTAGGTAATAAGATCCACAAGGAACATCTCAAGGAAATAAGGAGAATGGATATAGAGAGATTGAAATCTGGGAGAATCAGACAATCAACTGAGAACTCAAAATTAATCTTGGGAACATTTTCCAGTTAATGAGATTGATCAGAGATCATGACACTGACCAAAGCAATCCTAACAGAATAATTGTCTCTGAAGTAAAGCATATTTAAATATCATAGTAATATAAGTGATACTCACTGATTTTCAATTTTTGCAATCAAATTTGAGAACAATGTGGGAAAATTTTGCAACTGTTATAACTGACAAAATAAAATTATAATTACAGCTATGAGGGTCTAGGAAAGTGAAAGGGATGAAAAGGAGGAGAAAGGGTGGGGTCACTGCACAAATTAGAGAAATGCAGTCTGTGGTACATATAACAATATGGTGTTTTATTTTAAATAGTTTATTTGTTTGATAAAAAGAGAGCACAAGCAGGGGAGTGGGAGAGGGAAAAGCAGACTCCCCACTAAGTGGAGAGCCCAACATGGGGCTAAATCCCAGGACCCTGGGGTCATGACCTGAGGCAAAGCCAGACACTTACCCGACCGAGCCACCCAGGTACCCCCAAATAGGGTTTTATTTATGCTATTTGAAGATGAAGTGAGAGACCAAAACTGTTGGTATAATTGTCTGAGTTGAGGAGGATGTTAAAGAAAGGTGGAAAGTAGGGTAAAATTTAGCCAAGTTCTATATATGTGCATTTGGAAGCATGATTTATATAAGTAAATATTATAGAACCAAGGAATGGCCAAAAGTGCTCATTCTTGAGGAGTAGGTCAGTGGGTGGTGAGGATGTACAGTATCTTGATTCTCAATGTTTCTCTATTTTAATATTTGCTTTATATGATTGGAAATGAATGTGTTGCTCTGATAATTCTTTGGGGGGATAAAAAAAAATTGGAAAGAGAGTTCTATGGATCTGAGTTTTTTTTTAGTATATGAATAACCTTTGAGAGATATCTAGGGAGGCCCAGGGTAGGTTTTAATACCTGCATAACTTCAGTATATAAATATAGGTAATATTTTGTGTAAGTATCATAAGACCAAAATTATTTTCAAAACATAAAAAATTATAATTACATTGAAATAAGTCAGCTTTCATTTAAAACTCATTAAAAATGCATATTGTAGACAAAATATAGGATCACAATAGTTTACTTTTGTATTTTTTTCCATTTCTAAGTCTTATGTCTATTTCTCAGACCTATATCCTCAAAAGCCATGCTAAATTAATCTGATGAAAAGTGAGCCAACAATTCTAATGGAGTTGAAACAAAAGGAAAAAAAAATAACTGGGATTATAGAAAGACAGACTTTTTAGCCTAGCTGAAGAAGACCAAGAGATTTCTGAGGCTTTATGCTTCTTAGTCATTGAATAGATTTATATATGCCATTGTTAATTAAAATAAGACCCTACTTTAAAACCTCATTTTTGTAGTTAACCATTGTGAGGCTCAAGGGTAAATGCTTTCCTTAATAGTTATTTTAAGAATTACACACACATTTCATTTTTGATTACTGGTTCATTAAATAATTAATGGATCTTTTCTTTTTCAAAAGCTAGTATATTGTGGAGCACACGAGTAAGCTGCCTTTGCCAGCTTACTTGAGTTTTACCATAACTCTCTCCATTTTAGAGAATTTGCTGTTAAACACTAAAAAGAGAGTGTGCCCAATTAAAATATTTGGAACTGAGCCAACTAAAATGGCTCTGTAATAGCTGAATAGATTGTATTCATAACTATGTGTTTGATAAGGTAGTAATGCTTTCTTTAGTAGGGCACTAGAAAAACTCCTGCTCACATTAGCTCAATACTATATTACGATCCTCTAGGTTTAGCTATCATCAGACTGGTGTAGCTCACAAGATAAAAAGTAACTATCTTACATTTATAAGGGATTCTGTGGTTGATTTTGCTCTAAATTAAGCATGAAATAAATGCATTACTGAAAAAGTAGAGAAACAAAATCTATTATGAACTTGAAATGAATCTTGAAAAAGCCAATCATTTTCTATGGTGCACTATTTTCAATGCTATTGTTTTGTTTTATTCATTTTTAAAGTTTTGCTGAAAAGCAGTTATGCTATTCCTTCTCTTTTATTTCATTATTAAGAATTCAATATTAATGTTTATCTCTTCACCATTTGGTTTTATTTTAAAAGAACCATAAGAATTTTAAGGAATTTAAAGATTCTATTGACATAGTGACAGCTTTATGCAATAGTTTTCAACTGTATTCTCACAGATTTCTCCAGCAGGATTTGAGATTTTCTTAACATCATAAAATGGACCAACAATTCATAATAGAATCTCTTAATTATTACAGGATGATGGGTCAACTATTCACCACAATTACACAAGGAAGCAATTAAATTTATAGAGCTTTTTTTAAAATTTTTATTTATTTATGATAGAGAGAGAGAGGCAGAGACACAGGCAGAGGGAGAAGCAGGCTCCATGCACCGGGAGCCCGACGTGGGACTCGATCCCGGGTCTCCAGGATCGCGCCCTGGGCCAAAGGCAGGCGCCAAACTGCTGCGCCACCCAGGGATCCCCAAATTTGTAGAGCTTTTAACTCTATAGTTTCTAAATTCAGTTTTGTCTTAGTGGTATGATTAACTTATTAAAAAGCTACAAGTCAGTGCTTTAATTGCCATTAGGTGAGTTTGTGTTAATTCGGTGTACTTGTAGTTTCATTTTTAGTTGTTGATGAATAAATCAGTTTAGAGATCAATGTATATCTCCTAAAGAGAAGTTAAACATTTTAAAAGTTAAGGACATTTTCGTGACTATGTCAGAAGGTCTGTTGGTCTGAAATTTTAAAATCAGACTCATTGTAATTACATGAGCATTGGAGTTTCTGTTCTAATATTACAAAAATACTTTGGGGAAAAAAAAAACTTTCTGAGGAAATAGTTAACTTAGGAAGGCATTACAACCTAGGAAACTTTGTAACCAGGGCCCTAATAAAATCATAATCAAAGTAATAATATGGTAAAATTCCTAATAAATGAGGAATATCCAACTCTTCATCTTAAAAAGGAGAATATGACTATAGTTTGATAGGGAAATGAGGAAGGAATACAGCTGCCAACTGAGGAAAACAGGAGCAAGAAGCATCTCCAGGAGGAGGGGGTGGAGTATTTTGTTTCCTTTGAAACAAGTAGAATATCAAGGTAAACCAACCCAGGGAGATCTGCGGGTATGTGATCATACTATGCAACACGGTTTCAGCCAGACTTTCTGCCTCCAGCTATGTGAGGGGAGCTAGCTTTCAGCTGATGATTCTGTGTAATAAAAAGCTGTAATATGGGGAATCCCTGGGTGGCTCAGCAGTTTGGCGCCTGCCTCCGGCCCAGGCATGATCCTGGAGTCCCAGGATCGAGTCCCACATCGGGCTCCCTGCATGGAGCCTGCTTCTCCCTCTGCCTATGTCTGCCTCTCTCTCTCTCTCTGTGTCTCTTATAAATGAATAAATAAAATCTTTAAAAAAATAAATAAATAAATAAATAAAGCCATAATATGTTGAGAAAGAAATATGTATAATAAATCAATGTGATTTCTGAATTATTAGGATAATAATTATAATTAATATAATATAATAATTATTAATAATTATTATTATAAATAATTATAATAACTATAATAATAAATTAATTATTATGGTATCATTTATGTATTTGTCAGTTGTAATTATTAGTTATCTATTGCTTATGAAGCTATGCACTGTTGGAAAAAAGACTGCATTTATTCATAGGAATTAATTTGCTTTTTCCCCTTTATGTAATATAAAAAGAAATATATGAATTCCAAACTATTCTCAAATTGATGATAGAGTCACATTTATGCTACCACAATAGTACTCAAGGGTAATAATGCTCTTACATTTATTTTGTTTAGGAAGAGTTGCCTGATCAGTATTTTATTTTATTTTAAGATTTATTTATTTTAGGGAGGGGATGTGAGGCAGAGGGAGAGGGAGAGAGTGTTAAGTACACTTCACGCTGAGCATGGAGGCCTAGATCTCAGGGCTCTGAGATCACGACCCTGAGATTCTGACCTGAACTGAAACCAAGAGTCAGATGCTTAACCAACTGTGCCACCCAGGCAGTCTTTGATCAGTATTTAAAAATTTGTAGTGAAATCTCAGTGCAGGTAAGAGAAACAAAATGGGGCTGACATAATTGGTAAAGAGGCATTGTTCACTAAAGATAATCAAGCAAAGAAAATGGTCATTTCTGTGGTTTTCATGGTTTTCTTGTTTTTGTCTGGGTTTAGATATGATTAAGGAGTGATCTTGTTTTTGCTCCACTCCAACACATTCATAGTGACATTGTCTAATGACAGTCTATGGAATTATCAATGTTAGGAAGGGAACGTCATGGCACAGCTGTTAATGCCAGACCAAGGACAAGCTGACAGCTGTCAGGGCTGCATTTTTTTTTTTCCCTTAGAGAACTAAAGTGACTAGAAGTAATGAGGGAATTTCTGTCAAAACTTGAGAAATATTCTCATGCCCTAGAGAAAAGAGAAATCCTGAAGATTTTAGAGTATGTCGAATGCTTAATGGGATGGCTTCCACATGGACCATCTAGGAAGGGGAGATCACAAACACCAGTCCTTTAACTTTCTGAAAGAAAGATCCTCATGTTTCAACCTGGAGATAGAAGTGTTAAATATTATATACAAGGGGCCATGAAGTCAGTAGTAGGGGGCATCACAGCAGTCAAACGTGTGAACAAATGACAAATTACTGATGACTTTGAGCTGCCTTTTTTTACTTCATTAACATATGGGCACTTTTAAGTCCCAGAAGTTTTGATGGAATCCTTGAGTGGGTGGAGTAATCCTTATGAATTACTAATGTTAGAATCACTTTTATCTTGAGGAGTTCGGAAGACTTGGAATCAGAAATTAACTGGTTTCCAAACATATATTACTTTGTATAATAAAATCAAATAAGGTGATTTTTTTTAAAATTCAGGTTTGAAGTCTAACCAGATACATTCACACATTTACATTGGATTATCTACTAAAATAAAATTCTATAGAATTCTGGCTATTTATAGAATTATGAATATGATTCTACATGCCAATTTTATACCCATTTATAGTTTGTGTAACAGATCTTTACATGTCATGAAGTTATTTTTGGAAAGTTATGACATCTCTATGAGCCTTAATTATCACATTTCTAAAATAAGAATGCATGGAACTAATATGTTCTCCAAAGCTCTATTCTTTTGTTTAAATATATGGAAATTAGCATTTGTGTTTAATTTTATATCCATACCTATTTGGAAGAAACATAGGAGACAAAATCTCAGTTCCTCAAAAAGTCAAACTATATTTTGAGGATGTCTATAGAAAGCAAGATAATTTTTCCATCCAAGGATAGTGCTAAAATATTTTGGCCAATAAATATATTTCCATAAATTTATTTCTTTAAATATCCCATAAATATATTTCCATAAATAACACATTATCTTTTTCCCCCCAGCTGCAGCTTTCTATTTCTCTACACATTAGAATTATCCTTATTATTTAATTTCAGGACTGTTGAAAGATGGGTCAGCAAAGTAACTGGGCAAATGCTTCACAAGTATTAGCAGCAAACCTGAGTGTATGCTTGTGGCTATCGTAAGGCTCGTCTTTCATACATAGCATCTGTATGAATTTATAGTGTCTTTGTGCCATCATATTCTATTTATTTTCTCAATCTACTTATGCTATCAAGGTAAAGCACAACTAATGCTTAATGGGATGGCTAAATATGAAAGTGCTAAACATTTTATTAATTATTAAATTGGAAATAATTTACCAACAACTGTCTTTAAATAAAAAATACTTTGTATATATATTTTTTTGTAAATCAATTTTATTTTAGATTTAGGTCTTACTTCTTATGGTGGTGTTGTTGTGGTTGTATGAAAAGATAATTTATTTTGAACCCTAAAGTACTGGATTCAATCTTGGGATTCAATATTTCATGTATTCGGTGTATGAACTTATGTGAATTATTTAACTTCTTTGAGTATCAAATGTTTCCACTATAATATGAGGATAATATTATGAGTTATGAAATCATAACTCATAGAGTTATGATTTCATAGAGTTATGAAATCAAATAAGTCAACACATTGAAAATTTTTATTTAATATGAAGTGAAAATGTTATTCCATGAATAAAGGAAATTCTCAGTTCGTGAAATTATAGAAAGAGACACGAGAATATTGACAGCCTATGCATTACCTAGATCCATGGTTGATGATTCTAAGCTGTAAGGGAGGTGGCAGATGGATAAATTGCTCATTGCTCACACCTGCAGCAGCATTTGCAATATAATATTGACACTTAAAGAATTAATATTTTAGGGTCAAAGAAGGGAAAAGAGACCAGTGAGATGATCCTTCATTCTCTACATAGAGCTATTTTTAATTCAGTATCAGCAGAACTGTCCATATCTTCACATACCTCTATCCATATCATAAAATATTATCCCTTTTGCTATACTTTTCTTCTAGTGATCTAAACAAAGTCATTTTTATGTGTGCCCATATTATAAATGTCATGTGTGGTGGACATTAGTACAAATTTACCAGTATTTATAGTTCTCTTTCTTCCAGGCCTACAAACTATTTGCATGTCCTACCTTCTTGATGTTATCTCTGAAATGGTTAAGGAAATGTGTGCCCTTCCAGGTGGACACATTTAATGTCTGGTTGCCCTATTCTTCAGCCCATGCATTCTCTGCCGTGGTAATTGTGGAAAACAACGTGTGATAAGAAGGTACCATTTATCAGGCAAAGCTGCTTAGACCACTAAGTCTACACATAGACAACTGTCCTGAAGTGTTTCTGGGATGCACAGCAGATTTTAAGTGAGTGAGGTATATATTTCCTGTGGTAAGCTACTTTAATTTGAAGTTGTTACTACAGTAAAGGCTATTCTATTATGAATTTATATTATGTAAATTAAATATTTTTAGATTAAGATTAAATTTTCCACTAAACTACAGGATTTTTAAAAGTAAATTATCTGTGTACTAATGGCTTTTAGGGAATTGATTATATATTATAATATTTAGAAATCAGAGAGATGCTTAGGAATATATTATCATTGACCTCAGAATGTATCTTTCCTGCAATGTTGTTGCAAATACACTTTGGTCTGTTCACAGTGATGCAGGTTAGTAGGATGATTTTAATAAAATGGAATAAAAGGCTTTAAAATACCACTTTACCATTTTTACCTAGGCTTGTCTAAAATGTTAAATACAGATCAGTCTTATTTCATAATATCTAGCATATATTTCCCTGAGCTTTTGAAAATAAATATTTTCTTGCCAAAAAAATGACCAGAGAAGTGTGACAGAAAATCCAAACCACCTTGATTTGAATTATATATATATATATATATATATAATTTTTTATATATTTTTATACAATGTATATAATATATGTATATCAGGAACTCCAGGGCTGGAATGGTGCCCAACTGTTTGAAGACACAAGTATTTTTTACCTGGTGTAGCGCTGAGTAACTCCCTTTCTGAGCATACTGTTGGTTTCAGATTGCTGTTTTAGCCCTGCTATCAGATCCACATTTCAACCAGTAAGAAGGAAGAAAGAGAAGTAATGAGAATACTTCCTTTTAATATTTTTTTCTGAAAGTTGCACAAATATTTAATTTGCCTTCCGTTGGCCATAACTTAGTCATATGATCTTCACTACTTGCTAGGGCACTAGAAAATAAAACTACATTATTTTTTTTAAGATTTTTTTTTTATTTATTCATGAGAGACACACAGAGAGAGGCAGAGACACAGGCAGAGGGAGAATCAGGCTCCATGCAGGGAGCCCGATGTGGGACTCAATCCCAGAACCCCAGGATCACGCCCTGGGCTGAAGGCAGACACTCAACCACTGAGCCACCCAGGCATCCCTAAAACTACATTCTTAAAGGCTGTGAGTATAGCTACATTTTGAAGGAGATGAAGATTTTTAGGGGACTATCATCATGATCTCAAAGTAAGAATTTCATCATTTAAATCTTTTATAAGTTACAGTTACATTTCCTAATATTTACAATGGGGATGACTTAGTCAATTAGATTGGAATACACTGAATCTTTGGTCAAGATTGCCTGCATCTTAGATATTACTTGGATGGGCACTGTCAACATGCATCCCTATTCAGAGCTTTTATGGATAGCTAAGCTCCCTCTGAACTCATATATTCTTACTGTGCACCAGGGTTGTTTGGTTGGTTGGTTGATTTCTTTCTTCCTTTCCTTCTTTCTTCCTTCCTTCACTTTATTTGTTCTCCACCTTTATTGAGATATAATTGACATATAACATTGTGTAAGTTCAAAGTGTACCAATATGATAATTTGATATATGGATATATTGTGGAATGCCAATAGTTAACACATTCTTATTCCATATAATTGCTACTTTGTTGTCGCTATAAGGATAATATTAAAACTCTACTCTCATAGCAATTTTTGGTATGAAGATGAAA
Source organism: Vulpes lagopus (assembly GCF_018345385.1). NCBI lineage: Eukaryota > Metazoa > Chordata > Mammalia > Carnivora > Canidae > Vulpes > Vulpes lagopus. The sequence continues at coordinate 112,729,192 of NC_054829.1, read as the reverse complement.
TCTTTATATCAAACAAATATATTTACTCTCATATTCATTGCAACATTATCCACAATAGCCAAACCATGGAAACAACTTAAGTACTTATTGATGAGTGAATGAATAAAGAAGGATAGACTTTCTCCCAAAGAAGACATCCAATGGCTAAGACACATGAAAAGGTGATCAACATCTCTCATCATCAGGGAAATACAAGTCAAAACCATGAAGAGATGCCACTTCATACCTATCAGAATGGCTAAAATTAACAGCACAGGGCAATAGATGTTGGTCAGGATTCAGATGAATGGCATCCTCTTACACTGTTGGTGGGAATGCAAACTGGTGCAGCCACTCTGGAAAATAGTTAAAGTCAAAAGTTAAAAATAGGATGATCCTATGACTCAGCAATTGCACTACTAGTATTTATCCAAAGGATACAAAAATAGGGATTTGAAGGAACACATTCACCCTAATACTTATAGCAGCATTATCACAATAGCCCAATTATGGGAAAAACTCAAATGTCTATCAGCTGATGAATAGATGAAGAAGATGTTGTGTATATGTATAATGGAATACTACTCAGCCATAAAAAGAATTAAATCTTGCTGTTCACAATGAAGTGGATGAAGCTGGAGTGTATTATGCTAAGTGAAATAAGTCAGTCAGAGAAAGACAAATACCGTATGATTTCACTTATATGTAGAATTTAAGAAACAAAACAGATGAACATAGGAGGCTATACAACCATAAAACAGACTCTTAACTATAGAGAAAAAAAAAACCTGAGCATTGCTGGAAGCGAAGAGGGTGAGGGCATGGGCTAAATAGGTAATAGGTATTAAGGAGGACACTTGTTTTGTTGAACACTAGGTGTTGTATGTAAGTGACGAATTACTAAATTCTGCTCCAAAACCAATATTATAGTGTATGTTAACTAACTAGAATTTAAGTGAAAACTTAAAGCAAACAAAAATAACTTAAATCCTTTCAGATACTCTTGAGTGAGGTACTGGATAGGAATCCTCATGGAATCAGAGAGGGTGACAGAACATGAGAGACTCCTAACTCTGGGAAACAAACAAGGGGTAGTGGAAGGGAGGCGGACAGGGGGATGGGGTGACTGGGTGACGGGCACTGAGGGGGGCCCTTGACGGGATGAGCACTGGGTGTTATGCTATATGTTGGCAAATCGAACTCCAAACAAAAATATATGAAAAAAGGAATCCTCATGGAGTAAATAAAAAGATCAAATAAATGAGTATTTAGTTTTAAAATAAGTGTTAAGTGTTATCATGACTTGTGTGATTTGTGTATATACATTGGCCCAACTGCTCCACAAGTCAATGTCACTGAAAAGAGAAGACCACAGGTGGGCAATGCAGAGGTGCTGTTATTAGTTATCTATTTCTCTGCATTTAGCCACAGATTTACTGGCTTTGAATGCAAATTCATTATCTGAGTTTCTTCAGGCCAGAAGTCTGGTCATAACTTAGTTGGATACTCTGCATAGTGTTCCACTAGCTGCAATCAAGATGTTGATCAAGGATAGTCTGTATCTAATTTGGACTAGGACAGAATATTCTTCCCTGGCTTCCATGGTTTTGGCAGCATTCAGTTCCTTGTGGTTTTAAGATTAATGGCAGCTTGCTTCCTCAAAGCCAGAGAGAAAGAGAGAGAGAGAGAGAGAGAGAGAGAGAGAGAGAGAGATTCTAGCAAGACAGTGCTAAGCTTGTGCAATCATGAAGATGTAAGCACATACATCACATCAACTTTGCTGCTTTCCACTGGTTAGAAGTAAAACACTGGTCCTCAAGGTTGCGAACACTAGGAAGTGAATTGTGGAGTCACTTTATAGTCTATTGGCCAGAGGCTCCTCCCCTATCTGTGTAAGTTGAATCATGAATGACCTGAGGTAGGTGTTCTGTTGGGCAAGTAACTCTTCAAAAAGAAGTGGATTCAGCAAAATAGGATAATATAACATTGACTCAGTAATTTAGAATAGTAGCTAATAATAGTGTCAAACGAGTAGGATTGTTAAGAAATTTAAAAGTGAGCATCCAGAATATGAAAAAAAAAAAGAGAGAAACAGGCACAATTTCTCTTTCAGTTTCAATCTCTACCATACTAAATTGAACATCTTAGAAAATTTCACTAAATATAGTGATAAATATGGTGAATATCTTTTTTTTTTTTTGCTTTCTTACCCACTAGGGATGAAAAATAAACATCTACTACTATGAAAAGACTTGCTTTTCTCAATATATTGAATTGGTTGTGTACAAAAAACAATATAATGACAACATGAAGTGCATTTCTTTGTCAGCAAACGCTACTGGAGGATGCATAGAAACATTGCAGAGAATATGAAGAGTCAAGTGTTACGGTAAACTACGGTGTGAAAAATTTGCTACCTGGTTGCAGTATGTTCAGATATTGCTAGAATATCTTGGTTTGTGGTATTTTCTGGATTCACTTACAGTAATAAAATATTCTAAGATGGCTTTTTAATAACCTATTAGAGCAAATAAGTCATGGAGAAGAATACAGGTGAAGGCTTGGGTAAAGACTATGTGTGAATAACCATTGATGAAGTGGTATCTTTAACTTGAAAAAAGAAGGTTATGGAATATCTTCACAGAGTGAGCAATAGAGCACTAGCTGAAATTTTTCAATGAATTATTCATAACCTAGTTAATGCAGCAAAGTGTGCAAAGTGCTGAAGGACATCATCACAGGGCATTCAAAAGATTGGACAAGCCTAAGTATAAGTGTCATATTTTACAAAAAAGCACATGCTCCAAATCAGTTGACTTTTCTGGGATGAAAAGAAAAAGTAAAAAATGTATCACAAACGGATAATTTTGAAAGAATAAATGGACATTTTCACCTTTAAGGTAAAAGTGGCTGCCTTTCAGGAGGATTTTGTAAAGCATTTTGAAAGACGGTTAATAGAGTGTCTACCAGCTTAAGAAACCCCAGTAAGGTGTAAAGCCCTTGCTTAAGGACTGCCAGGAAATTAGCCTTAATTCACCCTGGTTTTTTTTTAGATTTTATTTATTTATTCATGATAGACATAGAGAGAAAGAGAGAGAGAGAGAGGCAGAGACATAGGCAGAAGGAGAAGCAGGCTCCATGCCGTGAGCCCGACGTGGGACTCGATCCCGGGACTCCAGGATCACACCCTGGGCCAAAGGCAGGTGCCAAACTGCTGAGCCACCCAGGGATCCCCTTCACCCTGTTTTAAGTAAGCATGAAAGATACATGTAGGGATGTCAAATATTGTTTCAGTTATTTTCACTTGACCAGTATGTAAAGGGTGATTCACAATCTCTGGGACAGAGGGGGAAGGAGAGGGAAGAAGGAAAATGAAGCATTGCAGTTAAACCTGTTCTCTGTAGGAGCTTATGTGTCATTGGAATAACTTTGTGGGACCACCAATAATTGTCCCTCACATCATGGGTCCTCTGATCTGATGGCCATCATCAAATTCCTAAGTTTTTAAGGATTCTTCCTCTACTCCCTCTGCCCCTCCCTATCTGTCTCTCTCTCTCTCTTTGAGATAAATAAAATAAAATCTGAAAAAAAAGAAGGAAAGAAATATGGTCAGTTCTGCTTTAATGGAACATATGCATTCCTTAAAATAACCATACTGCAAAAGCACACACACAATAATCACAGGCCTGGTGGGCAAAAAGCCTTCAGGGGCACAACACTTAAAAACTTTGTGAGAGACCAATTTATAAAAAAGATAGAAAATTAATAAAAACAGTAACAGTTACACATAATGTCAAATAGTGAAGAACTACATAAATGCCACAATAAATACGGCACTTTATCTTGAAAAACATCTGAAGTTTGCTTGTGGAAGAGGACATTGGAAGAACTGTCAGCGTCTGTGCGTGAATTACTGTGGAGTGTTTAAGGAATGGTTATCTGAATTGAAGGGGAGATTGTAATACCAGATGTAGGTAGTTAGAGCTCACATGTAGTTAATTGAGCATTAAGTGTTAGGTGTGTGTGTGTTTGTGTGTATGTGTGCATGCCTTCATGTGCATGTGTGTGTTTTGTATATTCCTACTTGGCTTTGTCATCTGAATGTGGTTCTATGTATTCATCAAATATTTATGTCAGAGGGAGTTGCACATAAATAGATGCAAAGCTGAGTTATATTCAAATTATTTCGTATACATATAATCATATTAAAACAAAATGTGTAAAGTGAATCTCATTGAAAATTTGGACTTATATAGTAGAGGTTTAGAAGTGAGATCATCTAATGAAGAAATTTAAAATTTAACAATATCCCTAATTTAAATTGGAGTTATTGCCATGCACATCCAAACGATTATTTTTTTAAATTAAATGATATTCATCTAACAAATACAAAAGTAGGAACTATAGACCATTGGTACAGACATGGGTGTAATGAAAAGTGTTTGTAGGGATGCCTGGGTGGTTCAGTTGTTGAGTGTCTGCCTTTGGCTCAAGCTGTGCTTCCCAGGGTGCGAGGATTGAGTCCTGCACCAGGCTCCCCAGAGGGAGCCTGCTTCTCCCTCTACCAATGTCTCTGACTCTCTTTCTGTCTCATGGATAAATAAATAAAATCTTTAAAAAAGTGTTTGGAATTGAAGGGACTTATATTTCAAATAATTAGCTTTGGCACTTGTTGCTTTGACAACCAAATTATTTAAACTCACTATTGGCTCTGGTTTTCTTGTATGTAAAATGGAAATGTAGATATTACCTTGTGAGTAACATAAGGCATGTTACCCTTAGTATAGTGCTTGGCTTATAGGAGACACTGCCCACCCTGTGCCCATCTCTCATGCTTTCTTTTCAGTATATCTGCATCTTTTGTCCACCCGCATAGCAGGCCAGAGGTGCTGAAGAATTATGACCCTGGTGAGAAGCCATAGCCTCATAACCAGTGACATACTAGAGTAGATGTATAAAAACCTCAATGTTCTCACCCCTGAGTTGGGACAATTCTGAGGATTGCATCCCACACTGGCTCCCAGAGATTTCCTAGCAGATTAAACTCCTGTCACCCACAATAGATATTGGCTTGATAAGCTGCCTTCTTTCCCCTATTTCTTTATCCCACTGCCCGACCAGTATTTCTTTTCTAAATAAACATCTGAACACTTGTCTCAGGTACTATTTCTGTGAAGCCTAAAATAAGAGATTAATGAATAAGTGATTCTAATTATTTTTGCTTTTAGGTTGTTATTATTACCAAGAGTTATTTTATGCATTGGTTTATTAGTTATATTTACAACTCCAGTCAGGTTGGCTTTTAAGCCCTATTAACGTTTTATATTCATGCTAATCCTGTTGTATCTTCTTACCTGTTTTACACACAAATGAAATTGCCACTCTTTCTTTAGGTCATACCTCAAGTCCTATGCCCCTAAATAAAATATTTGATAATTTCAGCCCTCTGCTAGACTTCATAACGTACTGTATTGCATCTTAATTCCTCCAGCTCAACTATACTTCTGTGTCACTTTTCAGATTAGAAACTGTATTCTTTCATATTTCTTCCAGTGTAAAATTCAGACTATAGTGTAATAAGAACTTTCTTGATAGAATAAGACAAAGGTTGAGAGATAATTTCAGGATGTTCAACAGATGCATGAGTATGTGGCTCAGTGCTCTATGAACGGGGTTCTGGAAAGAGGAGTTGAGTGTTTGAATAGGTCTTCCACCCAATGCAGATATAGCCTCATTTGAGTCAATGCCTCACCCACTACCTCAGGTACCTCATGTTGTAGAAGTCTTGCACCAAACATGTCATAGGGTGTGTCACTTCATCAAGAACAGAAGAAAGCCGAGGACACCTGGATGTTTGAGTTACACAGACTGCCCTAAAACAGACACAGAGAGCTTTGAATAAAATTCCCTGAGAGATTACTGGGAGTCCCCAGAATAAATTTAAGTAAAATTCCAACTACTAAAAATTTTATTCTGTTGAGAATTATTAGGCATCCTTTAATAACATACTGAAACAGTCTATGGTATTTGTGTATTTGCTTTATTGTGCCTGCCAAGGATACACACAGGATTGTTTACATAGTCACACCATAATTTTATTAGATGTTTATTGTTTTTGCTCCTTTTTTCTTTACACATAATTTAAATTTTCCTTTTTAAAAAATATTTTATTTATGTATTTATTTCAGAGAGAGAGAGAGAATGAAGAGGGATAGGGGCAGAGGGAGATAGAGAACCAGGCTTACTGCTGAGCAAGGAGCCTAATACGGGGCTTGATCCCAGGACCCCTGGATCATGACCTGAGCCAAAGGCAGATGCTTAACCTCCTGAGCCACCCAGGTGCCCCTTAATTTTTTTTATTTTAACAAACTTTTTTCACATATGTATTATAATCACATTCACTGAAGTATTTTTTAAAGCATATTATATAAAAGTTGGGAAGAGAGGAAGAAAGTGGATAGAAAGAAGAGATGCAAACAGCTTACTATTTTTAAGTTTTCTCTTAGTTCTTGGGAATCTTGGTATGTAAAATATGGTCTTTCTCTTAAGAAAACTGAAAATGAAAAATTTCTCTTAAATTGACAAAGGTCAATAGGAAGTATTTTTAAATTCAAACCTTATGTGCATCGTACATTGTGTGTATATATACGCATATGTATACGTATATATATACATAGCATGCATGCATAATATATAATATTTATGCATGCATAAATATAAAACGTGTATATACATATATACAAACATACAGGGCAGCTCCGGTGGCTCAGCGGTTTAGCGCCACCTGCAGCTCAGGGCGTGATCCTGGGGACTCGGGATCGAGTCCAGCGTCGGGCTCCCTGTATGGAGCCTGCTTCTCCCTCTGCCTGTGTCTCCGCCTCTCTCTCTCTCCTCTCTGTGTATTCTCATGAATAAATAAATAAAATCTTTAAAAAAATAAAAAAAAATGTTTATACAAACATACACACACACACAAACAGGGAGGAAAAGGTTAGTATACCCCTTATCCGCTACTAAGTACCTCATGTCAAGAATTTGGGTGAGCTAGCTTAGGAAATGTTTCCACCCTTTGGACCAGTCATTGTGCACATAGACTCTTTTGGAAATTAGAAAGGGGCATCATTCTAAAAGAAGATGAGAATTATTTCCAGAAAAAAATAGAGGAAAAAAGTACAATGCAGATAAAAACAATGAATCATTGGCTGGAAAATTTTTTTTTTTGAGGGGCAGATAATATTTTAGGTTTTATAGGCTATAAGGTCTCTGTCTTAACTATTCATGTCTGCCTCTAGTGTAAAATATCTAAACAAATAGATTTTATATTCCAATAAAACTGTATTTATGGAAACAGGTGAGTACATGAATTTGGCCCACTGGCTATAGTTTTCTGACCCCAGAGATAGGTCTTCATAATCTGTACATAAACAAAATATGGTATGATAAGTAATATAATTGATTCTAAATAGCTGTGAAGGCAAAGAGAAAAAAAAATCTCAGTGAATGAGTAGGATGCTACAGAGATAGTAAGCTTTGAGTTCAATGAAAAAGTAGATGGAGTATTCCAGCAAATAAATGGAAAGAGCTAAAAAATAAAAAAAAAAAATAAAAAATAAAAAATAAATGGAAAGAGCTGTTCTAAGCACAAAAAAAGAATATGAAAATATATAAAGCCATGAAAGAGTACCGACATATTTATGAAATAGGAAATGCTTTACAGTAGAAAAAAAAATTGGAGAATTATAGTTTGGATATTTGTGATTGTAAGGAAGTTGTGGCCAGACTGTTGTGGCATTTTATGCTATCAGGGTAACATGACATCTTTTTTGCCAAAAGAGAACAGGGGAAGTCAATAACTAGTATTTTGCAATTTTCCTACCATCCCATCTTTCACATTCAATTATAGAATTTAAGGCCTTTCTTTTGTATCATGAGCTTTATTATCAATCTTAAATTATAACATAAGCTCCTTATAGAAAATTGTGAATATACAAAAAAGGCATAAAAGTAAAACTGAAATAAACTACTGCCAAAGAAGATAAAGCCAATATCATTGTATATCATGAAATGTGTATCAGATTTCAATCATAAAAAACCCTTTCTTTTAAATTATTTTTAAAACTATAAAAATATTTTGAATAAAAGTTATTTTTAGTAATTGGAATTTTAATGTGCAAGATCTACTTAACAAGAAGTATAGTTATTTACAGAATGATATCCTGGAAACAATAGAGATGAACTCTGTAGACTTCAGAAGCCAAGAATAAGGACAGTAAGGATATAAGCCTATCAGACAGAAAATGATGTTGGAATAACAAATAGCAGTAGATAGTCCAATATTGAGTGGTATGTTATAGATTAAAAGTCTTAGGGAAATGAGTGTTGCCAGCTAAAAAATGAAATGTTTTGAAAATGTGTCATTTCTGTCAAGTATGTCAGATAGATATTTATTCATTAAACAAATGAATACTTACAATGTGACTGGAGCTTTTGGAGGCACCACACCTAGGAATTCTCATTCACCTGGTGAATGAGAAAGAGGAGTTCCTTTCCATCTTGGTGCTTACATCCTATTGTGGAAGCAGTTGCTAAACAAGCAAACATACAATACAATTTCAGAAAGTTATATGAGCTTTAAGGAAAATAGAGAAATGTAAACAAGAATGAAAGTCTGTACTGAAGGCAGCCTTTTGCAGACTATTCCAGGAATAAGTCTCCTCAGAGGTTATATTCAAAGGAAACAGATAATAAGGGGAGCAAATATTTCAGGTAGTGAGAAGCAAAGTTACAGCATCCCAGGTGGAGGGACTTCACTGTGTATTCAAAAATTTGGCTCATGTTTGTCATTCATTCCTCCAAGGAAATCCTTGAAATTTCTCACGATGGGAGTGTGTTATTCACAGTAAGTCCCTTAGTTTATGATAATGAAGTAACTCAGGTGGAGTCTAACCACTCCAGAAAAGCCAACTATGTGATTAGAGGAGTGGGACTTTGGCCCAGATGCTAGAAGGTTTCCTGGGAGAGGAGAACTGGAAGTTGAACTTCATCACTGGCCAATGAGTTCATCAGCCATGCCTATGTAATAAAACTCCAGTAAAAATTCAATAAAACAGCAAGGCTTGAGTGAGGCTTCCTGATTGGTGATATGCATCGATGTACCAGAAGAATGATGATACTGAGGACAGGGAAGCTCCATGTTATATACTCTCCCATCCTCACTCTATGTGTCTCTTCACTTGGCTGGTCTTGATCTGCATCCTTCATAATAAAATTGCACTTATAATTAAAGTGCTCTCCTGAGTTCTGTGAGTCATCCTAGCAAATTATGAAATCTGAGAAGGCAATGAGAGCCACTGGGTTTGTAGCCAATTAGTCAGTTATGCAGGAGGCTGGTGAACTCATTGGCCATGATAGAGTTGTAGTTGGTGTAGGGTTTTTTTTGGAGATTGAGCCCTCAACCTGAGAAGTCCACACTAACTCCAGGTAGTTAGCATTTGAATTACACTGCAGAATTTAAGATAAAGGAATAATAGAAAGAAGACAAATTTGTATTTGGAAAAAAGCAAGAGAGAAAGAAAAACATAGGCCAAATTCTGAGGTGAAGGTACAAAATATGAAGTTCAGATGTTTTCCTAAGTGCTATGGAAGCTTGCAAAGTACTTTTAGCAGATGAGTAATGGAAATAGAATTATGGCTAAACATTATCCTAGATGCTATGTGGAAACATGGAGACTGATCAGAGGTTAAAACGATCCTCCTAGTGAAGATAATCCAGGCATTGTGACAGTATAAATGGAGATGTTGTGATTTATTTTGCCATTAGAGATGACAGGGCTTGCTGTTGCATTACATATGGAGGAGAAGGACTGGGATAAATGAATTTTTCTTAGGTATTGGCCTTAAAGTAGTAATTATTCACATGAAGAATGATGGGAGAGGAACTGATATATTAAGAGGGATAGAGTGAATTGTGTGTATCATACTTGCTTTTTATAGTAGCAGAATAATGACTCCTCTAAAGATGCCTACATCCTGATCACTGACACCTATGTATATGTTACCTGACACAGCAGAGGGGAATTAAGGTTGTGGTTTCCAGATGCTGGAAAAGTCAAGCAAATGGGTTCTTTCATAGCACCTCCAGAATGGAATCCCATCCCTCTGACACGTTGATTTTAACCCCAAGGATGCCTGTGACATAGTTCTAATCTACAGAAATGTATTATAATAAATTTGTATGGTTTTCAACCAGTAAATTTGTGGCAGTTTGTTAACAGCAGCAATGAGAAAATAATAAACCTATTAATCATCCAGGTTCAGGTTTTCAGAAAGAAGGTAATTTATAAATCTATAGTTCAGAGAAGAGGTTGGATATAGAGATGTAGGTCTGAGGGTCAAGGACACATTAACAAAGGGCAGATATGCAAGAAGAAGTCAGATATCATCAATGTGCTGGGATAGATGCAGTCCTGCCTTGCGGATGTCTAATATCACATAATTACTTTGCAGGATCATAGGTGAATTGCCTGGCTGGGTGTCAAGAGATGCGTGTAAAACTCTTTTTTTAATGCCTGGCATATCTTTTATATTGTGAATAATTTTGTTTAAAATTGTTCAAAGCAATACTTATACAGATTTTATATTTTTCATTTAGTACATTTTTAACACTTCAAACCTGGTATAAAAAATTAATATGTATGCAGGACACAACGGAAATTTTTAAAAGATGTAGTCAGTCTATAGTGGGAAGGTTGGAAGGTTTTCTTTGTTTTCTTTCTCCTTTACATATAATTTCATGCTTCTTGGCAACTGCTGAGGAAATTCCAAGACAGCTCTGATGAAGTACAAGGAGAAGCAATTCTCTCTTTGCCAAGCAATGACTACTATCTCTCAAAGGATCACAAAATGAATATTAATTAATATTTTTAACAGTTCTAGACTCTGCCGGGCCAATTGCTTTGAGAGATGATCAGTTATTCCACACAAATTGTCAGCAATTAGAGTCTGTTCCCCTTTGTGTAACACATGTATATCATACGTTATCCTAGAGCAACATTATATTAACTAGTCAAATTGTCGAACCACTTGTAGCATGAGAGTTACTGCCCCTGCCATCAGCAGTATTTCCTTGAGACAATAATGAATTCTGTGGAACCAATCTTATTCTGTCCAGTTGAAAAGACTTTGCTATTTATCATGAGTAGAAAAGGGCCATTTTTTCCTTGAAAAAGTAAATGAAAGTGAAGTGAAAAAGAAGCATTGCTGGGGCATACATCTTGAGAAAGCTGCTTCGTGAGAAAAAATAAAGCAAGCAGTAAGAAGAAGCTGGCCCTTTACAGTCAGGTGATGGCTTTCACTGGGAGCAGTTAAGTTTAAAGACACCATGAAATTGTGTGACATTGCATTGAAAAGCTTTTAGACCTCTCTTTGGATACAAAATGCAGGTTTCATGTAACTTTTATCTCTCCAAGCTAGCAGAGAGGAGGGCAATGATATTTGTACTTTAGAGCACACTGAATTACTGTTACAGAATCTAAATGCAGCCACATATATAAGAATTGGTTACAACTTATTTTATATTGTATTTTTTTAAACTGTAGTACTTCAAAGACTGGTGTTTCTTTATACTAAGAATTGGCTGCTATATAAATATTTTACCTGAACCCAGTTGCATTATTTATGTTCTATAAAAATAAAAAAAATTACTGCTCCAATTACAGTCCTTTCAGCATTTGAAAAAAAAAATGGCAACTTTATATTAGGGAGATTTGACCAAACTATGAGTATAACTCTGGCAACACTTGTTTGTAATAAGAGGTCTGCTTTGATGAAAAATGAACACTCATTGTGTATTATTCAGGGTTCTAGATGTCTTCAAGCACTGTGAAAGTAAACCACATTTCTCTCCTTCCTGAAGAGTTGAGGAGTTTGCCTTCATTTGTCTTCTGGACAGAGGTCATTATCTGTTGATTTTTATTTGATGATAATATGAAATTTGAAGTATATTCTTAAAGTGTACAATTTGAAAGGCTTAGATATGTGTATACATTTCTTGATCCATCACCACAATCAAAATGATGAACATATCCATTATTACCTAAAGTTTCCTCCTGCTTTTTTGCAATGCCTCCTTCCGGCCCCCACACCCCAGCCCCAGACAACTGATCTGCTTTGTCAAAATGGGTCACTTCACATGATTTTGAATTTTATATAAAAGAAATCTCAGAGCATAGATGCTTTATTTTAGTCTCATTTTTTTTTCACTCAAAATAATTATTTTGATATCCATTATATTGCAGAGTGTATCAATGGTTAATTTGTTTTTACTGCTATGTAGTATTCTATTGTATGGAAACCCTACAATTCGTATGTTTATTTACATATTGAAGGATATTAAAAATAAAGTCGTTCTGTGATTATAACTTGCATTTGCCCAATGTTAATGATGTCAAACATGTTTTCAAGGGTTTGTTGGTTATCTATCTTCTTCCAAATCTTATGCCCTTAAAAAATTGTATTTTGATTCATAATAAACCTTATTAAGAGTTTGAGTTTTTAGGGCTTTATCTAAAGAACATATTCAGGAGGTGCCTAGGTGGCTCCTTCAGTTGAGCCTCTGACTTTTGATTTTGACTCAGATCATAGTCTTGGGGTCCTGAGATCGAGCCCAATCTCAGGCTGTGGGCTCAGCATGGAGTCTGCTTATCCTTTCCCTCTTCTCCTTCTCTCTCTCTCTCTTCTCTCAAATAAGTAAATAAATAACATCTCAAAAAATAATATATTTTGGACACAAGCTCTTTATGAAACACATGATGTGCAAATATTTTCTCCCAGTTAGTAGTTGCCTTTTCATTCAGACATGAAGGAAGAAAAAATGTGCCAAATATCTTTTTCTTGTCTGACCAAGAAATTTTACAAGTATGCATGCTTCACAGAAATACTCAGGAGTCAATAATAATATTATATCAAGCAAACACTATAATTGTAGAATTTGGATAGTTAGAAGCCATAAACTGTTTAACAACAGAGCACGCTTCAATCTCTGAAATTTAGGTATCTTAAAAGATTTATTTCCAAGGAGAATTTCGCAGTAACAGAAAGTAGAATAGGATTGTACTTTTTTATATATAAACCTCTATATTTGACAAGAAATAAACCAGTATTTTGGGAATATTCTCAATACTTTATCAACTCTAACTTTATGAATTTCAACTGTTTTGCACCTGTGTAGTTGTGAGAAACAAGATATTTTTTTTAGATTATTTTTCATCATCATCATTCTCAAGGCTGAGCACTGTAATTCCACAGTTAACACCAAGGAAAGCAGGCCTAAAACACTTAAACTTACATTATAGGAAAACAAAATGGCAAAAAAGATTGTGTTACCAAATAGAATATAGGACATTTAATATTTGGCTAATATATTGGGAATCATTTGTTTGAAACAAACAGAAATATATCCAAATGAGCCTAAGTAAGCTGAGACATATTTTGGGACTTATGAGCGAAAACCATAGCAAGGCCTTATAAAAAACAGAAAGTATACACCTCCAGAAGAATTGATGCATCATTTCTTCTTTTCTCCTACTCTTTAGGGTCAAATGATCTATTTCCTATTCTAATTGATCAATTGTTTATTCATTTCTTGTTTCTGCTGATAAACTCCTTCTTCATGGTTTGATCAGTACACACCCAATGTTGCAACTCCAGTGTAGCAGTCTTAACACTGGGTCAGCCTATATTTTAGGACTGGGCCTCACGTATAACCGAAAGAGGTCTCTCCATATCCCAATTCCAATTTCCTGAGACTGAGTGGTTTGGTAGAACCTTATAGGGCAAATATCCATCTTGATGGTATTAATGATGAACAAAGTAGAAGGTGGTGCTGGAGGGAATTTGGACATATTGTTTTGTCTGTACACCATATTGTGAGAGCTGACTCTAGATGGATGAGAAATGAGTATTCTTCAGATCCGTGAATCAGTGACAAGTTCAGTGCGAGACTCCAAGAACTACTGACTACACAAGTAGGGTCAGAAATGTTCAAATGTACTAAAGTATTCTCCCAGATTGAATTTACAAAAATTATTTACATTTTTTTGTTATTTTCCAATCATTCTCTTAATCCTTTTCTACTTCTCAGTAGCCAGCTCAACTTGAAGGGAAAAGAATATATTCTTTAAAAGAGTTGCCTTTTCCAAAAAATCAAAGAAACCTAATTTGGGAAGAAAAGCATAACAGTCAGTAGAAGAAAAAAAGAAGAAAATAATGAGTGACCTGTGTGCATCAGCATGCTATATTGAGCTAATTGGCTAAAATTATACCCTAAGAATAATAAAATCCCATTCTTTGCATTTCTGTTTTTCTTTTAAATTCATCTCCAGAGATCCCTGGGTGGCGCAGCGGTTTAGCGCCTGCCTTTGGCCCAGGGCGGGATCCTGGAGACCCGGGATCGAATCCCACGTCAGGCTCCCGGTGCATGGAACCTGCTTCTCCCTCTGCCTGTGTCTCTGCCTCTCTCTCTCTCTCTCTGTGTGTGTGACTATCATAAATAAAAAAATATATATAAATTCATCTCCAAATACTTTTCATTATCTAATGCACATTAATATTTCTTCATATCATCTGTCAAGAAATGAAAAAAAAAGGCTACACATAAAGAAATAAATTGAATGGTAATGAAAACTTTTTTCCTATTTATTTATATTTATTTAAAGGTGAAAATACTTTATGAGGCAGAAAACAATGCCTTGTTAAGTAAAAAAGTGACCTCTTCAGATTTTGTACTGTTCGCTGAAATGTAAAGTCTTCAGAAAAGTAGCTAAAGTACAATAAGGAAAATGCATACTGATCAATGTCAGGAAACAAAGATATTCTTTTTTTGAAAGATTTATTTATTTGAGAGAAAGAGAGTGCACGTGTGTGCATGAGTGGGGGGGGGGGTCAGAGGGAAGAGGGAGGTAATCTCAAGCAGACTCTTGCTGAGCACAGAGCCTGACATAGCACTCAGTTTGGAGTCCATCTCATAACCCTGAGACCAGGACCTGAGCTGAAATCAGGAATCTGATGCTCAACCAACTGAGCCACTCAGGTGTCCCAGAAAACAAATATATTATTGATACATATATTGTCAGTCTATACAAGTTCAAGTGAATATATAAATTGTCAAATCTGTAAAAACCATTTACAGATAGGAGAGTAAATGCACATTAATTCATGAAGAGTAGCTATAGTCTACTCATATTATTGTTATATTTTTGATTCTTTTACTTCCTTGAAAGTATCTTTCTTATCTCAGTTTCCTATGATCCTATTTCTTTATATTGTAAACATAACCTTTTCTCTAATGTTCAAAGACCTTTAGAATAGATTTCAGGTAAGCATGGATTAAATAACTGATTCAAAAAAATAACTGATTCATATTTTATAAAGCATTGCTTCTTTCTGCTGTAAAATAAAGGGAAATATGCTATGTATAGCAACAAATATATCAGAAAAATTCTTATTACTATTATTATACTTCTATATATGGCATAAAGAATCTCAAGTTACTGAATCAAAACAAATTGTATTAATCCAAATTATGTATCTTAATAACTTTATTCCAAATAAATTGATCAAATCTCATGATTTTTCAAATGTCACAAAGATTACAAATTAGTTATGAATTTAATAAGATTAAAATATTTTCATTTAAAAGTTTTAACAAATTCTAAAAACTGCTAGTATAGTATAGTGGTATAGTGAATGATCTCTGGATCAAAAGCTTGATCTGTGTTCAAAACTTTTCTTTATCAATTTCTTGCTCCTGTGACTGAACAAAAAACACTTTAGATCTTGAAATTTCAGTTTCCTCATCTATAATTAGGATTAACCATCCTTCCTCACTTCAACTATATCTTTCTGATATTGGGATCAAGAATACATGACTCACAAAATCAGCTTGTAAGTTTACAGAGTATTAAGTGTTGCAAGGTTATTTTCTTTTTGCAGTGAACTGAATTATGAATTATTGTTATTGCTTTAATTGTTAATTGAGTTAATTTACTTACATTAGTTTGAGCAGAAATTGTCAAGTCTTATGGAATAGATCTAGAGTTGAGGAAGTATGTCAGAATGACTTCAGAAAAATATTACTTAGGTCTCGAATATGTGTGTTTTTGTGTTACAAAAGAAATTGATATTAAATTAAAGGAAAATGAAACCCCAAATTAAAACCTAAAAATGTTTCCAGATATGAAGTGTAAATAAACTTCAGGTGTTCCCCCAATCACCTACTCATGTAGATACTGTGAATGAAGTGATACTTTGTGCACGAATGTGTAAAATTATTTTTAGTATTAAGGAAAGCTGTAGCTTTCCAGTATTAAGTAGCAATATAAGAAAAAAACTACTCTGTCTTTGAGTTGTCCATCCCATAAAAATTAAAATAACTGAGATAATGTAAGGGAGAGACAAATATTTTAAGTATAAAACCATGCTAGGATCTTCTACTTTTGGTTAAGATGGAATAATAATATACTGCTGCCTAAAGACAAAACCAACCAAACAAATATTAGACAGAATATTTGAAACAACAGCACACAAGACATTAGGTATCAAGAAATGACAAAGGATAGGAAACAAGGAGGTGACTCACTTTCTAGGCTATAGCACAGGGAGGAGAAATCCACAGTCCAGCCATTTCCCTGAATTAAGGTGGTAAAGCTAGCAGCATTGGGATGCCAAGGTAGGTACAGTCTGTAGAACAGAGTAATATAGAAAAGAGAGCTATCCTGAAAAAGAATTTCAAATATATTCAGAAGGACCCACTTGAATGCTCAGTTGATTATTAATTGAGCATCAAGTAAAGACACTGCCTGGTATCAGAGAAAGAACCACTCTAAATTTAGAGATAACAATATCTGGCATTTAAAGAAGTGTACTAATGCCTGTTCTCAACTATCAAAGTGGAAAACTTTACTAATAGGAAGGCAGTGTTTACTGCAAAAGTGGGAGAAAATTTAACTCTTAACACAGCTCTAGAATCACTTAACAAAGCTTAAGAGCAAGATTCAAAAGCATTATACTATTTCCAAAAAGCTTAACCATGTCCCAGAACAAAGCTGAAGTATATAGTAACAAAAAATAACATCCTATAACCATGAGGGAAAAATACACAATATCTGGCATCCAGGCAAAAATTGTTGGGGTATGTAAAAGAGGAAGGAAAATAGAAACTAATGAGGAGAAAATCAAAACTGACACAGAAAATACACAAATGATAGAAATTAAAGGTTAAATAGTAAAAAAGAACATTAAAACAGCAATTATGATAATATATTTTATGTGCGGCCTGGTTAATTTACTATTTGATAGGTTCCCCCCCGCCCTTGCAAGTTATTAAGTTTCTCTTGATGCGTATTGTTGATGTATATTTATGACATGTTTCTAATTATGGATAAATTGTCATATTTTTAATAATCAAAATGAAAAATAAACCATATTTTCTAAAGCCTTGATATTTATTTGACTTCTAAAAACAGTTGCATGCTTTCAAGCTCAGCTTGATTTGGAAAATAAGTGAAAAAATCTTTCCTTTTGTCCCTTTGATTTCTGCACTCTGACCTACAGGACAAAAGTCTCTCCCTCTTGATTATTGGCACCATATGTTACTTGATTCTGCCCACTGCTATGTTGTATCAGCTGAGCAATTGTGTGTTTGAAATAGACTAAGTAATATGAGGGAATCAGAAGCAGTTTGGTATAGTGGTAAGAACATGACCTTAAGGCTTAGGCTTCCTTTGAATTTCAGCTCTTCTCTTTACTCTTTCTTTGAGTTAAGAAGAATAACATAATCTCTCTGAGATAATTTACCAAAAAGTGAAAATCATAATACTTATTTGCTAAAGAGAAGAGATAATATAGAAATGCCTCGCGCATAGTACATACTTATTAAACGCCAGCTTTTAGGGATAGTGATGATGAGGAACAGAATTGAATGTGAATACTTGAAGAAATGGAACTTGAAAATTTTAATAGGGCACTGTGTCCAAACAGAAGACATGTTCTTTTTCTGATAGGCTACCATGTGGTGTGTGTGTGTGTGTGTGTGTGTGTGTGTGTGTAAATATATTTTTCTGTCCTTTCAGTTCTAATTTTAAAATGAGGACTGTTTGTTGAATGTCTTAACATGGAGATATTAGTATTTGACCCTGTGTTTGGAAAGAGTACAATAAATCTTAAAAACTTTTTAATTTTGTTATTTGGTCCATTGTTAGCAAATTCAATGAAATGTGAGTTAAAACACACTATACTATCTACAAAGCATTATATAAATATAAGCAGCTTTAACAATACTTATTATTTTCCACTAGTTTTAATTTCAATTAAAATAATTTAGTAAATAATAAAATAATAAATGTATCAAAACCCCCAAATTCGAGAGGAAATATAGGCTAAATAGTAAATAAAATACAAAAGTCATGAAGACCATTTCTAAAAATTATTGGGATCAAGGAATAAATTGCAGTAACCTAGGAATGGATGCAATTATTTTGCTTAAAGAGTTTCCTTCCTCTAAGCTTGCAAGCCTTCACAAATTCATAAAGGATGAAATGAAATATTATCTTTAGTGCTCTACATTGGGTGATTATCTTCAACTAATCACATAATATGAATATTTTGGCCTTTATGTTAGCCAACCTGAAATTTTAATTTATTGCATACTTTGGAGCACTGGTAATATAAGACTATTGGTAGCTAGAATGTATTTAATTTAGAAGCAAGACTATGGAGATTTAGCCATTCCTTACAACAGTTATTTAAAGGTGTCTGCTGAATAAAAAGGATTTATTTCCTCACATAAAGACTTAAAATTTTATCAAATTATTGATTGTAGTTTGGTTTTATGTAACTATGTTAAGTCATATAATATATTTAGTTAAGTAGTATAGTAATTTATACTAGAAAGATCATAAGTGGGCAGCCTGGGTGGCTCAGCAGTTTAGCACCGACTTTGGTCCAGGGCATGATCCTGGAGACCCGGGATCGAGTCCCATGTTGGGTTCCCAGCATGGAACCTGTTTCTCCCTCTGCCTATGTCTCTGCCTCTCTCTGTGTGTCTCTCATGAATGAATAAACCAAATCTTTTAAAAAAAGAAAAACGAAAGATCATAAACATCCACACTTTGGAATCAAATGCCTTTTGCTCAAGATCTCCAATTTTGTTTGTATGTATATTTTAGAAAACAATTTCCCTATAATCAAATATTCATACTAGATTTTAAATTTATAAATATTTGCATTTTTATATTTGTATCTATTAATATTTATATAGAAAAATGTATTGATAAATCACTCTAAGATAAATAACAGATCTAATAACAAGTTCAATGGGTTACCAAAGGATGTAATTCTATGGGAAATCCTACAGGAAGTTTGGTTTGAGTTGAATGGTTTATGGGGCACTGAAGGATTATAATCAGCATTGCACAGACTAAGATAGATTATCTATTTGGCAGTGCAGTTTAAATATTGTCTCTAGTGGAAGAACTAGTGAGTGACATAGAAGACAAGTTGATGGCAAAGAAGGAAACTGAGGAAAAAAGAGAAACAATTAAAAGATCATGAGGATAGATTAAGGGAAATAAGTGACAGCCTGAGGAAGAAAAACCTATGTTTAATTGGGGTTCCTCAGGGCGCCGAAAGGGCCAGAGGGCCAGAAGGTGTATTTGAACAAATTATAGCTGAAAACTTTCATAATCTGGGAAGGGAAACAGGCATTCAGATCCATGAAATAGAGAGATTCCCCCCTAAAATCAATAAAAACCACTAAACACCTCGACATTTATAGTGAAGCTTGCAAATTCCAAAGATAAAGAGAAGATCCTTAAAGCAGCAAGAGACAAGAAATCCCTAACTTTTATGGGGAGAAGTATTAGGTTAACAGCAGACTTCTCCACAGAGACGTGGCCGGCCAGAAAGGGCTGGCAGGATACATTCAGGGTCCTAAATGAGAAGAACATGCAACCAAGAATACTTTATCCAGCAAGGCTCTCATTCAAAATGGAAGGAGAGATAAAGAGCTTCCAAGACAAGCAGGAACTGAAAGAATATGTGACCTCCAAACCAGCTCTGCAAGAAATTTTAAGGGGGACTTTAAAATTCCCCTTTAAGAAGAAGTTCAGTGGAACAATCCACAAAAACACGGACTGAATAGATATCATGATGACACTAAACTCATATCTGTCAATAGTAACTCTGAACATGAACGGGCTTAATGACCCCATCAAAAGGCGCAGGGTGTCAGACTGGATAAAAAAGCAGGACCCATCTATTTGCTGTCTACAAGAGACTCATTTTAGAAAGAAGGACACCTACAGCCTGAAAATAAAAGGTTGGAGAACCATTCCAATGGTCCTCAAAAGAAAGCAGGGGTAGCCATCCGTATATGAGATAAACTAAAATTTACCCCGAAGACTGTAGTGAGAGAAGAAGAGTGATACTATACCATACTTAAAGGATCTATCCAAGAAGAGGACCTAACAATCATCAATATATATGCCCCAAATGTGTGAGCTGCCAAATATATCAATCAATTAATAACCCAAATTAAGACATACTTAGATAATAATACACTTATACTTGGTGACTTCAATCTAGCACTTTCTACACTCGATAGGTCTTCTAAGCACAACATCTCCAAAGAAACGAGAGCTTTAAATGATACACTGGACCAGATGGATTTCACAGATATCTCCAGAACTTTACATCCAAACTCAACTAAATACACATTCTTCTCAAGTGCACATGGAACTTTCTCCAGAATAGACCACATACTGGGTCACAAATCAGGTCTGAACTGATACCGAAAGATTGGGATTGTCCCCTGCATATTCTCAGACCATAATGCCTTGAAATTAGAACTAAATCACAACAAGAAGTTTGGAAGGACTTCAAACACGTGGAGGTTAAGGACCATCTTGCTAAAAGATGAAAGGGTCAACCAGGAAATAAAGGAAGAATTAAAAAGATTCATGGAAACTAATGAGAATGAAGATACAACTGTTCAAAATCTTTGGGATGCAGCAAAAGCAGTCCTCAGGGGGAAATACATCGCAATACAAGCATCCAATCAAAAACTGGAAAGAACTCAAATACAAAAGCTCACCTTACACCTAAAGGAGCTAGAGAAAAAACAGAAGATAGATCCTACACCCAGCAGAAGAAGAGAGTTAATAAAGATTTGAGCAGAACTCAACGAAATCAAGACAGAAGAACTGTGGATCAGATCAAGAAAACCAGGAGTTGCAAAAAAAAAACAGGAGTTGGTTCTTTGGAAGAATTAATAAGATAGATAAACCATTAGCCAGCCTTATTAAAAAGAAAAAAGAGAAGACTCAAATTAATAAAATCATGAATGATAAAGGAGAGATCACTACCAACACAAAGGAAATACAAGTGATTTTAAAAACATATTCTGAACAGCTCTATGCCAATAAATTAGGCAATCTAGAAGAAATGGATGCATTCCTGGAAAGCCACAAACTACCAAAACTGGAACAGGAATAAATAGAAAACCTGAACAGGCCAATAACCAGGGAGGAAATTGAACCAGTCATCAAAAACCTCCCAAGACATAGATGTCCAGGGCCAGATGGCTTCTCTGGGGAATTCTATCAAACGTTTAAAGAAGAAACCATACCTATTCTACTAAAGCTGTTTGGAAAGATAGAAAGAGATGGAGTACTTCCAAATTCGTTCTATGAGGCCAGCATCACCTTAATTCCAAAACCAGACAAAGACCCCACCAAAAAGGAGAATTATAGATTAATATCCCTGATGAACATGGATGCAAAAATTCTCAACAAGATACTAGCCAATAGGATCCAAAAGTACATTAAGAAAGTTATTCACCATGACCGAGTAGGAATTATCCCCGCGAAACAAGGCTGGGTCAACACTCGTAAAACAATCAATGTGATTCATCATATCAGCTAGAGGAAAAACAAGAACCATATGATCCTCTCAATAGATGCAGAGAAAGCATTTGACAAAATACAGCATCCATTCCTGATCAAAACTCTTCAGAGTGTAGGGATAGAGAGAACATTCCTCAACATCTTAAAAGTCATCTATGAAAAGCCCACAGCAAATATAAAATCTCAGTGGGGAAGCACTGGAGCCTTTCCCCTAAGATCAGGAACAAGACAGGGATGTCCACTCTCACCACTGCTATTCAACATAGTACTAGAAGTCCTAGCCTCAGCAATCAGACAACAAAAAGACATTAAAGGCATTAAAATTGGCAAGAAGAAGTCAAACTCTCCCTCTTCGCCAATGACATGATACTCTACATAGAAAACCCAAAAAGCCTCCACCCCAAGATTGCTAGAACTCATACAGCAATTTGGCAGTGTGGCAGGATACAAAATCAATGCCCAGATGTCAGTGACATTTCTATACACTAACAATGAGACTGAAGAAAGAGAAATTAAGGAGTCAATCCCATTTACAATTGCACCCAAAAGCATAAGGTACCTAGGAATAAACCTAACTAAGAGGTAAAGGATCTATACCCTAAAAACTATAGAACACTTCTGAAAGAAATTGAGGAAGACACAAAGAGATGGAAAAATATCCCATCCTCATGGATTGGCAGAATTAATATTGTGAAAATGTCAATATTACCCAGGGCAATATACACGTTTAGGCAATCCCTATCAAAATACCATGGACATTCTTCAGAGAGTTAGAACACATTATTTTAAGATTTGTGTGGAATCAGAAAAGACCCCGAATAGCCAGGGAAATTTTAAAAAAGAAAACCATAGCTGGAGGCATCACAATGCCAGATTTCAGGTTGTACTAAAAAGCTGTGGTCATCAGGACAGTGTGGTACTGGCACAAAAACAGACACATAGATCAATGGAACAGAATAGAGAACCCAGAAGTGGACCCTCAACTTTACAGTCAACTAATATTCGACAAAGGAGGAAAGACTATCCACTGGAAGAAAGACAGTCTCTTCAATAAATGGTGCTGGGGAAAGTGGACATCCACATGCAGAAGAATGAAACTAGACCATTCTCTTACACCATACACAAAGATAAACTCAAAATGGATGAAAGATCTAAATGGGAGATAAGATTCCATCAAAATCCTAGAGGAGAACACAGGCAACACCCTTTTTGAACTCGGCCACAATAACTTCTTGCAAGATACATCTACGAAGGCAAAAGAAACAAAAGCAAAAATGAACTATTGGGACTTCATCAAGATAAGAAGCTTTTGCACAGCAAAGGATACAGTCAACAAAACTCAAAGACAACCTACAGAATGGGAGAAGATATTTGCAAATGACAAATCAGATAAAGGGCTAGTTTCCAAGATCTATAAAGAACTTCTTAAACTCAACACCAAAGAAACAAACAATCCAATCATAAACTGGGCAAAAGACATGAAGAGAAATTTCACAGAGGAAGACATGGACATGGCCAACATGCACATGAGAAAATGCTCTGCATCACTTGCCATCAGGGAAATACCAATCAAAACCACAATGAGATCCCACCTCACACCAGTGAGAATGGAGAAAATTAACAAGGCAGAAAACCACAAATATTGGAGAGGATGCGGAGAAAAGGGAACCCTCTTACACTGTTGGTGGGAATGTGAACTGGTGCAGCCACTCTAGAAAACTGTGTGGAGGTTCCTCAAAGAGTTAAAAATAGACCTGCCCTATGACTCAGCAGTTGCACTGTTGGGGATTTACCCCAAAGATTCAGATGCAATGAAACGCCGGGACACCTGCACCCCGATGTTTCTAGCAGCAATGTCCACAGTAGCCAAACTGTGGAAGGAGCCTCGGTGTCCATCGAAAGATGAATGGATAAAGATGTGGTTTATGTAAACAATGGAATATTACTCAGCAATTAGAAACGACAAATACCCACCATTTGCTTCAATGTGGATGGAACTGGAGAGTATTATGCTGAGTGAAATAAGTCAATCGGAGAAGGACTAACATTATATGGTCTCATTCATTTGGGGAATATAAATAATAGTGAAAGGGAATAGAGGGGAAGGGATAAGAAATGGGTAGGAAATATCAGAAAGGGAGACAGAACATGGAAGACTCCTAACTCTGGGAAACGAACTAGGGGTGGTGGAAGGGGAGGGGCCGGGGGTGGGGGTTACTGGGTGGTGAGCACTGAGTGGGGCACTTGACGGGATAAGCACTGGGTGTTATTCTGTATGTTGGCAAATTGAACACCAATAAAAAAAAATTTATTATTAAAAAATAAAAATAAATAAATAAATAAATAAATAAATAAATAAATAATAAATATTGTCTCTAGTAAAATAAGGGATTACTGCTTCTTCTCTTTTAAAGATTTTTAATACTCATTTTATTGTATATATGGTATACCCTGAAGTTGTCTGTAAAGCTATTGAATTATTTGTTTAATGGGAAAAACTAGTTTATTCTGATATAAACTAAAAATGCCTTTCTGTGGTAAAACCACATCAAGTTATAATACAAATGCAATAAATGTGTAGGTATACATTTGTATACAAATGCTCTTTTTTAAATTCATTTTTTAATACTCATATTTTGGAATGAGACAAATTTCAAAGTTTCTATTGGCTCATGCATGTTTAGATATTTAATTGAAATATAAAATTATAACATTATATAATATTGTGATTGTTCTATAATACTAAACGTCTGCTGTACTAGTTTTCTAGGTCTGCACTAATGGATTACACAGACTATGTGGCTTACAACGACAGAAGTCTGTTCTCTCACAATTCTTAAGGCTAGAAGCTCAAAATGAAGGTTTTGGTAAAGCCATGGATGGTCTCTTTGAAGTCTCTAGTGAAGCCTTTGTCAACCTTTCTAGCTTCTAGTAATTTCTCTCAATTATTGGCATTTGTTGGCTTATAGGTATATCATTTCTCCATTATCATATGGTGTTAGCCATGTTTGTTGTGTATCTGTTTCCAAATTTCTCCCTTTTGTATGGTTCCAGCTAGACATGACACAGATTTTGAGGGGGAACTATTTAAGCCAGTACTTATACATACTGAGATTCAGATTATAATGCTAATGTGAAAGATCAGTCTTCCACGATTCTGCTGATTTTATTTTTGGATGGTCTTATGTGAGTTTGTAGGGTTTTATTAAATCAGACATAAAATTTATTATATGCCCCTTTCACCTTGATGAGGCAGACAGAAGCAGAATCTGGGTTCTATAGCTGGCGGGTCACCTCAGTGAGTGAGTCCAGAATGCTCTGGGGCACAGAAAAATACCCATGGTTTTAAAGAGCAACTAAAATATAAAGGATCCAGACCTAGAACTCTGCCAAGTGGCAGGGTAGCTGCTGTACACTACTATATGTTTAGCGGTGGTGAATTCACCGATAGGACATTAAAAAAAGAATGCAAGAATATGAGAACAAGAATGAGAAAGTTAAAGTATTGAAACCTATGTAATTGTGTTTGTAACCAAATAAACTAGTATCTTGGAATCTTGAGAAAAAACAAAGCAAAATAATGGAACTGTATCTCATTGTCCTTTCTAGCTTTGGAAACTGATGATAATAACAAAAGAGAAATGCTTTTTTTAAGTTTAAAGTAAGAAATCGTGAGGTGCTTCTAAATTATATAAGTATAATACATAATTTAGAAAGTATAATATGTAATTTAGATAACCTACCAGTTAAGTATCCTTTTTCCTAAAATTAGCCTTTCAATAGTCACTTCATCAAAATGGGACCGGTCAGACTTTAAGATAGACATTGCACAGAGTTACTTTGTATTCATGAGATTCTTGGAAGATGCTTGTTGCAATTAGTGTTTTTAAGACAGAACTACCTCTGTCAATTATGTCAGCTATAACACATGCAGCTCTGAGACAGCTAGATGAAATTTATTTATGTGTCTTGTAAACTACAGCAATAAAATCACTTCATATCTGAGCAATTGTTGTATGCCATTGGCAGATATTTTTTCCCCAGAGCATTTCTTTTGTGATAAATTAAAATTGTGATAGTTAATATATTCACGTAAGTAATAGATATCTGTGAAATTTTAAAGTTTTTTAGTACCATTTTTTAACCATAGGGGTAATGTGTTTGAAGCTGGAGGAACAATTTTCTCCAAATGTTAAAGTTAAAATAAAAGAGCAAAAATGAAAAAAAAAAGTTTTAAAATGTCTAAAAAATGACATTTGTGATGTAGATAATTTATAGTATTTTATACAGTTTTTGGGTTTATCAAGTGTCAAATTATTTCAAAATTTTACAGCAAAGTTTAATGTGAATATAGGAAATGTGTGCATATTATAGGGAAATAATATTGTAAATGTCAAGGGTCTACAGAACTTAACTTTCTCATTTATGGTTGTTCTCCCACTGAGAATAATTTGTCAACTTGGAAAATGCAGGAAAAAAATGATCATATCAAAGACTTTGGAGACTTAAGACAGGAAATAATTCGGGACGAGATAAGGAAAAATCAGAGATGTTAAGTAAAGCATTTGGGGATATTTTTCCTTTGTAGTATTCTACTGACTCAGAAAGAAGCAATTAAGAAGCTGAGAGCCTGAATGGGACTTTTCATAATCTGCTAGGGCTAGGAAGGGTTTCTCAGGCTCGGTAGTAGTAAAATCTTGCATTGAATGATGTTTTGTTTTTCTGTGCAATTTAAATGTTTTATAGCATCCCTGGTTCACACCCACTGAATACTAGTATGAACATCCTTCTTCTACCAAGTTGTGACAACCAAATTGTTCTTGGTAAATACCAAATATCCTCAGGCGGGACAAAATTCCTCCTGATAGAGAACAAATGAGACAAACTAAAGGAAGAAAAGTTTTAATTTAGGGCTTCCAAAGAGGGGTTTCCTATTAAGTGTCCCAGGCTTGTAATTGATACCCAAAAAGGTATTCTCATACTTCTAGATGCTACAAGAATAAACTTGAAAGAAATTACCCCCAGCGGGGTCTAAAGTCAACTTCAAAATCTTGAATCCCTTAAATGGTCTGAGATAGCTAGTACCCCAAATGTCCACAAGAAGCAAACGTAATATTAATATCATCCTAGACCATAAATTATGTTTACGAATTTTCATGTTTACTGAATACTATTTTATCAACCAAATCAAGCACTCAACAAAAATAGACACCATGATCAGAATTCAAGAGATGTTCTAAAACCAGGGCTTCAAATAATGGAGTTATCAAAGACTTTTAAAATATAGTTAGTATATTGAGCAAATAAAGGGGAGATTGCAAACTTTCTCAGATAAATGGAAAGCATTAAAATGAAATATGTAAAAGTTCTAGAAATGGGTATGGAATCTAAAATTAGAGAGGTAGAAGTTATGGTCTAAGAAATTCTCCCAGAGGCATCTAAAACAACACAGCTGTGGAAAGTAGAAAAGAATTTAAGGAGAGACTGAATAAGGAGGATTCTGCTTCTGGTAAAGAAGGAGTTACAAGATATGGATTATCTGTCCCTCCTCCCTGCCTGAAACAAAAGAAAACAGAAAAGAAAAATAAAGAAATCAACTATCTTAAAAACAATGAAAATCAGGCAATGAGACACATTGGTTCTTGAGAGACAGGTGATAAGTGAGGCACACCTTAAAACTTCCCTTAGTACCTTGAAAGAGCGTCCAGGCTCTGTTGCAAGCTGTGGAGTTATTGGGACTCCTGGAGTTGAGGAGATAGACTTGCAAGTCCAGGGAAACCAAGGCAGCTAGGCATCTCAGGGCAGAGTACTACAGAGAAGAGAGCTGCACAGAGAGAGCTTTGCAGCCCTCCAAATTGAGTACCAGGAGATTATTTATCAGTGAATGCATGTAAGGAAACTACTCAAGTCCCATGGAAACACCAGGCAAAAGTTTCAAGGTAACATTGCCTATACTATCACCCTCAAGCCAAACTATCCATGGGGCACTGAGCAGACTACTCGCAAAGGTTTGACCTCAGTAGTGGGAAAGTTAGCTCTAGATCAAGCATTGCTCCAAACCAGCCGGACAGAAAGAAATGCAATACCCAGAAGAATCAAACTGTTTTCAAGAATTTTCAAGTACTGCACCTCAGAATAAAGCACAAGAATATTTATAGGCACAAAAATAGCCACCAGCGACAATGTCAACGTCATAATGTCTGCCATCTAACTAAAGTTTTCCTAGCATGCAAAAAAAAAAAAAAAAATCAGAGTAATATCACCATAATGAGGAGAATAATCATTCAATAAAAACTAACACCGAACCAGGACGCGGATGTTCACACATAAGGATATTAAAACTGTTTTTTATTATGATTCCATATGTTCAGAAAGTTAAATAGAGCCATGGAGAATATAAAAAAGACTCAATTTAAACTTTTAGAGGTGAAATCTCTGATGTCTAAGCAGGGAAGTATACTGGATACTATCATCGGATCATTTGGATCTGGATAATTTGTCTAGTGGCAAATTACACATGGTAGGAGTGAAAAATAGGAATGAACTTAAAGACATAGCAATAGGAAAGATACAAAATGAAACAAAGAAGGACAAAATAATTTCAAAAAATGAAAAAAGTATCATTGATCTGGGAAATAATTTATAGGCACCACATCTATAAATTATAAAAAAGATTGCCCTTCAGGGGATATATTCCAGTTGATCTTCTCAGTCATAGTAGTGCCATTTGCTCTCTGGACAAATGAAACAGTTCTCGTTAATGATATGGGAGAAAAAAAAATCTATTGGAAGATGTATAGGAAGGGTTTCCTTTGTCTGAGGGAGACTGGCAGACCACCTTCCCCTTTTCTTTTATGAACGTGTTGTCATGAAATGTCATTCAGAGACTATGGACATGAGGGCAGCCACCCTGAGGATGAAGCTGAAAACCAAATATTATGGAGAAAAGCAAATGGAAAGAACCAGAGCAGTTGGTGTCTTCATTAAGTCATTGAATTAGCCAGTCATCATCCCTTGGGACATAGACAGTGTGATAGCGATTTTCTTCATTGTTTAAGCCACTTTGAGTAGAGTCCTTTGCTATTTGTGGCTGAAAATACATTTGATGTGATTGTTCAAGTCCATAAAGTAATACTCAGAATTGAATCAAATCACTCCCAAAACTTCCAAAGAAGCATTCAAAGTATCTTTTAAATAGGATATTTCCTCTTTTTCAGCATCTGTGCTCCTTCCTTGATAGAAATAACTTCTAAAACCCTTAGATCTAACTAATCACAGTGATTCTAGCCCGACATCCTTTCCCCAAACTCTCCTAAATGCAGCCCTATAATAATATAGGTAAAACACCAATGTTATCAAATCACTTCCTTGTGTGAAATTCTCCAATGGTTTTGTGCTAACAGAAAATTTTCCTTAACTTCCATGAAGGATATTTCATAATATAACATGCCTCCTAGTGTCATTTTCTATTATTCTCTATCAAAAGGCTTTATTGTTAAGCTACTGACTTTAGATAATTTAATTAGCACCTTCACTTTGAGATAAATATTTGCAGTTAGGAACATTTCAAAGATTTCTTGACTTAGCTCTAGTATATGCTGTACTACCTTCCTAAAATGCAATGTGTAAACCTGAGATTCTTTGTTGATGCTTCACAAAAATCTTTCTACATGATCATCAAACTACTGTTCACTCAGCACATACTTTTTATGTCTATAGTGTGGTACTATTATACTATTGCATTGATTGGCTCTGTCTAGGTAGATGCTCTTTTCTCCATTGAGTAGGACCTTACTGGGGGTCAATGAGAGTAAACAGTTCATCTTTTTATGTCTAAACACTAGATTAGTAATGGAAGATAATAAGTGCCTACTTGCTCGTTCAATGAATGAATGATTTACCATAAATTTATGTAAAGTTCTATGATAAAATATTATCTGAATCTCTTGGCTTTGATGATAATAAAATACTGAGCAAAAATTTTCTCATTTTGCATTGCAAATATTGTAGAATATAAGAAATATATTTCAATACAGGTGGCTTTCTTTTTTTATAATAAATTTATTTTTATTGGTGTTCAATTTGCCAACATACAGAATAACACCCAGTGCTCATCCCGTCAAGTGCTCCCCTCAGTGCCCGTCACCCACTCACCCCCACCCCTCGCCCACCTCCCCTTCCACCACTCCTAGTTCATTTCCCAGAATTGGAGTCTTTATGTTCTGTCTCCCTTTCTGACATTTCCCACACATTTCCTCTCCCGTCCCTCATATTCCCTTTCACTATTATTTATATTCCCCAAATGAATGAAAACATATAATGTTTGTCCTTCTCCGATTGACTTACTTCACTCAGCATAATACCCTCCAGTTCCACCCACGTCAAAGCAAATGGTGGGTATCTGTCATTTCTAATTGCTGAGTAATATTCCATTGTATACATAAACCACATCTTCTTTATCCATTCATCTTTCGATGGACACCGAGGCTCCTTCCACAGTTTGGCTATTGTGGACATTGCTGCTAGAAACATCGGGGTGCAGGTGTCCCGGCGTTTCACTGCTTCTGTATCTTTGGGGTAAATCCCCAACAGTGCAATTGCTGGGTCGTAGGGCAGGTCTATTTTTAACTCTTTGAGGAACCTCCACACAGTTTTCCAGAGTGGCTGCACCATTTCTACAAGTGGCTTTCTTACATCCAAGAATGATTTAAATCAATAAAGAAATAAAAGCCATTAAAAGGAATGGATAATATAAATAAAATTGTATAATGCAATTTGGATTTGCAGAGAGCACTGTGTTTAATTGTCTTCATAGACTTTAACTATCTAAACCTCAATTTCCACATGCATACAAAGACAAAATTATAATAACATATTTTAGTGGGAATAAAATGACATATGTCAAACTCCTCTGTAAATGATTAGCAGCTCTGCCTAGGTTAGCTCTAAATTTATCAAATCTTAATTATCATAATCAAAATAACTTGTCATAGCCTGTCTCTGCTGTGTTAATATAGGGTATAGTCTGGTATATTAATTTGAGCTACACTAGTATATTTACATAGAGGTAAGAAAATAACAATTTTCATTGACCAGATGCAAACAAACTTTTAAAGTCATCTGTATCCATACTGTTGTATCTCTCTATTTTTCTCCAGACACAAATTCACCCACAGCTTTTATAATTGCTAAATTATAAGGATATCATTTGCTCTTATCTGAAGCTGTATTTATATCAGATCAGAGGAATTGATATTATCTTTCTCTTGGGAAGTGGTGAACTCCTTCTACAGAAAACAGCAAGTCGTTACTTAAGGACTGGTTCATCAGACAACTTATGAATCCTATAGGACACAGCACTGAAATGGACAGCCTTAGTGACAAAATTACATGATAATTGCCTTATGAAATGTAGTTGAAAATGTATGTAGGCTTTTTAAATTTGTACCAGGGCGGAGCTGTCTAACAGAACATAAGCAAAGATGGAAATGTACTATATGTGTGCTGTCCTGAGCACTTGGAATAAGGCCAATGTGACTAAAGAACTAGTGCTTTAATTTAATTCAATGCATTTAAGTTAATTTAAATATCACATGCTTTTAGTAGCTACTGTATTGGGCAGCAGAGATCTGGGGAATTAATTTAGAGAAAGAAAAACAAGTCCTCTCAGCTTGAAAATCTATCATACATGCTCCACTAAGCTCTCAATGGAGAGAATTTGAAAGTCACACAAATAAGCCACCAGCCCCTAATAACAAGTAGAAATGTGATGAATAGACCATCCCTTAAAAATATCTCCATGTCAATGTTTGAAAACTAAAAATAGTTTTGAGAATAGAACATGTACTAAAATAAAGGGTGGAATGAAGAAAGGCTGCACAGTAAAATGCAGGAACAAGGGAGGCAGACAGAATAAAACAAAAAGAATGATAAAGCAAAACTAATTTAGACCCCTGAAGAGACCTGAGAACCATATCCACAAAGTCTTGCAATGAAAAAAGGAAAACATACAGTGATAACTCGAGGTCGGGGAAAAAACTACTCCAGTGGTAATGATAACTCTATTGTAGTAGTAAGCTTGAAGGATAATAATAGGAATGGGAAGGAGGTCTCATGTTAAGTAGGAATGCTATGCACAGTTGTCCAGGTTGTGGCTTGTGCAAGGCAACTGGATGAGGGCAAGTAAGGGCTGAAATTCAGCTGATCTTCTATGTACTAATCGATAAACCCTACTTTCAGATAGCATTTATCAGAAGGAGAGAGGTATTTTCTAATTTTTCCATTCCAAAGTAATCTCCTTTTAATCCTTTCACATAGGGGTCCTAGTTTTGTACTCCTCCAAAGGGATAGTGCGCATTTAAGCAGAATCTTCAAAATGAATATTCTACAATTCATTACAGAAGTAACATAAATTGCAGGTAATATCCGTATGAAGAACTACATGTAAGGAACAAGGAGAGAAAGCTGACAGATTATTGTAATTTTTGCATCTAAGTAATTTGAAATATCTTAGTCACATTCATTTAAAAGGAAAACAAAAACAAAATAAGAGAAAGCTAGGAGTGAAAAAGTTTACAATAATGATTTTGGTTTGATGTCTATCTCTGTTTCATTCTGCACGTATTCTCTGTAAGTATTCAAATTATAATCCCATAAGTGTGAGACAATGGTGTCTGTGCTGATCTGATGCAATTATTTTTCAGCCATTTGCACGTACCTAGAGATATATATTTATTCTTTTACGTGACTAGATAAAAAAACAAGAATAATTATCATGATTCACAACAAAAAGGATAATTCTCGGGACGCCTGGGTGGCTCAGCAATTGAGCGTCTGCCTTCGGTTCAGGGCGTGATCCGGAATTCCGGGATGGAGTCCCACATCGGGCTCCCTGCATGGAGCCTGCTTCTCCCTCTGCCTGTGTCTATGCCTCTCTCTCTGTGTCTCTCATGAATGAATAAATAAAATCTTAAAAAAAAAAGAATAAAAAAAAGATAATTATCTTAAGTGCATTAAATTTTACAAACATTTAAATACTACTTTTTACAGGGTATCCTATCTTTTGTAGATCATAAAAGCTCTCAATATAATATTAATAAATATTTATAATACAAAATAAGTGTACCATAAAAAAGTTAAAGTGAATGATGTAGCATAGAAAAGATTGGCACATGTCTTACATACTTCAAAGAGAAAGAGAATAATTGAGGGAAAAATATGAGAAGTAAGTAATATTTGACGTCAGTGTTGAAAAATTGTCAAGGAAAATTTTGATTCCTTAGGATGGATGGAGTGTCAAATCCCAGAAGAGGTATTAGTTAAATGCATGGAGGGAAAACAAGCAAAGCCCAATGTATGGTTTCAGGCAGTTGTATTAGCTTTTTTTTTTTGACTGGACAAAAGGTATAATAGGAGAAAGGAGGAAAAGGCTGAAAAGATATGTTGTCTCATTTTCATAAAGGGCCTTGAATAAAAACAAAATAAAACAAAGCAAAAAAGAATGCATCATTCAATCAGTGATGTGGGGTTATGGGGAATCTGATCAAAATTGCTTTGGGTAAAAGCATTTGCAGTTTATGTGGTGCTGGGCTACAGGCAGATAGCAAATTACTGAAGAAATAAGAGGAACTTTGTCCATCATAATATGAGCAATGAATTTCATATATGGAATAAACATCTTCATATACAAGGCAAAATCTAAAGGATAAATTTGGAAGTTATTTGCATGGACTTGCTGTCCATGTGTAAACACAAACCTGGTGAAATGGATGAAATAATTGAGGGATTTTTTTCATTCTTTCCTTTATTTGATTAATTTTTTTGTGAAACTAGCACGCACACTAGAGATACAAAGATATGAGCCCATGATGTCATTGGGAAGGCCTTTTAAGATAGGAGGTATTACTTATAATTAGTATTACTAATAATTATTACTATTACTGCATTACTGCATTTTCACATGAAGTATGTTTGGTTCTAATACATGAAAATTTATGAAAAATAAAAATAAAAAATTACAGATATTATTTAGAAATGAGGGTAATTAAAACTAAAGTGTTCTTTAAGTTACTAAGCATTATGTTTATCAAAGCCTAAAAGATATCCCTTTGGATCTGCCTTAATATTTTCAGTGTTTCTAAGGAAAAATGCAACTCTAAGTTTGAAAATATATTTCACAGTGATATTGGATTTCAATTCACTTTCATACCCCAAGGACTGTCTCAATGACATCAGAACTTTACAGAAGAATGGAACTATATTAGCAAACATAATGACATAAGGCAGCAGTAATCAACTGCTGTATATATTTCTATAAGAAGGGAATTTTAAAGTCATGTGCAATTAATCTGAATTTATATTTTATAGTTAGTTTTACGTTCTTTTTGTTCATCATTGGAAAATTGAGTTTATGAAATATAAGGCATATTATTTATTGTTTTTTTCATAATAAAAAATAGTCACAGCCTTTAGTGATTACATTATAATGTTTTTCACATAACTCTATACAGAAAAAGAAGACAAAAAGGTTATGTTTTCCTTTCTTTTAACATGGTAGCAGCATGAAATAGCAGCAAAGTTTAAGGATATTTTTCTTTAAAGATATCACTTATTGCCCAGATTTTGAATTAAAGTCTATTCTAGCAAGTTATGTGACTATGATATAAATTTTACTAGAAAGAAATTGCCTCATATAAATTTAACATCAGTCTCACTAGTAGTTTACTTATATCTTAGGTTTTATTTATTTTTTAAACATTTTATTTATTTATTCATGAGAGACAGAGAGAGAGAGGCAGAGACAGGCAGAGGGAGAAGCAGGCTCCATGCAGGGAGCCTGACGTGGGACTCGATCCCAGATCTCCAGGATCACACCCTGGGCTGCAGGCGCGCTAAACCGCTGCGCCACCAGGGCTACCCCATATCTTAGGTTTTAACTATTCATAGACTTGAGGTAAATTATAAATTATGTTTCCTCATAGAATTTATAAGCTAAGTCACAAATATATTTTCACAAATGTTAACTGAAACACATTGAAAAACGTAGTCTCCAAATAATAGATTTGGGGATGTTATTGTTCTCTATTGATTTTTATTTAATTTTTTATTTTTCTCAGTGAATCGAAATCTTTTTTTCTGATTTTTATTGAATTGGCTTAATTGTTGGAATGTCTTGCTATTATGTAAAAACAACCTCTAAATTTATGGATCAAACTTTCTATTTCTTATCCTAGGTAGGATTATTATTATTATTGAAGTATAGTTGACATACAATGTTATATTAGGTTCAGGTGTACAGCATAGTGATTTGATAATTCTATATTATGCCATGCTCACCATAGTAAGTGCAGTCACCATACAAAATTGTTACAGTATTATTGACTACATTCTCTATGCTATACTTTTCATCTCTGCTATTTATCTTTTAAAT
Source organism: Vulpes lagopus (assembly GCF_018345385.1). Lineage (NCBI taxonomy): Eukaryota > Metazoa > Chordata > Mammalia > Carnivora > Canidae > Vulpes > Vulpes lagopus. Next base: position 112,693,825 of record NC_054829.1, on the reverse strand, counting down.
GGAATTTTGTACCTCTTATCCCCATCATCTATTTTTCCCTTCCTTCTCAAGCTCCCTCCCCTCTGGCAATCACCAGTTTGTTTTCTGCATTTATAAGTCTGTTTTTGGTTGGTTGGTTTGTTCTATCGATTTTATTTTATTTTTTAAAGATTGTATTTATTTATTCATGAGAGAGAGAGAGAGACAGAGACAGAGACACAGGCAGAGGGAGAAGCAGGCTCCTTGCAGGGAGCCCAACACGGACCTCCATCCAGAATCTCCAGGATCCCTCCTTGGGCTGAAGGCAGGATAAACTGCTGAGCCACCTGGGTTGCCTCTGTTCTATTGATTTTAAATTGCTGCCAACCTTAGTTCATATTAGCATCATTTGAGTTTCAACTAATACTGGAAATCTAAAATTCTGTATTTCATCCATTTGAAGACTGCCAAATTGAAATTTATAAGTGAATAATAAAGAATGTATCAGAACTCTATACATTCTTTATTTTTTAATAGATTTTTATCTACATAAAAGACAGAGCACAAGTGGGGGGGGGGAGGGGCAGAGGGAGAGGACAAGGAGACTCCTCTATGGGTGGAGCACACTGGGCTTGATCCCAGAACCGCGAGTTTATGACCTGAGCTGAACTCAGACACTGAGCAGACTGAGCTACCCAGGCTCCCTATACATTCTTTAAACATATTTTATTTTGGGGCACCTGGGTGGCTCAGTGGTTGAGTGTCTGCTTTGACTCAGGGAGAGATCCGGTGGTTCAGGGAATCGAGTCTTGCATGGGGCTCCTCCCCGGAAGCCTGCTTCTCCCTCTGCCTGGGTCTGTGCCTCTCTGTGTGTCTCTCATGAATAAATAAATACAATCTTTAAAAAAATTATTTCATATTACACTTGAGGTAATATTTAATGTTTAGATTAAGAATGTATATGGAAAGAGTTATCTTACTTTATCATATGTCGTTATCTACGTAAACCATGCTAAACATGTGAAGGAGAAGAAAACTAGCTAGGCAATTATGAAGTTGAATAATGGTTATTTAACAGTTTTCTTCTTCATATTATTGATCATATTTGAAGATTAAATTGTTAATGAGGTCTAATTTCTTACATGTATCAATCATAAAAAAAAATGCTGCTAATGATCTTGGCTGGGTGCAGCACCTCAGCAGGCGATTCACCAGCGAATGCCTAGAAGCCACTGCAAACCGCACCTCTGCTGTCAGCCTGCACATCTGCTACTGCCAGAGGGGAAAAATGGCTTTATCCTTCTTGCCTTTGGAAGCTTTTGTGAGCATCTCTCTTTAAGAGCAAGCTAACTGGAAACCAACTGCAGGATATTCTGGCAAGTATTATCCTCACATTTTTAAGAGTGAGGGAAAATGTAGAAAAGGTCAGAACGATGCTAGAATGACAAGCTGGCTGCACATTGGTGGTCACGAGATGAAAGGAGAGACAGTAAGAGGCATTTGGATTTTGTCATTGATAATCACATTTAAGGGAAAAGGGAAATATTTAAATTCTAATTTATCAAATCACACAAGCATATGAAATCTGAGATGTCATTGTGGAGTCCTGAAAACAAAGAGGTTGAGTTTATAGCAGAGTCAGTGAGAAATTCGCCAAGTGTTCTGCTCCCCAGCTCACTCCTCTACCCCATTTCCACACTTCTCAGTTTTGTTGGCACCCTTTTCATTTTGAAGGTAAATTGTGACTAACATGAAAACAATGCATCCTAACCAAGAGAGAGGTGGGGGGAGAGAGGACTGTAATAAAGACTAGGCAAGGGCAGCCCGGGTAGCTCAGCGGTTTAGCACTGCCTTCAGCCCAGGGCCTGATCCTGGGGACCTGGGATTGAGTCCCTCGTCAGGCTCCCTGCCTGGAGTCTGCTTCTCCCTGTGTCTCTGCCCACCCCCACCCCCCCACTCTCTCTGTGTCTCTCATGAATAAATAAATAAAATCTTAAAAAAAAAAAAAAGACTAGGCAAAGGATTATATTTCAGAAGAATGATGTAAGAAAAAAAAGTGTAATTAAGAAAATAGCAATTGCTTCAAATAAAATAAACATCAAGCAGTATGTCACTGCACAGGATCTGAGCCTTATTGTACTTGGGACAACACGGACTCCAGCAGGGTTCAAGAAAGCAGGCCAGGGGAGGACGGTTCCTCGACCACCTGCGGCTGTCGCTCCACCTCGTGGAGGTGGCACCCGCGGTGACAGCAGTAGCCCCTGTCCTAGGATCTTCGGCGTGGCATTGGTTGGGGTGCAGGTAAATTGGTTTCCTTTGATTCTTTCTCACTTTCTAAACCAGATTGCTAAATTTTCCTCTTGATTCTGAGTCATCTACATTGTTCCCAGTAAATTTTTTTTTTTAAAGATTTGTTGATTTACTTCAGAGAGAGAGAGATAGAGAGAGATAGAGAGAGGGCACCCATAGTATTAGTAACAGGGGCAGAGAGAGAGGGAGAGATGATCTCCAGCGGACTGCACTGAGCACCCAAATCCATGTGGGGCTGGATCCTAGGAGCTTGAGATCATGACTTGATGGAAACCAAGACTGATGCTTGAAGGACTGCACCACTCAGGTGCCCCAGTAAATTCATTTCTTTTTTCTTTATTTTTATTGGAGTTTGATTTGCCAACATATAGTATAATACCCAGTGTTCATCCCATTAAGTGCCCCCCTCAGTGCTCATTACCTAGTTACCCCATCCCCCGCCACCCACCTCCTTTTCCACTACCGATGTTCGTTTCCTAGAGTTAGGAGTCTCTCATGTTTTGTTACCCTCTCTGATTTTTCCCACTCATTTTCTCTCCTTTCCCCTATAATCCCTTTCATCATTTTTTATGCTTCCCATATGAGTGACATTTCTTATTTAAGTTAAAGAGTCCAGGTTTCTGGCTGATAGGAAAATTGGGTCCCTGGAGTGAATTTCAGGCAAGTGGCCCTGAGGGACACTGGGTTAATCTGAACTGGGTTATCAGCACACTTGGGGCTGATGGCAGTGCAAATGCAGCTGTATTAAGAGTAAAGGAAATAGCAGTTCATGCTATGTAAGGATGAAACAGCTCATTGCTTTAGCACCTATTGATACAGGAATAAACAGTCCTTTGTGGGGAGGGTCTTAAGGGAGCCAAGAACCTTTGGTGTCTAATTAGCATAAAGATGTTGAGGGATTCTGCCTATGTTGCTACACTGGCAGAGATTAGTGATTCTTGGAAAATTAGCTCAGAAGAGAGGAGAAGTCTCCAGTTTTGAAAGGTAAAATTTTTTAAAAAGATTTTATTTGTTTATTCACGAGAGACTCAGAGAGAGAGAGAGAGAGGCAGAGACACAGGCAGAGGGAGAAGCAGGCTCCATGCAGGGAGGCCACCGTGGGACTCAATCCAGGGTCTCCAGGATCAGGCCCTGGGCTGAAGGCGTCGCTAAACTGCTGAGCCACCCGGGCTGCCCTGAAACGTAAATTCTATTTCCATATTCCATTCTGTGAGAACTACTGAAAAATCATCACTTCAATAGAGAGCAGTTAATAGAATATATCTTAGCCTGCCTGGAGTCTTTCTTTTTTTTTTTTTTTTTAAGATTTTATTTATTTATTCATGATAGACACACAGAGAGAGAGAGAGAGAGAGAGAGAGACAGAGAGACAGAGAGGCAGAGAGGCAGAGACACAGGCAGAGGGAGAAGCAGGCTCCATGCAGGGAGTCCGACGTAGGACTCTATCCCAGGATTCCAGGATCATGCCCTGGGATGAAGGCAGGCGCTCAAACCGCTGAGCCACCCAGGCTGCCCTGCCTGGAGTCTTTCAAGGAAGATGTTTTTTTTTTTTTCCCCTTCAAACTACAGGTAGTTACCTATTTATTAGTATGTCATGAAATCAGTTTAATCCGTTTGAAAATTTTTAGTGAAATAAAATGCAGTAAAATAGAATAAAACCAAAAAAGAAAATGAGTGAATGTACATTACATATTAAAAGTAGGAAAAGCAGGGATCCCTGGGTGGCTCAGCAGTTTAGCACCTGCCTTTGGCCCAGGGCACGATCCTGGAGTCCTGGGATGGAGTCCCGCATCGGGTCCTGGCATGGAGCCTGCTTCTCCCTCCACCTGTGTCTCTGCCTCTCTCTCTCTCTGCCTATCATAAATAAATAAATAAATCTTTTAAAAAATAAAAAAAATAATAAAAGTAGGAAAAGCATTACTTTTGGCAATGTGTGTTTCAGTTACATATGTACATGATATGAGTATTTCTGAGTACTTATATTTGCCTGTGTCAGGTTGTGATGAAAGATGTGCTTCTAACAGGATCTTGGCCAAAACCTTAAAAATCTTAATGGAGCAGCAGGGGTAGAGATAAAATGGAGTCAGGAGATTTTTAACATTGCTGTTAAAACCTTTAATAATGATGCTTATGTGCTATCAAAAATTTTAAATATGTATTTTCCTTATCATATGTACTTTCCTTATCAGATAAGAAGTTGGATTAATCCATGTAATGCTTCCCCAGGACAGGAGAAAGAATTAGAAGAATTCAAGTTAAGGCAACATTGCTTTTTTTCTTTTTTTCTTAAGGTTTTATTTATTTATTCATGAGAGACAGGGAGAGAGAGGCAGAGACACGAGCAGAGGGATAAGCATGCTCCATTCAGGGAGCCCGACGTGGGACTCGATCCCAGGACCCCAGGATCACAACCTGAGCCAAAGGCAGATGTGTTCAACAGCTGAGCCACCCAGGCATCCCACTAGGGCAACATTGTCCAGGAGAAACAACCCATAAACAAATGTCTGACAGAAGAGTTGCTCTTCATAAGTGACCATGGCCCAATAAGAGCTATTAAAATATTATAATTAATATGGCATATGTATTATTTTCAAACCTTCATTGGGAAACTTGAAACACTCTATAGGAAGGTTTTTATTATAAAACTAGGGAACAATTTCTTAACTAGACTGTTCACTTAGACTATAGAAGCAATTACTAAAATGTTTCTAAATATTAAATTTAACTTTCTGTAGTAGGTAGGAAGATCCCTCAAAGATCTTTATGCAATCTTTGCAGTGTGTGAATATATAATACTAAAAAGCAAAAACATTTGTATTTAGGATCATCTGCCTTAGTTTTGAAAGATTGTCCTGAGTTATCAAATATGGTACAGTCTTACCACATGAGCTCTTAAAAGCAGAAAATTTTCTCCAGCTGGAGGCAGAAAAAAGGCAGCAGAGGAGAAATGAGAGATTAGAGGTGACATTAGTGCTGTTGCTGGTTTAAGGAAGGGACAAAGTGACAAGAAAAGCAGGTGGCCAAAAATAGCTGAAAGAAGCTGGCAGCCCCTGCTGGCAATCCGCAAGGAAATGGGGAGCTCAGTACAACGTACTTCCTACTACCACAAGGAAATGGGGAACCACAAGGAATAATTGAAGCTTGCGTACAACCTGCAGGAGCCAGAAGAAAAATCCTCGAGGGCCTCCAGATAAGAGCTCTGGCCATGGACACCTTGACTTTGGCCCTCGGAGGCCCTGAGTAGAGGACCAGCTGCATCTTGATAGAATCCTAACTCTATGGGACTGTGTGGTTTTAAACTGTCAACTTTGTGGTAATTTGTTATGGTGGCAATGGAAAACTAATACACATTTTTAGCTAAAATGTTTATTCTCCATACACTAAAGTGATTGCAGAACTACATAGTGACAGCTACTCAATGAAAATAAATATTGTTCTGACAAGACTTTTTTCAGTCTTTGTAGTACTCCAAAAGTGAGTTGGACTTTGCTATAAGTAATCAATGGCGTTATATGGAAATGCTAAGACTAATATTTTGTGCTTAAAACTTTTAAAGTGATGAATAATTGAATATTTGCTCCTTGGTGATTTCTTTCTTTGATGATTGTGGGAAATTTTTTCCACTTTAAAAAATGGCCAATCTGGAAACATTGATTTCTTGTAAAATGAATTATTTTTGAGATATTTCTTAATGCTGGGCAAGCATGGAAAAAAGGATCATCTATAATGAAGAGTAAGCACACAAAATAGTTTTTTTCTGAGTCATTCATTTTAAGGTTGCATGAGATAATAAGAGCAAAGAAGAAAAATTTGCAGTGGCTTTTTTTCAATATGTGCTTTGACCTTAAAAATGTTTAATACCATGCTTTCCAGCTTAATAGGAAATTTATAAATACATATCTTTTTTTCTGGCTCAGTTAACTTTTTTCCCTGCTATAAATTAATATATTTTCTTTTTCCTGTGCTTAAAATGAAAGAAGTAGCATTTAAATAAGATATAAAAAAATAAGTGTGCATTTCTTACAGAAAAACTCTTATGTATCACAAGGGCTTATTTTAATCTTTACTCATGTCCTCATTGAACACAAAGTACAGAAATACCCTAAATTTTTCATCTGAGTTCTCAAACCTTCAGATTTGCTATGATCCTTTATGTTCAGTATTCATTCTTTCCTTTGTCTATATAGAGAAATGTGTGCACACACATGCAATACACACACATCTGTGCACACATGCATAGTTACAGAAACTAGTTACTATGATTTTGAGAAAAGGAAAAATTTCCTTTGGATCTCATGAAAGAAATAGGTGAAAAGTGGGCTGGAGTGCAACACAGGAGAAAAGCAGACTAGGAGCCTGGTGGAAGCTGTGCTCAGAGATTGGGAGTGGATAAAAGGTGAGTTGAACCTGATGGATCCTCCAGCCCTGCATCCCAAGCTTTGAGGCATTTTTGAAATATCTGCATCGTTTTTAATAATAAATAGAAATTTAGGTTGAGAAATAGGCCAAACTAATTTGGGAAAATGAGAAAGTGGTTAGCTTTTCCACCTACATTAAGGTACTGCCTGGAGCCCCATGATGTAGGAAAAAAAAAATCCTTAAAAATGTGTAAGTGGATTGAAACTAGGTATATATGTCACTTAAATATAAGAGAATTGAAAAGAATGACTTTTTTTTAGGTCTGTGGTTATTTTTGACAATGTATGACAAAATAATTTAATCCACAATATTTATTTAATGTGTTTCCTTCTTATTTAGTCTGAGATCTACTTTTGACCTTTATATATCCCTTATTTCCTGTTTGCATATTTGAATTACCTATCTTATAGCTTATTCATGTTTTGGAGCTAATAAATGTTACATGTAAGTAATATGCATGTAACAATGAATTAATATACAATTGGGAGCATTTGATACATTTTTTAATCTTTAGAATATTTGATATATTCAAGTAAAACAATTTTCTCTTCTAAAATCAATAAAAAGTCAAAAACATAGAAATGCAATGCTTGCATGCAAAATACCTATAAGTATAAATATAAGAAATTGGTAACAAAAAGAAAATCATAATTAGTATAAACAATGAATTATGTACACTCCAAACCACTCTGCTGAGTGACTGACAGAAAAAATGATTTCTTCTCATCACAATGTATTGTTAAAGGCAATGCCGTTATAAAGACTGAAACCACAGGGGCACAATGTCAAAAAATGGCTTTGTCTAAACCCTAGCATCATTTCTCACAGGCTGATACTCTTGGGCAGAAGGGTCAGTGGCTGAATGTATCATCCTCTAGTCATCCTGCAAGAAGGCATGCTTGGGCCAGGACTCAGATGAATGTACTGTCAGGCTTTGTTCCTTGTAAAGGATCTCATCCTCAGCTTTCCCATTTATATGGGGTGAGCTTGATATTAGCCCTACCAGTAAAGAACAATTTTTTTTTTCTTGGATCCAACTGTTTACAGAGATGCTGGGAACAAGTTTCTGAGACCAAGCTGGAATTTTGTGTAACACCTCCCCTTGATTCTGTGGAAAACAGAGTTCAGGGCAGCTAATCTTAATGGATGGAAATCTCACTTCCTATTTTTATGTTTTCCAGGTAATCTGAAGAGAACTCCCTGAAACATTTGCCGTGTACAACTCTACTTTCCCATATGTAGGACAATGTAGGTTTCTTTTTGCTTCAGTAAAGATCCAGCCAGCTGGGACACAGTTGTATGGAAGTGCTGACATATCCAACCTGTGGTTTTCATTAGAGTGTGAGGATCTACATCTACCTAGAAAATAAGATAAAATATAAAGATTTACACAAGAGATTTTTATAAACAACACTCCCAAAGTACATTTAATTGGCCAAACATCACTCATATGCTTACGCTTCACAGCAAGGAAGGTGTAGCTAGTTTGTCTAAGGAAACGGACATGGGTTCAGTGAATAACTAGACAGTTTGTGCTACAGTGTAAGTAAGATATCCCTTACAAAGTTGTTTTATTTCCTTCTCAGATTATTCTCATTTCAAATTGGCTGTCATGACATTTCCTTGAAGAATAACAGTGTCTTACCCAACAGAATTTCTTTAATCTACATGCTGGAAAGTGGTAAATATGAGTGATGGTGTTACTTGTTGTGAAGAAGTGTTTGCACATGTAACACTTGATTTGCATATGGTGTTCTTTGAAACTAAAACAGTTAGTACAGATCTTTTTATCTCCTAAAGATTAGCGTTTCAAGTTAAATTCAAATTATGGAATATTTTATATAATTATCTTCAAAAGCCACATTAGTATGAAAAGCAAATTTCAGCTGATAGTTCTTTGGGTACACCCCCCCTTAAACCTACTCTGTATAAGAAATGACACACACAAAATTTTACTTTAGAGCCTAAAACCTTTAGAAAGACTTTTGCTTTTAAATAATATGCAGTCTTTGAAATAATAAAAATCATGCAATCATGCTGCGATATTTTATAATGCTACTTAATGGCAACAAAAGTACAATTTAAAAAGAAAAACATAAGGAGAAATACGCTAACAACTAACAATAATATATAAGAAATCAAGAAAGAAGTTAATCTTAAATTTAATTATATAGAGTACTTGATAAAGTTCATATACTGTCAGTTATCTACTTAAATTTGCATCATAATATTCCTTAGTGATCAAAAATTATTTCCAAAACTTATTACTTTTTTTAGAAATATGGGGGTTTTAATTTTGATGGGTAAGATGGTTACTTGTAATTTAAGAGAAATTTAAAGAGACATGCACTTCAATATTCTAAAAGGTAAAAGGGATAACAGAGAAGTTTTGCCACTTGAAATCTCTGCTTTAAAATGACTAAAATGCTAATATTATGGATTTTAAAATGCAATAAAAATTATTAAATATGCCAAGAAGTAGGACAATGTAATTCATGATGTGGAGGGAGTCAGTCAAATTAAAATGACCAAGAATAACACAAATGTTGAAATTAGTGTAAAGGACAATAAAAGTTCTTATAATAGTATTCCGTATGTTCAAAAGTTTGAGACATTTATTTTTTTTTATTTTTATTTATTTATTCATGAGAGACACACAGAGAGAGAGGTAGAGACATGGGCAGAGGAAGAAGTCAGCTCCATGCAGGCAGTCTGATGTGGGACTCAAACCCAGGATCCCGGCCGGGATCACACCCTGAGCTGAAGGCAGTTGCTCAACCGTTGAGCCACCCACGCATCCCGAGACATTTTCAAGTTTTAAAAACAAACTTATTCTCAGACCATACTTTTCTTCTATACCAAACCTAGAACCTGAAATCTGTCTTGATGGTCTAGAAACATTTTATTCAAAGTCTATGCTCACAGGAGAATATTGGTGTCAATATTTTTACACTTAATCTGAAACAATCTAAATAAGATAGGTGCAAATATGATAAATATATAGTTTACCTTGATACTCTGGTTATCAAATAAATTGAATTTTATTCTCTAATTCCTAATACAAATTTAAAATAGAATATTACATAACCTTCATAAATGTGAACAATAAATGCATCAAAATGAAATCATTACTGGCATAATACCATGCTGTTTCTTCTGTGTCACATGTGATTTTTCTGTGTCACATGTAACATATTACATTTTATTGATTGTAAAATATTTTCAATTCTCGAAAAGTTTTTTTTCACACTTATTTTGGTATCACATATGGCCGAAAATAAATAGTCCTCTTATAGCTGGATAGACCTCCAATTTCTAGAGGGGCTGTATTACCACTGCTCTTATAAATGTGAGGTTCATTATTTCAGGGAATGCAAAAACCCTTCTGTCCATGTTAATAATCTCCAATGATGGTTGCTGATAAATACTTCCTAACTCCACTCATCAGGTTGTAATACATTATTAAGAAAACAACTTTAAAATATGTTGATTCCAAGAACACATAGAACTTTCTCAAATAGCTCATTCGTTTTTAGTATGAAAGTTCTACAGTAGAATTCAAAAATGTTGTAAATATAAGAAAAAATAATTATTTTTTATTTTTAAATTTCTAATATTTTCACAAGTTTTTTTGGTATTAGATCAGTTTTGTAGATCCTTAAGAAATTAAAAAAAAATCAGTGACTGCCAGTGGATCATACTACCTCTTCTGTGAGGATTAGGAATGGGAGCTCAGGAAGGTGAGGTGATGCATACAGAGCACTACTTTTCAAACTGTGCTTCAGGATTGTCTGGGGGATCCTGTTATACATTCAAATGTCGATTGCACTCCAGTCCTACTCACACAATCCCTGACAATGAATCTAGCATGAATAATTTTAACCAGCTTCTTAGGCAATTCTAAATTACTTAGGCTGTATCACTGGCCTAGATATTAAAAAAAAAAATCAATTCTAGGACTGAAGCTGCATATACATCAAGTAAAATATAAACCAATTGTGCTTAAAGAATGTCTTGACATTTTGAATGTAAACACTAGAATTTTCTAGAAATAAAGTTCCCATAGTTCAACATACTTCTGCTTAATATTGAGCTCTGTTAGAGTATTATCCTAAGTGAAATAAGTTAGATGGAGAGAGAGAAATACCAAATAATTTCACTCATATATGGAATTTAAGAAAAAACAAACAAACAAACAGATGAACATAGGGAGAAAAACAAGAGAGGCAAACCACTCTTAACTACAGAGAACAAACCGAGGGTTGATCAGGGGAGGTGACTAAATGGGTGATGGGTATTAAGGAGGGTATTTGTTATGAGCACTGGGTGTTGTATGAAAGTGATGAATCAGTAAATTGTACACCTGAAACCAATATTACACTGTATGTTAACTAACTGTAATTTAAATAAAAACCTGAAAAAGAAAAAAACCCTGAGCTTTTGAATTTGTTTATGCAAACTAAAATGCTCTGCTTTCAGGTATCATTGTACACATCTGGAGATTTTATGAGTATCATATGTTCTTTTCCTGTTTCAGTCATGAAGGTACAGACACTTAGAGTAAATGTATTTTCAGAATTATATGGCTGGTAAATGATATGCTAAAGATTTGCATTTACAATATTTGATTTTACTTGTAATATTTTATTTAGTGTTACATCTTATCACATCATAATCAGGTGAGAAAAAAATAATTATCTTTTGAGGTAACAAAAATTAAAAATAAAATTTTAATTTTTAGTTTTGGTGAGGGCTGTGAGTGCAGTGAGTGAGTGAGTGAGTGCACTTTGAGATGTTATAGCTACCCATAGTGAATTATTTGAGGCACCTACTATCTGAATGAGACATTATTCTATTCCTCTATGCCTCGGTGTCACTTAGAGTGACTTACCATTTAGGGGAATAATAACAACCCATCAAGGAAATATAAGCTTTACAAAAGATTTCCAGAAAGGAAAAAATGCATAAAGATTAAGATACCTGTTCAGCATGCAGTCTATTCTTTAGTATTAAAATTGCAAATTAGAAAACTCTATGATAATATGTAAGAATAAAATGGGTATAATTTGATAAATAATGCTCTATAATAGAGATGTACTCACTAGAAATGAGTACTTCACACTGAAGTGTGTATAGAATGGAATCAACAATCAAATTGTGTCAAAAAGTGAAGAGGAATCATGGGCTGTAAAAAATAGACCTGGTGAAATGTCTGATGAAGCCACCCTGTGAATAAAATGAAAGGAAGGACAGGGCCAGCACCTCAGGAGGAAAATAATAACAATAGAAGAGAAGTCATGATAATATCAGTGGAACTATTTACAATCAAGCTATATGAGAAAATGAAGGAAAATAGTTGAGAGTATCTTTTGATTTGCTGAGAGAACCTCTCCCATGGGCACTCTAGTGTAATATAAACTTATTGGTAATATTATCAAAATAATGTATTTGTTTTGGTTAATGCAAAGTTGGAGAGAAGTAAGAGTCTTGTCATAGTATGGCTGATTTAATGATATTAGTAACTTTATGTAAGCTATTTTTATGGCTAATTCTTTTGTATCCAAACATGAACAGAAATAACAAGCAAAACAGGTCTCTCTTCTGTCCGATGTGTGTGTGTGTGTGAAAATATGAGAAAAGAATGCTCGTTTTCTTTCACTTAATAAATGCACAAAAAGTTATAATTGAAACTAACATCCAACCCACACCTTGACATTATGTCACAGTGAACAACAAAATAATCATAGTGGTGAAAAGAGGTAACAGGAGAGATATTAACTGAATTCGAACATAGAGATTCTCCATGTGATCTTGTATTTCCTGTATAGAGAAAATCCTTTGTCTTTTGAGATTAAGTTCTATCTATTTTTGTTCTGCTTTATGTATACTTTGTTTTGTTTTGCTTTTAAGATGATGAATCACTGCAAATATTTACTCTGAATTTTTTCAAAGGATGATTCCTTGTGAAAATAGTGGGATGAGTAAGACCTTCTCTGTGATAAACATCATATGCATGATACTTTGCATCACACTTTTTCTTACCCGCAACAAAAACCTGAAATGTTCAGTCAACGAAAGTGTTAGTAATGATATTCTATGTCAATTTACCATTTCTACCAGCAAACTTCGTTATAAAAGAGAAAGTGAAAGTAAGAAAGATGAACTCACACACAAACACAAACAAATGAAAAGATTGAGATATAGTGAGCTTATCTAAAACCAGGTATAGGGATCCCTGGGTGGCGCAGGGGCTTGGCGCCTGCCTTTGGCCCAGGGCGCGATCCGGGAGACCCTGGATCGAATCCCACGTCGGGCTCCTGGTGCATGGAGCCTGCTTCTCCCTCTGCCTGTGTCTCTGCCTCTCTCTCTCTCTCTGTGTGACTATCATAAATAAATAAAAATTAAAAAGAAAAAAATAAAATAAAACCAGGTATATTTGACCAGATTCTGAGAAATAAAGATAGAAAATTGATCTTGCAAATAACAAATATATATATATAGTATTTATAATATATTTTATAAGTAATTATGTATAATTATAATTATGAACAGATGCATAATATGACATTCTAAAAGATACCATACATTTTTTTACATTGCTTTTTAGAGACAAAACAATCTTAAAGATTGGACATATTGTGCCCCTCGAAAAGTTGGCTGTAACTGAAACCCAATCTCAATCTCATTCCCTTCTTCCCAATATACTACAGAGAATAATTTCTAAATTCTAATATCCATCCATAATTATATAGCTTTGTGGATACTGATTTAACTTTCTAGAAAAACATCCATCATTTATTTTCCTTTCAAACATCTACTCACCTCTCCAGACTTAGATAATCTGTTATTCCTTTTTCACAATCAGCTTCCACAACCAGAATTTATGTTAAGTGTATTTACTCTAATGAAAGAAAAACACAAAATAATACAAAACATAATGTTTGCCAATAACACATTTTAAATTTCTCATTCTCCACTGCCTCTACATTCAACTCTATTCCTTTCTCCTCCTGCCTCATCATCAGCTTACTTAATCAATTGCTTTGTTCCAGTTAAGCTAATTTTATTCAATGTTCAGGGCATTTCATGGTCTTTATTGCCTCTAATTTATCTCACACAGCTATTATTTCTGCTTCAAACTCCTTTTTCTTTTAAATCTATCCACATTGATTCCTCTACCTCTTATCTTATCATCTACTTCTTAGCATAAATGTCCATTTTCTCCAGGAAGTATTAGTATATTCTCCTTCCTCTTACATAATTCTGAAAAAAATCATAATTACTTGTCTCAGTGACTAATGTCCCCAACTAGACTCTTAACTCTTGCAAAATAATGTCTTCCATATTATGTACTGACTTCCTCGCACAATGCCTGACCCAATTATATTTGCTAACTACGTCTTATAGAAAGCCTTCCAGATACACATACGTCAGTTCACTAATGCAAAAATGATCTATGAGGAGCACCTGGATGGCCCAGTGGTTGAGCATCTGCCTTTGGCTCAGGTCGTGATCCCTCAGTCCTAGGATGGAGTTCCATACCAGACCTCCCTGGAGGGAGCCTGCTTCTCCCTCTGCCTGTGTCTCTGCCTGTCTTTGTGTGTCTCTCATGAATAGATAAAATCTTTAAAAAAAAGTGACCTATGAAATTAAATAACAGAAGCATTTGGTTGAAAAGTATTTTAGTAAATCATTTACATGTATATGTCTTAGAATAATACTGCCTGGTTTTGGATCCTAGGTCCACTATATATACAATTTAATGTTCAGCAACTTATTTATTTTACCTGTTTCTCTTCCACCATCTGTAAAATGGTATAATTATAGTATCAACATTGTGAGGATATTGATTTTATTATTTTAAAGATTTTATGTATGTATGTATGTATGTATCTATGTATGTATTTGAGAGCACGAACATGTGCATAGGTGAGCAAAGGGAGAGACATAGTCAGAGGGAGAGAGAATCTTCAGCAGACTCTGTACCTAGCATGGAAGCCCTACCTAGGGCTCACTCCCATGATATCCTGAGGTCATGACTTGAGCCAAAACCAAGAGTTGGAAGCCTAAATGAGTAAGCCATCAAGGCACTCCTCAACATCATAAGGATATTTTAAAGATTAAAATGAGATAGTACATGAGATAACCACTTAGAAAAAAAGTCTGTAGAAACATAAAATGGTAAATATTATGATTATATACTAACCAATAAAATGGGCATAAAAAGATTTAAAATTACAGTTCTACTAAGTTTTCTGGAGCTCAAAATTAAATAAAGGAAAAAGAGGTACATGAAAAAATCTTATATAAGCAATATTACAGTACTACACAAAATATATAAATTACATTCTATATAAAATTAAAACAAGGGCATCTGGGTGGCTCAATTGGTTAAGCGTCTCCCTTTGGCTCAGGTCATGATCTCAGGGTCCTGGGATTGAGCCCTGCCTTGGGCTCCCTGCTCAGTGGGGAATCTGCTTCTCCCTCTCCCTATCCTTCTGTGTGTTCCTTGTCACTCTCTCTCCTTCTAAATGAGTAAATAAATATTTTTTAAAAAGAAAAAAGAAAAGATGAGAGGAATTCAAGAAGATGCTTTGGACATGACAGAGTCAGCACATTTTCAAAAAAGTATATACATAACAAATTTTATATGTTGATTATGCCTCAAAAAATTGAAATTGGAAGAAAAAAATAAATAAAAAATGTCTAACATATTTGTGGAAGTGGAATTATAAGTAAAGTGACATGCTTAAATTAAGACCAGGATCCCATAAAAGTCCATGTAATACTCAAAGGAGGCAGAGTCCACACATAGTGAACTGGGTACAGAGTGGATGGATGGAGACACATCTGAAGTTTAATCTGGATAGATAAGAACAAACTGTAGACTGTAGGCTTACAATTCTAGGCTGAGGAATGAAGCTTTCATTCTGGATTTCATAGTATGTCTATAAAATTTCGATCAAGCAGATAACATATTCCATTACATATCTATAATTCATAAATATTACAATAGAAAAATTAGTAAGAAAATTTATTAAAATGACATTTGATGTATTATTATTCTAAGTAATTCTTGTTACTCTTTTCACCATTAACATAGATTTGAATCTGATTATTTGGCTAGAGAGCAGAGGAATGTAACCTAGAAAAAAAGCAGTTCAATTTGGTTAAGAAATGTGATGATTAATAATAACATTTTTGATTTACAGAACTTTTGCTTTTTCTCCCAACAAGCAAAGACTACAGAATTTAATGCAAGCATGATGGACTAGATTATAAAATTCAAAACTTTTTATAATTAAGTATAGGTGTGCTCCAAGAGTAGAGAAGGGAAGATGTGCTCTAAGAGTTTTCCTACCATGAGAGCAATGAACTCATTAAACCACAAGATTTGGAGATGATGAGACTTATGTTAGGATGTCATCTGTATCCCTGAGGAGTTACTCAATTATCTAGACATTTGAGCTTTCTGCGGTGCAAGTCAATAGCCAGAATTTGAATATGGGCCATGTGTTCTGCTGTGGGATCACGTGCTTCTCTAATCCCAGGCTGGCAAGTGGTGTTAAAGGCTCCAGACATCCCTGGGCCTTACAGAGGCAGGTAGAGACATGTTTGAGAGGCCAGTGTGCAGGAGGATGTTTGGGTTTCAAATGATCAGGGCACAGATTAAAAGATCCTTATGACTCCAGCATGTGGCAGTTTTGGGTTCCTCTACAGAACCAAAATCAAGTAAGACAAGCACCACGTATGAAGCACCAAGTATGAAGTCTAGTAAAAAACGTGATATGAGGCAATACAGAAAGGTTTGAAAACTTCAGTGTCCAAATGTAACCCAAGTAAAAATGAAGGGCACAGGTATTTTTGGAAAATAATTATGTCTAAAAACAGAAGAAACAGACTAGCAGTAGTAAATTTTTGTTTGTTTGTTTTCCTGGAAAAATTGGGGTCTCACATATAAGTTTATCATTATTATTATTCATACATATGTACATTTATTTATTTTTATAATTTGGTGAATTTTTTCAGCTTTATTGAGATAATATATATATATATATATATATATATATATATATTAACATTCTGTAAGTTTAACGTTTACAAAGTGTTGATTTGTTGCATTTACGTATTGCAAAATGATTACCACCAAGAGTTAGCTAACATCTGTATCATGACCCATCATTACCATTTCTCTTCTGTGGGGAGAATATTTAAGATCTACTTTAACCAACTTTCAAGTATATAATGCAATATTATTAAATATAATTACTATATTATCACTAAATCTCTAATATTTACTCATCTTCTAACTGGATGTTTGTGCTCTGTGACCAACATCTCCCCCTTTTCCCTCACCCTCCACCTCTGGTAACCACCAAGTTCTCTGATATATATTTAGGGGAAGTTTCATTTATATATAACTGAGTTGTAAGGTATAGATTGTAAGCCTGTGATGTAATATCATAGTGACCATCTGTAGACTATATTGACCATATGTAGTAATGGGGAACAATGAAAATCTAACAACTTCCCCTGCTTATCCTGGCAGTCTAGTTGGAAATTTCTCCTGTTACAAACTAGTGAAGTTGCCTTAGTCTGAAATGCTGGTAGGGAAGGGATCACAAAGGGGTTACAAATGGGATAGGGCACCTTGGTGTTTGTAGGAGGTCAGAAGACTAGAGGATTCTATATACAATATTGTACCATTAAGGAGGATACAGCATCCTTATTTTTTTTTTTTGTTTACATTGGTAAGGAAAGACTTTATTCGAAAAAAAAAACATATTAAGTTTTTATTTAACTTCCAGTTAGTTAATATATAGTGTAATATTGGTTTCAGGTATACAATATAGTGATTCAACACTTCCACATCCTTGCTTTTTGAATTAACTCAAACTATTTTTTTAATTTTATTTTTTATTTTTTATTTATGATAGTCACAGAGAGAGAGAGAGAGAGAGAGAGAGAGAGAGGCAGAGACACAGGCAGAGGGAGAAGCAGGCTCCATGCACCGGGAGCCCGACGTGGGACTCGATCCCCGGTCTCCAGGATCGCGCCCTGGGCCAAAGGCAGGTGCCAAACCGCTGCGCCACCCAGGGATCCCCAAATTATTATTATTATTATTATTTTTACAGAGAATAAGATCCTCTTGTTTGTTTAAATTAAATTTTACCTTTTTATCTTCTTTTCAAGTTTTTCAAGTTTTTTATTTAACTTTCAAATAGTTAACATAATACATAATATTAGTTTCAGGTATACAATATAGCAATTCAACACTTGCATACAACACCTGCTGCTCATCATATTACCTGCACTCTTTAATCTCCATCATCTATTTCATCCTTCCCCCACCCACTTCCCCTTTGATAACCATATGTTTAATCTCTACAGTTGAGTCTGTTTCTTGGTTTGCCTCTTACTCATTCTCTCTTTTGTGTTTTTGTTTGTTTATTTTACTTTATGCTTGTTTGTTTTGTTTCTTAAATTCCACATATGAGTGAAATCATATGGTATTTGTGTTTCTCTGAATGGCTTATTTTGCTTAGCATAATACTTTCTAGCTCCATCCTCATCATTGCAAATGATAAGACTTCATTCTTTTTTATGTCTGAGTAATATTCTTTTGTATATATACCACATCTTTTTTTTAAAAAAAGATTTTATTTATTTATTTATGAGAGATACAGAGAGAGAGGCAGAGGGAGAAGCAGGGTCCCTGTGAGTAGTCTGATGCAGGATTTGATTCCAGGATCCTGGGATCATACTCTGAGCCAAAGACAGACACTCAACCACTGAGCCACCTAGGTGTCCGTATATCAGATCTTAATCCATTCATCAGGTGATGGACATTTGAGCTGTTTCCATAATTTGGCTATTGTAGATAATGCTTCTACAAACATTCAAATGCATGTATCTCTTTAAATTATTAGTATTTTTGTATTACTTGAGTAAATACCTAGCAAAAGATGCTAAATAGTCAAAGCAACCTTGGAAAAGAAAAGTAAAGCTGGAGGCATCACAATTCCAGACTTCAAGCTATATTACAAAGCTGTAATCATTAAGACAGTAGGGTACTGGCACAAAAAAAACAGATACATAGATCAATGGAACAGAATAGAAAATCCAGAGAATGACCCACAACTCTATGGTCAATTGCTTTTCTACAATGCAGGGAAGAATACCAAATGGAAAAAAAGTCTCTTCAACAAATGGTGTGGAATGGGGCAGCAACATGCAAAAGAGTAACACTGGATCTGTTCCTTACTCCACACACAAATGAATGAAATACCTAAATGTGAGACAGGAAACCATTCAAATCCTGGAGGACACAGGCAATAGCCTGTTCCACTTTGGCTGTAGCAACTTCTTACTAAATATATCTACTGAGGCAAGGGAAACAAAAGCAAAAATAAACAGTTGGTTCTTCATCAAGATCAAAAGCTTCTGATAGTGAAGGAAACAATCAACAAAACTGAAAGGTGGCCTAAGAATGGGGGAAGATATTTGCAAATGTTATATTTGGTAAAGGGTTCATATCCAGAATATATAAGGAACTTATAAAATTCAAGACCTCAAAAATGAATAATCCAATTACAAATGTTCAAAAGACGTGAATAGACATTTTTCCATAGAAGACTTACAGATGGCCAACAGATACATGAAACGATGCTCAAAATCACTCATCATCAGGGAAATGCAAATCAAAACTACCATGAGATGTCACCTCACACCTGTCAGAATGGCTAAGGTCAACAACACAAGAAACAACAGGTGTTAACAAAGATATGGAAAAAGGAGAACACCCCTGAACTGTTGGTGGAAATGCAAACTGGTGCAGCCACTCTGGAAAAGAGTATGGAGGTTCCTCAGAAAGTTAAAAATAAAAATACCCTATGATCCAGCAATTTAACTACTAGGTATTTACCCAGAATATTATATCCTTTTTATGCCCCCATGTGCCTGTGTGGTCATGAAATCTCATTTATCTTCTATCTATGTTCATAGTATCCATTTATGAACTTCATGACAACATTTTCTCAGAAGTCGATATTAGCACTCTATGCTGCAAAACTCCCCAATAACTTTTAAATTCAATAGCTTATACTGTTATTTAGGTCAAAACATCTATATTACTCCAGATAAAAACATTTCCACTCATTGTATTCTAACACTGTATTCTTTTGTGTTAGAATTATGTATATAATGAACTAGATACCAATCTTTTTCTAAGTTATGGATCTGTCTTAATGGTCTAAATTGCCCTGTAGAAGACCTCATCCTTCTCAAAACACGCAAATGCATTTAACTACCTGTATTAAATAATTATATTTTGAAAACATTATAAAATTAAATTTGAATTTAAAATTAAAAATAGGGATGCCTAGGTGGCTCAGTGGTTAAGCATCTGTCTTTGGCTTAGGGCATGATCCTGGAGTCCTGGGATCAAGTCCCACATCAGGCTTCTGCATGGAGCCTGCTTCTCCCTCTGCCTATGTCTCTGTCTCTCTCTCTCTGTGTCTCACATGAATAAATAACTAAAATCTTTTTTAAAAATAAAAATAAAATGCAATTATGTGCTTTGCATTCTCATACGCATTTACATTTGGAATAGGCTCTATAGACCACAGAAATTATATTTTGTAATGAAAAATATATTGAAGGCTGGGAAAGCTTTAACATATTTAATAATCAGTACCAAAAAATGCAAACTCCAGTGTGGAAAAATAAGATAAGCAAATAAAAAAGTAATTCAGTAAAGAATAAAGTACTGTAAAGCAAATTTTAAAACCCAGTCAAATTCACATCGTAAATTACTGGCAATACTTTAATAGAATGAAGATTCTCTGTCTTTCTGTCTAGATTTCTTCCCATTATATTTTATTCTCACTTGTGTAATTATTCTATCTGTTTGTGGTGGGAAGCAATAAACTCAGTACCTAGGAATGTTTACATATGATTTTTAAGTTATTTTTATTCTTTTGGAAAATTATTTTAATTCAGCAAAGAGACATTTACCAACTCTAAAGAAATGGTTGGTTCATACATATTATGCAATCTACCATAAATTCATGGAATTCAAAGGTCTATACAATTTCTTATATTATTCAAAATGATAGAATATTGTTCTATAAAGTACAGATATTAAAATAATTAACTGATTCATCTATATTTTATACATTTTTGTGTTGTATTTTCATGCTCAAAATTGTTACATTCTGATAATTATGCATTTACTCAATTTTATTATAATGCATAAACCATTCAAAATTAAATTATAATTATGTTTATTAAATGTCAATTTCATATGTCAAGTTCATCTGTTAAGTGTAAAGTACAGTGCTCTCTTTTAAAGAAGTCAGTAAATTCCATTCCATACTGATATTTTAATTCCATACATAAAATTATAACAAATGATCATCTTTAATGCAAATGCATATACATAGTAAGTTGCTGTTCTTTATTATTTTTTTATTTTTTGAGCTAGTTCTACTGTGCCAAAAAAACTTACATGTATATAAAGTCAGTATTCTCTTTTAAGAAGTAATCAATTATTTAAAATATTAGTTTGTCTATAATATACTCAAGGACTCAAAATATGATTGATAAAGAAGTTTTCAGAAAATGATACATATAATCATCTATCAAAGTTGATTCTTACATGTGATTAATTTTGAGTCTATCTTTAGGTACTTAACATCCCAAACTAACTTTAAAAAAATTATTTTAACATATATTTTTAAAAGGAACAACATTTACAATGTGTTTAGTTTATATTAGCATGCTTATTATTATAATACTTAATCCATATATGTTTTATAATTAAGAAGTATTCTAACTACCTAAACATTTATTATTCTTTCCATCTCAGAAAATTCATCTCTAATATTAGCCACTCATTATATTTAAACAATATGTTTCTAGTCATGTAATTACCCATATATTTACAAAGAGCTAGAGAGTTACACAGTTCAGAAGAAAGAGAGCTAAGAGTGGACATAGTGCTTTGGCAACCAGTAATATAAGATATCATGGAAAATCCTGTATGTCCTGGGAAAAAAATGAACATCTACAATTTTTTTAACTTACTGAAGTAGATTGAATTTAAGGAAGGAATTGAATCTTTAACTTAGAAAATTATTGATCACTAGGGCACCTGGGTGGCACAGTCGGTCACATCTCGGACACATAGTTTCAGCTCAGGTCATGATCTCAGGGTTGTGAGATCCAGCACTGTGTAGAGCTCTGTACTGAGCATAGAGTCTGATGAAATTTCTCTCCCTCTGCCCCTCCCTCTCTCTCTCTCTCTCTCTCTCTCTCAAATAAACAAATAAATCTTTCTTAAAAAGAAAACTATTGATCATTATGGAATAAATTATTAAAAAGTCATGTCCACTGGAATTTAGTGATGAGAACTAAACTTGTAAGAAGAAATGTAGAAGAGAATTCAGTTTTCCCTCCTGTAAGCTCCTCTCCAGTAAGTGCATTATTGCCCTCATTCAACTGAAGCTGGAAACTACATTCTAACATGAAAAGAGATGGAGAAAATAAGTAAATTTTGTATGTTTGAGGAATAGAAATAATACAACGTGAGGTAGTACAAAGCTGATGGAAATGATATAATGAAGAGCTCCTCATGGTTCTTTGGAATGTATTTGAAAGCATGCTATCATTCTTATCTAATTAAAATAGGATGCAGGAAATACTTACATTAGAACATTAAAAATCTTCAGCTGCTAATTTTTATAAAACACAGAATAGAAAAGTTCATATATGGCACCACTTCTGATTTTCTCTACCTTGATACATAAATAAAATTTTTATTATAATTAGAAAATTAAAGATGGAGCAAAAAACCCTATTTAAATAGTAAGACAAAAAATTTTATCAAATCAAAAGGATTCAAAACTAAAACATATATGTATATAAAACTAAACCGAGGACTGCAATCAATTTTTCCTGACAAATTCCCCAAAATGCATTGCTGATACTTACATTTTACTGGGATTTGAAATATGGTCGTAAGGAATTCAAAGTTCCAAGGGCTGCCATCAGGAGACCTGCACTGTAGGCCCAACACCATCACATAGGAGCTGTAAGCTTCAGCAAACTATATAGACTCTCAGTTCCTCTCTTGCTTTATCAAAACTAGTAATAAGTTTAGTAAGCTTGGGTTCCTGTGAGGATGGAATAGGATAATATATGTGAAGTTTTAATTTCATAATATTTTCACTTCCTTAATTTTCAATAGTAGTATTTACTTCATAGTGTCATGAAGATTCCTAAATAACTGTTAATGTAGGTTTAGTTATTATACCAACTGGCTTGTCTTGCATGATTACTCTAGTGTGGATTCTAGATTCAATGTTATATGCATTATATCATTTAACCTTCACAACAACTCTATGAGCTCAAAACCATATGTTCAATATTTAGAGTTGAAAGAACATATGTAACATTTTCCAGTTTTAATAGCTAACAAGGCTCAATTTCTAGTATACCTGAAGCAAAAGATTGTACTTTTAACTATCACTCTATATTGAGACAATATGAATGATCTAATGAGCAAGCTTATGTAGAAATATCCTCTCTGCTACACCATAAAAAATATGTCCTTCCTATATTAATCCCTAGATATTTATTATAAAGAATCTGTAAATGGGCAAGGACAATCTGTAAATAAAGAGCTGGGAGAGAAGAAATTAGATGCTAAGTGGACTTAGGGTGAATAAGCAGAGTTTGAGGCACTGATGAGTGAGGTTCAAGAAAAGGAATGTGTGGGGAATTAGGGAGAAGATTCTGAGGTCAGAAATTGGATCCCATATAACACCCTATGAAAGGATATTTCCTTGTTGTTGTTGTCTGTTAAATGCAGGTCTTTTTTTTAAAGATTTTATTTATTTATTCATGAGAGACACAAAGAGAGAGGCTGAGACATAGGCAGAGAGAGAAAAAGGCTCCCTAAGGGGAGCCTGATGTGTGACTCCATCGGGACCGAGATTACCACCTGAGCCAAAGGCAGATGCTCAACCACTGAGCCACCCAGGATTCCTAAATGGGGATTCTTAAATAAAATACACTCATGTACTGAACTGTGCTGGACAGGACTTCAAATGGATTACATTTCAGGAAGTATCTCCAGGATTTATATATTCTAAATTAGAGCACACAGCCATGGGCTAAATTAAATCATTCTTTTAGTCCTATAACCCTAAACCAGGAATATTTTTTTATTGTTTTCTTCTTCCCTTCCCTTCCTAACTTCCCTTCCTCTCTTCCCTCCTCCCTTTCTTTCCAACTTCTCTCATTCATTCCATCTAAATCAGGTATACTAGAGTGTTGCAATATTGTGGTAAATGAAGAGGATTAAGTTCATTTAAAACATGATAAGGGGGATCCCTGAGTGGCTCAGCGGTTTAGCACCTGCCTTCGGCCAGGGCGTGATCCTGGAGTCGCGGGATCAGGTCCCACATTGGGCTCCCTGCATGGAACCTACTTCTCCCTCTGCCTGTGTCTCTGTCTCTCTCTCTTTGTGTCTCTCATGAATAAATAAATAAAAAATCTTGAAAAAAATAAAATAAAATAAATAAAAAATTATAAATATTGTAGTAATGCTAAGAACACCAACCAAACAAGCAATCAGAGAGATATTACTAAAACTGGAGTTGTAATTCCTGGACGATAGTCTTTTCAAAGTTTTATGTTCTCTTCAGAGAACCAAATCAATGCAGCTCTCTGTGAATTAGCTAAATTAAACAAGTAAAATTAAAAAAAAAAGTCTTAATGAAATAGCAACTTGGAAATTAGTTTTAATTACAACTTTCACATAAGAAAACATTTTTCCTTTTGGATATTGAGGATGATAGATGCCAACCCTGAAATGAAATACTATTGCTCAGCTTTTCCAGCTGTGATTTAAAGTCTAGGTCATCTTGTGCTTACCAATCTAAAAATTCAGGATTTTAAAGCACTATTTTTTTTTTAATGTGGGCAGTGCTGCATCTGCAGTGTCTATCATACAAATTCTACAAGAAAAATCAAGGTCAGATGGGGAGGGTTGCTGCTTTGTGTGTGGAAGTTTTCCAGATTCTACCTCAAAGGACATTTCTGTACAGTATTGGGCCATTTTTCTAGAATCAGCATATGGCCAGGTGCATAGTGATTGCATTCATAGGCTAAATTCCAAGTAATAATGAAGCAACACCAAGAAAATCTATAAAATCTACTACTGTAAGTAACAGTAGAGAGGAGAATGAGAGACAGTGGTACTTAATCTGGGATTCAGGGTTCTAAGAAGGCCCCATATATGAGCTTAAAGCTTAAATCCTAGAATTTAGATGAAATTTTGTGTGGAAGTGCATCTGTGCATCTTGTGTGTGTGGGGACTTCTCCAGAAAAATATGTAATCAAATATTTTTAAAGCAATACTGGTGGCTTAAAAACACATTCTCTTTGTATAGGTTTGACATTTAGTAATAATAATCAGATTTTTTAATTTTTGAGAAGACCCAGATACTAGGTCTTATCAGATTAAAGCATGGGATCTTATCAGACTAAAAAGAAAAAAAAAAGTGAATATGTGGCAGGTGGTAAAATTTGCATTCAACATACTGTGGCAGACCTAGGGAGCTGAAATAATACAGGTACAAATTGGCCTAATGATGGTAGAGCTCTGCAGAGGCTGGGGTGAAAGCTGCGGTCAGGCAAATCATCCAGTCTCCCATCAGGTGATGTGAAGTGCAGATGCAGTTTTAGGCTGGTGGGGAGACTGAACCCTACATTTCCTTCCAGTGATTTGAAGTGAATTCTCACTGGGTCCATTACAGCCATTCCTTTATCTTCTGGTGTTTCTTAAACAGCAAGAAACATGAGTTTAACCAAAAACATTTGAAAGATTGGAATATCTTTGTGAGTGTCCAATTGCAGCAAAAGGAGAGAACTAGTGGGCTTTTTGCCTGAAAGCTCCTCTCACCTTTACACACTGAAAACATTAGGTGAATCTTAATTAGGGAAGTTTTTAATGATGAATTATTTTTCTAATGATGAAGATTGATGTTGCACTATTTCCTTGCTCAAAACATGTCCACCTTTCTACTAAGATTTGACAGAAAATTGTCTGATTTAGCTGGGATGAGTTACATATTTTGAGAAGAAAAATGAGAAAATGTAAGCAATGAAATGCAAGTAAGAGGAGATACTTAGGATACATTTAAATATTGCAAATGACTTATTGTTATGTACAAAAATAGATCAGGTTATGCGATCATATAACATTGACTGATGTGGTGGGCATATTATGAAGTTTCTCTCCATCATTAAATACAATAAGTCTAACCCCCCAAAAAATATAAGAAAGAAAAAAATCCTATAATCTCCAATCTATGTTTCTTGTTGAGTTATATATGGAGATACATCACCTGGATCACTTTTCAAAGAACCCTCTTATGTGTCAGAGAAAAATGTAGTCAAAAGTGACCAATTAGCTTAAGACCTCAATAAGCTTATGTTTAAAAAATTCAGAGAAATGGGTGAAGGGGGTCAGAAGGTATATAAACAAAGAAAAATTAAAAAATAAAAATATCTCTCAGGCTGTATTTATGTACATTCATGGGGACCTTATCACATAGTCACTTAGTAAGTATTTAATGAAAGAATAAAGAAACATCATTAAAAGAGAAGAGAACAAAAAACGTTGTAAAATAAGTGTAAGTGATAACTAAAAAAAAAAGAAAAAAAACGGCACAATATCTGGCGATTCTAACTACAGATAAATAGGAGTCATTCTTTCCCCCAAGTCACCTAACACAAGTACAGATTCTATAATAAACCCCTTCTTACTCTCTTTTATTGAGCTACCTTACTGCTCCTCATGGAGTGTGATCTCTATTGCTGCAAGTATTATTATTATTAATATTAATATATATAATTATGTATTATATAATATTATTATTACAGGTATGTTTCTGATTGTCTTTAATGAATGAAAATACACAGTTTTTTTTTTTTTTTTTTTTTTTTTTTTTGAAAATACACAGTTTTATCATAGTTTTTACGTGTTTTCCTCTTATCAAAACTTTGTGCCACCACAAAGTAAGGTCAGTAAATCCTTCCCGGAACACTTATATTACATTCATATATTCAATACAACAAAAATCACACTATATTTTAATTCTTCATTTGAATGTCTTCCTCTTCACTGGACTAAATCTATTCTTTTTTATTCTTTCATCCTCAGAAGCTACCTGCAACAGTGTAATCACTCTACACGATTTGTAACTGAATGAATGTTCTCAAATTACCTCTCAAGATTTAATGGTTATGTGCTAGAGAAAGTGTGGTAATAAAAGATTATTTTAGAGAACTGTGAGAGAATATAAGATATTTATTATTCATTAATTTTCCTGTAAGCATAGTCCATTGCTTGTACTTTTCTGAGGTTAAAATGTATATTCCCTGAGAAAATAATATTGAAAATTTTTTAAAGATTTAATTTATTTATTTGAGAGAGAGTGAGAGAAAAAGAAAGCATGGTGGGGTGGGGGGTGGAGAGGTAGAGGGAAAAGCAGATTCCTTGTTGAGCAGGGAGGCCAGCCTGATGCAGGGCTCCATCCCAGGATCTGACCTGAGCTGAAGGAAGATGCTTAACCGACTGAGCCACCCAGGTGCCCATGAATTTTAATTCTATAGTATACCCATATGGAAAGGATAATTTTTTATGTTGTATGTGTATAGGTGGACAGAAAGAGTTAGTGGAGGGAGAGACATGAAGGGAGAGAGAGAGAGAGAGAGAGAGAGAGAGAGAGAAGAGAGAGAGAGAGAGAAGTGAGTAGATAGGAAGACATTGAGACTGAAACAAAGAATTCAATAAAATACAATGACTGAGTGAATAGAAGATTGCAAAAACACAGCTGAGGGTGAAGGTTTTAATGCCATACACAGACAACATGGGAGTTTGAACAAAGGCCATAGGGAGTTAAAAGATAAGCACTACAATAAATGGATATTCTTGGGAAAGAGGAAATTTCTCTTAAGGCAAGGAATTTGGGGTGGATCCTGTAAAGAACACAAGAATATATAATTCATTTTCTTTTGGTCACCACAGAATGGATCTTCAGAGTACAAGAGAGAGGATGGAGAAGTGAAGGTCAGAATTGGGATAAATCAATGGATAACATTTAATCAATATATAAATTACAGTATTTGAAAGATCATGTCACTGGAGAATATTTTGTTTGTGGGTAGAATGGTGGAGATTAATGGAATTGTGCAATCAATGAGTGTTAATGTTTCATCTGCATAAACATACGGCCAGATAATGTTGAAGAACAGATGTGATTAACAAGCCTGCAATGTCTGCTAATGGTAGCAAATAGAATCATAATGCAAAGCATCTTTATTTTCCCTGAAGGAATTTCTCCCCAGATGGTTTAGATGAGGTTCAAAATAGATCTTAAAATTAACTCATGCTGATATAAACTGCATCACTTTTTAGGTTCTCATTTAGGTAATATCTTCTACTGCAAACCTTTACTAAGAAAAATGTTCAAATGATATGTTTTATTTTTATTTACCTTCCACTATTTCAATCTAGAAAAGTATTTAGAAAAACTAGATATTTAAGACACATTTATGTCAACACAAATGCATTACTACTAATGCTGATCTTATATATCTTGACAATTAACCTGTGAATGTTATTTTATTTTATTTTTCTCCATATTTCTAAGTTAAATAAGTTAATCTGAGAAATCAGATACCACATGATTCCAATTGTATGACATTCATGAAAAGGCAAACATAGTAAACATTAGGCTGGGTTTGGGGTTGGGGTGGGGAGAGGCGAATAAGTAAGATAGAATTTTTTAGGACAATACAGGTATTGTGTTTGATATATAATGGTGAGCAAAAGACATTGTTTTTCAAAACCCATAGAATCTTATAGCACAAAGAGTAAACCTTAATGTATGCAAATTAAAAAGAAATTAAGTAGTCAGGGGATCCCAGGAGGGAAGTCAGAAATCTTAAATGAGTTTCACAGGGTTAAAATTGAAGTGTCAGCGGGGCTTCACTCCTTCTGGAGGCTTGAGGGGAAAATCCATTCCCTTGTAGTTTTTAGCTTCTAGAAACTATCTGAATTCCTTGTTTCATGGCCTCTTTCTTGAACTTCAAAGCCAGAAGTGTAGCATCTTTCAATCACTCTCTGACTCTGACCCTTCTGCCAATCTCTTATTAGGACTCATTGTATTAGGTCCACTTTAATTATGCAGGATAATGTCCACAGACCAAAATCTTTAACTTCATCAGATTTTCAAAGCCCCTTTGCCACGTAAGATAACATATTCACAGGTGTCACAAATTATAACATGGAGATCTTGGAGGTGGCTGTTACTCTGTTTACCACAGTGAATAAAATAAGTTAAATCTGGCAAAATATTAAAATTAAATGAAGTAGAGGAATATATATTCATGGGTGTTCATGATAATATTCTTTCCAAATATTTGGAATATACAATAGTAATTATTAAGTAAATAAAAAGTTAGACTCTGGTTGTATTAGAAAACAATTCTTGGATGCTATGTATCTGCATTGTCTAGACCTTCTGAGCAAAGGGTATTGAAAGAATGCTCACATAACAGACAGCAGAGCATTAGAAACTGAAGAGAGTTTATCTAAATTGAAATAGTATCTCTAAAATATCTTCAATATAAAGAGCCACAGAGTGATTGGGAAATATAAAATCCTCTTCCTCTTATCCTTGGAAATATTTGCTTACATTCCAGGGTAATGAACTTAGCAGTGCTTTTTCCCTGTCCATCAGAGAATATATATTTAATGGGGAATCTTTCTCTTTGGAGGGAAGGTTGGACAGATATCCGTGTCACCTCCTTATGAGCTCTAGATCTTGTAATTTGGGGGATCTTTCCCTTTGGTATAACCCATTGATAAACATTTGGCTTTCATTGTGTTGTTCTTTGGGGAGATGGGAAGTAGGCAACCCACACAAGCTGTGAGATAACATTTCAAATCCTTTAGTTTCAAGGTTAGCATTTAGATATCTATCATAGTCATAGATATTATCTTTGTTGTATTTTCTTGCCATGCAATGACAACAAATAAAGATCCTCATTCTGTAATGTTATTCCACGGACTTTTTTTATTCCTCAGAATTGCATATTTTTAACTGTATATAAACAATTACATATAGAAAAACATGGTCATAAAAAGAATAAAATCTGATTAGTGTTGGGATTGTAGAATTTTATATGTTGTGTGTAGTTGCAGTCACTTTTTAGGCCATGAACTCCCAGTTTTCTATCTGCACCTAATTTTTGCTCTTCACATAAAGTTAAAAACCTCAGTGAGATTTCTGGCTTGTTAAAAAGAAGGTCAGTCAGTTCTTTTCCCAGCCAGTTACTTACAATTTAGAATATATATATTTAAAAGTGCCTCAGACATTATAAAATCTAAAAATAACGTAAAAATGGAGCTGTATTTATGCTTCAACAATAACTCTGAATAAAATATTCTTCAGCTTAACCCCAAACATGGCCAAGTTCACATTCCAATTCCTGTTTTCATTAACATTAACATTGAGTACTTTTCATGTATCTATAATTTATCTATCAATCTCTATCGATCTATTATCTATCTGTATTTATCTATCCATACTAATGTGAATATATCATTTTATCTATATTACAAAATGATCATTTTGCTTTATATTTTTAAGATTGTATTTATTTCAGAGAGAGAGCATGAGTCAGGGCGGGGTAGTTGCAGAGGGAGAAAGAGAACTAGACACTCCACTGAGTAGGAGCCCAGTGCAGGGCTCAATCCTGGGACCCTGAGATCATGACCTGAGCTGAAGGCAGATACTTAAACGACTGAGCCACTCAGGTGCCCCTAATTTTGTTTTAGTTATGTTGATATTTTGAAATGCCAAATAAAATTAGAGATTGATATTTTAGTATTTTAAAAAGAGATAAGTGACAAACTTTTTATTTATTTTATTTTATTTTATTTTATTATTTTATTTTTTTAGAGGAAGAGAAAGAGAAAGTGTGAGTGGGGAGTAGCGGAGGGAAAGAGAAAATCCCAAGCCAGTTGTATTCTCAATGCAGAGCTCCACACAGGGCTTGATCTCACCACTCTGAGATTATGACCTGAACTGAAACCAAAAGTCAGCCACATAACCAACTGAGCCACCCAGGTACCCCACAGTTTTCATATGCATTCATAATTACTACTTATAGTATCCCATTTCTCTACTTCCATTACTACTTGATGTATTCAAACTCCATAACATTTATTCTAATAAATGGCAACATTCTCCATCTGGTATCCCAGCTTCTGGTCTTAACTCATTAAATTTATTTCCCACCTAGCTACAAAATAATCTTTCTAAAGAAACAATTGTTATCATTTAATCTCTTCACTAAAATAATAATAGGCTCACAGGATAAAGTTCAACATCTTTTTCTTTATACACAAAAAATGGCACCCATTTATATCTCAAGCTTAGTTGTTTTCCCTAACTACCTCATAAATGACTGCAAAACATTGCTTATAAATTTTCCTTAATTCACAGTGTTTTCTTTTCTTTGCTTTTATTTGTGACAGGTCATGTGACTAAACAACACTATCTTGTTTCTGTTTCTAGAAAGTGTAGTTCAATTCATCTGTCATGTTTTTTTCTACCATCATACTCACTCAAACATTAAATCTCTGTCACTAGAGTCTAAGCTCTGAAGAAAAAAAAGTTAATTTGTCTTATATATCTATAACACACATGCAAATATATATACACACGGACTGTATAGATATATATAAACATACATATATTGTATATTTACATATAATATACATAAATACATACATACATATATATGCATAAAATATACATATTTGTAGTGAAAAAACATAAGATATATTATACAGTCTATTTGAAAAGAGAAATTTTCTTTTCAAATTTTTTTTCTCTTAAGGTATCCTTAAAACACAAAAAAAATCAATACTTTATCAAGGTTATAAAGTATGATGCTATAATTTATACCGACTTCAACTGAAATCATTTATTTTTTAATTTTTTTTAATTTTTTAATTTTTAAGAAAATCTTTATAGTAGTATCTATTTCTTGTCAGGCAGTATCTCAACAGGAAAATTCAATATCCAATCACTAAGTATTTTAAATATGTAATGCACAGTCAAGAATATTTTAGAATAAGAAAGAGAAGGTTTTCAAAGAATAAAATGGCATATTGTATAGTTTAGTATAATTTATATTTTTTCGGTAAAAACATGGCCATTTATTTAATCATTTAATACTTTATGGAAGCAAAGAATGTATATTCTTTTCTGAAAATATAAGCCATTTCTTTTTTTCTTTTTTCTTCTTCTTTTTTTTTTTATTGGAATTTGATTTGCCAACATTTAAAACCCAGTGCTCATTCCGTCAAGTACCCTCCTCAGTTACCGTCACCCAGTCACCCCATCCCCCTGCACACCTCCCCTTCCACCATGCCTTGTTCGTTGCTCAAGTTAGGAGTCTCTTATGTTCTGTCACCCTCTCTGATTTTTCCCACTCATTTTCTCTCCTTTCCTCTATAATCCCTTTCACTAATTTTTATATTCCATGCATGAGTGAAACCATAAGTTTGTCCTTCTCCAATCAACTTACTTCATTCAACATAATACCCTCCAGTTCCATCCAGGTTGAAGCAAATGTTGAGTATTTGTCATTTCTAATGGCTGAGTAATCTTCCATTGTATACATATACCACATCTTCTTAATCCATTCATCATACGATGGACATCAAGGCTCCTTCCACAGTGTGGCTATTGTGGACATTGCTGCTATACACATTGGGGTGCAGGTGTACTGGCATTTCACTGCATCTGTATCTTTGGGGTAAATCCCCAGCAGAGGAACCTCCACACAGTTTTCCAGAGGGGCTGTACCAGTTCACATTCCCACCAACAGTGCAAGAGGATTCCCCTTTCTCCACATCTTCTCCAACATTTGTTGTTTCCTGTCTTGTTAATTTTCACCATTCTCACTGGTATAAGGTGATATCTCATTGTGCTTTTGATTTGTATTTCTGTGATGGTAAATGATGTGGGACATTTTCTCATGTGCTTGTTGGCCATGTGTATGTCTTCTTTGGTGAAATTTGTGTCCATGTCTTCTACCCATTTCATTATTGGGTTGCTGTTGAGTTTAATAAGTTCTTTATAGATCTTGGAAACTAGCCCTTTATCTGATATGTCATTTGCAAATATCTTCTCCCATTATGTAGGTTGTCTTGTAGTTTTGTTGACTGTTTCTTTTGCTGTGCAGAAGTTTATTATCGTAAGTCCCAACAATTCATTTTTGCTTTGTTTCCCTTGCCTTCATAGATGTTATCTTGCAAGAAGTGTCTGTGGCCAAGTTCAAAAAGGGTGCTGCCTGTGTTCTCCTCTAGGATTTTGATGGACTCTTGTCTCACATTTAGATCTTTCATCCATTTTGAGTTTATCTTTGTGTCTGGTGTAAGATAATGGTGTAGTTTCATTCTTCTGCACCTGGCTGTCCAATTTTCCCAGCACCATTTATTGAAGAGACTGTCCTTTTTCCAGTGGATAGGCTTTCCTGCTTTGTCAAATATTAGTTGACCATAGAGTTGAGGGCCCTATTCTGTTCCATTGATGTGTCTGCTTTTGTGCCAGTACCACACTGTCTTGATGACCACAGCTTTGTAGTACAACTTGAAATCTGACATTGTGATGCCTCCAGCTATGGTTTTCTTTTTTAAAATTCCCCTGGCTATTTGGGTCTTTTCTGATTCCACACAAATCTTAAGACGATTTGTTCCAACTCTCTGAAGAACGTCCATTGTATTTTGATAGGGATTGCATTAAATGTGTAAATTGCCCTAGGTAGCATAGACATTTTCACAACAATATTAATTCTTCCAATCCATGAGCATGAAATATTTTTCCATATATTTGTGTCTTCCTCAATTTCTTTCAGAAGTGTTCTGTAGTTTTTAGGGTATAGATCCTTTACCTCTTTGGTTAGGTTTATTCCTAGGTATCTTAGGCTTTTTGGGTGCAATTGTAAATGGGATTGACTCCTTAATTTTTCTTTCTTCGGTCTCATTGTTAGAGTAAAGAAATGCCACTGAATTCTGGGCATTGATTTTGTATCCTGTCACACTGCCAAACTGCTGTATGAGTTCTAGCAATCTTGGGGTGGAGTCTTTTGGGTTTTCTATGTACAGTATCACGTCATCTACAAAGAGGGAGAGTTTGACTTCTTTGCCAATTTGAATGCCTTTTATTTCTTTTTGTTGTCTGATTGCTGAGGCTAGGACTTCTAGTACTATGTCGATTAGCAGTGGTGAGAGTGGACATCCCTGTCGTGTTTGTGATCTTAGGGGAAAGGCTCTCAGATTTTCCCATTGAGAATGATATTTACTGTGGGCTTTTCATATACAGCTTTTAAGATGCTGAGGAATATTCCCTCTATCCCTACACTCTGAAGAGTTTTGATCAGGAATGGATGCTGTATTTTGTCAAATGCTTTCTCTGCATCTATTGAGGGGATCATATGTTCTTGGTTTTTCTCTTGTTGATATAATCTATCACGTTGATTGTTTTACGAGTGTTGAACCAGCCTTGCATCCCAGGGATAAATCCCACTTGGTCATGGTGAATAATCTTCATTATGTACTATTGGATCCTATTGGCTAGTATCTTGTTGAGAATACTTTTTGCATCCGAGTTCATCAGGGATATTCGTCTATTACTCTCCTTTTGGTGGGGTCTTTGTCTGGTTTTGGAATTAAGGTGATGCTGGCCTCATAAAATGAGTTTGGAAGTATTCCATCCCTTTCTATCTTTTGGAACAGCTTTAGTAGAATAGGTATTGTTTCTTCTTTAGACATTTGATAGAAATCCCCTGGGAAGCCATCTACCCTGGACTTTTGTGTCCTGGGAGGTTTTTGTCCTGTTTCAATTTTCACTGGTTATTGGTCTGTTCAGGTTTTCTATTTCTTCCTGTTCCAGTTTTGGCGATTTTTAGTTTTCCATAAATGCATCTATTTCTTCTAGATTACCTAATCTATTGGCATATAGCTGCTCATAGTATATTTTTAAAATGATTTGTATTTCCTTGGTATTGATTGTAATCTTTCCTCTTTCATTCATGATTTTATTAATTCGAGTCTTTTTTCTTTTTAATAAGGCCATCTAGGGATTTATATATCTTATTAATTCTTTCAAAGAACCAACTCCTTTTTTTTTTTTTTTAATCTGTTCTACTTTTCTTTTGGTCTCTATTTCATTGAGTTCTACTCGGATCTTTATTAACTCTCTTCTTCTGCTGGGTGTAGGTTTTATTTGCTGTTCTTTCTCCAGTTCCTTTAGGTGCAAGTTTAGCTTGTATATTTGAGTTTTTTCCAATTTTTTGAGGGATGCTTTTGCAATGTATTTCCCTCTCAGGATTGCTTTTGCTGTATCACAAAGACTGAAAAGCTGTATCTCATTCTCATTAGTTTCCATGATTCTTTTTAATTCTTGTCTAATTTTCTGGTTGACCCTTTCATCTTTTGGCAGGATGGTCTTTAACCTCCATGTGTTTGAGTTTATTCCAAATTTCTTCTTGTGATTGAGTTCAAGTTTCAAAGCCTTGTGGTCTGAAAATATGCAGGGGACAATCCCAATCTTTTGGTATTGGTTGAGACCTGATTTGTGACCCAGTGTGTGGCTATTCTGGAGAAAGTTCCA
Organism: Vulpes lagopus; assembly: GCF_018345385.1. NCBI lineage: Eukaryota > Metazoa > Chordata > Mammalia > Carnivora > Canidae > Vulpes > Vulpes lagopus. The sequence goes on along the minus strand of NC_054829.1, from coordinate 112,658,372 downwards.
TGTGCACTTGAGAAGAATGTGTATTCAGTTGAGTTTGGATGTAAAGTTCTGTAGATATCTGTGAAATCCATCTGGTCCAGTGTATCATTTAAAGCTCTTCTTTCTTTGGTGATGTTGTGCTTAAGATATCTGTCATTTGCAGAAAGTGCCGTGTTGAAGTCTCCTACTATTAGTGTATTATTATCTAAATATGTCTTTATTTTGGTTATTAATTGATTCATATACTTTGCAGCTCCCACAGTAGGGGCATAAATATTCATTATTGTTAGGGCTTCTTGTTGGACCTTTAAGTATGATATAGTGTCCCTCTTCATCTCTTACTACAGTCTTTGGGATAAACTTTTTGTGATATGAGGGATGGCTACCCCTGCTTTCTTTTGAGGACCATTTGAATGGTAAATGGTTCCCCAACCTTTGTTTTTTTTAGGCTACAGGTGTCCTTAGGTCTAAAATGAGTCTCTGTAAACAGCAAATAGATGTGTCTTGCTTTTTTATCCAATCTGAAACCCTGCACTTTTGATGGGATCATTAAGCCCATTCATGTTCAGAGTTACTATTGAAAGATATGAATTTAGTGTCATCATGCTACCTATTTAGTCCCTGTTTTTGTGGATTGTTTTCTTGGGCTTCCTCTTTCTTTTACAGAGTCCTCTTTAATGTTTCTTGCAGAGCCGGTTTGGTGGTCACATATTCTTTCAGTTTCTGCCTATCTTGGAAGCTCTTTATCTCTCCTATTCTGAATGAAAGCCTTGCTGTATAAAGTATTCTTGGCTGCAGGTTATTCTCATTTAGGACCCTGAATATATCCTGCCAGCCCTTTCTGGCCTGCCAGGTCTCTGTGGAGAGGTCTGCTGTTATCCTAATGCTTCTCCCTATAAAGGTTAGGGATTTCTTGTCTCTTGCTGCTTTAAAGATCTTCTCTTTATCTTTAGAATTTGCAAGTTTCCCTATTAAATGTCAGGGTGTTGAATGGTTTTTATTGATTTTAGGGGGGGATCTCTCTCTCTCCTGGATCTGAATGCCTGTTTCCCTTTCCGAGTTAGGGAAGTTCTCAGCTATGATTTGTTCAAATACACTTTCTGGACCTCTGTCCCTTTTGGCGCTCTTGGGAACCCCAATTAAACGTAGATTTTTCCTTCTGAGGCTGTCATTTATTTCTCTTAACCTTTCTAATGATCTTTTAATTGTTTTTCTCTTTTTTCCTCAGCTTCCCTCCTTGCCATCAACTTGTCTTCTATGTCACTCACTGGTTTTCTACCTTGTCAACCCTCATCATTAGGATCTCCAGTTTGGATTGCATCTCATTTAATTGATTTTTAATTTTGGCTTGGTTAGATCTAAATTCGGCAGTCATGAAGTCTCTTGAATCCTTTATGCTTTTTTCCAGAGCCACCAGTAGCTTCATAATGGTGCTTCTGAATTGGCTTTCTAACATCGAATTATAATCCAAATTGTGTAACTCTGTGGGAGAGAGGACTGTTTCTGATTCTTTCTTTTGAGGTGAGTTCTTCCTTATAGTCATTTTGCTCAGTGCAGCATGGTTGTATGAGTGGGCTTAGTCAAGAATATCAACCATGACCTAAGTAATTTTCACCCTAGATGATTCTGATGAAGTCAGAAACCAGAAATTGAAAACAAAGATCAGAATGAAATAAAACAAAAGGACCACTAAAGTGAAAGACAAATTTTAAAACAAAGTAGTAAAAAATAAAAGGCCACGGATCCCAAAGGAGAAGAAAAAAAAGAAAAAGAGAAAAAAAGAAGAGAAAAAAAGCAAAAATAAAGTGGAAAAAAGAAGAAAAGAAGGGGGCTGGAAGATGGTGGTGGTGATAAAGTTGTAGTGGAGGGAGAATGTAGTGTACCTGAGGGGTCCTAGAAGGTGATCCTCTTCGTTCTGAGTATATTAAGTTCTGTACGTTAGAAGATGCTCAGTCCCAAATTTATATAAACCAGAAATACTTGTAGAGGGCCCCAACATTGACCACCAAAACATAAATGAGACAAAAGAGGGGGGCAGAATGGGAATGAGGAATCTCACAGAATGAACCAGCATGGTATACCACTTGGTTCTGGGTGCATGCTGCTCATATTCAGAAGATATTAACTTCCACCATTGTAGAACAAAATGAGGCAGATAAAACAAAAAACACAAAACAAAAAAATGTATCTTGTATATCTTCCAAAATTAAGTTGAGTATGTTGAAGGGAATGTAGAAGTGGAAAATACACCTAAGACATGTAATTGTAGAAATATGAAAGTAAAAAAGGATGAATCTTAAAAATGAAAAGGTGGTAAAATATTGTAGTTAAGGTGGGAAAAGAGAAAAAATGTTGGAAATTTATAGTCTGATATAAAAATGAGTTGTCCTGGAAAAAGGAAGAAAAAAACAAGGAGGGGTACCCTCTGGTTTTATATACTGTAAGTCCCTCGACTTCCCCTGGAGCTTTCCAGTGCTGCTTGGTCAAGAACTTGCTCTTCCCCCGTCCTTCCAGCTGGTCTTCTAGGGGAGCGGCCTGCTGTGCTGATTCTCAAGTGTGTGCACCTGGGGCGCTGCTAAGCCCCCTGCCAGGTGCACGGTTCAGTGGGAGCTGTTTATCCTGTGACACCCCTGCTCCCTGGTGGCGCCAATCCGTCCCAGGCACAAGGTGACACCAGGAGGGACAGCAACAGTGGCGGCGGCCAGCTCTGGAGCCCTGGAGTCAGCCCCCGCAGTAACCCCAGAGCTCTCCGTCTGCTGGGCCTGGAGGCTCCGGGGCGGGGCCGCTGATCTGCTCAGCTCGGGGCAGGAGCGTCCTTTATGTCCTGGGCCCTCCCGGCCTCTACCTGTCCCGGGGGGAGGTCAGATCCTGGGCTGTGTCCCTGGTGCCCAGTGCTCCCGGTCTGCGCTGTTGGATTCCTCTCACGGGGCCGTGCAGCCACCTCCGTGGAGCTGCCTCGAGCCGCCCGGAGCTGCTCCCGAGGCCCGAGGGGCACGTTCCAGCCCTTTCCTGCTCGGTGGGCGGTGTGTGGCGCACTCGCCCGGGGCGCAGTTCCTCTGTCAGTGGCCCCGGGAACCCGGGGGCTCCACTGCCCCTCCTGGGATCCTGCTCCAACTCCCTGTGAGCGCCTTTCCGACCGGGAAGAATCTGGGGCAGATTTATAAAGTTCCCGCTTCTCCGGAGCTGGGCTTTCCTGTCCTGGGGGCTCTTGCCGGGGTCTTAGTCTGCTCCCCGTGGGACCCCTCCCCCACTAGATTCTTTTTTATTTTATTTTCTTCCACCTTCCTACGTTGTTAGAAGTGCAAACCCTTCTCTCCGTAGCTTCCAGCTGTTCTCTCTTTAAATCTCAGGCCGAACTGGTAGGTGTTCAGGATGGTCTGTGGTCATCTAGGTAAGTTGCCGGCGGGGTGAGGTGAGGCCCCTGCTCCTCCGCCAGCTTGCCCCGCCCCATTTTGTTTTCAATTCAGTGTTCAAAGTGCCCTTTCACCTTCAAATCAGAATAAATACATTTATTTGTTAATATGACTAATACTTCCTCCTATTTGCATCATCTTCATTTGTTAGTATTACAATCATAGAATGACTGAAAATTTATTGTTTCCTATATGTCCTTGAGTGGTCAGACTCACGTGTATGAAAATATAAGTCAGAGTAATTGTAACAATTTTTAAAGGGGAAATCAATTAACTCTTCTTTTCACATTGTCAGGTTTTCTCCCATCTGTGCAAAAAAAAAAAATGAATTGGTGTCATAAATCTAGAGGCAGCCAAAAATACAGGCCCACATATAACATCCTACTTATGCAAATAATGCATCTGCTGCTGTACTAACAGGCCAAAGACTATTTCCAACTAGACTTATACACACCCACAATACTGTGAGGATTAAATCAATCAAAACCATATTCTACTAGAATTATATAAAAAAAAACCCTAATATATTCATGCAATAGAATTATGTACAACTGGCTTATGAAGTGTTTTAATTACCCAGCACATCTGAATGCCAACTCATATTTTGACTACCATTAACCAGTTGTTCACAAAAAAATAACTTTTCTTCTACGTTTCTATTAGTGGAATTTTTATTTATTTAGAAAATGTTTAAACATATTAAATACATTAACATTTTTTAAAATTTTCGAACCATACTAAAACTCTTCCATTACTTAATTATCTAATTAGGAAATTAAATCAGGAGTAGCAAAATATGAGATTTTTCTTATATTTAAATATTTTATAGAATCAACTTGTGCTTTTTGTATGAAGAAAATTTTGGTTTTAGGTGTACTATGCTTTATTTTAATTTTTTAAACATTAAAATAAAATTCATGATTAAATGTAAATATTTAATTGTTTTAAAATGTATTTTACATGTGTTATTGAAAATAAGTCTCACAACCACTGTATGAAGAAAATAGATTCACTTACTTTTTTTTTTAACCACTTGGCAAATGGCAAACATGCTCTTTCAGCAAATCATGTCCTCTAAGTGAATTCAGAAACAATAATTTAAACTATGCTGCATGAAGCACTAGGTTTGCCCAACATTGTATGTAAATTTGTTATGTGCTGACTTAATAACTACAAGTTAGTTAATGTCTATTAGTTAACCATAAGTAATTATTAAATTATTCATAGAATAAATTATTCATAGGAGAAAAAGATTCTAGTGCTTCCTTTCGTCATGGACATTGTTCAGTAACAAACTATGTTAATGATCACTAGATTATACAATTTATAAAAATTTCATTAATGTTGACTTCCCATTAAATTGATTTTTATTTTATCCCTACAAACTTATAAGACTACCTACTTCAATTCTTTACCTAAAAGCATAACATTTTTATATCAATAACCTACAAGAGACTCAATAGAAGTACAGTAATTTTTAAAAAATTATACTTTGTAATAAAAATATATATACACTTTGAAAAATAGACGTGTGATCTTCCCCTTCATCTCCAGCTAGGATATTCAGCCATATATTGTCTCCAACACTCAAAATCACTTCTCTAAATTAAACTGCAACTAAATAATGAAAACATGTCCCTACCTATGCCAAGCATTCATAACTATTTTTCTCAGGTTTATAATTTTTATATTTTCATTGTATATATTTATCTTTTACATAGAAAACATTTTTCAGGTTTCAAAATTTGAAAGTTGCACAATAGTATGCCATAGAAAGTCTTTCTCCCACTTAAGTTCTCCAGATATCTTAGTAGTTACAATATTGAGAATATTTTTCTTTTTTATAACTTGACATTTATCTTAGGGATCAATTGATGTCAATATACACATTCCTATTTTTTTTCAGATTTACTGAAGTTCTATTGGTGTATCATTCTAGAAGTTGTCTTTAGTGTGTGCCACTATTACTCACTTAGTTACAGAACCCAGAATCAAAGCCAGTTCAGAACAATCTTTTAACTTAGCTGTTCAAATAGATTCTATTTTCTTCATCCTTGCTCCCTAGAAAGTTTATTCTTTTCCCCAAAAGTAATTGTTTAGAACCCTAGGACAATCATGTCACTTCTATGTTTCAAATCATATCATGGCTTTCATTGTTCTTACTTACACTTTCCACCGTGTTACCTATTTTTCTCATACTTTGTCTAGGCTGCAGCCACAATACTATATACTTAACTGTTGTTTACTGAGCAGCTGCTAATACGTCATGCTCTGTTTTAGGTGCTGGGAATACCAAAGGGGACCAAAAATGTTCCACTTTTCATAATCCCTATGTCCACATGAGGGAAAGAACATATGGCAGGTGATGAAAAGTACACATGAGGATAAAGGAGATCCAGGACAAGAAGTGATGAGAGGCACAGTGTTTTTTTATAGGTTGGCAGGAGGAATTTGTGTAGGTAACTGAGGCACAACAATTCTATGCTGAAAACAAATCAGTGGCAAAGATTCTGAGGTAGAAACATGATTTGTGTAATAAATAAGTCAGGCTCATTAAATGTAGAGGCCAGACCAGGTGGGCATTGGGACAAGAATGAAAGCAGGGAACATATTAGGGAACTACTAAATGGGAAAAAAAAAAAAGATTAAAATGATGGCACTGTAGGCAGGGATAAATAATGAAGTGACTGAAAATTGGTCTAATTCAAAATATATTTTAAAACTGGATTTGCTCCTAGATTGCATGTGAAAGGTTTTAGAATGGAGAGGTCAATGACAACATTAAAGTTTCTTGCAGTAACTGGAGCAATATGGAAGCAGCCAGTTTTTTTTTGTTGTTTGTTTAGTTAGTTTTGGTTTTGGGAGGAGGGAAGAGTTCAGTATTTGAAGGGTATTCAACATCTAAGTGGAATCAAGCAGGCAGTTAGATGTATAAGCATGACTGTAATGGGGAGATCTGAGCCTCATGTATGACTTTGGAACTTCTTGGAAAAGTGATAACATTTAATAACATGATACTAGCCAGTATTGTACATGAAGAAAAGGGAACTAAGGACTGACTTCTGGAACTCTTTCTTATTTAGAAATGTAACAAAAGGAACTGAGAAGAAGCAGCCAGGGAAACTGTAGGATAATTATGTAATCTGGAGGCCAAATGAAGAAAATATTTCAAGAAGAAAAGAGGATCAAGAAAGAAGGAATCAAGAAGGAAGATCTTCAAGAAGAAAGTACAATCAAGTAGAAAGGAATTAACAACACAGGAGACAGCAGATACTGGTGAGGATGTGGAGAAAGGGGAACCCCCTTACACTGTTGGTGGGAATGCAAACAGTACAGCCACTCTGGAAAACAGTATGGAGTTTCCTCAAAAAGCTAAAAATAGAGCTACCTTATGGCCCAGCAATTGAATTACTATATATTTACCCAAAGGATACAAAAATAGTGATTCAAAAGTACAGGCACCCTGATATTTATAGCAGCATTATCAACAATAGCCAAATTATGGAATAACCCAAATATCCATCAACTAATGAATGGGTAAAGAAAATGTGATATATATTGTGATATATGTGTGTGTATACACACACACACACACACACAATGGAATATTGCGGAGTCATCAAAATGAATGAAAATTTGTCATTTGCAATGACATGTATGGAGCTAAAGAGTATTATGTTGAGTGGAATAAATCAGTCAGAGAAAGACAATTATATTATTTCACTCATATGTGGAATTTAAGAAATGAAACAAATGAGCATAGCAGAAAAGGAGGGAGACAAACAAAGAAACAGACTCTTAACTATAGATAATAAACTGAGGGTTGCTGGAGGGGAGGTGGGTAGGGGAAGGGGTTAAATGGGTGATGGGAGTTAAGGAAGGCACTTGTTAAGATGAGCACTGGGTGTTGTAGGTAAGTGATGAGTCACTAAATTCTACTCCTGAAACTAATATTACATTGTATGTTAACTAACTGGAACTTCAATAAAAACTTGAAACTACAAAAATAAAAGAAAGGAAGGAAGGAAGGAGGGACAGAGGGAAGGAAGGAAGAATCAAGCATTAAATATGGCTAAGAAGTACAAGAAAATGAAAGCAAAAAAAAAAATGACTATTTGATTAAACAATGTAGAGGCCTATGGTGATGTTAGAAAGCACAGTTTGCCTGAAACGATAGGAATAGAAACCTGTTTAAGTGGGCTGAATATAGAAATAGAGAAACACATTACATCTGAAACTAATGATTTACTATATGTTGGCTAATTGAATTTAAATAAAAAGGAAAAAAAAAGAAATGGGGAAACACAAGTACAAACAGAAAATTCACATGACTCATTTCAGCATTTTTTATTGTAAAGTAAAAAATGTGGTTTATCTAAAGAGAAGAGTGACAATCTCCAGATGTGGTTTCTAGTTCCCTTTATTTCTATCAGTTTTTGCCTTATGCATCTTTAAGTGCTGCCATTAGGTGTATAAATATTTATGATTGTTATGTCTCCTTGATTCATTTACTCTTTTATCATTCTAAAATGTCTCTTTTTATGTCCATGTCTTGAAGTCTTCTGCATCTGATAATAAGAGGCCATCCACAACTTTCTTATGCTTACTATTTGTGTACGTTTTAATCTGGTCAGAAAATATTTGCCTTTTAGTTAAACGGTCTACTTCACTTATACTGAATACAAGTGAATGCGTAATTGTATTCATGCCACAATGGAAGAGGTGAATGAATACTTGCAATAAAGACCATCTGGCCCTAGAATATTTACTATCTGATTCTTCACTGAATGAATTTGCTGACCTTTACTTTAAAGAATGCTGAATTTTGTTCCATAGAGCAGTTAAATTATTACGGGATCATTTTAATCATGTCAGGTTTGGTTTTATGATTTGTTAAGGTGGGCAGATCTATTTCTGTTTTGTGCTTACCACTGTGTTGGCCTTTTTACTAGGACATATTTCTTCTTAAAGTAAACGTTTTCTGGAGCTTTAATGAATATCTGAAGTCCTCAGTGAAGTCCCATGACTCTGTCTGGCTAAGCTGGAACTTAAACATTTCCAGAACAACATTAGTCTGGTGTATTTGTTTAGTCGTCTTCTTCTTCTTCTTCTTCTTCTTCTTCTTCTTCTTCCTTTTTTTTTTTTTAATTATTTATTTATTTATTTATTTATTTATTTATTTATTTATTTGAGAGAGAAAGTGACACTGAATAGGGAGCCTGAGGCCAGTGCCGGGCTCATTGCAGGGCTCCATCCCAGCACCCCAGGATCATGACCTGCACTGAAGGCAGACTCTTAACTGACTTAGCACCTAGGCACCACTCTGCCTAGTGTTTAGCTGTATAGCAGCTATAGTGTTGTGCTTAGAAAGTCTTGGGACACCTGGGTGGCTCAGGGCATAATCCTGGGTCCAGGGATCGAGCTCGGACTCCCTGCAGGGAGCCTGCTTCTCCCTTTGCCTATGTTTCTGCCTCTCCCTCTGTGTCTCTCATGAATAATTTGTTTTTTTTTTTTTAAAGAAAGTCTTACCTATGCTAGTCTGGATGTGCAGTCCAGACCCCAGCTCAGGGTCAGAGGGGTCAAGAGGGTCAGAGGGGTCAGCATGCACAAAAGCCTGCATGGGTGTTTATAGTAGGTTTGTTCATAATTGTTAAAAGTGGAAGCCATCAAGGTATCCTTCAGTAGGAGAATGGATAAATAAGCGATGGTACATTCAGACAATGGAATAGTAGACCATGCTATAAAGAAAATGAACTATCAAGATATGAAAAGACATGGAGGAATTAAATGCATATTACTAGGTGAAAAAAGCCAAGCTGGAAAGGCTACTTGCTGTTCAATTCAAACTATATGACATTCTGCAAAAGGTAAAACCACAGAGACAATAAACAATTCAGTGGTTTTCAGGGGTTAGCGGTGAAGGAGGGATGAATATTTGGAGCGCAGAGACAAATTATTATACATTTGTCCAAACCCATAGAAAGGATAACACCAGGAATAAATCCTAATACAAAATATGGAGTTGACTGATAATGATGTGTCTATGTACGTTCATCAATTGTAGGTTCATCACTTTGGTGGTGGCTGTTGGTAATAAGGGAGGCTGTACATGAATGGCATAAGGAGTATGTGGAAAATATGTGTACCTTCTCTCAATTTTGCTGTGAATCTATATTACCCCATTTTTTTAAAAAATGAATGTGACAGAAGGCATATTGCCTGGGTTTTTGGTATTTCTCATTTCTACTTTCAGTTTCCCATCATCATGCTGCATTTCTGCCCTTGGGATCCACAGGATACCTTGTTCCATTGAAACAACGTATTGAAATGTTCCATTTTGCTTTAGCCATTTTGATTGGTTTATAATTACCTGCAACTAAACTCCCAATGATTATGACTGTCTTAGAACATGTAATTGAAAAGATCTGTGCGGGGCATGTGGGGGGGGGGGGCTTATTCAGTTAAGTGTCTACCTTTGGCTCAGGCCATGATCCCAGTGTCCTGGAATCAAGCTCCAAGTCTGGCTCCCTGTTCAGCAGAGTCTGTTTCTTCCTTTCCTCCCTGCTCATGCTCTCTCTTGCTATCTCTGTCTCTCTCAAATAAATAAATAAAATCTTAAAAAAAGTTAAATCCCACTTGGTCATGGTATGAATTTCTGTTTATATGTAGTTGTATTTATTTTGTTAGTACTTTGTTGAGGATTTTTTACAACACAAGAGATATTAGTCTATAGTTTTCTTATGTCTGTCAGGTTTTGGCATCTGTGTAATACTTGCTTCATAAAATAGATAACTTCTCCTTCTCCTTTGAGGGGAGATTTTGTAAAAAACAAAAACAAAAACAAAACTTATTAAACCATCCTAAGTGTTTCATAGAATTCATCTGTGATGATATTTTGACCTAGATATGTTTTTGTGGGAAGTTTTTAAAAAATTATTGATTCAATCTCTAAAATGTTATAATCCATTCATAATTTTGAAATCTTTTGGAACAGTATTAGTAGTTTACATTTTTCTAAAAATTTTTCCATTTACTTGGGTTATTTAATTTGTTGGCATAATAGTCCCTCATAATTCTTTTTATTTCCATAAGGTTGATAGCAATTTATCTTCCTTCAAACTTTATTTGAAGGAATAGACAGATGTCTATATTCTTTTGTTAGTTCAGCTAATTAAAAAAATATATTTTCAGAGGGCCACCTTTTATTTCCTCAATTTCTCCATTGTTTTCTCTTTTTTAAAATTATTTATTTATTTTAGAAAAAGATAGAGTACATGAGCAGAGGGAGAACAAGAGAGAGAGGGTAAGCAGAATCCCCACTGGTTGGAGAGCCCAACGCAGGGCTTGATCTCAAGACCCTGAAATCATGACCTGAACCAAAACCGAGTCAGACGCTTAACTGATTGAGCCACCCATGCACCCTTGTTTTTCTACTCTTTATCTTAAAGATTCCTGATATCTTTATAAACCTTCTGCTTGCTTTGTATTTTTACCTCCCACTATCTTAAGATGGAAGGTTAGTTTATGAGAACTTTAATTCTTTTTAATATAGGAGTTTACAGCTATAAATTTTGCTCTAAGCACTGATTTACTGCATCTCATAAGTTTTGGCATTTTGTATCTTTATTTACATTTATATCAAAGTATTATCTAATTTAACTTAGGTTACCTTGCGATTTCTTCTTTAGTCTTTGATTATTTAGGAGTATATTTACATATTTGTGGACATTTCTTTTTGTTCTTGATTTCTGATTTCATTCCATTATGATTAGAGAACATACTTCATATAACTTGAGTCCTTTTAAATTTATTGAAGTTTGTTTTATGGTCCAGTATATGGTCTAGAAGATGTTCCAGGGATACTTGAGAAGAATGTGTATTTTTCTGTTCTTGATTGGAGTCCTCTATAGAGGCCTGTTAGGTATAGTTGGTAGTGCTAGTGTCCTGTATTTCCTTGTGAATCATTTCTAAATGACTAAAGGCTATTAAAGTCTCCAATTATTTTTGAATTGTCTACTTCTTCCCTCAATTTTCTCCATTTTTGCTTCATGTATTTTGAGGCTTTATTATTATGTGCATATATTTTTGTAATTGTTATGTCTTCTTTTTTTTTTTAATTTTATTTATTTATGATAGGCACACAGTGAGAGAGAGAGAAGCAGAGACATAGGCAGAGGGAGAAGCAGGCTCCATGCACCGGGAGCCCGACATGGGATTCGATCCCGGGTCTCCAGGATCGCGCCCCGGGCCAAAGGCAGGCGCCAAACCGCTGCGCCACCCAGGGATCCCCTTGTTATGTCTTCTTGATGGATATTTTATCATAAATGTTCCTTCGGGTATCTATTAAAATAAAAAATATTTTTGATCTATTAATACAAGTTTTCTGGCTTTCTTTATTTATTTTTACTTTTTTAAAAAGATTTTATTTATTTATTCATTAGACCACAGAGAGAGAGAAAGAGAGAGAGGCAGAGAGAGGCAGAGATGGAAGCAGGCTCCATGCAGGGAGCCTGATGTGGGACTCAATCCTGGGACTCCAGGATCATGCCCTGGGCCAAAGGCAGGTTTCTAAACTGCTGAGCCACCCAGGGATCCCCTGACTTTCTTTTAATTCCTTTTAGCATGATATAACTCATCCTTTTACTTTCAACCTATTTGAATCTCCTATATACAGTATGTAGGAGTTTGTTGGGTTCTTTTTTTAAACCTCACATTTCTTTTTTTTTTTTTTTTAAGATTTATTTATTTATTCATTCAGAGAGAGTGAGAGAGAGGCAGAGACACAGGCAGAGGGAGAAGCAGGCTCCATGCAGGAAGCCCGATGTGGGACTCGATCCCGGGTCTCCAGGACCACAGCCCGGGCTGCAAGCGGCGCCAAACCGCTGCGCCACCGGGGCTGCCCCCTAAACCTCACATTTCTATCTTTTGTTTTGATCACTTAACAAATGTTCTTTAATATTGTTATTGATACAGTTGAATTTATGTCAGCCATTTATCTTTTTCTTTATATCTCATGTTTTGTTCCTTTAATCTTCCTTTAATGTTTTTTACTAAGTGAATAGAGTATGATAATTTAATCCCCCCCTTTTTAAAGTATTTTCTTAGTAGCCACACTAGGGCTTATCAAATACATCTTAACTGAGCAATATCTACTGAGATTTGTATTTACTTAATTCCAGTGAGAAACAGAAAGGTTTCTTCTATACAATTTTATTCCATCTTCTTTTTTGTGTTATCTTTGCCATAATTACAAGTATAGATATTACAATGTACAATGTACAATATTATAATTATTACTATATAATATTATATCTATTAAAAACAAGAGAAGCAAAGCAATCTACATTTATGATTTTGTTATATTAATCTTGTTTCTTATTTCTGATTTTATTTGGTCTTTTGTATTATTTAGTTTATAACTGGTGTTTCTTTACACTGATACAACTTTGTTTGCTATGAACACATAGATTTCTATACATTACATAATCAACGACATGATCATATACACACTTATTTCTAACTCAGTTAAGTGAAAAATTGAGAAATACAAATTGAATCTTTTATATTTACATTATGACTTATTCACCCTCTTTTTTATTTTGTATGGATATAAATTACTATCTTCAGTTACTTGTTGACAGCTTGAAGGATTTCCTTTTATATTTCTTGTAAGGCAGGTCTGCAAGTAACTAATTCTACTAGTTTTGATAATCTGGTAAATTCTTTGTTTTGCTTTACATTAATTATTTAATTAATTTATGAAAAGTAAATCTAAAGCTTTGTTCAATTATTTTTAGAAATATCAAATACTTGAAAACTTGTATATGAATTATGTTCTAATTTGCTTAAGCCTGACATGGATACTTTTTTGTTTGTTTGTTTATTTTGAAGTTTTTATATAAATTCCAGTTAGTTAACATATAGTATTATATTAATTTGAGGAATAGAATTTTGTGATTCAACACTTAAATACAACATCTAGTGCTCATCACCAGTGTCCTCCTTTATCTCCACATCCTTGCTAACACTTTTTGTTTCTTGCCTTGTTGATTTGACATTCTGACAGGTGTGAGGTGGTATCTCATTGTAGTTTTAAAAGATGTGCTGGCTATAATATGGTTAGCAGATTGTTTTTTTTTTCTTTAAATTTGAAAATATCAAATTCTACTATCTTCTAGCCTCCACTATTCCTTTTTTCCTTCTCTTCTCCTTCCTTCCTTCCTTCCTTCCTTCCTTCCTTCCTTCCTTCCTTCCTTCATTATTTCTGATGAAGCATCAGCTGTTGATTTCATGGAGGATTCATTATGCTTGATAAGCCAGTTATTAGTTTTATTGTTTTCAAAATTGTTCTTTTCTTTTTCAGTCTTTTTACCTAATGTGTTATTTTTTCTTTATTATTTTTTATGTAGAAACTTCTGTTTGGAATCCTTAAACATCACAGTATACTCTGGATTATTACCCTTTAAGTCTGTTATCCCCATTTTGGAAACTCTACAAATGTTCATTTGTTCATTGTTTGCTTGGTCACATATCCTCCTATCGTATTTATGCTTTATTTGACCAAGAAGTTCTTTGAGTACCTTTCTATGGCATTCAGTGTGGAAGATAAAGTGTTTGAATCTATAACTGGTTTGAAATATACTATTACTGACAACTACTGATTAGCCTGGCAATTGCTGTCTGATCATATGCCCTTTTTCCTTCTGCTAAAGTTCCCACTATCTTGAATTTTATGTTAATAATTTTCTTGTGCTTTTATAATTTTAGCATTTATATAAATACCCTAAAGCAATGTACTGCTTCATAAACATTATTTTGATCACTAAATAAATAAAATAATGCTTGGTGGTTTTTTTTCTGTGACTTTTTATTCAACATTATGATTTTTAAATATATCCATGCAGGTGTGTGTGGCTTTCTTTCTTATGTAGTGATGTATAATAGTCTATCTTTAACTTTACCATGACTTATTAATTGTAGAGTCAATAGAGACTTTCCCAAGTTTCATTATATTATTAAAAATGTGGCTTTATTTGTTTTGTTAAAGATTTTATTTATTTATTCATGAGATACACAGAGAGAAAGAGAGGCAGAGACATAGGAAGAAGGAGAAGCAGGCGCCATGCAGGGAGCCCAACGTGGGTCTGGATCCCGGGTCTCTAGGATCACACCCCGGGCTGCAGTGGCGCTAAACCGCTGAGCCACCGGGGCTGCCCCGAGTAATGCTGCTCTAAATAATGAAGAATGTTATACTCTTTCATTGCACATATTTAACCATTCCTTAAGCATTATATTCATAAATGGACTTGCTAGGACATACAGTTATATCCATATTGAACTTTACTGGGTATCTTAGGCTCCTTTGAAACTCAAAGCCTGAAGCAATGATTATATTATTAACATTTAATGGGAGATGTGTAAGCCCTGGAAAAAGAATGATTTCAAGCTGCATATCCTCTCTTACCTTTTTTTATTAAGATTTTATTTATTTATTTATTTATTTATTTATTTATTTATTTATTTATGAGAGAGAGAGAGAGAGAGAGAGAGAGAAAGAGATTGCAGGAGCATGGAGGAGGGGCACAGGGAAAGGGAGAAGCAGACTCCTCACTTATCAGGGAGCCTGACACAGGGGTGGATCATGGCCCAACCCTGATATCATGACCTGAGCTGGAGGCAAACACTTAACCAGCTGAGCCAGTTAGGTGCCCCTGTTTCCTATTGCTTTAAAAATATAACAAAAATTCATAGTTGGTGTCTTGGCATATTCTGTGCATATTCTCTATAATTGTTTAAAAGAGAACTTGAGAGTATTCTTGGTAACACTCTGACCATGAAGAGTGAGTTGTTGTTTCACAATCTCACTAATACATTTTTAAAAATTACCTTTTAATTATTTTTTAATCTGGTCAGCATAACATAATTTCTCATCATCGCTTAAGTTACACTTCAATAATTACTTTTTATTTTCCAAGGATTATGGTACATATATTTTCTTTACTATGAAATACCAAATCATATCCACTATTTATGGATTGCTTATTTTTTTCATTTATATAATGAAATATTCATTCTGATTATCTAAACCTTAGTCAGTGTATTCAGTAAAAATATTTTTCTTGTATGTTGCTTGACTTATTATTTTATAAAATGCTATGGCAGTAAAATGTACACAATTTTACAATGATGATATTAGCTTTCTTTCGTGATTATAAAAATATTATCCAGGCAATTCAAAGAGGTTTTAAAACAACATTTTCTGCATGGGTATGTAAGTGATTTTCCCTAATTTAAGAGAGAACCTGCGATATATAATTTATTATTTTTTAATTTTATAACTGAAAGTTTGTAATAATCTCCTTTTCTTATCTGCATATCCCCTTCCCTGTTGGCAACCACTAGTTTCCTCTCTAAATTTATGCTTCTCTTTTCATTGCTGTTGTTTGATCATGTTGTTTTTTAGATTCTACATATAAGTGAAATCATATTGTATTTGTCTTTGTCAAACTTATTTTATGTAGCATAATACCCTCTATGTCGATCCATGTTGTCAGGAATGGCAAGATTTCATTATTTTTTATGGCTGAGTATATCTATCTATCTCATACATATCACATATCACATATATCTAATCACAAAAATATATATCAGTTCTTCTTTATCCATTCATCTATTGATGAATACTTAGGTTTTCTCCATGTCTTAGCTATTGTAAATAATGCCACATAAAACATAGAGGTGCATATATATTTTTGAATTAGTATTTTTGCTTTCCTCAGGAAAATATCCAGAACTGGAATTAGTGGGCTGTATAGTACTCCTACTTTTAGTTTTTTGAGGAACCTCCATAGTGGCTGCACCAATTTACTTTCCGACCAAGTGGATAAAGGTTCCTTTTTCTCTGCATCCTCACCAACAATTATTTCTTATCTTTTTGATACTAACAATTCTGACTCACTGTGGTTTTGATTTGCATTCTCTGGATGATTTAATGGTGAAATCTTTCATGTCTGTTGGCCATCTGTATGTCTTCTTTAGAAAAATGTCTATTCAGGTCCTCTGGCCATTCTTTAATCAGACTATTTGTTTTTTTTTTTTCTTGAGTTGTATGAGTTCTTTGTATTTTTTTTAACTCCTTACCAGATATATCATTTGCAAATATTTTCCCATTCTCTAGATTTTCTTTTGGTTTTATTGATGGTTTCCTTTACTGTGCAATGGGTTTTTAGTTTTTAGTTCAAGTTGTTTATTTTTGCATTTGTTTCCTTTGCCTAAGGAGACATATCCAGAAAAATATTGCTACCATTGACATACATCTAAGAGATTACTAGCTATGTTTTCGTTTAGGACTTTTAGGACTACAGGACTTTTATGATTTCAGGTTCCATATTTATTCTTTTAATCCATTTTGAGTTCATTTTTACGTATGGTATAAGAAAGTGGCCTGGTTTCATTCTTTTGCATGTAGATGTCCAGTTTTCCCAACAGCACTTATTGAAGAGACTGCCTTATCTTCATTGTATATTTTTGCCTCCTTATCATAGAATAATTGACCATGTATGCATAGATTTATTTCTGGGCTCTCAATTCTATTCCATTGAATATGTATTTATTTTTGTGCTATATCATCTTGTTTTATTAACTATAGCTTTGTAGTATACTTTAAATATGTGAGTTTTCCCTAGTTTGAGAGTGAAGTCATTACAACTCATAATTTCCTATTTACTGAAAAGTATATTATTTTAATAGATATATCAAGTTTTATTTGTTATAGAAATCACATGTATAGCACACATAATCAACATAAGTAGAGGAAAATTTATCTTTTCTAGGAGTCTATCATGATTTTTTGACTAACTCACTTGGATAACTTCTTTGTTTTGCTATTAGACCAAATAGCACTCAATTTAATTTTCAGTAGGCACAGCTCCAGCTTGAGTTAATTAAATGTCTAATCACAATTTCTGACAATAATGTAACATACTGTGAAGGAATATATCACCTCACAAAGCATCAGGTTAATGATCTTTCAATATAAGTCTGGTGTTTAAGGATCTCTTCATGATCTGACCTCCTTTAAATATTGAATACATTCTGGTGTATTTATGGTACATTAATCTTTATAATCTTTTATAATCTTTATAAGTTTATAATTTATAATCCTCATAAATTTTCCCGGCCAAATAAGATTTAGTACTTGAATAAAATAAATGATTCTTCTACTATACAAAACATATGCTTTGTTACAGAGCTACTAAGCAGCTATATTCTTGATAATGAAAATAATGTTGATATAACTAACACTATCAGTTAGGAAAATGAAAGTTTGCAACTCAAATTCCCATTTGAGGAAATCACCTTTCTTTCTTTCTTTCTTTCTTTCTTTCTTTCTTTCTTTCTTTCTTTTTCTTTCTTTCTGCTTTCTTTCTCTTTCTTTCTTTCTTTCTTTCTTTCTTTCTTTCTTTCTTTCTCTTTCTTTTGTCTTTCTTTCTTTCTTTCTTTTCTTCTTTCTTTCTTTCTTTCTTTCTTTCTTTCTTTCTTTCCTTTTTTTTCCCATTTCTTTTAATATTACTAACTACTGGATTAAAAATTGAAGCCATGACATGCTAAATGAACTTATTTAAAATGTCTGAAGTCTCAAAAAACACAGAAAGTAATATGATAAATATAAAATGTACTGAAAAGAATATAGAATATTGTATTTTATAGAATTTTTACTCTAGAGGAGAAATAGACTAGAGGGAAACTGATACTTCTTATGCTAATTTAAAATTTTAAAAATATGTAGGGATATACAAAAAATTTCATATGATTATTCAGTTCAAACATGTAGAATCTTACCATTTTACTTTGACTTTTAACGTTTACTGTTATATTATTAATTTGATAATAATGAGGAAAATTCTTAAAATAAAAAAAATAATAAAAAAATATATATATACCTATGCATGTAGATGTAGATTCATATCTGTATCTATATTCATGGCTATATCTTGCACATTTCTGACAATTCTGATTAATAAGCAAAACTGCTCTCTAACATATACTTATTTTCAGAAAAATATTTGAACATAAAATAAAATAAGTATATAATAGCCTTCCTGTGAACAGTATGTTCCAACACTTAGTAGGCCATGGAAATTATCAGAAATTATCTCGAAATGTATCCTTTTTTATTTTTAGTTTTATTTTCATGCTTTTTCTAACAATTTTACTGATTAATTATTCCTTCCTTTTTTATTTCAAAAAGAATATTTTGAGAAAAGCTAGTATACCTACATTTTAGAACTGCACTATAATATAACAGTCCTAGCCACACATGACCATTTATATTTAAATTAATTAGACAGAATTTAAAACATTTTTTCAGTCACAATAGCCACATTTTAAGTGTCTGATAGTCACATATTACTGATTGTTACCATATTGGAAAGAATATATACAGATTATTTCCATTACTGCAGAAAATTTTGTTGGTTAGCATAGTTCTAAAAGTAACAAAGGGGTATGTGGGTGGCTCAGTAAGTTAAGAGTCCAACTCTTGGGGATCCCTGGGTGGCTCAGTGATTTGGTGCCTGCCTTGAGCCCAGGGCATGATCCTGGAGTCCTGGGATCGAGTCCCACATTAGACTCCCTACGTGGAGCCTGCTTCTCCCTCTGCCTCTGTCTCTTCCTCTCTCTCTCTCTCTCTCTGTGCCTCTCATGAATGAGTAAATACGATCTTTTTTTTTTTTTTTTTTTTTTTTTTTTTTTTTTTTAGAGTCCAACTCTTGATTTTTGGTTCAGGTCACAGTCTCAGGGTCAGGAGATGGAGCCCCACACCAGGCTCCACACCGATGGTGGGGCTCCTTAGGATGCTCTCTCTCTCCTTCTTGTTCTGCCTCACTCCCAGATTCTCTTTCTCTAAATAAAAAAAATAAAATAAAATAAAATAAAATAAAATGTTACAATATATAATGGTAAACGGTTAAACTGGTAACATAAAAGAATTAGAAAGTGGCACTATAAAAAGGAAATATATGGGACGCCTGGGTGGATCAATGGTTGAGTGTCTGCCTTTGGCTCAGAGCATGATCCTGGAGTTCCAGGATCAAGTCCTGCATCAGGCTCCTGCAGGGAGCCTACCAGCTTCTCCCTCTGCCTCTCTCTCTATGTCTTTCATGAATAAATAAGTAAATCTTTAACAAAAAAAAGGCACTATAATAGAGTAATTGAGAACGAGGCTATAAAAGTGTAATATATTGTTTGAATTCTGGTTCTATCATTTATTAAATGTGAATTGGAGAAAAATCACTTAAATTCCCTGAGTATCAACTTTTTCACTGAAAAATGAGCTTCAAATTGTCTTTAGACTGTTACTAAAAAAGGTAATTAAAATAATGTATATAGGGTGCTTAATGAATTCTTAAATCCATTGTGGAAAATCAAAAACAAAACCAAAACAGAACAAAAAACCTTTTTATTCTTTGCTAACAATTCATTTTAAAAAGTTACAATATCACAAGAAATATGAAATGGCAGGAATAGAAACACTCTCAAAAGTTACTCATGGGCTTACTTTTCAACAAATAACCATCACTGTGTAATGCTTATAAAAAATAGGTGTACATTGCAATATATATTAAAAATATTTATCAAAAATCTCTGGAGTTTTGTTAATTGAATTATTCATGATCCCTCCTCTTTCTACCGTAAATTGTAATATATAATTTGAGACTTGTTTAAGAAAAGGAGAGAGATAAATTCACTAATGTATTTAAGCTATGGTGAATTAAATAAAAGAAAATTCTGGCAAATCATACCATCTCAGAGAAGCAATCAGGTTAGAATCATTAGTCAATTCCTTTTCCCCTGGGACCAAGAGCTTGTTTTGTCAAAGTTAGAACTAGAAAGAAAAGATGTATATATTTTAGTCATTTTGTACTTCCCTGTATCCTCCCACAGTCTTTTTTCTTTCTCCTTGTGCTATCATTTTATGGATGGCTCTTACTTAAATGTAGTGCTCATGACTACCATATGGACTAGTTATTGAATTCCTACTATTTGACAAAGTCTATGTTAGAAACATTTGTTGGCTGTATAAAGTCACCTACCACTGTGATGGTCGGAAATAAAATTTCAAATGCTTTGATACAAGCAATAGTCGTACTCTTTTGAAGAAATAATATCTGTGATATCCAGTGTTTCTAATTACTTTGCAGTCAAGAAATTTTTATTCATGGGGCACCTGAGTGGCTCAGTGATTGAGTGGTTTGCCTTTGGCTCAGATGGTAGTCCCTGTGTCCTGGGATTGAGTTCCACATTGGGTTCCCTGTGGGTACCCTGCTTCTCCCTCTGCCTATGTCTCTGCCTCCCTCTGTGTTTCTCATGAATAAATAAATAAAATATTTTTTAAAAAAGGAATTTTTGTTGGTATATACCTAATTTTTAGAGTTAGTCTACTTTTCCTTATTTTCAAAATACTAGTGATTAAACACTTGAAAAATATTCCAAGGCTATATGTAGATTAACATATGTTGTCCAAAATATTTTTATTATAAAAAATAAAAAATACATTTTCTAATCTACAATTAGATTATTCAGTAAAACAAAGTACAATATGAACAGTGATATAACTCTAAGACAATAATGAAGTTTTAATATTTATTAAATTCTCTAGACAAATTAAATAAGGACATTTTTATAAATACAATTAAAAATTTTGAAAATCCAGGTAAACAGAAGTTAAGAATGGGGGGAAAATAGATGAACATAAGTATAGCAGACCTATTTCATTTTTTTTTCCTCCAAGTTTTTATTTAATTTCCTGCAAGTTAACATACAGTGTAATTTAGTTTCAGGTTTAGAATTTAGTGATTCATCACTTACATACAATACCAGGTAGAACTATCTTCATATCAAGAACACACACATAATCATATTGCTATATGCTAAGTATTTTGAAAATCTTGACATAATTTCTATGTAAATAAATTAACAAATTGATTTAAGAAGTATGTGCAATGATGGATTTGTTAATTAAATCAATGTGGGGAATAATTTTACAATACATATATACATCAAATAATCACATTGCACATTTTGAATATTTTGCAATTTGGCATTTATGCCTTAATAAAGGGGGGCAGGGTAGAGAGAAGCAATTGAATGACCAACATACTTGAAAGTCAACAACTTAATTTTACAAGGAAACTTAAATTTTACTGTAACTTTTTTTTTTTTACAAATAAAAGTCTGGGAGTTTAAAATTTTAAATTTCTACATTTTCTGATATTCATTGGAAATAATAATAATCAAGAATTATTCTACCATCTAAAATTTTTGATATTACTTCAAGAAACATATGATTTCAATGATAATGCTTTTTAAATATATTCAAGTCATAAGAAAAGATGGAAAATTGATAAATTTACTTAATATTTATCATTGAGTTAAAAATCAGAAACATAAAAATGTAGGTAAATCACTTATGAATGAATATATGAGTAAAAGTTTCAAATAATTATTTGCAAATATATGTATTTGCAGATATATAACATAAAAATGTATCAAATATATTGTATAAAATATGATACATATTGCAATATTAAAAGGCTAATAATATACAGAATATGATGATGCTGTTTTTTGTTTAGAATTACAAGAGTGGCTGAATATTAGAAAGTATTTTCAAAATTTCATTTCTTTGGGGAAATAATTATGGTTAGTATGACAAATGCTATATGTGCATATAATTATATTGAACTATTTCTTTAATGGGAATCACTAACAGTACTATGGCTTCATGATTAAGCAATTCAGACATCTTCATGCTGAGAGTTAAGAGTACCCAAATCAATATAATGTAGTTACTGAGACTGAGAACTGTGACATGTCAGCATAGTTTGAAAATTTATTCCAAAAAGTGTTATCCAGGGAGATAAGATGCAAACCAATATATAATATCTACTTCGTAAACATCCTTCAAACACATTTATCCAAGTACACCATTTGTACACGTAGGAAAGCAGTTCTAAATTGTTTACATGAATAAGTATTTTCCTTGTTAAAATTTGTTTCATTATCAATTTTCACTCTATCTTGATTTTCTTCCAATCCAAATCCTGCCATGAAAGTCTCACTCTAAATGATGTCAGTTAGAAGTCCAAAATTCTGTTTTCCACTTTTTCTTTTTTTTTTCCTCTTCTGAGATACCACGGAAACTTTGTTAAATAGTGCTTCTTCTCTTTTATGGCTTAAAAGTTTTACTTGACCAATTTTTTTTTCCTGGTTCTTTTTAGGGGAGTTGACAATTGTTAGCTCTCAGGAAGATTCATTCCTTTAGCACAATCAGAGTTCTTAACATGAAAACATTGCCATCCGAGGCTCCTTTTTTCCCCATCTAGCTTTACTAAGGTTTAATTGATAAATAAAAATTGTGTGTATTTAAAGTGTAAAACACGATGCTTTGATATGCCCATATATATTGTGATTACCACAATCAAGCTTCTTGACATGTATATTACCTCCCATAATTACTTTGCATGTTTGTATGTGTGTGTGTGCTGAGAACACTCTTAAGAATTACCCCCAGCAAAATTTAACTATATAATATAGTATTACTAAGTATAGTCACCATATTGTACATTATCTCCAGAACTTACTGATCCTAAATAACTAAAACTTTGTGCTGTTTGACCAATATCTCCTAATTTACCCCTTCTACAGCCTCTGGTAACCCACCATTTTACTCTCTGCTTTCATGAGTTCAATTTCTTTTAGATTCCATGTATAAGTAAAATCATTCAGTGTTTCAGTGTCAAGCTTATTTCACTCAGCATTATGTGCTCCAGTTTCATTCATGTCACAAATGACAAGATTTCCTTTTTTAAAAAAATATTCCATTATATATTTTATTGTCTGTGTGTATGTTTATATACATGTATATATATATATAATTTATATACATATATTGCATATCCATATTTTCTTTATTCATTCATCCATTGACAGATACTTGGTTGTTTCTATATCTTGGCTATTGTAAATAGTGCTACAATGAATATGGAAGTACAGATATCTCTTCAAGATTCTGATTTTATTTCATTTAGTATATACTCAGAAGTAAAATTACTGGATCATACAGCAGTTCTGGTTTTTTTTTTTTTTGAGTAAACACTATACTATTTTATGTAATGGCTGTATAAATTTACATTTCTACCAACAGTATACAAGTCTTCCCTTTTCTTCACACCTCCACTAACACTTGCTACATCTTTTCGTCTTCTTGATAATGGATTTCTTAAATAGGCAATGTGTAATATCTCATTGTGGTTGATTTGCATTTATCTGATGATGAGTGATGTTGAACATCTTTTCAAACATCTGTTAGTCCTTTGTTCTGAAACTACTTCTTTTGAGAAATATCTATTCAAGCCCTTTGCTCATTTTTTATCATTTATTTTTATTTTTTGACGTGGGGTTTTTGCATTCCTTGTGTACTTTGAGTCTCAATTCCTTATCAGATGTAAGGCTTGCAAATATTTTCTCTTGTTCCATATATTGTCTTTTCACTCTGTTGATTGTCTCCTTTGCTCTGCAGGAGCTTTTTAGTTTGATGCAATTCTGCTTATCCATTTTTGCTTTTGTTGCCCATTCTATTAGGGTCATATCCAAAAAAATCATTGCCCAAATCAATATCAAGAAGCTTTTTCTCTGTTTCATTCTAGTAGTTTCATTTACAGTTTCAAGTCTTACATTTAAGTCTTTAAATCATTTTTGAGTTGATATGGATAACCAGTTTTCCCAACACCATCTATGTTAGGGACTCTCCTCTTTCTATTGTGTGTTTTTAGTAACTTTGTCAAATATTAATTAACTATAGATATGTGGATTTATTTTGGGGCTCTCTGTTTTGTTCTATTGGTCTATGTGTCTGTTTTTATGATAGTTACCATATTGCTTCGATTAATGTATCTTTGTAATATAATTTGAAAGCTGAAAGTATGATGCCTCCAGGTTTGTTCTTCTTGCTCAAAATTGCTTTAGATTTTTGTGATCTTCTCTGGTTCATTATGAATTTTAGGATTTTATTTTTCATTTTTGTGAGAAATGTCATTGGGATTTTGACAAGGATTGATTACATTTCATCATTAGGTCACTTTGGAGAGTATGAAAGTTTTAAAAGTATTAATTCTTCCAACTCCTTAGGCTCTGTAAATTTCTCCAACAAGGGTTAAACAAGAAACAACTGTTCACACTTTGTAATAGTTTTTATAATACTCCTATATTTTCAGTAAGGAAAACCAATGGAAAAAAATAAAATTTTGTTTAGAACCTCAGGGCTACAAATAAAATATTCAATATTAAATTTCATTTGGTATTGGATCCAAATCCTCTTTTATCTTCAGGATCACTTGAGACTATATATTTTACAGTTGTAATTATGTGTCATGCTTTAGTGACCTTTTACATGAAGATAGCTGATACCTGTTCATTATTTCCTGGGCAGTCACAGTATATCTGAAACCACAATCTCAGAAGTTTCTGAGATGGTTTCTTATTTTTTACAAACCAATAAGGAACTCAAATATCTCTGTAATTCTACATTTATCCAGTATGTAGATGATCAATTGCCATTTTTAAAAGATGACGTCAACTCTAAGATGGATTACACTGATCTATTTATTATTTGATTTCGGAGAGACATAAAGTTTAAAACAAAAAAAAAATTACAATTTTTTAAAAGGAAAATATATTACTCAAGACATAATTCATATGAAGAAGTCAACTTCCTCAATCTGGATAGATTTTATGTGATTTAAAATTTTCCCAAGCCAATCATTGTAATCAACTAAAAGTATTTATGGGTTTTATTATCTATTATGGCAAATACCTTCTCCAATATTCCCTAAGTTCTGAAAACTACTTGGTGATCAAAATATGAACAGCTATTTTAAGATTTAAAATGAGCTCTTCAGTACCCTTCTCCTCTAAGCCTATCTAATTATCATAAATCTTTTCACCTATACATAAATGAACAACCTGGACAGTTGATTTAACCTCATAGAAATCATCAGAGACCAGTAGGTTACTAAAACCTCTTTCTTGACACAGTGTCCATAGACAGGTAATGATATCTGAGGACAAAAACATGTTTATCTTCCCAAGATAGAGGTAGGGACTGAAGAAATATGGAAACTCAATTAAGGGAAATGTTGACATTATGGTCTGCTTTTATTTTTTCAAAATTTTATTTTTTCTTAAGTTGACATTGAAAAGCTTCTCATATCCTAGAAATTTTTATTGTACTTTCTCATATATAGTGATATATTAATAGTGCTCTCCAGATACTTTCTGGAACAGTGATTAAATTGATATTTAAAACTGTGGTTTATAAAACTGGTGCACACTTACAAGGATTTTATATAATTTTTCACATAATAGTCATTAAGTAGGAGACTTCAGGGTTCATAAGAGCAAAATTTGTGACAGTTTATGGTAGTAGAGGTTTTTTTGTTTGCTGGTTTTAATTCAAATCATTTGCAGTATTTCAAGTAGAAAATCAGGCAATATACAGGTGGATAAAATATTTTTTTTAATTTCTAATGATCTCAAAAGATGGTCTTTCTGTTCCACTTTGTTGTTTTCATTTATACATGTTATGTAATAAGCATTCATGCTACAAGCTCTGAGTTACATCCCTACTGAAGGAAAATCTGTCAAGGTGATACATAACAACTCACTATTTACAGCAGCCTCAGATTAGGCCAAGAATATCATTTCCACATCATTGCTCTCAGCCAGCCTGAAACAGGGAGAATAAATCTTGCTCTCTTAAAAACCTCCCAGAATGTCCGAAGTGCTATACAGCACCAATTTTACCTTTATTGAAGCCAGTTAAGCCTTAAAAACAAAAACAAAAAAAAGACTTAAGATGAATTTGCAGATGAGCATTAGGAACTTTCTAATTTTCAATTTAGAACTCAATAATTGGCCGGGTGGCGGGCGGCGAGGGGAAAAAAAAAAAAAGAACTCAATAATTTTGAATATTTCCATGGTGTTCTGTTTTGTTTTTTAGAAAGCTTAAAGAATTCTTTTACTTAGCAATAAAAAATAGCAGATATTAATATAAATAATGATAAAAGTCTCAATAAACTTAAAAGAACAGTTTTTTAAAAGCGTATGCAAAGATTCAGTATTCTTGCTATATTTTAATCAAATAATTAGAATGTGGTAAATGTGTTCAAGAGAAAATATTGTCTTCTGAAACATGTGTCAATTCCTTGTCACAAGAACATTAATATTATCTATATCCAAAATCATACTAATCTTTTAGAAACAAATATTAGTTTATTCAAATAGAGTGGAAACATTTAGTAAGTTTTATTGCTATTGTGTATATGCAGATTTATGCAACATAATAGAATTTTAAAGATGGCTTATCATTATGGGTATCTCCTTTTGATTTTAAACATGTAACAACAATGAAAAGATATAACCATTAGAGATTCTAAAGCAATGTAAAAGCATTTGAAAAGTATTTTAATTTTGAAAATTAGTATGTTCTTTTTCTAACTAAAAACTAAAGGGCTTGTTATATCTGTTACATTGTTTCCTCATGCTTTACGTTTTCTGAATTGATATGTATAACTAACACTGTTTAACATAGAACATTTCATGTTAACATTGTTAACTATGAACAAAATATTTAAGTCCTTACCACATAGTTCCCAGACTTTCACAATGATACCTACCAACCACATTTCATTAAGTATAAGTATATAAACTTAAGACTTTCATTTAGATATGAAATATTGAACATCGAGACTGACCATATAAAATGGTGTTATTTCACAGTAATTCAACATTTATAAAAAAGCAGCTCAAGCAATGATGCCAATTAGAACAACTTTTGTTTTGAGAAGTTTTTTGTTTTAAGATTTTATTTATTTATTTATTTATTTATTTGAGAGAGAGTGAATGAGAGCAGAAGCAGGGGCAGAGGCAAAGGGAGAAAGAGAAGCCAACTCTCTGCTCAACAGGAGCCTGACATGGGGCTCAATCCTGAGATTCTGGGATCATGACCTGAGCCAAAGGCAGACACTTAACTAACTGAGCCACCCAGGTGCCCTTGTTTTGTTTTGTTTCTTAATTTGCTTTCTAGTTTCCTTATTTTAGAGAATTTTTTTGTATCAGAAGTTTATTAAAAATTACCATGAAAATGGCAAATACAGAAATCTCCTCTTTTTATTAAGTTACTTGTTATTATGCATACTTTAAAATTTCAAGAATAATTTGTTCTACTTATTACACCACCTGCTCACAACTGCTGTGATAACCAATCCCATATACAACATGACATCAGAACATATCATATTCTTCTGCTTTATACCACCACTGCCTATTCCTGAAAGAAAACCCACAAACTTTCAATACTAAAACTGTGTTTAAGTTCAAACTGTAAACAATGACTCAGACCCAATATTTCAGATAAAGTAACAGACTATTAGAAAAACTCATACAGTTTACCGGTTCTAAAGAATTCCCTGCTTGGGCCAGTGATGACCCTGTTGGGGTCATTTCTTAAATTTCTATAAGTCACTTTCCTGGTTCTCCGCACCCAGACACTACTGAATCACTATCAAGGAGGTGTTTCTGCATTGCTTTTCACACTTGATATACGCAAGCTTGCAGTTTACCATCCTGTCACCATTCTGGGACTTTAACATGTTTTGTTCTAAACAACTGCCAGGAGACAATGGAGAAGAAATTAAATGAAAGAACATCAATAATAGTAACTAAAGCATCTCTCACACTTAAAGAGTTAGTGATAAAGAAAAATATACTTAAAGATGGTAATATTGCACAGAACTCTTAAGCACTCAATTCTGAATGTCCAATGGGAATAATTTAAAATTTGTTCATTTATGACTTGATTTCTTTTTTTTTCTGTGAATGATTACAATATATTCCACTGAAAATCTTTCCCTCAATGAAAATTGAAGAGTCTACTTACAAAATATTTTTGACAGAAAAAGGACTCCAAAATTGGATTAATAAATCAATTGTAATTGATTTAATCTAATGTGATCAATTCAGGAATGCTAACCTCATAAGAAATTAGAGAAGAATTAAAAAGAAATTCATGGAAACAAGTGAAAATTAAAGCACAATTGTTCAAAACCTTCGGGTTGCAGCAAATACTGGACAGTATTTGCTGTCCTAAGAGGGAAGTATATTGCAATACAGGCCTTCCTCAAGAAGCAAAAAAGTCTCAAGTAAATAAGCTAACTATACACCTAAAGGAGATAGAAAAGAAACAGCAAATAAAGTCTAAACCCAGCAAGAAAAAAGAATAAAGATTAGAAAAGAAATCAATGAAATAGAAACCAAAAGAACAGTAAAACAAACAAAAGTAGGAGCTAGTTCTTTGAAAGAATTAATAAATTAATTAAATAAATTAATAAAAACCTTCAGGCCAGACTTCTCAAAAAAAAAAAAAAAAAGAGAAAGGACTCAAATAAATAAAATCATGGATGAAAGAGGAGAGATCACTACCAACAACAAAGAAATACAATTTCAAGAACATGTTATGAGCAACTATATGCTAACAAATTGCAATCTGGGAGAAATGGATTCATTCCTAGTGATGTATAAACTACCAAAACTGAAACAGGAAGAAATAGAAAAACTGAATAGACCCATAACCGGCAAGGAAATTGAAGCAGTAATTTAAAATCTCCCAACAAACAAGAGTCCAGGGCCAATGGCTTCCAGGGAATTCTACCAAACATTTAAGAAAGAGTTAATACCTATTCTTCTGAAGCTCTTTCAAAATACATAAATGGAAGGAAAACTTCCAAACTTGTTCTATGATGCCAGCATTACCTTGATCCCAAAGCCAGACAAAGACTCCACCACAAAGGATAATTACAGACCAATATCCCTGATGAACATGGATGCAAAAATTCTCACCAAGATACTAACGGATAGTAACCAACAGTACATTAAATGAATTATTCACCATGGCAAAGTGTAATTTATTCCTGGACTGCATGGCTGGCTGAACATCCACAAATCAATCAATATGATGCACCACATTCCAAAAAAGAAAGGATAAAAACCATATGATCTTCTCAATAGATGGAGAAAAAAAAAAAAAACATTTGACAAAATACAACATCCTTTCTTGATTAAAACGCTTCACAGTGTAGGGATAGAGGGAACATACCTCAATATCATAAAATCCACCAATTAAAAGCCCACAGCAAATATAATTCTCAATGGGGAAAAATAGAGCTTTTCTCTTAAGGTCAGGAACATGGCAGAGATGTCCACTATCACCAATGTTGTTCAACATAGTACTGGAAGTCGTAGCCTCAGAAATCAGACAACAAAAAGAAATAAAAGGTATCTGAATTGGTAAAAAAGAAGTCAAACTCTCACTCTTCAAAGATGACATGATCTCTATGTGGAAAACCCCAAGACTCCACCCCAAAATTAGTAGAACTCATGGATGAATTCAGCAAAGAAGCAGCATATAAAATCAGTACACAGAAATCAGTTGCATTTCTATATACTAACAATGAGACTGAAGAAAGAGGAATTATGGAGCCAATCCCATTTACAATTGCACCCAAAACGATAATATACCTAGGAATAAACCTAACCAAAGAAGTAAACGATGTGTACTCTGAAACTATAGAATACTCATGAAAGAAATTGAGGAAGACACAAAGAAATGAAAAAACATTCTCTGTTCATGGATTGGAAGAACAAATATCATTAAAAAGTCTATGCAACTTTAAAGCAATGTATACATTCAACGCAATCCTTATCAAAATACCACCAGCTTTTTTCACAGAGCTGGAGCAAATAATCCTAAAATTTGTGTGGAACCAGAAAAGACTCCAAATAGCCAGAGCAATATTAAAAAAGAAAACCAAAGCTGATGGCATCACAATGCCAGACTTCCAGCTCTATTACAAAGCTGTGATCATCAAGACAGCATGGTACTGGCACAAAGACAGACACACAGATTAATGGAACAAAACAGAGGACCCAGAAATGAACCCTCAAATCTATAGGCAACCAATCTTAGACAAAGCAAGAAAGACTATCCACTGGAAAAAAAGATATTCTCTTTAACAAATGCTGTTGGGAAAACTGGACAGCCATATGGAGAAAAATGAAACTAGAGCAATTCCTCACACCATACAAAAAATTGACTTAAAATGGATAAAAGACCTAAGTGTGAGACAGGAATCCAACAAAATCCTGGAGAAGAACAAAGGCAGCAACCTCTGTGTTATCAGCCACAGCAACTTCTTGCTAGACACATCTCCAAAGTTAAGGGAAACAAAGGCAAAAAAGGAACTATTGGGACTTCATTAAGATAAAAAAAAAAAAAAAACTTTTTGCACAGCAAAGGAAAGAGTTGACAAAACCAAAAGATGATTAACAGAATGAGAGAAGGTATTTGCAAATGGCATATCAGATAAAGGGCTAGTATCCAAGATCTATGAAGAACTTACCAAACTCAACACTCAGAGAACAAATAGTCCAATCAAGAAATGGGCAGAAGACATTTATCCAAAGAAGATATACAAATAGCACACAGACACTGAAAAATTGCTCAATAGTGCTCAGCATCAGGGAAATACAAATCAAAACCATAATGAGATGTGACCTCACACCAGTCAGAATGGCTAAAATTAACAACTCAGGAAATAGCAGATACTGGTGAGGATGCAGAGAAAGGGAAATCCTCATGAACTATTGGTGGGAAAACAAGCTGTTGTAGCCACTCTGGAAAATGTATGAAGGTTCCTCAAGAAGTTAAAAATAGAGCCACTCTATGATCAAGCTACTGCACTACTAGGGATTTATCCCAAATATACAAATGTAGTGATACAAAGGGGCAGCTGCACCCCAGTGTTTATAGCAGCAATGTCCACAATAGCCAAACTATGGAAAAAGTCCAGATGTCCATTGACATGAATGAATTAAAGAAGATGTGAGACTATCTATCTATCTATCTATCTATCTATCTATCTATCTATCTATCATATATCTATCTATATTAACTATAACATGATGGAATACTACTCATCCATCAAAAGGAATGAAATCTTACCATTTGCAATGACATGGACAAAACTACAGGGTATTATGCTAAGTGAAATAAGTCAATCATAGAAAGACAGTTATCATATGATATCACTCATATGTGGAATTTAAAAAGCAAAACAGAGGATCTTAGGGTATGAGAAAAATATAAAACATGACAAAATCAGAGAGGGAGACAAACCATAAGAGACTCTTAATCATAGTAAACAAACAAGGTTGCTGGGGGTGGGGAGGGATGGGGTAACTGGGTGATGGACATTAAGGAGGGCACGTGATGTAATGAGCACTGGAGATTATATAAGACTGATTAATCACTAATCTGAAATTAATAATACATTATATGTTAAGTTTAAATAAAATATATACATATATATGTATATACATATATAAAATACTGTGATAGGCAATATCTTAAGATAACCCTCAAGATTTCATCTCTTGCATAGGCAAAACCTGTGAATATAATGAGCTTTCACTCTTGCAGTTATGTTGTGCTCTATAACAAAAGGGTTCTTATTCTTGGTGCAGCTGATAATCAAAGCAGAGACAGATTCCCCTAGCTGATTTTGGAGGAAGAAGAAAGAAAGATGTTCTGTTGTCCTGAAAGAAATAGTCATATTGTGAATTGCTGATGGGGATGGGTAGCTTCTAGTCCCTGATAGCAGTCCCAGATCCACAACTGGTAAGAAAACAGGCAAGCCACCAAACCCTGTCAATAACCAGTGAGTTTGTAAGACAATACTTTACCCTAGATGTGACCAGTAGCATTGATGATATGTTGACTTCAGCCTTGTGAGACTCAGCAGAGGACCCAGCCAACCCATCCCTGGACTCCTGGCCCATAGAAGTTGAGATAATAAATTTGCTGTTATAAGTTGATACATTTGTGGTAATTCTACATACAATGATAGAAAACAAATATAAATGTGAAGAGAATGAAATGTAAGCTAGATTGGTCTTTCTTTTGACTTTTGTATAAGGCTTTTGAATCTGTGTTTCTACTTCTAAATGTGTTCTCATTGAAAAGGTAATAAGACTCCAATACAGCATTCATAGAAACGAGTGATTTTTTTTTTGGAAACGAGTGATTTTATTTATTTATTTGTAAAAGATTTTATTTACTTATTTATGAGAGACACAGAGAGAGGCAGAGACATAGGCAGAGGGAGAAGCAGGCTCCTCACAGGGAGCCTGATGAAGGACTTGATCCCAGGACCCCAGGATCATAATCTCAGCTGAAGGCAGATGCTCAACCAAACCACTGAGCCACCCAGGAGTGCCTAGAAATGAGTAATTTTAGTGTATTTGCTCATTGTATGATATCTGGATGTACACATTTAGTGTTTGGAAAAGAACTGTTTTGTTGTGGAGGTGTGCCAGGAAAAACCGAGCTGCATGACTGCCAAAAAAGCTATAAAATGGTCTCTAAACTTGTATTTCCTAAATGACCAGACATTTGTTATTGAACTGATTGATAGTAAGATAACATATGAGACTCATGTATTAACCAAAAAATAAGTTATCAATTTATAAAGCATTCAATGTCTGTTTTAATAAAAAGAATGCTTGAGTCTCTTATCCATATCATGTTTGTCCTTATACCAAGGCATCTAACCAGCAGCATTTGCAAATGCTTACATAGTAAACATGGAATCTGAGAGCAATGGATTATTCAAGGCTTGGAATTGTCTGATATTACTTATGTGTCTTCATTATGAATACCAACTCATCTGTCAAATCCATGTCTTCTTTTTTTTATTTTTCAAATTCATGTCTTTTATGAAATGACTGCAACATATATCCCATAAGTTTATTTTATGAATCCTATTAACTTCTATATTCCAGTCTTGATCATTTCTTCATCTGACCATTTGATCTCTTTTTAGGTATATTAATATTGTGTTAAATAGATCACTGGTTCGAGTAAAGCAGCCTATCCTTTAGCATTAAAGACTTCCTGTGCTTTTAATATGTAGTGATAAAATTAATTTAACCCTCAAAGGTCATCTACATAACTCATTTCAGGAAATGGAAGTCATTCCAAATATTTTAATTAAGAAGAGATTTAACACATGGGATTTCAAGCATACAACATAATTGGAAGAATGAGGAAGCAGGTTTAGTGCTGAACGTTCAGCACACATGCCTGAAGCACCTACCAGCTGTTAATGCAATTGCCTTTAAGTATCTTAGAAATTGGTGAATACTCATTAGAAGCTTCAGTACAGGGCTCTGGACCATAATGTGAATGAGAAATGAAACTTTATTGTGTTAAGCCACTGAGATATGAAGGTGTTTGTTATAGAGTTATATTAGCAGGATTAATATAAAATATATCCTTTCAGACATTATAATTATAGTTTTCAACCTGTGGTATATTTGAAAATCTAAAAAAACATATCTTCTTTTTAATTTTGAGGTGATATGCTTGATTCAGTACATTTAAGTATAAAACCAAGTAACAGTGTCTTATATATGTGGCCCCCAATCCATAATCTTACTCTGCATACCAATGTATTATACATGGCCTTGTAACATATAAATTGAGACAGAAAAAAAACTCAAATATTTTTGCAATAATTCTGTAAATATGGCAAATGTTAAAATAATTATATGACAGTCAGTCATATTTTCAGGTGACTTACTCTCATTGAATCTGTTCTTCCCTTGGCCATCTTCATGACTACTCATTCACCAGTGTTTTTAATGTAAGAAATTAGGTGTCACTTGTATGTTATATTAATCCATATTCCACTAAACCATATTTAGCCTAGAAACATAAGTAATCAAGGCAATTCTATGTCTATCAATTGCACTTAATTCGTGATGCTTGTGTCTCAGACAATTGTGAGACAGTACCTAGGGATGAGTATCGGCTCAGGGCTGCATCCAACCTTTCTTCAGGTGATTCTAGATTGGAGTTTCACAATCTGAGATTGTTCTTTTAGGCACTCAAACTTTCCTGGACATGGTCTTTGTTATTTGATTTTGAAATATGTAATAAAAAGGCAACTCATATTTCCACAAAGTGTTAGCATATATGCTTATATTTGTCTTTACATTTGCTTTGGATCGGCATAAAGCCAGACCTAATTTAAATATGATAGTTTCCTGTTTCAAATGGTAAATGAAAAATGGTGGAAAAACTGAGTCTTTGTATGATACATGAATGTATCAAGCTAAGCTTGAAAAAACCTTTGCCATATAACCCAGCCGTTGTTAATTTTGGAATAAGAGCTATTGCAATTTTTTATCGTACTATTTTGTAATAGTTCATTATAAGACATTGAAATACGGAAAAGTAAAAAATGGTTTTGGATTCTAGCAATAATTGAATTGATATCTATTTAACACATATTTCAATCAGAATAAAATGCTGTTTTTTTCTGAAATGAAAGAGACAGTTTCACAGAGTTTTTAAGTCCTATATAATCAAAATAGAATTTGAGAATTGATGACTTAAAATGTATTTTTATTAGAAGTAATTACTTATTTTACTTAACTAGCAAGTAAACATTGACTTTATTAATATTTGGTGAAGCAGATTTACACACAGACATTTTCTGCATTATTCTCACTTCATCACATACAGGAAAGATTAATATATAATTGATAATGTAAGGAATAAATAACACCATCCATTACACTCCATCAAAGTGAAATTAAAATTTAACTGATTATATAGTTTTGTCTTAGTAATATGGATGAGTATTTTTCCCTATCATTGATTGAGAGAGAAAAGCATAAGGAATTGACACATAGTTTTATTTTTTAATATATCTATGTACAGTCATTGTTTAAAAATATCAGCTTTGGTGTTTAGAAAAAAATCTTCCCTTTTGGTGTAATAAGTACTAGTTGCCTTCCATTCATCATTCCCCCAAATCTATTCTTTCTTCTACTATAGTAAAATAATTTTTTAGATGGACTCAAAGCTGCCCAGTAATTAACATCCTTTTCAAGGTTCCCTTGATGCTGTATATAGCTTGTTACTTGTAGCCAAATGACTAACTTCTGTACAATGTGATATGCATGAAGGGGACATGTGCAACTTTTGCATCATGACTCTAAAGTAAAAGGGCAGGCCCTTATTTCTCACTTTCTCTGTTCTTCCTAAACTACATGGCAGTTTATATAGTATCATAAATTTCTTGTAATGAAAGCTACAAGTAATGTTAGAGAAGCAGAATAGAAATAGTCTGGGAGTTCAGGAAAGTGGAGTTCCATATCAACCCTGGAATGTTGATGCATACTGTCACATTACAGACAAAATTTTCTCTTCATTTTAGCCACATGTTATAGTCTCTATCATAACAGCCAAAACTATCTCTTAAGTCATACACTTTGGTACCTAGTTGTAATATTAAATGGAATATAGTCTAAAAAATCTGTAAGATCAGAAGTGCCTGAGTGGCTCAGTTGGTTGAGCCACCAACTTTGTTTCAGATCAGGTCATGATTTTATCGATTGTGAAATCTGGCCCTGTGTTGGGCCCACACTTAGGAGTTTTCTTGAGATTCTCTCCTTTTGCTCTTCCCCCAGCTCTCTCTCTCTCTAAAAATAAATAAATCTTTAAAACAAAACAGAACAATAAACCCTATAAAGTCATAGGTATTGCAGGCTGGATACTTGTTTTGCTGTGGAAAAACTATTGGCGAATTCTCTATAAATAAGTTTTACACACTTTAGTATCCCAAATTTAGAATGCCTCTAATATTTGCTAGATAGGCACAATTGTTTTCAGTTAGAGGTGAATCTTGGCAAGGTTGTTATCTGAGTTCCACCTGGATCGAGTAGAAATTTCTGCATAACATTCAACTATCCTAGACTTAGATTTGACTTAGTTGACCTACAGAGAAAGTGGATGGATGAGTTATGCAGAGGGATTCCAGTGGTAGTGGCATATCCACGGTGGAACTAGTGGCAATATGAGTAGTGACTCCTTGATAGTTCGGTGACCAAAGAATGGTCTGTGACAGATGTTGATAGTTGTTTCCCAGTAACTCTATTACTTTTAATCCATAATTGTAACATTTCTTGATGATAGCATCTTTAAGTTTACAGAAGCAACACTCTAAGAAAGGCAGGCAAATGTGATAGAAGTGGTCTGAGTACCTAATTCTATGGGCCTACCAGAGCAGTGAGGGGCTACTTACCTTGGAAATGTGAGTTGAGAGAAACAAATTATTGAGTTTAATTGATGGTTATTTTACAGTATTTATCAGAGCACTAAGCTATAACCCCAGTAATGCACTATTTGAATTAGAGGAATTCAAACATGACTCAAGGTTAAAAAGACAATCAAATTTTCTTGACATTGCTATAAATATTTCAAAAAACAGAGATGCCTGGTTAAGCATCCAACTCTTGATTTCAGCTCAAGTCATGATCTCAGGGTCATGAGATTGAGCCCCAGGGCTAGCTATGCACTCAGCAGGGAGTCTGCTTGAGATTCTCTCTCTCCCTCTCCTTCTACCATTGCTCCCCATGCTCACTCTCAAATAAATAAATAAATCCTTTTAAAAAATGTTTCAAAAAATATGAAGAATGCTCAAAAGTATGTCCAAAACAAATGATAATAATCCTTGCATGTAGCAATTCTATTATTTCTAGAATAAATTATCCAATCATTAAATAAATTTACAAAGTAATGATAAAACAGATAGGTTGTGATTTTAGGCCTGCAATTGTCTATTTTAGGACCTGATGATATTTCCAGTGTAAATACCAATTTTAATGGGCTTGTTTATCTTGGTTATTTTACACAGACTGGCTTTTTTTAATGATAAATGTGAGGCTCTTTTGGTCCAGATTTAATTAGTGCATTCTAATCTATTCTACATGCTGTCAAAA
The DNA here is from genome assembly GCF_018345385.1 of Vulpes lagopus. Lineage (NCBI taxonomy): Eukaryota > Metazoa > Chordata > Mammalia > Carnivora > Canidae > Vulpes > Vulpes lagopus. The sequence continues at coordinate 112,621,017 of NC_054829.1, read as the reverse complement.
ATCATAGACTAATAGCACTAAGAACAACTCGTACCTCTTGTTTAACTTTTTACTCTGACAGGCACAAACTCTGCATAAACTAATGCAAACAGTTAATTTAATAATTTAAAGCATTTAATAATTTTCCCCTCAGAGATAGTATATATATGTATTATTTGAGAAATTTCTTTTGGAGAAAGTAAGTCAAGTCCATGTAAATGTATTATTTCCTAATTTGTTGTTGTGAAAGAGATGCTCTGATTCAGAAATTGGAATTGTGATAAAAGGAAAGGATAATCTGAAATTTTGGCACTACTGTAGGTAAAAATGAATGTGATTGCAGCAGATAAAAGATACGCCTTCTGTACTGACCAATCTATAGGTGTGTCTAAGAAATTTGGTTGATAATTTATGCCCATAGTTGCAACCATCAAGATTTTACTGGTGAGATTATGGCATTAACGACTGGTGAAGAATATAAGGAGAACATGGTTTTATTTTTTTAATTTATTATTAAGGTTTTATTTATTTATTCATGAGAGACGCAGAGAGAGAGAGGCAGAGACACAGGCAGAGGTAGAGGCAGGCTCCCTGCAGGGAGCCCAACGTTGGACTCGATCCCAGGATTCCGGAATCATGCCCTGAGCAGAAGGCAGATGCTCAACCACTGAGCCATCCAGGTGTCCCAAGATAAGAAGGTTTAAAAAAAAAATTGGATAGATTTATACAAGGTGATATGGTTTTATTTGTGAATGGCATATAAGAAGCTCTATGGCAAGGGAGTAATGTAGCACAAGAATGAACTTAATTGCTTTTCTCCATGCTTTAAACTTTAATTTGGGGATATCACTATATGCATATACAAATACTAGTGAATAAAAAATTGAATTCTCATCTGAACAGAGCCATTAAAAAGGTAAATGTTATTAATTCCAGGGTATTGAATTAACTATTAACTTTTCAAACATTTTGTGAGAAAACAAAATGAAGTCAAACCCAGCTGTCACTTTATTCAGAAATATAAGGTTCTTGCAGGTGTATATATATATTACATATATATATGTATATATATATATATACATACATATATATATATATATTTGGTTTAATTTGAGATCTGTAGTCCAATTTCATATAGTTGATTTATTTTATAATAAGGACTGACTTTACAAATTATTTTTTTTTAAAGATTTTATTTATTTATTCATGAGAGACACAGAGAGAGAGAGAGAGAGAGACAGAGACACAGGCAGAGGGAGAAGCAGGCTCCATGCAGGGAGCCCAATGTGGGACTCAATCCCGGGACTCCAGGATCACGCCCTGTGCCAAAGGCAGACACTAAACCACTGAGCCACCCAGGGATCCCCTGACTTTACAAAATAAAGGGCAAATGCCTTGCAAGAGCTACTGGACTATGATTTTGGTATAAATAGGTGTTACAAAGGGTTAAGGTAAAATTAATAAACCAAACATATTCTATTTACAAAGGTATATTGATATAACAATATTTAAATGTTCGCTCTTGTTGAGTATGTCAGCTTCAATAAGGATTCTTATTGAACTCTTAATCAGTAAGAATTCTATAATTGAAAGTGTAATCGGTCATTTTAGAAAAGTGGTAGCTTTTTGATTAGCATTAGTAAAATTGTTAGGCATTCATAACAGAAATTGAAAGAGTGACTTGAATTATTGTAAAATTCATGTATTTGCAAGTTAGTTTTATATTGCTTGTTCCAAAATTTTTTTTTTTAAATTATATTCAATTGATTTGTTGACCCATTCAATAGAACATGCCCATACTTGTGGTCCCATAGAAGGAATTTAATATAGGCTCTACTCATGAAGGACTCAGGAGGGCTGAAAAGCTAAAGAGAGAATAATAAAGCATCCTGGATATAAACAGCCTTAGAATCTTGTTAAGACTCCTAGAAGCTGGAAGGATGAAACGAGGAGTCATGTTAACTGAGTAAAAGCTCCTAATGACCACTTGCAATACACCATTTGTCAACGGAGCAGGCAAATGCACTTCACAAGGAGGTATGGAAAATGATTCTGAAAGTAAACCAGCAAATGGCTGGCATGATACACACCTTCTCTTCTCAGCATCCATTTTCTTCCTTTCACCCTTATTTAATGCTCATTCAAACAACATCAAATTTCTACTTATCCTACAATAACTATCATTCACATGTTAAATTTCTTCCATAGCCTTCACAAGATGAAATGGTGTTTCTCACCATCTTCCCTGGCCTACAAAGATTGGCCACCACGGACATTCTCAAGGACATTGGTGCTTTGCAACTAATCTACTTAGAGACACATCCCTGAAAAAACTAACCAGATAATATTAACAAAAAATATGTTTCATTCTCGTCTTGTCATAATTTCATGTACCCTAATGTTCATAGATCATGTTTTTCGTGGCTGAAGGGCAGTAATCAAATTAGAGACTATATGGCAAAATGCAATATATGTCAGTTTAGACATGACTTGGTCCACTTGTATATCTACCTCTGACCATCCCAATGTATGCAAGGGCAGCTTTGGCACAGTCGTGCCAAAGTATAGTTGGAGATGCCTACTACTCATGATACCATGTCAAGGGAAACTCAAAATTTTGCGTTCCAAAATATATACCCAAATTGTACTAAGGCAAAAATCATTCATTGGCAACACGTTTCTCAGATAAATCAACAGAGGCCAAAATGTCCTTAAGGAGACTTGAGCTAAATTGGCATTGGTCTTGGACTCCTAGGGCAAACTGAAATTTTCCTTTACTGAAGAGAGACATACTGGGAAAATGACTCCTGGTCATATATATTGGTTGCTGAAAATGAATGTTATTTCAGGAGAGAGAAAAAGTATGACAAAAAGCCTGGAAACTACCACAGTTTTAGAAAACCGTATGAAACAAATTCAATTCAACAGATAGCATTCTAAGGAAGAAAGGTGCAAGTAAAAAATACGCAAGTATTTCCACAGCCCAAATTCAAGAATAAAGTTAGAAGGACTTAAGATCCTTCTAGTCCACCAATAATATAAATGGAAAATCCAAATACAAAGCATCTTCTGTGGAACTGAGGACCCTTGGGTGTGCACTTGAAAGTTTTCAGACCTCTGGAAGAATGTCTACACTTTCTCTTGTTTCACCTTAACCTCTGCTAAAGCTTTATGTAAATACACCCTGTGGAAACTTATGAGTTATTTTAAATAGTTGACCCCATGTAATTAGAGCAGTACTGATTGTGGAGTTCTTCAAGCATTTCACAGGTTTTCTTAGGGAATATGCAGTCCTTAAATTAGGGATGCAACAAATTAGATAACCAGGTTGATAAAGCTATTAACATTCCTCATTTATCTTAAAGTGATATTCCCAGGAGATAGTATTCCTGGGAAAAAAACCCACAACAATCCCCCTCCTACTGGGATGTCTGGGTGGCTCAGTGGTTGAGCTTCTGACTTTGGCTCAGGGCATGGTCCCGAAACCAGGATGGAGTCCCATATTGGGCTATCTGCGGGGAGCTTGCCTATTCCTCTGCCCGTATCTCTGCCTCTCTCTCTCTGTCTGTCACAAATAAGTAAATAAAATCTTAAAAAAGAATCCCCCTTACTTGTTTCTAAGTCTGTGGGAAATAGTCTACGCCTGTTTTATTCACGGATGTCCAAAAATGAATTGAGGGTACTATAATCAAATAGAAATACCAGATAATTATTTCTTAAAATTGAAGAAATTCTTCAATAATAAAGTAAAATTCCTAAAAACAACCCACCTTATTTGAAAGAAGTGTGTATACATTATTAAAATAATTTACCAAAAAATATAAAAAATAAATATCCTTGCATTTATTTGTATGATCACTACAGCATTTTTCTGAAAGCTGAAAATAGCCTATTTTTTCCCATACCTAAATGAGTGGTTAAATAAATTCTAGTATCCTGATATTATGGAAAATTGTACAACTATTTAAAAATGAAACTGATACTGAGACAGAAGGAATTTGAGACAAAATATGTTAAAAACATAGTATAGAAAAATAAATGAAATGCTTTCACTTTATGTTAAAGAGTTTATGTACATATATATGCATTTAAATAGAGACCAAGGCTTGTAATTATATTTATATATTGCTTGAATTTTATAGAACAAGGATAAAATAATATAATGGTATAATAAAATTACTAAAATAAATAATTTCTTTTAAAAAATATGTGCGTGAAGCTCTCCATTGATGATTAAAGAAGTGTATTTATATTATATACAATGTATAATGTATTTTTCCTGATATTACTCTAGGTTTATAAAAATGATAAAGAAGATCTGTGTGTGGCAGGATTCTATTTTGCTTTTACTTTATTATTTATAGTTTTCACATTATTTAATTTTTGAAAGCCTATATTTTTAAAATATACTTTTTATTTTTTGTATTTTAATTTTTTAAACTACATTTAACACCCTTATGCATAGGTTCTCCCTAGAAAAATCTTTATTATATCTTAAAGAATTTACCAAAGAGTAGCTCAAAACATTTCACTGATTCTAAATATCTTATTTATATTTTGTTAAAAGATGCCATCTTTTCCTGTCAAATGAACTGAGTCAGACCTATCACGGTATATTTTTTTTATGTCTGAATGGGCAGTTTGAGGTTAGGTGACTTCTTTTAAATTGTTCTGGCCAAAAAGTGTAACGATTTTGTTTGTTTGTTTGTAACTGTACAAAGTCAGCTCTTCTATACAAAACATATGGGATTGTGAAAAGGGGGTCAGAGATGTCATTAGAACATTAGAAGCCTCCTGGGAGACAAGGAATACTGACCATAAATAACTTTGTTATATAAAGTACCCAGAGTAATCAAATTCATAGAGACAGAAAGTAAAATGCTGCCTGCCAGTCCTGACAGGAAGGGGGAAGGAGGAATTATTGTTTAATAGGTGCATAGTTTCAGTTTAGCAAGAAAAAGTTCTAGAGATGGATCCTAGTTATGGTTGCACAACAATGTGCATGTACTTAATACTACTACATTGTACACCTAAAAGTGATTTTAAAACCAAATCCTATGTTCATTTTACTGCAGTTAGTAAATTAAAAAATTGTAAAGGAAATGTTTCCTTATTTAATTATTATGATAAAAAAATATATATATGGCTTTTTTAAATTTTAATTAAAATTTATTATCATAAAGCTATTTCACAGAAATTGCTTGTTGCTTTTTACCTTCTGTTGAAGCATATTTTCATTTTCTTCATCAAGAACTATGTTCCACATTTGTATTTTTCAGTCCTCATGATGTCTGTCACACATGCAGTATGTACAGTCTCATATATTTAAGTAATTACTACATCATGTCCTCTCTTACCTCATCCTGTCTTGTCTCTCCAACCATATTATACACTCCCTACTAATGATACAACTTTTAGTGTCATTCTGTAAGCAGAGAGAAGTATATTTACAATTATGGTACACATAAGGAAAATAAATAGGTATGCATTCATTCTATACAATTCTATTATAAAACCCTGAAGATTGTCATATTCCAAATCAAACAATGATATTAAATGATACATCTATAAGAGAGAAACACTCAAACTATTTAAGATTATTTTATGAATAAATAATGACAGACTACTGATAGCATTTAGTAAAAATTATCTGAATTTGCATGAGATACGATATCTTGCCAAAATAATGAGAAGGAGAATGAAGTGTTTTATTTGCTAGGCATTTAGTTGTTTTATCTTTGCTATAATTCTGAGATTATGACTTAGAAATTCTCAATCCTTGGGTCACCTGGGTGGCTCAGTCAGTTAAGCATTGGACTCTTGGTTTAAGCCTTGGTTGTGGGATCAAGTCCTGGGTCAAGTTCCACACTCAACATGGAGTCTGCTTGAGATTCTCTCTCCTTCTTCCTCCCCCTCCTGCTCATGCTCTCTCTGAAAAAAAATTTTTAAAAAATTCTCAATCCAGAATAATTACTGCCAACTGCTCTTTTTAAAAATAGCAACTGATGCCTATATTCATAGGAAGAAAAATTTTATGGGTCTTTGGTAGCTTTCATTTTAATAAGTGATTTTAATTTTATATGTCTTAATGGACCAGTGCACAGACAAAGAATTAACTTAAGGATCATAAAAATGTAGCCACCAACTTTCAAGCACATGCTACATGGGCTCACTAATTAGATATTTTTATCATCTTTATCTAAATTAATCCTTACCCAAAAAAAGTCTTATGTCCCACATTCTACAGATGAGAGAATAGAGTTCTAAGATTAGATAAATTACCTAAACACACAATTTTTGCACATCAGATTCAAAATAAAGGCCTTTTAAAATTATTGTTGCTTCTGGTTTTTGCTAATACAAACTTTTTGCATTTTGTACCACATTCACCACTTCCCACAGGTATATCAGTGTGTGTGTGTGTGTGTGTGTGTGTACATTAAGACAGCTTTCTTGAAGGTATTAGGAATTCTAAAATATTTTAAAGATTTTTATACCAATAGATGATTAGCAAAGGCAACCCTTATCTTTAATTTTTTTCTGGAATGATTTATCTCATTTATGCTACACTGGTTAGCCACTAACGACATGCCTTAACTTGAACAAAGTGGTTCTTTTAAGAAAAAAAGTATTTTCATGTCAATAAGCAACATATGATATGCTTAGTATTCACTTCATGCATCTTTTAATTTAGAAGTGAAAACTTATGTTCCCAAAGGAAATGGCTCACTTTCTGCACAAAGTATTACATTTTTGTGATTTAGTGAGATATTAACATGGAAATGGTGATGTTAAACAATACTTTTGATAGCTCTAAAAGTGCAGTGGGAATCATGATTTCATAAGAAGAAAATTAGTTATGTAGGTAACATTATTGTATAATTTCCCACAGGATCTATACATTGGGATAGGTTTTATTATATCCTAAAACAAGTTGCCTACATTCACTTTAGATATAAAGTAATGCTGAATACAACAATATCATAAGGCAGCTCACAGTGCGAGCAAAGACATCTGTTAATGGTACCATGAATAGTTATGAACTGAGGTGCTCAAATGGCTTTGCCAGCAAAGCGTTGCCTCCTAATTTATTTTTATAGCAAATGGAAGCCTCATTTTTCATGGTTGGGTAGTTTGCATTCAAATGTACCAATAACTTCAAATGCAATCACTTCTACACGGGATGTTTTATTGTAGAGCATAAGATGGAATAGCTAATGGTCTGTTGATGGGTAGACATCTCCTTCATCAGCAGTTTTGTCTCATTTTTAACTTTTCTGTGTTTAAAATAATTTAAAGATAATATGTATTTATTTATAGTAATATCTTAAGATGGATTTTATATGGAGATTTTATATAATTTCAAATTGAGTAAATCTGAAATAAAATATAAGTGTTACTCTCTTTGACCTGAAATTGTTTAATACATATTCCATCATCTTGTAATTGAAATTTAGCAGTGAAAGGATTTTTATGTAGGAACATGTATCTATTTGGTATGGATTAAACTATGCCCCTCTCAAATTCATATGTGGAAACCCTCACTCCCAATGTGACTGTTTCTAGAGATAGATGCACAATAAGATAACTGAGCCTAAATGAGGTGGTAAGGGTCAGGCCTTGATCCTATGGGACTAGCATCCTTAGAAGAAACATCCAAGAATTCCTCTCTACTACCTGCACTCAAAAAAAAGATCATATGAGTACATAGCAAGAAGAGAAGAGGCCTCAGGATGAAACCAACCTTGCCAGGACCTTGACCTTACACTTCTAGCCTCCAGACTATGAGAAATAAATTTCTGTTGTTTAAGCCATCGAGTCTGTGGTTATGCCTGTGGTTAAGTTTGTGTTAAAGAAGCCTGAGCACACTAAAACTTTATTAAAATATATTTAAGTTTCAAGCTTTATGGAAGAGAATTTACTTATAAATAAGAAAGCTATGAAGATGTCAGTTTCATTCACAGAACGAAAGCATAGATGCTCAGATAACTGCTACATTTCCAGAGGTAAAAACTTTATATATTTTAATAGTTTACTTTTTTCTACCACTTTTGAATCACCATTCAAGAGAAGTGATTTTAATTTCACATATATGTATCTTTATCCTTGAATCTGAAAAAGAAAATGAAATAGTTTTAATTCTGCACCTATAACTCATGACTTTCTAGTCAAATTTTATTGGTAATCTAAAGAATTTTGTATTAAGGAATAGAGTTTTAGAGTAATAATCAGAGTTATTTTGTCCATACATTTACAGCAATGACTATTATTGAATATAAATTTGAACACATTTAAATATGGGTTACTTCATTTAAAAATCGTGAGATGGGCAGCCCAGGTGGCTCAGCGGTTTAGTGACTGCCTTCAGCTCAGGGGGTGATCCTGGAGACCTGGGATCGAGTCCCACATCGGGTTCCCTGCATGGAGCCAGCTTCTCCCTCTGCATGTGTCTCTGCCTCTCTCTCTCTGTGTCTCTCATGAATAAATAAATGAAATCTTTAACAAAACAAATCTTGAGATACATGAACAGGAGTGACTTAATTAAAACTGAGTAGGACAGAATTATCACATAGGCTCACAAGAACTTATAACAATAAAAAATTAGTGATGGAAATGGAGCATGTGTTTTGTCAATAAGAAACCACATTATAGTCATTATGGTGTAGTGGACAAAGGAGGTAAGTTGAATATGAAACTCAAGCAGATGATGGAACTTATGAACAAAACCAACTATTATTACTATAATTTACCCTTTTTAGCATTTATAATTTTCCAGGCTTGTAAATCTCACTGATTTACATACAATCACACATTAGCTTCTCAAAAACAAAAGCAAAAAACAAACAAAAAAAATATCATTATCATGTATGCTGCGAGCCTCAGTTTTGCCTTCTTTGGAAGCAACTGAGGTTGGGAAAGTAAATGTTACCTATCCAATATAACATAATTGAAAAAAAAATATGAAGCCAGGTTTTCAGTCCAGGTAGACAGGAAGCAGAGAGCCTGAGAGCCTGAGAGCCATGTATGAGGTTTCAGAATTTAACAGCAAACTCAATTTTTTTCCTCTCATGCCTCACAATTCTAAGCTTTTCAACTCTGATTGTTTATAACAAAGATGCTAAGAATGGGGTAAATTATGCTTCTCAAATGAAATGGAAACCAATCTCTAGAAAACAGAAATAATTTCCTCCTTAAAGAGCTTTAAAAATGCTAAATCATTCAGAGAGATCTCAATTGACTTATGACTGAAATATTTTGTAATTTTTTATTGAAGAGAACTTCACATAATATATAATTAATCATTTTTAAGTGTACAATTCAATGGCATTTATGAGATTTAAAATGTTTTGCAATCACCACTCTATCATCCCCACAAAGAAAATGTTTTCATCACCTCTAAAGGAAACCTGTATCCATATAACAGTTACTTCAAATTATTCTCTCTCTCTAGACCCTGGCAGCACCACTTTGTTTTATGTATATGGACTTATATATTTTATATGTTTCACATAAATGGAATCATACAGTAGGTGACATTTTGTGTCCAGCTTTTTTCACTTAGCAACGTGTTTTTAAAATTCATCCACATTGATGCATTTATCAATACTTTTTTTACTTTGACAGCTGAATAATATGCTACTGTATGTATGTAGCACAATTTATTTATCCATTCATTTGCTTATGACATTTGAGTTGTGTCCACCTTGTAGCTATTGAACATGCATATGCATACATTTATTTGTGTACCTGTTTTCAATTCTTTTGGGCAAACACCTAAAAGTGGAATTGCTGGGTCATATGATAATTCTGCATTTAATTTTTTGAGAAACCACTAAAATGCTTTCCATAGTTTCTGTACAGTTTTACATTTCAACTAGCAATGTGCAGGATTTAAATTTCTCAGTATCCTTGCTAACAGTTGTTATTTTCCACTTTTTAAAGATTATAGCTATCCTCATGAATGCGAAACGGTATCTTGTAATTTTGATTTGCAGTCCCCTAACAACTAATATTGTTGAGAAACTTTTTGTGTATTTCTTTGCCATATATATATATATATATATATATGTCACACACACACACACACACATATATATATATGTGTGTGTGTGTGTGTGTGTGCCTTCTTTGAAGAAATATTTAAGTCTTTTACCTTTTATTTAAGAACAGGGTTGTCTTCTTGTTGTTGAGTTTAAGCGTTCTTTATTTATTATGGATAATAAACCCTTGTTAAATATAAGAATTGAAAATATTTTCTCTCATTCTATAAACTTTTTATTTTTCTGGTATCTTTGGCTGCAAAATTTTAAAAATTATCAAAGTCGAATGTATTTATTCTTTCCATTATTGCTTGTGCTTTAGTGTTACATCTAAGAATCTGTATGCAGGACTCAGGATTATCCTCTGTTTTCTACTAAGAATTTTATGTGAAGTAAAATGGTGTGAAGTAGGGGTTCAACTTAAGCATTTGCATGTGTATTCCAATTGTTCAAACACTATTTGTTGCAGGGAGTCTTCTTTCCTCATTATTTGATGTTGGCACCTGTGTTTAGTATCAATTGACCATGTACCTAACAAGTTTATTTCTGTGCTCTTCATTTAATTTAATTTAGTCCTGCATGCCTTTTCATATGCCAACACCACACCATTTTGATTACTGTACCTTTGTAGTAATTTTTGAAATTTAGAAATGTGAGACTTTCAACTATATATATTCCTTCTCAAGAAAGAGATTATTTGAGACCTGTTTTAACTTGCTGCTAACTTGAGAATTAGTTTCTCTATTTCTGCAAATTTTGATACATATTCGATAGGAATTTTGGTAGGAATTAGTTTAAATATGTGGATTACTTAAAGTAGTATTTTTATCATCATAATATTATGTATTCCAATCCATGACCTTGTTATGTTTCTTTGGATCTTCTTTAATTTCTTTGAATGATATTTTGTAATTTTTAGTGTATATGGCTCTTACTTCCTTGATTAACTTTATTTCTAGTTACTTTATTCTTTGGGGTTCTATAGTAAATAGAACTGTTAATTTCCTGTTAAGATTGTTTATTGCTGGTTCACAGAAACATAACCAATTTTTGTGTGTTAATCTTGTACCCTAAAACTTTTCTGGACTTCATTTTTTTTAACTGTGGTAGATTTTTATAAGGTCTTATGGGTAAATAAATAGTTTTACTTCTTCCTTTTGAATTTGGATGGTTTTTTCTCCTGTTTAGTTGTGTTAGCTAGAAATGCCAATAAAATATTGGTTGAATGGAAGTAGGTAAAGTGGGCATCCTTCTCTTATTTCTGACTTGGGGAAAAAAGTTTTCATCAATGACTATGATGTTAGCATTGGATTTTTCATAAATGCCATTTATTACATTAAGGAAGAAATTTGTATTCAGATTTTCTAATTTTATTTTTTAATAAAATGGTGTTGGATTTTGTCAAAGACCTTTTCTGCATCAATTGAGATAACTCTCTATTTTTTGTTTTTTCTTTGTTCTATTAATTTGGTATATTTACATTGATTGATTTTCTTACATTGAAATTCCCTTGCATTATTACTTTCCTAGAATAAATCTCACTTGGTCATGGTATGTAATCCTTTAATATTCTGTTGAATTTTGTTTGTTATTATTTTGTTGAGAGTATTTGCATCTATATTCATAAGGGATATTGATTTATAGTTTGTAGACAAAAGAGAGGAGCATAAGAAGCTTAAGCCTGACAAAATGTCCATGAGCAATAATATATGGCTTGGATTTAAAACTATAATCCTGAGTAAATCACCTTGTTCTTTGACTCAGAAAAAAATAAAGATGTCACCAAAAAAGTTTTTTGAAAGAAAAAGGAGATTTTGACTCAACGTTACTCTCAGTTGGTTACCAGTAGACTGTCCATACTGCATCAAAATCAGATAATGTCTCACCTAATGCATGAGGATCTTTTCAGTGGCAGCTAGAATTATCTGCTCAGAGCCCTTCTTAGTCCCCATCTAACAAAATCTTTCACATTTTGTTTCTGATAAAAATTAAGTTAAACATTTTGCTCATCAACTTTCTACCACCAGCATACACCTGAAGAGAGTCTGATAGCAGTAAAATAGATCAGGGGCTGGATAATGATGTCCAACTTACTCTTTTTTTTTTTTTTTTGCAAATTTTAAGCATTATAAATAAAGCAAAGATAAATAAATTAAGGAATTTCAATTTCTTGTACCATAAATTAGAGTCAGAGAAAAATCATGCCTCCTAAAATTACTAACAATAAAATTGAAGTGTTTCTTTTTTTTTTTTTTGAGAGAGAGAGAGAGAGAGAGAAAACACTCTTGTGTAAGTGGGATGGGAGAGGGGCAAAAGGGAGAGGGAGAGAGAGAGAATCTCAAGCAGGTTCCACACCCAGCACAGAGCTGGACTGGGGCTCGATCTCACCACTTGAGCAGAAATCAAGTTTCATGCTTAACCAACTGAGCCATCCAGCCACTCTTGAATATTTTTTTTTTTAATTAAGCACTCAGGAAACATGTATAAGACACAGGGTTAAAAAATTAAAATGTCCATGTTTCTAATTCCAGATACATAATCCCTATATATTTTACTATCATAATTATCAAGGTTTTTGACAGCATCCTCAATCATATAGAAGTCACTCAAGGTACTACTTCATTCTCAGGTAGCATAGGTCATACCTTGATTCTTGAGGGTTTTTTTTAATGCTTTTGATACATCATACCAAGAAATATAGGGGCATCTGGGTGGCTCAGTCTTTTAAGTGGCTGCCTCTGGTTCAGATCCTAGGAGCCTGGAATTGAGTCCCCATGACTCTCCATTACCTGATTGATGGAGAGTCTGCTTCTCCCTCTCCCTCTACCCCTCCCACTTGCTTGTGCTCTCTCTCTCTCTCTCTCTCTCAAATTAAAAAAAAATAAATGAATAAAATCTTTTTTAAAAAGTGTAATGCTGTCACTTTTAGCTCTATTATGTCTTGATTTTTAGGCAAAATTGGTATCTCAATACCCTTATATATGCTGCTCTGTGCAATATATTTCTAAGTAGGAATTTTTATATATTTCCAATATTCTGGCATAGAATGACAAACTGAAATAGAAATGCTTTATATTGATAGATCTATTTTGATTGTATGTAGAAAAAAAATAATTGAGGCTAAATTAGGTGGCCAATGCCAATGTTTCATGTATAATTTCACGTAATGTTTCATTGGAGCAACTACACAGTAAAATATGTAAAATCAGTTAACTTTTCTGAATTCATATGGCCTGGATTACAATTCCCTAAAAGTCCTTGCTCTTAGTATAATCAGGATTTCTGGGATCCCTGGGTGGTGCAGCGGTTTGGCGCCTGCCTTTGGCCCAGGGCGCGATCCTGGAGACTTGGGATCGAATCCCACATCAGGCTCCCGGTGCATGGAGCCTGCTTCTCCCTCTGCCTATGTCTCTGCCTCTCTCTCTCTCTCTCACTGTGTGCCTATCATAAATAAAATTAAATTAAAAAAAATAATCAGGATTTCTAGTTAATGTACAATCAGTCTATTCCAGAATTTGATCAAGTAGTTTCTTTAGGCCATGCCTTTGAGTACCATTTCTGCTGCTATTATTATTTTTTTTCAGGGATATAGATTTATCTTCTTTGAATCTACAGCAAACAAAGAGCAAAATTGTTATAACTGAGAAAGACAACGACCATATCTAATCAGTGCTAGTTGTAGTCTATTGGGAAACAGTTAAAATAGGTAATATCGGGGTGCTCATTTGGTTAAGCATCTGTCTTTGGCCAGGTCATGATCTCAGGGTCCTGGTATGGAGCCCCACATCAGGCTCCCTGCTCAGTGGTGAATCTGCTTTTCTCTCTCCCCCTACCCCTCCTACTCATGCTCACTCTCTCAAAAAAAAAAGTAAATAAAAATTTTTAAAAATTAAAGGTTTTTTTTTGAGAGACATTTTTAGATTGACTCTGTTCTTACTGCTTTCTAAATTTTGCTTCTTCTGTCTTCCAGTCCACATCTCCCACCTTTCAACTATAGCATGAAACAATATGTCTGGTGCCTGTGCAAACACTTGAAATATCAAATGCCCATATTTTGTCACAGTGTCCATGTTATACCTGTGTAATTATATAGACACTTTCTAATTCAATGTTTGTCTGCTTGGTGGCCTCTAAGTTGAGCTTAAGATCTATCTCAAAATTTTATACATTGTCCAGAGGTTTCTTATTTTAGTAAAAATTGAATTATAGTAATATTTATGAAAAGTCAATAAATGTAATGTTTAATATGTGAAGAAGTAATACAATTTAAATATCTTAAGAATAAGATTTGATATCGTGGTTTATTCATATTATTATGGCAGTTTCTCCTAGTCAAGGACCAGCCATCAGTATGTCACAAATGTTAGCTCTGTTGTAATCATAGCTTGTTGGTATCATTTAATAAAGCTGTAAGTATTTTTAAGATTTTATTTATTTATTTGGGAAAGAGAAAAAGAATGAGTGGTGAGGAGGGGCAGAAGGAGAGAGAGAGAGAGCAGGAGAAAGAGAGGGGGAGAGAGAGAGAGAGAGAAACAGACTCTCTGCTGATCAGGGAGCCCAATGTAGAACTGGATCCCAGGACCTGGATATCATGACCTAAGCAGAAGGCAGATGCTTAACCGACTGAGCCACCCAGGCTGTAAATTTTAATGATGCATTCAAATTAAAAAATAATAATTCTAAACAGAAAGGAAAATAACACAGTAAAATGAAGGAAAATTTTAAGATCATTCAGTTCAGTACACTTAAGTAGTAGTCAGGATTTCTAGAATATAATTTTTCTTTCAACTTTGTCTACTATTAAATGTCAATTGTTCTTTATAGTACATTTACTGTTCTTCATTTAAAAGAAAGATTTTTGTGTTTTCTCACTATATTTCTCACTATGTTTCTCAAAAAAATATAACAAGAGGTAGTACATCGCTCTGAGAAAGAAGACCCTATTTCTGATTAATTTTCTCCTGAGAAATATGTATTCACAAGAATATTTTGAGTGTGTATTTTTTAAATCCTTAGTATTTAAAAAAGTTTATCATTGCGCTTATTAATAACTATTTCACTTAAATTCTACTTTGTCAGTTTTATGCTTGAAAAACCTAAATCTTTGTAAAAAGAGATACAGTTTACAATAGTATTTGATATGTTGTAGAATTTGAGTATCTACTGAAATGTAGAGCACAGTGGGAAATAGTCTTATTTTTACTTTAATAGTTAATCAATTCAGAATATTTATTAATAGTTTTCTAATTTAGAACAAGATTAGGCATCAGAGACATTTTACTACAATAAATAAGTAAATGATAAAAGTGTATTTTGACAAAATAAATATCAGAACAATATATTTGTAAGGACATCCCAAAAAGAAAGAATTGTAGACATCTGTAGAAGGAAAGATCAACTTTTTTAAAGATTGTTTTGGTCGATCCTGATAAATAATCATTCAATCTAGAAACCTGTAAACATGGTACCAAGATGGTGGCAAATACAGATTGTTGACAGGTCAATAAATATTTTTTGCACTTTGCTTAATAGTATGACCCTACTCAGGGGATCCCTGGGTGGCTCAGCGGTTTGGTGCCTGCCTTCGGCCCAGGGCGTGATCCCGGAGTCCGGGGATCGAGTCCCACATCAGGCTCCCTGCATGGAGTCTGCTTCTCCTCTGTCTGTGTGTCTGCCTCTCTCTCTCTCTCTATCTCTGTCTCTCATGAATAAATACATAAAATCTTAAAAAAAAATAGTATGACCCTACTCATGTTCCTCCCATTCCTAGACAGTTTGGGCTCTTCAAGTCAGTAGAATATGACTATAATATAGTTAGACCATCATTTCATTCCATCCCAGTAGAAAAATAAGTGTTTGGCTAATTGGCCCAGACTATCTAGAAGGGTAGTACACTGTGTATAGATTCCCACTAAGAAAGTGAAAAATCCGTATGCAGAAAACTATAAGACACTAATGAGATATTTAAATGAACACAAATAAATGGAAACATATCCACATTCATGAATTAGAAAAATTAATATTATTCAAATGTTTATACTACTCAAAGTGATCTACAGATTCACTGGAAACCCTATCAAAATTCCAATGGCATTTTGTTTTTCACAGAAATAGAAAAAACAGTCCTTTTTTTTTTTAATTTTTTTTTTTTTCTAATTTATGATAGTCACAGAGAGAGAGAGAGAGAGGCAGAAACACAGGCGGAGGAAGAAGCAGGCTCCGTGCACCGGGAGCCTGATGTGGGATTCAATCCCGGGTCTCCAGGATCGCGCCCCGGGCCAAAGGCAGGCGCCAAACCACTGCGCCACCCAGGGATCCCAGAAAAAACAATCCTAAAGTTCATATGGAACCATAAGACCTTGAATAGCCAGAACAATCTTGAGTGGGAAGAACAAAGCTGGAGTCATGACGTTTCCTGATTTCAAATTATATTATAATACTACAGTAATCAAAAGTACTGGGGAAAAAACAGACACAGACCAGTGGAACAGAATAAAGAGCCTAGGAATAAGCTCATGGTTCAAACTATGGTTAACTGTTTCCTGACATTGTGACACCAAAAGCACAGGCAAAAAAAGACAAAAATAAACAAGTAAGATTACATCAAGTAAAAAAAGCTTCTGCACAGCAAAGGAAACAACCAACAATATAAAAGGGCAATGTATGGAATAGGAGAAAATATTTGCAACCATATATCTGTTAAGGAGTTAATATCCAAAATATATAAGGAACTCCTATAATTTTATAGTCAAAACAATAATAAAGATCTAATTACAAATGGGCAAGGCATTTGAGTAGAAATTTCTCCAAAGACATACAAATGTCAAATAAGTACATGAAAAAGTACTCTATTTTACTAATCATTAGGGAAACATAAATCAAAACAATGAGCTATCACTTAATACTTGTTAGGATGACTATTATAAAAAAAACAATGGCAAAAGATAATGAGTGTTCGGGATAATGTGTAGAAAAGAACACTTGTAAACTGTGGTGGTAATGTAAATTGGCACAAACATTATGGAGAATAATATGGATGTTACTCAACAAATTAAGAGTAGAATTACTCTGATTCAGAAATATTACTTCTGGGTGTGTTCCCAAAGGAAATGAAGTCCGTATCTTAAAGAGATCTCTGCACCCCCATATTTATTACAGCATTATTCACAACAGTCATTATGGAGAAACAACCTAAATGCCCATCAACAGACTAATGGATAAAGAAGTGTGATGTACAGATAAAATAAAATATTATTCAGCCCTAAAAAGAAGTAAATCCTGCCATTTGTGGCAACATGAATGTGCCTGAATGGCATTATTCTAAGTAAAATAAATCAGACAGAGAAAGGCAAATACTGCATCATTTTACTTATATGTAGAATCTAAAATAGTCAAACTCAAAGAAGCAGAGAGTAGATGGTAGTTTCCAGGAGCTGGAGAGGAGAAGAAAATTGAGAGGTGATGTTTAAAGGGTACAAAATTTCAGATATGCAAGGCAAGTAAGTTCTAGAGGATTGCTACTCAGTATAGAGCCTATAGCTAACAATTTGTTAAACTTAAAATTTGTTACTAAGGTAGATTTTATGTCATATTCTTACTACATACATAAAAAATACATATATAAATACATAATAATAAAGAGCTGAAGGATATTATGAGAATCGATGGATATGTTTATGCCTTTGATGGTGGTGACAGTTTCATGAGTGTATAATTACCCCCAAATTCATTAGGTTCTATACATGAAATAAGTACAGCTTTCTACATATCTGCCACGCCTCAGTAAAGTAGTCAAAATTGAAGTGGTCAGCTACAATTTTAGGTTGGAAGAAAGTAGAGCAGTAGCCAGTCCATATACTGATTGCGAACAATATGGTCAATTGTCTCTACAAAGTTTAAGTTTACTTGTGGTGGAAATAAGGAAAAAATAACAAGAAAAAATGATTGACATTTTAAGATTTCAAACATAAGGTGATTTAGGTTTAAGACATAGGGGGCTGCCTGGGTGGCTCAGTAATGTCTTGATTTGGGCTCAGGTCATGCTCTCAGGGTTGTGACATTAAGGCACAAATCGGCTCTGTGCTCAGCATGGAGTCTGCTTGTCCCTTTGGTTCTGCTCTTCCCCTGATGCTTTCTCTCTCTCTCTCTCTCTCTCTCTCTCTCTCTCTCTCTCTCGTCTCTTTCAAATAAATTTTTAAAAATCTTAAAAACAAAAGGCATAGGAAAGTGAGCTAAAGTGGAATTGAAGTGAAATTCTTTAAGTTTCAAGGAGTGTTTGTTAGCAAAATATCCAAACTCTTAGAAAAAAAGCATTAGAAATTATTAGCCAGTACAGTTCTGAGCCTAATATCTTATTAAGTAGGCAATTTAAAACTCATGCAGAAATTAACTTGCAGATTTTTGTCTGGTAGACTTTGGAATAATAATGGAACATATAAGCCAATATATTGTGACTTTTTGTCTGCTCTATTAAACATTAAGCAGGTTTGTATCCAACTCAGTAAATCTTTCTTAAAATTTATCATATTGCCTATATATACTTCTTAAAAAGCTTTTAGAATTTCAACACCTACTGGTTTCCTCATTATTCATGAATTAAACGAAATCTTTGACATATTTCATTTTAAGTTTCTTTGCAACAGGGATCCCTGGGTGGCGCAGCGGTTTGGCGCCTGCCTTTGGCCCAGGGCGCGATCCTGGAGACCCGGGATCGAATCCCACATCAGGCTCCCGGTGCATGGAGCCTGCTTCTCCCTCCGCCTGTGTCTCTGCCTCTCTCTCTCTCTCTCTCTGTGACTATCATAAATAAATAAAAAATTAAAAAAAAATTAAAAAAAAAAAAAAAGTTTCTTTGCAACATATTTACCACAGCCATTTGGTCTCATTATAAAAATTTAACCTAGAAAACGGAATAATCAGAGGAGCATAAAAATGATCATCCATCTCCTTTGGAAGTGAGATTAGATGTATCTGTGAATTTTAATGTGATACACAAATACCAATAATTGGATTATACGGACACACACACATGTAAACTAAAATTAAGTACACATTTTTCTTGTAGTCAGAAATAGCAATATTGACCTTAGAATTGTCTCAGATACTGTGATTTTTTTTGACTGAGCAGATATTTAGTAATATGCTAGTAAAGAAGATGGCATTTTAGCAAATAATATTTTTAATATAAGAACATTAATATTCTTTATGACTGAATTACTATGTAACTCACTATGCCAACTAATTTGCTTTTGGAAACATTTTATATCTTAGTAAAATAGCAAATGGTTAATTTATTACTTATAGTTATAATATTGTTGAAAAACATATTGGAGCTTATTTCTTAACTCTGACACTTAAATTTTATCAGCCTAGTTACATACTTAATATTTTTATTTTCAATTTTTGTATTATATAACTGGATTATTAATGGTTCTTCCTCATAGAATTACTATCAAAATAAATTTGGTTATATATGTACTTTTGAACAGTATCTAGCACAAAAGAAAATTTCAAAAATTGCTACAAACTATTATCACTTTAATTGTTATGTAATGTAATATATTTCATAGTGACATAGCACTTTTATCAGGATTCAATATACATTAGCTATTGGCATTAAATATTGGAAGCCTCAAGCATAAATATTTCAGAGGCATGTAGGTGGCTAAACCACAGAGACAAAAATCAGGAAAACATTTTATTCCTTTTCTTCATAATTAAGCTCCTTTTCCTAAAAATCTTTCCAGAAAACCTTTTTTTAAGTTTTAATAAGAATAGAATTTTTTTTAAAGATTGTATTTATTTATGAGAGGCACAGAGAGAGAGCCAGAAGAAGAAGCAGGCTCCATGCAGGTAGGCGGACGTGAGACTTGATCCCCGGTCTCCAGGATCTCGCCCTGGGCTAAAGGTGGTCCTAAACCGCTGAGTCACCCAGGCTGCCCAAGCATAGAATTTTTAATGATAAGCATATTGTTTACAAGTATTAAAACATTTTATTAGGTACACAAATAAGGTTGGTTTGGAGAAAACAAAACAATTATTAAAAACGTGTCTTAAATTATTGTCTATAATTATTGTCTAAAAATATTGTCCTATAATTTAGAGATGCTACTTAAATTGTCTTCAGAAAGAGTCTAAAAACTTTGTTAACATACTTTGCAGTACCAAAATTGTCTCCCAAGCATTGATCCTTTAAAATTGTACAAAGCTAAGATTATCAGTGGTTAATTCTAGATGAATCAATAAAATACTTTATCTATTCTCTAGGTACTATGAAAAGAAATTTTTTTTAAAGATTTTATTCATTTATTCATGAGAGACACAGAGAGAAAGGCAGAGACACAGGCAGAGGGAGAAGCAGGCTCCATGCAGGAAGCCTGATGTGGGACTTCATCCCGGGTCTCCAGGATCTCGCCCTGGCTGAAGGCAGTACTAAACCACTAAGCCACCTGGGCTGCCCTGAAAAGAAAATTTTTAAATAATTATATCAGTTTTCCCAATTGATTTTTATCTCATAGCTATATTCTTAGCTATATTCTTATCCAATGAATCCAAAGAGGGTCAGCATAAGATACTGTACTCTGAGTCTTACTACCTTACTGCTTTTTCCTAATATTCCTGGTTTAGATTATTAAGACAAAAAAATAAACTAAAAAAATATGATTTAAATTTTATGAAAACCTAAATCTAGCTTTTTTTTTTTTTTCCCTCATGAACTGATTTTTAACTCATCCTTTTATGGTACATTAAGGCTTATATCACTGGATCCATTTGAAACAGATTACTTCAAAAACCTCTTCCCATTACCCCACTTTTTGACTCTGCACAAATATTTATTCATAGACATTTATGCTACCATAATCTTTTATAAAGGCTATTCACATCAAAGGTCCTTATATGAATTTATCTTATCCCAATCACAAATTTAAGATATTACTTTAACTATATAATACTACTAATTTTGTGTTGACATTTGATGCTCATGTATGAAAAATAAGGTCATTTAAGTTTAGTACATGGATTAAATGTGGATTTGAAAACATGATACTCTAACTGTAAGCTTACTACCTGAATTAATAGCATGTTGTCTAGCTTACCACTCCTGATGAAAAGAAATGACGTCTTATTCAGCTTTAGTATCTCTATTAAAGATGAAAGAATAGGGCAGTGATATATGCATATCTTTCATGTAGTCAAGTGAATTGATATTACATGCTTCATTGTAGGCATCTATGTCTAGTAAGTGGAGTCTGTGGGACTTGTCTGGGTGTACAATACATTGGTAAGATTTAGATAATTAGACAGGAAGACAATCATTGGGACTAAACTGAGAGAAAATAAATGGGCTTTGAGAACACAGCAGAGAGAAAGTTAATACTCTTGGCTGAAGAAGCCAGAAATGATGAGCAGTTAATACAGACATTAAGAAGTTTAAAGTTTAGCGGCCTGGGTGTCTCAGCGATTTAGCACCGCCTTCAGCCAAGGGAGTGATACTGGAGACCCGTAATCGAGTCCCACGTCGGGTTTCCTGTATGGAGCCTGCTTATCCCTCTGCCTATGTCTCTGCCTCTCTCTTTGGGTGTCTCTCATTAATAAATAAATTTTTTTTTTAAGAAGAAGTTTAAAGTTAAAAAAAAAAAAAGGTTTAAAGTTGATGCTGCATTGTTAGGAAATTCTAGGGTTCTGCTCTAGAATTTCCCAACTGAAAAGGATATTTTAGGGAAGAAAAATCTTACCTTGGTTTGGAGGAAATGATAAAAGAAAATTATAGAATGTAAGTTGTGATGCATTTGAATGCAAGTGAAAACAAAATAAAAATAAAAAGCAAAGTAGCTATGCAGCTGTTACTTTTTTGTATAGTTAGAGATACCAGGTTTTTGCAGTTTTGCCTTCTCAACAAATAATTCAAGCATAATTGAAAAAAATTAGCTTACATACAGCATAATGAAAATATGTTGTGGATTGTCTGAGACAGAACTCCTTTCTAAAGTTTTCCATAGGAAAGACAAATATTTCCTAATTTGAACTATGATAAATATCACCCTATCTATAAAGGATATTTGTGTAACATCTTTAGTGTAGGATTTAGATTCTGCTAGCAAGATTAATCGAAAGATGTAGTTTAACCCAGTCTAAAAGCAAAATGTGGTACGCTTGTATATTCAGTCTTTCATTCCATAACAAATACTAATGTACAATTGGACACTTGGAATAATCAGAGTTGGTTTCATTTCACATAATTTCCTTGACTTTTTCTTATCATTAGCACCATGAAGTAACTTTATAATATCTTTGTTGTTGTCACAAAGTTGTAAAAAATATCAATTTCAACATATTTCTAGCTTACATGGGACAAAAATTGTAAAACAAGCACAGTGAAAACATACTTTCACTGTATCTTGTTCTAATATGCTTTATCACGTATGTGCCTTTAAGGCCTCTAAATGAAAATATTTCATTACATTCATTAATTGAACCTATAAACAATTTTTATTTTTAAATTGCTGAATAATAATCCAAAGAATATCGCTGCTCTCTTTGTCTCCTCTAAACTACTCCTTCTTTCTTATTAAATATTTAAATTATGGTTTAGTCTCCAATTTTAATATGACAAAATCATATTGTATAATATATATCATAATGTATAGTATATGATGATATAATTATGAAATATATATATGTACATATACAAACATACATATACGTATACATGCTTATAAACACATCTCTCTCACAGTGTTAAATGTAAACACTTGTATTCACTTTGCTGTTTTCAATTAACAGCATACTATGAAGATCATACCATAATGTTACCTAGCACTATTCTTACATTATTTTTTGTTATAGTTTACAGTATTCTATTTTCTTAATGCACCATTATTTACTCAGCCAGTCTGAATGATGGTTATTTCCTTTACTTTCAGGCTTTTCTTCTTACCAGGCATCTTATACTTACTGCAGTTTCATACTTCTGCCTAAGGATCTTTGAGACAAATTCAGGAATGGAATTGTTGGGCCACAGAGTAAGAAGATGTGCATCTTTAGTTATTGTCAAATTCTCCTCTATAGAGAACATGTGAATTTTGATTCATTTTTTAAAGATTCTTATTTATTTATTTATTTATTTATTTATTTATTTATTTATTTATTAAAAAGAGAGAGAGAATGAACCAGAAAGTAAAAGCAAGGGGAGCAGCAAAGAGAGAGGGAGAAGCTGGCTCTTCAGTGAGCTGAGAGTTCAATGTGGGGCTTGATCGCAGGACCCTGAGATCGCGACCTGAGCCAAAGATTAGGTACTTAACTAAACCGAGCCACCTAGACACCCCACGAATTTTAATTCTTATCATATGAGAATTCCCCATAATTTGTCAAATAAGAACATTTTCAAACCTTAATAGTTTTTTCCGATCTGATGGGTGAGAAGTGTTATCTTAATTTTAATTTTCATTTCTCTCATTTTTAGAAAGTCTTAGAATTGTTTTGTATGTTTAAAAATCCATGCATTCTGTTCACATTTTTAGTCCATTTTTCTTTAGGGCTAGTACATGTATTTTCAACTTTAAATGTCTTTTTTATACTAGAATTATTAAATTTTTATCTCTGATATACATTATTTCATCTAATTTCTTATTTTGTTTATATTGATATTTGCCATGTAATTTTAAAATATGCACATTTATTAATATTGCCTGTTGATTCTAAATTTTGTCATGTAGTTTTAAATATATATACTTTTGTCTACATTTATGCTTTTTAAAATAAAATGTTTTAAAAAGATAGAATCCCTAGTTGAATTATAAACATTCACACTGCTTTCCTTTGTGATGGTCACTGTGCTGAGTGCTCTATGCAGATTATCATACATGTCCACAAATGACTCTGCAAGTTAGATTCCATTATAATCCTCATGTACAGAGGAAGAATGCAAAATTCAGAAATTTTAAAACAAATTGCCCAAAATCAATTGAAAAAAAATAAGAATATCAGAATTTAAAATCACTCATATAAAAAAAAATCACACATATGACTTTCAAAACCTCACTCATAACCATCAATATTTTGTATAGAAACAGTAGTTCAAGCTGGGTAAATATGCTATTCCCCAATTTTCTTCTTTTGAAATACAATATTAAAAATATTTTTCCAACTTATTATGCTTAATTTTGGAGTCAATATATACCTAATTTTTTGAGAAGTCAGATTGTTAATTTAGGTTAGATTCAGATTATACAAATGAAAAAATACAATTCCTTTGCTTAAAATGAAGGTTCAGCTAAAAATAAAAAACAAAACAAAAACAACAACAACAACAAAAAACCTGAGAAATTGGAATGAAGATACTTCTGGACTAGTTAGTGCTATTAATTTTCTGTATTAAAAGCTATTGTTACCTGGGTTAATTAACTTTTAAATATTAACAGTTAGTATCTTTTTAAAAACAAGTTTCCAAAACAAACAAACAACAAAAACAAATTTCCAGAAAGAAAATCAGGATCCTCCTAATATAGAAAGGCAAGTTTTAACTTGGTTTTAAAGCATATTCTTGCTTGACTTCTTTTAGCAGTAGTGATTGCTAAAGCTTCTATAAATATTGTGTGCTTTTAAGCAAGTCTCTTTGTTTTCTCCAGGATTGTAAATAATTGATTAGTAGCCCATAAATGTGTTCCCAAAAGCTAACACTGCCTTACTTAACACTACTCTGTCAGTCGTAATGATGCTAAAATAGGACTCAAGATGAAAAGACAGTGGAGATTTACTGCCTGTGTGATATGTAGGCAAATAAGCTTGTATAAATTTGCATTTTGGCTTCACTTTTAATAGTTATAAACTACTTGTATCTAAGAAAAATATAGCCCAAAATATTACATCTGTGAGTTGCCACTTTTTTGATCTACTGTGTGTAGATAAGTTTAATGAGTTTAGTTTAAGTGAGATCAGTGATGGTTTGTTCTCATTTTAAAAGCATCAAGGATGATTAGATAATACAGGCCACCATGTTATGTTAGAATATTTGTCTCTAATAAAACATATTCTTATATTTCATAAATGAAGCAATTTGTCTGATTTGTGAGTAGTTTTGGAATCTTTCTGAAGATTCTAAAAGGATCTAGATAGCAACTAATAATCAACAATAATAGACAAATAAGTGAAAACATTTCCTATTTTTGCCTATCCCAGAGTTTAGATGCAGAGATGAGGACTTGTCATCGTAGAAATATTGGCTGACCCATTAATAGCTACACAGAACCATATGCCAATTAGAGCATAGTTCAACTGCCTTACAAACATACTGGGCTCTCAAGACATAATTCCTGTCACTCTCTTAGTTTTTTTATACTCTATCTGAGGCACCCAACCACTAAACTGAGCACTGAGATTCAGGTATTTTGCTTTCCGAGTCCATGCTCATAACCATTCTATAAATCTAAACAAACCTAAGAAGCAAAATCAGGTTCAATCCCTCTATTTTTAAGATAAATCTCATATGCTTTGAAAGCCACATGGGCGGATGATACTTTCATGAAAATTAACATACTTTTGAAGTGCCTAGGTGGCTCAGTCAGTTGGCATCCAGCACTTGGTTTTAGCTTATGTAATGATCTCAGGGTTATGGAATCAAGTCCTGC
This sequence comes from Vulpes lagopus, assembly GCF_018345385.1. Lineage (NCBI taxonomy): Eukaryota > Metazoa > Chordata > Mammalia > Carnivora > Canidae > Vulpes > Vulpes lagopus. The sequence goes on along the minus strand of NC_054829.1, from coordinate 112,595,372 downwards.
TTTGGGCTCTGCCCTGAGCATGAAGCCTCTTGGGATTCTCTCTCTCTCTGCCCCTCCCTCTCCTTGCATGCATGGGCATGCACTCTCTCTCTTTCACTCTCTAAAAAAGAAAGAAAGAAAAAAGAGAATTAGAACATTTAATAAGGATATGTGTATTAATAAAGGGCTACTGTTTTCATAGAAAGCAGATATTGTAGAATTTCTAGATTGTGACATTTAATAGGCTTTATGAATATTCACCTTTAATAGCATTTACTGTATTTATTAGATTGTGTTATACCTTGACAATAGAATTATGCATATTTCAAATATTGATATACCATTAATCACTTCAATTTTAAAGAGTCAAAATTAATAGATTGAATTGCCCAAGTTAAAAGAGAATATATATGATGAAGATAGCTTTTGATTGTTTTGTAGATTTTTAAGAACAGTATTATGAGATGTTAATATTAATGAAATATTAATATTCATAAATATTAATGAAGTTTTAGCATCAAGTATCTACAATAGAAGGTGATTAGATTCTTATTTTATCACTCTAAAATATCTCCATATCTATTAATGGACAGATCTATTAATGGACATAGGAAGTTTCCCATGTATAATTAGAAGACAAAAAAGAGAAAAAAGTAATTTTCTACGTCAGTCTAAAACATGTACAACAGATAAGACTATTAGCAATTATAGTCTCATGACCTTTACTTCCTAACAATACTTATACTGTTCAGATATTTTCTTCCCCCAGTTGGTCCTCTAATCTATTAAATCTGCCTTCTGCTTCTTAGGCTAAGGTATTTCATATGGATTAAAAGTCCCAGACGTAGATGGTGTTATGCTAAAATGAAAACAAATTAGAGAAAGAAAAATATTGTATGATTTCATCTATATATTGAATCTAAAAAAAAAAAAGTGAAAAAGGAAAACAGGAGACTCATAGATACAGAGAACAAAGTAAAAGTTGCCAAAGGAGAATGGGGTGAAGGAGGGGGTGGGCAAAATAAAATAGGGGAAGGGTATTAAGAAGTATAAACTTTTAGTTATAAAGTCAATGTTATGAGGATGCAATATACAACATAGGGAATCCAGATAATAAAATTGTATCAACTTTATATGGTGACAGATGGTAGCTAGATTTATCATGGTGATCACTTCATAATGTATATAAACATTGAATCAGTATGTTCTGCATCTGAATGTAATAGAATATTGTATATCAATTACACTTCAATATTGAATAAACATAAAATTTAAAATTGTCCTTCAATCCCAGTGTATTTTTGTTTTCTATCATCATTTTTTCCATTTGCATCATCAACTTTTAGAACAATGTTCCTAGAGTCTTCACTCTACATATTTTAAGTAGGTATTATGAAAAATATTTTTTGTAATATGTCATGAGTTGAGTACTCACATTATAAATTTGAATTATTTTTAGAATCAAATAATCATAAAGTAGACAACCAAATTTCAATGCCTCAGAGTCAATCAAGCTTGATAATAAATGTATAAGTTTCAAAATATCTCATTCAACACCATTCCTATCTATGAATCTACGAAGTATGCTGAATTAGTGGAAGGACATCACAGAAAATGTAAGTTGCCAGTTTTGCCAATTCTCCTAAGAGTTCTCACTAGCCCCATTACATCCATCCAGAGATAATTGCACCTTTACTGGGCACCACTTCTATATTTTATTGTTATTCTGGAAGAAAAGAACAAAGAATTAAAAAATACAGCATGCATGGCATATTTTATTTGTACATTGTTTAACAGATAAGAATAAGTTATATTTTCCCCAAAGATTTAACTTCTTTCCAAAAATGAAGGCTGGGTTATGTGCATTTTATTGAGCCCACTATTGAAAATAATTTTACTTATGAATTAAATTCCATGATAGAGCCCCATCTCGCTCCTTATGAATACTGAGTCTTCTATCCTCAGCATATGACCAGGTCATATTTTTAAAATATTCTAATATAATTCCAATCAAGTAACTAGAAATCCACTAAAGAAGCACTTTCTCAATATGAATTACCTGAAGGGTTTTAATTATATGAGTTTGATTTTTTATATCTCAAAATAATGGAATATAGATCATAATCTAATAAATTCTGTTGTAAATCTGAATATTTGTCTTTTAACTTTTTATATGACATATGAAAGGCTAATGAAATCTGGAAGCTAATTACTTAAATATTAAATGTATAATTGTGTTGTTAAATGTAACTTGTAAATTAATATAATATAAAAATCACATACTTAATATTACAATCACAAATTTCATATGAGAAATAACTTCATATAAATAAATTGTAGCAAAGTCTTTTTGTTTTGTTCTTAGTTTTATTCTTTTATGCTTAAAATGCAAGTATGTATTAATCTTTTGCAAGAGAAAACTAAGCAAATATGTAATAATTACATTTTTTACTTATATCTGAAAATGTTTACATACAGATACTTTATCCTCAGCAATCAAGTCTATTTGTGACCTGGCAAACAAGAAAAACCCAGAACAAGGGGGACATGTTTTTCTGGATTCAGGAAATCAGACTAAAATTGGCTGTTTCTTCTCTATTCTTAAGTAAGTTTTTATGATATTGGTTCAAAGATTTCTTTTCAGAGTTTATGGTAATGTGTATAAATCTTTTAGTTTTGTGTTCAGTTTTAAGACCATAACTAAGTGTTAGAAGGAGAAAGAAATTCATGAATTGTTACTTGAGTTTTAGCAATATAACTCTGAGAAACCTTCGTTAATTAATTTCCTGGCCAAATGGAAACGTAAATAAGTGAAACTGCTTTATTAACCAAATGAAAATGTAATGAAACAACTAAAGATTGATCAACCTCCAATATATACATTGGGTATAAAATATAATCAGACAATATTATTTGCAAGAAAATATTAATAGCAAAAAAAATGGAAACACTGGTTCTGTTTTTATTCATATTGACATTAGTTAAATATAATACTTTTGGGTATTCAAATTGAGAACATAAGTGCAGTTGTAAAAGGTAAATGTTAATCTTTCCTGTTACTCAAATTTCAGTTTAATCTAGTGTGAGAAAGTTTTTCCCTGAATACTCGATTAAATTGGTCCACTATAGACTATTTTTTACATTATTTAGTTGTGTTGTTTTCGTGTGGTTTGGTTATTTGTTGTGCTTTTCTCTATAGTCATTTTCACTGTCAGATTTCTGTTCAATTTCTTTGCTTCTTTGTTTAATACCAATTTCCCGATACTAAGTTCTATGAGGATGTAGAATCTTTCTCTTATTTTCTAGAATATTCTGGCTTCTAGTAAAGAAGCATAATAGATGCCCAGTGAGAGTCTGTTGACAACATAATAATTAAATACAACCTCAAAGACTCCTTTTATGATGACTTTCTTTTTCTAAAAGCCTACATTCCATCTAATGCATTCTATTATTCTATTACTATTCTAGTAAATTGTTTTCCTACCCCAAAACTCCTGCAAACCTAAGTTATGTACTTATCCCACATGCAATGATTCTGTATTAGAATACAGAATTCTGTATACAGCATTCTGTATTCAGTTGTGATGTCAATATATTTCTTTGTAAGAAAACAGAAAAAAAATCTGTAAGTAAATGAAATTAGCAAAACCCTATAACCAAATGATTACCAGGGCAGCGCCGGTGGTGCAGAGGTTTAGCACTGCCTTCAGCTGGGGGTGTGATCCTAGAGACCCACGATCGAGTCCCACGTTGGGCTCCTTGTATGGAGGCTGCTTCTCCCTCTGCTTGTGTCTCTGCGTCTCTCTCGCTCTGTCATGAATAAATACATAAAATCTTAAAAAAAATGATTACCATTGTTGACACTTGTTTTACTTCCTTCCATTTTGTACACATTTATTTTTCAAATAAATTAAACATAATTGTCAGATGATTTACTTTCTTTCCTTTCCCATTGACTTTTTATAATAATTAAGTAATCATATGAATACGAGTTTCTTAATGTGGAAACATGTAACAAAATTTATCAGGAACCTTTAAAAAATACTTTGGGTTGTTTTTGTTTTCTGCTGTTGGAACACCGACATGAACATACATGGACATAAATATTTGTCTTTCTCTCTCCATATTTTCAAGGCTTGACTCCCTATTAACACCCCTTCCCTACCTGATGAAATTCTCAGCTCACTGCATCTTTCCAACTCTCACTCTTTCACCATACTCTACCTTAACAATTGTGAAACCACTTTTATCTCTACTTTTTTCCTCTAATTACTTCAATAATAATAAGACTCCCAAGAAACCTAGGTAATCCCTCACACTTAGAAGTAACCTCTCTGCCCGTTTTTGCATATTTCTTACTCTGATCTCATCTCCCACATCTCCCACCCCTCCTGAATCCCATCATGGTATCTCCCGGAGCTAAAATCTGCCATCAGTATAATAGATTCAGAATGAGATTACATTTTTACAAAGTCCACTCGTTTCCACTTTGGTCCACATTCTCCCTAAATGATTTCGATTGCTATCAACAGTTTGTACTATATTTTACCTTTAGCCAAATCTCACACACCGTTTTCTACCAGTTGCCTGTGAGATACTTCTGAAAGCCAAGCCCAATAACATTACGCTCATCTTTAAAATTGCCATAAAAAGCAGACATAAACTGACATTCCCACTACCCTAGTGACTTCATCATCTATTTTTCTGTCCTGACCACCCAGTCCTGCCTGCTACTGGGCTAACTGATGCTCTTTCTTAGGACATTCAGGATCCTCTCTCAGCACAATTGAATTTCCTGCTCCTATTTCCTGGAATGTTCTTCCCTTAAATCCATGTGACTGTTTTTTGTTTGTTTGTTTTTAAACTTCATTCACATCTTGGCATCAGTGCAGTTAGAACTTCCCTAACCACCATAGGTATAATAGCATACTACCTCCTTCCAAAACTTCTAATGTCCTTTTTAACTCTTTATTTTTTTTCAGTATCACTTACTATCATTTAGACCACTAAATAATTTCTTGGAGGTTTTTTATTTTGTTTCCCCCCCTCTAACTAGACTATAAACCCCATGAAAAAACAAAATGAAACAAAACTCTATTTTGTTCTACTGCTTTATCTCTACCACCTGGAACATAGTAATTATTTAAGAACTATTTGATGGATGTGAATAAATTCCTACATAATGAATATATAGATAAAAAGACATGATAACATGCAAAAGTTTTAGCAATATAAGCATATTTTCTTTACACACACCATACATATATATATATATATATATATATATATATATATATACATGTACATGTACATGGATAGATGGATGATAGGGATTCAGGGGGAGATATAGAACAAGTCTTCCTATTATCTATCCATTTTCTATTCATCCAAATCTCTGTGTATCTCTCTAGCTATCTACCTAACCTCTGAATGGTAATAATAAGGTGAGAGGGGGGAAAAAGGGTATTCCTGACATGGGAAGCTGGTCTCATGTTCATATCTAGGCTGTGTTGTGTTCCTGTTTGAAATAAGCAAATTTACAGAACACCAGCACTATATAACATGAAAGTGAGATAGAAACAAGATCGCTGTGAAAACCACAAAATCCAAACATTCCCCTTTCTCAGCTAAAATGAGTGGCTACTGCTTCTTTAGTAATTACGCTTTTAGTCAGGCTCTCATTTGCCCTCCATATAGATAAGATTTATTAAGAAACCAATCATAGAATTGTCCCCACTTTCAGAAAGCACCTGATCTAGATGAAAATCTCTGCTTTCTTAAGCAAATTACCGAACCAAAGTCTCAAGACTTTGGTAATGGTTTCTTTCGTGTTCTCTCTTATACTGAATTCATCATCTCCTATGGTGAGGGTTTTCTCTGACTGCAAAGAGTCATGTACCCCATTTGATCAACTACGTATATGTTCCTGGTGATTTTCAGCTGAAGGAATTTGACAAGACATATTTTTTGAAAGGCAAAAAAGTATAGATAGATCATACATAAGAAACAATGTATTTTTCCATTCATCTATCCATTTTAAACTAATATGTATTTGTGTGTAACTATATTTCATTTCTTGAGTGGTAAAGGCATTTTTTATATTAGCAGTTGCAGGATTTAGTACCTGTCAACAGAGTTCTTAAAGTTGTGTAATACTATGAGCTTTTTTCACTTTCGAATAACATGTCTCTTTTTTAAATGCTTGAATGATGCATTCAAAATCATGTCCTTTGACATGAAAATGATGATACTCTGTGGCATTTAAAATTTTCTGAACTCATTGACAGTTACACTCAAATAGTGTATTTAGATAGAAGATAAAGTTCAAAAAAAAAAAAAGGATAAAGTTCCAGTGTTATTTACATTAATCTAATAATAATGGAGAATAAAGTGTAAGTGGGGTAGCTTGGTTTGTTTGGTTACCCCTTTTTCTTTTTTTTAAAGATTTTTATTTATTTATTCATGGGAGAGACAGAGAGAAGCAGAGACATAGACAGAGGGAAAAGCAGGCTTCTCCCAGGGAGCCCAATGAGGGACTGGATCCCCGGACGTGGGACCATGCACTGAGCCAAAGGCAGGCGTTCAACCACTGAGCCACCCAAGTGTCCCTGGTTACCCCTTTACAACAACAACAATTTCTTTAAATAAAGAATTACAAACATTAAGTTTAAATGTTATTTAAATTAAATGCTATTTAAGATATTAAGTTTTTTTATATGCAATGAATTGGTGCAAAAACTCTTACCACAATTTTTAAATTTTTATACATTTCTTTCTTCTCATCTTTACTGGCATTTTTCTTAATTTACATTTGTTAAAATATCTCAGTATCTAGCCAAGTTTACTTTTTGAATGCAAGAACTAGCTTTCCCTCTCTTTCCAAAGCTAATTGTTTTGTTGTTGCCATTCGGCTGGGATTTCTTTCTGTTTTTATTGTTTTGTTTTTGCAAAACATTGTGATTATCCCAAACATAACCAACTAATTCTAAACATAGAATTATATATTAAGAATAATAGGACACTATGAAATCAGTCATCACTTTCTTTGCTTCAATTTTCCCATGTTTGGTTGCAAATTTAAAGTAGTATACTTCATGTAGATTTCTATGGTTTCTTTGCTTTTCTTCTTAATGAGGCCCACACTGATGGTTTTGTTGTCACTGTGATTTGTGAGGACTTGGGAATAGCCACTTAGTAAGCAGACATGTTTTTTGAGGTAGCTCCAAGATTTCTAGGCTTCTAAGTATAATTAAAGTTAATGAAGAAAAAAATTAATTGCTCTACTTAGAATTGTTATTTAGGGCCGTATAAAACTCAACCAAGTTGCTATATGAGAGTCTCCATCTCTTAACAACCTCAAATGATTTATTTAATATGTAATTGCTCAAAATCCACATTTTCTGTTGCTCAGCATGCTGCATACATTCTGAAAACCAGTGTCAGAACCTTACCTGTGCCACCCACTCTTTTTATCCTTCTTTTTTTTTTAATTTATTTATTTTTTATTTTTAATTAATTTTTATTGGTGTTCAATTTACCAACATACAGAAAAACACCCAGTGCTCATCCCGTCAAGTGTCCACCTCAGTGCCCGTCACCCATTCCCCTCCAACACCCGCCCTCCTCCCCTTCCACCACCCCTAGTTCGTTTCCCCGAGTTAGGAGTCTTTATGTTCTGTCTCCCTTCCTGATATTTCCCAACATTTCTTTTCCCTTCCTTTGTATTCCCTTTCACTATTATTCATATTCCCCAAATGAATGAGAGAGAGGGACCAGTTCTTTTTATCCTTCTAAGTTTCAGAAACGCTTTCTGTTGTCATGTAGGGGTGTTCTCTACTACTGATTGTACCTCTGCCTTCAGAGGGAGCATATTAAGTTTTCTGCGGATATACAAGGAAATTCTGCATACTTGTCCCTTAAGTAAACAAATACTGAAAAGAACAACAAGACAAATGGTTATCCTAACAAGTAAGTTGCAAAACAAAAGGAACTTACGTTTAAAACAAAACAAAAAGAATGCAAGTGAAAATGATGTCTATACATATATTTTTTTAATTTAAAAAACTATCAGAAAGAGTATATAGAAAGCTGTAAACCATGGTTTCAAAGAAGATAGTGATATTGCATGTGAAGAAAGAATGGGTTACAAAAAAGTTAAAGGACATTTTTACGTTTATGCTTTTCACATGCTACATGCATTTGAATAAATTATAATTTTATTAAATTAACATTTGTTATGTGTCACTGGGAGTCTGATGGTGAGCCACTATTCAAAAAAGACCACATGAGGAATTAACCTGAGGTACATGCATTTATTTAAGAGATGAGTGGGGTACTTTGGGTTTCCCAGACTAAGTCCAGATTGGTCAATTTAAATCAAAGAAAGCAGAGCTTTAGTAAGCTCTATGAGAGGTTTTATCTAAGGGACATGCATGGGGAAAGACCTGGGAGGCAGAGGAGATTTTTGATCACAAGGGCTGTTGAGGAAGTCCTATCAGGAACTTATATTTGTTTGTGATATCACAAGCCATTATCTAAGGCATGCACTTGTATAAGGGACTAGTGTTAGTTTAAGATCCCTACTGGCCACCTGTCCAAACAGATGATGACAAAGCAGCAAATAGTAGTTTAGCTAAACTCTCGACATTAAGTAAATATGTGTATAAGCATGTAGAAACAAAAATATATTTTAGGTGATATTGATTTACACATAGAGAAAACAAAAGACTATTACAGCCATGCAAGAGAAAATGGTATCAAAAAAAGGAGGAAAATAAAGAGGAGGGCAGCCCGGGTGGCTCAGCAGTTTAGTGCTGCCTTCAGCCCAGGGCCTGATCCTGGAGACCCGGGATCGAGTCCCACGTCGGGCTCCCTGCATAGAGCCTGCTTCTCCCTCTGCCTCTGCCTCTGCCTCTGTGCCCCCCTCTGTGTCTCTCATGAATAAAAAAATAAAATCTTAAAAAAAAAAAAACAAAGAGCAAGCAATTCTTCCTCTACCCACATTCATTTGTTCTACTGTGCAATTTTCCTTTCATTTCTTCATGGCTTACAGCCTATAATTTACCAGATAAAAATATATTTGCCAATTTTAGCCCATGTTTAACAAAAATAGTCATGTTGCAACTTTCCCTATACAAAATGTTTGGTTGTGAAGACAACATACCGTGAAAATTACAAACATTCTTTCTATATTGTCCATTTTCATGCTTCCCAACAGAATGAAAATACTGTTTAATAGCATCTTAAATTGACTCAATACGTGTGTAGTTTTTGAATGCCATGATTAGACCCAAACATAAAGACCCTGGAACATTTTATACGTATTTTTTTCCAGTATAGATTAATTACTTGTTTCTAATTTGTTCTTACTGAAAAGCTTTTTATTAACATTTCCCAAGCACTCCAGTTTCAGAAATGGTGGAAGATCATTAACTTCAAGAGTTAGAGGAGATTCAAGTTAGTTAATTAACTTACCTCTATCAAATGATGACTCTGAAGCATAAATGAAAGCTGAATGACTCTACCACGATATTCCCTTTACAAATTTAAATATCATAGCAATAGTAATAGGCAACATTTTTGAGTATGTCATTCACTGCTTTAAGCATTTTTAATATATCACCTGCTTTAATGCTCAAATACTGTTTTAAAGAAAATGCAATTACCGCCCTCATTTTAGAGACATGCATTAAGTGCCTAGTTACTAAGTAGATTATTTTTTATCTATTTATCTGGCTCCTGCACTTCCAGTATAACTACTCTGCATTGATCTGGTTTTAAATGATTTGGGTTTTAAAGATGCAAGACATGACAAACTCCTAGAGATATATATTTTATAGATTTATTTATTCATGAGAGATACAGAAAGAGTGTCAGAGACACAGGCAGAGGGAGAAGAAGGCTCCTCGCAGGGACCTCCATGCAAGACTTGATCCCGGATCCTGGGATCACGCCCTGAGCTGAAGGCAGATGCTAGATCGCTGAGCCACCCAGGCGTCCCTACTTTAGATATTTTTTAAATTAAAAGAAGAACGTGATTTTCCTTCCAGATTGACTTCTCATAAATAGATTATCCATAGTCTGGAATTTCTGGAATCATGATTTTGTTGATGGAGTCCCACATTTGATCCTCTACAAAATGATTTTCATTTATATATACATATTCTAGTTACTTTATATAGAGTTATTTTATTTTTTTCATGAACAGATTTCTAAATGAGTTTATACCAGAATTCTGGTCCACAGAGAGTTCAATATTTGACCTTTATCTATAGCACAGGTTTTCTCAACTTTTTAAAGATTTTATTTATTTATTCATGCGGGACAGAGAGAGAGAAGCAGAGACACAGGGAGAGGGAGAAGCAGGCTTTATGCACCGAGCCTGACGTGGGACTCCATCCCAGGTCTCCAGGATCATACCCTGGGCTGAAGGCAGCACTAAACCACTGAGCCACCGGGGCTGCCCTCTCAACTTTTTAAAACAAATGATAAATCTGCTCCACCTCCCACCCTCTCCCCCAATATGTACACGTCTAAGAAGTAATGTCCTGGAAGTGATTTTCAAATAGGATATATTCTTATGTATTATTTTTAAAATGGATTTTGGGTGAAACTAGTTATCAAGTTCAGAACTAAAAGTAACATCTCTTACTGTGTAAATTGGGGTTTGTCATTACCACCACCAGAACTGATGCAGGAAAGACATTAGGTTTTGAAGCTGATGGCCAAGAAAGAATTTTAAGTTATCCTTGGTGAAAAAGGTTGTTTTATTAAAGGACAAAGATAGGACCCATGGGCAGAAAGTGTTGCACTGGGGTCATGAGGCGTGGCCCCATTATATTTTCAATTTGCGAGAGGGTTAGGGAATGGTAAAATTCTCTAAGGAATTTTGGAAGCAAGGTTTCCAGGACCTTGAGGGAGCTAGTAATTGTTAAAACAGATCATTTATGACTGTCTAATAAAACCTGAGTCAGGAGATCCTTCATATGTATATTGGTGGGCCATATGCTGGGGGGATGATTGCCAACACCTTTCTAAAGTAATTTTGTATGTTAAAGTAGACTCACAGGATCCTGGAGGTCAAGCTAGGATTGCCTTTTGCCCTTAGCAAAGGGTTAACATTGAGGCAGCTGAGTCCCTAGAGGAATGTCATTCTGCCTGTTTCAAGGGCTTGTCAATGGGCTGTAGGTAGTGAGGAAATTTAATAATTTCTCTTCTTCCTTTGCTCCATCAACAACTACACCACTACTAATGCTAGTGATATTTTGTTGATTCTTAATCTATTTGGTTTCACATTTGAATATGTGATATGATGGCATATTCTATCTTCAGAAACTATGTGTATTATATGGGAAAGGACACTAAATTAAAATAAACCAGGCCAACTAGATTTTTTTCCCTAGCTTCTTATTAGTTGTGTGAATTTAGGAAAAAATTTGACCCATATTAGTCAAAATATGTTCGCAGTTTACAAAATGGCTTAACACAGATGAATTTATTTGATTGTCATACCATGAGTTGTTTGTCATCATTGTGTGCCTACATATTTGAAACCTGAAGTTTAGAGAGTTTATATGATTTCATCCAAAATTTTACCCAAAGTAAGAAGTGAACCAGGCAAATTCCTAGGTTGGCGGCTTCGGATACTGTGCTTCCTTGGACATCCCACATTTTTCTTTATTGTATGGGGTTGAAGTTGGTAATCAAATGAAATAGTCTATCTAAAAATAGTGGACAAACTCTGAAATAATATAGAAAAATATTTTTCCACTGTCAATTTCTATAACATCATTGTATTTATTTTTATATTATATATGCACTAATTTAAAAATAAAATTAATATTTATTTCTTTTAAAAATCAAACCCAAGGATGCCTATATATATGTGTGTGTGTGTGTGTGTGTGTGTGTAAAGAAAATATGCTTAGTATTGCTAAAACTTTTGCATGTTATCATGTCTTTTTATCTATATATTCATTATGTAGGAATTCATTCACATCCATCAAATAGTTCTTAAATAATTACTATGTTCCAGGTGGTAGAGATACAGCAGTAGAACAAAAAACAGCTATACCATCAACTCTTTGGGGGATCTGCCTGAAAGCCTTTGGACTAGAACTGCATTGGTTTTCCTATCTGCCTATTGACCCACACTACCAATTTTGGAATTACCAAACTCCATAATCACATAAGTCCCTTCATTACAATAAATCTCCTTTTATATTTAGATAGATAGATAGATAGATAGATAGATAGATAGATGATAGATAGATATAGATATAGAAAGATAGATAAATGTCTATTTTTATTAATAGATATAAATATATACAGATAGATAAATATAAACGTATCCCATTAGTTCTGTTTCTCTGGAGAATCCTGGCTAATACAGAGGATAATATTTTGTAATAACATCCAATACTTCACAGGCAATAAACATTTATTTCTGAAATAATTTTCTACAACTATTACTTATGCAATTTGAAATATAATTTAAGATAAAAATTCTGGAAATTATTTAAATATGCTTATGCTGCTTCAAAGCCCAAGTCTTAATTAAATATTTACCACATCATAAAGGCATTTCCTTTTTAGAGACATTTTATTTTTTAAAAATAGATATAAAATGAACTAGAATGATTTATAGAGCATGTCACATGAATTTTAGAGATTGCTGTTTTCTTAAGATTGCTTTTTTATGAAAGCATTTTTCTTCCATTGCCGCAAAAAGGTACACCTCTTTTTCTGCAGGTAAAGGCTTCCACTTTTTTTCTATGTTTGTATATTTATTTTTTTACCCTTTAGTGGTTTGATTAAGAATGTTATTGGAAGACAGTCCCGGTGGCACAGCGGTTTAGCGCCGCCTTTAGCCCAGGGCCTGATCCTGCAGACCAGGGATCGAGTCCCGTGTCAGGCTCCCTGCATGGATGGAGCCTGCTTCTTCTGCCTGTGTCTCTGCCTCTCTCTATCTATGAATAAATAAATAAATAAAATCTTAAAAAAAAAAAAAGAGTGTCATTGGATCACCACATGTAAATTAAAAAAAAAAAAGACACAGGCACAAATGTCACCTAGTCTATCAGAAATTTTTAACACAATCTTTTTGAAGATAGGCATAATTGAAAGGAAAACAAAAAGTCAGAAACCTTTGGAGCCACTGACCTTAAGTGTAGTTTTTAAACAAATGAAATTGGGCCCCCCGGGTGGCTCATCGGTTTAGCGCGGCCTTCAACCCAGGGCGACATCCTGGAGACCCGGGATAGAGTCCCATGGCAGGCTCCTGGCATGGAGCCTGCTTCTCTCTCTGCCTGTGTCTCTGCCCGTTTGTCTCTCTCTCTCTGTGTCTCTCATGAATAAAAAAATGAAATCTTAAAAAAATAAAATACTTGAATTTTAAATAAATAAATAAATAAACTATTGAAGATGGTTTTGTTTCTTGAATATAATTACATTGTTTGAGCTGGATTTTTTGAAAACTGATATATATTGTGAAACCAGTTTTAATGTAACTCAGCTTATTTCTATCAAATGTAATATAACTATTATCATAAAAGTAACAATGATATAATAATTTGACATGATGCTAGAAACAAAGTATATCTCCTTACCATTTTTTTAAATTTAGAAGACCAAAAAGCTAGACCCATTCATTGCCATAGTGAGAGCAAGCCTTGATCCGCTGTGTAACTATCTTATATTAAAGAATTTTGCAGACTTTGTCATGCTTCCTGGGAAGGAAACACTAAACCCTTGTTACTTCCTGAGTGGCAGGATTATCTATTATTCCCAGTGAGATCCCAAGACACACCAGTCTATGCTAGTGAGGTGACTCATGGTGGGTACCTAGATAGTTTATGCAAACAAGATGGTTCAGGATAGGAGGCTGGCCTTGCCAGAAAGACCAACCATATTATTAGAAATTTATATCCAGGTAATATAAACTTGACTTCCTGGAATGGGATAGGGGATGGAGATTAAGTTCAAATTATGTGATCAATGATCCCATCTATCCTGTTTTTGTAATGAAACAAAAGTCAGCTTCCCTAGTTAACGATATTCTGTGATGTAGGAAACAAAGACAGAAGAAATATTATTAAATTTCCTTACTATCTACAGCCCATTGATAAGTCCTTGAAACAGGCAGAGTGACATTCCTCTAGGGACTCAACTGCCTTAATGCTAACACTTTGCTAAGGGCAAAAGGCAATCCTAGTCCCACCCCCAGGATCCTGTAAATCTACTTTAACATATAAAAATTATTTTAGAAATTTCTTTACCCTCACAAGATAGGTATTGGTAATCATCCCCGAAACATATGGCCCACCGATATACATCTGAAGGGTCTCCTGACTCCGGTTTTATTAGGCAGTCATAAACGACCTTTTCTAACAATTGCTAGCCCTCTCAAGTGCCTGGAAACCTTGCTTCCAAAATTCTTTAGAGACTTACATACTATTCCTAACCTCCCCCCAACTTGAAAGCATGTAATGGGGCCAATCCTCCTGACCTCAGTGCAGCTCTTTCTGCCCATGGATACTGTTCCCATACTTTAATAAAACCATCTTTTTGCACCAAAGATGTCTCAAGAATTATTCCTGGGCCATTGGTTTCAAATCCTAATGTCTTTTCCTATGCATACTGTTATGCATCAATTTGCTGGGTGGAGGAGGGGGTGCGGGGGTAGGGTGTGGGTGTGTGTGACGTATCTTGACTCCAAAGATAGAAAACATGGAAACTTCAAGTTTAGGCTGTCCTAGATCTCACCATATGCATGACCCTGATTTGTATCCTTTTTGTTATAAGAAAATTGTAATCATAATTCTACCACGTTCCTGAGTTCTGGGAGTCCTAGTGAATAGTCATACCTGAGTGATTAATAGGAAATCCCAGATTTGTAGTCAATGGGTCAGAAACATCCTAGGAACACTTGAGTTAGCATCTGGTTTCTGACGTAAGGACAGTTTTTTTGAAGATTAAGCCCTTGTAAGCAGAAAGAGTTATGGGTTTCCAGAAAAAGAAAGAAAAGATATAGTTTTTGTGATACAAGACAAGTCATTCTAGACCACCAGCTATTTTCTGTGATCTATGCTTTACTGGCTCTACTTGCCCTAGCACAATTCTTCCAGAACTTTCTAGAAGGCATTATAATCACAAAGAAATACAAAACCTCAGTAGTTAAGGATTTTAAAGGAATAAAGGGAATGCAAAAAGTAAGTCTCTGCCCGGCCAGGAAATAGCCTAATCATTTCAGAGACAATAAATCAGTGGTAAATCTCCCAGTGCTGTTTCAAAAGGAAGGAGATCCTGCAGCCCTTACCTGAGATAAGAAACCCAGGATCCCATCCAACTAGGAGCATTCCCTAGTCCCTTCTTCTTGTCTTACAATCACCTCTGCTTCATTATAACGTTAAAATTCTTAATCTAGAAGAAGCTGAATTAACAAAACATAGGATGTCTGTATAGGCTTGCTTTCTAAGTACCCACCCCCTTGCAACTTTATGCCTGCCTTTATATGTGATGATAAAACTCCCTTTTTTGAATATTCATCCTAACCCTAAATTGAATAAACCCACTCACCCCCACTAAAGGAGTCATGACTTTGGAAGTTATATGCTGTGATCTCTTTACCTGATCCAAATAAAATCCCTTTGTGTGACAATTCTACCTGATGTAGTCTCTATCAGTAATGGACCAAGGAGCAAACTGACATTTAGCCAGTTACATCCTCAATCTGCTAGTTATGTCAGAAGTCATTGCAGCTACCATGAGTTTCTATTTTCCCACCTTATACACTGAATCTGTGGTCAAGCACAAGCTTTTGGGCATTTTGCTTATTATTACCATTGTCAAATCAGAGACATTTAGTTCAATAGGGTATAATCTTGTGTTTGATTGCGTTGGATGCTGGTTTGGATAACATGTCCTTAACGATAATAGAACCAGTCAAGGCAAGTTTTATTTTTACACAGCATTAAGTAGTCTTGTCTTTTCCAGTTTAGTAAACCGCCCAATATCTTGCAATTACTAAACAGACTCTGGTTGACTTAAATGGTAGAATCAGAATCAGATGTTTCTGAAGCTGGATTTACATCGCTACAATAGGAAGGTATAGTTCTCTTGATCAGGCTCTATTAGAGACCTGAAAGACTTAGTAAAACAAAGAATTCAAAATATATTTGTAGCATTATTTTTTAATTGAAATTTCTCAGTAAAATGGAGCAATGTATTAAGTGCTAGATAATATGAAGTTTAATAAGTAGAATTAACATTAATAGAAAAAATTATTCTGCATTACATTAGCCCTTGAATTTAGGCAAAGTAAACTTTGACAATATATATTTGACAATTTTTGTCAAAAATATATTTGATGAAACAGTTAATGATAATTGCTACTGTTAAGTATAACCTTTAGAAAGTTTCCCTTGACTTTTTTTTTTTTTGGTTTCTAATCTTGATTCTATTTGCTTAATTTGTAATTGCAAGCCATATACTTTGTTTTTACTCTAATATGTTTATATTATCAATTTTTAAAACTCTATTCTTCTCATTTTCCCTAATTATGCATTCAGAGACAAATTCCCCTGAAAGAAGAGAGTAAGAAAGTCATTGACTTTGATTTTTTTCCCCAGTTTGATTAAGAAGATTAAAGTGTAAATGTCGTGGTGTCACTCTGATGTCTGGGAAATAAATAAGACTATATAAGTAAGAACAATTATACATAAGATATTAATAACCTTGAAAAGTAGTATTCAAATTCTCTTCTGAAGTAGTAAAGAGTCATTCTCTCACACAGACAAGAAATAAACACACAGGGATGGTAATTCACTGTGTATTTGTATTAGCAAATTCAGTTTAAGTTAATACATTATATTAACAGTAGAGGTTTTATGCAATTTAATCAATCAACCAACTTGAACCCAATAACAAAGAGAGTCATCTCTAAGTAACACAGAAGCATTTCAAGATTAAGAATAGTCGCACTTTAACAAAACATTCTCCCATTTCAAAATAACTAATGAAAATAATAGGAACAATCAGACTAATTGATTTTTATTTTCACTCTTTAACAGAGAAGATTCTTTCCTTTTTAGGTATATTCCATTGAAATAACTCTGTGAAAATGCATATTTTTCATTCAGGCTAATAAGAGAAAAGACTATTTAAATGGTAAAATATTAATTTACTTGAACCATATGACCTCCTACATTGCCTAATGCAGGATGAGACCCTTCTGTAGAATGTGGAATTGGACTAATGAAACATAGGTAAATAGGTTTTACCTAAATACAAGAAAATCTTATGTTCCCCATATGTTCCATGAATTTAATTTTCATTATCATTAAAATGGAGAAAATGAGTTAATCATGTTTTTACACAGTGCTAATAACATCAGAAAGCAAATTCACAAAAAACCATGAGGGCATGCTAAGTCATGCTAAGTGTGTTACATCCTTGGGTCTGGAAAGGAAAAAAATATATACATATTTATACATATCTAAGTATATATATATATATATATATATATATATATATCCATTATCTTTTAAATTGCACTTAAAGTTGACAGATTTTTTTTGAACAATCTGTGTGTTTCAAAAAAAGAAAGAAAAACAAAAACAAAACAGAACATATGAGAATATTATTACCAAAGGCTATGCCATGCCAGTATTGCTGATATAAAAATAATTCTCACTGTGTTGTTTTTCTTTTTTTTCTAAATGATATATATGTAAGATCACTCTAGCTTCATTTTTGCATGATTTTGTTTTGCTACTTTATTTTTTTTAAATCTATATGGTTATGGATGAATCAATTTGAATACTGAGTACTTATCAATAAAATATTAAAAGATGAATTTATACAGAAACTATAAAAGGAAAGAAGCATTACCTGTAAAGAATAAATTGATCTTAGTAGTTTAGCTTATATAATGCATTTTTCATTGCTTCTGGATGTTTACAACATGAGTATTTTGTATCATATACATTTAGTGAATTCAAATATCTTCTGAATACATGCCAGTAGGTTACATTCAAGTTGATGAGCAGTGCTATTGATAGAAGAAACATTATAATGTGACTTTAAAAATTCATTTCCACATACAAATTTAAACTCTTACTTTATAATTCTTCACAAATAGAAAGAGAGCTATCACATGTGTCTGCAATGCCCTGCAGAATTACATCAAACTTGTTCTTCTGAAAGACATTATGGCTCACATATATCATCATCGTCCACATTACAGCTATGACAACCAAGTGAAAGCTTTTATTTTAGCATACTCTATAAAATAACAATAATTTTTCAGAAAAGATGATCAGGAACTACCACTCTCATTTTACAGAATGTACTGTACATTTCAGGAAGAAATGTCTCTACTGAGATTTTGCTCACCTCTCTGCCCCTTTGAGGACAATATGTCCTTCTAATTGATGACAAGATATCAGGAAAATAAAATTCCTTCTTATGAGAAGCAGTCAATTTTGTACATGTGAATCCTTAAAGCATATGTGATGACAAACTGCTCCTGACTAGGATGCATGATGGAAAGAAAGAACAGCATCACTGGGAAAAGATGAAGACTGGTGGTCGGTATGCACATGGGGGTGAGGAGAAAAAATTAAAGGGATGATACCATTTAACTTTTTTTCCAATAAAAACAAAATTGCATGCACAAATGGATGACAAGAATGATTAAAATCCACCCACATAAAAATGTTGAAATAAAGCTGTTGGGTTCCATAAAGCCTTTCCAAAACTAATATACACAGAGTCAATTTTCATGATCTAAATTTCTTTTTTTTCAAATAGATGATATAAGGCCATATATACAATGCCATTTGTAGTGAAAAATGTATTATTACAGAAATTTAAAATTAATGGACATACTCATTTTAATATGAATAGTCAGCAACTTGACATCTGTTTTGTTGCTCACTTTAGCTTCTTCATTTTAAGTTCTCTTTGCTAAAAAAAAAATCATTCTGTAGCTTATGGAAAGGGAAAAGCCTCTGACTTCAGATTGTTTGGATTTTGCTACTTCAGTTTACTTTTTTAATTGTATTACAAAATTTTAAAACATTGAGCTTTTGCAATGAGATCATAACATTTAAAAATCTATATTATAATAAAAGGGGTCTACATAAACCCCTTTTTAAAATCTGAATTATTGATCTATCCTGTATACATCTGTATTCAAGGTCACATCCACTTCAGGGACAAAAGATAACCTTTGTTTTCATTCTTGCTTAAAAATTTTATTCTTAAATAATATTTAATTTCCTGAGATTTTGCTATTATGTAGTCTAATCCTTTGCCACTTTATCACCAAATTGCCTATCGAAAACACTGTAGGAAAAATGAGGTTTAAGCTACACAAAGCAAATCCAAGACCACAGTTACATTCTTTCTAAACTGTCAGGCAAATGTGCCTTTAGGCTGAGAAGAGCTGTCTTTGAGTACTTAGAGCAATGTAAATTTAGAGAATTATTCAGGAGATTACTGGGAAAAAAAGGATTAGTGGTAAAATTAGGCAGCACTGTGTGCCTCTGTACCTACTTGATTACTCTGCACTCTCAGCTGCCTGAATGACAAAGATAGCCCTGTTTATGTGGTTTTTGAAGTCATTGGGTAATTCAGAGTTCTAGTTTTCTAAAAGATTAGGAAAGTAAAAATGAATATGATGTCTTTATGGGTTTTCCTCACCAGGACAAAAAAAATCATTATCAATATATATCATTACATATGACATTGGAATAGCATAGCTAGTACTTATTGCACATCTAATTATCAGTTTGATAAACTCATTTCTAAATTCAAATAAATATTAATGACATATTATAGGGTTTCCCTTAATACCAATATCTGGAAATACTTTTTCTTTTTTTGTTTTTTTCTAACTAGGCTCCATGCCTAGCACAGAGCCCATCACAAGACTTGAACTCACAACCCTGAGATCAAGACCTGAGCTCTGATCAAGAGACACTTAACTCACTGAGCCACCCCAAGTGCTCCTAGAAATACTTTCTAATGTTCTAATTTTGTTCTTCATAGGAGTCTGTAAAAGAGTGCCTCTTGTTCTATGATATAGTAATGCAATCCTGAACTGGTTGGAAAAGAAAAAAGTGGATTAGTATAATACCAGAAAATAGAGCAGAAGGCCTAACTGTCATGATGATTAATTCAGATCAACACAGACTTTCTTTACTGTGGTGATTGCTACCAATCATGAAGATACTTGAAATGCAAGAGTCAGTTGTGCCAGAGGCAAACTGACCACTCTAGAAAAAGATCCACAAAACAAAACAAAACAAGACAAAAAAAAAAAAAAAAAAAAATCCACCAGGGAAGTTGTACCAAGGAATTTATCAAAAGTATTACTAGTTAGCATCCTTGACATTAACTCCCTACCTGCATGATGTATATATAAAATAGATAATACATATCTAAGAACTGGTGGATTAAAAATCATATAAACTAAACACTACATAGAGCAAAACAAAATGAAATAAAAAAAAAAAGTTACAGTCTATATGTCTGGAAATAAAAAGAAAATTCTAATATAAATCATTAGAATTATTGTTATTAATGCTATTTGGATTTTGATTGTGTTGCCATTATTTAACTGCATAATAATTACAAATAAAAATCATTTGCAATTGTTTCTTTATTAATTTGTTTTACCATTTTTACTCTTTGGAAAATGTAGCATCAGACAGTTTCTTACAAATCATTCCTACCATTTTATCCAACCAGGTGACTAAGGAAGGAGAACTCTTGGATACATTAAATTCATCTGTGTGTACATTTTCAAAACATATTAAGGACAGAATTCTAGAGTGCACTGATTGTTCCAAATTCCTCACATATCATATTTGATTATCATTGATTCAGTTTCATTTTAGAGACCAAATCTGGAATGCTTTAAGCTCCCTATAGAATATAAAAACAAGCCATCATGTATGCAGGTTTCCCAAGGTTTGTTCAAGTGAGCTCCATGATAACACTGTTCAGATTTCTTTTCTCTATTATTCTTGAGGCTTGACCCTTGTCCTTATGGCCCTAAGAATCATTCTGTCCTCTGGTATCACAATAGTATTCCAAGTGGGAAGAATGGGGAAGACAGTGGCTGCCACATGATTCTACAACTCCCTCCCTCCAACCACTTTTATGGGCTTTTGGGAATGCATCAGTATCCTGTGGTTTCTGCTTATATATTGGTCAGATCTGTGTCACTTGGCCACCATTCTTCTTAAAAGAGCCTGGAAATGTGTTTTTGAGCTGGGTACATCACTGTTTCTATCCAAATTGCACTTTTTTTCAAGAAGAAAGAATAGAAAAATGGATTATGTGGTACTTTGGCAATATCTGCAATGAATTGGTTGATTAATTTAGCCCTCAGATAAACCCTATAAAAGATACCCTACATAAAAGTATTATTATAATATTCATTTTAATATGTTTATATATTATATTTAATATGCCAATTTTATATTAATATTCATATAAATATTACTACAAGTCCCATTTCACAAACAATAGTTGAGGCAGAAGGAGATGAAGTAACATAAAGTCATAGAGTAGCAAGAAATGAAAGTAAAATCCCATCAAGGTAGTTTGATTCAGAGCCATGGCAAAGTCCCATGTTCAGGGAATTCTTCCCAAAGTCTTTCCATATAATGTCTTAAGAGATTTTGAGTGTTCTTGTGAATAAAAACCTAACATAGATAATTTTTATGTCTTAAAAAATCAAATCTCTATCTATAACATTTCTCCAAAGAAGGCATACAAATGGCCAACAGGCATATGAATAGTTGCTCAACATCACTAAACATCAGGGAAATGCAAATGAAAGCTAGAATGAGATATCACCTCATACCTGACATGATGATGATAATCATAAAAAAACAACTGTTGGCAAAGATGTGAGGAATTGGAACTCTTAAACACTGCTGGTGGGAATGGGAATGGTGCCGCTGCAATGGAAAACATATGGCAGTTCCTCAAAAAATTTAAGAATACAATTACCACATGATCACTTCTGGCTATTTATCCAAAATAATTGAAATCAGGATTTTGGAGAGATATTAGCACTCATATATTCACTGTAATACTGTTCATTATAGACAAGACGTGGAAACAACCTAAATGTCCATCAACAACTGAACAGTATATAAGAAAATGTGGTATACGCTTACAACGGAATACCAAAAAGAAGGAAATTCTGTGTTACGTGACAACATAGATGAAACTTGAGGACGTTATGTTCAGTGAAATAAGTCACAGAGGACAAATTGCATGTTTCCATTTTGCAAGATATTTATAATAGTCAAATTCAGAGAATGGAGGAGAGGAATAGTGGTTGGCAGAGGCTGGGCGAGGGGGAAATGGGCAGTTGCTGAACACTGGGCATAACGTGTTAGTTACACAAGATGAATGAGTTCTATAGAAGTATTTTCTGTATAGCATTGTCTCTGTAGTTACCCATACTGTACTGCACACTTAAAAAATAAGAGGGTTCATATCATGTTAAGTGTTCTTGCCACAACTTTAAAAAATTTTAAAGTAGCATGGCCATTATTTTAGTATGGGGAAGATAAAAAATTCAGTTTGCTTAATCCATAATTGTCATTATCTGTCTCTGTCTCTGTGTCTCTCTCTCCCTCCACCCACTCTGTCCTCATATTTTATTCAGATTTCATTTACCATACTTATTATATTTACCAGATTATCATAGCTATATTTAGAGACATCTTCTTCAGCATCAGCTTTTTGAAAGTAGGCCACTGTTGAATATGTTCTAACAACAAAGCATAGCTTCTTTCTATAGTGATAGTGATGTTTAATAAATAGTTGAGTGAATGAATTTTGAAGATGACTGATTGATGATTGATTGATAAAAATTATATTTATTTGGCAGAAAGAGCAAGCAAGAGAGAGGCCACAACTGGGGGAGCAGCAGGCAGAGGGAGAGGGATAAGCAGTCTCCCTGCAGAGGCTCAATCCCAGGACCCCAGGTTCATGAGCTGAGCCAAAGGCAAGTGCTTAACCAAATGAGCCACACAGGCACCTGAAGATAATTTATTTATATTATATATTTTTGACAAGAATGATCCTGAATAACTACTGAGGTATATGTTTTGAACCATTATCTAGCCATTATCTAGGTATCAGAATATATAGGAATATATATTTTACACCTAAATAATAACATAATTCACATAGAAGTTTTCATTTTGAAATTATAATTTTTCCTTCTCTACTATTTAAATTGCAAAAAAAAAAAGTTTTTTCATAGGTCAAGTTGCTGATTTCAACAAATTGGTGCGAACAAATGCAAATTTAATTTGTATTCAAAAAACTAATTTTTTTCAGGGAAAATATTTCAATTAAAATCCAGAGCTCCTGGCAGGCTCTGTTGGTTAAGCATCTGACTCATGATTACAGTTCAGGTCATGATCTCAGGGTTGTGAGATCGAGCCCTGTGTTGGGCTCTGTGCTTCGGCATGGAGCCTGCTTAAGATTCTCTCTCTCCCTCTTCGTCTGCCCTCTGAGCCTCCTCTACCCTCCCTCTCTCAAAAAATAAAAATGAAGGTAAAAATCTGCATTTCACAATGCACAACCCTTGGCTAATCTGTGTTTACACTGACTTGATCTCTATATTGTACGTGCATACTTTTCCCTTATGTTGAAATTCAGAATTTGCCTTTAAAAATGAAAGTAAATTCATAAGCACCATCCAGCCTGGAAAACAATCTCATTCTCGAAAGCCTGATCTATCAGGAGTGTTTCTGTTGCATGACAGAAGTAAAGGTTTACATCTACTAGGTTATTATTTAGACATAAATAGTGATCTTATTAGTTCATTTACATTTAACATTATTAGTAAGTCTCTGTCCTAAGAAGACAGCATATTTTGAAAAATACTTGGAATGATCCTGAAATACACTGACAATATTTGGTAAAACTAAACAATTTATATTTTATTTTATTTTTTACTATTATTATTTTTAAAGATTTTATTTATTGATGATAGACACAGAGAGAGAGAGAGGGAGAGAGAGAGGCGCAGAGACACAGGCAGAGGGAGAAGCAGGCTCCACGCAAGGAGCCCGACACGGGACTCGATTCTGGGACTCCAGGATCACGCCCTGGGCTGAAGGCAGGCACCAAACCGCTGAGCCACCCAGGGATTCCCAATTTTTATTTTAAAATAAATGTTTATTTATTAATTTAATACAGGGTATCTATTTTATTTTTTATTTTTATTTATTTATTTTTAAGATTTTATTTATTTATTCATGAGAGACACACACAGAGAGAGACAGAGAGAGAGGCAGAGACACAGGCAGAGGGAGAAGCAGGCTCCATGCAGGGAGCCGGATGCGGGACTCGATCCCTGGTCTCCAGGATCATGCCTTGGGCTGAAGGCGGCGCTAAACTGCTGAGCCACCCGGGCTGCCCCAAGAGTATCTACTTTAAACTAAGAGCCAAAAATATACCTAATGTGAAATTTAACTTGAAATATTGGCTTTTAACATCGTCAGTTACATGTAACTAATAAATATACGAAATTAAAATATTTTTAATTGAAAAAACAGACAATACAGTATGATATAAATTAAAAAGTAAAAATTCTGCAATATCCTACCATCACAATCTGCCTATATGCACACATACAAGCACATTAAATCCCATCAACCAGGTATCATTACAATTTACAATTTGGATTAGATCATATCTTTTACGATTTTGATTGGATCGTATCATTCCTTCCTGTCCTTCCTTTCTTCTTTCCTTTTCTTTTTTTCCTTTTCTTTCTTTATTTCTTTTCAAATCAAATTATGTCTTTGTGTTTAGGTATATCTTCACTTATGTAATACAGACATAAAATGTACAGTATATATTTACACACTGATATATTTATGTATAATTTTACACAAATTGTGTCATATGGCACTTCTTTTTCTACAATTTCTTAATTCAACAATATGGTAAGCATAACTTCTCATGTCAATGCATACAGATATTTCTCATTCTTTTTCATATTCCATATCCATATTTAATCCATATTATTAAAACATTCATTGAACATCGATGTGTTCTATTCAATTTTTCAAGTGCTGGTAACATTGGCCATGAGGGAAACAGAAAGTGAACACAGGTATTAGAAGATTTTTTTTTTATAAAGAGAAATACAGAAAACCTATTGGCACTTCTGGAGAAAAGAAAAGTGAGGGTTAAACGTGTAGCTATGGGGTGGAGCACAGACAAGAACTCCTGATGGAGAAACCCAGAGCCAAATTCCTGAGACAGAGCTTTTTTTTTTTTTTTTTTTCTTTTTTGACAGAGCACTTCTGTTGTATGAGATGAAAGCCTGCGACCAGAGTAGCTGAGGCACAGTGGGTAGGGGGAGAAGAGCACCCGCCAGGATCAGAGAGATAAGAGCAGCGGGATCATGTAAGGCTTCCGAGTCATGATAAGGGTTTTGGATGTTGGAAAGTCTGAATGAGACGGAAAATCACTGGAAGATTTGAGCAGAGTGGTGACTCAGATCTGGCTTCAATTTGGAAAATATACTCCAGGAGCATGAAGATAAAATAAGTCTTCTTAAAAAGAGCTTAGGTGAATTATTCTGAAAGAATTATGAGTTATTTGAGTTAAGAGAATTGTTTTCCATATATTAGTCTAACATATGCAACTTAAAAGGCAGTCTATAAATTACCCAAAAACAATTGGACAGAGGGGACTATGCTTTTTCATAATCTTTGCCCTAAAATATTCAAAAAAATTGTACCTTGTTTTACCAATCTTGAGTTAAGAGATGTTTAGAAGCATGAATTTAGAGTACCTGGAAGAATAATGAAACAGTCCATGAACACATGTAAATACTCACTTTTTTCGACCAATTTGAAGAAGCAAAGCTTTCATAATCCAAAGGCCAATTGTACTATATTGGATAATGATAGTCTAGAACAGAAATCAGCCACCTTTTTCTGCAAAGGGCTATTTAGAAATATATTGGGTTTTGCTGGGCATATTATCTCAGTTGCAGCTACTTGACTGCCATTATAGTGAGAAAGTAGCTGTAGATGATGCATAAACACATGGGTGCAGCTGTTATTTACAAAAGCAGCAGTAAGTAGAATTTGGTCTGCAGGTTATAATTTGCCAGCCCGTGATCTACCAAATGAATATGATGTGAACCAAGAATTATTTTCTGTAAAGCCACATGACCATATTTAACACATGTATGGTGTGTAATTGCAGGGGCTCTAGAGCCTGGCCTTCACTAAGTAGTAATAGTAATACCTACCACCTAGAGTTGCTATAAAAATTAAATACTAGAATGGATTTAAAGCATTTGAGAGGAGCTTGGGTGGGTTAGTCAATTTGACTCTTGGTTTCAGTTCAGGTCATGGTCTCATGCATCATGAGATTGAGTCTCACCTCAGGTTCTATGCTCAACAGAAAATCCCTTAAAGATTCTCTCCTTCTGCCCCTCCCCCCTCTAAAATAATTAAGCAATCTTAAAAAAAAAAGTATAAAGCATTTGAAAAGTGTCTGGCACACTGTTCATGCTCAACAACATTGACTCTTATCAGAATTATTTTATATACACATAGGTTTATGATAAAATCATGCCATAAAATTCATTGCCAATACTATGCAAACATATTTAGCATACTTTTCAAAATCAACCATATAAACAAATTTATGCATCAAGTACAAACTAGAAAGAGATCTTCAGGGGTGCCTGGGTGGCTCAGTCAGTTAGGCGGTTGGCTGCCTTCCACTCAGATCATGATCTCAGGGTCCTGGGATAGAGCCCGCATCAGCAGGGAGCCTGCTTCTCCCTCTCCTTCTGACTGTTCCCCTGCTTGTTGCTCTCTCTCTCAACCAAATAAATAAGATCTTTAAAAAAAGAAAACCTTCAGCAACAGAACTAGAAATCCTAAATATAAGTCTAAAGGTGATTTGAAAAAATAAGTATTTATTAGATTAAGAAAGAAAATCATCAAAACAGCATTGATTATGTGCAACCTGTAATACTGGTTCCCTGTATCACAGGGGAGATGAGACAAAGGTACCAAGGACCTTACATCTACATATGGCCAATCAATTCCCCAGACTCTGAGGAGGAAGCACAGCCCAGCTGACACCTTGATTTCAGGCTTCTGGTCTCCAGATTGTGAGAAAATAAACGCCTGTGGTAATTTGTTATGGCAAATAAATAAGGTTCCGAAGTACCTTAAAAGCAGAGTATATTAATTCCTAATTATCAGTTAGTTCATACTTTTATTTTTTGCCCATATTTTAGGTTTACTCTGACTTCTAATATAGCTATTGTAGTCTTAGGAAAGACAAATTGTGATTTCAGAAGAACAAATATTCTGAAATATGGTAAGTGAAAAATATAAGAATTTCAGGAAGTCCAGATCCCATAAGTCAAAGGTTTTAAAATACATAGTTAAATACAGTGAATTACACATAAAACAATTTTAGACAAAGATCCAAAACTCATTTAAACTAGAGAAAGTTAATTTAAGAGAATGAATACGTGTAAATCTTTCTGCTTCCTGAAAAAGAATATAAACCTCTAATTTAAATCAGAATTTTAAGAGATATATTTTTGGTATTTTACATATGGCTAAGATTTTACTATAAAGGGGATTTAGTCTTCTAGTCTATGTCACTTGCAAATTTGCAACAAGTTATTTAGTATTGTATTTGCTTTTAATGATATTAAATTAATTCAATTACAACAGACTTATTAAATAGTATTTATTTTATACCATTCATAATTCATAATTTTGTGAGTAACTTATTTTTAGTTTTTTTAAAAAAAATATTTGTTTCATGTTAATTTTTAGGGAGAGAGGTAGTGTAAGCAGAGGGAAAAGGGGCAGAGGGAGAGAGAGAATCTTAAGCAGACACCATGCCCAGTACACAGCCTCTGAGATCATGACCTGAAGGGACTGAGCCACCCAGGTGCCCCTCAACTAATATCTTTTCATATTCACCACTGAGTCCCATTTAGTATAACAATAGGATGCTTTTCTGTCAGAATAATTTTTTTTCAGGCTCTCAAATTTTCACAATAGAATGTTCATGTTAGCCTCCATATCCTAAAGAGTAAGAATTTATCTTTAGTCCATAACATGAAATATCTATCAGCATCTAAGGCATTCATGTAATGTGACAATAAATTATTTATTTTCAGTGCATGCTAAAATTGTGACTGAGATCATTATTATTTGAAACAGTCTGGGTGGATTGTTAATTATCTATTCCTTCAGATCTCTGGTTCTCAAGTGTTAATTTGTTTAAAAATCATCTGTGGGGCTTATTAATATTCAGATTCTTTGCTTAATAAATGTTGAGGAGGAGGATAACATTGAGAGTCTCTCATTTTTTAATTTCTCTTTTGCACCATAGGAGGGGAAATTTGTTCTTCTTCTCATATTTATCCTTATGCTCTTGCTTCTCTTCATCTGTGGCAGCCATCCACCACCACCAGCTGCTCTAGATTCGGTAACTGAAATGTGTCTGAGACACTCATTGTACAAGAGTTTATTTGCTACTC
Source organism: Vulpes lagopus (assembly GCF_018345385.1). Lineage (NCBI taxonomy): Eukaryota > Metazoa > Chordata > Mammalia > Carnivora > Canidae > Vulpes > Vulpes lagopus. The sequence continues at coordinate 112,566,808 of NC_054829.1, read as the reverse complement.
TGTCTGGCATCACTGTCTCAAAGTTAAAAACCAGGTTCTTTTTCCTGACAGAAAACTCAGGTTATGCTGCTCCTGGTTTAAAAATCAATTCTCAAGAGACAAGTGGTGGTAAGAAAGGAAAGGCTGTTTTAATCAGGAAGCCAGCAACCTGGGAAGATGATGACCTAATGTCCTGAAGACCCTCATCCCCATCCAAGTGAAGCCAGAGGAATTTAAAGGGAGGAGGGAAGACCTGGGAAAGATGGAGGAGGAGCCCAGTGAGTGCTTCGCTGAGGAAAAACTGGTGCCCAGGCTGTTAGTCAGATGTTGATATACCCATAAACAGACGTGCTGTCCTCTAGGCCAGATGTTTTTGAATGTAGTCAAGCCTTATAATCTGGGAGGTCTGGCCTTGTACTCTTCAAGGCCAGTGGTCTGCAAATCTCAGGGAAAGTAGGTTGGCTCTGCAACTGACCAAAGGATTGAGGTCAGCAAGCAAGGAGTGCATAAGTTTGAAGCAAGGTAAGCCTTAAGACAGGTGTTGGTTCTATTACAGTTCTACCCTTCTGTTTTTACCTGCTGGGGTCATGTTTCAGAGGATCTTCTTGCATCTCTTTGTCTCCAGATTGTAATATGACTCTGGATACCACTTTTCAGAGGTAAATCCAAGCATAGGTGTCAGGTTTATGTACTAGACTGAGCTATTGGGGGCTGGGAGCAAGGTGGTTTCTGTGAGAGTCTTGTCTCATCGTTGATTTATCTATATTGGAGATTTATTTTCCTGTGTGCATTCTTTCCTAAGACTGTAGCAGAAATGAAGTGTATAATTGTTGACTGAAAACTCAACACTCAACTTGAACATTCTTAAAAGCTATACATTAGTATTGAAAAAAATATCCAGTTGATGGTCAAATATCAAAAAGACACCACTATTTTAGTTAACATTCTGTTGTGTGTATGTGTACAACAGTCTGATAAACCATCATGAAAAATTACTCATGAAATTTTGGGAAAGTTTATGTCCCAAGGGGACCAATATACTGATTGATATTGAAACATCAGTATAACTGACTGAGCCGTTATACTGTATAAAACATTGATTTTATGACAGATTAACTAAAATTTCTGCTTTGTTTTCTAGAAAACAAAATTAAATATTTTCTTTTTAAAAAAGATTTTATTTGGGGCAGCCTGGGTTGCTCAGTGGTTTAGCGCCAGCTTCGCCCAAGGCAAGATCCTGGAGACCCAGGATCGAGTCCCACGTCGGGTTCCCTGCATGGAGCCTGCTTCTCCCTCTGCCTGTGTCTCTTCCTCTCTCTCTCCTCTCTGTATATTCTCATGAATAAATAAATAAAATCTTTAAAAAAATAAAAAAATAAAAAGATTTTATTTGTTTATTTGAGAGAGACAGCACGCACGCACAAGAGAGACAGAAAGAGAGCACATGTGAGCAGGGGAGAGGGACAGAGGGAGAAGCAGATTACCATTGAGCAGGGAACCCAATGCAGGACTCCTCCATCCCAGGGCCCTAGGATCATGACCTGAACCAAAGACAGATGCTTAACCAACTGAGCCATGCAGGCATGCTAAAAATTTTCAATTTGAATAACAAAAATCTGCCAATTTACACATAGACATCTCTCTACACTTTCTAAATGTTTCTTGAAATACTTTTTACATTGTCACTATCTGCAAGCAGCTATGTGCTGCCAAAGCTGCCATTAAACATCAAACAGCCTCATTATTTGATGCCACTGTAAATTCCAGGGCTTCAGTCTCAATGGGAACCTGAACTCACCTTGCAATCTTTCTGATAGCACTTTCATTTCTTTATCAATTGTTTAAATTTTTTTCTATTTTTAGCAAATAAACCTAGGTTCTCAGCAGACAAGCTTCTACAGCTCAGACAATTAGACAGGACCTCTTAAGTTCCAGATGTATTATCTATTATCTATCTATCTATCTATCTATCTATCTATCTATCTATCATCTATCATCTATCTCCACAACAGTTCTTACCCTCTCATTTTTTGTTAAAAAGGAAAAAGCTTTTGTCTTGTGTTGAAATTAGTCTCTGCACCTTGGTAAAGATCACATGCCCTCCACACAGATGTTGCTCCATCTGTTACTTCTTTACCCTTGATCTTTATTCTCTCTCTAGCTCCTTTCCAACAGCAGTTTGGTTTAGCTTTTTAAAACTTTTGCTATTCAAAAAATAAATAAATAAATAAATAAAATAAAACTTTTGCTATTCATTAGCCACAATATTCTATTTATGATAAAATAACAGTAGAGAAACCATCATGTAGATGTTCACCACCCAGAGAAAACAATTACTAGCATATTTTAGTTTTGGGAACAGAGTTCATTTAATTCAAAGAGCCAGACAGCTAAAATCTAGAGATCCAAAGAGACAGCAAGGATGACTACTAGTCACATTGCCAGAAGTAGCATTTAAGTAATAATTAAGTCAGGGAGAAAAAAAGGAAAAGAATTTTGAGTGTCAACCTGTAGGGCAAGACAAAATGTATGAGTAAGAAAACAAACACAAAGAAACACTATCACTGTAAGATCAGGACTCAGTAATAGTCAGGAAAAGATAGGACAGAAATTAAGAGCCCAGGAAGGTCAGAATTTTGTCTGAGTTCTTCTCATTCTCTCATCAATATAATATAACTCAGGTCCAAGATCAGAAGTTTATATATATATATATATATATATATATATATATATATATATATATAATATTCTCTTTATATATAAATATATATAAAACTATATATGTATATATAGTTGTATATATACATATATGTATATATAGTATATATGTGTATATAGTTTGTATATATATGTATATGTATACATATAGACACATATACAAAGTATTTGTATATATATGCAAATATGTGTGTGTGTGTGTGTGTGTGTATTCTACTTTGTAATACTATCCAGCCATCAAAAAGAAAGAAATCTTGCCATTTGCAATAACATGAATGGAACTAGAGGGTATTACGCTAAGCAAAATAAGTCAGAGAAAGGCAAATACCATATAATTTCACTTATATGTGGAATTTAAAAAACAAAACAGATGAACATAGGGGAAGGAAAAATAAAATAAGATAAAAACAGAGAGAGGTAAACCATAAGATACTCTTAACTATAGAGAACACACTGAGGGCCAGTGGAGGGGAGGTGGGTGAAGGGATGGGGTAATTGGGTGATAGGCATTAGGGAGGGCATTTGTTGTGATTACTACTGGGTGTTTTATGTAAGTGATGAATCATTAAATTCACTCCTGAAACCAATACAACACTATATATTAGCTAGCTTGAATTTAAATAAAATCTTGAAGAAAAAAACAATTAAAATAAAAATAAAGGTGCATCCAATTCTTCAATTTGGCTCAGGTCATGATTTCAGGGTCCTGGGATCCAGCCCCATGTTGGGCTCCATCCTCAGTAAAGAGTTCACTTAAGGATTTCCCTCCCACTCCATCTGCCCACCCCCTTTGTCTCTAAAATAAATAATAAATGATTATTTTTAAAATAAAAAATAATCTCATTATAAGAATATTATAAAGTATAAGGAGATGTCATATTTTTCACTGATTAAGACAATACTATATAGATAATCAGGATATTCTAAAATACATAGATGATCAGGATTATATTCTAAATTTTGAACATTCCAGTAACTTGGATGGAGAGATTTGGAGAGAATGGTTTTTTAGAATTTTTATAAAACTTATAAAACGATAGTTATTGGCAAAAATGATTATGGCACAAAAATAGGCACATAGATCAATAGAACAAAATACAGAGCACTGAAATAAACTCATAGTTATATGGTCAATTAATCTGTGACAAAAAAGTCAAGAATATATACACTAGGCAAAAGACAGTCTTTTCAACAAATGGTCTTGGGAAATCTGACAGCTATATATAAAAGAATGAAACTGGACCTCTTTCTTATATGATACATAGAAATAAACTGAAAATGAGTTGGAGATTTAAATGTGAGACATAGAACCATAAAAGTCCTAGAAGAAAATATAGGTAATCATTTCTTTGATGTCAGCCACAGAAACATTTTTCTAGATATGTCTACTCTGGCAAAGGAAACACAAGCAAAATCAAACTTTACATAATGAAGGAAACTATAAACAAAACAAAAAAGGCAAACTATTAAACAGGAGAAGATATTTGCAAATGATATGTCTGATAAGGAGTTAATATCCAAAATATATACAGAACGTCTGCAACTCAACACCAAAAACACCACAAATAATCCAATTAAAAATGCTCAGAGGACTTGAATAAACATTTTTTTTTCCAAAGAAGACATACAGATGGCCAGCAAATACATGGAAAGAGGCTCAACATTACTAATCATTAGGGAAATATACATTAAAGTCACAATGAGTATCACTGTGCACCTGTAAGGATGGCTAAAATAAAAAACACAAAAAACAACAGTCCATGAGGATATGGAGAAAAAGGACTCTCATGCACTGCTGGTGGGAATACAAATGGGAATACAAATTGCTGCAGCCACTGTGGAAAACAGTATGGAGTTTCCTCAAAAAATTAAAAATAGAATTACCATATGATCCAGTAATTTCATTACTGGGTATTTATCCAAAGAAAATGGTAATAATTCATAAAGATTTATGCACCTTTATATTTATTGCAGTGTTGTTTATAATAGCCAAAATGTGGAAACAACCCAAGTGTTCCTTGATAGATGAATGGATAAAGAAGATATGATATATACATATAATGGAATATTATTCAGTCATAAACAAGAATGAAATCTTGCCCTTTGTAATAACATAAATAGACTTAAAGGTTATAATGATAAGTAAAATAACACAAAGAGAAACAAATGCCAAATGATTTCACCTATATGTGGAATTTAAGGGACAAACTAACAAATAAAGGAAAAAGATAATAACAGCAACAAAAAAACAGACTCAAATACAGAGAACAAACTGATGGTTGCTAGAGAGGAGGTGGGTGGGAAGATGAGTGGAAAAGATTTTTTTGGGGGGGTGGAAAAGATTTTTAAAAATTACTAAATAATTACTATTTTGCCATTGCAGATATTTTCTCAGATAGAAATGGGATGAAGTTGAAAAGTGCTATTTTGTTATAATTATTATACAGAAAGAGATTAAGATTTATCAGCTATGTCAAAGAGTGTAATCTTACCGGCTACTTATCTTACTACTAATAATGTGTTAGGTAATTCTTGGTTTCCTCTAAGTTTCCATTATTCCTTCCTTGCTTTTTATTTGAAATATAAACAGCAAGAGAGGAAATGAAAGGGAGAGCTTTAGTTTAGTCATCATAGTTAAAGAAATGATGGTACAGATTACCACAAATAGGAGTAAGAAGCAATAAGGAGAACCGGCTCAGTAGATGTTAGTTCATATTAACATTTGTTTTGCACCTCTGTGTAGTACATTTACTAATTAATAGAAGAAGAAAAATAGTGATTGCTTATCATCCATGATTTTCAAGCCTTAGTGCATTTTGTATAGGACCTCATAGTTCAAAGGAGTAAGATGACAATAGTAAAGCTGTATTGTTATTCCATTTTATTTTACGTAGTCAAATTAGTAAGGAACGTGTCCTAGGGAGAATCACATTTAATTTTGTCTACAGATGCTGTGAAACAGAAAAAAAATGGTTGGATATTTCAAACTTTTAAGTGATTTTTTCTAGCAGATCTAAATGAATAAACACAAAACTGTAGCATGCTTCTTTGTTAAAAAAAAATAGGCTTTATTTATTTTAGAGAGAGAGAGAGAGAGCGTGAGCAGGAGTGGCAGAGAGAAAGAGTGAAAACCTCTAACTGTTAAACTCCACGTTGAGCAGAGAGCCCAATGCAGGGCTTGATCCCAGGACCCTGAGATCATGACCTGAGCAGAAACTAATAAGAGTCAGATGCTTAACTGACTGCACCACCCAGGAGCCCCTAGAGTGCCTCACTCTTTTGGAGAAGTGTCCAAATTCTCATGCAGAGAATTAATACATAGCCTAAAAACTATTAGATATTTATAAAACTACACAGGTCGATATAGGTTTGGCAAAATGTTGAATTGTCTTCAATATAATGGTAAATGCACTAGTTCCTTTGAGTCAGTCAAATAGTTTGGTGTAATCCTTTAAGAAAATAAATGCCACAGCAACCCGAACAAAAATTAAAATCACTAATAAATTTAAAATTTAGTAAATAGAGTTAATAAATCTAGGTGTTGGAAGCTTCTGAGTTAGGATGCATTAAGGCAGCTACTTTGGTATCTTTTGTTTTTCCATTTGTAATATTCTTACTGTCTTCCAAGGTATATTCCTCATCCTTGGGAAATGCTGGCCAATCCTTAGATAAACAGTGGGGAGAGGAGAGCACACAAAAGAGAGATATAGTACGCCCATTCCCCAATAGAAAGGGATCCATGTGGATTTGGTGTTGACAAACATAAGAAAGCTTGCTCCTTGAATACCATAAATATATGTTTACTTCCTTACGCATTGCTGAATAGAAACCTGTCAGTTTTGATAAACTGAGGTTTGTTAAACCAAGAAACAAATCTTTAATAAATATGTTACATACATATGTAATTTGGTGAATGTATACACACTTTATAATCACATACAGGATTAAGGGTCAAAGACAAAGATTTGAAAGGTGACTTAAAGCCCACTTTGTCAGAAATACATTCTCCTGAAAATTCTTTTACTTTTTCAAACAAAACTGACAGGAAGATTGACAGAACAAAATGGAAGATTTACCCGGATTTGATCTGAAACATGTATTATTTTGCATTCTAAATTTTGGCTAAGCTGTGCTTTGTGATTATGGTTCTGAGTGAAGTTCTTTTCCGACGTTTTGACTACAAGGCAATGCAGCTGCTTCATTGTCCAATGAAATTGCACATATATTAACTGCTTTTCAGCTGACAATGTGTGAATACTGGTAGAACAGTATGGGCTGCATTCTCTATGAAAAATACATGGTTCTGATTAAAGAAAGCTTCCTGTATTGTATGAAGAACTACTTGAGATTATGTGGGTACTATTTTTCTCAGTTATTTATAAAAATTGGCCTAACTTGGGATGTTTTCCTGATGTATTTTTAGTGTTCCTATTTCAGACTTAATTTGTTTTAAAAAATCAAAATATAGTGCACGTGAAATGGGAATGTCCCACAGGCTTATGTTGTACAGACAATAAGCAGTGTCATTCACAATTCAAACTCTGATTCCAGTGATTCACATGTTAATCAGGTTACACTTATCATTCATTAATCAATTGATCTGAGCTTATAGTTTGACATTGTAAGAATTTAGAAAAAATAGATTTAGAAAAATTAGTCCAAACACTTGAGAAACAAATTATTTTCTCCAGAGACAGATGTTCTGAGCACCCTTTAATGATCACCTTGGACATGTTAGCATCTTGAAGCTTTCTCCTCATTAATAAAATAGAGTTTAGAGGATTAAAAAACCCACATAAATATCTTAGCATAGTTTCTGGTATATAATGAAGCATATTGCACTTAATGGTAATAATTTTTTAAATGATTACTTACTGTATTTCAGACAATATCAATTTTTTTCCTACTAGGTGGATCCTGAAGGGTTTGCTTATCTTATTTTTATTTCTCACTATGTCTTTATTAATGGAATCATCAAAATTATTTCTTCCTCTCATTACAAACAGCATTTCATCCTGAACTTACTATATGAACAAGTATTTAACTGAATTCCTACTAGGTACAAGATCACATCAGGCACTGGGTTAGATGACTACTACATAATCTTTGTTGTCAGTCTGTTGGCAAACACAGACCCAAATAATAGTTAAAAGATGCATTTATTTAGCAGAGGAGACCTGTATAAATGCTTCCTTCTTGGCTGTCCAATCACATTTTCTTATTTACATATATTTTATATATTTTTAAATTTACCTATATTTTAAATTGAATTTGAATATCTGTTATGTGTTTAATATCATAAAATGTAGCTTATAAATAGAACTGAGATGCACACCTCAAGAATTTAAATGTAAGAAGATTTAGAGACTTCCCTTGGTGAAAAATTCTACAGGAAAAAGAGTAAAATGAGATCAGAAACTTACTAAGTGATCTTATAGCATTAGTCTAATTTAACAATACCCAATCCAGTGAGATATATTTACTGAGAAATAATTTTTTAATCAACCTCAAAATAGTCCATATCAGTAGCAAACATGAAACAAAATATATGATATAATACCATGAAAATTCTAAAGTATCTGAAGATAAATCTAAGTTATATAGGACATCTTTGTAGAATCATATGTAATATTACTGAGAGAAATTTAAAAAGATAGAAACAAATGGAAGGGTATGTAGTGGTTGTGATAAACAAAGGATCAGTGCAGGTAGCAAAGGGAAGTCTACTGATAGAGTCCTGAAGAACAACAATGTTTAGAGACCATGGAAGAAAGGACAAAAAATCAAATGAGACCAAGAAAAAGAAGTCAAAGAAATAAGAATAAAATAAGAAATATGTATATGTAAATAATCAATAATATTTTAATTTAGGAGAGCACTAGCATTACCCACAACATCAGTAACAAAAATCACAAATTCCTTAAGAATAACATTGAACCTTAATTAGTACTATGTTAATGATCAAAGTGGACTAAAATGAAGACATCGGTCAGCAAAGTGACAAGCGTAGTATGATAATATGGGATATAACTTTAACAGGGTCTACAATATAAATTTGAAAACAAACTCAATTGATACTATTCCTCCTCTTTTTTTTATAATAGTATCATAAATATCAAGTTTTTAGAAACATTTTATGAAAAGGAATATTTTAATGCTCCACACATATGATCTTGCCTAGATATAAAACAATGAAATGGAACTGATACAGGGACACATCACATTGCAATGAAATCTAATATATCCCATTGTATTAGTATTCCCAAATCCAAAACAAAAGTAGCTCATATCTCAGTGAGGGATTAATGAATGCTAGTAAATGGGAAGCTTCTGCGAGTCACGCAACTAAACTCTGTGACACAATGTCTCAGGGAATGCATCATTAATGCATTGAAAATTCACAGGACCCACTCTGAAATATTGTTTTCTGTTCTCATTCTCCCTACACTGAGTCTGAATTATTCTTTCTATATTTGGAGGAGGTTTGCTGGTTACTTAACTTAAAGGTCAGAGAATTGATTCAGGCAGCACTTGACAGGAATGGATGCGATAACTGTATAGTCAGAGTAAGAGAATAAAAGATGATTGTAGTTTCTAGTTACAAGTGCATGGTCTCTAAGTTGGATGCTGGGAAGTTACATTTTGTCTTACCAACACATTGTTTAATGTATTCCGAATGACAATTCCTTCACTGGTTAACCTTGTTTGAGTATCAGATTACTCTGCATTTGACAACCAGCTACTCTAACTCCATTGTGTTTGGCCCCTGAAAAGCATCACATTCACATCTCAGGAGCAGGGAAATGTTTCCTTTCATTAAAATTTGTACTTTATATAGATTTGACCACTACTAGGTAAATAAGAAAACTAAATATATTATTTCATAGTGAAATTTAAGTGGAAGTTTGTTTTATACTCACATATATGGACTGCTTTATTTAATATATGACACTGCTCAGATATTTCAAATCTATATTTTTGATTGGAGTTTCAGTGATGACTATAAAGACAGTGTGTGACTTTTGACAATATGAACAGATATAATTCTTGGTTTAATTGATAAAATAATTGAGCAGCTCATTAAACAATGAATTATCAAACATATAGTAAATATATGTACTACCTGATTTGGCACACTGAATACAGACAAAAAACGATGTTATAATTTTCAATTTTGCTTAAAGATTTCAAAGTGCAGTGGCAAAATGAGTCTTTTTTAAATTAACAACAACAAAAGAGAGAGTTATGAAACTAAACAATGAATCAGTTGTACCAAACCATGTGAGAAGATATCAAGAAATGTTTTAGGCGTGCCTGGGTGGCTCAGTTGGTTAAGCATCCAACTCTTCATTTCAACTCAGGTCATGATCTCAGGGTCATGAGATCAAACCTGGAGGCAGGCTCTGTGCTCAGTGGGGGGTCTGCTTAAGATTCTCGCTCCCCCTCTCCCTCGGCTCCTCCCCACCTTTCACTAAAATAAATAAATAAATCTTTTTTTAAAACAAAATGTTTTAAATTACTAGTAATACTTTACCTTAGCCTTAATTGGGTTTAACCAATTAAAACAACATAGAGTGGGGGAGAAGTGTTTTTTTCAGGTAAAGGAAAAAGCAAAAGATGGGAAGCTATTGGAATTATTAGAGGCATGAAAAAGCACATAAACAAGTTGATTCAAAATAAGAAAAGGGTGAATATTGGCTTTGTGGGAGATGAGATTAGAGGTTAGGTGGAAGAAGGATATTAAATCTAATTTATTAAAAAGCAACAGACTTTATAGAAGCATTTTAAGCCAGTGAGTAACATGATTAACTCTTCATTTTCAAAGAAATTATGCTGACAGTGATGGGACAAACAAAGTAGGAAGATCTTTGGTCTCAAGGTAGTTTGATATTAAAATTTTAATTAGTTTTCATTGGCAGAAGATAACGTAGGCATTTGTATACTGTGGTAATGAAATGTTTTGGCTCTATGGAAAAAGCTAGAAAAAAAGATCAGAAGCCTCTATCTATCTCTATTTTCCTTGCTCAATTATTTCTTCTAATTGGAGAATGGACATTAAGTACCAAACTATAATTGTCTTTGTCCTTGTAAACCTAACAAATTAGCACTGTTTGATCTGCTTTCCCTGTAAAGGCCAATGACAGTACAACCCAGGAAGCATTCTATTGTGATTATAATGGCCGGAAAGGAAGCCAAGCATCCCTTATGTATTGCTTATTGCTCCCCTAAAATTAATTTCATTGCTGTAATAGCCCCATTTTGCTATTATGTATATTGATTATGTGATTTGAGTCATTTAGTAGTTAAACTTTTGTGAAGATCACAGTTTTCTTTTACCACCATGTATTTTCATCAGTTCTTCCCAACTCAGCATTTTAAGTTTTAACAGGTAGGAAAATTTAGAAATGTGTTATTGTTGGCTCTAGAAATGAATGGGATGAATAAACACACATAGCCTAGTTGTAATTCATATTTATCAAGCAAATACTGTTAGACAATATTTTCTTCAAGAAAAATGAGAATGTTCACCCAGACAGCATGCAAGTCTACTCTAAGATTTGATTTGATTTGATTTTTTTCTTACCGATTGACATTTATGACATGTTTAGTATAAAGTAAAGAGACTTTCTCCTCAATAAACAAAAGTATATATTGAAATATTTAGAGAAGATATAATTTTTCAATTTTGAACATAAGTTGAAGAGAAGCTTAGAAATGCAATTCATATTCAATTTCAACTTAAATAATGCAGTAGAAGGGTTAGCATCTATACCAAGAATGGTTAAATACTAAAGGAAGCCCATGTTAAATTAGCAAATAATTTTTTTCAGGAATAACTATAGGTGTAAATTTATAACAAATTATTTGTTTTTAATGGATTTTTGAGGTATAATTGCTTTATTTATTCTTCAGATACATTTTAAGAAGGTACTAGGCTTCATGATAAAGAAGGTAACAAAAGAAACTAAAATTTCATTTATAAGAGAACTTACAGACTTAGGCAAGAAATAAAAAGAAATATGTACAATGTATAGTATATAGTGATATAATGTAATGATGAGAAGAATTCTGGGGGAGATAAAGTAAAGAAAGACATAGAAAGTTCTGAGGAAGGTAGAATAATATATTATGTAGCCAGGAAAGGATCAATAAGTTAAGTGATAACTGGTATCCCAATGTAGCTGATAGAGTAAGCTGAAAGCATGTCTGGAGGAAGGGTATTACAGGGAGAAATGAGTCTTGAAATGAGGTTATTCTGTAATACTTGAGGAATAAAAGATAGTAGTGTTAAGAAATGCTATGAGAGGGAGGGAGAATATTAGAAAATGAGTCTGGGATATAACAAAAAAAGCCAATTATGTAGATAGGGTTCTGTTGGTCAAAGTAAGAATCTTCACTTTTTATTGATTTAGGTGAGTCAGGAGAGCAGAGCAGTGAACTGATACAGCTTATACTTTAATAAAATTGCTGTGTCTGTTATTTTAAGAACAGTGTGCAAGGTGGTGGGATGGCAAAAATTGGAACTCTACTGCACGGTTTTTAGTAATGTAAATTGGTGCAGCCACTCTGGAGAAAGAGTATGGATTTCCTCAAAAAGTTAAAAAGGGAATTACCCTATGACACAGCAATTTCGCCACTAGTTATTTACCCAAAGGATACAAAAATACTAATTAAAAAGAATACCTGCACCCCAATGTCTATAGCAGCATTATCTACAATAGCCATATTATGGAAACAGGCCAAATGTTCATCGATTGATGAATGGATAAAGAAGATGTGGGGTGCATATATACAAAATGAAATATCACTCAACCATCAAAAATAATGAAATCTTGAAATGGAGCTAGAGAATATTATGCTTACTGAAATAAGTGAAAGACAAATACAGTATGGTTGTGGGGATTAAGGAGGGCACTTGTGATGAGCACCAGGTGCTGTATGGAAGTGTTGAATCACTAAATTATACACCTGAAACTAACATTACACTGTATGGTAACTAACTGGAATTTAAATAAAAACTTTTAAAAACCCAGACCATAGCAATGTAGTAAAATGGGAAATCATTGTATAGCCTTATGATTTGGTCTTAGACTTTTGGTAGGCCTTTGCCCCAAATTGTGCACTTCACTTCTCAAGGGTTTTCACCTCTAAGGTGAGACAGAATGGCAGGAGGGGACTAAAGTTGGATATTTTTTTCTACTTTGTGGACCATTAGAGCCAGCTGGAGCTGGCTGGGATTTACTCTGACTCACCTGGGTTAGGTGCTGATATAACCCTAGCAGGTTAGGCTCTGATAAAATAGTTTTTCTTGAAGGTAGGTTAAGAAGAACAGAATGCTCTAGCACATTTCAAAATGGTTCCTTTTCCCTCATGTTGCCAGGTGCATGAATGTATTCTTCTCCAGTATCACTGCAGGGGCATGTACTACTCCAGGTAAAATTCATAGTTTGAGGTCCTCTTATGACAGGATCCCCTTGGAGTTTTTAATTCTCTGACTTGTCTTCACTGAGCCTCTAAAATATTGTCAGTTAGTTAGTTTTCCCTACCTGAACAGTGCTTACTGCAGAAATTGCTGCTCTGGTTAGTTGTGAACTTTATGTATAATTGTCCCTCCAATTTTGGCATCCTGTGACCTCAACTCTCCAACCGATCTAAGAAAAGATGTTGACTTTTCAGGGGTTTTTATTGTGTTGTGTGTGTGCTGTTTTCTTTTTAGCTTTATAATTGTTAGGATGGAATCATAACTTCTAAACTCCTTCTCTGCTTGACCAGAAACCAGAAGTGAGATGGTTGATTGTAAAGTTAGGAGAAATAACAGTTTATGTGAACATTGTGGAAAAAAAACACAGTAAAGGGAGAAAATTCGATGATTCAAGATAAGCCTTAAAGTAAATAAATGAATAAGTGACATAATGTGATTCTAGGCAACAAGTTGGATTAATTGATTAATAATCTGAGTTGAATCTTTTGGAGTTATCAAAGTATTAGCTTCTCAGACAATGCATTTAGAATAATTCATACTGGAATTTAAATGCTGAGTTTGATTGTAGATCTTACATTCTTTACATTAAAAAATGATTGCTTTGAAATTATCTTAGCATATATAATTCCTTTTCTTTCACTATAATAGCAAGCTATTTGGGTTTTTTATTCAAAATATTTTCTGCGTTTAGAAAATTAAATTTTAAAAATGTAATTACAATATTTTCTTTATGAATAATTTTATAATAGATTTGATGTTTCTTTTTAAAAATTATTCATCTGATGACCCATTGCTACCTTAAGCATTTTTTTTTCATCTTTAAGATTCCTAGCTTGATTTATTAAGGAATATTAGCTCACATAGTTAAACCCAATATTTAGAAATTAATTGGATTTTATGTATTTCTAAAGCTCTCTCCTCCAATTATTTCTCAGAAAAAATGCCTTCTTAAGTTGAAGATATTAGAAAAATGTTTATATGAAAACTGAATTCTATTGTTTGTAAAAAATAATGTGAACAATAACCAAAACACTACATTGATTTTTTTTTTACAAGTTTGATACTATAATTACTTGGGAGAAATAGAAGCAAACAATGTTTTTATTTCAAAGTTGACTTGTCTCTAGAGCACAGATGTAAGAATTGCCAAAACCATGTTGTAGAAAACTACTAAAATGACTAATAGTGAGACAATGATCAAGGATATATGTACATTTGTAATAATACTGATCTTTATCCTGTCTTGAAATTCTGCTCTTGGAATGATTTCTTTTTTCCTTGTGAAAAATAAAATGAATATTTTTATTGATTTATGAAATCATTCAAAGGCAGTGAACTGTATATTTCCTATATTTCAGGCAATTTTATACCATGTACAAAATGAGTAAGAAGTGATCTCTGCCTTCCTAAACCTCAGATAAGGACTTGTCTTTCAAATTCATATATTTCTAAAACATAATTCTTATTTGTGGCATTTGTGTTTTGATCAACCCTAAGGCTGAAAATAATCTCTAAAGCTGAAAATTAGTTCTAACGATATGCTCTAAGGGCTTACAAAACTGCCATTGTGGAATTGGGGTCCAAGATCCATGAAAGCAGAGCACATAGCTTCCTTTAGGTGCCGGCTACTTTGTCAGCTGTGGTTGAGAAGCTAATAACCTGAGCAGAGCTTTTGACAGACTGAGGCACTCAACTCAAAATATAGAATTTACTAAGGAGTAAGGTTTATGGAAAACACTTAATGTTTTTGCTGGGCTCCTAGAAGTTGAGGTGAACTGGCGATAGACTAATTTATCTGAGTCAAAAGCCTAGATATAATTTATTTCGATTTCGTCTTGAATTGAAGTAATTAAGCAAAACTAGTGTCCCCAAACGAAGATACCTATTAGAATTAGGATGCAAAAGTATACGAAGTTTCAATTATCAATAAAACTTTTCATGTAAAACATCCCATTCACAATCAAAACTTACCACTAGTATGAGATGAGTCATGACAGAATAACAAAAGAAAAAGAGATAGGAGACACATGGCTTTCTTAGGATTAATCAGGTAATTCAAGTTAATTATTATATTAAAGCAATTGAAAATACACAATGAAATTTCAAGAAAGAACTGGATATTATAAAAACAAATGACCTTTAAAATGAAAAAAATACAGTAACAAATAATGCAAACAGAATTTTACTTCTGCTTGTTTATTTTTACTAAAAAATAAACAGATATGTTTATTTTTTTACTCTTACAGTAAAAAAAATTAAGATAAAACGGTGGATGAAAAAAGTCTTGGTGTACTAATTTTTTAAAAGATTTTATTTATTTATTTATTTATTTATTTATTTATTCATTCATTCATTCATTCATTCATTTGAGAGAGAGAGAGAGAGAGAGAGAGAGTAGGAGTAGGGGAGAGGGCCAAAGGGAGAGGGAGAAGCAGACTCCCTGCTGAGCATCCTAGGGTCCCGGGATCATGACCTGAGCTCAAGGCAGACAATTAACTGAGCCACCCAGGTATCCTTTGGTGTACTAAGTGGGTAAAGCCTTTCACAGATGAGTAGCAAGCTATTGTAGTTCAGATACCAGGTCTGTGTGCTGGCAAAATAAGGAGACTTTTTTGCAAAACACTGCAAGAGTTCATTGCATCTAGAAGAGACAAGTGAGATATAAAGTCCTTCTGGGACATACTGAACTGGAACCACCACAAATGCAGTAGTATTTTGCATGGCACAGCAGTCCTCCATGCCCTTTAAAAATTTTTCCTAGATAATGGAAGAGTAGCACTGATAAGCAGAAATTGCCCACAGAGTTTTGCATATTCATATCATGCCTGGAATGTCTGAATACAAAGATTTATGAAAGGCCAACTTTCTCCAGGCATCAACATCAAACATTTAAGTAGATATACCTTTAGGCAATCAGAGTCAAAGCAGTGTAATTTTATGAGTTTGATGAAAAATATATCCACAAATCTAAGAAGCTCAGTGTGAATCCCAACACTCTAAAAGCTCAAGAAAATCAACCAATATATTTAAAATACTGAAAGAAAATGCCAATCTAAAATTCTAGAAACAGCAAAAGAAAATTTACATTTATTATAGAATAAAGACATTTTCAGACAAACAAAAGCTGAGAGTATTCATTACCAGCAAAAATGTATTACAGGAAATATTAGGAAAAAATAAATCTTTAGGCTAAAGAGAAAGCATACTAGTAGGAAACTCAGATACTTAGGAAAGCCTAAAGAGCATCAGAAATATTATAGAATAGATAAATATGAAAGACTCATTGAATAATTTTTCTAGTTTTATTGAATACATTTTCTTGTTCAAAACTGAGATCTTCTAACAGCCCCTCAATTTGGCAGTGTTGTCAGTGAGCCACTTTGAACCTCAAGTCTTCAGCCCCAGTCAAGTCTTCAGATAATTGTAGTCCCAGCTGATGTCTGACTGTAACCTCATGAGATATTCCAAGTTAGAACCACCAATTCAATTTGTTACAAATTCCCAACAAACAGAAACCATGAAAGATAAAAATGGTGGTGGTGGTTTTAAGTTTCCAACATGACATGTTATACAGTAATTGATAACTAACACATGTATCTTTTATTGATAGTGACTTTTATTTTTCCTTTCAAGTTTTATTTATTTATTGATTGATTGATTTATTGATTTATGTTTTATTACACTAGCTAGGAACTGTTTTACAATGTTGAATATCAGAAAACTTGTCCTATTCCCAATTTTGTTTTAATTTTTTTAAAAAGATTTTATCTATTCACGATAGACGGAGAGAGAGAGAGAAAGAGAGAGAGAGAGAGGCAGAGACACAGACAGAGGGAGAAGCAGGCTGCATGTGGGAGCCTGACTCAGGACTTGATCCCGGGACTCCAGGATCACTCCCTGGGCCAAAGGCAGGCGCCAAACCACTGAGCCACCCAGGAATCCCCCCTATTCCCAATTTTAAATATAATTTATTTCACCATAATTATGGTATTTCCTGTAAGGTATAGTACATACACTTTATTGTATTATGGAAATTTTTTCTATGCCTCGTTTGCTTAGAGGTTTTATAATGAATATATGTTGAATTATCTTTTCTCCCCATCTATTAAAGTGTTCATTTCATATATTTTTTACTTATAAAGGTAAATATCAATTTTCAAATATGATACTATCATTGTTTCCCTAGAATAACCCCTGCTTAAAGTGAATTGACCTTTCTATACATTGTTACAATTAAATTTGAAAAATTCTATAGAAATTTTGCATGTATGCTTATCTGAGTGACTAGTCAATGATTTCCTCCTGTCCTTTGTCAGTTGTTATTAAGATCTTCTAGCTTCATCAATTAGATTGAGAAGTGGGCCTAATATTTGTATTGTATAGGATTAGTGTTATTCTTCTTAAATGATTTATAGAATATACTGGTGAAAGTGTCTGAGCCTGGGGACATTTGTTTTTGTTTTTGTTTTTGTTTTGTTTTGTTTTAATGGAAGATGGCCAATTGGAATTACCCAATATTCATGTTAATTTAGTGTGGGTCTGCTCTGCTTAATTCTTTTTCTCTTAATGGCCTTCGTCTTTCCCTTTTCAAGAATATGACATTGGATAAAGAATTTGAGCTTAGCAATTGTTTCATTTCAGTATTGGCAAAAGCTCTGAGACCAAAACAAAAGATTGGTGAAAAATAAATCCTATTTGGGGAGAAAAACTTCCTCTTTGGGAAGATGAAGAAAATAAAACCACATATATAGTGAAGTAAAATTTCAAGTAGCCAAATTCTTGGGCAGAGGACAGACATTGAAGAAGATACAATTAAAGGTAGAAAAAAACACTAAAGATGATCTTATTTCTTGTTATTGTTCTCTTATTTTAAAGACAAGGAAAATAACTTCAAAATAAAATGACATTTTAGAGTTCATATACCTTGTTAGTGGCAAAATCTAAACATTATTTTGCAACCTTAATTCATAATTTGAATTGAAAATAATTCACTATATATACCATTGTGTTTAAGATGAGTCAGCCAGCAAAGTGGGGATAGCAGATAGAAGTATAGTAGAGAAAAAAAAGATCAAAATTAAGGGGCATAGTGCTGGGAGCTCTTAGTCATGTTTCTCTCCAAGTTTCCTGGAAGGATATATAATCAAGGTAAGCTTGATGCATATGGTCCCATATCATATATATTTTAAAATAACTGTAATAAAATTATTAACACTTTTATGCTAGCAGACTAATATAGTCTAATGAGTATCTATAAATACAAATGAGTATCATATGGTACTTAGCTGCCATTGTTCATATTAGCATACTGCAAAAACAACATATTAAAAATGAATGACTCCACAAAAATTGAAAAAAATGGATTACTCCAATTCTAACAGTTACAAAGGAATTCAAGTAGCTGGACATTAATGATTCTTTTTAATTGCTTTCAATATTTTTTGAAGATTTATTTATTTATTTAAGAGACAGAGAGAGAGAGAGAGAGAGTAAGCACAAGAGGGAAGGGCAAAGGGACAGAGAGAGAATCTCAAGCTGACTCTACACTCAGGCAGAGCCAGACCTGGGGTTCAATGTCAGGACCATCTGAGATGACCCAAGAGTCAGATACAACCCACTGCACCACCCAGGCACCCCCAACTGCTTTTAATGTTAACTGACATTGGGCAATCGTTTAACACCTCTATCATGATGATTTCAGCTCATTTAGCAGTTTTGATGTGGCAAAATTATATAAAATGAAAGACAGTCCTTTAGTGTGTGAAGTTTTAAGAAATAAACTAAGGTTCAGTGACATTAGCACCAAATATATTTGTTGACAACACCAGGTATGTCATTTCAGTGGTGAGTGCTATGGACTGAATTGTATCCATCCCAAAGCTTATATGTTAAAGCCATAAGTCCCCATGGGACTTGATTGGAGAGGGCCTTTAAAGTACAAGGGCACTTGGGTGGCTCAGTGGTTGAGCATTTGCCTTCGGCTCGGGTCATGATCGTGGGGTCCTGGGATCAAGTCCCACATCAGGCTCCCCGGAGGGACCCTGCTTCCCCCTCTGTCTATGTCTCTGTGTCTCTCATGAATAGATAGGTGAAATCAAAAGGAAGAAAGGAAGAGAGGAAGGGAGGGAGGGAGGAAGAGAGGATGGGAGAAAGGGAGGGAGGGAGTACTTAATGAGGTCATAAGAATGGAGTCCTGATTCAATACAGCTGATGCCCTTATAAGAAAAGGTAGCGAGACTAGAGCTTCCTCCCTCTGCCTTGTGAGGACGTGAGGAAGGGGAAGAGAGTCTTTATTAACCATGCTGGCACCTTGATTCAGACTTTTAGTCACCAAACTCTGAGAAAATAAATTTCTGCTGTTTAAGCCACCTGTTTATGGTTGTATCATAACAGCACAAGCTGGAGAATATAATGAAGCATGCACTGTGTTTTCTGATGTGATTGAAATATGACTCCCTAAAATGTTCTTTGTCAATCATTCCAGTTATGACCTGAAGTACAAACCACATCTTTCCCTTTCATTTTGTGTTTATCAAATTGATTGGTTATTTTCAACTTCTCATTCAGCAATGACAGATAAAATTACAATCATTCATCCAATAGGATGCAATAATAATTGTAAATTATATTTTATGTGTGTGTATACACAATGATTTTAAATCATGTGGTCAATGAATGATAAATGAGAAATGTTTCTTTGCCAATGGAGCACATTTCCATGCTTTAAAAATAGCCATAGCAAAATTAATAATAAGTATTGATAAAAATATTTTTTCATGGCATTTCTATTGTATTGACTTGATTGTCTTTAGAGGTTTAGAATATTTTTGCATTAAATAACTTGTTTTTTTGTCTTAGTGATCATTTGTTTTGATGCATACATTTTCCTGGAAGAATTGACATAGCATATTTCATCTCCAATTTTTCTTTTTTTTTAAGATTTTATTTATTTATGAGAGACACACAGAGAGGCAGAGACATAGGGAGAGGGAGAAGCAGACTCCATGCAGGTATCCCGACATGGGACTCGATCCCAGGACTCCATGATCACACCCTGAGCCAAAGGTAGACGCCCAACTGCTCAGCCACCCAATTTTTCAATTTTTCAATTACTGTGTATTTAGGGATTTTTTTTCAAGCCTAGTTTGATGTAATGACTTAACCTATTCTGAAATCACTATAATTTTTATAATCTTAGGAAACAGTTAATTATATTTTGTTAAGTTATCAATTCAAAAGATGTTAAGTGTCTACAAAACTTATAAAAGAGACTTAGAAAAACTATCTAAATAATTTCCCTAAAATATTAACATAAGGTACATGATTAAACACTGTCCTATGGAACACAAGCATCTTATTAACATCATTTATGTATCAACTTTAAATAATGCCTAAGACTTAATACCCCTGTTCCTATACATGATTTTAAAGACACCTTTGATAGGAGAAAATAGAGAAAGAGAAGATAAATGCAACATAGGGTGAAGTATAAACTGCTATTAGTTTCCATGCTTGCTAAATAGATGATAGTAAGACTTTTCCACTTGTAACAAATTGTTTATATTTCTAGTAGTTCTTCTACACAAAGGTAGGAAACTGCAGCAAGAATGCATTGCCACTGGAAAAAAAAAAAAAAAAGAACGCATTGCCAGAGTGCAGTATAATAACTTGGTTCTCAGAAAGGCAGAAGGAAAAAACACAGAAACATATAATATTAACAATAAAACCACCCCAAACATCTTAGTAAACAAAAGAAGAAAATTCAGTGAGTACTCCTTTCTACCAATACCACCAGCTGGGAGAAGTGTACTCTGTTCCAGGAAGCCCACAACTATATAAATGTTTTCTAAATAAAAATTAATGTATGTACTAAAAAGACTACAGTAAGAAATTCGTTTTAAAGACTCTAAGGGTGGTTACTCTGATGTATTTCACAAGTTACTGTGTTATGATTTAACTGCTATTTTTTATATTTAGATGGAATTGTTTTCAAAGCAAGGCCCTCAACCTATATAAGATCATTATTTAAAATTAATAATTCATAGGCTAAAAATCAGTGTTTGCTGAATTCGAAAATGTGTTTTTCTAAGCAATAGCAATAATAAAAGATCTTACTTTAATATTGCACTATTACCCTTAAAAATCCCACTTAGTGCTTGGACTAAGTTCAAATATTCCTTTTACCTACATATAGTTTAAAAATTTCATGCAGTTTTTCGAATAAATATTAGCTAGGTCAGAGGGAAAATAATAGTAGAAATAAAGCAGAGGGCTAAGTGAATCATGGAAATTTTGAGAATTTTAATCATATATGGTTGAATATTATGGACTGAGTTGTGTTTCCTGCCTCCCCCAGAATATATATTGTAGTCCTTACCCCTAAGGTGACTATATTCTGAGTTAGGGCTGTTAGGGTGATAATTAAGGTTAAATGAAGTCACGAGGAGGAGCCCTAATGTGATAGGACAAGTGTCCTTATTTGAAGAGAGACACCAGTGCCCTCTCTCTCTCCGCAGAGACGAGAAGCCGTGTAAGAACACAGCAGGAAGGCAGCTGTCTGCAAGCCAGGAAGAGAGACTTCCTCAGACACTAACCCTGTAGGCACCTTGATCATGGACTGCCAGCCTCCAGACTGTGAGAAAATTATTTTTTTTTTATTTAAGCCACCCCATCTGTGGTATTTTCTTATGACAGCCTTAGCCGACTAATAGAGCATACTAATCACAAATGAGAATCATGTTGTACTGAGCTGATTTTGGGAGGTTAGCACCATCAGTCTAGCTAGTTTCAATACTGCTATCTATGAGATAATGCCTAAAGACAATATTTGATCACAGTACTACAGCTGCTTAGAGAGGGAAAGATTCATGAATGGGTGTTTCAAGCAGAAACTGTGCTTTCTTCTGTGTGTGTATCAAAATCATCTCCTTTAGGGATCTTGTTCCAAGAATAGAAAAAGAACATTCACAAAGCAATGGGTGTTAGTCACAGTTCTTTATAAGTGGGCCTCTAAAATCACTACTCAGTGGTGTTGGAGGAGATAGCACATGGCTTTTTAAAAATGGGGAGTAAATGGTCACTCTTTCATAAAAAGGTCTTTCTATTTATAATTTCAGAGGTTAGTCAATGAAAATGTGACATTGCCATTCCTTGTAGTCAGCAAAAAACACTGATTACCAAAGCAAGTTATATAGTAAGCACGTAGATCAGCAGCACTTTGGTATGCTTCTTTTTTTTTTTTTTTTTCTAATTCTGGACCACATCCAGATTTTAACAGAGCACTGCCTAAATATGGAATCTGCCCTCCATAATGTCCCAGACATTTTCTAGAAAAATTGTTCTAGTTGTATCAACTGAGCTTCCACGTGCTCTAAACAAAAAGGACGTTAATACTGCCAAATGAAAAAAAGAACTAAGGGTGTATTGCTTGTTAAAATCATACCTAATTTCATTCATGGATAAACCTCATAAAGATAATGGTGAGCACCTAAGCAAACACAGAGGGGATTATATAAATGGTATTCTTTAGTTAAAGTATATATAAATGTTGTTTATATTATGGATATATACAAATGTAATGACTGTTACCAGAAATTTATAAAGCAGCCCAAATGTATTTGTGGTCTCTAGATCGAGAAAAGAAGGGATGGAGTTGAGGAGAGGTATATAAAGATCATCACTGGTATCAGAATGTTTCTAATCTTTAAAAATGTTTGATGCAAATATAAACAATACAATTAAATAGATTTAAATAGAGTAAACAAAGGTCTGTAATGCTATTTTTTGTGCTGAAAAATTAAATAACTGAGATATGAATAAAAATATATGAGTGTAGAGGACATATTACTACAAGTCTACCATTTCCAATTATTACCATTTTTAAATCACATTACTCTCAAAATAAGATTGCTGCTAATATGGGTGCTACTGAATCTGTTTTTTTTTTCTAACTGAGTTTTTAAATTATTTCAAATTCCAGTTCAGTTTAGCCGTACTCTCCAATCTTTCTAATGGTTTTATATATTTTAAAATATAAATTTTAATTATGGGTCACTTCGTTTTTGTTTTGTTGTAGTTCTTGGAAAATATTAGTAAAATAAGGTATGTAGATTGGAGGCACAAGACTCCAGTTGGTTAAAATTTGGCAACTCCTGCACACATCACCACATACCATTAAATAGAGGATATTCATCATGCTAGAAAGTTCCCTCAAAGCCCTTTCTAGAAAATCCCATTTTGAATCTATGTGTGTTTATATGTGGGTGGGTGTAACTTTAGACACTTTGTGTTTTATCAATCTATTGTCTGTCCCTACAACTTGTAATCAGATGTCGTAGGATATAAAACGATGACATTTTTCAAGATTATTTTCACTTCTAGGTCCTTGATTCACTTAATTTCTGCCAAACCTCTCGGAATTGCATTCAGTCATGGATCCATTTCATTCCATGAATGTTATTTTGTAGTTTTTAGTAGACAGTCCTTACATGCCTTTTGTTAACTTTATTCTTAAGTAACTGGGCAAAGAAAGTATTTTGACAATGTTTGCAATTGAAATTTACTATTTTAGTTAGCTGAAAGAATAAAATATCAGCAGAGGGTGGGATTTGACAAAGCAGAATCTGTGAAAACCATTCAGTTAATGTCTTACTGTACAGGATTTGCCCATTTTATCTGATCCTAAAAATATAGCAGTGGCATTCATAAATTCCTTGTCACAGAACACACATAGCAATGGTACTCAAGAGAAAAACATGTAGTTCTAAGAAGTCCTTGTTATTTTCCACATCGCCCAGCTCTTGCTACCTGCCTGGAAGTGCGAATTGCAAGAGCTGATGAAACTGCCAAAGGAAGAGTGACAAGGAGTTCGGTGCTTGTGATGACATAATGAAAATATACATAGCTACAAGTGAATTAAGTTGGCTCCAGATCAATAATTTAAATCAAGTGAAAAACAAAACAAAACAAAAAAACAAGGAAGGGATAAAGAGGTAGGACTTAATTCATTTTGCAGCATATAAACTATGATTAAATGTCAGTTCCAAAAGAAAGCAGAGGATAGTTTTAAACAAAGGAGTTATTAGATCACCAGGAGGAAGTCAAAAGCAACATGCAAATATGGTTTGTCTGAAAAGATTGTTAGCAATCAAATTTCTAAGGTTTATTTTGTGTTTGCCAGTCTGGTCCATTAAAATCATAACACTAAAAGGTAGAAATTAAAAATCTAATATATGGACATTGGAGATATTGCAAGTTCAATTCCAGACCACTGCAATAAAGCAAATGTTATGATAAAGCAAATCAAATGAATTTTTTGGTTTCCCAGTGCATAGAAAAGTTACGAATACAATATATTCTAGTCCATTAAGTGTGCAGTTGCATCACGTCTAAAATGTACATACCTTAATTAAAAATACTTTTTGCTATGGGTGCCTGGGTGGCTTAGTCAGTTAAGCGTCTAACTCTTGACTTTGGCTCAGGTCATGATCTCAGTGTCATGAGATCAAGCCCTGTATCAGGCTGTGTGCTTGAGATTCTCTTTCTCTTTGTCTCTGCCCCTCCTGCTTATTCTCTTTCTTTCTACATTAATCTTTAGTTTTTAATAACTCTTCATTATTCTATAAAATCGAAGAGCTATTTCTGGTAGCATATTCAGGATGTGGCAGCTTCTGAGGAGCATGCACGATAAGATGTGTTGCATGGGTCTTCCTGTGAATATTGCTGAATTTTGTAAAAGCTTATCACCTCGGGCTATGCTGACTGGTTTTATTTTCTATGGTCTTTTGGCCTGAATAAAATTTTAGTTTCTCTCCTTTGACGTGAACAAACCCAGCCTGTTAGCTTATGCTAATTATTGGAGTGTTATTTTCACTAATCAGGGTGGTGGCTGTTGAAGGTTGGGGTGACTCTGGCAATTTCTTAAAATAAGGCAACGATGAAGTTTGCTGCATCAATTGATTTTTCCCCTCGTGAACAAATTATCTGTAGTATGTGATACTGTTTAACAGCATTTCATGCACAGAACTTTCAAAATTGGAGTTGGTTCTCTCAATCCACACCACTGCTTTATCAACTAAATTTATGTAAAGTTCAATCCCTTTGAACTTGTAGGGAATATCCCTTGAAGGGATATCAAGGATATCCCTTGAAGTGTTATCATGAAATCTTAGCAAATGAGTAACACTTTTATTTCTCATTCTCTTGTAATGTCTACTGCATCTGTAGCTAATTTCCTTTCCTGGTCTTGGACCCCTCAAAGCCATCCCTGAGAGTTGGAATCAATACTTCCAAATTCCTGTTCATGTTGATATTTTGACTTCTTCCCATGAATCATGAATATTCTTCATAGTATCTGGAAGAGTGAATGTTTTCCAGGTTTTCACTTTGCTGTGTTCAGATTCCTTAGCGGAATAAATTTCTCTGGCTTTATGGCCTTTTAAAATGTATTTCTTAAGTAATAACACTTGCAAGTCAAAATTACTCCTTGATCCCTAGGCTGCAGAATGGATGTTATATTAACAGGCATGAAAAAAAAATTCATCACTGTCCATCTCCATCAGAGCTCTTGGGTGACTGTGCATTGTCAGTGAGCAGTACCATTTTTCAAAGAATCTTTTTTTTTTTTTTTTAATTCCTAAGGAGTAGTTTTCAACAGTGGTTTTAAAATATTGAGTAAATGATGTTGTTAACAGCTGTGTTACCACTCAGGCTTTGTTCCACATGCAGTACAGACACAGGCAGAGTAGAATTAGCATAATTTTTAAGGGTCTTAGGATTTTTATAATAGTATGTGAATATTGGCATCAACTTTAGGTCATTAGCTGCACAGCCTTTAACAAGAGAGTCAACCTGCGTTTGGAAGCTTTGAAGCCAGGCCTTGACTTCTCCTCCTAGCCATGAAAGTCCTAGATGGCATTTATTTCCAATATAATAGGATGTTTCCTATACATCAAAAATATACTTTTTATTTTAACCATTTTCATTATTTATCTTAGCCAGATCTTCTGGATATCTTGTTGCAGCTTGTACATAAGTACTTGCTGCTTCCCTTGCACTTTTATGTTGTGAAGATGGCTGCTTTTCTTAAACCTCATGAATCAACCTCTGATAGCTTCAGACTTTTCTTTTGCAACCTCCACACCTTTCCCAGCCTTCATACAATTGAAGAGAATGAGGGCTTTGCTCTGGATTAGTCTTTGGCTTAAGTGAATGTTGTGACCAATTTGATCTAACCAGACCACTGAAACTTTCTCCATATCAGCAATAATACTCTCTCGCTTTCTTATCATTTGTTGTGTTCACTGGAGTAGTATTTTTAACTTCCTTCAAGACGTTCACCTTTGGGGGAAAAGAAAACTTGTTTGCATTCACAACTTGGCTAAATATCTGGCAATTAAATCCACTGTCTCATATAGGTGTGGTTCATGGCACCCCAAAACAATTTCAGAGGTCCCATCCAAGATCGTTCATCACAGATCACCAAAACAAATATAATAATAATGAAAAAGTCTAAAATGTTGTATATGTCCTGATTGCTCCACCAACCAGCCATTCTCTCATCTCTCTCTCTCTCTCTCTCTCTCTCCTGGCCTCTGTATTCCCTGAGACACATTGGTAGTGAAATTAGACCTGTTAATAACCCTGTTATGTCTTGAAGTGTTTAAGTGAAAAGAAGAGTCACACCTCTGTCACTTGAAATGAAAAGCTAGAATCAATTAAGCTTAGTGAGGAAAGCATATTGAAAGCTAAGATAGGCTGAAAGCTAGGCCTCTTGCACCAAACAGCAAAAAAACAATAAAGGACTTTATATGTTTATATGTAGGTGTGGACTTTATATATATATATATATATATAAATAAATATATATATGCTATATATATATAAAATATACATATATATATATATATATATATATAATTCCATTGCACACATAGCAGGCTACAGCAGAGCATAAGCATAACTTTTATATGCACTGGGAAACCAAAAAAAATAATTTAAATCACTTTATAATGATATTTTGCTTTATTGCAATAATCTGGAATTGTACTCATATTATCTTTGAGGTATGTGTCTAGTTTTGCATTTTCCTTGTATTTTCCTGGGGGGGGGGGAGAAAACAATGAAGTAAAACTTCAATTGTCTGAAGTAGCCCCACATTTTAATTAAAGTCTTTGTCCTGTCATTTATTACCCCTGAGACATATTTAAAGAAACACTACCAGGGAACTGTTACAATTTAGAAATATCAGATGGTATTATTGAGTATATAGACACTTCTGTGAGCTTATGTGTCCCTTTTCACACTGACTAATAAAGCGGCAATACCACTAAGTCTCATTTTGTGAGTGGACGATCCATTGCTGCAGACACTCTCTTTGGTGGGTTTTTGTGTGTATATGTGTGAGTTGGTTAGAACTAACCCCACTGAGGCAGTGCCATGCAAGACAGTACTGATCCTCCTCAGGACCCAACACCACCACTTTTGTTTGCTTCTAGATCTGTAACTAGATTCAAGTTCCTACAAACCTCTGAAGATGAGATACAAAGTGTGACCCACAAGAAGATAATCTTCTACAACACCAAATGAACTACTCGAATGTGTGTATACAGAAATCTGGGGAAGATGTGAGGAAATGAATACTATGAGTGTGGGACCACAGGGGAAAGGACATAAAGCTGGATCTGGCAATGCTTCTTCACATGGGCTCACAGAGATGAGATTCTGCTACGACAGTGCAGCTGGGCAATTAGAAAAGATTTCCAAAATTGGTTTGCTAGGTTGGCTGAAACATGGACCAAAAAGTGACCTACCTTTTGGTGAAATAGGAAATGCAGACCTGTCTTACTTTAATGTAGAGGAAGAGATTTGAATGGCTTAGGGAAATTGGAATTTAAGGTATGAGGTAACAAAAAATATCACTTTATCTCTTCTTCTGTGGATGGGGTTAGTATGTTTTCAGTTGTATGCAGGGTAGTTGTATCTGGTTAGGTAGAGTTATCCTTGTTATTGTGTTTATTTAGATATTAAATGTGGTTTGGGGAGATCAACAAGAATGCAATTAACTATTAAAAGGGTTCATTTTATGTGTCAAATTGATGGGGCCACAGAATGCCCAGATGTCCAATTAAACATTACTGGGTGTGCCTGTGAGAGAATTTTAGGAAGAGATGAACATTTGAATTCATGGTCTAAGTAAAGCAAATTACCCTCCCCAGTGTTGGGGGCAACATTCAACTCTTTGAGGATTCAAGTAGAACAAAAAGAAGAAAGTTGAATTTTTTCTCTCCCTCTGATCGCTTGAGACATTAGTCTTGGACAGGAACTTAAACCACTGGTGCTCCTCGTTCTCAGGGCTTCTTGAAACTGAACTTGCACTGCAATCTACACCATCAGCTCTCCTGGGTCTCCAGTTTGTAGAGGAGATGGCAGATTAAGAGACTTCTTAGTCTGCATAATCATGTGAGCCAACTCCTTATGTTAAGTTTCCCATGTATATGTAAATATGTGTGCATACATATTCTACTGTTTTTTTTTCTCTCTCTAAAGAACATTAAGTAGTACAGAATATATGTGTGAGTCTACAGTGATACACAGAGAGAGCCAGACAGAGGGAGAGAGACAGCTATAGTAAGGAGTTATATATACACCAAAAATTAATAGTGAATGGACTTAAAACTTAAAAAAACATATTTTTACTTTTTTTTTTAATTTCCCAAGGTTTAAAGGTATGACATATAATGCTATCAAGAAAACAACTTCAATTTTTTAAGGAAAAATTGGGCAAAGCTGTTTCCCTGTGAAACCTGATTGATAATAATACTGTAAGGTGGATAAAGTTTATGAATACCATTCATCTGTATAGAGAAATGTAAAAGAGGTAGAGCTATTAGATTTCTATTTTCTAATTATTTAGAAAATATTGTCTTGTCTCCATTTAAATGCCTTCTTGAAAGACAAGAACTTAATTATAGTTCTGAATAGAAAAATGAATATCTAGTTGAATTTTGTCAAACGCTTTTTCCGTATCCATTCAGATGGTGATATGATTTTTATCCTTCATTCTGTTAATGTGGTATATTATATTGATTGATTTCATTATATTGAACCATCCTTGCATCCTAGGGATAAATCCTACTTGACCATGGTATATGATCCTTTTAATGTGCTGCTGGGCTTGGTTTTGTTAATATTTTGTTGAGATATTTTTTCATCCGTGTTCATCTGGGTTATTGGCCTGAACTTTTCTTGTGATATTTTTGTCTGGCTTTGGTATCAGGGTGATGTTAACATCATAAAATGAGTTTGGAAGTTATCCTTTCTCAACTCTTTTGGAAGAGTTTAAGAAGGATTGGTATTAATTCTTCAAACATTTGATAGAATTCTCCAGTGAAGCCATCTGATGGTCAGGGCTTTTCTTTGCTGACAAGTTTTTGAAGGCAATTCAATCTTCTTAATTGTTATTAGTCTGTTTAGCCTTTCTTTTTCTTCATGATTCAATCTTGGCAAGTTTTTGTGTGAATTTATCCATTTCTTCTAAGTTGTCCAACTTGTAGGCACATAATTATTGACCCTTTATAATCTTTTAAAAATTTCTATGGCAAAGTTGTAATATCTTCTCTTTAATTACCAATTTAATTTATTAAGTTAAATTAAATACAGCTTTTCTGTATCCTAGAAAGTCTCACATGCTATGTCTTCTTTTTGGTTTGTCTTGAGATATAAGTGAATGATGTAACAAAGCCTCCAGGATCCAATGTATTATTATAACATGGTTCAGTTATTTTACTAATCAATTTGTTTGGAGGACCTGCATATAATTTCATATAACCCGCTAGTTCCAATTATATACCCCACTATATCAAGTAATTATATTTTATTTTATTTATTTTTTATTTATTTATTTTTATTTATTTTTTCTTTTTTTTAAGTAATTATATTTTAAATAACTTTGTTTCTTGCACAGAAGATTCAGGCTATAGCACCTCTGGGTTGTTATAAAGAATAGTTTTAGGAACATGAATTTTTGGCCTTATCTATAAGTCTGCTTTTATATCAAATAGGCAATCTGGGAATGGAATGAGTTTTCCAGAATTTACAGAATGGGGACTCTGGCATCAGACAGGAAGGAAGTCCTATAATATCCTAGGTTTAAGACATGGATCATATGCATAACTCTTATTACACTCACATATTGAAAATATTGAAAATATTAAAAAAAAAGCTAAGTGGATTTCCACTTCCAATGTAATAGAGTAACAGGATTAGGAGTTACATTCCTGCTGTATACTGCTAACCAACTGGACAAAATATCTGAAAAAAACATGTTTAGATATTGGGCAGCAAGCAGCATAGATTTGCTGTGAGCTTGCTTACTTTGCTTGATGATACAATCTGATCCCTCTAAGTTGAGATGATCAGAATTCAGGGAGGCTGAGGTGGCTGTAAGTTGCAAAGAAACAGAGAGAAAGAAACAATGGTAAAAAAAAATAAATAAATGAGGATCTCATTGAGTCAGCTGAATACTAAGCCAGCCATGCAGGCATCAGGCAAGATTCCACGGGGCTGTGCGAGAAACTCTCACGTGGCAGACAGTTTAACTCACTGGAACAGAAAGTGCTCATTCGTCACCTGGGGCTATGAGAGGAGCTCCTAAAAGGGTCAAACATTAAGAGTAAGGGCAAATTATCCCTAGATTGAATACTGTTCTAGGCACACCCATAAATAGTTTTAAAGTAAGCCTCTAAATTGAGAGTGACACAACCTTTTCTTAAAGGACCCACTAGTAAATTTTTTACACTTTGCAGGCCACGTATGATGTCTGTTACATATTATTAGTCTCTGTTTTTGTTTTGTTTTTACAACCCTGTAAACATATGTATTAGTTTCTTAGGTTGATATAACAAATTAATATAAACTTAGTAGCTTAAAATGATAGAAATTTACCCTCTCAGTTCTAGAGGTTAGATTTCTGAAATCACGGTGTCAATAGGGCATGCTTCTTCCCAAGGCTCTAGGAAAGAATACTTCCTTGCTTCTTGTACATTTTGGTGATTTCTGGAGAGTCCTTGTCTTGTAGATGCATCATTCCAATCTCTTTTCCTTCTTTACATGGCTCTTCTCCCTGTATAGATGTGTCTCCACATGTCTGTGTTACTTCTTCCATGGAGACTGGTGATTGGATTTAGGGACCAGCCTGATCCAGTGTGACCTCTTCTTAACTTGGCTATATCAAATTAAGTATTTCCCAATAAGGTTGCATTAACAGGTACCAGATGGACATGAATTCTGGTGGGGAAGGGTACCATTGTGAAAACCATTCTTGGCTCACAGGCCATTAAAAAAAAATAGCCATGGGATTAGGTTCAGCTCATATGTCATAGTTTGCTGTCATAGTTGGCTGGTATAAATCAGTAACATCAAATCAAACTACAGTAAACTGAAAGGCTTTATTTTTTAACTATATGACTTAATTATGAAAAGGCAAAAATATGAAAAAAATTCTTTTAGATACAAGCATAATTTGTCATGTGTAGCATTCCAGGGGCTATCCAATTAGAGCAGCACAGTGAGGTAAAAAACACCCTAATAATATTTAATTAGAGGAGCACCTGGGTGGCTCAGTAGGTTAAGTGCCTACCTTTAGCACAAGTCATGCTCTGGGGGTCCTGGGATCTCAAACCCCACATAGGGCTCCCTGCTGAAGGCACCTGCTTCTCTCTCTCCTTCTGCTCCATATATATATATATATATATATATATAAATTAGGAAATAGTCCTGTCAAGTTCAGCAAATCACTGCAGTTTGAAGTAGTTTATCCTTATATTTAATAAATAAATAAACAAATAAATAAATAAATAAAATGTTTATTTATTAACATCTGAATTCAGGAGTACAAAGTTCAGATAAAAAAGAAAATTCTCACACCAGGGTAAAATAATAAAATGTTAGCACTTAGTTTCCCCGACAGAGTCAGAGATAGTATCAAATAGTAATAAAAGTACAATAAAGAAAAAAAGCTGCTGCATCCTTTTTGGTAACAATTTCTAGCCTTCATTGTGCTCTTCTTTCTGGCAGTAAGGTAACTACTTCCTTAACTGTAAGTTTACACTAGAGAGTTTCTTCACTTTATCCTAATTTCATGCCAGTAAAATTCTAGACGAATACACTTAGGTTGACATCACTACAGTTTTAAACAAGTTTTCTTATGTAAGAATATTTTTACATTAGCAGAATAGTTGTCAGGATACTACAGAGATTTCTAGCATACTCTGCATCCTACATTCCAGTGCTACCCTACATTTGTCACAACTAATGAGCCAATAGTGAAACAAGATTATTAACTAAAGTTCATGCTTTATTTAGATTGTCTTAGTTTCTATGAAAGGATCTTTTACTGTTCTGTCGGTACAGGTTGCCCTGCTGTCCAAAAGTAGAGCATCCCTATGAAAACTTGCATAAGCCAAAATAGCATAAAACAAAGAAGCAATTGCTGTTAATTAATGCAGACACATATTTGAGCCTTCCCAGACACCCAAAATAACATCTTAAGTTTTTTTTTTTTTTTGATACCTCGGGACACATCTTGCTAAGGGGTTCACAAAATAAATTAAGATAAAGCACAGATGCTCACAAACAAGGTCAAAGCTATGGTGGCTTGATGCTGAGATGCTGAGTGCTCCTCTTGGTGCTCATAACAGGTATGCACTGCCGTTGTAACAGCTTGCTACAAAACAGACACTAAATGCTATTTTTACCTTTTGCCTTAAAAAAAAAAAAAAAAAAAGCAAAGATCCACTTTGGATTTCTTTTAGTTAACAGGTACAGATGTAGGTCTTTCATAAAGAAGTGGCATAATATGAACTTTCAAAAATCAGGGGATACATAAATGTAATAATATCACACTACATTTAGTCATCATGCCTCCTTAGACTCCTCGAGGCTATAGATGTCTCTCAGACTTCCCTAATTTTGCTGGCTTTGAGAGTTTTGAAAACTAGTGCTCAGGTATGGGTATGTAATGAATTTCCTTCTATTCATGTTTATTTTCTTTCTTTCTTTCTTTCTTTCTTTCTTTCTTTCTTTCTTTCTTCTTTTCTTTCTTTTTTCTTTCTTTCTTTCTTTCTTTCTTTCTTTCTTTCTTTTTCTTTCTTTTTCTTTCTTTCAAGATTCATTTATTTGAGAGAGAGACACAGAGAGAGTGAGCAGGGGGAGGGACAGAGGAAGACGGAGACAAGCAGAGTCCCTAATGTGGAAGGAGCCTGATGGTGGGTCTCAATCCCAGGACCTTGATCATGACCTGAAGAGGCAGAGATACAGGCAGAGGGAGAAGCAGGCCCCCTACAGGAAACCTGACGTGGGACTCAATCCCCGGTCTCCAGGATCACACCCCAGGCTGCAGGCAGCGCTAAACCGAGGCACCACCGGTGCTGCCCTAAGACCTGAACTGTAATCAAGAGTCAGACACTTAACCGACTGAGCCACTCCTGTCTGATTATTTCTGTAATGATTAGACTGAGATCATGGTGCTACTGGAGACTCGGGACTTCTCTGCACCTGAGACCTCAACCACCAGGCTGTGCCAGGTTCTTGATTTTACTACAAGAAGAATTCAAGGATGAGTCAAAGCAAAACTGAAGAACTTTTATTGCAAAGCAAAAGTGCACACTTGAGAGAGGAGTATGGGCACACTTTGAGGATCTGAGTCATGCCAGATGGATATGGGATTCTGGTTCCTATAGGCAGTTGTAATCACGAGGCATAAATACCCACGTAGAGTTCTGGAAAAAGGGGGGGATTTTTAAGAATTCTGAATATGATTACACCTGCTCTGTAACAGTAATGATACATAGGTGCAGTCTGAATTCTTTGTATATACTTCAAATGTCCTCCAAATGTACTAAGAATTCTCTGGTGCAACAGGAGAAGAGAGGTCATTCTCTGTTATTTGCAGGCCGACTGGGACTTGATGTGAATGCCTGCCGGCAGTTGAGCAACCTTGTGGTATATACTTTGTAGCTGGTCATGGTCTCTCACTCCATCCTTTATATTGTCTTTCTCCTTCATACAGTTGAAACCCTCATTGTGAGCTCATGCTGAATGACTAGAATGTTGTACCTGCTGACAGACTTCTTCCTAATATTACAATACTAATTGACCCTGAATTTTCTAACATTATGTTGCACATGCCTATCATACTACGTCTTAGAAATTATTTAATACTCAAATATGTTCCTTATTAAAATAGTTATTCTACTTCAAAATAAATTATGTCATGTAATATTATCAAAGAGAGATCCCTAATTAATATTAACTTGCAAAATAAAATATACAATGACCCATTACTTGTTATCTAAAATTTGTTGCAATTTAGCTAGCTATTAAGTATGCACATTGGGTAAAAGACAAATTAGCACTGAAACATCAACAGCTTGTGGTTGTGAAGCCAGAAGTAATTTCACATTTACTTAATACTTCTTAAAAGCATGAATTATTGTAGGATAAGAGTCACCAAAAGATAGAGCCTAAAATTAGAGCACTTTTAGTTGCATCATTTGCAAAATTATAGGTTTTGTAACAGAGAAAATAAGATTCCTCTTAGCCTTGGGACCTTTATCGTAAAATATTTCTACTTTGCTTTTTAGATGTAGATTTTTTCCCTATTATTTAATTATCAGATTGTGTGAAAAGATGCAATTGTCCATTTTGTAATACTATGAATAACTTTGTGGGAAGTATTAAAAAGACAATAACATCCAATAGTGGTGAGCCAACCAAATAGATACAGAAAATGGATTTCTGGTTAGGCTATAACTGAACTTATTGGAGGGCCTGGTAAGTAAAAGAGCTGCCAAAGAGAATACACATTATGACTTCCACAAAGTGATATCCACTGATTGATGTATTATGTAAAAGAGAATTTATGAGAAGGGCGATATGTTAGGGATATTAAGATCATTTTTCTTGTCAGAAATAAGTGGTGCACAGCCTTCTTAGCTCTTGCTAACATGTAGACTTAGGTTTTCAAAGTATTTGTTTTTCATGCTATTGTATATGAGACAAGTTAAAAAAATTAAATGTAATTACTATCCACAACTAAATCAAGAGAGAAAAAAAGTGGAGATTGGTAATTAATTGTTCCTAGAATCATTATATAAAAGAGAATCTTCTTCTCTAGGTTAGGCTTCAAACTTTACTTTTGGATTCAGTCTACCAAAACTGGGATATGGTTTTTCATAGCCTATTTTTAAAAAATATTCTATTTGTTTATTTGTTGACAGAGAGAAAGCACACACACACACAGAGAGAGAGAGAGAGAGAGAGAGCACGAGGGGCAGAGGGAGAGGAAGGAGCAGGCTCTCCACTGAGCAGATGCTTAACCACTGGCCATCCAGGTGCCCCCAAATCATTTCTTTTTATGGTAAAAGAAAGCCGTGATCATTTCCTCCAGGACCCGAATTTGTACAGTATCCCTTTTATTGCATTCTATTCACCAAAGCAAATTGTAAAGCAAGCCTAGAGCCAGGGGCTGTAGTCACTGCTTCTTGAGGAGGGCAGCTGCATATATTTGTGGCCATTTTTGAATAAACCATTACCAATGATAATGGCATCAGCATAAATACATAGATGTGACAACTCAAGATTTTATTTTCTGAGCCAGAGCTGCTACATTCCAACTACTTTCTTTGTATTTTAACCTATTATCTAATCTACATTATATTATTATACGTCCAACCTCTATATATTGAGGACCATTATTGGGTTATTTTCTTTCCTGTGTCATTAAGACAACTAAATACCAAAATGTGGCCACTTAAGATATAAATAACATGTTTACCGGGCAAAAAAATTCCATTTTATTTTTCTCCTCAGTTAAATCTGGGAAATGTGTGAATGTTGTAGTACAAAATATTTTAAACATATAATGGGCTGTCTTTTAAAAGGAGCCAGACACAAAAGGCCATATATTGAACAATTCCACTTCTATGAAATGTTCAGAATAGAGATTCCCATAGAGATAAAATAGATAGTTAAAATAAAATAGATGGATACAAATTTAAAAATAAATAAAATAAAAATTAAAAATGGATGGATAAAAATAGGTGGTTACCAGAGGCTGCTGAGAAGAGGGAATGATGAGAGGCTTCCATGAGAAGGAAATTTTTAGGGCAGTGATAAAAATATTTTAAGATTTGTGGGTTGTGATGTTTGTACATCTCTGTAATATACTAAAATTCACTGAAATGAACACTTTATGAGGGTGAATTTTATGTTAGTCAATTATATATCAATTAAAACTGTCTATTAGATTCTTTAATGATCAATGTCACAATATCTTTTAAAAGCCCATTGTTGGACTTTTTAATTAAAAAGGACATTTTGGGGATGCCTGGGTGGCTCAGTGGTTGAGCATCTGCCTTCAGCTCAGGGCATGATCCTGGGGTCCTGGGATCGAGTCCCACATCGGGCTCCCTGCATAGAGCCTGCTTCTCTCTCTGCCTGTGTCTCTGCCTCTCTCCCTGTCTGTCATGAATAAATAAATAAAATCTTTTTTAAAAAAGGACATTTTATCTTTTTAGTGATTCGGCAAAGTTGAATGATGTGTTAGATCAGCAGTTTGACTAGTATCTGTGATTGTACGTCCATATAATGAACATGTACTCTGCTAGATAATGATTAATTAGTGTCATAAAACCATTGAATAAGACAATTCTAATAATAGGAAGAACCAGAAGGAGATGTTATGAGATTTGTTGCTTTTCAATAATTTTAGACTTACTAAAAGTAAAAAATAAATGTTAATATATTTATTTGCATTACAATTTTAATAATTTACTCTTTCTTAGGGTTGATTGCAAAAAAATCTGTCTTATATTAAGATTATGCTTATTTATAGCAACTAGGATGGGACAATATAGAAAAGTGTATATCTGGATGACACATATTCAGCCATCAATGGTGTATCAGTCAGGGTTAGTAAACCCTAGGAAAATAGATCAAATGGGAATTTGCTCCATTTATGGGAATGGATGATTTAGAGCTTTCATATATATATGTGTGGACAGGAAGGTCTGAGCAATTTAAGGGATTCAGAGGATCAGAGAAAGTTACCAACAACGATAAGCTGAAGCATCTGTGGGAGACGATTTGAGTTTGTTGGAAAATTGCAGATGCTTTGTATGTCCGACTGCCAAAGAGGGATCAGAAAAGGAGAAGTTATATACAGATGTGTGGAAGCTGCCACTGCTAAGAAATGCTTAGGGAAATGCCCCTGGTCAGTGGGACAAAGTAGCCAGGAAGAAGAGCAGAAGCTAGAGTCTGCTAGCATGGCTACATTTACTGTCATTCTGCCTAATCTTCTGAGATGAATGTTTTTTTTCTCACTCACATTCCATTTAGTAGTTAAAAATGAGAATGAAGTGGATAGAAATTTTTATTTCGATAAATGAATGTTGAGTAAGTCAAAACTACATTGTGCAATAATATATAATGTAATGTACATAGCAGTTAAAAGAACAAGGGTGTTCTTCCCCTCTCCCCAGTAACCTTGAAGTCATTTACCACCAAATAACCTCAAACACTGATACTCATCACCTGTCCTATCCCACATGATGTCCTTTTCACAGAGTTAGTGGCAGGCCCACTAGTTATGGTAATAAGATGCTCTATCCTGGGTTAGAATGCTCAAGCTGAGTTCCTGCTTTGCTACTTACTCTTTCACTCTGGCAATTTATGATCCCTTAGGAGCTTCAGTTTCCTCATTTTTAGAGTAGAGGAAATGGTACCTACTTTAAAGAATTGCTATGGGAATTAAATGAGCTCTATCGTATGTAAGGAACTGAGCAGAGTAGGAGGCCAGGGTAATCTCTCAAAAAATGATGATGCCCATTCGCTTCTAGCTATATATAGCAAATACCCAATGCTTCTCAAAAACTCATCTGGAGATAGTTATACTAGACATTAACTGCTTGCACATTCATTGGAGAGAAAAAGCATATGAAACTAGGAAATCTAAATCATGGGGAAATATATATCTGAAAACTTTTTGTGGAGAGATCAGGTGCTGTCAACTTTGCCATATTGTTCTGGTGACAGGAATCAATTTTATATCATGACTTAATGAACTCTCAAAACTTCAGAATATATAAATTTAAATATTTTTCCATTGAAGCTGAATAATAATCTGTTTTTAATCTTACAGGTATTGGGACATTTGCATGAGAAAGCTTTTTCTTTTTAGACTTTATTTATTCATGAGAGACACAGAGAGAGAAGCAGAGACACAGGCAGAGGGAGAAGCAGGCTCCCTGTGGGGAGCCTGCTGCAGGACTCAATCCCAGGACCCTGGGATCACGCCCTGAGCCAAAGGCAGCCACTCAACTAATGACCCACCCAGGCATCCCGAGAAACCTTTTTCTAAATGAGTTTTGTTTCATCATATAGTAGAGTTTTTGGATGAGGAAATTCAATAATAGTCCATGAGCATTAAACAGAAGAATGGAAGAGTTTATAGTAAGACACTCATTGAATGGAAAAAGTCCTCATCAAGAGAAAAGACAGTATGCCAGTCTGCTTAAAATTTCCTAATATTATTTGGTCAATTATGAGTTTTGGATATGCATAAAAATTATTATTCACACTGAAACAAGTAAGTAGGAATAAATGCTTTATTACCAGACTTAGCATATCTCAATTAATCATATAAATTAATTATACATAAAAGAATATTAGTCTCTTTCAGCACATATTTTGAAGCATAGTTTAAAGGATCAGAATACAAACAGATTAGAAGCAAAAAACAAGGGACACCTGGGTGGCTCAGTGGTTGAGCATCTGCCTTTGGCTCGGGTCATGATCCCAGGGTCCTAGGATCGAGTCCCACATTGGGCTTCCTGTAGGGAGCCTGCTTCTCCTTCTCCCTCTGCCTATGCCTCTACCTCTCTGTGTCTCTCATGAATGAATAAATAAAATATTTGTAAAAAGGAAGTAAAAAACAAACAAACAAACCTCCCCCGCCCAAAAACCCACAAAACTTCAAAGGATAGCT
Organism: Vulpes lagopus; assembly: GCF_018345385.1. Classification (NCBI taxonomy): domain Eukaryota; kingdom Metazoa; phylum Chordata; class Mammalia; order Carnivora; family Canidae; genus Vulpes; species Vulpes lagopus. Next base: position 112,527,584 of record NC_054829.1, on the reverse strand, counting down.
ACCTCAGAAAAATCTTTCAATTACTCTGGTGTTTTCTGAACGTTAGGTCAACATCATAAAACTCTGAAGGAGAATTTGTCAATGCTTTAAGTAACTCTAAGAATCATTTCTTTCTTGCAGAAATAGAAAATAATGACATTTACAATGAGCATTAAAATAACGTTTATCTGCATGTGTGGTTTATTGAAGTTTGATTAACTCTGGTCAGAAAGTTTATAAAACAGTTAAGAGACTATGGAATTTTCCATCTATATTAGCATCAAAGTAGAACTGCAACAATAATGCTAAAATGATCATTTACCTTTCATATCACTTTAACTTTTGAGTTCATCTTAAATACAAACCCCTAGAGAGCAAAGAAAATTTGGAAACCCAATAGAAACCATTGGAGAGGGATTGATTCTATCAAGAAGTGAGTCTTTTGAAGAAATGTCTAGAAAATGCCTAACTAGGTGATTTTTCCTACCAAATTCCTACCAAAGACATAGACATAATCATAGCAGCATTGTTTTCTAAATGTAGAAAATCATATAAAGTGGGTTTCCTATTACATTCCATGTCATATATATTAAATAACCAAAGTTTAAAAATTAGGATCATGGGAATACTAAGATCATGGGAATATCCCTCATCCATTTAATTACTTCAAAAGTAGCACCCAAATTTAGGTATTAAAAAAAAAGAAAGGAAAAAAGTCACGAAATACACTAGTTCAATTATAGTGTTTACAAATTGCAGTGACATTTTTGTTCTTTTGTCCCCTCCACAAATAGTTATTTCAAGTAGAAGACAAAGTGCCCCCTTAAAACAATGCTCAAATAGTCTTCCCACCAATCTTAGACCACATTTCAAAGTTCTTACTAAGGTCTATAAGACATTACATGGTATGTCCCCTTTCACTCCCCTTTTCCTTTTGTCATCCTTCTCACTACACTCTTGCCATTCTGGGCTCTGCTGTTCACGGAACAATCATTCTTGCATCTGTTCCAAAGTTTGGACTTGCTATTTCATAGGACATTCTCTTCCAGACACTTGTGTGGTTTTCCCTAACTTCAAGAAAATATCTACGCAAATACATCCTATTCAAAGAGATTAGACCTCCCCTATGCCCACCCTATCTACAGCAGCCATCCATTGTCTTATCCATCTTCTCTGTCAAGCATTTTTTCACTAGCTATCTGCAAATTATATACATAATATATATATATATATATATTATGTATATAATTTTCCCAGGGAGGAAGACTGGGTTATTTTATATATATATAGTTTGTGTCCTCAAGATCTCCCTGTAAGCTGGGTTCAAGGTTATTTTGCTCAATGAGGTGGTACTTGACAGAACTAATTACTAAATATTGATTTTAACTTTTACCAATTATGCTATTTTAATGAGTTTGCCCTTGTTAACCTATTTCAGGAGTTTATGCTTAGACAATGCTTTGTATTATTTTTACTTGCCATGTAACTAATAAATACATTTGCCAAAAGGCATTTTAGAATTTAGAAATGCTATGTTGAAATTTTTCCTCATCTGTTCAATATTCAATCATATTCCTCAGTGTGTTTTTCTTAAAGCCTGTGTTTTTACATATCTTATCAGTTATAGAATGACTTAAATATAATAAAAATCTCTTTAATTGAATTACTCAAGACTGAATCAGTCAAATCTCAGGAGACTTTATAATTTCATGCACAAGCTAAATTGTATTATGCTTTGTTTAATGGAGCTAAGAATTTGGTGATCTCAGTTAATTATGACTATTTATTATTCTAATTAGAAACATTGATTTAAAGTGACTTGAGTCTGATTTTTGAAGCAGTTCTTTCCCAACATATTGCTTCTTTAAATGCTACTGAATTCTAGCATTTGACTGTTTATTTCATTTACTTGAGTTATCCAAATTTGCATGATTAGAAGGTTTGTATTACAGAGCTATACAAATATATCTTTTTCATTGTGAGATAGAAAAATATTAAAAAATGAGGCAATGTTTATATTATATAGTTTATTTACTTGTTTGAGAGAGAGAAAGAGAGCACAGGAAGGGCATCAGGAGAGGGAGAACCTTAAGTAGGCTCCATGCCCAGCATGGAGCCCAATGCTGGGCTTGATTTCAGGACTCTGAGATCATGACCTGAATTGAAATCAAGAGTCAGATGCTTAACCGACTGAGCTACCAGCAATGTCTGTATCATGGCATTCCTAGTGTACTTCATATGTTGTAAGATTTCATCACAATCAATATCAGTTAATCTTTTTTGGAAAATTACATTTCAAAAAAACACATAAGTAATTGAAAAGATGTTTTCAGCTAAGCTATATATAAGTGATAAGTTATAAAATACTGACATCAAAATGTTATATTGCATACCTAATGAAAAAAACTAATTATTTGTATTGATTTAAGATATACTACCTGAATTATAGTGGGGCTTTCTACTGTTTAATCAAATGTTTCTCATAACAAAATCAATATAGCATTTTACAAGATACTTTGCTCAATATGTGGCAATTCTCTGTAATGGTTACTCAGACACTGATCCCTCCATTCTTCTCCTGGTTCTACTAAAAAGTTGATGGAATGTTAATTCTTTGAAGTACCAAAGTACAGTTGATACTCTGTAATTAATAGTATAATTGACAATTACATCACAAAGACAAAAATTAACATGAACAAATTAACATTATTTAGCCTCCAGGGTCTTTTATCTTTTAAAATATGCAAACTTACAAAAAAATCAACTTGAAGTCTGTGTTTTTGAAGGGTATATATATATATATACACAGATATATAAAATCTTCCACCATTTCCCAGGGAGGAAGACTGGGTTCATGTCAAAGATTTAGGGAATTTAGAGATAGATCTCATAATTAACCTTGACCATTGATTCTTGTGTGCATCCCATCTGCCCACTTCTTGAATGGAAGTGATTATGACATTTTTCCTATGCCTTTGATGTATGGGAGTCAGAAACTTTTCTTTAGTTACATGTTCTCAGATCAAGAATAAGTGTAACAAAGAAAAGAGCCCAAAGAGCTTTTCAGTGCCTGGATCTAATTTAGCTTTCAAGTTCCTACCTAATAAACTTGAGACTGTTGGTATATTGGGATGAGAATTTTGTTTGCATGGGGAAGAACAGTATATATTTCTTGTGAAAGGAAATAGTGTTTGTTACCAAAGGAAAGAATGTGGCTACCTAAAAATTACCTACAAATCCTGTGTGGTACACTTCTTATGGAGGGAATGTCTGTGCTTCCCACCTCCTCTTATACCTGTCCCATCTTAAACCTGAAAGTTTTGTGCCCACTGTAACCAGAAAAGTGATAGGACATAACTTCTAATGCTAGGTCATGAAAGGCCATAAAATATCTGTGTTTCACAAGAAAACTCATTCTTAGAGCCTGAAGCCACTGTTCTATGACAATGCCACATGGAGAGGCCACAAATAGGCTTTCCAATAAAATAGTTCCAGCTGAACTCAGCCTTTGCCTCATAATTTTTATTAGATGCTAAACAATATGAATTTCACATTGTTGAGGGCTGGATATTTCTGGGAGCCAGTAAAGTTCTTTTTCAGGGAACCTTGATCTCTTCAAGGCTTCTTGAAAACTTTATGTGGGCAATGGGAATTAGCTTTTTCCCAAGGGCAACTTTAGCCTTACTTTTCTTGGGACTCTACTGAAGTAGAGTTTCACAAGAATTCCCAGAAAATTCTAATTTCTAACAGTTCCAAACTTGAAAGTCTCCTAGTCCTCTTGGGATCCTTGGAAACTTTTATATTTCCTCCACCAGTCTTTGGTTGGTCTTACATATTTTAACCTTATGCACATAGGACTTAATATTAATAGCAGTGTCTAGAGAACACTTTCGCAGATTTCTGGAGCACTTTAAAGACCTAACTTTCTCTGTAGTTATTATGCCTAGCCAATCAGAGGCTCTAGCATGTCCTAACTCTTGTCTCTCCTCAATTCAGCAAGGTTTCCAGGCTCTTCTTAGATTCCCCTCCCTGTGTAACTGAACCAACCACCGTGAATTTGTACCAGGTTGAGTTGTGTCACAAAGAAAACTTTTATTTACAACAAATAGGGAGATCACAAGGAATGGCTTCCAAGGCTGTGATTCCCTGAACAAGAGTGGACGGGTTCCTTTTATTTAGGATTAGAATGAATATTCAGATAGGGAAGCCCTGTCATTGGATGTCAAGGTGGGCCTAAGTTCGCACATGCGCCTTAAGGAAACATGGCTATATACACACATTGTATGCTATGTAAATGAGGCTTGTGTTCCTCCTTGGGTGGAGATTTTAGTATTATAATGAAGTAAAGGTAGTTGTTGATCATTCTAGAGTCACTCCAAGGTCCCTGTGTGCTGGCACAAGTGAGGGATGACAGTCAAACTATCTGGGTGGTCTGGGCTGACTGGAGGTTTTGTCAGGGCAGTTGCTATGGCTTCAGGGGTGGTTTCCATTTCCATCTGCCTGAATTAAGAGGCTAGAAAGAAGAGCTTAGGGAAGAATGTGGGACAAAGATTGGAAGGACAAGGAGGGGAGCAGTCAGGCCTTGGGGTATAGCTGGTGACACCTGGACAGTGGAAAATGCTTCCAGGCAGAAAATTAGGTCAATTGTGTGGGGTTCACTTCACTTGTCTCCATTCTGTCAGTGATTATAGTCTGATGCTTCCCAATGTATGAAAACAAATTATTTCATATAAGTCGTCTAATCTGCCAATTATTTACAGTAGGAGTGTAAGTTCAACCAATTAACCAGTTATTCCATCATGACAGAAAGCAGAAGTCTCCATTTGAATTGAATATCTAGGGCGGGGGGTGGGGGTGAGTGGGTGACGGGCACTGAGGGGGGCACTTGACGGTATGAGCACTGGGTGTTATTCTGTATGCTGGCAAATTGAACACCAATAAAAAATAAATTTATTATTTAAAAAAATGAATATCTAGCCTAGGCAGAGGACTGTGCATAAAGGAGGAATACCCCCTCCCCAAATATATGAAGTTAAATATCATTATATTGACTATCAAAATTTTTGAAAATATTGTTATATGCACTTTATTCTTTGTCAGAGAAAAGTGCCAATAAAACTACTGGAAACGAACATCATATTATATATTACTATAATAGTCTTACAGATTCCAATAATTTCAGAAATTTGACATTTTTCTATTTTTATAAGGATGTTAGTGTGAAAGCTAAATAAAAAACTCAAGCCCTTGAACTATATTTACAGTAAAGCTTAAGCGGACTTCAAACTACAGAACATCATTTGGTGTTACAAACTCAAAGAAAGGGAAGATATATAGCTAAAGAAGTTTCTCTATTTAAAAAACAAGGAAAGTAAGAGGGGAAAAGGTTTTTTCAAGAGACAGTTAAGAGACAATTTTATACTAACTTATAATGGCCTTTCTTCCTTTTAGTAATAAAATAACAGTTCATATCTATGCATAAGCATTTATGCTCTTCACTTTGATATGGACCTTTCCTGAAGGCAAAATCTATCACGTTTGCATAGGTAGAGTTGGAAGGCTTGTCAAAAGTTATGCCAAACAGAAGGACAAACACAAGTTTCTGCTCACGTATTTTTTATATTCAGTTAGTATGCCACAAAATAAGCATAGTCATTGTGTATTCTTACAGAAAGACTGATGAATTCTGTTTTAAAATGATTCATTTCAAAAAGGTAAATATGTATTTTCCTGAATAAACTCTTGGTAATTCCCACAAGGCACTATTCTCCTTGACTGTTTCCTCCTGACAACTTCCAACAAGTTTGATTTCTTCTTCAGTTTTTGATGCCCTAATTTTTGCATCTCTATTTGTAATTCTTTCCTGATTTTGTTAACCACAAATAGCATTCGTAATTGAGCTGTTAGGGTCAACAGCTGGGAGTAACAGCTAGGAAGGCCAAATGGAGAATTCTTATATGGTACAATACATAGTACCTTCCCTAACTCAGGAGCAGTGTCCACAACAAATTTCATGCTCTAAGAAATGTAGGCACACTACATTGATCCAGAGTATTTGTTCAATACCTTAGAAGTAATTACACCAGTTGGACTGCATCTTTTGTTAGTGCACAGCATGCAGAGAAAAACAGTGGTAAAAGGCACTTTGGCCACTCTAAATTTAATGTGAGCTCTATTCTTTAAATTCTGTGGCACTTTTCTTTTGAAATGTATATTCCAAACTTCAAACTTTAACTATCAGTAATGATTATGATGTCATGGGCCCCAGAAGAAACAAGAAAATGGCTCCGGATTCAAAGAGAAATTTGGAACCTGACATGATATTTGAATAGAGTAAGGCATTAGCATTTACAAAAGAAGCTGTTTTCCAATATGTGTATTTTAGCACATTTATATGCAACAGTCATAAAAATGAAACATGAGGTTCTCATCTGCTTGAGTAAGGAAAATCAGTTTTGGGCTTTATAGCCGAAATGCCTTCTCCCATGTGCTGACAAATAGTTCTCGCCTCCCAACCACCAACTCACCCTCTGAAGATACAATAAATAGTTAATGTCACAGTTGTTATCATTGCTAACGCTGCGAACTAGTTTTTTGTTTTTTTTAGCCTGCTTCGTTCTTGCTGTAGCAAAATATTTCCACGCGTGGACGACTGACAATAAAAGGCAATAACCGTACAGTAGTGAAGAGCCCATGCTCTGGATCCGGACTGGATTCAAACCTTGGTTCTGACATATTTACCAGCTGTGTGATCTGGGGCATATTACTTAACGTCTCGTCCCTCGGCTTCTCACCTGTAAAAATAAATAAATAAATGAATAAATAAATAAATAGATAAATGAATGAATGAATAAATAGATAAATGAATAAATGTATAAATAGATGAATGAATGATTGAGTGAATAAATGAACAAATGAATGAATGAATGGATAAATAGATGAATGAATGAATGAATAAATGAATGAATAAATAGATAAATGGATGAATGAATAATAAATGAATGAATGAATGGATAAATAGCTAAACGAATGAATGAATGAATGGATAAATAAATAGATAAATGATAAATAGATAAATGAATAGATAAATGAATGAATGATTAAAAGAATGAATAGATGAATGAATGGATAAATAGCTAAACGAACGAATGAATAAATGAATGGATAAATAAATGATAAATAGATAAATGAATAGATAAATGAATGAATGATTAAAAGAATGAATAGATGAATGAATGAATGGATAAATAGCTAAACGAACGAATGAATAAATGAATGGATAAATAAATGATAAATAGATAAATGAATAGATAAATGAATGAATGATTAAAAGAATGAATAGATGAATGAATGAATGGATAAATAGCTAAACGAACGAATGAATAAATGAATGGATAAATAGATAAATGATGAATAGATAAATGAACAGATAAATGCATTAATGAGTGACTGAATGAAAAATGAATGAATAAATAGATGAATAAATAAATAAATAAATAGATAAACGAACGAACGAACGAATGAATGAATAAAAAATAAATAAATACACTGGAAACCTAAATCTAGGAAGCGCCTGGCACCCCGGTCTTGCCCCTCGCGTCTCCCAGGAAGGCTGCTTTCAGGACCGCCAGCGGAGCCCGGGGTGCCCTGGCCAACGCCGAGCGCCTCGCGAGTCCGCTGCCCCCCGTGTTACCGGCGTCCCCGCTCACGCGGTCTTCGCAATCACCGCGGTGATGACGCGTGACCGGAGGGGCCGTCCCGCCTTGCCCCGGGCTCCCCCGCAGCCGCCGCGGCGCGGGGACCCGGGAAGCCGCTCGACGGCGCCGGCGGGGCCGGGAGCCGCCGATCCACGCTCGCATCCACGCTCGCAAGCCCGGGCCTGGCGCCGGGCAGGGGCGCGGCGCTCGATTTCCTTCCCTGCCTCCGCCGGGCCGGGCGCGCATGCTCAGTGCGGCGCGGCCCTTGCCTGTGACTGCCGTTCTCCGGGCGGCCGCGGCGACCCGGGGCTGGCTCGGGGATGGGGCGGGAAGCCCCCGGAGCTGCTGCGGCGGCGGCGGCGGCGGCGGCGGCGGCGCGGTGAGGAGGGCGGCGGCGGGGGCGGCGGCGGCGGCGGGGGGGCGGCGGGGGGGGCGGCGGCGGCGGCGGCGGCCGCGGGGGGCGGGGGGCGGGGAGGAGGCCGCTGCGGCTGTCGGTGAGCATCTGGGCAGCGCTACCATGGCGTTTCGCAAGAAGAGCGCCAAGAACCCCCCGGTGCTGAGCCACGAATTCATCCTGCAGAACCACGCGGACCTCGTGGCCTGCGTGGGGATGTTCTTCGTGCTGGGGCTGATGTTCGAGGGCACGGCCGAAGCCTCCATCGTCTTCATCACCCTGCAGCACAGCGTCCCCTTCCCCGCGGCCGAGGGACGAGCCCCGGCGTCCAAGTTCCTCTACTACTACGGCATCAAAGACCTGGCCACGGTGTTCTTCTACATGCTGGTGGCGATCATCATCCACGCCACCATCCAGGAGTACGTGCTGGACAAAATCAACAGGCGGATGCAGTTCCCCAAACCGAAACAAAGCCGCTTTAACGAGTCCGGCCAGTTTAGCGCGTTCTACCTCGTGTCCTGTATCTGGGGCACATTCATCCTAGTCTCGGAAAACTGCCTGTCGGACCCAAGCCTCTTATGGAGGGCCCCTCCTCACAACATGATGACCTTCCAGATGAAGTTCTTCTACATATCCCAGCTGGCGTACTGGTTCCACGCCTTCCCTGAGCTCTACTTCCAGAGGATCAAAAAGCAGGACGTCCCCCGCCAGCTGGTCTACATCGGCCTTCACCTCTTCCACATTGCCGGAGCTTACCTGCTGTACCTGAACCACCTGGGCCTCGTCCTTCTGATGATGCACTACTTCGTGGAACTCCTTTCCCACATCTGTGACCTGTTCTACTTCAGTGACGACAAGTACCACAAGGAGTTTTCCCTGTGGGCCGTCGTGTTCATCCTGGGCCGGCTCGTGACTTTGATCGTCTCGGTGGTGACTGTTGGCTTTCACCTGGCCGGAGGGCAGGCCCGGAATTCCGACGCCACCGCCGGGAACGTCAACGTGCTGGCCGCTAAAATCGCGGTGCTCTCGTCCAGTTGCACCATCCAAGCGTACATCACCTGGAATTTGTTTAATGTCCAGCTTCAGAGGTGGATGGAGGAAGACACTACGCTGCAGGCCCCAAGTGTGAAGAAGAAGCGGACTAAAGGGAGGTCTTCTCGAAAAGGAACAGAAAATGGTGTGGCAACTGCAAACAGAGTAGACTCTCCCCATAAAAGGAAAGAGAAATCTTCCTAAGGAATTCCAAGCTGATTGATGACTGGCCCCAAAGAAGTCTGCTCCACTATTACATATCTGTGCGCTAGAGATTTTTCTGTTCTTGAAAATAACTCGTGCTGTCTTGGATTTGTTACTGTTCTGTGTAATGTATTCTTTTTTTTTTTTTTTTTTAAGGCATTTGAGGGGAGGATGATTATTATGAGTGGGGGAAAATTTTTTGATATAGACTAAGCTACTCATCATCAAGATGGTTCAGGGATCGCCACCATATTCGGTTTTGTTGCGTTGGAACATTTTCTTAATGATTTGCAGAGAGGACTAAAAAATCCCGCCTATCAGTGACACGGTTTCTTGCCCCCGCCAATCTTTTAGAACAGTCGCAAGGTGGTCTGGTAGAGCGATGTCACATTTTTGAATAGTCCCCTTTAGGGTAAAACGGAATTATTATAAAGGTGGAACTCAACTTCATTACGTTTTTCAGTGTTCTCTAATTCTTAGAATTTTTAAAATTTTGTTTGATTTTTTTTTTTTTTTTTAGAACTTACAACTGGAGAAGACATTTGTTAAAACCACCAAAATAATGATGCGTTTTATAGATAGTGGTTGTTGATGTTACATCCCCATTAAAAAAAAAAAAAACACTAATGGGTAATATGTGGAAATTTATTACCATATATTGAATTGAAATATCTTGAATTAATATAAGAGTGTTACTGGAGAGGCAAATCATTCTTGTCCATTTGAAACCCTTGTAAACTAGGAATAAAAAAAAATTAAATATTTACTGTAAAAGGAAATCGGACTTAGTGTTTTTTGCTATGTTTTTAAAAAATTATTCTTACTGAGGCTTGTTATAAGTTTGGTATCCACAGCATCTTGGAAAAATATTGTTTAACCTGTAAATCATTTTGAAAAACAACGCTTGCTTGACTTATATCTATAAAAAGGATGTCAGCAAATTACACGCAGAAAACACACTAACCTAAAGTAGTTTGAAAATTAGGTAGGTAGTCTTATGAAAGCCTTGCCAAAAATACTGTTATAAATATAGCGCTGCTAACATCATTAATTGGGAAACATTCATCTATATGAGCCCCATTTTGGATATGTGGTATACTAAAGTGTATGTGGGTATATAGTTGTATAGATAGTATCATTACTGAACCCAATAGAAAGAATGGCCTGTAGTGGGTATTTTATTTATCTCCTTTTCTCAACCTTCATTTTGATTTCTTTTCCATAATGTGAGTATTTATGCTTTTTTTCAGGAGACAATGCCTGAAAAATATGCTAGCATAAGGCCATAGATTTCCCATTCTTCTCTTTTGTCCCACGACATCTCTCATCTTTGATTTTGATAGCCTTCTGTTTGGTTTATTGTGGGTAATTTGGCTTTTCCAGTCATGGAGGTCTTTGGAAATTAAATTTAGTATACTTGTAGATTAAAGACAGAAGAGCCACTCTTGGCCAAGCTTTATTTTCTCATTGCTTTGAGAAGTACATAACAAAGCAAGATTGTTTCTTTTTAGACTATAGAATCCATCATTCTACTCCCCCATCCCTTCAGTTGCTGTCTTGTTGGTGGTAGCACATGCCCTGAGGCCCCCAAATTAAATAACTCCACTTTAACCAACCATTGTGCAATCTTAAAGATTTTCAACTTCTCCTGTAACAGAGTGGTCTTTCTCACTTGCCTCACTTTTAAGGAGTTCTAGTCTGTTACCTTGTAGCCCCACTCAAGGTAACAACTTTTTCTTTTCTCTTTGCTTTTTTTCTTTTCTTTCTTTTCTTTTTTGATTTTATTTATTTATTCATGAGAGACACAGAGAGAGAGAGAGACTCGGAGACATAAGCAGAGGGAGAAGCAGGCTCCCTGCAGGGAGCCTGATGTGGGACTTGATCCTAGGACCCTGGGATCATGCCCTGGGCCCAAGGCAGATGCTCAACGACTGAGCCACCCATGTGTTCCACAAAATTCTTATCCATTATATACTTCATCTGAAAGTAATTACAGGCCTGACTCAAACTGGCAAATGATTACAAGAAAATTAGCTCATGTAACTGACAATTCCAAGAGTTAAATTGGACTTAACACTAAATATGATTAGGGCCTAGATGGATTTCCCTGGGATTTTCTTGGCTTGGTCCCTCTCAGATTAACTTTCTGCTTGTGAGCAAATGATTATAGCAGTTCTAGACTTCATACCTGCATACTACATAGTAGAGAAGAAGAGAGAAAAACCAGATTTCTAGAATTCAGAGCACTGAGAGTTACCTCTAGTGAACTCATTTGGTAAAGGGGTATACTGGTTTGATTGGTCAAGTTAGGTTACATGCTTCACCTGTGAAAAAAAGCAAAGCATATTTCTTGTAAAATACGGGTTCATGAAAGGTAGCAAGGTTATGGAAAGAGAAAGGGGGAAGGATGCTGTATACATCTCAACTCCCCACAAAAATGAGTTGTCAGAGTATAAATTTGTGGGAAATTATGTAGCAATGCTACAAGTGACATTCAGCAATACAAATTAAGTCACTCTTTAATACTACACTCCAAAAAAATATCCTGCAATAGATCTTAGTGTGATAATTTGATTTCTGTTAAAATGGACCATGTGGAAACAAAATTCCCGTTATGATTACTCAAGGTATTATTAAAGCAGGCATTCATTAGCTCAAAGAAAACACAAATAGCTAGTCACCAAAACTTGCAAAAGTCATAAAGGTATGTCTGATATTTGAATTTGAAGATTTTGTACTGATTCATTGGCATCAATGACTGCCAAACTTTATTCCTTAAATAAGTCTACAGGTATAGATTTTCTAGGATGTATTCAAAGTAAATTTTGTTTAAAAGAAAATTATTCTAGCACCTAAAAGTGTCTCCCATTTTTCCTAAATAGTGTAAATGTGTTTTTCAGCCTACATATTTCATAAAAGACAAGCAAATTTTAAGCCCTGTTATTTTCCTGGTGATCAGTATAATTCTCCATTTCATTTCAATTAAAATAAACCCCGATAACCTTGTAAATATTTCATTTATCTCTCTTTGGCATTTGTTTACCTGTAGAGGAAATATGTATAGCCAATAGTGTATTAACCTGGAATGGGTTTACAAAGATGACTTGCAACATTAATAATTTAAGATTTATTGAAGACAGAGTATAGTCTGATATTATTTTTAAAATTATCTATCTGTCTATCTATCTATCTATCTATCTATCTATCTATCTATTCATAAGAGACACGGAGAGAGAGGCAGAGACATAGGCAGAGGGAGAAGCAGGCTCCCTGTAGGGAGCCTGATGCTGGACTCCATCCCAGAATCCAGGATCACACCCTGAGCAGAAGGCAGATGCTCAACCCCTGAGCTACCCAGGCATCCCAGTCCTTTTAATTTGGAAAAACAAGGGTAAAATGTTAAGTTCTCACATAATTAGACTAAATGAGAATAGTTTAGTAAAATAATAAAAGACTTACTACTGATGCTTTATACAGGAAATGACATATTGGAACAGTTCCTGAGAGGAAGTTCTTGCAGGTGAAAACATCTTGAGATGTGGAAATATCCTTGAGAATGTAGCTTGTGGAGTGTGTTGGAACCTGGGTATTTGTATTATGGCAGAGAATGCCTCTTGGGAGCCCAGACCAATATAATCTGGAGACAGAAGGGGGGCTGGCATGGCAGGAGAGGATAGGCAGGATGAGTGAGGACATGGAAGTAATTGAGGCTTAATGACAGATCACGTTACCAGAGAATTCACACCCTCCCATCTCCTGATTTTCTCTGGAAATAGAAGGGTTTTGTGGGGGGTTTTCACCACCATCTTTAAATCAAACATATCTTAGGAGGAACTATGCACACTGAATAAAACACAGTAGTACCTGTAAATTCCTGTCAATTATGGAGAAAAATTATAAGTCCATCATCTAAAAAAATCACACACTTCCAAATATTAAACTGGAAGTTTTAGGTATTCAATGAGTATGAAAGTAGTCAAATGGTAGACCATCTCCCAAGGCAATTCACCTGCTTCTTCCCCAATCCTGACAGGTGCCATCATGTGTTTTGGGCTACTGCATTGGGTCAGCTAATTATTGTTTTTGTAACAATTTGAAAAATACATTGATGTGCAAACTGACTGCTTGGGGGGATGTTTGCATAATTTAGGAAATGAGAAAACAATGTATTAAACCAATGTATTCAAATATACAAATTATATTTTAATGTTCATATTGGCAACTTTGTATTTATTGATTTGAGGGACAGCTTATTTAAATTAGACAATAAGACCAGTAAGATGTGGAAATATGAATTCTATCTTGGGATGTAAAAACTTTAAGTGTGTGATGGCTGAAGTGAAATTTCAGTTGAGAACTAGGAAATGTTTTCTCATGTTTTCTCAAGTCATGAGATCCTGGGCACTGACATGACTTGATTTGGTAAATGATGTTGGTGGTGTTGAAATTGATCATTTTTTTACTTTAAATTTGAGAATTCACTTTCCCTTTATTTAAAATAGATCTTTTTGCCTGAATTATTGTGTAGCCATATTTCTTAACAGCAACGCTAGTACATCATTACTGTGTTGTTAATTTAATTCTGTTCATTTTTAAATTCAAGCAAACCTTTAACACACATCACATTCCACTTTTAGTTCCTAAATTTCATTATATTGATATAAATTCAGCAAAGAATGGTAATAATCTGATAAGTATTGGATTGTATGTCTCTAAAATGACAATGACAGTTATCTCAATAACTGCTATGAAGATGGAAAATATATGTATCATACAGTGTCATAAGTTACATGTGCATAGACTGGTTCATACGTTGCCTATATCTATCATCGATCTGTCATTACACACTCATATACCTAGTCTCATTTACTATATGTGCATTTATGGATGCATATATATTCATGTATGCACATACATAAGTAGGTATTTTCCCCCATGTATTTAAGTTGTTTATTTTTTAATAGACTAGTTTTTGGAGAAGTCTTAGGTTTATAGCAAAATTGAGCAGAAAATAGAGTCCTCATATTACTCCTAATTCCCTCCCCTACCCAACCTTCCCCATTATTAACATATCCACTAATTTATATTGTACATAATAGTTTCATTGCCTAAAAGTCCTCAGTGCTCCACCTGTTCATTCTTCTCTCCCCTATTCATTTTTAAACACTGTGCAGATGTACAACATTGAGTTTTCCTTTATGTCTTAGCAGGAGGCAATGGGAAAGTGAGATAGTTCAAGCAGAGCAATAGTTCCACCTCTGTATCTAGCTGATGTTTTATAGGGATTTCTGTCCCAAATGTATGAATTATTTTGACTAAATAATCCACATCACAGATACATATATGGTTATATTTAAAAGGTATAGAAATTCTCTTCTCAATAAATGCAGACTTATTTTAAAGAGTCATCAAATTTGTAGGACTATGGACTAATTTTCTTACATAAATGACAGAAAATAGAAATGATATCATGTAAAAACTTGATATGTTAATTCTGAATATAGATCTTTATAATGAAAGCATTTGAAAACATTGGTCTAGGTAAATTTCATTACCAATAAAAATTCAGTTTGTACCATATTCGAAATTACATTTCAGATTGAGTAAATGAGCTAAGCATTTATTTAGGAAAATTTAAGAGCATCAACAACCATTTTAGTAGTTATGAATACTAGAAAATAAGCCCCTTTGGTATCAAGTAATATATATTCTTCATCATTCCATCCTCATTAACTAACATAGTGTCTCTTAGTAATTTCTCAGAATTTGTTGAGCTCAGTTGAAATAACCTTTTATTTCACTATTAAAAGAAAAATTTAGTACAACATTCTTTTGCTATCTTTTCTAATATTGACTTCCTTTCCCTTTTATGCCCTTTTCCAGTTTGAAGTATTTATTATTGATTTATTGTCAGTCTCCCATACCAGTTTGAGGTCTGGGATCATGAGTCCTTTCTTTAAGATTTTATTTATTTATTTTTATTTATGTTAGGTAGCCTGCATCCCCAATGTGGGACTTGACCTTATGACCCTGAGATTAAGAGCCTCTGTACTACCAACTGAGCCATCCAGGTGTACCAAATTCTTTAAAAGCTAAACTTAGCATCTAGCACAATTCTTAGGAGAGTGGACATACACAGTTAAAATGTGTTGACTGACAATGAACTTGATTTGTGGCAGGGTACACATTATTCATTGGCATACACATATCTTACAAAAACTAACATACATAAACTTTAATATTTGTTCTTAAGCCATTTAAGTGAAATCTATGGTTCCAAACATTGGACTTTTCTTTAGAAAAGTCCAAGAGTCATGTATCATCATTCTAATGGTCTTTGTGATTTGCTAAACTCAGAAACTTGAGTGCTTTTTCTAAGAATTAAGCTGGTATGGCTTCTAAATGTGAAGCTACTATCAAAATCTTCAATATATGAATCAGAATGCCATTTTTAACATACAATGAATGAAAGATATGATAGTTGATCCACATCCTGAAAGGCAGTTTTGTAATGCTAAAGAACAAGGAGAGCAGTGATATTTGAAAGATGAAAATTACTAAGGCAAGGACCAGTCACAGAATCCAAACCTGAGTAATGGCTGGTGAGATAGGCAAAAAATAAGGGTAAACAGCATTATGGAACCGAAAAGAAAAGTATAATAAGAGAATGAAGATATCAGTTTTAGCCAAAACTATTGAGAGTTCAAGCTCCTTAAGATTAGAAATAAAAAAAAAAGTCTGCACTTGGCAACATTTAAGTCACTGGAGACATTGGCAAGATCACTTTCTGGGGAATGATGGGGATGAGAGCCCTACTGGAATGGATTAAAGAGAGAATGTGAAGTAAGGATATGTGATATGATACTACAAATACTCTCCAGCAAATGTTTCTGTGAAGAACAGATAAATGGAAAAGAGTAATGGCGCTCTTACGAGGGACAACTGGGTGGCTCAGCAGTTGAGCGTCTGCTTTCAGCCCAGGGTGGGATCCTGGAGTTCCGGGATCAAGTCCCACATTGGGCATCCTGCATGAACCCTGCTTTCTCTCTGCCTATGTCTCTGCCTCTCTCTCTCTCTCTCTCTCTGTCCCTCATGAATAAATAAATAAAATATTTTTTAAAATGATCCTCTTATGCAATAAGCAAAGAGGGATGTGGAGTCAAGATAGTTGGTTTTTTAGGATAGAAGATATTAAGAATATCTGTATATTTCAATACTGAAAAAGACAAATCAGAATAGGAGATGACAGCTGCAAGAGCAAATCCCAATTACATGAATCCACCAAAGAAAGGCATATACAACATAAATTCCTGATTTGAAAAGAACACTTTTAAATTAAATCTCTGGTTTACATATCTCCAGGCAACCTTTGAAACATCTGCATGCAGCAGACACATATAAGGAGATGTTTATATTTCCTTGCCTTTATTCTATATTATTGCATTATAGTAGGTATTAGATTTACCATTATGACCATTAAAATCCAAGTAGAGGTAGTAGTATAAAATATTTGAAAGGATGGTGTTAGTTGAGACACCTGGATGGCTCAGCGGTTGAGTGTCTGCCTTCAGCTCAGGGCGTGATCCCAGAATCTGGGATCGAGTCCCACATCGGGCTCCCTACGAGGAGCCCGCTTCTCTCTCTGCCTGTCTCTCTCTCTCTCTCTCTGTGTGTGTGTCTCTCATGAATAAATAAATAAATAAAATCTTTTTTTTTAAAGGATGGTGTTAGTTGATCCTTGTCCTTTTTTTTCAATATGTGTTGTTCTAACTTATGCAATTTTTCCCAGAAATGAAAATTAAAATTTATTTGAATGGAGAAGACATTAAATTAAGCATTTGCAGTTGGCCTCTCTCTTTGGCTAACATACTGACAAACAACTCGTATAATTTTGTTAGGGTTGGGTGGATGTCTATTTCTGTCAATTAAAGAACTTGTCAACCTAACAGAGGGTAATTATCCCAAAAGAACAATAAAGTGCCAACAGAAAGATTGCGAAATGTGTGCAAATACAACTTATTCAAGTAAGCAAAACTTACCATTTCTATTAGCATATATTCCATACTTCTCAAATACTAGTATTTTAGATGCCTAAATTCTAATGATGCAACACATACCCATTACCCATACGAGTAAGTTTACATCACATTATAAGATTTTAAAGTTTTATTTTTTTAAAACAATTCTAGGTTTCCATAGGTTCAACCATCTTACCTTGTTAGGCCATTTATTCAGAGAAATTCAAGCAACTAACCACCAGATATCTTTAAACTTTTATCAGAAAATAGCTTAACTCAAACAACTACTAACTCAGAGCCTATACAAGGTTTTTAACCACAGAATAATTGCTAGGATTTTTATATATGTCACCACATTCCAAGGTAGAATTGAAATTAATATAGGCCTGCTGAAGCTGGGTTAAATCTAATATCTACAAATTTTATGTTCATCATACTAGTGATTAAAGCCTATATTAAAAAGCAAAATGTACACTTCCAAGATTTTTTTGTTTAGCTCTTTATATCTTTAAAATATCTATAGCAAATTTTAAAATGCTATATCTAATCTATACATAGCAGAGTCAAAACTATAAACAGATCTCTAATTTTTTTTGGAAAAAAAAAGTCAAATAGCTAAGAAAATGGCTACAACCTAAAATTCAGCAAATACTGCATGCATTTATGTTTGTCATCAGCAGATAATGAAAAGATATTTGAAAGTAACATATCTCTAGCCATAGTGTACAGATATCTTTTTTTTTTTTTTGCTTTATTTTTGCCTTTTGGTCCTAGTTATTTTTTTCTCTCCTTTCCTTACTTTCCAACAAATTCAAATGATATAATGAATTTCAAAGGCACCAGGTGTTCATTTGATTCTGAGCTGTATTTTCTTTTTAATTGACGTTTCTATCTTTCCATTCAATTATCATGACTAGGACTAAACAGGGCTAATGACAAGTTAAAAAATAAAAGAAAGTGTGCTTTTTTGAAAATTTGTACCAAGAAGAAAAAGGCCTGCTGATGTTTTTAATCAACTTCATTATTCCTATCAATAATGCTAATTCATAAAAAAATAACCCGAAGACTCTGAGAATTCATTAGCACTACTTAAATACCTAATTTCACTATATCTTGCAGGCTGACTTCTTAATATCATTACGTGTTAATGAAAAGGACATATTTTGAATGCAACTCCTCCCACTCTATCCCATACATACATATTAGTATGAAATAAAACAACAGAAGCATAAGATGAACAGCATTACATAACAAACTTACATAGCATGCCTGATAAAATCATGTGATTGGGTAGAGAGAGAAAGATGTCCAAAAGATAATGAGAAAAAAGCCAGCAAGGGAAGGTTTCCATGAATCTCTGAAGTTTCCTTAGGCAATTTGTTACAATGCATAGGTGCCACATGAAACAGTCATTCCAGGTAAAATGGCATGGCTGTTGCTGGAGCTTGCTCCAACTTTGGCAGTCACGACCTTCTCTAAAATGAAAAAACTGCTCTAACTAACCCAGGCTTCTTAGGCCTAACTTCCACTCTGTGTTCCTTAGAAGAGAAGTGAGTCTCAGAAACCATTCCTCAGATATCACTGCTCATTTTCCAGACTTGGTGACAGATAGTGAGGATATAATGATAAATCACATACCCAGCGCCAGGCTGTAGTTACTGGTACGCACAGTATGAGGCTCAGCCACAGGACCATATCCAGAAGCTGTCCAGACAGGCAGGGTGTCAAGTTGCCGTGGGAAGACAGATACAGCGGTGGAGTGGGCCTCGCCTCCTACAAGGGCTCCAACAGTGATGCAGAGGGGAGCGCCTGGGGAGATAAGAGATCGGGACTACCGCACAGTCTCGACCAGTCGTTCCGAAGAATAAAGTCAGGAAGCTCAGCGTTGGGATCCTGGGTGGCGCAGCGGTTTGGCGCCAGCCTTTGGCCCAGGGCGCGATCCTGGAGACCCGGGATTGAGTCCCATGTCGGGCTCCCGGTGCATGGAGCCTGCTTCCCCCTCTGCCTGTGTCTCTGCCTCTCTCTCTCTCTCCCTCTGTGACTATCATAAATAAATAAAAATTAATAAAAAAAAATTAAAAAAAAAAAAAAAAAAGGAAGCTCAGCGTTGCTGCCCTGGAAGCCTTCAGCCGCAGCGTGCCCCGGAGGCGCAGCGCTCAGGGGAGCCAGAGAGCCTAGTGCCCCAGGCCCGCGGCGCAATCAGTGGACTGGGAGAAGGGCAGCAGTGGAGAGGGCGCAAAACCTTGCGCAACGGGAACATTCGGTGCTGATCTGTGGTGACGTGGGGCTGCTAGAGGGAAGAACAGCTGAGAGCGAGTCGGGAGAGTGTGTGTGACCAAGTATTACAGAGAGGAAGGCGAATGTGATAAAGCAGTCTCAGCAGCTCCCGAAGCCACCCTTGTTGGAATTAAGTCCCTGACAAAATTGATCTGATTGGTGAGGTCTGGAGAAAACAACTCGCCCACCAAAATACATCGTACTGAAGGCAATTCAGGGTGACACATCGTGTGGAAACCATTCTGAACAACTCCACATGTTCAACTTGCAAAAACGTGGGCACATCTACAGTTTAACACGTGATTGAGTGAGAATAGTTGACAGCATGAGAATATTTGTAAACCAGAAATGGAATCACGTATACCCACTTCGAATTTCCTACGAAATTCTATGACAGCTGTTTGAATTCATTCTTGGCGCCCTGATGGCAGCATCTCTGTACCACATGACTTGTTATCTCCCTGCATGAAAGTCCTTATGTGAATACCTAAGCCCTTGAACAATCAATCCCCTTATCGGAGTCATTCTTTGGAATGTGACATTATTAAAGAGATATACTTGATCTCGGTTTTAAACCTTGGAGACAAGAAACCACGAGTGGGTTTCTTCAAATGAAAGTGTCAAACAGGAATAGGCTCTGGCAGGGAAATCTATCCTGAAGTGCCAACTCGCTCTCCACCGAGGCGGTGTTATCAGGTTGACCTCCAGCTCGCTGGGGAGTGCTCTAAATGTGCAGTGCTGCTGGCCAGCAGCACGTATTCTGGGAAATTCTCAAAGATTGATTTACTTCCTGGGGAAATGCTATTTATTCGCATCTGTTTTCAAGGTTCTTAAGGGGGGGAAAAACAAACAAACAAACAAAAAATGCTTGTCTTCCCACTGCCTACAGGCAGGCTCAGAGAATGACATTACCATGCCTTTTAAAAAGTATTGAATTAGCTGGCTAATAATGTTTTCTTCTAAATTATTCTAAAAAGAAAAATAGTTGGCATGTATTAGGGCATGTTTTACATAAAAAAAGCAATTTTGGTATTGACTGAAATAATTTAAATCAATTGTTCTAGTTTTAAACAATAAAGCATAAAGGAGGAGAAAAGCCCTTTTCTTTACAGCTATTCTCATGGATTTTTCTTAAGAGATACTTTTACACATTAGAAAACTTGTAAGAAACGTTTCACTATATTTACACACACACACACACACACACACACACACACACACACATATATATATATATATATACATATATAAATGTTTTAGTTTCTGTACTATAGGATTAATCCTCTTGGTGATTATGACAATAGCCTGAAATTCTTGAGGTTACTAAGAGTTCCTCATTATTTACTTTGTTTTTTTCCCCCAGTATATTATTTTAAAGTGTTGGGAAAAAAAAGTCCTACTATGTAAGATTCTGGTGAAGTTAATCTATATATGACAATTTACAAGACAAAATTATTCATAAATAATTAAGGCTTAAATTCTTCATTTTTATTTTCATTCTTGAAATCTGTTTTATTAACTAAGACATAATAGAGATGTTAAAAGATTCATATGATTGTAGGTATCAGAAAAAATACCTAACTAAATTTAAATGGCATTTTAGAAAAATCATATCTAGATTTGTTTTATGTTATTCATGAGATTCCATACATTATTATAACATCAAATACATCAAAGCTTCATAGCTATTCAAGCTAGTTCTGACCATTTCATACTATTACATTCTGATTAGGGACATCATGGCATTTACTGTGCTGCTTTAAGTTCTATATTTTGATCACTAGCTCCCTCACTAGAATGTAAGCATGTGAAGGAAATTGAAAATATTTGTGCAATTGAATGAATCTATTTGCAAAATGTTATTTATTTTTCAAATTGGATAAGGCTGTTCTTATTTACCATGGAAATGGTATTATTTACAGGCAAGAAATTGAGCTTCATTAAGGTTTAGCAGAACAGAGGTATGATAAAATTTCAAGGAATTATTAGGATAAATGTTCCAATGATCTCCTATGTGAATTGTTCCTTATATTACATATTTGACAACAGTAAACAGCTTCTTGTTCATTATCTGCTTACAGTCATAATAGGTTTAGGTAATTTATGCCCAATTAAATTATAACTACTTGATTATAGAGGTCTTATGCTTCATTATATGCCTTAAATTCCACAGCATACAGTATAATGACCTGTTAAAGATGACACTTAAGTTATATTTTTTATTGATTATAGTTGGTATAAAAGTATAATTCAACTCTCAACTCAGCAAATGTTAACCAAGTGCCTTCTATGGCCAACACCATGCTCAGGCCTACAGCTAACAGTGAGGAAATACAGTCCCTCACTGAAAAAGGTTAACAAGCAGGTGTAATAAGGTGCTTATTCTTATTATTAGAATAAGCAATGTCATTAGGTGGAGTACTCATGCTATAGGAGAAACTAGTCTCATCTTAAAGTTTAAGGAAGAAGGTAAAGAGGTGATGATGACAATAAGAACTGTAGGAAAGTGTAGAGGTTGGGCAGTTCCAACAGTGAAGTGCACATTTTCCAGGCAAATAGCACACGGAAAGACTCAGAACTGCCAGGGGACATGAAAATCTTGAGCGCCAGCAATATTGTTAGAATATAGAGCTCAAGTGAGGGAATATTATACTAAGAACTTTATACTGAGCTGAGATTAATTTCTTATCAATATCTTTCTTCTTTTAGCTCTCTGGCTTGGATAAACTAGCCACTGAATTACTGTTTTTTGAGACAGAAAATGCAGGGGGAGAAATAAGTTTGTGGACTAACATCAATTTTATTTTTCGATACTTTGAATTGAGATGCTCTTGAAGCAGCAAAAATATCAAAATAGTATCATTATTTCCAAAAATATGAGGAAATGAGGAGAAAGAGCTCTGGTGGAGATCAATATACTTTGGAAAGTCATCATTGTGTAGATGATAATTGCGGCCAGATTGGAGGTTGAAATCTCAAAGATGGTCAAATATTCATGAAATCTCTATGAATGGATAGTTTAAAAAAATGTGAAAGGACCTATGAAAGAACCCTTAAAAACACCAAATAGCATTTTTAAGGCTGGACAGATAATGTCTTTACCGAGGCAAATGCTTAAGTAAATCACTAAAACTGACAAGATCTATTCCTAGGAACTCTCTTCTGTGTGGTTCAACAAAAGTACAGTTTGAAATAAGAATTGGAGACATTAAATTGGCTAAATTATTTAACAAAAGGAACCTCTTTCATTTTTTCAGGAAATTGTTTAAATCATTGCCAAAAGTTATTTTACAAAGTAATAAGCATCTCACAATAAATCAAATAATAATTAAGCATACAAGAAAGCACAGCATCATGAACATATGGTAGATGATGGAAAAGACTTTTTATATACTCATGATAACAGATTTCTTGTACTAAGTACCAGAGATTTTAACTATGACTAGTATGTTAAAAAAAAAATAACATGAGCTTCAACATAGTTTCATGAAACAGAAACTATAAAATGTTATGTAGCTGACTTGTATGGAAAATAGAAGTTCAAGAAAAAATATATATATAACAAGGAAAATATAAAACTCAATGAAGTAGTTAGACAACAAATTAGAAACATATAAAGTTGGAGGAGATGTCAAAAAATATGCCAAAATAACACAAGGAAACAGAACATAAAGACTATGATGAGGTTTAATGTGTGTTTAACTGGCGTTCCAGAAAGACAGGCAAGAGAACAGAGAACATATTTTAAAAGGTAACAACTGGAAATTTTCCAGAACTGTCAAACAACATAAATCTTCACATCCAACAACCTGATAAATTTCAAACACAAAACACACATACACATACACACAGATATGCCTAGTCATATCCTTGTGTCACTTCAGAAAACTAAATTCAGAGAGATGGTCTTAAAAATTGCTATAACAGGGACGCCTGGGTGGCTCAGTGGTTTAGCACGGCCTTGGGCCCAGGGCGTGATCCTGGAGTCCCAGGATCGAGTCCCGCGTTGGGTTCCCTGCATGGAGCCTGCTTCTCCTCTTGTGTCTCTGCCTCTCTCTGCGTGTCTCTCATGAATAAATAAATAAATAATCTTTAAAAAATTGCTAGAACAGAAGAAGTTAAAATCAGAAAAAGGAGAATCTGAGAATTGATTCTTTACAGTGATGATAATGTACTGAGAGAATCTCTGTACTTAGAGAAATTGTCACTAGGAATCTATAGCTGTGAAAATATTTTTCATGGAGATAGTACCACTCTTAGGCCACTTAATGGCAACTGTGACTTCTGTCCTAACCCTTTGGCTTTAGGGTTTCTTTTCCAGGCCTTCTTAACATGTGGCTAACTGACAGGGCTCTGAATCTCTGGGGACTTGGGGATATGACCATCAGAGCCTAGGGCCTATTTCCTTCTACTTATGCTGTGTAGAGTTATAGAACCCCAGAATTGTGCCCTTCAATAACTTCAAGTCACTCTTTAGGCCTATGCAGGTTAGGCTTTCTGCCCTAGGCTTTTCTGCCACTGGCTGGATGATAACCCTACTGTAACTCTTGTTGCACTCTCAGGCTTGAGGAGGAGCTGAAAGGTGGCTCTTTGAAGAGATGGGTGGGATTTTGAGCAGAGCACAGTCACGTGGCCATGGTGTCCACACTCAGGTTCTTAGGAGCCTCTGAGGTCAGAAAATGTAGGAGGGAGGAGAAGAACCAGGTGTCTCCAAGTATATTCCTGGACTGGGCTCTAAAAATATTAACAGGATTTTCAGAGGGTTTGTTAACAGTAGAATTTTGTTAAATAATTATTAAGGCAGTGTTTCACTCAAAAGCAAAAATGAAAAAGCAATTAAGAAACATTCAAATATTCAAAAAAGGAAGGGTAGAAAAATAAAAATTAAACAAGACCAACAGAAAGCATAAAACAGGAAAATAAATAAAATAATTAAAATTATCAGTTGTCAGCTTAAATCTAAATGATACAAATCTTCTAGCAAAAGAATGGAGTACCAGGGGTGCCTGGCTGGCTCAGTTAGTTAAGCATCTGCCTTCGGCTCAGGTCATGATGCCAGGGTCCTGGAATCGAGCCCTGCATTGGGCTCCCTGCTCAGTGAAGAGTCTGCTTCTCCCTCTCTCCCTCCCCCTCATTTTCTCTCTCTTTCTTTCTCTCTCTCTCTCTCTCTCTAACTCTCTCAAATAAATAAAATCTAAAAAAGATATAGAGTACCAGACAAGATTTAAAAAATACTAATCTTTATACTGTTTAAAAGAAACATATGTAAAATATAAAGAATGAAGAATCTTGAAATCCAAGAACACACACACACACACACACACTTATACAATACGCACACAGTTGTGTACATAAATTTATATTTATTTACGCATAAATTCTGCACAAAAGTGGTTGTATCTATATTCATATCAGACAAAAGAGACCTTAAGGAAAAGAGTAATAGTGGCTATCTATATGAAAACTGCATGGTGATTAAAGCTTCAAGTTAGCAGGAAGATAAAATAATTTTAAGTTAGCCTGTGTCTCTGAATATAGCTTTAGAAATTATCTTTGAGTCAAGGTTCTCCAATTTAAGCAATAGAAAGAATAACCAGCTTAGGTAGAAAAAACTTTTGATACAAAATGAAGTGATTAGCTCATGATATCTGGAGGGCAGGAAGACAATGAGGAAACAGAAAATAATTCTAGGCTTTCATACCCGCACCCAAGGACACAGTGCCGGGAGCAGTCAGGGTCAGTGGCACAGTGCTGCCTGAGATTGCTGCTGCCACTGCCAGGCGCCAGTGACCCTTCAACTGGATCTGCCTTTATGAGTCAACTGCATACTCCCGGTTTCATCTCTGGGCTACTTGTTTAAAATCAGAAGTCCAGGGTAAGAGCACTCTTTTGTGTTGCAGCTTTCAGAAATCAGGGCAGAGGTATCTATCTCTTTGGGTTCCCATATTGGCAATAATGCAATATTATGTCCTCCTTTTTTTAAGTTTTGTTTTGATTAGGGGTGAGGTAAAGGGCTTCAAACATTTAGGTAATTGCCTTCATTTTCTGAAACACTAGCAATTATGTAATTTCCTGAGAAATCTATGACCACTTAAAATGAGGTGTGTGTGTGTGTGTGTGTGTGTGTGTGCGCATAAGAATGTAAAATAGGGCTACAACATCCCGAAAACCAATTCCTTTCCATGTTCTTGGCTACACACAGTCACATGCACACCTATACACATACGATATTTAGTAAAAATGAAATGAAATGACAGGGTAAGAAATACTAAGAGTATTGCCATGGCAAATAACGGAATAGAAACTTCCCTTAAAACCATAGCCTAAGGTTCAAAGAGGCAATTTTTCATGGAAATTACTACGGAGAAGGAATTCAACTTGCCTTTTCATGCCTAACTCTGAATGGTATTTCTGAATCATTGATTCACCTACAAAGAATGTTCCTACCATAACCTGAATTAAGAGAATGATATTCAATTTCCAAATAATAAATAACTTGTCTCATATCCACCTGGACCACACACACACACACACACACACACACACACACATACACACACACACACATTATATAGGATTGAGACCTTCATGTGTGGAGCACTGCTTGTTATTATCACTTACTAAAGTAGTCTTAAGGGGAGGCAGGTAATTTGACAGGGAGAGGCAGGTTGACAGCTTCTCATCAAATATCAAGCATTGGCGTGTTTCCTCTGTCAATCTGGATTTGACATTTTAAAAGTATCTTAACATAGGTCTACACACAATAAAACAGCAACTACAAAACCATTTTTTTTTCTTATTTAATGCTGAAAAATGCCTGTTGCCCAGAAGGCAGAATTATTTTAAGAAAAGCATCACTGCTTTAACTCTGGGAATATTGGCAGTACTAACAAAAAATCATTTTCAGTAGTTCAAGACATTGGATTTGGCTCAGAAAGAAAAAATCATGGTGTTTAATAAGAAAATTGTGTTTCTGTGAATAGAGAATTTCTACTGATAGGTTTAGTAACCAACCTGGATAAAAGTGCTACCTATGTGTGTGTGTCTAAGAGAGGGAGAGTGTGAGCTTAGTCACTCATATATGTGTATGTATATAAACCATAAGTATAACATAGAAGCATTGGCACCATGTGTCTCATAGGCTCTTTTTTTTTAAATGAGGGCTTTATGTGCTCATGAAAAATAGAGAATAGAAATGACCGTATATTTTGATTTTACAGAAAAATAAGTACATTCTTAATATAAAAATTAGTGATAGAATCAATAGTTTTCATTGTATTATCAACCTAATAAAATTGTTTTGATGTCATTTAATTGTTACAAGCTGAGGAAAAACAACTTTTCATAAATAATAGCAGATTTCAGTGTACTCTTCAGTGTACTGGAAATGTATTAGGAAATGAAGGCTTAATACTCATTATCTCTAAAATTTCAAATTAGATTATAAAACTATGCTAAATTATCATAATTGAAATAATAATCAAATTATCTATTTACTAGTATAAAAAAGGCTGAGTAGCAATGCCTTAGGATAGCAAATATCAAGTCTTGTTTAAAATACTAGATCTTTCTTGTGCTTTAGTAAAGGTGGTATTACTCTCCTTTCACGTACTACATTTCTTAGGGCTTTCTTTCCTCAATGTTTCCAAATTAGTATTTGCCAGTTAGTGGCCCTCAGCTTTGGTATGAAACACAGAATTAGGGAGAAGTTAAGAGATATTGATGACCAAATATGGCTGCTACTCAGAATCCTCAGCAATTTCCAATTTGCCTGTTGCAAGATGATATAGTATGTAGGATAATACTCAACTGATTCAGAACTGTGGTGTTTTCCCTGCAAACTTCTTTTGATTATACAGCCTGATGTCTTCTGTAACTGTTTCCATGACCTTCCAGCAATAGCCTCATGATCTGTCTGCACAGCCTCTGCTCTTTCTACATGTATGAAAACCCTAAGTACTTTATTAATTCCTTTTGTCTCATAATACTTAGTGTGCCTCTGTTCACTTCACAAAGTATAGAATGATGATCTTCACTAAAAAGATGTATTGCTTAGATCTTAGTGTCCTACATTGGAGACCTATAACTATGATGGGAATGAAGTAGCTTTGAAGCATCTGCATACTTGTTATCTCTATGTGCCATCTTAAGGCAGGGCTAGCCCATTATCCAAATAAACAATGCAAAAAAGCAACTACAAAAAAAAAAAAAAAGCAAAAAGCCTTCCTTTCATGTGGAAGTTAATAACCTAAATTTTATTCTTTAAAGCAATTCTTAGTAAGCTTTTGCTCTTACATAGGAATGTTTGAAGTGGTTTTGTTCAAAACCATCATATATATCTGTTGTGAATAACAAATCTAGGGCTGTAATCTGTACCAAACTATGCTTTCCGTTCCCCCCACCTAAACCATGCTGTTTTGTTGTTCTTTATTAATTTAACTTCTATCAGGTCTTCACTACTGCCTTCAAGCAGAGAATGATTATCATCTTTTGGCTGAGACAAAACTTAAAAAGTAGTCTTTAAAACAAAGCATCCATGTTGACTTTTTGGAAAAAATAAATGAAGAAGATCTGACTCAGATAATATTTTGTCCTTTTCCTTCTAGTGTAAACTGATTGTGAGTAAAGACCGAACTTTGTTCATCAACATACATGCCTTTTACCTCCTCAACCACAACATACAGTACGGTGCCTTGAACATAGGTAGATATTCTCTAAATGCCTTTAATTAAAATAATAAAGTTTAACTTCAAGCAAGCTGAGATACAGGGAGGTTTGTTTGATAGAGAACTATACTGAGTAAAATTTAAAAATCTATGGTCAGATTATGCTTACTGTATAAATGTGGTAGGACCAGTCCATGGAAGAGTAAGAATAAGAACAGAATGCCAAAGATAGTCCATATTTAATAGGAGGTTATTAACCTTCTTGTGCAATTATGTATGTACACATCTGCATAGAAAAAATCATTTTATTTTACTTTTTTGAACTTGACAAAATGATTCTATATCTTTCCTACATTTTGGTGCTTGCAATAATCTTATTTAGGAGAAATAGCCACTACTTATATAAACAAATTCAAACTTCTCATATAACATGTCCTCTAAGAAGCTTTTATTTTCCATCTCAAATTATTCACTCTCCTCTGTGACTCCATTTTATATTACACTAAATCTTATCATAGTAATTTTGGCATTTTATTGTACTTATTTCTCTGTCAAACTGTCCCACTCCTACAATGAGCCTACCTTGCAGACCGAAAGTAAGCAATAGAGAAATACATACTTCCTGGGGTGTCTGGGTGGCTCAGTTGGTTAAGCATCCAGCTTGGCTCAGGATATAAGCCTGGGGTCCTGGGACTGAGTCTGAGTAAAAAAAAAAAAAAAAAAAAAAAAAAAGAATAAATACAATATTATATATATATACACACACACACACACTTCCTCATGAACTAGTATAATTCCAAGAACATTGCTTGTTGAATGAATGAATGAACAAATTTTTATTGAATAAATGTTTGGAGAAACTTTTTTCCCCGTATAGGCTTCTACATCAAACATTATTCTTATCTAAAGTTTTGGGTAGTGGGATCCCTGGGTGGCACAGCGGTTCGGCGCCTGCCTTTGGCCCAGGGCGTGATCCTGGAGACCCGGGATCGAATCCCACGTCGGGCTCCTGGTGCATGGAGCCTGCTTCTACCTCTGCCTATGTCTCTGCCTCTCTCTCTCTCTCTCTTTCTCTCTCTCTCTGTGACTATCATAAATAAATTTAAAAAAATTAAAGTTTTGGGTAGAATGTTCATTGTTCCTAAATCAGCCAAGGAAAATGTAAAAAGAGAGGACACAGAGAAAGGTAATAATGAATAGTTAGCTCATTACTTCCAAAGTGGATTAGACGTTAATTTACCTCTGCATACTTGTATCTGTTGTATACAATTGTCTGTTTTCTTATACAGTAGTGGAAAATATATTTTTGTTGGGGAAGAACCTAGCAGGGAAAAGGATGAGTATATGGTAGATGATGACATGGTGTTTTTGTGACGGGATACAATTATACATTGAGATGAAGCTCTTTTCTCTGCCATGAGGGTGAACTATGCATCATTCTGACTCTTTAAGGAAGAGAAATGCTCAGAGCATCAGATGATAGCATCTCTGGGAGGGATGCTGGCACTTCAGAGTGGCGACTGGCCATGGCAAGGCTTCCATGAGCAATGGTGTGTAGAGCAGGTGTGGGCTAATGAAAGGTAAAGGAGTGGCTGGAGAGCAGGGTAATAAAGCATGGGGACTATAGTTCATTCACGCTGGGGTGTGTGCAAAAGCCTCCTCCCAGCACCCTGAAGCAAGTACAAGATGCTGTGGAAAGAAGAGCTGTGTTCACACCATTACATAGGTCAGTGCTATCATGCTCCAAGGCATTTAAGTAAAAGGATTTGAGTAAAAGGTTTTGAGGACACAACTAAAATTGAAAACTATAAATCTGCCCCCCTCCCAGCAGAATTATGTGATTTTCTCCAAGAAAACTCAGCAGCTCAGAAGATGGAAAATGTGATTAGAAAGATCCAGGTTGAGAATGCATTCAGAGGGAAGTAGAAGAAAGGCAGGATCACAGGAAGACGGAAGATATGAGTGATAGGAAGTGGCCCAACATGATGATGAGGCTCATTAGGAATGTTAAGCCAGGAAGCATGATATGAAAAACTATACGTAAGTATATAGAAAGAGAGATTTAAGACCGAAGTGAATGAACGGATATATTTAGTGAGGATAAGCATCTGTTATTAGAGATGGGGATTTGGAATATAATTCAGTTTATGGGATTATAAATCCTTCCTTTGGCCTCAGGAGGAGTTTACTGAAGAAAAATGATGTGATATCATTGTCATAAAAATATTAAGAAATTTAGAATGCAATAAAGTTACTCAGGATAATGAAAATCGTGGAAATTGAGAAAAACAAAATGAGTGGCTCATCATATTCTCCTTGGAATGAAAGGCTACAGCCTGGTATTTAGAAGATATATTGATTAAGAAAAGTAACAGCTATTCTTAATATCTTCAAGTCTCATTCCTTAAAATCAGGAAGCTCCCTTTTCGATACAGCATAGTGCAAATGACTATGTGTTAGGGTGATAAAGGTGCCCAGGATTATTCCAGGCAGGACTTGCTGGAAGATAAGAGATAGGAGAGTGAAGAGATTGCAGTGAGGTGTTTCAGAGGCCAGTCCTGAGGTGGTACACAGAGGTTCACTTCTTTTTCCTTGAGTGGAACTCAGAAGGTACCATGTAATTGCATGAGAGCTGGGAATTATAGTTTGTGTGCACAGAAAGAAGAGGATAAATATGACTAGTGGTAAACACCAGCATTCTCTGCCAGGGCAGGTGATGCCTAAAATTTTGCTATGTAGTATGATTTTACTGTGAAAGACAATGACAACACAAAGGTTGTAGTCTGGAAGGCTCATGTAGATCTGGAAAAATTCTTGTCTTGTCCCCAGATAAGACTTTTGTGAGAAAATAAGTAGCCTTCCAAGCCTGTTGTCAGGATAAAATATTATTTGAATAGTGGGCCCTAAATATAATCTGCGACAACAATGGGAATATATTATCATTTTTTAGGTCATGGTATCAAAGTGAGGATTATTGTCAAGTGATTGAGGAGAATCAGGAGAGGGAAGACTGGTTGAGGACCTGAGCTCTAATGGATGAAGAAAACATTCTCTCCCTTGGTACCATGGAATGATATAGGAATGAGAGAGGACAATCTGACAGGGAAAGAAATGAGAGAACACACAGGCCAAAGATTTCAAGTATAAATTCAGAGAAATAAATTACTTAATTGTCTGTGAATATTACTGTCAACAGGTGCCCCATGTATCAATAGTTATGAAGGCTCAGAAGTAAATCACTTCTAACAAGCATCAGCAACATTTCTGGTGGTTATATTTCTGTGACAAGAGAATAAAACAATATCTTATTTATTATATTGAGGAAATATTTAGCAATGGCATATCATGATAAATTTTGAGTTATTTTTTATTCTCTACAGTTTTACTCATTTTTCAAATAATACATGTTTAGGATCTCTTGTGATATATTTTGTTTGACCCTACTAGAGAAAAAAATGTGGGACACCGCCCTCAGACTACTTAAAATACAGTAAAAATAATCATGGGTATGCAGGTAAGTGCCACAAATGAAAGAGGTATGCATAAGTATGTACACAAATATGACTGGAATAAGAGAAATATGACTTAAGTGGATAACACAGACACATATAATCATGCCCGTCTCTCACACATGCATTAGGAAGCTTGTCTGGCTATCTGAGAAATATGTGTGTATATCATGGGATAGTAAATAAAGACAGGGAAGAACAGTGCAGAATGACATGCTTCCTCATTAGTGGTCCTTTCCAGGGAAATAGATTAGTTTTGTGTAGATGAGGAAGAGGGAACACCTGTGGAATTGGCAGGAGACAAAACTGTAGAAGTTGGCACCTACCAGAACATGAAATACCTTCAGCTCCATATTAAGGCATTTGAACTTATAGGGGTCCACTGAAGAACTGTAAGCAGAGAAATTATTTTACCAATGAATGTCTGCAAAGATCGCCCTGGATATGGTGCGAAGAGAAGTGTGAGAATGGGTATTAAATTTATTAGGAAGTTACTCCAGTGTTCAGGTAAAACTGGTAAATCCTAAATGAGGGTAATGACAGGTGAAATTGAGAGAATTGATATAAAAGATAATAAGAATGTAGACTCTGTAACTCTGGGGCTTATTAAAAATATAGGATGAGGGATGCCTGGGTGGCACAATGGTTGAGTGTCTGCCTTCGGCTCAGGGCGCGATCCTCGGGGCCTGGGATTGAGTCCTGCATTGGGCTCCCCCAAGGAACCTGCTTATCCCTCTGCCTATGTCCTTGCCTCTCTCTTTGTGTCTTTCATGAATAACTGAATAAAATCTTTAAAGAAATATATAGGATGAGTGAGATCAGAGAGACTTGGAGTGATCTCGGCTGGGTGATTTCATTCACTGAGACTAAGAGAACAAGAGGACAAGAACATATTATAAATATCTTGCTTTGAGATGCCTACGTACACATGCTTAGACTTTTGATATGACATTCAACAGAGATGATTTATCATACTCTGAGATTTGTCAGCATTTACATGGCACTAAAAGCCATATTGTATATGAGGTCATCTAGGAAGACACATATAACAAGAACAAATGCCAAGGGCAAAGACTTGGGAATAGAAAATATAAAAGATGACTGGAGGAAGAAAGTAAGGAGAAAGAATGAAATAGATTCAGGAGGAAAATCAGATATTATAAACTCAGAGAAATAAGCAGAAAAGTTTTGAAAAAGAGAATGGTCAACAGCTGCAAATAATGTAGAAAGCTTGAAGAGACAGGAAAGTATTGATTTAACTTTATGAGCAGGATGACAAAACCATTATCTTAATAATACAAATATCAAAATATCAGAGGCATTACAGAAGTCAGGCTGTTTTATTTTTTTTTATTTTTATTTTTTTCAAAAGAAATGCTTCTCTTTGCAATGCTTTTCTTTAGCAATATCTAAACCAGAAATTTATAAAACTGGACCTCTATTTTTTTTGTAAAAGTAATTTGAACATGCTTCCATGCATATGTATTTAATATAGAAAGAGTAAAGATACTGCTCAGGATCTTTGTTTAAAAACCAAAAACATATAATGTTTGTCCTTCTCTGATTGACTTATTTCACTCAGCATAATACCCTCTAGTTCCATCCACGTCGAAGCAAATGGCGGGTATTTGTTGTTTCTAATGGCTGATTAATATTCCATTGTATGGTCTCATTCATTTGAGGAATATAAAAAATAGTGAAGGAATAAAGGGGAAAGGAGAAAAAAATGAGTGGGAAATGTCAGAGAGTGAGACAGAACATGAGAGACTCCTAACTCTGGGAAACGAACTAGGGGTGGTGGAAGGGGAGGTGGGCGGGGGGTGGGGGTGACTGGGTGACGGGCACTGAGGGGGGCACTTGATGGGATGAGCACTGGGTGTTATTCTATATGTTGGCAAACTGAACACCAATAAAAAATAAATTTATAAAAAAAAAGAAAATTGCAAGTCAGTTTAACAAGCTACCATATGGTTTAAGTGTGAATTTCAGAAGTCATCCTTTTATTTTATTTTTTTATTTTTTATTTTTTAATTTTTATTTATTTATGATAGTCACACAGAGAGAGAGAGAGAGAGAGAGAGAGAGAGAGAGGCAGAGACACAGGCAGAAGGAGAAGCAGGCTCCATGCACCGGGAGCCCGATGTGGGTTTCGATCCCGGGTCTCCAGGATCAGGCCCTGGGCCAAAGGCAGGCGCCAAACCGCTGCACCACCCAGGGATCCCCAGAAGTCATCCTTTTAAAACGTTCCCTTTGTATTAATAAAGTGAGAAAGTGAAAAAAGAAAAACAGAAAAAAGTAACAACAATAAAATAAAAACAAAAAAAAGTGTGACTGGAGAAGAGTATTATCAAGGAGATATTCAATTAAAATTACATATCATACCCAATAGTGAAATACAGTATAGAGTATGGAAGTTACATGATTCCTATAGTGGATTTTTAAAAAATATTTTATTTATTTATTTGAGAGAGAGATAGATATAGCGAGAGTGAGCCCAAGTGGGGAGGAGAGGGAACACAGGCTTTCCATTAAGCAGGGAGCCTGATATGGGGCTTGATCCAGGGCCCTGTGATCATGACCTGAGCTGAAGGCAGCTGCTTAAGGAACCCAGGTGCCTCCCCCTCCATTGTGGATTTAATACTTAGAGAAGTTTCATGAAGAGTTGAAAGTAAGTGATTTTATTGTGGATATAGACTTTAATCAACTGAGACTTTTCCAGAGGATATGACTAATTCTTTTCATAAAATAGACTACAAAACTGACTACTAAGCAAGCCACTGTGGTTATAAGGACACTCTAACCATAAATATATCATTTGACAGGTTTTATCTTGCTAAAACTATATAATCAAGCTAATTTCTTATATGGTTAAAAGTTTTCTTTTTCTGAGCATGGCAAATATGACTATAACAGTGTTCTAAACATTGAATATTAACACAAAGGTCTCCTAAGTAGTTATGGAGGTCATTGATTTATTTTAAGTGTTAGCTTTCTTAATAGCAATTATATATTCTCTGAGGATTAGGATAAAGACATTTTATTATTTTCCTTTGTAAAATAAGATACCAAGACTCATCAATTATAATGGGAAAACTAGAATGCATCCTCTTGTGAAAAGCTTTCTCAAGCAATCTCAAGGAATAAACAAGAATGAAGTAGAGGGTGAAGAGGAAATGACTTGGCAGAGAGTAACCATAATCATGCCATCTTCACATTTATGATAGACATGCAAATGAAGACATATCATAATTACTCATGGACCCTAGAGTTTAGGAAAACAGGTTTTGAAAAATTCAGATACAAGTTATTTATTTCATATCCCTGAAACAGACACTATTTCAGAACTCTGGAAAGCACTTAAAAAAGTATATCTCTTTGTGCAATTATATACTTATTGTAGAAAAAAATGGAGGTGTATTCTAAAAGTTAGTACAACTGCACTTCTCACAGAAGTGAGAAAGTATTTAACCTAAGTTGGAAATGAGGAACATAAGGCATATGAGGTATTTACCATAGAATTTTAAGAATAATATTGATAAGTTCCAAGCTTCAATAAAGTTGATTTTATTATATGAGCATGAATAGTTGCTAGGAATTGCAAAGATTACTTTATTAAATATATCTAGAACTAAATGATGATGTAAGAATAGTTGAATCATTGCTTGAGGCCGACAGCTTAATGTTTATGGATGATATTGCAGTTGCAAAATCCACCAGCTCCTATTCACTTCAGTTTTCTCTAGAAAATAAGATTTTTTGAATTTAAAAAGATATAGGAAGTATTTGTAAGAATGAATTGAAATGTAAGATGAAATAGTGATTGTATGATCCCTAGCTTCTCTTTATAAATTCAAGTCTCTTGGCTAAGAATAATTATATCTCATTATGCTGAAAGTAGCTGCAAATTAATTTCTTGGCCATGGCAAATAATCACTGACTAATGGTGAAAACAGTAGAAATTACCAGACCACTGAGAGCAGACAAATGTGATTATTTTAATTATTTAAATGTTGGTTTAGAAATAGATAATTAATCAATATTTTAATAAAGGTGACATAACCCTATCAGTTTAGATTCATATTTATAAAATATACAATATTTGATTCTTAATATTACTCTATTAAACAACTGTGTCAGTAAATGATCAGAGAAATAGAAAGCAAGAATAACAGCTGAAATTAAGAATATCTCAACATAAAGGAAAAATACAGAAGATAATTTAAATACTAAGCTTTAATTCTGTAGCATTTAATATATTCATCCAACCCTCAAATCAACCCTGTAAGTTAGATATTGTTGTATGTATTGTGATTGTTAATTTTCTGTAAACTTAATTGGGCCAGAGTACTCAGTATTCAGTCAAATATCCTAAGTGTGTCTGTTAGAGTATTTTTTGATAATTTTTTAAAGATTTTAATTATTTACTTATTAGAGGCACAGAGAGAGAGAGAGAGGCAGAGACATAGGCAGAGGGAGAACCAGGCTCCATGCAGGAAGCCCAATGTGGGACTCAATCCTGGAACTCTCGGATCATACCCTGAGCCAAAGGCAGACGCTCAGCCACGGAGCCACCCAGGCATCCCATTTTTGGATAATTTTAACTTTTAAATCAATAGACTTAGTAAAGTAGATTGCTTTTGCTGATGTGAGTGGGTGTCATCCACCAATCAAAGGCCTGAATAGAACCAAAGGCTGAACCTCTTCCAATAAGAGAGAATTCTTTCTTCCTGAATAACTTCAAGCTTGGACATTGTTTTGCTTTGTTTTGTTTTCCTACCTTCAGACTCAGTTGAAACATTGGCTCATTCTGGGTTTTGAGCTTTCCAGCTTTCAGACTGTGCATACACCATCAGCTCTCCTGGGTCTCCAGCTTGTTGACTACAGGCCTTGGAATTTTGAGCCAATTCCTTGTAATAATCTCTCTTTTTCTGTCTCTGTCTCTCCATTTCTCTCTGTCTCTCTGTCTCTATCTATATCTATGCTCTTTGTTACTCTGGACCCAACTGATATATATTAGGAGATCTATTGGTTTTGTTCTTGGTAGAAAGAACTCTGACTAATACACATATTTATTGTTGAGGTAACAGAATCCTAGAGGAAATTATTAAAGTAAATGTAACTCACACAGCCAGGATCTGTACACTAAGACTCAAATCCACATCTCAATGATTCTAAAACGTCAACTACTTGACTCACCTTAACTCCAGCACAGACTAGAAGATGAGGTAAAACTCTCAGAAGATATAGTTGAATGGGTTAAATAAAAATGCATATGCTCTAAGACACATATTGAAATGATCCAACTGAAGATAGAGACTAGAGCAACACATCTAAAAAATGACACGTGAGGCTCATTCTTTTTTTTCATTCATTTCTTTCATTCATTTCTCTCCCCCCCCCCCATTTATTTCTTAAATAAACATCCATTAAGCACTTTTTTCTGTGCCAGGCA
This sequence comes from Vulpes lagopus, assembly GCF_018345385.1. Lineage (NCBI taxonomy): Eukaryota > Metazoa > Chordata > Mammalia > Carnivora > Canidae > Vulpes > Vulpes lagopus. The sequence goes on along the minus strand of NC_054829.1, from coordinate 112,490,356 downwards.
CTTTTTTAAGAATTGGGGTTACAAACATTAAAGGAAAACCTCTGGGACGCCTGGGTGACTCAGCAGTTGGGCATCCACCTTCAGCTCAGGGTGTGATCCTGAGTCCCAGGATCGAGTCCCACATGGGGCTCCCTTCATGGAGCCTGCTTTGCCCTCTGCCTATGTCTCTGCCTTTCACTCTCTGTGTCTCTCATGAATAAATAAATAAAATATTTGAAAAAATAAAGGAAAATTTCTGATCTCGTATAGTGTACTTTCTAGTAGAGGAAAAAAGCAAATAATAGCAAAAAAGCTATCCTATATGTATATACAAAAGTTGTTTATATACAATTAACAATATAATTAAGGAAAAACATAGTACGTTAGATGAGGGTAAGTGTTTAGGAGAAAAATGAAACAGGGAAGGAGGATGAGCACTATTAATAGGAAGGTTACAGTTTCTGATTGATTAATTAGGAAAACCTTCATGAGAGTAATGACTTGAAAGAGGTGAGGAAAATAGCAGTGTAAATATCAGAAGAGGCTTTAGGAAGTCATTATTTTTTTAATTTCTAGTAACTTTTATTGAGGTAAAATTCAATTAACATAAAATGAACCATTTTATAGTGTTCAATTCAGTGGCATTTAGTATATTCATAGTTTGTGAAACTATCCTCTCTATTTAGTTCCAAAACATTTTCATCACGGCAGAAGGAAATTCTGTACAGGTTATGCAGTCACTCCCCATCATTCCCCCAACCTTTGACAACCATTAATCTGCTTCCTGTCTTTGTGGACTAACCTATTTTTGATACTTCATGTAAATGGAATCATAAAAAATGCAGCCTTTTGCATCTGGCTTTCAGTTTAATGTTTTCAAGGTTCATCCACATTGTAGGGGAGAACAACCAGTGAAAATACCTACAGCAAAAGGAGGCATCGGATGTTGAGAAAGTAACAGAAGATGAGCTCTAACAAGTAATGAGGCTGATTATGCAGGAGATTAGCTATTATGTGTGAACAGTGTACAGGGCAATTTAATACCAATGACAGTATTATGTGAGAGAGAGTTGAAAGATAAGGCGGGGCTTCCATGTAATAAGATGAGGCAGAGGTTTCTCACATCATTGAAAAATTAAAAAGCCAGGAGAAAAACATGAGGAGCACTGTTGTCTGCAAAACTAGGAAAGGCTATTGCACATTTTACAACGTGACAAAGCCCAGAGCATGTCCTGAAGCACCAGTATAAAGCCCATAATCCAGGAATAATCAGAAAACCATGTAAATGGAATACCAAGAATAATTGTATTAAGCTAAAGGAGGAATTTCAAATATAATTATCAAATCAACTCGGTCATGTCTGTGGCTTGCTTTTATGAGCCAAACTATGGTTTATAGGTTGTTTGGGGGCAAGTAAAGATTGAGAGACAATTTACAATATCCCTTTTCCCTTAACATCTTTCCTCTTACAGGTATGTTGGGATGGGGGTTCAGGCTTTACCACGGTGGAATGCTCTGAGAAGTTCTAGGTTGTTTTTGAAATTAAGATGGTCTCCCATGTCGAATTCCACTAGAGGAGTTTCTCCGACCTTGGATAGCCTCAAAGGGATAGTATCTGGTTTGTGGTTTGGTCAGAAAAACTACATATTTATGAGAGGAGGGATGTCAAATAGCAACCCATAGACAATCTCCCACAGTGCTAGTCTATGGCTAGCAAAGACTCTAAACTGCTATGTCCTATTTCAGAAAGTAGCATTAATTAGCTATAGCTTCTCTAAGATACAGCACATCATCCATATATAAATGGAATTGGAGGATAATGTGCATTATGGGGTCATTGCTTTACTTCCACCTAAGCATTCAGTCATTTTTCAGCTTGACCTTGGAACACCACATAATAAATGAAGGATAACTTTGTTAACTAATTTTTATCATTAAACAAGTAAGGAGTTGACCTGTGAAAGAAGGAAAAAAAAATAGAAAATCTTTCTGTGAACGTATTTTGAAGTAATGAATTTTATCCTCATAATCAGGACTTTGCAATGACTAAATGTATGTCTTAGGGGACTTAAGAATTCTTTCAATAAATTCCTTAAGCATAGCCAAAAGTCTTTTGTAGAGAATATAAATAAAGGGTTAAAATAATATGACTTCGGTTAGCTTCATTTCTGTACAACAGCCTCAAATTGAAAGACTCAAGCTTCCACCCTACCCGCCAGCCAGCGTGAGCATGTGGGTACACACACTGATTATCAACCCTCTCTAAAAGTAAATGTTTATCACTGGCAGATTATTTCCCCCATGTGGTGATTCAGGCACAGGGTGCATCCAGGATGTGACTCTGCAATTCCCAGAGCCCTACTAATCATCATCCCTACCTGGAATTGAAAGAGTAAGGGGGACATTTCTCTTTTAAAAGATTTGGCTCCCACATAGCAGATACCACTTCTGCTTACATTTCACAGTTAGAACTCAGTTATATGGCAATGTTTAGCTGCAAGGGAGGTTGTAAAATGAGGTTAGTTACCGCTAAAAAGAAGGGGAAATATATTTTTTGGTAAATAACAGCATTTGCCACACAAGCTATTGGTTGTTCATTGCCTGAGTGACTACAGAGATTCGGTTTTATAAGTCTGTGTACCATAGTTAACCAAATGGTTATGAACCCATGGGCAATATTTTGGCTATTAAAGATATTATAGATTTACTATGAATAAGAATTCATCCTGTGAAATTAGTCTAGTTATTTTTATAATAGGATTTTTATTAGAAACTTGAATAACATGATGTGAACATTGTATGTCTATTTTGTCAGATATTTGACAAAGTTTCTTAAGTTAGTTTGCCTGGGAAGTAGAAATATGAAGTGAATTTTGGCTGAGTTACATAAATTAACACCTGTTATAATAACCATATTCAAAGTGTGCCAATAAATATACTCAGTATTAGTCTCTTGGGATGTCTTCAGTGATGTAGCTCAGGGCTCAGATTTGACTCTGTAGACATTAAATATTTTAAAGACCAAAATATTTATTTTATCATCCTTTGCCACAAAGTAAAGCAAAAGAGTATGGTTATGGAAGCATAATTTTTGAAAGATCTGCTCAATCTGTTACCTGGTCCATAATAAAACAATGAAACTGGATATGGACAACTAGACACTACTATTCTAGTCCATTTGCAGAACAACTATAGATAACTATCAGTGAGGAAGCTGGTCTGATTATGGATCATGTGAAAAAAAAAAAAGTTCAACAAGCCATCACTATTTCATGACCAGAAAAAAAGGAAAGAAGTAGTTCTTTCTGAATTCCATACTCTTGTCAGGGCATATCTGGGGTGACCTTTTATTCTAGGCCCCACATTTTAAGACACAGTGGAAGATGGACTATGTCCCAAAGATATGCAACAAGGAAACCAAATCTTATAAAGAATAACTGAATAAATAGAGATTTTATTATTTGGAAATATTAAAAGGCAAAGAAATATCAGAAAACTTTTCAAGTGACAGAGGGATTGGGCATAGGATAGCTGACGAGGAACTAGTGAGCAAATTATTTTAGAATAATTGAATGACAAAGAACAATCACTAATAATGGATTATTCTGACACTGTGCCTTAGAATTTAGGTGAGGTGTCATATTTGAAAGGGGATGAAAAAAGTACTCAGCAGTCACTAATTCCTCTCAATTCTGAAACCTCACTAGGCAAATGTTGCCAGATCCCCCTATCTGCAGGTCCTATGTGTTCCTTAGGATTTGGTTCTGCTCTCCGGTAGAGTTCCCCAGCGTGTTTTTCTCCATGGTTCTGCTGTTTTCAGTTCAGCTTGCTCCTGATGAGTTTGGTTGGTTTAGGAGAGCCTGCCTGGCATGACATGACTTAGCTTCCCACGGTCTCCCATTCCTCTCATTCCCAGGCTCATTCGAGTGACAGTGGCAATGCTTTTTGAGGCCTGGACTATAAACTGTCCATAAATATATAAACTGTATACTGTCACTTTCACTGTTTTCTGTGGGCCGAAAGCTCTCACAAGGTCAGCCCAGGTTCAAGTGAAGTGACAATATAAATGACATAATAACAAGGAAAGGTGGAGAATGGTGTAATTTTTATAATATATGTGCATCAAGAAGCAAAAGATAATTATTATATATGACAAACATGTACTCTGATTAATGTAAACAATTATTCTGGGCTCTAATGCTCAAATGTTGCCTTCAGTAATTCTTACTTAAATTGGGAATATAACAGTAAGTTAAAAAAAAAAAGGTTTAATCTCTAAAATTAGCATTTCTCATGGGAAACATTTTCTCAGAAATCTGTGGTTTCTAGCGGCATAAACTCCCCTTTATTAGAGAAAAAAGAGTTTAGAAATATGTAATAAAGGACTGACAGAAGGTTTTATTAGAAAAATATATTACTGGTAATGATTTGTACAAAATCTACAATATATTTAATATGGGTTAAACTTCTAAGACTTTCTGTCTTTGATCTATTTAAAATCCAATTTAAAGATAAATCTTATATACTTAAAAAGAAAATCAGTTGTACCAGGCAGTGAATTGTAAATGTCAAATTAGTTGTGTATAAAATGAGTTCTGTAAAAATTCAAAGGAGGGTAATTTAACTAGTCTGTCTGAGTGATCAAGAGACTTCTCTTGTCTGGTGAACAGCATAAGCTAAGGCTCAGAGAATAATACACACATCATGGTTAAAAGCCACTGAGAAATGTAGTGGAGTGTGTGGAAACCATGGAAAAGCAATGAAGATTAGCTGAAATTTAATCACATTTGAGAGACTTATGTAAAAGTTAGAGTCGTTAGGCATTTAAATTACCAAAATGTGAAACATTAAAAAAATATGCAGGAGAGTTAAGTAATAAAAACATATTTTGAGAACACTAGGTGGGGCTAACTTTGTATTTAAATTAGAAACTAGGGGTTCTGGGGATCTCTGGGTGGCTCAGTGGTTTGGCATCTGCCTTCAGCCCAGGGCGTGATCCTGTAGACCCAGGATGGAGCCCCACATCGGGCTCCCTGCATGGAGCCTGCTTCTCCCTCTGCCTGTGTCTCTCATGAATCAATAAATAAAGTCTTTAAAAAAAAAGAAACTAGGGGTTCCTGGGTGTCTCAGGAAAAACAATATCAGGAAAAACAAACATAACTAGGGTGGAGGTACTAACGGGAAGACAGGAGCCTTATTGTCTTCACAGAGAGCTCGAAACATTCATTGTCAATTTTTCCAATTTGAAACCACAGAGTTAAAGCCACTTTCCCTGATAAATCTGTTGGTCAGCTAAAGAGCAAACTGCCTTTCTCGACAGTTCCCTGCCAAAAATTCACCCAGAAAAAAAAAAAAATGTGAGACTCCTTTCCCACAGACTCAATTTTGCCCTTATGGCTATTACATTTCCCTAGTATGTTTACAAACTCTATATGATCGATGTCTTTGGTACGTGAGAATATTCAGGTGTGCTCTAACTGAACATCTCTGAGTTATTTTTTGATGCTGCTGACAAAAATATGGCCAATGATGTTTTCCACAAGAAATACTACCTCGTACTGCTTTGATTTCCAAATCCCAGTGAATTTTTTATATGAGTGTAATTCACAGCTCCATAGAGAAATTCAGATCCTGAGTAGCTGGGCAGTGGGAGAGGTTTTTCAAAACAGAATTCACTATATGAGGGATGCCTGCGTGGCTCAGCTGTTGAGCGTCTGCCTTTGGCTCAGGGCATGATCCCAGCGTCCCAGGATCGAGTCCCACATCGGGCTCCCTGGATGGAGCCTGCTTCTCCCTCGGCCTGTGTCTCTGCCTCTCTCTCCCTGTGTCTTTCATGAATAAATAAATAAAAAGTCTTAGAAGAAAAAAAAAGAATTCACTATATGAGGACAGGTGCCGATTATAATCAAAATATTATTAAAATTTATCCCCAATAATGAGCATCCCAGGATTGCAAAATACTTATGTATCATTTTTCTTACATTTCAATATTTATCTATCATTTTTCCTACATTAAAAATATTTCTTGGGGATCCCTGGGTGGCTCAGCAGTTTGGTGCCTGCCTTTGGCCCAGGGTGCCATCCTGGAGTCTCAGGATGGAGTCCCACATCGGGCTCCCAGCATGGAGCCTGCTTCTCCCTCCTCCTGTGTCTCTGCCTCTCTCTCTCTGTCTATCATAAGTAAGTAAATAAATAAATAAATAGATAAATAAATAAATCTTAAAAAATATTTCTTAAATTTATCAATGTTCCTCAAGTGATACAGAACAACATATTAAACGGTTTCACCCTCACATTTTCCCCTCCTTTCTTATAACTAGAATAATAAAATGTTGATTTTGAGGGTGTTTATTTAAAAAGTTATACTTTTATAGCACATTTATTTATTCATAATTTTATTAAATATTTAGAGAAAGTAAATTGTGAACACAAAGATGACCAAGCTTCTACTGTTGGCTTCCCACATCCCTGGTGGGTAAACCTATACCAGAGGCCCCTTTTCTAGAGTGGAAATTAGGAGAGGGAACACTTACTGTGCTTAGAGAACTGAAGAGAAGCTTCCCAGGAAAGGTGATATTTGAGGTGAGTTTTAAAGAATAAGTAATTTCTCTAGGAAACAATAGGAAGAGAATTCTAGATGGAGGGACTGTAGTACTAAACATTCCCTGTGTAGCAAGCAACATTTTTCTTAAAGATAATACCTATTCACTTTTTATTTTTTTAAGTTTTATTTATTTATTTGAGAACGAGACAGAGAGAGAGAGACAGAGACCAGGGTTGGTGGGAGAGGGGCAGAGAGAGAGAGAGAGAGAGGAGCAGACTCCCCACTAGGTAGGGAGCCTAACCCCAGGACCCTGGGATCATAATCTGAGTCGAAGGGAGATGCTTAACCTACTGAGCCACCCAGGGACCTCAAATGTGTACTTTATATGAGAAATGAGAATGAATCTGGTTTTCACTATTACAGCTATCCTATGTTACCTAGAATTGCTAGCTAAATCTAGTACTCGGACATATTGAGTGGACTGGTAGGAGACTATGTGCTTTGGGAGAAGGAACATAGGTTATAGGTATATGTAAGGAGAAAAGGGAAGAAACAGATTACTATAGTAAGTTCATAGAAGCAAATAGGATGCAGATCTTCTCCAGAGATTGAGCCCTCAGAACACAGGGCCCATAAGAGAATATAGAAACTTTCTTGTATGACCTACTGTATATTTTTCTTGGCTTAATGTAAGTATAGATAAATTAAGTTTAAATGAATTGATTGCTCAATTGTGAAATATCCATTTATAATCATATATCTTTTTATTTTAGCTCTTATATAAAGTACCATGCATTTGAAGGCTTCTTATTGAATTTCCTTTTCTTTTTGAAAATTAAGAAAATGTAGAAAACAGAGTCTTGGGGCATGTGCTAAACCCCTACACTAGTCTCTCTTTTTAGTTTTAAATTTAGGAATTCCTGACTCAGCAAATGACAGCTTTGAAGAACATCTACTATGAACCTAAACTTAATTGTAAACCAGCAATTTAAAAGTTTCCATTTATTTTTAGAAAATTCATAAAAATGCTTTGCTTTATAAAATTAAAGCATGAACTGTATGATTTGTGATTAGAAAGCATATGTCTAATTGCTGGAGTATTCTAGATTACAATATATTCAATCTTTAAATGCTAAGAATATCTGCTAAAGTGCTACAAATACAATATTCCACCACCACCTTTCCGATATGTTAAGAAAAAATAAAACACATATAGTTAAGTCGTATTACTCTTTTATAAAATTTACCAAGATTTCCCTATTGTCTTTACTGAGTATATTAATCATATATTAAGATCGTTGTGTGTACTTTATTTATTTTTTATTGGTGTTCAATTTCTTTTAAAGATTTACTTATTTATTCATGATAAACAGAGAGAGAGAGAGAGAGAGGGGGGGGGAGGGGAGAGAGGCAGAGACACAGGAGGAGGGAGAAGAAGGCTCCAAGCAGGGAGCCCGTCGCGGGACTTGATCCCAGGACTCTATCCCGGGACTCCAGGATCCGTGCCCTGGGCCAAAGGCAGGCGCTAAACCGCTGAGCGACCTGGGATTCCCCCCATTGTGTGTACTTTAAAACTAAGATGAATTAAAATGAATTTTTGGATCCCCCCCAAAAAAAAAAAAAATCCTTGGATCCAGCCTGCAATGGGCTCTCTGCTCTGCGGGGAGTCTGCTTCTTCCTCTGCCTCTCACCCAGAGCCTGCTCTCTCTCTCTCTTAGGTAAGTTTTAAGAAAACTTGAAAAAAAAAATCCTGAAATTTTATTTAACAGAAAAGTCTTTATTCCAAAATTTTATTATTCCCAATCTAACAACTAACTTTCAGTTCTTCATAAATTTGCACTGATAATTAATTATAAGTGCCTCAAATGTCTAAGGTAATTTATGCCAAAGTAATAGGTACAATCAAATCATGCCACCTAAATAAAATGTATTCTGTGTACTAATAATATTCCTCTTTATTTTTAGTGGCCCTCTTAAAATGAAAATGTTTCGTAATTATACCCCAATGTTTTTCCACCTTAATATTTCCATGTCATTGAGGCATCGCTAAAATGACAGGGGAGTCATTGCAAATCTCATTAGCTTTTATATCACTGAAATTCAATTTCACAAGAGAACTCCTGTGTTTTAGGATGCATCCTTCATTTTATTTCCTTAGCTGATTTTAAATATATAATCACTTATTTGGAGGAATAAATGTTTGCAGCTTGAGGTTAGCATCTCTTTACCTTTGGATGTGTTTTCATAGTCTGCAGAGATTAGAGTAGGGTGATGGTTAATTTCAGTTTTTAGAGGATTAATTAGAATAGCTAATAAATAATTTTACTTCTATGTCAGGGAAAAGCAAAGTGGTGCGGTTGCATGAATTTTAAGATTTATTTTCTTTGGTGAATTGTTATTTCACTGCATACCAGGAACTGTTGCTTGAGTCCAATAAAAAATTAATCATATTAGTCAAGTATTAATTTTATTTTCCTGGTCTCAGGTATGGAGTGGGAACATATTTTGCAAAACAGAGCTCTCACAAACTTGGAAACTTGGAAACATTTGTGGGTCATGTGTTATGTGCCAGGAAATGTAAAATTGCTGGGGTGCCCTACAGAGATGAATTAACCAGGAGAAACTCACCAAATTACCAAATTTTGATGATTTTTTTCCAAAAGCATTTTCTCTACACAGTGAAAGTATCTGGTTATACCTAAAAAGGGCAACAGTTAATTCCAATGGAGGAGAAAACATCATTATTATAGAAGCCAATTTGTGTAGCACAAATCTCTGCTTGTATTTCAATCTACTCACCTTTATTTTGTTAACAGAGACTGTGACAATTGAGTGTTCACTTAGACAGCAAGGATGAAAATAATAAAATTAATAGTAAGCAAAGATATATAGGAATTTTTGCAGTAGAACTGGTCAGTAGTTCATCTAGTTGGATACATTTATTCTGAGTATTTATTTTCCAGGATAACCAGGACCGCATATTTTAGAGAAAAGCATCATGCTGACATAATATAGCCTAACTTCCAATACTCTTCCACAGAGAAAATCTTTTCTTTATTTCTTTAATGATTATATAAAGAGGAGTAATGTACCTTAAGCCATGGTAAAAACTAGTATTCTATCTGAATAATGAGTCAAAATACATCTTTATTTAAAATATGTTCCTTTCAATTGACTCTTGAAGAATAAATTCTAGACTTTTAATTACTTTTCATTCATTACACATAAGAATATATCTGATAGGATATAAAAGTTTGAGAAATGGGGCAATTGTTTAATAGCAGACCTTTATATTTTATTAAAGAAATTAAACCAAAACATCTGACCCTATGCTGTATGCCTTACTTATGTGACAGAACTACTCTGAATATTACTTTGTTCCTTTGGAAGTCACTTATGTATGCTGACCTTTTTCTTAGCTAAAGTAGGTAGGTGCACTTTCAAATTATAAAGTGAAATTTTAAAATGATCAATATACTGTATAAAATAGAGTATTAATCTTTTTTTTAATTTCTTCCATAATAAATTAAAATGTCAAGATGCTAAGAGAAGTTGGGATTCTGGGGAAAAAAAAGCTTTAAATTTTAATATGCTTTTGGATAGTGGAAATAAAATTCATTTTCTAAAGCAATAAGCATTTGTTATAAATACAGTGCATCCTGTTTGTCTGAATCTCAGTTTTTCAGTGTGTCACCTCATGTAACACACATTTAATAGGCCATGTCACTTTTATCAGGCCAGCTCTTAATGGGGAATATGTGATTACATTAGTTTAAGTTCCATGAGCTTAAGACTATTGTCTGAAAGTTGATGCAAATTACTTTCTTAATCAGAAGCATTTCTTAATCAGAATCAGTGTTAGTTAACATGATAATCAAAACAAGTTATGTGCAGCATACATACTTGGGAAGTGCTGTCTTCAATTTTCTGAGGGAATTCTGATGATTAAGATTTTTAATATAGTCACTGAAAGTCAAAGTCATAATTCTATTTTTTTCTTCATTTCTTTGCAACAAATTTGTCAGAACTTGTAGAATATGACTGGAAAATTTGTGTTTGTGTCCATTCATTAAAATAATGAGATGTTAGATTTATGAAAACTTAGAAACTGTGGAATAAAACATTGGAGTCACTAAACTATAAATCTATAAATAGCTACAAGGTAAACAATAAGTAAAGATATACTACTTTTATTGCTTAGGAAAAATATTCTTGCTTAAAGCTAGAATAAAAATACATTCAAATACAAAAGACCAAAAAAAAAAAAAAACAAATACAAAAGACCAGATTCATGAACTGCCTAAGGTCAAATACAATGGTATTGCTCTGAAGACACATACATTGGAAAGAAACTGATCAAAACATTTATTTTATAACATTTCTTTTGATGGAAGTAAGTAAGTAAGATACTATATGGCAATATTTTGTCCAGAAGGATTCTAATCTTGAAACATTTTATTTCTAAGAGGAAAAAAAACAAAACAAAAGCAACTATCAGAATCATATATTGTTCTTTCATAGAAAATAGTCATCAAGTTCTGAATCACACAGCCCTAATCTTAAACTATTATTGCAATCATGGAAATTATGAAAGAAGAAAATGAGGAAAAAGAGAAAATGGTGAAAAAGGAAGATTTTAAAAGAAAGAGAAAGAGGGTGAGGGGAAAAGGGAACAGGGATTGGGAATGACAGAGATGAAAGAAGAGAAAAAGCAAGGAATGAATGAACCTTTTCTCCTGATTTGCCTCAATGGACATTTGGAAGAGGACACAATTGACAGTAGAATGTGTTTTTTTCTGACTATTTTAAATACAACTTTCTTTTATTTATGGTCAAGGATTATCTTTCTTTCCCTCTCACATGGTTAATAACTATAAATTCATATTCCATCAGGGTTATATTTTATTAGAGTTCCCACCATCCTTAATTGTCCAGACGAGATTTTGAGTCTCCGTTGGCCAGCATCAGAGGTTTCACTTATTCTGGACTGACATTGTGTTAAATGCTTAGATTCATGTTCTGCCATGATTTTGGCAGTAGTATATTTAGTGACTTCAAAAAAATATGTCTGAGTCCTGACCTCTGCTACCTGTGAATGCGCCCTTATTTGGAAATAGGGTCTTTCCAGGTGTAATTAAATATCTCAAAATGAGATCATCTTGAATTTGGAGTGGGCCCTAAATCCAATGACCCATATGCTATGAGAGAGATTTCAGATGCAGAGAAATTGCTGTAAGGATGGAGACAGGATGGAGTGTTGTGTCTATTAGCCAAGAATTATCAAGCATCCACCAGAAGCTGGGAGAAAGGTGTGGAATAGATTCCTCCTCAGAACTTTCAGAAGGAACCAGCCCTTCCAACATTTTGATTTGGGACTTCTGGCTTTCAGAACTGTGTGAGAATAAATTTCTGTTGTGGTAAGCGACCAAGTTTGTGGTATTATATTACCACAGCTCTAGGAGACAAATGTAGAAGTATTATTTAAGACTCCACAAAACCTGTGGGGCAAGTTTAAAGTTCAGATGACTCCTTGGTGATTCTTCCTCTATCCACACCCCTGTCAGACTGCTATCACTTTGCAGTTTCACAATGATGACATTTAGTAATTATCTAATTTTGGGTGGTCATTAAAATTGGCCTCTAAGGCCTGTTATTTGGTTTTTAGTACTAGGATAAAGACAGCCACATAAACCAACAGAACAGAAGAGGGAGCCTAGAAATAAACCCTTGCACATACAAACAATGGAGTGAAAGGCAACCTACATAATGGCAGGAAATTCTTGCAAGTCTTGTACTGTGAGGAGCTAATATCTGACTCCATAAATAACTCCTACAACTCAACAACAAGAGCAAATAACCCAATCTAAAAATAGCAAGACTTGAATAGACATTTCTCCAAAGCAGACATACAAATGGCCATCAAGCATATAAAAAGATGTTTAATGCAGTAATCTTTAGAGAAATACAAATAAAAATGTGATATCATCTCACAACCATTAGGAAGACATTATAAAAAAGAAAACCAAAACCAACCAAGTAAACACAAAAACAGAAAATAGCAAGTATTGGTGAGGATGTGGAGAACCTGGAACATTGTGCACTTCTGGTGGGAAGGTAAAATGGGGCGGTTGCTAAGGAGAACAATAGAGAGTTTCCTCAAAAAATTAAAAATAGAATTGCTATATGGTCTTGCAGTCTTACTTCTGAGTGTATATCTGAAATGGTTGAAAACAGTATCTTGGACAGATATTTCCACACCCATGCTCATTGCAACTTTACTCACAGTAGCCAAAAGGTAGATGTAACCCAAAAGGTCCATGAATGAGTGAATAAAGAAAATGTGGTACATACATACAGTGGAAAATGCGACATCCTTATAAAAAAGGAAAGCCTGACACATGCTACAATATAGATGAAATTTGAGGACATTATGCTAAATTAAATAAGTCAGTCACAAAAAGAAAAATACTGTCTGGTTTCAGTATATGTCCAACTCATAGAAGCAGAGAGTAGAAGGTGGTTGCCAGGGGCTGGGACCAGGGGTTGGTGGGAAGAAAAGAGGAGTTGTTCAACAGATACTGAGTTTCAGCTTTGCAAGATGACAATTTCTAGTGACCTATTGCATAACAATATTTGTAGAGTTAACACTCTAAACTGTATACTTAAAAATAACTAAGATTGTGATTTTCAAATTAAAAATAAATAGGTAGATAAGTCTAAGACCTTATCAATCCTCTAATACAAACAGCAAAAAAAAAAAAAAAGAAGAAGAAGAAGAATTCTGGATAGTTGGATGATATATTAATTAATTAATTCAAACTAAGTTATTTGTAATGGCACAGGTCATTAGATATTAAAGAAACAGAGTACACATTGAAGCAATGTGAACAGGTTCATCGAAAAATCTTATATTTCTTCTACTAGTACCTGATACTTTACTAGATATAGAAGCAGAAACCACTTACTCTGCAGCCAGCCCATAAACTCAGCATCTGATGCAATGTTTTATATTAAACACGGCTATCCATTGCTGCATCCAGCCTTCCTCCTGCGATGTGTGTCAACATCACTACCCCGAGCCAGCTCTCTAGAGCTGTGCTCCTCTGACATGTCTCTAAGTCATAGCAGAGCCAAGCCGATCGTTTATGCACAGGCAGAATGTACTGGGCAGCTTGCCTAACATATGCCGTGCTATTGCCTTTTTCAAAAAATGTAGCACAGAAACATCTCACGTCCTTTTCTTTATAAACACCATTGGTGACATTTTATTTATCTCTTCTCTCCCAGCATTATAAAACTTACCTGCTATCATAACAGGGAGCCTCTGATTATGATTATGATTGTGCCATCTTCTGACGACAGGCTGTGGGAGCGCTGAGACACTGATTGGAACGCGACCCCTTTTAAAAATTTGGGACAGAATGGCTCAAGAAGGCAATTCCCTTGTCAGAATCTTCAGGCTCAGGGTCTGAACCTATGAACAAGGATTGCTGTCACCTTCTTCAGAATGAACAGGCATCTGGGATGTGCATTACTTCTATTTTGATGACTCTGCTAGCACCTTGTTCTGTTAACACGCGATGCACACCGTTTACATTGGGAAACTGGTTCTCAAGTTTCTGTAATAGCTGGTGTTCAGGCACTTTTTTTAAGGATTTTTATACCAGTCACATTTGCTTCAGAAACATTTTAAAAGTGAAAGATTCTATTATTAAATATATGTAAAAGGGGATCCCTGGGTGGCGCAGCGGTTTGGCGCCTGCCTTTGGCCCAGGGCGTGATCCTGGAGACCCTGGATCGAGTCCCACGTCGGGCTCCCGGTGCATGGAGCCCGCTTCTCCCTCTGCCTGTGTCTCTGCCTCTCTCTCTCTGTGACTATCATAAATAAATAAAAGAAAAATTAAAAAAAAATATATATGTAAAAGGTAATACTGCAGCGTATCATTTAGGACATCTCAAATATTGTTTTAATGGAAATCAGTGTAAATAGCAACATTGTTTCTATCAAGGATGTCTATTCTTGACATATATTTATGTTGCTACTGAGAATTATATAGACCAGATTTCCATAATTTTATTGTCGATGAGAAATTATTTTATATTTGCTTGGGTTTCACCCATCTCCCAGACCACAGGACACTGTTCCCCCTTGGCTCTATTTTGTCTGCTTCAAGATTGAACATGTCAGAATGTGTGAATCCAGGGAAGAAGGACAACTGACAACAAACTCTGCAATAGGTCTCAGGGGAGCTATTTTAAACAGCCTTGGTTTCCAAAGTGAAGGACACGTTTAGTTATTAAACAATAGCTTTTCAGAATGGGTTCTCCTTTTTGCTGCTGTCAACGTTGGCTTTGTCAGAATCCTAATCTCAACAGCAAGATGTGGTATCAGTAGGAGCAAAACATTGTAAGAGCCAGCAGATTTTCAACAAAGAGTCCTGCCAGCCCCACCTACCTAATTTCTGGGGCTCAGTAAGAAATGAGAACATGGGGCAGCTTGTTCAAAATGCAGAAAAAAGATGTCATGAAAGGAACCAACACATGGAGGTTTTTCCATTTTTTTTTCTGCAGTGTCTCTCAGACTTCTCATGTTTTTATGTGCTATTTAATGTCAGTCTGAGTAAAGAAAAAATGATATTTGACTAACATGAATCTTACCGTTCTTTATTATCTTGTACAATGGCAGTTTGAAATGCAATGTAAGATCATTTTACTCATATACAAAATTCCTAAAATCATACAGCTTGTGTCTCATAGCTTGTATATGCATGTCTATTCCATTCTTAGCAGGACAGGGAAACACTACACAAGCCAACTGAAATGTTTTTGTCTTAGTTCTTTATACACGCACAGTCAACCAACACCTTCTACTTTTGGCTTGCAATGCAGAAGAATAGAAAGGAAAGGAATTATGGGTTGCCCTCCATTTTCTCTTCCTTCTGTGTTATCATTTAAGTGGTTGGTTAAAACAGCAAAGTAATTTATGAGTAAGAAAGTAATTATGAGTAAGAAAGAATACCACAGGATTCCTTGGTTGTCGGTATTTCTTAGAACCCCATTGTCTTCTTTAAGCAAAACCGAGATCTGTTTCAGGGGAAGAGCCTGGCCTTCCAGTGCTGTTGGGACCCACACTTAGTCATAGACCTCACCTACTTACCTTGTCCTTGACCTGAGTATAGCTGAACTCCTTTCCTATGAATCACTGGCTCACTGGAGTCCCGAGCTCGAGCAGCCTCTTGAGCACATACGTGAGTAAGAGAATCTCCTCTGCTCACACACTTACCTCTTCTATTCTCTTACTATGTTTAAAAAACAGAATTTCTGAGACAAAAGGTTTAATCATTTTAAGACAGCAACAGCAGAGTTTAAAACCAGGCATGGGGCCCTCCTTAGTTCAGGACCCTACCACTTACAAGTCTATTGGTCCCATACCCTTGAATTCAGCTCTCAATGCTGTATTTATCCAAAAATGATTCAGCAGTAATTTCATTTTGGAATCACTGCAGCATATGGTTTTGACAATAAAAATGAATGGTATTCATTGTTAACAGCTCATTGTGTACAAAGTCAGGGAAATTTGAGCAAAACACTAACAGGTAGTTATAAAATAATGTAAGTTCTGTCCCTAGCCATAAACCTGGCAGGCAGTAGGCACTCATAATTATTTATTTCAAAATTTTATTATTTAATTGAACCAGGTATCTTGTCATGGCTCATTTTCATTCCTTTTTATTTTTAGATTATTGCGTGTTTTTAAAAATAACTCCCTGTTAAATAACAAAATAACTAAAGACACATACCCAGAATATCAATAATTATTTAACTTTTCTTAAAATATGAAGGGTTCATTATATTTCTAATTTAGTAACAGACTTCATTTTAATTAGTTGTTTTTCTATTGGTTCCAGAATGCTACCAATGTTACAATTTTTAAAATATCATTTTACGCTGAATTTTTTTTCCTATGTGCATGTTTTTTTCTTTCTTCCTAGATATCCCCAAGCTTTAGGAGAAGCTTACAAATTGTAATTGACAGATACCTCTAGCCCTTAACTTTTCTACAAATCCTTGTTGACATCCACCAGGAATATAATGAGTCCAATGCAGCCTTTGGGTGTGTATGGATATCCATTCCTGGTGTATGTAATCATCTCAAATGCCCTGGTTTTGAGATCTCCATGTTTGGGGCACTTGTCCAAAATTCAGGAATTTCAGGTCAACAATGCAGATTTTCTAAGCCTTTTTCTTCCACTGAGGCATAAAAGAACATTTTAATTTTCTGCAGACCATAACTATGTCATGAAAACCAGAAAGCATTTTCCTGGGCCTTCTCTCCATCTGTCCAAGCCATTCTACCTCTCCTGCAGCCACTACATGTTGGCACTGAGTATTTTTCAAGGTTCTCTTCTTCCAGAGTTCATGATGGAAAGGAAATTCTTTCTCATTGGAATTCTCCTGATGGAAACAACATTTTTTTTCAATTTTTGCAGAAAAGAGTAAGGCATTGTCTGAAGACATTTTTAATTGTAGTGACTGGGAGCGGTGGGGTTACTGATATTTAAGGGATGGTCACTGAGAACTCATTCAAAGCGTAAGTTCTTCTCTCTAGTTTTATCCCAACTAAATTATGGCTTGAAATTCTACTCCACCAAGAAGGAAGGACTTTCAACTTCTAATATGAGATAAAATGTTCTTGTGGCATTTTTATAAGCTTTTATTTATTTATTTACTCATAAAACACACACACACACACACACACAGAGAGAGAGAGAGAGAGAGAGAGAGAGGAAGAGACACAGGCAGAGGGAGAAGCAGGCTCCATGCAGGGAGCCCAATGTGGGATTTGATCCCAGTTTCCCAGGATCACGTCCTGAGCCGAAAGCAGGTGCTCAACTACTGAGCCACCCAGGCATCCCTTTTATGGCATTTTGATCACTTATCCTATTTTATGGCATTTAGGAAAAACTTGAAGTTCGGAAAATAAACTTTCCCCTCTCAAGTTTTTGCAATGGAACAACACCATGCTATTTTCCCTAAAGTCGTTTTATAAGGTTCAGTTTGAAAGACAAATGTAAACACAATTTTTGTTTCCTTTGCTGGTCTTTAACATCCCTACAAAGGATTTAATGCTTCTGGCTTTGGCCTGAAGTGAGTAAAAATAGTGAACTCCATTTATAAGTGTAAATCCATTACATGTTTTTAATTTTCTTAAGATTTATTTATTTATTTGAGATGGGTGGTGCAGAGGGGGAGGAGAGAGAGAATCCCAAGGAGACTAGACACTGAGTATGGAGCCTGATGTGGGGCTCCATCCCACGATGGAGATCGTGACCTGAGTCCAAATAAAGTCAGATGCTTAATTGAATGCACCACCCAGGTACCCCAATCTGTTAAGCTTTTTTGAGCATTGACCAAGACAATCTTAATATTTACATCAGCTTAACTAAACTTTGGATGGATTTGTTCCTGACCATAGGTCACTGACCTTCCCAGAGCTTTTACTTGGAGAAAACTTGCGATTGGTAATTCTTTCTCTGTCCTTTTTAAGTGTATATAAATATTCCTCCCAGTTTTATAACCCAGGACTGAATTTCTCAAGGACGTGAAAATCATCTCTTTGAAATGTAAACATGAAAGGGCATAGCATCCCTATCTCCCCAGGCTCGGTCACTCCCCAGGATAAGAGTCTAACTTTGCTGGGTGCCAATTAGCAGATACAGAGGGCTAATTACAGAGAAAAACATTTGCCAACTCAGAAATAATCCAATAAGCTCACATTTCATTGGTCAACCTCCTCCTTTAATGTTCTCCAATACTTCATACTAGCTCACACCAGGGGCTTAAAAACTCATCTACCTTCTGTTTTAGCATAGTTGAATTTACTACTGCAATAGATTTAAATAAAGTCTTCCTTGCCTGTTTAACTTTATCTGGCATAATTTTGCTTTGACGGCAACATTTGAAGGCCCATAAATCTTAGGAGGGAAGAGCAAGAGTCCCAAATTCATCTGTTCAAAAACCACAACCATGGCCAGACTTCGAAGATGAGTTTGGAAAAAACTCTGTTGGATGAAAAATGTTCATTGTGGACATAAAGGACTTGACTTGCCCTAGTTGTTTTTCCCTACCTTTTTTGATGAAACCAAATTGTCCATCACTGGCTGCTATACTGGAAGAGCAATTTCTCCCTCTTCTGAGAACTATTCATGACCATTACTCCTGAAACTAGCCAATACATCCTTGTGATAAACCCTTTAAGAACCACACCTTCCTTCCCCTAAGGTAATATAATCCTGTGGAATTGCCTCAGTATTTAGAGTGAAGGCTCATGTTTAATAATGCCCGGTAATTTTCTTGTAGCTCTACTATGAATAATCTGGTGACATTTCTATTAATGAAAAAGTTTCATAGAGCTACCATTACTATTATTGCATATTTCTTAAAGGATATAGGAATGCAGATAAATCTGACAATATATATTTTAGAGGCCATACTTTTTCATGCTTATTTTAAAATATTTTGGTCCTTAAACTGTTATTCTAATTTCATCTCATATTGTATTACAAGTTTAGATGAACTTAAAAGATTTATTCTTAACCAGGGATGATTTTTGTCCCTATCTTCCAGGAGACATTTGGCATTGTCTGAAGACATTTTTAATTGTAGTGACTGGGAGCGGTGGGGTTACTGATTTTTAATGTATAAAGTCCAGGTACACTATACAACATTTTACAGTGCACAGGACACCCACTTGCAGCAAAGAATTATCTGGGGCAAAATGTAGTGACAAGGTTGAGAAACTCTGGCCTAGAGGTAGAAATGTCTTGAGTTTTGTCAATACTTATGCATTTTAATGAAGCTTGAGTAAGTTAGTTAATTTACCAGGCACATTGTCTCTTTGAAACCATTTTAAGATTAGCAGCTTTCTATAAAAATTAACACATTAATGGAAAATCTCATTCTAAGGAGAACTAGATCAGAGTTTTTATGGTGAACTAATTCAAAATTAGAGTTTCAGAAAGCTGTCTAGTGGGCTTGATACATGATAAATGGAAAGGCAAACATAAACTCTACATCAATTTTACCTGAACATTTATATGTTGTTTTCTGTAAGCAAAAAATATTTCACCAGCAGTGGGGCTAAGGATCACAAAATGAAGAATAAAAATTAAAAAAAAAATAAAGAAAACAAAAATTTAAGTCTAAAATGATTTTCTTCCTTTTTTGTTGAGAGAATTATTTTTCACACTGATAGAAAGAAGTCTAACGTGTTAATCTCCCAGGAAAACATTCTCAACATTGAACCTTAGATTTACTGTGTAATACAGTCATATTTTACAACTTTAATAATTTCAGTTTTCGTTTCACAAGAGAAACTTTTCTCTGTTGAAATCTCCTCTTTGATCCCATGAGAAAGTCTCAGTGCTAAGTCGTCTTTTAAAAGATATTTCTTTCCAATAGATTGAGGACTTGTAAATGCCCGAGAGTTGAGTATGATAATAGATGGATAGGGGAATGTGCTGGAATCTCGGAGGGAAACAGACATACTTTCTTAATACCATGAGAACACTAGCCTAAGATTCACCGGCCCAGTGCATTCAATTTCCTTCAGCTTTCCATAGTCTCTAGGTTATAGATTATTTTATAATGTCAGTTGCCTTGCTGGAATAAAGGGGCCGTTAGGAGGGAGGTTTGCCTTTCTACATTCTCTACCTTGAGTGGAAAAATTTGAATGAGTTGCATGATTTTATCAAAAGAATAGTTGAAGTTTATTTTTTCTATCTAAGGTATTCTAAGTAATATATTTTTGAAGAGATGACATGTTACTTATTATTCTATTATTATTTATTATTATTATTTATGAACTAGCACTTACATTTAAATAGAAAGATTTAAAAATAAGATTAATATTTGATGTAAGACTATTTTCCCTAAAGCTCTCTAATATTTTAAGAACACATCTCATTTCCCCTAAAATTCAATGGCTTATAGCTTTTGGGAGGGAACATTCTGGGAATTGTAGCATGTCTCTTAATGATAATTCTGATCATAGTAATTCCATTGTTTGCCTTGTCTATGTTCTATAATGTATTGTCAACAATCAGAAGCCAGAAAGAATAAAAGGCCCTAAGAGATAATGGGAGTTCCTACAGCAGCATGATCTCAGACCATAGAGATAAAGAATACATGTACAATAAACCCGCTTATTGGGATTTTTAGGCAAGATAAATTTTCAGAGGCTTAAATGTAATCTATTGATGAGTAAAATGTCATTAAAGGTATTATATAAGTCAGATACCATTAATAAAGATTTGTTTTCAATTTTGTTTTGTGGTCACATAAGAAACGATGGAATATGAATACTATGGACATTTGAACTCAGTCATTTTTATGGATACAGTGAGGACTTGAATAATGCCAGAAAATAACAGAGACAATTAAACATATTTATGTGCCCTTACTCCAGGCTCTAAAGCAATTTGATGGAAATTACAAATGTATTTTCAGTCACTAATTGTTTTCACATGTGTGACTGCATCTTAGGGATGGGTATATAACATTTCAAAGGGGGTGTAGGGAGGACTTCTTTTTCAGATATTTTCCTATTTAATTTTTAGTCAGTTATCTACCTGTCTTCAGACATTGATTGTCTAAATATATGTATTTTCATGAAAATAGATGATTAAGAAATTTAAATGCCCTTTGAATGAATTTTTACATTTTTTCTAGTATTTTTACTTTAAAACATAGGTTTATTTGATCAATGATGGCTGTATTGCCACTTTCATTATGTTTTCAATATTTTATTTGCATTTTTAATTCTATAAAAACAGGATTTCCAGTGGCATTTTAAATATAATTTCTACCATTTAAATTTCTGCTTTCAATGCTAAATAAAGCTTTAGAAGAAATCATGTGCAATCTCAGGCATATTCAATGATATGTTTATACATAGAAAATTGAATTAAGATGCTAAGAGTCATGTGTTAGTTTTCAAAACCATCTCAGAGATTGGAAAAACTCCTCCCAGATTTAGATAAAAGAATGAAAATGCTTCAAGTTGCAATAAAGTGACAAAAACACTCCCATATGCACAAGATTACAAATTATTAAAAATAAAGAGTTAGAAATAAGCATTATTGATCATTTTGTCTTTTTGATCAATTAGTTATTATGATCAAATTTTGAATCAACCAGAACTCTTTCAACTATTTCGCCTTGAATTGAGTAAAATAAATTTATTTTGCCACTGTCAGCCCTGGAATTTCAAAGCCACCAGGAAAGAAAAGTCTGTTTGAGGCAACCACTCATAAAAAATTCTCCTGAGGGAATTATCTTTTTCCCTTTATTCATTGAGGAGTAGTTTGGGATTACCTCAGAATTCTCAGAATTCATTTCTCAATTACTTCAGAAATGAAAGATGTCTACCATATATTTTTGAGTTACAATAGCACTTTCTCAGAAAACTGTGTCTTGTAAGAGAAAACCACCACCACAACAATAACACATCTCCATGAAGTTGATCCTCATTATTCACAATAGTCAATGGAAGTGATACAAGGGTTTTACCAGCTATCTGGGCATCCTTTAGTCCAGACAAATTGACAAATGCAAATATCCATCAATGGCATCATATAACAGGCTACTAGATGCAGTCTTGAGTAAAATGATTTGCCTAATGATTAAACCTTAATTAAGGATAACACAGGTAGGGCAGCCCCAGGTGGCTCAGCAGTTTAGCATCACCTTGGGTCGAGGGTGTGATCCTGGAGACTTGGGATGGAGTCCCACATCGGGCACCCTGCATGGAGCCTGCTTCTCCCTCTGCTTGTGTCTTTGCCTCTCTTTCTGTGTCTCTCATGAATAAATAAATAAAATCTTAAAAAAAAGTATAACACAGGTAGTATAATAGTTAAAAAGTCTCAAAATCACAAATAAACAAGTGGGATGGCAGATAGTGTTCTTGGAAAGGTAAGCTTGATGTCATAGAAAATAGTTACTTTTAAAAATTTTTATGCATGTTTCCTTTAGACTTTAAATAATTTAGATTTTTGGGAATTCTATGAAATGGTCTTGAAATTAATAGGGGTAGTAAATATATTAGTATATCCAAAAATATTATTAATGAAAGACCACTAAGACAAACTTGACTTACCAAATTTCACAGTAAGTGATGAAGGATTTATAATGTAATCAAGAAGGTATTCATTTAGGAGAAAAACAAGTAAATGTGTAAACCAGAACAAGGCATCCATAAAGATATTTTAGTATGTATGAAAAGTTAATATTCAATATAGCTGTTAGTTTAATTAGTAAGCAAAGAATGGGTTAGTTAATACATGTCGCTGGAAAAAACTGATAATCCATGTTTGTTTGTTTTTAAAGATTTTATTTATTAATGAGAGACCCAGAGAGAGAGAGAGAGGCAGAGACACAGGCAGAGGGAGAAGCAGGCTCCCTGATGTAGGGGAGCCTGATGTAGGACTCAATTCCAGGACCCTGGGAATCATGACCTGAGTTCAAGGCAGTGAGCCAAAGGCAGATGCTCAACCACTGAGCCACTCAGGTGCCCCCATGTATAATTATTTAAAAGTCAACCTAATGCCAAGCCTTGTCACAAAATATAAATTTGCTGTGGATTAAATCATTAAATATGAAATCTCCTGAAGTGATTTTGTGGCAGGAATTCTGACAGCCTGTTTTTATTGGAAGAGACCATTTTTTTATTTACCAGTGCTGGTATTGTGGTGTCTGAATATAGATCCACAAAGTAGAAAGAACATTTCTTATGGTAACACCACATTCTTGTCTAGGAAGGAAGAGGAGAATCCTCCCAGATGGCAAGACTGGAGGCTAGAGTGGAAAGAAAACTGACCTAGAGGAAAGAAGAATCAAAAAAAAAAAAAAAAAAGAGGAATGAAGTAGGAACCAGCACATCCTACCTAGGGATGGTTGGGGCATTGGGAGAGGGAGATTTCAAAGGGCTAGAGGAATACCTACCCAATTTTCCTATGTCCATACTGAGACAATGTGGTGCAGGAGAAAAGAGCAGAAAGAGCAAAGGGAAGTGTCTGCTCAGGCTAGGTCTCCTCCATTTCTCTTCCTTATTAGGGGCCAAAAGACTACAAAAAGGCCCTGTATGCTATGAGGAGCCTCATATCAGAGAGCAGACTTGACTGGTAAGATACCAGAGAAGGTTCATCATCAAAGAGCTAACGGCCTTTTAACTGATTCCTCCAGGAAAGGTCTTAGGACTTGCAGCCAGCCATCAGCAGCTCTGCACGCAGACCAGTAAGAAGCAAGAGATGCCAAGGCAGGAAGTAGCTCTTGGATTCCAGGGAGCTATCGCCCTGCCCTGAGAGAATAGACTGAACAGTTTCTTTTACTGCAAATGCTCCAGCTCAGGTTCAGTGAGGAGAAAGTTTGATTCCCACACCAGCTTAAAGAGGCCAAACACAACTGGTGGTCAGGGCATCTTTCAGAGAGTGGCTGGACCCTCTTCTTGAAAAAATAAGTAGTATTTCTCTGTCCTTATAGGCATCAGGAAGTGAGGAGGGTGTGGGAGTACCCCAGGGGCAGATTGCGCAGGGAGTTAGAACATTGAATTGACTGCATATAAAAACTCAAGAAATAACTCATTTAAACCACAAAGAGGGGGAAATAATGACATATATAATTCTCTACATTTTTGTCTTTCCCTTCAATCAGTAGAAATGAGAGTTTGTGAGGAAAATATTTATTATAGATAAATTCCCTTAGAGATATTTTGCATACATGGATTCTACTAAATTATTCTATTTAAATATTAAAGTCATTAAATTTTAGATTGAATTATCTAAATTCTAAATTCTACCTAAAATTTTGATCTAAATTCTATCTAAATATTAGATAAACTAATATTCTAATATTAATGTCATTAAATTTTACCACTGAGGGGCGCCTGCCTGGCTCAGTGGGTTCAGCATCTGCCTTTGGCTCAGGTCATGATCCCAGAGCCCTGGGATGGAGTCCCAAGTCAGGTCCCCTGCTCAGTGGGAAGTCTGCTTCTGCCCCTCCCCTGGTCCCTCATGCTCTTTCTCTCTCTTGTAAATAGATAAATAAATAAAATCCTTTAAAAATTTTGAAAAATAAAATTTACCACTGAGTTTTTACTTCTTTTATTTCAAATGTTACTTCAAATGAAAAATGTGAACAAAAGCTATCAGGCATCAAAGAGCTACAGAGACATCTTATATACCCAATAAATGAGTATTTAGTCCTAATCTCACTAAATGTATAAGTTTAACATTACACTTTTTTCTTTCCTTGGTCTTTTTTTTTTTTTAAGATTTTATTTGGTCAAGAAGAGAGTCTGTCACTACTCCCTAAGAGTTTGTATACTTTATGTATACTACATGTATATATGTATACTATAATATATATTACATACATATATGTATATAATATATACAATTATATATAATTGCTTATAATTATATTTATATATATTATATATAATATATATATTTATATATTATATATATAAATATAATTGGACACAATCCAATTACCAGCATGCTATTTTAAAAATGCCCCTTAAACTCTAGAAAAAACTTTGATACTAAAGGTGATGTAAGTTCTTCATTTGGGTTAATATTGAACCCAAAAGGAACCACGTGTTGTATGGACATAATATATCTTGTTGTATTTTACTTAAAATGCTTTCTGCCTATAAAGAAAGAACAAACAATAAAACTGAAACAATATGGAAATAACACAAAATCTAGCAGTACTGTGATATTAAAGTTTGTGTGTGTGTGTGTGTGTGTGTGTGTGTGTGTGTCTCATTGGGCCTACCGAGGCTTTGTACCTATTTTATATCTAAGGAGAAACTACTGCAATGAAAGTAGCTTAATTTGGGTTTCTGAATGGGTTGACAGTCCACAAGACCAGTCTCAGGTTTGATCATTCAATAGAAGGACTCATAGAACTCAGAAACTCTTATAGTCACAATTACAATGTATTACACATAAAGATTACAAATCAAAATCAGCAAAGAGGGTTCATGGGGCACAGTCCAGACAAAACCAGACTCAAGCTTCCAGCTACCCCTTTCTATTGGAATCCTGTGAAGATGCACTTAATTCTCCCAGCAACAGTGTATAACAACTTGTGCAAAATGTTTCCAAACTGGGGAGCTCACCCAAGCTTTGGTGTCACAGGTGCAGTGCCTGGGTGACTCACCTCAGCTACTCAGATTCCAGTCCCCACTCACCATTACAGGCATTTATGGTCTATCACATTGTTAGGTAGGATATACTTATCCATTCATACAGCATGGCCCAAGCCTACTGGCAAACGTCCTATGAGGCGGAATATTCCAAGGACTCAGGTTTTTTCCCAGGAGCTGACTGAAGGCCTTTCTTTGGAGCATGCAGGGTAAAAGTTAATGCATTCCCCACCAGTGAGCCAAACACCGACAAAGGAGATGCCATGACTAGGCTAAAGTGTCATGATTAGGAGTGTCATGACCAGGCTAAACTAATCAGAGCTCACTCCTGGATCTAAGGAGATTTCCCAAAATTATGTTTGTTGAACCAAGGAGAGAGGCATAGAATGGGCATTAAGTCTCAGTTATAACAGGAAAACTTCCCCAATTGTTAGCATGGAATAGCCAAACATAAAAATGAAAGGGATAAAGAAACTGGTTAGGGAAAAAAATGGCAGGAATAAATATGCTAATTGAACAGAAACAATATTTTCAAATGTCTTAAAGATAAAACTACTTCCCTATTTGGGGAAACTAATGATTCATCATCAGAGTATTTGTTTGTTTGCTTTTTTTTTTTTTTTTTTTTTTACTTTGTGCCTTACTCAGGCACTAAGTAAAGTATGAAGATAGTACATACATTATGCAAAATTCTAGTCATTAAATCTCTTTTACATCAAATATTAGAGATATGACCTTGGGTAGCTACTTTAATCTCTCTAGTCCTCAATTTTATCATCTCTGAAATCAGATGATGATCCTTACACTGTAGAATTTATATAAACAATAAACAAATAAATAGGGATTTGTCAAATAATGTACTTTCTCAAAGTTGTGTTCAGGATGAATGGAATTAGTCTTGTTTTAGCACACAGATACTAAGGATCAGATTCTTGAGTAAGTCAATGTCAAGGTTAGGTAATGGCTCAGACACCTCGGCCATTAAACTTTTACAGATGCTATTTACCTACTTTTGTTTTATTGTGGAAATAATGTTTTTTTCTTTACTTAATTATATGAAATGTATGGATTCTTTATTTTGGCACAAGAAAAGATCTAGATTTCAACTAAAATCCAAAATATCAAATTATTCATAATATTGTCTCTGGGTGTTTGCTAAATCTGAGTCAGGCAAATAAATGCCTGCCATCCTCATGCTACGTAAAGCATTTGGGTTCCCTCAGGTTAGAGAAAAATGTGGATGTTCTCTCCTCCAGACATTTGCTCTTACCTGGGATTTGAGGCCCATGTGCTTCCATCTCTCCTCCCCCTTTTTTTTTCCATCTCTCCCTTAATGATGTTTTCTTTTCTTCCAATTTTGCCCCTTCTTGCATGATTCTTCAATTATTTGCACACTACTAACTGCCCTCTTGAACAATGTGGATGAAACTAGAGGATATTACGCTAAGTGAAATAAGTCGATCAGAGAAAGACAATTATCATTTGATCTACTCATATATGGAATATAAGACACAAATAGTGGATCATAGGGAAAGAGAGGAAAAAATAAAACAAGACAAAATCAGAGAGGAAAGCAAACCACAAGAGACTCTTAATTAGAGGAAACAAACTGAGGGTCACTGGAGGGGAGGTGGGTGGAGAGATGGGGTAACTGGGTGATGGGCATTAAGGAGGGCACATGATGTAATGAGCACTAGGTATTATATAAGACTGATGAATCCCTGACCTCTACCTCTGAAACCAATAATACACTTTATGTTAATTAATTACATTTAAATTTAAAAAATTCTCAAGATTCTATCTTAAAAAATCAAGTGCCCTTCTCCAAGCTTTATCATTTTCTAACAATATTACATATCTGCACTTGTCAATTTATAGAGGCCTCAGGATCATTGAAAGAATCAATGAGAAATAGAAAAAATTTAAAAGTAACAGAGAAAAAAAAGGAAAAGAGAGAGAGGGAGGGTGGGAGATGGAGGGAAAGGGAGACAGAGACAGAGACAAAGACAGAAACAAAAAACAGAGACTAACTAACTCTAGAGAACAAACAAACCTATGGTTACCAGGGAAGAGGTGGGCAGGGCAGGGATGGGTGAAAAGGTGATGAGGATTAAAGAGAGAAATTGTGATGAGCATTGGGTGATGCATGGAGGTGTTGAATCACTATACTGTACACCTGGAACTAATATAACATTGTGTGTTACCTATACTGAAGTTAAAATACTAACAGAGAAGTATCAGAGAAAGAATGACATGAGCAATCTCTCTCCGGCCCCACCTCCTGCCAGACACACAGAGACAAAACACTGTAAAGAGTGGTCAGCAGTATTTAAGACCAAGGAAATGGTCGCTCAGTGGTTTAGCATCTGCCTTCAACCCAGGGCATGATCCTGGATACCCAGGATTGAGTCCCACATCAGGCTCCTTGCATGGAGCCTGCTTCTCCCATTGCCTGTGTCTCTGCCTCTCTCTCTCTCTGTGTGTGTGTGTGTGTCTCACACATAAATAAAATCTTTAAAAAAATAAAAAATAATTATTGATAATTAATAAAATTAGCCCTCTATTTTGCATTCCCATTACCAACAACAGTAACAACAATGTATTACTTCTGCAAATAATCCTTTGTGGTATTAATAAAGAAGCAAAAAGAATTCAACAGGGTAAATTTAGAAGAATGTTGGAGGGAATATTTTACATGAATACAATGTATATCATATTTTGTGCAAAATACACATTTTATCATTAGCAAAAGTATAATTTTCTTTGGGAGAAATAGAATGATCCAAGTGTTCATTCCCTTGTACCAACAAAGGAAATAATTCAACATGTATATACTGAAATATTCTTTTATTTAAAAATACTTTCTCCTTTGATCTTTAATATTGCATTTTTTAAAGGCAACCCTAAAAGACATGTATTAACTTGCTGGTAATTATTTGTATATTACATCATGTAAAGCATAATGTATTGTGACACTTGTAAAGAGTTATATTGAATACTAAATTAAACTGGACAGATTCCAAAAGAATATTTTATTAAATTTTTTTGCTAACGTATTACCTTGACATGAAGAGTTTAAAGTTAATGAAGCTTGGCCTTTAGATAATACAGCTAAATAAAAAATGTTCCTCTCTATTGTACATTTTCTTCTTTTTCCCTTCTCCTTCTCCTCTCCCTTTTCCTTCTTCTCTTTCTCTTCTTTTTGTACTTGGATTCAAATACACTGTCCTAAAGCCAAAAGCAAAAATTTTGTATAAGATCTGTATCTTAATTTCTAAGAGTTCCCAAAGCCTCATTTAATATTAACTTTAGAAGGACTTTACACCCAGTCAACAGTTTCCTGATATCATTTTGAAGTTGGAGAAGATACTGTTTCATTGCTTGGTAGAATAGACCCTATTAAAATATCAATCCTATTTTTTAAAAAGACAGTATTTGTACATGAGTGGAAGAAACATTTATAAAGCAAGCTAAAATGTGAATATAATGTAAGGGGAACTTGATTCTATTTGGATTCGATTAGTAAGTTGTTCATTTGATTATCAGCATATTTAAGTCTATAAAATGAAGATGTTGAATGAACAATATATGTTAAGTTTCCTAGAGATATGTGATTGCATTTTTCTGACATTATCTAAATATAATATACTGAAAAAGTATACAAAATCTTAAGGAGTGGTGACAGACTGTCTTGACCAAACTTAGTGATGTTCCTCAGAACACTCTTTTTGACTAGAAACTTAAAAGGTCATAAAATATCCCAAAGCAAATTCTGAATATATTTTATTCCATGTTTTCATTAACACATATATTCAAAATTTACTATATAATTTTTGATGTTCAAATTTTTGCAATTAAGTCATCCCTGTAAAGTCTACAGGCTAAATTATTGTCTTTATTTCAGTTAAATGTATAATTCTACTTTTCTATCCATACCACAAATTGATAACTGCTGTATCAACAATCTTGGGCTTTTTGATAATCAGTGATACCAATGTCATAAACCCAATCCTGAATCCAACAGATAATATTTTGCATCATTATACCATATAGAAAATATTATAGTCCAGTGAGTAATCAACTATTTTGGTTAAAGATCTCTACCTATATAAGAAAATATAAAATAATTCAAAATCTTGTCCACCATTGGCTTTATAATTTCTTGATAATTATTAACATGACTTCTTCTATTCCCACTCAAGTTTCATTAGGTCATTTTTTTTTCATTTTTTATCTTAAAATTCCATCAGGTGTTTTCCACAAACTGTCCTTTAACCCTCACACCACAAGTCACCAGGAACAAAATTGATATCACAAATGGATTTCATATCAGCTGTTAAATAATTCTTTATAGGATAGCAACTGCTAGTCACTGTGAAGCCTGGCATATTTGGATAGCATGACAACTGAAAAACAATCATCACATTCCATTATTTGTCCTTAATGGTAACTGTGACTCCATTTTGAATCAAGGTCCAAACAAGAATTTCATTTTCAGGGTGCTGAGGTGGCTCAGTGGGTTAAGCATCTGTCTTCAGCACAGGTCATGATCTCAGGATCCTGGGATGGAGCCTCACATCAAGCTCCATGCACAAGGGGAGTCTGCATCTCTTCCCTCTGCCTTTCCTCCATCCCCTCCCCTCACTCATGCTTTCTCTCTCTGTCTCTCTGTCTCTGTCTCTCTCTCTCAAATAAGTAAAATCCTATAAAATATAATTTAATTTTTTAAAAATAAACCTAGTTTTCCTTTTTTTAAAAGATTTTATTTATTTATTCATGAAAGACACAGAGAGAGAGGCAGAGACATAGGCAGAGGAATAAACAGGTTCCTTGCAGGGAGCCTGATGCGGGACTCCATCCTGGGATCCTGGGATCACAACCGGACTCAAAGGCAGACACTCAACCACTGAGCTGCCCAGGTGCCCAGAATTTCAATTTCTATGAAGCATGTTTTTGATACTGATAGGATACCCACTCATATAAAATTAAAATATGTGAAACATTTTCTGAAACCATGACATAATTGTACAGTTATCTGTTAAGTAAATGTCACTGCTTCGCAGTTGGTTTGCCTTGGATCTAATCAGTTGGAATCATTGAATATTTGAAGTGGTGTGAGAATGTTTATCTTTGCTTTTTAATTTCATTCCAAATTACTTTTTTTGGTTCAAATGCATTTTTTAAAAAGTCCTTTAAGTAAGAGCTAGCTTTGTATGGAAAGAAAGTGAGAGACTATAATAATTTATCCAGTTACTTTTTAAATATCAAAGTCCATCCACCTCCCCCACCAATCCCCATCTAGAAGGAAAGCATGCATTGCAGGAATTGTTATATTATAATGTTTTTTAACATAAAGCTTTTATTTTTCTTTGCCTCGGAATAACAGAGTTTTCTCCTTTATGCAAATATATTTAAACTGATGAACACTATGCTTCAGATGTCTAGTGTATTATACTAATGTCCATAAAATTATTAAAGCAGTATAAATTTTAATAGTTTAAAATTGTCCTGGCATTAAACTATAGATTTCATAGTTTTTATTTTTAGCATAGAAAAAAAGCTACCAACAAATTTAGAAGCATTTGAAACAATCCTCAAATCTACAAAATTGTAGACAATTGTTTAAAGTATATAATACTGACTGGTTGGCAAAGCAGAGGTCTTAAAAAATATTCAAGCTGCATTGTAATATTCCAACATAAATATTTATTGATCATTTAAAAAGAGTTACATTGTACTTAGTGCTAGGTTTTACACTGTTGTACAGATGTCCTTTACTTAGTCTCATTTGGAAGTCTCAACAGATATAATTCATAAAACTGTCCCATAATAGATTTGCAAGAACTGCAATAAACAAAAAAATGAAGACCAAATATTGATCAGAAAAAAATATTGAAGTAAAAACTTTCCTTCTACACTGTGTTGGAAATAAAGCTTCTAAAATAGACCTTGATTATTCTTTAATCACGTCAGCAATGTAGAGACTCTATGTTTAAAGCCAGAGAATGCCTTGTACTTCTCCAGGCAAAGAACAAATTGAACCTCACATCAAGTCTCTAGCAGATGGATGAGGGCTATCATAGATTATGCCAGAATCAATGCCATTTGGCTCTGTCACTTCCCAGGCAATAAATATAGATTTCTTTTGCAAGTGACGTTTTATCTAGGATATTTATTCTTTCAGTTTTAAGTGGATACCAATCTATTGAATACTCATTTTACAACTTACAAAATAGGTTGTTTCAAAGAATCAAAAAAAGAAAAGGGAAAACACCTGGCCTCCAGCCACAATACATGCACATTATATTATATTTCACTCAGAAATAAAACAGTCTTGCTTAGGTTTCTTCAGGGATTTGACCTAGATTGCTACAGCAAAGACTCTTAAGAAAGTATCTATATAATGACATCTGGAAATGCTCCAGATGAAATCTTTTCTAATACACAATCCATCTGGTACTTGCCTGGAAGGAAATCTTCAAAGAGAACCAGAATATAGCTCAAATGTTCTCTCAAGTGACACCCAACAGGATCTGCAAACTCATTTGCTCTATCTCTGCTTCAGTGAATCTTGTATTCAGATCAGTATCTATTGGCATGAAGTTCCTTTTTTTCTTCTTGTACCAGGGATGTTCTATTTATGGTATTTTAGCCTATAACCTCATCTATTTGTCTGTTAAGTTTTAGCTTCTGTTCTTTATTGGATGATAATATATCATTTCTTTGTAGTGAACACACAGGGAGAAATATTTGCTCTAAGAAAAGGAGAGTTCCTTCAGAATTTTTTAAAATTTTAATTCCATTCTGTGCTTATGACGAAACTGATACTTGGGAGCTCTTCGCACTTGCTCTTTCTCTTTCTTTGCCACCTACCTCAATTATTGAAAGGATGGGATATGCTGGTACTGGGAAACTTTCTGTTTCCTTTTCCTATTTCCTGAATCCATGAAATATCATATGATTTTCACCCACTTACTTAACTTCATATAATTGTCAATCATCTAAAACTTGTACAATTTGGAAGCTTAAACCTAAAAGTCTTATGTCACCTAAAAGTGAACACTGTTCAAAAACAAAGCAGAGTCACAACATTTGGGCTTCTGACAATCACAAATTGTACATCACAGATTTATACAAATTATTGTCACCATATTTAGGGTCATAAATATAGATAATACATTTCCATTAATAATAAGTTACTTATTGAGCACTCATATGGCAAGTATTTTCTCACCGCCTTATGTGGATTATCAAATCAATTGACTATCAAAGCAATTTGAAGCTAGTATTGTTATTCTCAGTCTGTATATAATGAAATGGAAGCACTAGTGTTTTATAATCTAAGTCCACATCTGTATAACTAATAAATTGTGGAATTGAAATCCAGTCTGAAAAGTGAGTTAAATAGTCATGGAAAACATCCTGTAAGATTAAAAAAATTGGTCTCTAGAGTATTCATATTAATGTGAATTAATGAATCAAATTATTAATATCTGAGACAGATTTTATAAAGCATATACTTTGCTCAGATGTTGGAATATTCTCAATAATTGCTTATATTTTGTTTTTTTTATTTCTATAAAGTTCATATTCATATAATACTTCTATTTAATCTATATCTATTTGTCTTTTTAATATTTATATGTGAATGTCATTTTAATTTAAAGCTACTCAATCTTCACTTTTCTCACTGGGATCTGTTCCAGAGACAAAACACTGTTTCTCTTCTTTGAAATACCTGCCTTTGCAATAATTAATTTCTGTGATGACAAAGAGCATTTATATGCCCAAGAAGAAAATGTCAAGATTCTCTTTTATTGTTTAAAGCATTTGAATTGTTGAACTTCAATCTAGAATCTTGAGATAAAATAAGTGTTTTCTAATATGTCCTCATTATATTCCTACTCTTACTATAACACTATATAGGGTTGCTGCCCTGTCCTTCTGCTCTATTAACTATCTGAGTAAGCAGCTTCCAATGAGGCTGCATATGACATCCACACAGACAAGAGTGGGAAGTTGTGCCATTTTCCTGCATCAGAGAGAAAATAGCTCAGGATCAAAAAAATAAATGTGTAGGAACCAAGATTGCCTCTATGGATTATACTTGATGGACTATACTAAAAAAGATAAAATAAATAATATTACCATTGGAAGTTTTTCTTAGTCAATAAGCTTAGTCCAAACTTGAATTAAAGAGATAAATTCTTTAATCATGATTTTGTGTACACACACACACACACACACACACACGGAGTTATTCCTTGTTATAAAGAGTGAAATTACTTCATATTACAAGGGTTGTTGCCTGAAAGTAATGGAACATTGTGTGTCAACTATACTTCAATAAAAAAAAGAGTACAATTATTTCATATTATAAGGGATAAAATGTAACAGATTTCTGAATACAGCAGGCAGGTATTACTGGAAGAGATACAACAAGTGACCAAGATTAAGACTGAGAAATCTCTCTGTTCAAAAGAAAAAATATATAGGTTAAATATGTCTAGGTGCTTAAGTTTGCTCTATAACTATCTCTTTAAAGATAATTTCTATTTGGATTTTGTCATTTTGTAATTTAGGGCAACTTGTTATCAGGTACCAGAGTGAACTTTGTTGATTCTCTAATGGTATAGAGATTCTGACCTTAGCTGTTTATTCTGAGGAGAAACACATATCTTTATATCAGTACCTCTTTAATTAGCTTGAACTTTTAATGTCAACTAGCTTACAAATAATACAGTGTTAGCTTTTATAGGATAGTTTTTTTTCTTTGGATGCTCTGCCTAATTCATTCATTGTTTCCCATTCTTTCAAATCACCATTTATGATATTTTATTACTGTCCATGTTCTTTTTTTTAATTTTTTTTTAAAAATATTTTATTTATTTATGTGTGACACACACACACACACACACACACACAGAGGCAGAGACAGAGGCAGAGGCAGAGGCAGAGGGAGAAGCAGGCTCCATGCAGGGCGCCCGAAGTGGGACTCCATCCCTGGTCTCCAGGATCACGCCCTGGGCTGAAGGCGGTGCTAAACCGCTGAGCCACCCCGGGCGGCCCTACTGTCCATGTTCGTAAAAAGTCTTTAAGGCATTGGAAAACTCTGATTATAAGCATTATTACTTTTAACAGTCTGTGTGTGAGGGGGGAGGCAGGGGAGCCTGAGTTAGAAACATTGATCTTAGTATGATGCAAAGAACATTTCAGTTATTCATAATTCTACAAGTTATATTGGTGAATCCAAATTTAAGATTGTAATATGTAGACACACAGAGACAAGTGCTGGAATAAATATGGAAATTTTGACATTTCTCTCTTTGTCTTTAAATCCACAGTTCAATCATATGATAGGTATGACATTTCTTTAAAATTTACCTATATGTGGGATCAAACACCATTCTAGATTTATAGCAAATATCTAAAAATTTCAATGGATACATTCAAAATCCAGCATTAATGAAATATGGAGGCCAATAAAAAAGTAAAAAGAAAAAAGAAGGAAGGAAGGAAGGAAGGAAGGAAGGAAGGAAGGAAGGAAGGAAGAAAGGAGAGAGAAGAAAGAAAGAAAGAAAGAAAGAAAGAAAGAAAGAAAGAAAGAAAGAAAGAAAGAAAGAAAGAAAAAGAAAGACAGGCTTTAATAGTAAATGTTCTACCTATAATTACTGAGAAAATAGGTAGGTACTCCAGAAAACCCTGGAAAATATCTGCACTGGTCATACCAGGTTTATATCTAAGCATCCCTTTAATGTAATATTGCTTTCATACTGGGGCTTATCTAGAGGATTATGTAAGATTTGGAAAAAATAATGTTAAATAATCTAGAACAGTATTCAAATCTGAATTTATGAAAAGGAAGATGGAAGATTTGGAAAGTGTTTGAAGAATCTAAACCTTTAATACCAATAGGAAACAACTTAGTGGGCAGATGACTTTAAGGAGGCAGATTTGAGTATTCAGAAGACTCTAATAATTAAAATTATTCAAATGGGTTACATTATAGGGAAAAAAAGTGTCTTAAGTTGAAATTCTTTACAGTTTCAATGTCTTCACATTAATCACTTTATTGCACTCTTAAAACTTTGTTAAAGCAATACAAAGCATTTTTTTTTTTTTACTATTTCATGAATGATAAAACTGCTGACAAGAAAAGTTCAGAGAAGCCATTACAGATTTGCAAATGATATATTTGATAAAGGGCTAATACTGAGGGGGGCACTTGATGGGATGAGCACTGGGTGTTATGCTATATGTTGGCAAGTTGAACTCCAATAAAAAAAAAAAAAACTACTACTCAAAAAAAAATAAAATAAAAAGGGCTAATATCTAAAATATGCAAAGAACTCATATCAACTCAACTCAATATCAAACAAACAATTCAAATAAAAAATGGGCAGAAAACCTGACTAAACATTCCAAGGAAGACACAATTGATCAACAAACATGTGAAAAGATGCTCCACATCACTAATCATCAAGGAAATGCAAATCAAAACTATAATGACATATCACCTCACACTTGTCAGAATGGCTATCACCAAAGGGCAAGAAATAACAAGTGCTGGTGATGATGCAGAGAAAAGGAGACCTTAGCACACTGGTGGTAAGAATGTAAATCAATGCAGCCACTATGGAGAACAGTATGAAGGTTCTTGAAAAAAAAAAAACATTTTTTAACATACAGTGCAATATTGGTCTGGAATAGATAGAATTCAATGATTCATCACTTACATACAACACCCAGTGCTCATCACAAGTGCCTTCTTTAACACACATCATCTATCTAGAACATCCCTCACCCACCTCCCTTCATCAACTCTCAGTTTGTTCTCTATTGTTAAGTGTCCATTATGGCTTGTTTCCCTTTCTCCTTTTTTTTTTCTCCTTCCCATATGTTCATGTTTTCTTTCTTAAATCCCACATTTGAGTGAGATCATTTGGTATTTGTCTTTTTCTGACTGACTTATTTCACTTAGTATATACATTCTAGCTCCATCCATGTTGTTGCAAATGGGGAGATCCCATCCTTTGTGGTGGTTGAAAAATATTCCATTCTCATATATATATATATATATATATATATATATATATATATATATGTATATATATATATATTTGTGTGTGTATATATATATGTGTGTGTGTGTGTGTGTGTGTGTGAGAGAGAGAGAGAGAGAGAGAGACATATATATTGCATCTTTTTACCCATTCATCAGTCAAAGGACATTTGAGCTCTGTCCATAGTTTGGCTTATTATTAATAATGCTGCTGCTATGTAAACATCCAGGTGCATGTACTGCTTCGAATCTGTATTTTTGTATCCTTTTCAATTCCTGAATCATAGAGTAGTTCTTTAATTTTTTAGAAGTTTCCTGAAAACAATTGAAAATAGAACTATTATATGATCCAGCAATTTCACTTCTGAGTATTTATCCCAAGAAAATGAAAATACTTATTCCAAAAGAGATATGCACTCTTATGTTCATTGCAGCATTATTTACAATAGCCAGTGTATGAAAGCAACATAAATGTCTATCAATAGCTGAATGGCTAAGGAAAATGTGGCATGTATACATAATGGAAAAGTACTTGGCCATAAAAAAATAAAGTAAAATCTTGCCATTTTTTGACAAAATGGATGGACCTAGAGGGTGTTATGCTAAGTAAAATAATTGAGATTGAGAAGGCAAATGCCATGTGATTTTGTTTATATGTGGAAATTTAAAAACAAAATAAATGAACAAACAAAACAGAAGACTCATAAATGCAGAGAACAAATGGAATTGCCAGAGGAGAAGAGTGGGTGACATAGATGAGGGGGATTAAGGGGCACACACTTCTAGTTATAAAATAATTAAGTTACGGAGATGTAAAATACCACATAATGTACTTGGTAATAATGTAATAACATTGTATGGTGACAAATGGTAACTAGACTTAGCAGAGTGATAATTTTGTAGAAAAAATAAGTAAATTTTGGTATGTTCCTACAATATAATACTACATAGTTGAGAGAAGTAAATGGACAAATACTACATACAACAATATGACTGAATCTCACAAAAGTTGAACAAAATAAGCCAGACACAAAAGAGTGCACACAGTGTAATTCTCTATATATATAAAAAGCAAAAACAGACAATAGTCCTGTGCTACTAGGACTGAGAAGCAGTTACTCTTGAGAGGATTAGTTTTTTTTTCTGTATATATTTTATTGGAGTTTGATTTGCTGACATATAGCATATCACCCAGTGCTCATCCCACCAAGTGCCCCCCTCAGTGCCCATCACCCAGTCACCCCAACCCCCTGCCCACCTCCCCTCCACCACCCGTTGCTTGTTGCTCATCGTTGCTCATGTTCTGTCACACTCACTGATTTTTCCCACCCATTTTCTCTCCTTTCCTCTATAATCCCTTTCACCATTTTCATATTCCATGTATGAGTGAAACCATATGTTTGTCCTTCTCCAATCAACTTACTTCACTCAGCATAATACCCTTCAGTTCCAAGTGACTGGGAAGGAGCGCAAGGCTGGCTGGCTTTGGGCATGCTAGTATACTGTTTCTTGATCTGAGTGTTGCTTAGACAAACATGTGCCTTTTTTGAACATTCGTTAAGATGTATTATACCTTTCACTGTGCATTTTTCTATAATATCGTACATCAATTTGGATCTCTTAAAAAAAGGAACAAAGTCATTCCAGGCTCAAATCTCAAACACCGATTTTATTATTCTTATCCATATTTTCTGTTCACTACAACACTGTAGTGGGTACAGTGGCTCATGTAATATGGTATAATTTTGTAAGAGCCCATAACTGAACCTAAGAGGCAACAGAGTAGATTGAACAAGAACATAGACTATGGAGCTAGACAGTATCAGTACAAATTTCAGCTCTACCAGTTACTGGCATTGTTCTCATTTGTAAAATGGTGTTAATAAATTTGCATGCCTTAAAATATTAGTTGTGAAAATTTAGCAAGT
This sequence comes from Vulpes lagopus, assembly GCF_018345385.1. Lineage (NCBI taxonomy): Eukaryota > Metazoa > Chordata > Mammalia > Carnivora > Canidae > Vulpes > Vulpes lagopus. The sequence goes on along the minus strand of NC_054829.1, from coordinate 112,451,633 downwards.
TAAGGTATGGGAATTGCTTAACAGTGCATAAAAACTCTGTATGAGTTAAAATAATCATTATCATGTTGTGTGATGAAAGGCACTGGATAATTGTTAGCTTCCTTATGTAGCATCCAAAATGTTACTTTGGAAGACAAAATTGCATACTGTAATAGAATTCTAGAAATACAAGAATTTAGAGAGAGGGTAGTAAATTTGAGAATGGTGAGCTCTTGAGATCCCCTTTCACTGTAATATTCTGCTGTGTACAGTACTATATTGTAGGTGTCAAATAGAAGTCCTCTCCCACACTAGATGTGCCCTTGATTTTTTCCTCTTCCTATACAATTCAATCCCAAAGATTTCTTTTTTTTAAAGATTTAATTTATTTATTCGAGAAACAGAGAGGCAGAGACACAGGCAGAGGGAGAAGCAGGCAGAGGGAGAAGCAGGCTCTATGCAGGGAGCCCGATGTGGGACTCCATCCCGGGACTCCAGGATCATGCCCTGGGCTGAAGGCAGCGCTAAACCACTGAGCCACCTGGGCTGCTCCAATCCCAAAGGTTTCTAAACTAGGTCTGAAGTGGAAGCAATTGTAGGTAGGGGGAGGGTGTGAGGGGAGCTGATATGTATGCTTTGGAATGCTAGCACAGGACTTAGTAGAGAAGGATATTTAAAATTTTTATTTAGTAATTATCTACATAGAATGTGCTTACAGAAAGAACTTTCCCAAAACGTTCAGTTTTGTTTTTAATTATTTCCAGACTTGTAGTCTACTAACATAATTAAAATAAATGATTCATAATTGCCTTACTGTTCACAGAGTTGGAACCCTCAGGTAAATAACCTGACCAAATTTACATATTTGATTTGTTTATTTATTTATTTATTTATTTATTTATTTATTTATTTATACAGAGGGAGAGATAGGGAAGGATGGAGGGACAAAGGGACACAGAGAGAATCTTAAGCGTGCTCTGCGTCCAGCACAGAGCCCAAGGCAGGGCTTGATTCCACAACCCTGAGACCATGACCTGAATCAAAATCAAGAGTTGGATACCCAACCAAACTGAGCCATTCAGGTGCCTCTTAACTGTATACTTTAAGCCAAGGTGATGTGAATGCTTCTTTTCCTACAGGTGATGGAGCAAAAGGAAGGCAAAAATTAATTCCAATATAAACTGAGAAGGAATGTCAATTTGTGAGGATGCTATGAACTGTGAAACGATGGATGCTCTACATGTGTAATGCTATCTTTGTTTTCAAGAACTTTGTGACAGATTCTTAGTTTTATCTGGGCTACAAAGTTATTTATTTCAATATTATTAGGAAATGATTCAATTGATTAGAATACTTTCTTCCAATATAAGCTAGCACCCACAGCCCATTTCCATATTTGCACTTCAAAATTTATGTGTAGGCTTTGAAATAAGTTTAGCTATTCTGTTGAACAGGAAAGCAAAGCTTTAATCAACAGCAAAAAATTTCTTGTGAAATAAAGACAATAGCTGGATATATTGTACCTGATATGGGCTCCCCTTTTAGTGAAGTGTCTATATAATCCAATAACCACAAACTGGAAGTCCATCAAGATGAGTCAAGAAAAAAAAAGTGGAAAAAGCTGAGAGGACAGTACAGAAACTTCAATGTGGGGGAAAAAAAAAGTAAGTGAAATAGATTTGATAACCACTTTTTTAGAGAAGGTAAAATTTCTCCTCTATCATCTCAGGTTCTCTTGTAAGAATTGACATAAAACAGACTAAGGAAAGATAACCAGACAAATTTCTAGTAAATTTTACATATAAGTGAGAGTCTTCACAAGAAAAATGAAAGACCCCAAAGAAGCAATTATAGCTAATTGTTTACGTGCATAGTTGGAAAAAGAATAGTACATTGTGAAAACGTGTCAGGCCTGGGCTCTGCAGCTAGGAAAGCCTACAAGGAAAAGTAACTAAGAAGATAAGGGTTAGTTTAGCAGTGTTGTTTGTTGGCTCCCTCTCAGCCTTGATTCCCCATCTCCAGTTCTAAGAATGACTCCCTTTCTTATTGCTCAAGGAAGATACCTTCAAGTGGGAGTTTTATCTCTTGCTTTCAGAAATTAAAAAAAAAAAAAAAAGAGATCAGAGTGCCCCTCCTGCATCTGCTATTTCTTACATGCTTTAACTCAAAATATCCAATATGTGAAAGGGATGAATTTTGGTTTATCAGGCTCTAAACTTTTACACTTTCTATAGAGAACAATGAAAGTGCTATCCAGGTTGAAACCCATCATGTTAATAATAGGTAATAATTACAAAAAGTACTTATTTGTAACATATCATGGGGATTAAACATTAGAAAGAATAATGGCAGAATGATAAAATGTGTTTTTTTTCAAATTGAAAATACATTTTCATAACTTTATTGTAAATATTATTTAGTTGACCACTCAGAGACTGCAATATTGTCATTAGCACTAACAATGAAGGTAAAATTAGACTCATCTTAGGGTAATTTGGGAGAAAAACTCAGTGATAGCTCTTGGAAGGTAATTCTTTAGTAGGGAAAAATAATACTAATAACACTAATAACATACTAATAGTAATCTAATAGTAATAATACATTACAAAAAATAATAATAACAAACAAGAGTCCAGCAATAGGTAACTGGGATATGATTTAAAAAATCACATTAGATAATCAATTTAACATCTGTAAGGTTATCTATATAAACCACTTTTAAATAAGATTATTTGAAAAGGTATTTATAGAGAAAAGAAAATAAGCCATATAGTTTAACATGGATCATAACTACCTCCTTAAAGAAAACTATCATGGATTTATTTATGGATAATTTAAATATACAAAATAAAATTAAAGAGGAAAACATAATTCCCCAAGATTGAAAAAGTACAAATGAATAAATGTGATAACATAACCACATCAAGAATAATGATTTCAAGTGATTTTAAACACTGAATGCTAATTGTACATTTTTGGAATCTCTAAGGATATAGTCTAAGGATAAGTAGATCTCCAATAAAATTTAAACTGTGTTCAATAGTTTAATTAACTAAGTAATACTGATATCATTTTGGAACTATGAGCATATTCCAGATAATAATGAAAATATTTAGTTACCAAAGTATGCAATATGACAAACACAATTTTATAACATTTAGTTTAAGTTGGGAATAGGGCCATATATTCTTTTTTTTTTTTTTTTTTTTTTTAATAAATACTCCTGGGCTACATAGGTGGCTTTTGGTTGAGTATCTGCCTTTGGCTCAGGTAGTGATCCTGGGGTCTTGGAATCGAGTTCCACATCAAGGTCCTTTGCAGGGAGACTACTACTCCCTCTGCCTATGTCTCTGCCTCTCTCTGTGTGTCTCTCATGAATAAATAAACAAAATCTTTAAAAATAAATAAATAAATAAATACTCCTTTTTTTTTTTTTTTTTTTCCCAATCCAGTAGCAGTAGACACAACTAGCATTTGAATTATGGTATCAAAATCCTATTCCAGGTCTGAGTAGGAAAAATATGCAGGGAGATCTTGAGACTCTTTGCTAGAAAGCGATGAAGATATCAGAAATTAATGAACATTAGTGGACTTATGCCAAAGGAAGAAAGAGCCAACATTGAGGTCTCCAGTTCCAAAAAGGTGAATCAATTAAGTATAAAAGAGGACTGTGAATGTAATGAATATATATCTATTGAATATATAAAAATCTGTGAGTTTAAAATAATAGTCATATATAAAAAGAGAAAGCCACAAGATCTATAGGCCATTTAAGCCATTTAACTAAAGCATGAATATTTTATTCTGAAAATAAGCCATTTAAGAGGAAAAACTAGACTATGTTTAATTCTATCCTACATTTCTTGTATAAATTGCATTTTAGCTTTGATGATAATGGGTTCTTCTTTATAGAAGCTTTCCATTGAATAAAGGTAGACAAAAATAATGGCAATGAACTAAGAATTGTGCAGGTATTTTTAAATAATTGGCTCAAATATTATAATTGGATGAAATAATTAGATGACTGGTTAATGGGGATTCTTCAGTGGCCATATCAAGGGTTACAAGATGAACCTCTTGATCAAGATAAGTACGGTTATAAAAAGCTAAACGTTAACTGTCAGATGAATATACTGAATAACTTATTAAATTTGCTTATCCTTGAATTTTTACTTTTATAATTTAATCATTTAACTCTAATATTGTTGAGCAATTAAATAGAAGTTCTTATCTCTGAATTAATAGATGTCATAGAGTCAAAGTTCAAGGTAGAATTAAAGACCAAGTCCTTAATTGAAGTGAGTTCCAGGTGAGAACATAGGATATCTATTTCATTACTCAGAGGCAGTATATTTGGTTGTGCATACTAGTAATCTTTGGATATGTTATCCCACATTAATTTTTAATCCCTTTCTTTGTCTTAAAATATTTTTGGAATAATTCTTTAAGTAAGAATTGTATCTTAACAAGCTTACCTTATTTATTTATTTTTAAAGATTTTTTTATTTATTTGAGAGAGAGCAAGAGTGAGATCACAGGAGAGGAAAGGGAGAAGCAGACTGGCTGTTGAGCGGGGAGCCTGATACAGCCTTGATCCCAGGACCCTTGGATCATGACCTGAGCCAAACACATGTGCTTAACCGACTGAGACACCCAGATGTTCATTACCTTATTTGTATCTATTAACATTTAAAATAAGATCATCCTTAGATTATAAATGAAATATGGAAATATGATATAATATTTTCAGAAATTGCTCTTTTCCCATTTGCCAAACAGATGTCACAGAGATTTGAGAATAGGAGGTCCACATGCCAGCACTGTCAAATATTTCCTAGCTATAGTCTCTAAAGCTAAGTCATATTTACTCTGATTTTATGAGACAGCTACAGAAAAGACACTTTTGAAGAAGCAGTTTTATTTTAGATGAATTCATAAATTTTTCATGTATGAAAGTTGCCATACATTTGTATGCAAATAGTGTCTTCCTTTGATGTCTCACTTTCTGAGGGCAAAAGGATATGTTTTGCTGTAGGCATTTCATTTTCATATGGAACCAGATAATAATATATAATATATTACTCTTAAAGAATCCTTCCAGTTGGAGTAAGATTAAAACTAACTACCTTGTAAGTTTGTTCCCTTTTATGCTACTGTGGTGTGTAAAAGTATATTAAAAAGAATTCTTACCAAAAAAGTTAATTTGAAATATATATAGGATCTTTTGTTTTTAGAGGCATTAAAGTTAAAATTTTGGAAAACAACTATTAATAGAAGATATTTAATGTGGAATATTTGTTTTTAGATGTTATGCTAAGTGGTAAAGTTTACTTCACACATCAAGGAAAGGAATAGATTTGGAACAATTCACAGGATGCATATATACACACAGATGCATATCCATTCATTACAGTTTATGGTAGACAAATTAAAATAAATCTGATTGAATTTCCTCATATAAATTTATTTGCAATGCTTACAATTTTATATTTATCTCAACCCACACACATGCATTTATGTGTACATATATATTCATATACATATATATGAAATAAAAGCAAAATCTAGAGGAAGCTAATGAAATTAACATAAAACAAAACTATTCCTGTAGGCAGTGAAGATAATACTTTATTTTTATATGATGTCATCACAAATATTTATGGAGGTATCAAAGAAGAAAATGAATTTCAGGAAAATTAAACAGAACTATGTGGGATACTCTATTTTGAAAAGAATATTTTTCTAAGATATTATTTAATATTTATACTGATATAGAGAAAAAAGAAATCAAGAGAGAGTGGTGAAAGATGTATATGTGAATCTACATATCTCTATCTATATGACAGCCATTAAGATTAGCATGCATTTCTCTCCATCCCCTGCCTTTCTAATTTGAGTTTCTCCTCATAAGGCTTTGAAATATCCAACCAATAATGACACGGATGCATTTTCACAATAGGATGCTAGAAATACACATTACTGGTTCAGAACAACAAAAGCTCACAAATCACTAGGAAGTGAGGAAATGTGGGAAATTATCAGACACCAGAAATGACTAGTAATATATTCCAAGAAATGAATAACTGCTGAAGTCAGAATTAAGCTTGTAGTTATCAGTCCATTCTAGTGGGATGGATTTGGTATCTATAGGCCAGTGCATGTGCTTGTTCATGTTGATGATAAGAGACAAAAATAACTATGGTTCATGTAGAGCCTGTTTCCATGCAAGTGAAAAGTGGAAGTACAGATACTAGAATAAACCTAGGACCAAAGTAGGTGTGAGGTATCCGTGGATAAACAAGAAACAAAGCCAACTGAAACAGAGTGGCTTGATTTCTTGTCTTAACTTTAGTTCTGCACTGAGCATGAATATACAAATGTATTACTTGAGACACTCTCTACCACAATTTTTCCAGGAGTTTGGAACTGATTCACATGATCTCAGCATAAATTTGTATCCTCAGAATCCTAGAAAAAAAACAAGCTCAAAACAAGAGTTCCTGGATGAATGTACTCTAAATCTAGACTAGGAATTTCCAAAGATCATTTGGTCACAAGAAAAAACACAAGAAGACATAATCTACCATGAGAAAACAACAGCAGTTAAAGAAATCAGACATAAATTATGGCAATAATAGAATTATAGTGTATATTACACATAATATTTATATCATATTTATTAAAATTATAATATAACATTTTTGGCTAAAGAGCAGGAGGTTATCAAAATTTTGAAAAGTACTAAATAGACCTAAAATTAAGTATGTGTGTGTGTATATATATATATATATATATCTCCATATTAAAAATTGTTGAATATTTACATCAAACTATATTCAGCTAAAGAAGGAAGTGATTAACATAAAGTTAATTTTATGTAAATTACCTACAACATAGAGAGCCAAAGAAATGAAAACTATGAAAGAAAGATTGAGACTTAAAAATAGTAAAAGAGGTCTAACATGCTTTGAGTTAGGTCTCCTCAAATAGTATGCAAATGGGATATGCAAAAGTAGAAAAAGCTTAGAATTATCTACAATAGAAAAGACAGCAATTCATGAATTAAAAATTCTCTACAAATTTTTATCTTAGAATGGTAAACACAATGAAATTATATTTCCAAAATAGGTACAAATAGAACATTTTAAAACACACATAAGCTGAGTTCATCACCAACCTTACATAGACTACTTTCCATAAAATATAACTTGAGGAAAAGAAAAAATAAATATTAGATCATATTTGAATCTTAAAAACTGAGTGAAAATTCATGCTGAGTGAAAAAAAATCATTTTGCGAATAATTTATGCTATATTTTTCAGTTATATAAAGTTCTAAAAGAGTCAAAATTAAATTATGGATGTCAAAAGTAAAATTTTAGTCCCTGAGGGATGGAGACAAGGATTGGACTGGCAGGATTTTGAAGGGATTTGGGGGATGATGCTCTGTCTCTTCCTAGATGTTTGAGTTATACATATGTATGCACTAAAATACATGCATTAAATGATACAGTTAATTTGTACATGTCATTGTATGTAAATTTAACCTGAACCAACGTATAAATACATAGTAAAATCTAATTAATGATGTGTATCCTATAGCATTTAGGTTTGAAATGTAATAATATCTGCAACTTACTTTTAAAGGGTATTAAAATAAGATGCATGGATAGATGGATGAAATCATGAATATATGGCTATTTATGTGTTTAATCAAATATAATAATTACCATATAGGTGTTCATTGTGTATCCTTTGACTTTTTCAACATAGCATGGGAAAATCAAATAATCTTCCTTAAGAATCAGTACAATTACTAACATTGACAAGTTTGATTCTTAAAGTAGATTATTTGATAATCTCAAATATCAAAAGTATGTGGAATGTTGTAAATGTTTACAAAGTTTTAAGACTATGTAATTAGATACTTTAAAAATTACACCAATATTCACATAAACATAAAAGAAAACACTTGTTTTGAAAATGGAGTAACAAATTAATTTAAAGATATTAAATTGACATACATTTTACTCAAGTGAAATTACTTTTTTTCTTTTAGAGAGGGAGAGAGGGAGGAGGGACTAGGAGAGGTACAGGGAGAGAGGATTTTTTTTTAAAGATTTTATTTATTTATTCATGATAGACAGAGAGAGAGAGATAGATAGAGAGAGAGAGAGAGAGAGACAGAGAGAGACAAAGAGGCAGAGACACAGGCAGAGGGAGAAGCAGGCTCCATGCAAGGAGCCCGATGTGGGACTCGATCCTGGAACTTCAGGATCATGCCCTGAGCGGAAGGCAGATGCTCAATCACTGAGCCACTCAGGCATCCCAACAACTAGGAAATTAAAGAGAACGTTAAGAATATTTTTAAAGTGAGATTATCAACATGAAAAACTTAATATGAGTTGCATATATAACATGATTATTCAGGGCTACCATTTTTAGCATATTACTATGTTTTTGTTTATTTTTTTTAATTTTTATTTATTTATGATAGTCACACAGAGAGAGAGGCAGAGACACAGGCAGAGGGAGAAGCAGGCTCCATGCACCGGAAGCCTGATGTGGGATTCGATCCCGGGTCTCCAAGATCACGCCCTGGGCCAAAGGCAGGCGCCAAACCGCTGCGCCACCCAGGGATCCCTGTTTTTGTTTATTTAATAATATTCATTGAGTGCCCATTTTATGCACTATGATTCTTTTTTTACTCATTTTTTAAACTTTATTTAAATTCAATTTGCCAACCATGATTTTATGGTTGGCACTCCCTTAAGAATGATCTTAGTGTATAGAAAAGTATAAGAAGAAAATCAGAAATCTATCTTACATACATGCACACACACAAAATCAGTCTTTATTTTGAAGAGAATAAATATGGATGGCAGAATTAAGTTTGTAAAGAACAGTAGTAACTTTCAGGTAATAGAGAGTATTTGAGGAATTGAAGCTTCATCTAATCATAATTCAGTAATTCTTTTGTGTCTGAGTAACAGAGAAAAATATACATTAATTATTAAACCCTTGAAGATGGCAGCAGGATCTCAGAGTACATAAGGAAAGAAAGTAAGGTTATTTCTGATTCTCTGGGTATAATACAGGCTACCTTGTTTAAAAAATTTGGAAAAAATTACCATCAAGGATACGAAAATATGAATATTTTTCTTTAAAAATATTTAATAGTGAAATCGGGTTAACAGGTATACATGGATAATAATATAAACCTGAAAATTCTAAAAAATATTTAACATAATTCTATATAACACAACATATGATTTAATTTCTTAATTGATTATAAGATTCCATTGGCTCACTTTTCTACAAATATTTTTATTAGTTTGACAAAATTTTTACTTTTAGCAATTTCATTTTCAGTCAATATAATTGAAAATGACACCCCTCACTTTTGGCAAATGCAAAATTGCAAGTGATTTTTGGTACTTTTTCATTCTGAGTAGGATCTTTCTGCTTAGCAACTGTTACTGGAGTTATTAAGAGTACTTTATAGGCTGTGACAACACTGGGGGTGGATTCTGATACTTTTAAAAATACATATTTTAGTGCATGTAGAGCTGATGATTCTAGTGAGATAATTTCTCCAAATGGATAGAATTTTTTGTACAGATCTAGTTTCATGTAAGTGTGAATTTTATTTTAAATACAAATTTATCAAATGACATTTTTACATTTGTTTTGACATTTCTTGTAATTGGCAGAAATCATACAAGAAACCAAAAGTGGCTTTATGATTGACATGTAATTCACAATGCAATCTTTATTCATTCCGTAGCTTTGTCTTCAATTGCAAAAAATTTCTAAACATCTTTTTCATCATTTATTAATTCATTTAATGCTTCAAAGATATTATCATCTGTCAAAGATGATAATTTTACATTTCTAAGCCTGTGGATATTTCTTTTGCAATATTATAGCGAAAAACAGAAGTCCTAAACTATTTAAAGAATTCTAACAACTCCATAATGTGCAGCTGTTTTTTTTTTCAATGCCCATGTGTATATTTTTTATTTTGAAATAATAGGCTTACAGAGTTTATTGCCTGGTGTAGCACTGGCATGTCCTATATAGGTGCTCAGGATTAAGTGTAAATGTTTGTGCAGATGACTTGGGATGGGTTTTAGAAGGGAACAAGCAAGCTAGTCTTCTATTATGAGTCACTGTTGCCATACAGAGACCCTTTTCTTTCTAGGGTCTGTGGCCAATGCCACCAAACTATTGGCTTCTGTTTCTTCCATGTCCCCATCAGTCTGGGAATAGGCCATGGCCCAGGGCATCTGTTCAGAGCCCCCAGAGAACAACGGAACCACCCTCGGTATGACTGTACATGCCAACTGCTGGTGTACATGATGCCTCTGTCTACTACGTTTGCAGGCCTGAGTGAGTGAACATTGTTACTAGGTAGACCTTCTGTGTCCAATGAATACTCATTAGTACCATCAATATTACTTACAAAATGGCAGTGTAATGGTAAAATTACTAAGAATTTCAAGGTAGCCACTCCAGAGCTTCAAACCAAGCATGGATGACTTTCTGAGAGTGAGACTTGGTGGAACTGCAGATGGATTCAAGCCCTGAATGGGTTCGTGTTTCTGTGGCCACAGTCCCCACCTCTTACATTGTTCCATCTCTGTTAACACTCATTCTTTGTTTAGTTGTCAAAACTTTGCTCTTCCAAGTTCCTAGGTTTTCATAGTCTGTCACTACTGTAAATAATAATATTAATTTTGAATGTGCCCTCTCTACTTTCCTAAGGCAAATATGCAATAATAAAACCCCTTTTTGGTGGGTGATCTTGAAGCTAACACTTGTAGCATGTCTTTTGGAAATATTTGTTTGAAGTAATGGGCGGCCATTTGTTCTATCACCTTTCTCCTAGCCTCAGGTTGTTTAAGGATTTAACTCCTGGCTAACTCTCTCTGGAAACTTAATTCACTGCATTGTTGGAGAACAAGAGAAATGAAACTCATTGAGGGCTGTTTTCTGGAGTCAGCTGCTATACTTCATTGCTGAGGTTGTTATCAAATAATGGGAAACTGATGATATGTAGTTATATCAGAAAATGGAAGCTATTCCTATATCTTTGAACAAGCTTTATGACTACCTGTATTTCAAATCAGAACAGATGTTTTAAGCTTCCAAGAAGATGGGATAAATGTATTTATTTCCATTCTTTCCACTAAATAAAATTAAATAGATCCAAAAATACAGAGAACAAATTGATATTTACCAGAGGGAAGGAAGCTGGTAGGATAGGTGAAATAAAGAAAGGGATTAAGGGTGCAAATTTCCAATTGTAAAATAAGTAAGTCATAGGGATGAAAGTAAAGCATAGAGATACAGTCAATAATGTAATAACTTTGTATGGTGACAAATGGTATATTGTAGAGAGCATTTTGCAATATATGTGATATCAAATCACTATATTGTACACCTGAAACTATATAACATTATATGTCAACTATACTTCAATTAAAAAAAAACCTAAAAGCCTTGGGTATTCTGTTAATAAATAAACATAAGGAGACTCTGAAAGGTAGAAAGGAGAAGGCAAACAGGCTGGGGCCTTGGGACCTAATGAACAAAATAATGGTGAGTTCCTAGGGTTTTCTTTTGGCCTCACATATCCCAGTCTTGGAAATGAAGATAGCAACCCTGAAATGTCAAGAGATACAGACAAAAAAGCCCTGAACAAAAACCTGGTCTGTCCATCAAAGAACCAGAAAAGGGGCTCTATGAAGATATAGAACTTTTATACAATAATTGCTCTAATCCAATCAAATACATACACACATGCACAATTGCCTTCACTTCCTTAGATTTCCCCTAAACTTCTATACCCTCCTGGCTGTAAAGAGGCATCCCAACCTCCCAGGACGGATAGCATCAGTGAGGGTGAATAGGGATTTTCATTGCCCTCAGGCAGTAGCAAGAGATCTTCCCCTCCACAGTGTCAGTAGAGACCATACAGTAGAAAAGGAACAAAGCAATTCTATTCCTCTCATCCTGAGGAGGTATCAGCAGAAGCCTAGTTGGGAGCCAGAAGTTCCACTTCTGCTTGGTAATAACAATGAGCGCTTCCTTCCTGTGGATGTTATGGCAGTTAGGTGCAGAACCCATACCTGGATTCCTAAGCCACCTTAAAGTGAAGAGTAGCACTGTTCTTTCCCTGCTAGAGTGGTACCAGAGGTTAGTTAAAGCAGAGGGCTTGGGTATGATATAGTCTCATAACCTAATAGCAAAATGTTTACAGTTTAATAAAAGAATTATTAATTATACTAAGAACCAGGAAAAACTCAAGTTGAATGAAAAAGATAGTCAATAAATACCAATGCTGAAATGACAGAGGTATTAGAATTACCTTACAAAAAATTTTAAGCAGCCATTATTAAAAATGCATTAAGAGGAATGCCTGGGTGGCTCAGCGGTTGCGCGTCTGCCTTTGGCTCAGGGCGTGATCCCAGAGTCTCTGGATCGAGTCCCACATCAGGCTTTGTGCATGGAGTCTGCTTCTTCCTCTGCCTGTGTCTCTGCCTCTCTCTCTCTCTCTCTGTGTGTCTCTCATGAATAAAGAATAAAATCTTTTAAAAAATAAAAATAAAAATGCATTAAGAGCAATTATAAATCATGTCTGAGCTAAATGAAATAAAAAAGTTTCAGAAAAGAAATAAAAAAAATCAAAGCAATAAACTATACAAAAAGGAAACAAATAGAAATTTTAAAACTAAAAATATACAACTGAAATGGAAATAGAAAAATAAAAAATAAATACTGAATGAGCTCAACAACAGAATGGTAGAAATGGAGGAAAGAATCAGAAAACTGGAAGAAAGAACAGGATGAACTGCATAAATGAAACAACAGAGAGAAAGTAAGCTGAAGGGGCAGGGGATAAACATGACCTCAGGGACCGTGGGAGCTATCATAAAACCCCAAAATTCATATCACCAGAGTCCTAGAAAAAGAGAATGTGAATAGAGATGAAAAAGTGAAGAAATTATCGCTGAAATTTTTCACAAATATGCAAAAAAAAAATCCTCATAAACCTACAGTTTCAACAAAGTAAGTAAACCCCAAACTTTATAAAACCTAAGGAATTTATGCCAAGACACATCATGGTTAAGCTTCTGAAGAATAAGACAAAGAAAAATAAAGTTTTAATTTTAATTTCAGTTAGTGAACGTAACTAATGTTACATTAGTTTCAGGTGCACAATATAGTGCTTCAATTCTCTGCAACACCTGGTACTCATCAGGATAAGAGCACTCCTTAGTCCCCATCACCAGTTTCGCCATGCCCCTGCCCACTTCCCCTCTGGTGATTATCAGTTTGTTCTCTATAATTAGGAATCTGTTTCTTGGTGTCTCTCTCTTTCTCTCTCTCTCTCTTTTTTCTTTTTCTCTGTTACTTTCAAAGTTTTTCTTTATGATTCGATCCTTTCAGGTTATTTTTCCTGAGTCCTCTGTAAGAAGTTGCTATGGTGGATATGAAAGAAATGACTGCTTGTGCTTCCTTCTAGGATTTTTATGGTTTCAGGTCTCACAGTTAGGTTTTTAGTCTATTTTCAATTTACTTTTGCAGAAGTGGCCCAGTTTCTTTCTTCTGCATGTTCCTGTCCAGTTTTCCAACACCTTTTGTTAAAGAGACTATCTTTTTTCCATTGGTTATTCTTTCCTACTTTGTCAAAGATTATTTGACCATATAATTGTGGATTCATTTCTGGGTTTTCTATTCTGTTCAATTGATCTACGTGTCTATTTTTGTGCCAGTATGATACTGTTTTGATTACTACAACTTTGTAATATAGCTTGAAGTCTGGAATTGTGATGCCACCAGCTTTGCTTTGCTTTTTGAAGATTACTTTGGTCATCCAAGATCTTTTGCAGTTCCACACAAATTTTAGGATCATTTGTTCTAGCTCTGTGAGAAGTGTGGGTGGTATTTTGATAAGGAATGCATTAAAGATTGCTTTGGTAGTATAGACATTTTAACAATATTTGTTTTTTCAACCCATGGGCATGGAATGTCTATTTCTTTGCGCATTTTCAATTTCTTCCATCAGTGTTTTATAGTTTTCAGAATACAGGTCTTTCACCTCTTTGGTTAGGTTTATTCCTAGATATCTTATTATTTTTGTTGAATTATAAATGTACTCTTTTCTGACAAAGAAAAGAAATCTTAAGAGCAGTGAGTGAGAAAAAATGTTTCACCCATAGAGGAAAGACAATTAATTTTTTTTTCAAATATTTTATTTATTTATTCATGAGAGACACAGAGAGAAAGAGGCAGAGACATTGGCATGGAGAAGCTGGCTCCATGCAGGGAGTCTGATGTGGGACTCAATCCTGGGACTCCAGGGTCACGCCCTGAGCCAAAGCCAGACACTTAACCACTGAGCCACCCAGACATCCCAAGGAAAAGCAATTCAAATGACAGTAGATTCTCACCAAAAACCATGGAGACCATAAGGCAATAGCACATTTGAGTATTGCAAGAAAAGAACTAAAGGCCTAGATTTCCAAATTCAGTGAAAATATTTCTCAGAACTGAGGGGATATCAAGAGATTTTTCAGATGCAAGAAAAATCAGAGAATTTAGCATGGGTAGACTTATCCTGAAAAATGGCTAAGATATTTGTCTAAACAGAAAAAAAAGGGTGAAAGAAAGAATCTCAAAATATCTAAGAGGGACACCGGATGGCTCAGCAATTGAACACCTGCCTTCGGCCCGTGTGATCCTGGAGTCCTGGGATCGAGTCTCACATCAGGCTCCCTGAATGGATCCTGCTTCTCTCTCTGCCTGTGTCTCTGCCTCTCTCTCTGTGTCTCTCATGAATAAATAAATAAAATCTTAAAAAAAAAATCTAGGAGCAAAAATAAATAAAAATAAATAAATAAATAATGGAAGTGGAAAAAATGGATAAATGCCATAAGCCCCTTTCCCTTGTTTTCTAATTTATACTTCAGAATTATAGCAAACATTGTAACATTATGTCATATGGTTATGAATTTATATAAAAGAAATATTTAAGGGACATCTGGGTGGCTCAGTGGTTGAGCTCAGGGCATTGTCCTGGGGTCTGGGATTGAGTCCCACATCAGGCTCCTTGCAGGGAGTCTGCTTCTCCCTCTGTCTGTGTCTCTGCTTCTCTCTCTGTGTCTTTTATGAATAAATAAATAATATATTTATATTTATATATATCTATTTAAGATAATTTTAAATGGGGAGAGTAAATAGATATACAGGGAGATAAAGTTTATAAATCTTGCTTATACTTTTAAAATGTTAACAAAAAATAAAATAAAATGTTAACACCAGTGGACTGTGATAATTTATGTAAATATAATGTAAATATAATTAATATCTATATCAACTACTGAAAAATGTGTACAAAATGCTATAAATAAGTCAAATAGAATTCTAAAACATGGATATTTCTGTAACCCACAGGATGGCAGAAAAGATAGGACGACTAGACAGAAAATCATCAAAGATACAGAAAGAACTCAACAATATCATCAGCCTAATAAGATATAGTCAGCATTCCATTCATAATAGCCAATATTATACAATAACTATATTATAAAGATATAAATATCTGTAAACATTATTTTGGATGTTTTTGAAGTATCAATGTGGAATTTTATAATTAACATATACTTTAATATGAGGAGTTCTCAATGCATCAAAGTTGTTTATTCATTTCTATCAATGCTAAGAACATCTTCAGCCATAATCTCTAAATATAATGAAAACATAATATAAGAAAAATCAAGATAGATATAAAAATATACTTTATCCACAAAATTTACTGAGATCAAGAAGGAAAAGCATCAGCTATGTAAATATTCAAGTTATAACATTAAGATATCCATTCCATTTGTTTTTGTTGTATCTAAAAATTTCTTTCACCTCTTATTAGTAAATCAACTATTCCCCTTACATACAATGTGATAAAATTTCTACTTTCTTTTGTATTAATTTCATACTTTTTCTCCAACACAAACTGTCCTTTAAGCATACTTTTAAAAATATCATGACACAAGTGGACATCCACATACAAAAATATAAATCTAGAAAAAAAGCTTATGCCCTTTACAAAAAAAATAACTTAAAATGGATTGTAAACCTAAATGTAAAATGCAAATCCATAAAACTCCTAGAAGATAACAAAGGAGATAAGTTAGATCACCACTTTTTTAGGCCCCACATCAAAGGCATGATTCATGAAAGAATTGATACAGTAGATTGATTAAATTTTAGAAATTACACTTTGAGAAATATAATGTCAAGAAAATGAGGATAGGCTGCAGACTGAGAGAAAACAATTACAAAAACAGAACTAACAAAAGACTGTTACCCAAAATAAACAAAGAAACCTTAAGTCAGTAATGAAAATGAAGAATCCAACCAAAACAATGGGCAAAAGACATGCACACACCTATTAGAACAACCAAAATCCAAAATACTGACAACAGTAGATACCAGTGTCATGTGGTTCAGTCGAAATTCTCATTCATTGCTGGTGGAATGAAAAATGGCATAGCTCCTTTGCAAGACAGGTTTTGCAGTAATCATACTCTTGCCATACAATCCAGTAATCACACTCTTTTGTATTTACTCAAAGGAGGTGCAAATGTATGTCCACTCAAAAGCCAGCAGTAGAAGGTTTACATCAGTTTTATATATAATAAAATTGTATATGTATAATGCTAATGTATAATTTATGTGTATTCAATTATGAATAATTACCAAAACTTGAATGCAAGATATCCTCCAGCAGGTGAGTGGGTAAATAAACTGTGCTATAATACAGAAAATAGATTATTACTCAGCAGTAAAAAGAAATGAATTATGAAACTATGAAGAGACACGGAGGAATCTGACAATCATATATGATTCCAACTACTTGATATGAAAATGTATGGAGTTAGTAAAAGATTCGTGGTTAGGGCAGCCCCGGTGGCTCAGCGGTTTGGTGCCACCTTCCGTCCAGGGCGTGATCCTGGAGATCTGGGATCGAGTCCTGCCTGGGGCTCCCTGTGTGGAGGCTGCTTCTCCCTCTGCCTGTGTCTCTGCCTCTTTCTCTGTGTCTGTCATGAATAAATAAATAAAATCTTAAAAAAAAAAAAGAAGATTCGTGGTTAATGGGGGAAGGAAAGATGAATAGACAAAACACCTAACATTTGGAGGCAGCGAAAACATTCTGTATGATACAATAATGGTAGATACATGTCATTACACATTTGTCAAAACCCATAGAATGTACAACATCAAAAGTGAAATGTAATATTAAAGTGTGGACTTTGGATTATGATGATGTATCAAGGTAAGGTCATCAATTGTAACAGATGTACCACTGTGGCAGAGAAGTTCATAGTGAGGGAAGTTGTGTGAATGTGGAGGCAGAGTGTATGTGGGACATCTCTGTGCTTCCCACTCAATTTTGCTGTGAACTTAAAACTAAAAAAAGTAAAGTCTATTAAAAAAAAAAAAAACGATACAGCACTCCCTTCCACCTTCATATTAATCTTTTTCCCCATCCATGATTATCAGAAAAGAAAGTATAGAACTTTATATATGGAAATGTTCCTTTGATACTTAATACTTCTACTTTCCCTAATTTGAAAAATGAAACAAAGAGGAAAAAACAAATGCCCGAGTCATAGAACAAGTGAATGGTAGAGTCCTTTTTAGAATCCAAGTCGCCTCTAATAATTGTTTTTATAATCTGTTCATGCTTAACAAGACAATATTTTGAATTATTAACATTTTACTTACAAAACAATATTTTTATTTATTTCTAAACTTCCTGCTTTAAGTCACTATCATAATCATTAAGTAATATATATTTATATTCTCATTATTAAAATCAAAACCTTAACCAAATAAATAGAAACACTTTGAAATTTTTAACATTTTCTTTACCTAAAACCAAATGTGACTTATGAACTCCATTCCCTACCCTCCCTCTCACTTTCTTTTTCTTTCTTTTTCTTAATATTTTATTTATTCATGAAAGATGAGAGAGAGAGAGAGAGAGAGAGAGAGAGAGGCAGAGCCATAGGCAGAAGGAGAAGCAAGCTCCATGCAGGGAGCCTGATGCAGGACTCGATCCCTGGACCCGATCCCAGGACACTGGGATCACACCCTGAGTCAAAAGCAGACACTCAACTGCTGAGCCACTCAGGTGTCCTTTTATTTTTCTTTCTAGGGCATCTTTTCATTATATATATTTATACTCTAATTGATATTTTCCTCTGCACTTCTGTAGGTCCCAGTAGCCCAAAACAAACTTTACCTAAGTATTTCCTTGGGGGTAAGACTGTTGTTTTTTTTTTTTTTTCTTTTTCTTTCAGCTCCTTCAAGAGGTATTCAAAATGCCTTCAACTCAAAATACCTTTCAAGGTTAGAGAGTTTTTAGAGAGTTTTCTGTTTATGTTCTTACTATACATTCTATCAAACTTCTTTTTCACCCTATTTTATAATCATGATGTACCTCTCTGTATTGTGAGGATATTAGCATCTGTATATGTATTTGTATGTGTATATATAGGCAAATGTGTATGTGTTCATGTGTGCATTTATGTTTATCACTCCATTTAAATAATAAAATCATTCACTATATTTTTCCTTTATATTTAAATGCCAAATAACTTGTGATTAAGGTTTTTGTGTGTATAACTCACTTTAGAGAATGCCACATCATTTATTTAACCTAGGAATATGTAGTAGGTGCTTACTTTCTACTGAGAACTGTTCTGTATGCCAAGGACACAGAATGTGGTTGGAGCCTAGTGAGTGAGCAAAGGGGGAAAGAACCCAATATGAGGTTGAAAGGCTAGGCTAGTGCAAGATCCCAGAGGGGGATAAGGAACACAGTGAGGCCTTCAAATTTTATTACAACATGAAACAATTTCAAACAAGGTAATGAAATGACCTGACCTATATATCCAAAGATCATTCTGGCTTAGAAAATGTCTTAGGGCTATAAACAGAAGCCTGCTTGTCGCCTGCTTTAACAGTCCGGGTACTGATTATGGCATCCTAGGCTAAGACAGGGACAGTGGAGAGAGAAAGAAGCGGGGTGGGGGTGGGGAGGAGAGGCTGCTGATATGGAATGAAGACTTGCAGATGGGTTGAATTTGGTGCTCTCTGATAGTGAAAATTCATAGCTGACTTCTAGATTTCTGGCTTGAGAACCTGTGTGGCTTTAATAATACTCTATATTTGAATAGCATTTCCAAGTTTGTATAATAATATCTCATTTTATATACCACCTTTGATTAATATGTTAATTTTTCTATGCGGATAAGAGAACTGAGGTATCAAAAAATAATGTATTTGTCAAAGTTATATGTAGGAGGGGATCCCTGGGTGACTCAGCGGTTTAGCGCCTGCCTTTGGCCCAGGTCACAATCCTGGAGTTCCGGGGTTGAGTCCCACATCGGGCTCCCTACATGGAGCCTGCTTCTCCCTCTGCCTGTGTCTCTGCCCTTTCCCCCCCCACCCCGCCTCTCTCTATCATGAATAAATAAATAAAATCTTTAAAAAAAATTATATGGATAGTAAACACTAAAACCAAAACTTGTGTCAAATTCAAATCCTACCATACTATCAACAGTCTGACCAATGGGGTAAAGGTCTATTTTTTTTTTTTTTCAGTAATCCTAACCATATTTCTTTAACAACAAAATAGCTCTCAAACTGATCATATGGGGAACTTGAGTAGGGAATGGAATATATGGTTGCTGAAGAGGTTTAATGAATAACTAGGGCAGGAGAACAAGAAGCTAAGTCAGTTGAGTCGCAAAACTTTTTTCAGTTATTTATTGATGATATTTTCTGTAAAAGCACAACGCCTAAGGCACGGATCGGTCTTATAAACAATTTCAGAAAACATCAAGGCTGCTAGAAAACAGTTTGGTTGTTAAGATCCATTTCTGTGTCCTCCTTGACTCTTATCTTCTGTGTAAGGATTTTAAGACTCCCTGATGGAACAATAATATCGCTAAATAATATATCAAAACGTGTCTGTTATTGAACGATTTTACCGGAGGTGGAATCTTTTTACATGCGAAAATGTCTTCTTTCAACACAAAAACTGAACATATTACTACATAAAGGGGAATTTAAAAAGCATATATTCAGTGAAATGGCCCAAAGATCAATGAAGAGTTGGAAATAAAATGTCTTTGATTTCTAAAGTCTCAACAAAAAGAAAGAATGGAAAAAGAAACCATTTCTTGAAATAGCTAGAACTGAAATTGGCTTCACATTACCAAGATGGTAAAATGTCAGAGAAAGCATATATTGAGAACTTCTATTTTGAAGAGCTAGATTTTCGTCACCTTTTATCTTAATTCCGCAGGAATATGTTTATGCTTTTAAAGAATTTACTGTGTTTGGAGGAAATAAACAATACATAAACAGCACTGATATGATCCCCCAATACATCATTAAAAAGATATTTAAACATCATGAGTATAAATATTCAGAGATTTATTTAACATTATTGAAGTTTTTGGAAATTATAGTGGATGAAAGTATTTTGAATATGTTATGACTGAAGACAAATGTCATTTTTTTGCTCATATCAACCAGAGACTGAATTTACATATTTCAGAATTAGAAAATAGAATAGGTACTGAAAAGATTAATACAAAATTGGTGATCGTTATTAGTCATTATCCTCTTTTCTGGATTCCATATTCTTTCCAGTTTTTAAAAATTATACCTACACAGAATTTTATTTTCTTTTTATCTAATTGTATCTATTCTGTCCCTATGTCTATGAATGGTTATTTAGTGTGATTAGAGACAATAGGTAATTCCCAGTCCTTGATGCACATGTAAGTCACTTGGGATCACTTACAAATTGAAATTCCTAAATTGCATTAGAAGATAAAGAAAATAAGGGTAGGATTTAGTAATTTAAAAAGTTATCCTGGTGATTGGGGCCCAAACCTAATATTTGGAAATCATTTGTTATAAAGACAATGTGCACACATCTTTTTTCCAACATTACCAATTATGTGCTGTTATCTAACTTTTAAACTTTGCCAACCTCTTGAGTACAAGCAGCTATCCCACTGCTAGTCTGCCTAATGTAAGCAATGAGCATGTATACAAATATCCTCCCTCTTATTTGTTAGCCATCTGAGCTTCTTCTGACAATGTGAATTTAGACTTGGTAGGTTTTTTCTTAAGCTTTCTTTCTTCTCCTTGATTTATAAGATTTATTTTGATACCTTATTTATTCATTTATATATTTATATGATTTGGGGACTCTTTTTCGTTTATAACTGAACACAAAGAATATCATAGGAATTCCACTACTGAACATCACTAGAAACCTTTTAGCTTCCCCAAGTGGGTCTATATTGTTATTTGCTTTTGTCATATGTCTCTTTTATTAAACTGTGTATCTTTATGGGAAGGGGTCATATCTGATTCATCTCTGGAATAAAAAGTGTGTCTCAAAAATGTCAGCATACAATTAACACATTTAATATTTTGACATAAATAAATAATTATGTTCCCAGCTGATAGATCATTAAAAGTTATCGTTAAAGAAAGATGATTGTGATTTTTAACAAATTAGAAGAATTTAAAAGTTGGGTGACATTGTGATAACAAAACTTTTTGATTCAAATCTACTTGTTTATATAAGGAGATTATCTCCACATTGATTTTTTTAATGAAAAATCAGAATTATGTAGTTATATATTCAGGCTTATAAAGATAAATCCTAATACATGAGTTATCTGAGCCTAAAGATTTTTTTGGAAATACCCTTGGATTCTCAAAAATTTAGGATGTATTAGAAGATTACATTTCTTTAAAAGCTTAGTGACATTTATTAATGTCACTCTATTAGTCAGGTATTTGAGGATGGCAGAGATAAATTCCACATAAAATGTTTATAATCGCTAGTTATGTCAATTTACCATCCATTATGAATATTAACATCTTTTTCTCTTGATCTCCTAAGTCTCATGCATATTTCATCATGATTCAAGATTCAACAGTGATCTGACAATATCAATAAATATAATATGGATATGTGTCTATTGGGTTGGAGGATATTTGCATAAAAATTAAATTTGGAGATTATGCATTTATTTTTTTGTAAGAAAGTCTTCTAGCCAATGAAACCAACCTTTTAAACAGGAATTCTCAGATTGCTACAGCAATCAATTCAGATATTTATTTTATATTTAAATGGTAGATATAAATTTTTTTATCCAACTACTAAGTTCTCTTATTAGTCATCTTTATTATTTTTGATGATGCAAACGGAAAACAAACTAAATAATTTATTTACGTGTTTAGAAATAAAATATTATTTTTTCATTTTCTGTGACAACATAAACACTTGCCATTCTTCTTATGTTATCAACATTCTGTTGCAGAAAAAAGTATCTACTCTAGATATTTTAATTAATATGATTTTTTAAAAGGTTTATTTATTTATTTTGGAGGGGTTGAGGGAGGAACAGAAGCAGAGGGAGAGAAATCCTTGCTAAATGTGGATTCTGTGTTGGGGTCGATTCCAAGACCCTGAGATCATGACCTGGGCTGAAATCAAGACTCAGTGCTCAATGTACTGAGCCACCCAAGTGCCCCTAATTAAAATAATTTAATTATAGTGTTTAAGTGGTTATGATGTTATTAGAAGAGCTAGAATAGTTGACTATAGTCTGAGTCTCCAAAAATGACTGCAAAATGCTGTGGGAGTGTCCTTTGGAGGAGCTGTTGCTCTGGCACAATCAGGAAGGAGGGGAGTAGAGAAACTTCTTCTGGTCCCCTTGTTCAGAACCCCCAAGTGAGAAACAGGACACTGGAATGCTGCTCAGAAGAAAAAGCCCTTTTGTACTTGTTTGTTGCCAGAAAAACAACAAACCCAAAGTCATTTTTACCTTCCAAATCTATCATGTAATTGACAGAGATCAATCTGCTGTTGAGTCTGGAAAATGTTATTTTTACCTTGCACTCTTTCTAGGACAAAAAGGTAAAATGAAGAAAAAGGTTAACAAAGAACTAACTACCTATTTTCAAAATAATATTAAATTATTTTTATTTCATATTATTGCTGATTCTATTTCCTTTTCTAAAGTAAAAAAAAAAAACAGATTGAAAATAAAAATACACAAATAGACCAATTAGTAACTGGCATGTTTCTAATGAATTTTATGCATGAAAAGAGCATATACAAGAGAAAATACTTTTTAACTGAAATATATGTGAACTCCATTTATAATTTGTCAGAGCCCAAGTTTTCTAATATGCTAACCTCAACTTACTTTCAATGACATGTTGAAATTTATGCTAGTCATTGAAAAAGCTATTTATGTGGCTCTAGCCACATACAGAGGCAGACTTTCCAGAAACCACCATGTTTTGAAAACATTAGATAATGGAAGGACAATGGGGTGAAAGAAAAGCAGAAAGAACCCAAATTAAGAAATTCTTTCAGGCTGCAGGGGGAGAGGGCCACAGGTGTGTCATATGGCTAATGCAGTATTACTTCTACTCTATCCAATTTGATTTATCTTTTTTTAGTATTTTATTTATTTTAGAGATAGAAAGAGAGAGAAGGAGCACGGGGAGAAGCAGAGGGAGAATGACAAGCAGACTCCATGCTAAGTGCAGAGCCCATGTGAGGCTCCACCCCTCAACCCCGAGATCATGACCTAAATTGAAATTAAGAGTCAGTCGCTTGACCAACTGAGCCACTCAGGCTCTCCCAATTCAATTAATCTTACCGGCTATAAACATTCTGAGTCTTTCCAGTTCATTTCTTTACATCTTTTGTAGTCTTTTGAAGACCGTGAAGCAGTTGAGTGCAGCTCTTAAGATTACAAATACCAGGGTGCCTAGGGGGCTTCGTTGATTAAACATGGGACTCTTGGTTTGGGCCAGGTCATGATCTCAAATTCAGGTCATGATCTCAGGGTCATGAGATCAAGCCCCCCTGCTGGAGCTCCACATTCAGCCTGGAATCTGCTTGTCCTCTGCCTCTGCACACTTGTGTTCTCTCTCTCTTTTTCTCTCTCTCTCTCTCTCTCTCATAAATAAATAAATAAAAGATTACAAATCTTAAAAAAAGATTACAAATACTAATACTAATTACAATTTTAAGTGCCTGGGATGCATATTGGGTCGACTATTTACTAACTATGTTTCCTTGGATGGATTACTTATTCTCTGTGCCTCAGTTTCTTTATCTGCAAAATGAGTATAATAGCACCTAAGATTGTTTGTTAAAAGTTATAATCCTGTCAAGTCCTTAGTATAGTTAGCACTCAATAATTAATTTATATTTATCATGGCAATGCTAGAGCAATCAGTTTTTACAATAATTCAGAAGGGGTATTTTCTCTAATTCTCCTTAAGAATTAAGAAAACATTATGTAATGGACCCCAAGTACATATAATAGGTGTTTATGTATTTGTGCATTAAGCAGTTAATATTTAGTAATCAGTTTCAGAAACACAACCAAAATGCATTAAATTCCAGCAACACACACATTCACACTCATACATACACATACATACCATAAAAATAATGTAGTGAATATTTAACTACTAAATTTATCTTAGTATTTATAATTAGAATCATTAGAAAGAGAGGCAATTAAATGATGAGGCATAAATGTCTAGAAGGTTATTGAGGAATTATTTTTTCAATGAAATATAGTGACTGTTATGATTTGCATATTTTTGAACATATATGGATTTATTATTAAATTCATTATAAGGCAGAAATTCACCAAAACATGTTTCATAGAAATTTTACGTACTGTATGTGGAAGTTAAGCTCCAAATTTGTTTTGCTATATATATATCATAAAATTCCTTAAAAGTAACAACATTTTTAAAATAGAGAGCTATCATACAACCTCAGATCTATATGCAGCTGAATACGGTCAATCTGTGACATAAATCATATAACCACAATTTTTTACAATGGTAACAAAAGTGCATATTAAAAAATTCAATGAGGGCACCCCAGTGGCTCAGCGGTTTAGCACCACCTTCAGCCCAGGGCGTGATCCTGGAGACCTGGGATCCAGACCCACATCGGTTTCCCTGCATGGAGCCTGCTTCTCCCTCTGCCTGTGTCTCTGCCTCTCTCTCTCTCTCTCTCTCTCTCTCTCTCTGTGTGTCTCTCATGAATAAAGAAATAAAAATCTTAAAAAGAAAAATTCAATGAATACAATGATTTTAGTTTCATTGTATAATATGTAAATATGTGTATAAATGATTCATAAATATTTAAAGAGAATTTAATCATTAATGCCAAAATGTAGTTTTGTCCATTCTTTGAAAATAAGATCTAGAAATACAATATTTAAAGGAAGTTGTTTTTATATGACACAGTTAATAGGAATTTTTATTCTTTCTTATTTATCTAATTTAAATAATTGATTCACCTATCCTTCTTAAAATCATGCAATATGTTGTTATTATCTTACATATGCCTATACACATATTTTCCCAACACTTTATTCTATTATGTTTCTGTTAGGGTTTTATATATATTTTAGTCTCCATAGTTGACAGGTGACCTTCTGATTGGTTTGGGTGACATAAGTGTTAATAATCTGGAAGATGGGATGTCTAATAAATCTGTATATAAAAATCACGATTTATAGTTTATTTGGGATTCTACAGAAACAGCATAAGCAAGTATGCTGAGAGGTGTTTTGAGCCTAATGTATTTTAGAGACAAGTTTTATTGATTACACAGAAATGGGGCACATTTTAATCATTTTTATATCACTGTACTGCCAGAGGCATCAAAATCCATTAAATGAAGATTACAAACTTGGTTTTCAACCAGATCCTAAATTGATTCTTGATGTATTGTCAACAGAAGCACTGGAAGATCAATCAGAAATACCAACCCATATGAAAATTAACTTATTTATATTTAATTGTTCATATCATGGCTATCTGAGATGCTGCTCATAAATCTAAATTACTTTTCTCTCAGCTAAAGGTTCTATTTTAGTATATGTAACAACAATTTTTCTCCATATGGCTACTGATATGCTATATTCCTTATATTTTTTTCTTATAATATCTTCCTGCCTCAGGCCTCAAGTCTACCAATCTTTAGAAATATTTATTCTGTTCTTCCTATAGTCTTGTTAGTAAGATTTTTAAAAAACTATTATAATTGAGAGTTTAAAAATATTACCTGTGCAAACACATACATGTTTTATGTAGGCATATCCTTGCAGAATCTTGATTGGCTTACTTGTGTGAATGTCCACACATAGAAAATTATATTTAGTGTGTTTTAGTGAAATATACACTTTTAAGCTTAGTTTAGCATTTGGTGTATTGCATAAATAAATAAAAACATGTTACATATATTTAATTTTATTATCACTTGAAAGATTCTAAATCTGGCTCCTTATTCTGTGTTGGAAAATAATCTATAAGAGAGAGTGAGGAAGGAGAACAAGTGAATATGAATAATATACAAGATTGTGAATAATATAGCTTTTGAAATCAGAAGACCTAGATTCAAAACAATGATTCCTCACTAATAACATCTCTTAATTTCTCTAAGTCCCTTAGTTTCTACATCTCCAAAAAAATATAACAAATATAACCCCTATGTCTTACATAAACTATATGTATGTTCACACATGTGCACACAAACACACACACACATATATAAACATATATATTTAATTTGGGTAGAAATGACTTTCAAGCTATCCATAAATTTTAATTATATGATTAAATATAGCCATTTGCTGCTGTTTTTGCCTTTCTAGCATCGATTTACAACCACTTCTAAAAGAAAAAAAGCAGTCATGCTTAATCCATTTTCAAGAAGTATTTTAAGGGTCTTGATCTCACTTCAGTATTTTATTTTCTTCACTATGGTGATTGGATCAGAAATAAGCACACAAACTGGTGCAATGAGAATGTAGTCTGAGACATTGCAAGACTTTTTATGCTGGGATTTCTTGGGACAGAAATTACCCTGGAGCTATTACAATCCACCTTTGTAGCACAAATGGAGGACCTGACTACAAAATGCAAGCCTACGATGAGACACAAAGATGGAGCAGAATGGACTCTGGGAGTTGGTTGAGCTGCTGAATTGAAAATTCCAAAATATCTATATCTTTATTAAATTTTTAGCCATTTTTTAAAAGATTGTTATTTATTTATTCATTCATGAGAGACACAAGGAGAGAGAGACAGACAGAGAGAGAGAGAGAGAGAGAGGCAGAGACGCAGGCAGAGGGAGAAGCAGGCTCCATGCAGGGAGCCTGACATGGAACTCAATCCCAGGTCTCCAGGATCAGGCCCTGGGCTGAAGGCAGTGCTAAACCGCTGAGCCACCCGGGATGCCCAATTTTTAGCTAATTTTTTAAGGACTTAATTTTATTTGATTTAAATCAAGAAGGAAATTGAACCTAAACAGAAAAATTTAAATGTAAAAAAGAATGTGGTGTGGAAGAAAAGAAAAAAAGGAAAGGAAAACATATGGGTAAATCTAAATAAGTAGATTATAAAGCAAAACATTAAAAGCTGATTTGAGAGTGGCCAAATGGTAAATGATTCTATGATTCTGCTCTATTTTTGAACAGGATAAAAATAATGATTAGTCCAAGAGTTTGGTAAAAAAAAAAAAAAAAAAGGAAACATAAACTAAGAATGCACATTGTCGATGTATCAGCAGTAAATGCCATTGTAAATGTACCTGTTACCATTAAACTAGATTTAGAATTTACCTATTTCAAATTAATAGAGGAAA
The DNA here is from genome assembly GCF_018345385.1 of Vulpes lagopus. Lineage (NCBI taxonomy): Eukaryota > Metazoa > Chordata > Mammalia > Carnivora > Canidae > Vulpes > Vulpes lagopus. The sequence continues at coordinate 112,423,853 of NC_054829.1, read as the reverse complement.
AATTAATAATATAAAATGTGTTCAGTACAACAGAAGACTGCCATTTTAAATGGTGCTGTAGATTCACACTTTGAAGCTTGCCATCTACCCATTGCTCATAACACATGTTGATGATAAAGTGTCAAAGTTAAAAATGACATAGCCATACTCCAAAACAAAATAAATGTCTTTTTGGACAAAAATAAAAAAGGAGGACAAGAGTTGTTGCCCAAGACTGTTATCTAAAAACTGAGCTGTTGGGGATGTGGAGTCTTTTCATATGAAATGGGAGACTAGAGCTAAGAGCACTGTCTGAAATCTGGGCTGTAGCTTGCTTTTAACTCTTGATAAGAGATCTAATGAGACTGCTGCTGATGGTTACCCACAGTTTCAGATATATGTAACCATGTACCTATGAAAGCCATGAAAAATAACAATTTCTTGCATCAGGAAATGACCCTCTAGCTCACTTGTTCAGTTACTACATATGTGATACTTATAATGTCATTAGTGAACAATAAGCTATAATCACATTATAAAATTTGGCCATGGTTGGTAATAACATGTAATAAAAAAAGGAGCAATGTCAAGATTGAAAGACATCAAGAAATAGTTAAAAAAATAAAATGAAAACAAACAATGTATTAAAATGCATCAGATTGTATTCAAGTAATGAAGTTGTCTCATAGTATATATTTTGTATACACACAAATATAAGTACTTCCAAATATGATTTTAAAAGACTAAGTTTACACATATGGGAGAATTTAATTTGCATTTTTGAAATAAATCTAACATACAGTACAATTACAAAGGATAACCTATTGCTCTGATGGATTTTTGACATATCTTAACTAAAGGTCCGGAATTCTCTCCAGTATGTTCTAGATTAGGGAGACTTCTAAGAGCTAGTCTCTTGCAAGAGTGTGGAAATAAAAGGGGGAAGTGTTGCCCATTTTGCAGCATATGCATATCTATACCAAAGATTCAACCAAACTACTCTAGAAGTCACTGTGAAGAGATTTTATAGATATGGATAAAGCTCCTAATAAATTGCAGTTAAGTTCATCAAAAGTGAGACTTTTCTGGGTAAACCTAACTTGATGAGTTGGAAGTCCATCAAAAGAGGGTCATCTCTGACCTCAGAGTTCATACAGCAATTGGATCTGCAATTACATACTTTCCCCTGGGTCTTCCCTTCTTGACTGTATGTAGAAGACAAAATTCAGCATGTGACCGCAGGGCTTCAGCTTGCTTATGGTCTTCTCTTCCTGATCATCTGCCCTTGGACTTTGAACCTAGTCAGCATCCACATTTTATGGATAATCTCTTGTTGGTTCTGCTCCTGTTTCTCTGGTTGAACGTAGGCCAAAACAGCTGACCAAAATACCTTTAAGTGTTTGAAAATAAAAATAGAATATGAATTTATCCTTGGCTAAAGAGAAATTGTGAAATATTTGATCCAAATTATAATGAAATCACTAGATACCAAAGATGCTTGTATGATATAATTGTTATAAATTGTATAGTATGAGGTTTTGCTTTGGGTAAGACACCATGAATTTTGTTTTGAACAGTGTGAATTTTCAGAGACTGTTGAAATTCTGCTGTGAGTATGCATTAAGAAATAATGAATGTCAATTTTCAGACAAAAGATCCGTATTTAGAATAAAAGTTGATATATGCGACGACAAGAATACAGAGAGACAATCAAATGGGATATTTGGGAATATGAATATTAAAAGTGACAGAAAAAGTAGTAAAAGCATATGTAAGAAATTGCACACGAACAACCAGAATATAGCAATCAGAACTAGGAGAACATAAACCATGGAAAACTAAATAAAGCAAAACTGAAAGCAAATAGAATCCCTGAAGATAGTGGCAGAAAAGTGTTTGGCATTTCATTTTTTCTATTATTTATTTTTTTTTATGTGTGTTTGGAATTTCAAATGACAACATGGGGATAGAGAAGAAGTCATGCAATTATATAATTAGAGATTATCAATAACCATAAAAAGTTCATATTCATTGGATAGCCATATATATAGTAAGGACTCACCAGAGAAATAGAAGGAATAGGAAATATATAGATATAGATGATATAAACATAGAGACAGAATAAAGATAGACATAAAGAGACTTATAAAAATTGTCTCTCAAGAGCCTAGGAAGGAAGTCCTATGATCTATAGTTTACAAACTGGAGACCCAGAAATACTTTGTGATATAGTTCCAGTCTCATCCCCAAAGCCTGAGAACCAGCAGAACCTGGTATAAGGTATATGGAATAAGTTCCAGTTCAAGGCAGGAAAAGATTGATGCTTCAAGTCAAGCCATCAGGCAAAGAGTGAATTCTTTCTTCCTCTATTTTTTGTTCTATTCAGGCTCTCAATGAATTGGATCGTGCACACCCATACTGGCAAAGGCAAACTGCTTTATTCCGTCTACTAATTCAAGTGATAACTTTCTGGAAACACCTTTATAGACACAGCTAGATATAATGTTTACCCAAATATCAGGGTACCCTGTGACACAGTTGACATATAAGGTTAACCATCATACCAGATGATTTTTTTCTTACCCTCCAGCCTCTCCTCCTCACTCTGCTTGCCATAAAATGGCTCAAAACCACGGAACAGGTGTCAATCATTCTCCTGAGTAATTTCATCCCCAACCACCCCTGCAGACACACAAAACCCCTCTAAGACTGATGTATAGATATACAAAGTTCAGTACATCTTAGTGGTGAGAGTATGGACTCTGCAGGCTGGCCTCAAACCTTGACCCCAGCAATCCCTAGTTGTATGAATTTGGGAAAGTTACCTCATCTCTCACTGCTTGCATTTCCTCATCTGTGAAATGGGGGTAGTGATAGTGCCCTTCAGAGGGCAGCAGTGCACATTAAACAAATCGGTGTGCGTTCAGTACTCTAGGAGTGGATAGCGCATGGTAAGTGCTATGTGGTAGAATGATGCATTGAATAAAGAAACAGTGGTAAGGGAAGTTCATGACCTTTAGCCCAAGACCCCTGGAAACACAAGTATAGCTGACTCAGTGAACAGAGGGAAAAGTGTACAACAGGCAAAACTCTAGGGGTCTCATCAAAATGACCTTAGGAAGGATTTACTATAGGTTTTGTTCTTGTGCTAGGTGATGAGGTTCAGTGTTAAGAAAGATTTTGCTCTGGATTGTATATTGTCAGAAAGTAGCAATCATGCTATGGTTGGGAATCCTTACAATTCTTATCTAGAAGGAAAGAGAAACAAACAAGGCCAAAGTTAACATGCACTTCATGAAGAAGCAGTAGTTCTTCATATTTGCCAGGATAGGGCATATTTAGTTATTTTTGTATTGTGTTCTTGATTTTTGTCTCTGTTCAGATGTGATTACAGAGGGGTCTTGTTCAGGGATCCAACATGATCATGGAATGATGCTGTCTGATATTTGTGTGTTTTGTAAACTCATATTCAGTAGGAGAACACAATAGGAGTACCAGGCCAGCTCCTACAAATGCCAAAACTGAGTTGTTTTAAAACCAGACCAGCTTTTCGATGCTATTCTCTCTCCTAGACATAAAGTTGAAGGAATGTAATACTCTCATTTATCCAGTATGCATTCATTGATGTTCTACTATGTGATAGGTACTGTTCCAAGGAGCTTTTTCATTATTTCTATATTGACTTTATTTATTTATTTTTTTCTATATTGACTTTAAATGAATCAATTTTATTTAAAAATGACACATCAGAGTTTGTTTTGTTTTACACGTTGTGACACACTTACAAACAAATTAGAGTCCGTTTATGCCAATTTCATATTTGTTTTAATCAAAAAAACAAGTAACTTCATTTTTATGGAAATAATATTCCCAGGCCTTAGTTTCAAATATGATATTAATACAAAAATACTAGATCTTTGTTCTGTCAATCTGCTTAATCTCCCCAAATATCAATTGAAACAGTTATTGTAATATCCCATTCTGCTTACCTAACAGAATCATTAGAGAAAATGAATTTAACAATTGGTAAAGCCCTTTGTAAACTAAAAGAACATATTCTCTTATATTTAACTTGAAATATTTAAAATGATTATGAGAAAAGAATATTGGAAAGGATAATCTTTAAGGGCCATTTCATATATGCCGTTTTATGAGTGGGATCATAATTTTCCAATTTCAAATTATTTTAAGGATTTTAGCCATTCAAATTGGTTTTAACAACGCACTATTAAACATACCCATCATCCTGGCAAGTCCCTTTTCTGTAATAAATACTTAATTATGATATTATCCAAAGGAGAAATAAAGCATGCTTTATTATGATATGATTTATAACAGTTTCAGAGAATTTATCTTGGGGCCATCTGGGTGGATCAGTTGGTTAAGCACCTACCTTCAGGTCAGGTCATGATCCCAGGGTCCTGGAATCAAAATCCACATAGGGCTTCATGCTCAGGGAGGAGTCTCCTTCTCCCTCTCCCTCTGCCCCTCCCTACTGCTCATCCTCTTTCTCAAATAAAAAAAAAGAAAAGACAAGAAAAGAAAACCTATCTTGTAGAGAAGAAAGGATTACTTTTTTTTCTAGATCAAGGAAAATAATTGGATTTTTTTTCTCAAATAGGGAATAGCAATGAATAAAGTTTTTTAATCCATTATCCTCTATACTTATTTCTAATAATTAGTGCATTAAATGTATTTATTTATGCCTCCTGGTCTCACTTGAGACATTGACTTTCTAGGCAGGAAATCTTGTTTGTTCATTTTGTTTTCTTCTAACTTAGTTTCTCTAGCATTCAGCAAAAGTTTCTGGAAAATGGTAAGCATTAGATACTTGAACCGAATGAAAAGCATGTGGATTTTGGAAAAATTAATCTGACATGTGGAATATATTCAAAAGTCCTGTTAATTAGACTAATTCAGGAGACTACAGCATATGCCAATACAATGAGGAGGGCCAGTGAGCCGGCCATGGAAGTATGTATTGAATGCAAGACAGGTGAGACAGACACACTGAGACACATAGAAACACTCCCATGTCCATAGCTGGACTTTTACTTAGACTGACTTCTAAATCTAGCAAGCCCAATTTCTTCTTCTGGAATTATCTCTGGCCTAAAAAATAAAAAATAAAAAAAAGGATTAAAGCCACGTCTTCCTTAAAATTTTCTTGAAACATTATGGTCCATATTACTTGCTCCCTTCTTTGGATATATTTTTAAAAAGTCAAATTAGTGCAGTGGAAAGATCATTAACTTTTTTTTTTTTTTTATTGAAGTTCAATTTGCCAACATACAGTATAACACCCAATGCTCATCCCATCAAGTGCCCCCCTCAGTGCCCGTTACCCAGTTACCCCAACACCCCAACCACCTCCCCTTCCACAACCCTTTGTTCATTTTTCAGAGTTAGGAGTCTCTTATGGTTTGTCTCGCTAAGATCATTAACTTTGAATGCAAAGAGGTCTGGGTTAAAATTCAGCTCTACTGATCAATAAACATTAATGCAGATGTCTCTATGTAAATTGCATCACACTCCTCGCAATCATTGTCATTGTATCCTTTAGGATTGTTGTCATAATTAAATTAAATTAAATGACATAGAACAGTGGGTGTTAATCCCTACTGTACTGAAAACAAATGGCACTGATTGCAAACTTGTCTTAGTTTTGTCACTCAACTAAAATATATAATAATGCCTTTGTAGCTTCCATATCATCCAGTGTGTGACTAATATATCTTGTTCACTGTTTGGAATTATTGCAGTTAACTCTATATCTTTATATCTGTTCTCATTCTTTAACTATTGGATCTATAACTTCGAAAAATGTCTAAAATAGTGCTACAGATATATGAGTATTTAAAATTTAGAGTTACTGGAAACAATGATGAATTATGATGGTCTACTGGAACTGAATTTCATTATTGGATGTATTCACAATACCAGATGGAGATACTAGTTTCCTACTCAGTGACTAATTTGAGATGCAAAATAAATAATTAAATGATAGTAACATTCTTTTTTTTTTCATTTAATGATAAATACAAGTTGGAAAAAATCACCATCTATTAATATATTTAATTATTGCATAGAAGATTTTTGACTATCATTTTGCATTTTGCAGCTGATCTAAGTAACTCAACCAACAAAATTTAACTTTTTTTTTCTTTTTTTAAGTAGGGGCAAAGGGCAGAAGGAGAGAGAATTTTAAGCAGGTTCCACACCCAATGTGGGGTTTGATCTCAGAACTCTGAGATCATGATCTGAGCTAAAATCAGGAGTCTCATGCTTACCCAGCTGAGCTACCCAAGTGGCCCAAAATTTAAACTTTAAAGCAAATACTATCTTTGGCTTGAATCATTGATTAAAAAGAAGAATGGCAAAGAACAATTATTTTTCTAAGTTTCTATTAAATTAATGTTCTAATAAGATGACATGTCTATAAATGATGCCAAATACTTCTAGTAAATAATAAAATGCAAAAAACTATTATAAAGTACATTTGCTTGTACTTTGCCACAATCTTTGCATTGTCTTTAGAACGTTTCTGCATTATCCATGGTGCATGTTTAAAAATATGAAATTTCTATTGATTTCCCCTAAATTTACATCTATCTAAGTAATAGACAAAAACTACATAACTCACAAACTTGTGAAAAACTGTCAGATTTACTTCAATTATTCACTTTGCTGGCTCACATTCAGCTCTTTCCGATCTTATTATACATGTAGGCAATAAGTGATTAGAGCTCAAATGAGTTGGAAATTCATGTTTCCAATGGAATTAGCATACAGTAAATTACAATTCACAAAATTGTAATTTTAAAATTCTATAAAAGAAGCAGGTTAATAATTGAAAATAAGATATAGCATGATCGATAATAGCAAACACTGTTATAAGTCTGAAAATTTAAAAAAAATTGCCCTTGACATATAGGCCAAATAGATGGTCTTTCATTTACTTCTTTTTAATATATTTATGTCCTGTTTTCAATATTTGGAATCCATTTTTTAACTTTTTATTTCCTTTGTTAGAACTTTTTTTTCTTCTTTGTTTGATTAGAACTTACTTCACTTATTTGTTTTTTGGACAATTGGTCATGATTAGTATCACTTTAGAGGATGACTATTGTTTTAAAGATTGCCTCGGGCCACCTGGGTGACTCAGCAGTCCAGCATCTGCCTTTGGCTCAGGATGTGATCCTGGAGTCCTGGGATCGAGTCCCAATAGGGTTCCCTGCATGGAGCCTGCTTCTCCCTCTGCCTGTGTCTCTGCCTCTCTCGCTCTCTGTGTCTCTCATGAATAAATAAATAAAATCTTTAACAAATTAAAAAAAAAAAAAAGATTCTCTCCCTCTCTCCCAAATAAATAAATAAATAAATAAATAAATCTTTTTAATAAATGGGGGCACATGGGCAGCTCAGTCATTAAAGCATTGACTCTTGGTTTTAGCTCAGGTCATGATCTCAGGCTCAGCATTCAGTGTAGAGTCTGCTTGAGGATTCTCTCTCATTCTCCCTCTGACCCTCCTCCCACTGGTGCTTGCTCTAAATCAATAAATAAATAAATAAATAAATAAATAAATAAATAAATAAATTTAAAGATTGTTTTATAATATACGTTGGCTGGAATATTTTTCTTCCAAACTAATTGCACATTTGTGTTTTTGTTCAGACTTATTATATCTTAGGGTTAAATGAAAGTAAAGGGAAAACTAACATTTATGAAGTCCTGATGATCTGTTTGATAAATTATTGCATCAAAATGTTCATAGTAATAATATTAGACCTATTTAAAGATAAGGAAATGAAAATATATTATCTATATGATGGTATAACAATTTGAACCTTGCTTTATGTAACTCAATAGCTCATGTAATTTCTTCCGTCAAGTGGGAGAATGGGTAAATTAGTTTGAGAAAACTCAGTATCTTATCTGGATGCACAAGTTCTAGAAAAAGAGAAGAGAGACAAAGCCAAAACATGACATGACATGATACTGCAAATAATGGAGTTTTCTGTAAATTTAAGTCTAACTTTGTATCAAGTATGGAACACTTTCATTGTAGGGATCACATAGGTCCTTGCTGAGACCTTTGTATGTATGATCTTTAAATGTCTCTGGACCAAGCACATAAAAAAGGGGACTCAGCTATGACCCAGCATAAAACAGTCAAGCCAATGCCAATTCAAAACTTAAATGTTTTCTGCTAAAATCACATTTGACTAATACTTTGTTTAATAAATACTTTAGGACAGCCCGGGTGGCGCAGCAGTTTAGCACTGCCTTCAGCCCAGGGCATGATCCTGTGGACCCGAGATTGAGTCCCACATGGGGCTCCCTATGAGGAGCCTGCTTCTCCCTATGCCTTTGTCTCTGCTTCTCTGTATCTATCTATTATCTATCTATCTATCTATCTATCTATCTATCTATCTAATCTATCTATCTATCATCTATATAAGGAATAAAATAAAATCATAAATAAATAAATAAATAAATAAACAAACAAATAAATAAATAAATACTTTATATGAGTTCTAGTCTTTCTGATCCATTAGGAGTATTGTGCAGTCAAGTTTACAAAGCTTTCCATTGCTCTCTTGTCCAGAAACCCATGGATTCAAGCTCCTAAATATTTTTCAAGCTTCATCAATCACTTTGACAGCCATTGGGATAGATCAGACCCCATAAAAGGTTGCATTATGGATGAAAAAAGCAATGCAGTAGAAAAGTGTTACAAATAAAAGCTCTTCATCATCCCTATATACAACCTACCTGGATTTTCATGCATTAACAGAAAAAAAAAAAAAAAAAGGATAAATTTAATTAGTGCAATGACAGGTAAGGACTGAAAAGGTAAGAATATTTTTACTTTTTAAAAGCTACTAATCTATCTGTCGGAAACATGTCTTTCATGAAACTTAATTGTTCATCATGATTTGAAGGTTTATATAATTTAGTTTTTAAATTGGTTTTTAAAAGTTCTTGACTAATGGTTTATTAAAAATAGAATCCTTTTAATAATTATCCCAATGTAGAAAGCAAGACAATGAAGAAATGTATTTAATAGAAATAAGTGAAGAGCAGATACTTTTTTAAAGTGCTAACTCATGTATTCTTGACAGTTTTCTAGAAAATACATTTGGTACTGATTTACAGAAGAATCACAATCTCCTGACTTTCTACACTCCTAGTCATTGCTTGGGGGCTTTATCTATTTATAGAGTGACTTCTGTTACTATCAATTATGTCTTCCCAAGTTTTGATCCTACCAACAAATATTAATCTCAGAAGGAATGTCCAAGTAATCCTTATGTGATCTACAAACAATTAGAGATCTTATGCTTAGACAAATGGATGGTCAGAGCTGTCAGTCTGATAAGATAAGGTTTTGGAATCCTCAGAAATGTCCTCCCCACTGCCCTTTTTCCACTCCTCACCATAGGGATGTGTTATGCTTTATATTTCCTTAGTCTTCTAAGAAGTATTTTGTGAGGGTTCTTTGTGCATATACGAGAACAATAATAATGTTGGTTCACAACACCTCTTTAGCCAGTACCAGTGACAATTTAGCCTATGAGTTAAAAAAGCAAAACTGTGCATGAGAAATGACTCAAACACATATGTAGGTTAAAAAATATACTGTGGTAAACATATATATTATTCATATATGACATATAGATATGAATAATATATATATTTGTATTAATATATATAATATTCAAAATCTATGCTTGGATATGATTAACATCTCTAATTTCTAAAGTAAATAGAATTCACCTTCTAGAAATCTTCCAACACATCATTTCCCATCTTGGTTCCAATTGAGGCATCTAAACTTAAAAACATAAACTTTATTAAAGATTTGGACAATTGTAAAGCTTTTAATACTCTCTATCTCTATAATTAAGAGAGATTAGAATGATTTATTGACTACAGGGCTAGCCATAATAGTAATTCTATTGTTATTTGTGAGATGAACTTAAATATTCAAGAATATAAATAGTAAAATGATCTCTTTATATACATGGTTTAAAATTCCAGTTCATAGTTCATATTTTGAGTCTACTGTGAGTATGGAGTCTTGTCCTTAAAGCTTAATTAGATCAATATTTAACAAAGTATTAAAAATTGGCCTATTTTTAATCCCTCTATTAGCATTTTATTATTTACGTTTTCAATGCATATTATTTTTATTTCACCAAAAAGAAAAAAAACAAACAAACAATAAAACCACAGAGGAATGGTATTTCTTTGTAGTAACCTATATAACAATGAATCATTGCACAAAGTCTGTCAAATATAGACACCTGGTTCACTTATTTATTTAATCATCCAAGGAATATATACCTTGCACCTATTTCAGTCCATGTACTGCACAAACAATGGAGATGCTGATGCGGAACCAAAAGAAGGAGATCTCATCCTCACTGATCCAATTCCTTTGGAAGAATGTATATATTTAGGCATTCATAGTAGTTTGAATATATTTTCCTTCTGTTCATTCCATTCTGATTTTTTTAAATTTTTTTTTTTTTTTTTTTTTTTATTTATGATAGTCACACACAGAGAGAGAGAGAGAGGCAGAGACACAGGCAGAGGGAGAAGCAGGCTCCATGCACCGGGAGCCTGACGTGGGATTCGATCCCGGGTCTCCAGGATCGCGCCCTGGGCCAAAGGCAGGCGCCAAACCGCTGCGCCACCCAGGGATCCCCCATTCTGATTTTTTTAAAACAAAATTGTGGCAATGGTTTAGCATTATAAGAGGGAGTAATGGAACTATGATTTGAAAAATCTGGATATGGAAAACTTATATTCTTATCTCTGACACTGATGTGTTATCCAAACATGAGAAAATTACTTAAATGTTTCCTTAAGTACATAAGTTCCTTATGTGCTTTTAAAGTGTCTCTTCCTCTATCCCATGACACTCTCTCTTCCTCACCCCAGACCTTAAGCTTCTAGTAGTGAGACCTGAACTGTATCTTGTTTTTGTTTTTTCTTTTCAGACCGTGACTTAGCTAAATGACCCATGGAATAGTCAGGGTTCAAATATAGAAACTTTCAACTCAACTGAACTTAAAGAAAAAAAAATAGTCCGGCCCAAATATCCCCTTTGATTTTCACAAACTATAAATATTGCTATAGTTAATATTTATATTAGCCACTATTCCAGGAAATAACATCAATAACTAATGCATATGAAGTTCTTTAGTCACTGTTCTATTCTGACAGTATTCTTCTCATTTAATACTTTCATAATCTCAAAGAGTGTACCACTTTACAGATGAGAACAGTGAAGTACTGAGAAGCTTGGTAACTTGCCCAAGGATACTCAGTAGAAAAATGAAGACATTTTTATTCCTCACATTAATGTTAAGTTCTCCCTTTTCATAGAAGTTCACTAGTAATTATAATAATGTATTTTTCTTTGGCTCTTCTTTCCTTCTTTAACTTCTTATTTTGTAAATTTATAAGTATATGCCAGCATAATTAACAGCATTCAAATATTCTTGTTTCATTGATACCCCTAACTCATTTCTGATAGATTATTTTAAATTAAGCCCCAAATATTGTATGATTTCAGCTATAAATAATGATAATCACATATACATAACTTAAAATAATTCCTTAGTAAAATCAACATGTACTTGTTCAATTTCACTACCCTTTATTGCATAATAATTTTTTAGGAATAACTTCTCAATTCAGGAACCTAACCTGATATAATTTTGTTTTGATATCCTTAATTCAACAGCCTTTAATAACCTACTTTTCCCAGTCTTTCCCTCTGCTACTTTTATCTTCTTATCATTTTTTTTTAAGATTTTATTTATTTATTCATGAGAGACACAGAGAGACAGGCATAGTCAGAAGGAGAAACAGGCTCCCTGTGTGGAACCTGATGTAGGACTTGATTCCAAGACCCCAGGATCATAAACTAAGCCAAGAAACATTTTTAAAAAGATTTTTATCTTATTTGTTTTTTAGAGAGAGACAGAAAGAGTGCATGAGCAAGAGGAAGGGTGGAGAGAACAGCAGGGGCGAGCGAAAGGGGAAGCAGACTCCCTCTGAGAGGGGAGCCCCATCAGGCCCAATCTCATGACCCTGAGATCATGACCTGAGCAGAAACCAAGAGTCAGTTGCTTAACTGACTGAACCACCCAGTTGCCCCTCTTCTACCATTTTCAAATCTCATTTTAATTCTCCATTCATCTTAGCAAAATATTGATGAATCCTTCTTTGATGTTCTTACTAAATTGCTGTATAGGTGGCATTCCATGTACTCAGGCTAGGTTTATCTGATGTCACTGCAGTAGAGAATAAAATCCTGAGGGACAGGCAATGCGCACTCTGCTATTTTCGATGATCACTAAATCAAGTGTAAACTCCATAGCAGTAAAGATCTTCTCCATAGCAGATCTTTCTCATAGCAGTAAAGCATCTAATTCCTTTAATAAATCTGACATAATGTAATTTAGGGCACATTTCACTTACTATAAACATATTTTACAAAATATTTTAAATCCATAAGAGATAATTAGAAAAATAAAGATTGTCTTGGAACAGATTAGAGGTAACTACAATTAATACATTGACATATTCTATTTTCTTATTTACAAATGTGTATAAAAATAAATTTAACAAAATATAGATACATTTAAGAAAAGTTGAATATTATAGGATGAGAAATAAATTTAAGCAGAATGAGATTCAATCTACTCATTCCAATTTTTAAAAACATGAATAAATTTACCAGGACTTATTACTACTTTGCTTCATGAAGTGGGACCATCTTCAGTACTTATTTTCTAGAGATTAAATGAGATAATATAAGAAAATGTTTAGAACAGAGCCTGACAGTAAGTGCTGAGAAAAGGTCCACTATCTGTACCATTATCCCCATTACCCTAATGTGAATCCTGAAGCACAGAGTGGATAAAACTTGCCCAGTCCTTTCTTTTATATACAGAAAAGTCTGCAACCCTGAGACAGTATCAACTCCTAGCTCTACAAAGGCTTTTCGCAGACCTCTGAGCAAATGGAGTGCAGGAAAATTGCAAACCCTAGTCTGCACAGTTATCAAGTTGCTTTCTTTCTATTATCCTATCCATATAATTATCTTAACTACAGTGCTCCATTTATGGCAATAGATTTCACAGGAAGCAACTTCATCCTGGTATTGAAATACTGAAGAAGAAATAACTGAGGTGAAGATGAGGACAATATCTGGCTGCCTTCAGTAAAACCAGTTGAACAGTGGAGTAGATTTCAAATCATTTCCCAATTGAAACACTGAAACATATGATGGACGCAATATGAAAAGTTCTCCAACCTTCTATTAGTATCACACTGTTGCTCTTTTCCGATGGCTTCAATCTCATTTGAGGGCCATTTTGCTTATCAAATTTTATTATGTTCACATTTAGAATAATAGTCTAAGATTCTATCACTATACTGGTTATAACTCCTTTTAATAACATTTTATCTATACCTGTATCTCTGTGTTTTTTATTTCCCTATGGTCAGAAATATTTTCTTAGGAATTTGAGAAAGGCCATGAGAATGAAAAGCAGAAACCATTAACTTAAGAACCTTTATGTTTTAAATATCTAATCCTGTTCCTGTGATCTATAGGACATATTAGTGGCCATGACTAAGCTTACATGTAAATATAATCGCATAAAAAGTACTCAACAAATATAATAGCCAAGGCTAATAATATCTCCTCTTGACAATTTTATTCATGTCATAACACGTTTGATTACTTTTTTTTTACACACACTGAAGTGCCAAATTAACCTTCTTAATATAAATTGGCAAACTTCATCAACCATATAAGAATTATAGCCCTCTAGTGTTATGAATGTATTTCACTAAGATCTCATGTTAGGTAATGTTATAAATAATTCTCCAGTCTTGTAGCAGTCTTAATGTAAACAAAATATATGCATTTATATTCACCTCCACTCACTTTCAGACCCAGTAGGCAAGAATATATCTGTAGCCAAAATACCTACAAAATAAGCAGATGTTGGTTTATAGTTCCAATTTCAATTAAGTATCAAATTTACACATAACCAAAAGATAAACATGGAACCAAGTGTAATTATTTCAAATTATATAAAATATATTTAAGATTTAATTGCTTTGATTTTTTAGACAAAAATATATTCAAATTTGGAGGAGAGCACAGATATTTGTTATTACAATTCAGGATTTTCTACTTAAATAATTATCTTTGTATTATACCTTCCTTTGTCACCCAGGCAGAGTACCATAAAATAATCTTGAAAATATTTACTAATGCTTCAAATATTTTGAGGTTTGCTTTAGACTCTAGAAGTAAAATAGTTTATTTTAAAAGAAAAAAAAAAAAACAAGGCAGGATTTTAAATGTACTAGAAATTTTTAAAATGCATACTGAGGACACAGTTTAGAAACCTAGGAAAGAAATTTGTAGCTGAGAGAGGAGGCCCAGATATGACATTTGTTGTTTACATTTCAGCAATTCCATTAATGCACTGGAAAACATCAGCTTTCAGACACTTAGAGGCATAGTTCTGTTCTTTTGACTTCATCTTTTCTGTTTGATAAATATCCCTTGCAGTTTAAGGTCTGCACATGTCTAAACTACAGCATACTAACTCTGGTAAAATCAAGAATTTGCTCCAAATTAATCAAAATGTGTAATATAGTCAGGTAAATATGATAAACTCATAACAGATATACAAATATTTTAAAACTGTGAAGTTCAACTGTCCTCAAATTAAAGCAAGTTATGTCTCAGGAAATGTGTAGGCATATATGAAGTGCAGCAGTGGCTCAGTTGGGAGGGGACCATAGCCACTGCGGTAGTAGAGGTAAAGAGGAAAGGCAGTTAGCCAGGCCAGTGAGCTGCCTGTGGAGATATGAGAGCAAGCAGATGGTATTCCCAATGATGCAGATATTATGATAATCTCAATCATCCCAATAAACCTGAAGAACACATAATTTAGTAACTTGTCCAAGGTCACGCAGCTAGTGAACGACCTTGTGCTGGACTGTGACTGAACAGACACTCTGGCTTTAGGCCTCATACTATCAGCAGGCAGACTATATTTGCATATGTTTAAGGACATTTATCCAGAATATTTCTCCATATTTCCTCCCTTATCGCCTGAAGAGAGAAAGGAAAAAAAGCACATTTCGCATTTTCTATACTCTCAGTCTTTTTTTTTTTTAATCCAATATGCAGAAAAAAAGTATGTAGGTTTCACCAATAAAAATTATGTGTTACAGGGATCCCTGGGTGGCGCAGCGGTTTGGCGCCTGCCTTTGGCCCAGGGCGCGATCCTGGAGACCCGGGATCGAATCCCACGTCGGGCTCCCGGTGCATGGAGCCTGCTTCTCCCTCTGCCTGTGTCTCTGCCTCTCTCTCTGTGTGACTATCATAAATTAAAATAAACAAATAAATAAAAAAATTTAAAAAAAAATTATGTGTTACATATGACACTCTGGGGCTTTATTTATTTTTAAAGATTAATTTATTTGAGAGAGAGGGCACGCATGCAAGCCTGGTGGTGAGGGTACAGGGGAAGGATCTCAAACAGACTCCTCACAGAGCCCGGAGCCTGACGTAAGGCTCGATCTCAGGACCCTGAGATCATGAGCCGAAATCAAGAGGTGAACATTTAACCAACTAAGCCACCCAGGTGCCTCTAGAGTTTAAATATTACTTTTTTTCATAAGTAAAACATAATTTTCTTAGAAGTAGTAATTTTAGAGACAGCTTATTTTCTTATAAGGAATACCAAAGTTTAATACAAGAAAATCATCAATAATTGATTTTTTTTCAATAGAGATTAATAATATTAAAAAGATCATGGTGGTGATTCATGTTTCAGGTCCAACATATAAAAATCTTGGAAGTCAGCACTCTGTCCAAAACAAGAAAGAGCTGGGCAAACCAAACATCAATGACTTTTTTTGGTTCATCAGAGAACTGAGGTCATGGGGCAAACCATCACTTCCAAATCTGGGGATATAAGCACATTCAGAGATTTGCAGCAACTGAGATCACCTGGAACAGGAGTCCTTGGAGCGGGAATAGGAAATAACAAATGGTAATTTAAAGACTGGTTGGAGGCTTTGCATGTATTAGCAAGTGAGTGAGAAAGTCCTGGGAAGCCAAAGTCTAGCACAGCCATAAGAAAGTTGTGGATCTTTCTCTCCAAGGAATCCTGCAAGGTTCTCATGGTGAGTATAGAATGAGGATTCCCTTAAGACCCTGACAGAACAGAAGTGCAATTATTTCATGTATTTTGTGTGATTTTTTTTTCTACGAGGGAAAATTTTATAGTTATACTAACTAGTATACTAGTTATACTATTTTATCTGGAATTGGACATTTCATTGCATTTTAATAAGCTACTATTTAAACTTAGCTGTTATCCCTTCTCACCATAACTTAAGCATTAAGTTAAGCAGGTCAGATTGGTTGGAAGGGAGTCTCTAAGTACACTTTAGTATAATGGAGGAGTATTATGATTAATACTTGTGGGTAAGGGAAGAAACAGGAAAAGACAATGGGAGAATTTGAGTTGCTCTGTAATCTCAAAGACCACAGGCAATCTCACAGAGAGCCATGAGTCTGGGATGGCCCTACAGAAGTTTCCCTAAGCTGGTGAGAGAGGCCAGGATTTTATACTCATAAATTGAGCAGTCCTTGAAATCAGACTCTTCCTGGGGTGTGTGCTCAACAAAATAGACTCTTTGGCCAAGGAAACACCATACATGGTTTGACAGCTAAGTACCATCAGTTTACTGAGTATTACTCCCCAAATACAGGAGATCCGGATGGCACATCAGAGCAACCACTTCAGAATAGTAGATTATAATTCATTTAGAATGAAAGAATGGTCTCAAAAAACAAAAAATGAAGACAAATTATCCATGGTTATGCTGTAGACTCATAGTACAAATAAAATGAAAAAATACAACTTACTACCTAAAAATTTTGAAAAGGCATAATTATTCATTATAATTTGAAATGTATCTTCTAAACCCTGACTACTTAAAATATTTTGTGGTAAGAATAAATAATACTTTTTAATTAAAAATTTACAAACAAGTTTTAGCCTAAAACAACTTTTTAATAAAGTATCAGCAAGTTTTCAAGACATGGTATCAATAATAATTTCATTGGAGTTATGTGAAATCCATAGAAACTGAAATATTTTTGACTGAAAAAATATTTGTTCTAGTACTCAAAATGCAGACTGTGCCAAAGAAAGGTGATGACCTAATTCAAATAGCATGTAAAATATTCATAATCTTCATCTGTTCTACACTTAGAAGTATCTGATGGGAGAAGCAGAGAAAATACCCCTTCAACAATCAACAAAAAATCATGTTTATTTTCACTTGACATGGTAGCTGCATCATTGTTAAAGAGTATCTTAGGACTTCTGACACCATGTGCTCTGCCAGACTCAGGTGTTCTTTAATTGCTCAGAATAACACTGGGATGACAGTCATTAATAGCATCCCCCAATTAATACAAAGAAAATGTATAAGCAGAGAAGTGTCATTCTATATTTCCAAAACCTCAAAATGAGTATTTTAATAATCTCCACTTTTGTCTTCTGAATCTTCTCTCCTTATGGTGTGTACATATAACTTCTACAAAGAAAGTAGATGTGAAGAAATCGAAATACTACTGCAAATGGTAATGTACTTATCATTTCCCTGACTTAGCAAATTATTTCAACATTATAAGTAGAAAATATGGATTAAAATTTATAGTAATCACTTCTTATAGACCACTGCATAATGATTTCTTACTACCAAGACATATTTGCTACCTCTTAGCCATATTAGAAACTCTGTCTCGTAACGAAGTGGCAGTTCTTATCTTTTATTTTACTGTCAAAACTCAGCCTAGTTAATGCCATTTGCCCTTTCTCTAGATGGAGAATATCTCTCTATGATGGTAAGGGGGAAAAATTCAAAATTTTGGACAAGTTTCATCCAGAAACATAACCAATTGAGTTAAAGAGTGAGGTTCAGTTGAAAGGGAGAACCCAGTAATTTAAGGTTGACCTAATTTATATGCAGATTTATGTCCCACAGATTTTAATGTCAATGGATGGTTTCTATATTAGTGTAAGGTTTTGTTTTTTTTTTTTAGAGATTTATTTATTTACTTTAGAGAGAATTTCCAGCCAACTCTCCATGGAGTGTGGAGCCCAATGAGGAGCTCCATCCCACATCCCTGAGATGACGACCTGAGTTGAAACCAAGAGTTGGCTACTTAACTGACTTGGTCTCCCATGTGCCCCCACATTAGTGTAAGTTTTGCTATAAATAGTATTCTTGAAATTTACTTGTGTGAATCTGATTAGGTGAGTAAGATGGCAGTATTGAGTGCAGGGATTTAAGACACCATATTGAATTGATTTTTATATTACACTACTCTTCTTCCCTTTGAGGGAAGGTGCTTGAATTATATGTGGCAACATAAAGTTTATAGAACAGGCACTATGTCTCACTAGGGTTCTTCCCAGAAGGCCAGGGATGATTAATTTCAGAAACTTCTCACAAACCATAGATTATTCAGGAATACTTAAAAAGTTTGTTGAGACATAGAATCCAGAAACTTTGTGAGACAGAATTTAAATCCAGTCCCAATTTTTTCAAACATATACCTGTTAGAATTCCAGGGGGCAAGAGGTGGGAAACGGCTCGAAGGAAGGGAATGCTGGAAGTAGGAATGATAAGGCCCTGGGGAAACTATCATGACTGGAGAAAGAAGTTTAGCATGAGACCAAATTGAGCAAGAGTCCACAATGCAAGAAGGAGCATTGCTTTCATGTGCAGTGTGGGAGACTGAGATATACTGAGGAGTACAGGGGGTGTTTGGAAGAGAGGATATGTCAGTGAAGCTGTGATGGCAAGAGGAGTCCCTAATCTGGGAGTTGTGTTTAGAAGTACTTCATATTGCATATGCATGTACACACACACGCACATGCGCACACACACTCACATATTAAATACAATCTAGAATTTTCAGGGCTTTCTGTAACTCAGGATCTGTCATTCAGGTCTGGCATAGCAAAAACTATAGCCATCAATACCTATCTTAGAAATTCTTGCATTTCAGTCTCAGGGAGTTGACTCTTTTCACCTGATGCTTTTGACATAAAAACAAGAGGCAGTAATGTCAAATGCTGAGAGCTTTGTGGTTTGTGCCATGGGGTCGACATCACAAAAAGACACTGTTTGTTTGTTCAGGAAGGACTTGAGTAGTGCAATGTTTAGAAAGAGAAGTGACAAATGATTAACATGTCAAATCTTTCCTCTTATGTCACATTAAAGCAAAAGACTTAGGCATGCTAAAGCTTTCTTTCTAAGTAGCATCAAGGGCCTCTTTTCTTGTCCTTTGTTCTCCAATACATGGTTCTGGTGAAATCCACAAATTTACAGAACATTTCCAACAGCTGCACACAGTGACGACCAAAGTTCATTGTTTACTTTGCATTCTGTTTATTTGCTCTGAAAGCATACTGGCCTGCTTAGTAGGATAGAAAACATTTTATTTAAGTTCATTTGCTCATTTCAGCTTTAAAATATTCAAGTGTGTGTATGTGATCCTATATTTAAGTGTGTGTATGTGATCCTATATTTATATTCACATACCACAAATATGAGAGGCTTGTCTGGACTCCTGGCCCAATAGCTTAGCCATGAGAAACTATCTGATAATAAGAGTAAAGCATTTTTCTATTAACTTGCAAGATATAAGAAAACTATTAAGAGATAAAAAAAATTCAACTTCAGAGAGCAGTGAGCAACAGGACTGTCATGATTACAAAGAACTAAAATCATTCAGGATAATTATATATGAAACAATCTTGTCCATTATAATCTTTTTAAAAAGAAGTGACTTCACCTAGGACCTAAAAGCTTTTAGATAGTAGAGGACTGAGATATTTACATCTAAGCATTTTTGGGGATTTCTTTAAAGTAATTTAGAAGACTCTGGAGAAAATCTAGAAATCCTGCAGTAGGTGAAGAAGATTCAGATCAACATGATTTGAAATATTGTTGTAAGTTGAACGTGATTGTCACCATCAGGAGACGAAAATAGAGGCATACTAGTGAAGGTAGTTGGTCAGGATAATAGGAGAAATAATTATATTGCATATTTTGTACAGGAAAAATATGAACATTTCACTTGAAGTTTTAATTCAGACTAACTGTGTGAAATAATGTGAAGAAAAAACATATTTTTTTTTAATAGAAAGCAGGACACTATATGATGAAATGGAAAAATCCATCTGAAAGAACTCAATTACTTAGTGATTTCCAAATTTCAGACCATTTTTTCCATTGTTATGATGCAGTACCCACATCAAATAATGTATAATTAAGCTTTTTATCCTTTAGGACTCTGGAAACTAAAATATGGAGAATTACATAGATGACAGAGATTTGAAATGCTTAGATGTTATAGAAATATAAAGTATCATTATATTATTATTTATACTTAAGTATGCCCATTTTCAGCCTACTGATAAGATTGTTTTATTATTGAAGTTTAATTTTTATTTATGAACAGCTAAAAGTTATTTTTTAAATAGATCACAAAACAATAATACTGTTTCTCTGGTTTACTGCCACTATAAACCCAAGCAACCTACAAACTATTCATTGAAAGAAAATTGTAACTCAGATAGGCTTTTCTCTTATTATTATCTGATATTACTCCAACAAGATCATGTACAAGGAACAATGAACTGTAAGGGTCTGTTTGTAATACTGACTTGTGTTCCTAGGAAAGAAAAGAACTCATATTTAAACTGAGAATAATCTGACTACATTAAGTAGAATATAATAGGAGCAACTTTTTCACTCTGAGCCACTTTTTTTTTTTTTTTTTGCAGGAAATACTCATCATTCCACTACAGTACAGTTATTTTCCAGATTCAGACAATGTGTGCTTTCTAAGAACCCTTCTTGGTATCTGTTTGAAACTGCAAAATTTAAATCTGAGTTTTTATTAAAGTGTAACAAACTGTTAGATTCCGTAAAAAATGAGATTTAAATTTCATTCAAAGAGAAGCTCAGTTGGGTTGGCTTGTTCCAGTCAAATGACTATTTTTATTGAAGACCTAAAACTCCATACATATTCTCTACCATGAAAATTGCATTTCTAGTGGAAATGATAGTGCCTTAATAGTTCTAAATTGTTTCAAGCAAAGGAGTCTATTAAATTCTAGAGTTTTGTTTCATTTTGTTTTGCTTTGTCACCTTTACCAGTTACAGACCATGCCCATCAAGACTCAACTACTAATTGTTATGCATAAACCTAAACTTTGCATTTGGATCAGAAGAAATTTAAAAGATATGTGGTAGAAAAGTTAAATAGTGGCTGAAACAAGCACAGCTGATTGCTAGCTTAAATGATTTTAGCACCTTTCTTATTGGGAGATTTAATTTTTTCTTTTTTATGCTAGCAATGTTTCATGCCATTTTTTTTAAACTGATTGGTCAGAATTTGGCACCAAACATGGTGAGAATCATGCTGAAGTTTACCACAGCAAAGCAAAAGTGTGCCACCTCTCCACAGTATATCAGGATGAGGAGACATTATTTTCTGCCATTAATAGGTCTAAAGATAAGTGGATATATAAATCATGCCCATTTAGTTATGAGAATCACTCTAATTTCCTGAGGGAAAGAAGAAACTATTTGTTGAAATTTATGCAGTTAAAAACAAGGGACTGCAAAATATAGCAGGAGCTGTTATGTGATTATGCCTATCAGTTCTATGTAAAGGTGACATTAGAATTAATGTAACCATTTGCAAACCTAGCATGTTCCATTTTCAAGATACAATTCTCTACCAAGCCACTTCCTTATATTCTACTAAAAGACAAATTCCACAATAGAAATAAATTTTGTTGATTTGTTTTCACTGCTGAATTCACAGAACTAGAATAATGGCTGACTATATGTAATGGGTATTAGATAATGATTGAATGAATGAATGAATGAATGAATGAATGAACAACATGGTATCAGTCAAAATACCAATTGTGAAGATAGCCCTGATTAAACAACAGTGAAACACTCAAAAGACTAAGCATATTTATTTAAAAACATCATAAACATTTTAATCATGTCTTTAATCCTATCTTTTCTTCTCCATCTCCATTACCTTAAGCATTCATTATTTTTCTTTAGGGATCCTATAATGTCTTTCATGCACCCCTACAATTCATCTTCCATATTGCAACTATAAAATTATAAAACTAAAAAAAATAATACACCAGTGTATAAGTGATAGTGCTTTTCCCTCTGCATGCAGTCCTATTAACAAAGAGATTAAGATAAAATTCCTTATCATGGCATAACATGTTCCAATAATCCTGCCCCTGATTAGCTTTCAACTTCCCTATAATCATAGTTATTTCTAAAATATCCAATGCTCTTTCACATTTCGATATGTCTACATGAGCTGTTCTCTCCCCTGGTAATTTCTACCCTCTATGTCAAAATAGCTATTACATTTATTCTTTAAATTTAGTTCAAATTATCCTTCCTCTGGTAAATAATTCCTGAAAAACATGTCCTTCCATTCCTTCAAGGAAATTCAACATTTTTACTTTTTGGTTCCAAAATAATCTATATAAATGTTCAACACAACATTATTTAGTCAGGATATTACAATGCAAGCACAGTACAAGACAAAATACTAGAAGATTTAAAACAAATCTTATTCATCTATTTATCCTCATGAACCCATGTACATAGCACTCTATAGCTTTTCAAAAGCAATTGTTGAAATACATAATAAATTTATAGATTCATATAATATTTTATAATGTACTTAAACTATTACAGAAAGCCTGCTATTACAGAAAGCTTGGCATAGAAAGCTTCAAACATAAAAATGAAAAGATACAGCCCCTATGCTCAAAGAATTTAGAATCCAGGAAGATTTATATGCAAATAAACTATTATAATACCATATAATGTTTGGAGAAACACAGGGATATTTACTTCAGTAGAATCATCTTTTGAATCTGTCTTGGGAGAAAAGAAAAGCCTCCTACTAATAATAGCATTAAAATTGTATCTTGAAGAGGGTGCCTGGCTGGCTCAGTTGATAGAACACATGACCCTTGATCTTAGGGTTGTGAGTTCAAGTCCCACATTGTTGGAATTAGAACTTACTTTAAAAATACACAGATACATACAAAAATACATACAAAAATTTTAAAATTTGAGACTTGAAGGATAATGGAATTTACCTATCAGTCAAGAAAACAATTCCACGTAGAAGAATAAATGCCCAAAAAATGAAGGTAAACTACAGAAGCTTTCAGTTAATCAAACACTACTTGAATTAGGTTGATCTTCCACAACTTGACTAAACTGTAATTAGTAAAATTTAATAAAACTACTATCAGCTATGCATAAATATAAACATTGTATTTGGGCCAGAAGAAATTTGAAAGAGGAATTCTCTCTGGAGGAAGATCAATAGGAGCCTCAAGATGTCATTAACATTTTTCACAGACTGTATCCAGAATGCAGTGAAAAAATTACATGGAAGACCAGGAGAAAAGAACAAATGATTGAAATAAGAGAAAGAAATGATAGTAACAGACTATGGAGATTCATATAATTGATGCATTTAATATAGACTTTATAATAACTATAATTTATAGGCTCAAGAATTATAAAAAAATGTAAGCAGAGAAACTTAGACTTCATAAAAGAGGTTCACAAACTACATGAATGGCCAATGGTAAATAAAAAGATTTTTAACAATATTAACCATCAGGATGCCTGGGTGGCTCCGTGGTTGAGCATCTACCTTCTGCTCAGGGCATGATCCTGGTCTAGGGGTTGAGTCCCACATCAGCTTCCTGTGAGGAGCCTGCTTCTCCCTCTGCCTGTGTTCCTGCCTCTCTCTGTGTGTCTCTTGAGAATAAATAAATAAAATCTTAAAAAAAAAATATTAACCATCAGGGAAATTCTCATTATAACTAAAATAGGGGATCCCTGGGTGGCGCAGCGGTTTGGCGCCTGCCTTTGACCCAGGGCGCGATCCTGGAGACCCGGGATCGAATCCCACATCGGGCTCCCGGTGCATGGAGCCTGCTTCTCCCGCTGCCTATGTCTCTGCCTCTCTCTCTCTCTCTCTCTCTGTGACTATCATAAATAAATAAAAATTAAAAAAAAATAACTAAAATAGAAACCACTGTACAAACTTAGAAAGATTAAAATCTGAGTCTGGTAATATCAAGTTCTATATTTTATGGATATGCTTACCTCATACAGAAATGTAGCTACATAATAATTAGTGTACTTCTGTAACTATTATAGAAAATCTGAATTATAGTACTTCTATTTATTCCAAATTTTAAGACAGTTTATACATGAAAAACCATTTCATCATTATTAAATGACCATACCTTAGTTATAATTTTTCATTAACTAACTGATTAAAAACCAAAATACTTTATACTGTTTTATTTTTTTTAAATTATTAGCCTGTTGCATAATAAAAGAATGCTATGCCCCACCCCCCCACCCCCAAGAAAAACACCTCTATTTCACCACATAAGGAAAGGTCTGGCATAATTTTTTTTAAGATTTTATTTATTCACGAGAGAGAGAGAGAGACAGAGAGACAGAGAGACAGAGAGGCGGAGACACAGGCAGAGGAAGAAGCAGGCTCCTTGCAGGAAGCCCAATGTAGAACTTGATCCCAGGACTCCAGGATCAGGCCCTGAGCTGAAGGCAGATGCTCAACTGCTAAGCCATTCAGGTATCCCAAGCCTGGCATAATTATGACATATTTCTGATAACAATTCTTATGTGCTTCAATTCTAATTTCAATGTAAAGGTTAGATATTTGAGATATATGGTTTTATAGTCCTATCCCTATACTCCAAATTATTTCACAATCATCAGAGATCATCATTTAGAATATAATGACCATGATATAAGTTAGTAACTCAAAGGTAAAAATATTCACACACCATTGTCACCAGTCTCTTGAGCTTTTAGGCTCCATTAATTTACTGTGAAATAATTGGTTTTCCTGTAGGTACTGACCAGTGTGGTTATAACTTAAAAATTTGACATATACAGTTAGGAATGCTAAAATGTAAGTGTATTTTATAATAATTACCTATAAGATAGTCACACATTCTAAACATAAATCAACTAACAAATTTGGACTTGATATTTTAATTTTTCACTATAAAGTATCAAATCAGAAAAATTAATGTCACTTTGCAGAGTGGTCATTATTCAAGTGCTTGATACATTTGATATCAAAGATGAATTTAAGTTAGTTTTATGTCCCCTTCCTATAGGTTTTTTTCAATTTTTTGAAAATGAAAACATTCAAAAATATATCTTAAAGCAAATACCTTTAAGAGTTTTTTTCTATGACACTTTAGAGAATTTTAAAAGTTGACTAGAAATCCAAATACTTAATTATTCTCCAAAGCCTATTTATAGTTATATTGCCATTCCTGTGATATTTTAATAAGCTTTATTTTCCCTTGCTAGCATTTTGGAATTATGGTCTCCTAAAATAAAATGAGAAACCATTCATTCCATCCTTTTTTCATCCCCAAATTTAGATCTTGCTGAAAGAGTCGATTTTCTCTATGTCAACAATTCTACATATAAAAGAGAGTTTATTGGAATCAAAGGAACAACAGAATCAGAAACAGTGATCATGCAGGTTCCCTTTATATTTTATCTAGTGAAGTCCAGGCAATGATTCCTACAGAGCAATAACTCTCTTCCCTCGGAGCCATGAGCTCCTATGGAAGAGGAACAAAGCCAGATCCTCATAGAAACACGAGGCAAAAAAAATATGCCCCAGTTGCCCCATTCTTGCTCTTTCAACAAAAAGTCGCAGAAAAAAATGCAATAGTGAATTGAGACTTTAAAAAAAATGGTATCAGAAGATTGAGGAAAACTAAAATAATAGCATTATAGAACTCTTGGGCAAAAGTGTCTTTTAAAAATGTCTTTGTAAAGAGAAGTCTTAGCAAGAAGTATCCAAGGAAGAAATGAAAAAAACAAAAAACAAAAAAACATACACTGATCGTTAGGGTTAGTCATTGATAACCCCTGTGTGGGATAGTGAAGGACAAAGGTGAAAGGGAAAAAGTGGAGAAGTGAAGACATGTTTTATTCTTCTTCCTTCTTCAGGACCTGAAATCTTTATCATCAAACTAGCTAGCTATCATCCATCTTCCCTATCTGCCCAGCATCTATGGATTTATTGATCGATCTATTATCTATCTATCATCTATCTGCCTACTTACCTGTAGAGAGAGAGACAAAGAGAGAATACCAGAGAGGAGTTGACAGCAGGGAGAGGTGAGGTGTCAACATATTTGGAGGATGCATGAAGTCGAAGGATATGTAGTAAATGACTTGTAACACAGAGAAAGCTGAAAACCAGTGCCTGCAGAGGAAGAAGGCAGGATGCAACAAGCTGTCTGTGCAGCAGAAAGAACTCCCAAAGCAATCCCTGAAGGCAGGGTGACGGGTGGATCTAGTTAACAGTCTGCATTAAGAAAGAGTTAAAATGTCCAGATTTTCCTTCATCCTACACTGGTCAGACAGGTGAATTTCTCCCCATAATTAGGCAAGGGATGGATGATTTATCTTCTGGAAAAATTCAGTGAGAGCAAACTAAGTTTCAGGATGGCCAAGGATACCTGAAGATGAGGATGAAAATCCTTCCTGGCAACAAAGCGACTAAATAGAATTCTAAAAATTAACCCTGCAACTTTGATCCTTGTTCTCTAACTAGCTGCAGTTGTGAGGGCACTCAGATTTTAGCTCTAAGCAAGAGATCAGAAAATTTATATCTGAAGAAACTGACTAGCCTGGAGGAGAAAACAAAACAAAAGCTCCAGACATGGACAGTTTGCAATCAAAATAAAACTTCGATAGAGAGTAAACTCATCTTCCAGCAAGACCCCCTCATATGCAAGCACACACACCATTTCAACGGGCTGTTTTACTGTCTTTTAACTGCCGTGTTGAGATATAATTTACATGCCATAAAACTCACCCATTTACAGTGTACATACAATTCGATGATTTTTATGTATGTGAATCCTTGATGTATTCACAGTTATGAAACAAAAACCACAATCAGCTTTTAGAATCTTTACCCTAGAGGAAGCACTATCCTCATTGGCTTTTCCTCTTACTTTCCCCAACTCCAACAGCACTAGGCAGCCACTAATCTACTTTCCATCTTCACAGAATTAAGTATTCTGGACATTTCAGATAAATGGAATCATAGAATCATAGAATCATACATTATGTGGCCTTTTGTGACTAGCTTCTTTAACTTAGTATAATGTTTTCAAAGTTCACAAATAACCTTTTAAAAATATACATAAAAACTTTATTGAAATATGATTCTTATATCATACAATTCAGCCATTTAAAAGACACAAGTCAATGTTTTTTAGTACATTCACAGAGTTTCACATCCATCATCATCATCAGTTTTAGAACATTTCCTTACTCTAAGATATTCAGTTTCCATTAGCAGTCACACCCCATTTCTCTCCAACACCCTCAGGCCTAGGCAACCACTTAAACTAATTTATGTCCTATAGTTTTACCTATTATCAACATTTCATACTGAATCATACAATATATGGTCTTTTGTGACTAGCTTCTTTCACTTAGCATAATGTCTTCAAAGTTCATTCATGCGGTTGTATGTATCAACACTTGAGTTCATTTTGTTTTTATCACTTAGTTTTTTTTTTTTAATTTTTATTTATTTATGATAGTCACAGAGAGAGAGAGAGAGAGAGAGAGAGAGAGAGATGCAGAGACACAGGCAGAGGGAGAAGCAGGCTCCATGCACCGGGAGCCCGATGTGGGATTCGATCCCAGGTCTCCAGGATCGCGCCCTGGGCCAAAGGCAGGCGCCAAACCGCTGCGCCACCCAGGGATCCCCATCACTTAGTTTTTTTATATATTGTTCTTAATTATCATTTGACAGTCAAAGGTCAATAAATATTTGATGAAATCTTATAATATGATAATGGTGAAGAAGTCTCCCAGAAAGTAGGACAAAAAGGCAAAGAGAAAAAATAGTAAAGAAGAATAGAATGTTATATAAAATGTTTAATATACAGTATCAATAGGAGTGAAAGTTGGGACCAACAAAAAAATGAGAGGCAATTATTGAGTAGATATTTAAAATAAATCACCTAAAGATAATTTGATTCCATGGTAAAAGATCAAAATAATTGCTCATCACCACAATTAGAAAAATGATCTTTCAAGTGATGATCATCCAGTAATTTACAATACAGGGATATGGGGAAAAGTCCTAAGGAGAAAAAAAGATTAAAGCCAATCATACACAATGCAACATAAATTAAAAAGTCATCAGATTGTTCAGTAGTAATTTTGACACAGTGGTACATATTTTCAGAAGGCTGAGAAGAACTAATATGTTATCTAAATTATCTAAAACTTTATATCCAAATACTATTTAGGGTTGAAGCTATTATCAAGCTATATTCAGACATGTAAGTACTTAAAGAAACTTATTTCCCATGCATCCCTTTCCAGGAAACTTGTGGGATAAGCAGCTTCTCCAAAGGAGTAAGCCAGGAAAGAGAAAGATGCAGGTCCAGGAATTTGGGGTTGTATACAGGAGAGGGAAATCAAGGATGGAAGATGAATAACAGTGAAAGGGCACCCTAGGACTATGACTGTAGCTGACAAAAGGCCACACAGGCCAGATGGATAAGGAAATAGAATAGAAGGATTCCTTGATGGGTTTTACTGTGGGGAGAGGAGTGTCAGAGTTCTTTGGATATACTGTTAGGATGAAAGAAAGGGAACCATGTTGGTGGATGAGAGGTAGGAGTTAAGGGGAAACTAAGGCAATTTTCATCTTCCATCATGTAAAATAAATACATGATTTAGAAAATTGAGAAAATAAAATTAAAATTCAGCAGTATCAGTTTATTTAGCAATAAATACTGTTATAAGGAGATAATTTAGAAGAGTTTGATTTGGACCTCAGAGATCAATAGAGGATGAGATAAAGTGTATTCTGTGAAATTTGCTTTTCCTTCCTTCCTTCCTTCCACCTTTTATTCATCTTTGTTCTACTCTTCCTCCTTTTCATTTTGTTTCCTTATTTTTTGTTTTGATTATTACATACTTTTAGTTAACCTAAAAGCATATAATTACTTCAATAAAAATCACTTTGCAATTCTTTTATTTTTTTTTAGTTTTATTTTTAAGTAGTCTCTACAACCAATATGGGACTTGAACTTACAGCCTCAAGAACAAGAATCACATGACTGAATTAGCCAGGAACCTCTAATTCTTTTAAAGTGATAGGTAGTGAGAAAGTGATTTCTATTCAGATTTATGTCACCATAAGTTAACTTGACAACTTTAGAAGGTACAAAAGGGCATAATAACTTGCAATAGGTAGCAATGTTTTTTGTTTTTATTTTTTGCTAATTGTTTTAAGTGTATAGGTGTTTTTATTTGCTTGTTTTTGTTTGCTTGCATAAGATGGACTACATGAAGATGTGTATATAGTTTGAAAGTTAAATTCCAGTGGGAAAGAATAAATCAATGAGAGAAGAGAATGGACACATAACTGATATAGAATTTTCTGTGAAAGATGGGAGTAAGTGGGCACAGAATCTTGGGCACGGCAGTTAGGTTCCATAATAGTACCTACTCTTTACTAAATACTTATTTTGTACCAGTCTCAGATTACTTCATTTCAATGTCCCCATAATCTGATGAGGTAGGCATTATTATTCCTATTTTGAAATCAATAATCATGAATTTTAATATTTTAGTTGTTAGTTGAAGACAACACGGTTAGTAAATGAAAGAGTAGGGATTTGAACTGTTCTCTTAAGCTTGTGAGTCTAACCCCCTGAGCTTCAGTTTCTTTATGTGTAAAATGTGGGCAATAGTGTTTTCCTCATCTGATTATTTCAAAAATAAAATGAGGCAGATAAAGAGCATAGTATTGCAACTGGCCGAAAATAAAAATATCACTAAGTGCCATCATCTATACTATACTATATAGTATATATACTATAACAGCTACTAATAAGTAACTAAGAAATATAAGACTAGTGAGTAAAAAGAATATTCTAACCTTATTTTGTGAGCCTAACTTTTTTTTCAAGATTTTATTTATTTATTCATGAGAAACACAGAGAGAAGAGGTAGAGACATAGAGGGAGAAGCAGGCTCCATGCAGGGAGCCTGATGTGGGACTTGATCCCAGGACTCCAGGATCATGCCCTGGACTGTAGGTAGATGCTCAACCACTGAGCCACCCAAGCATCCCATGGAGCTAACTTCTCTTTATATACTTGCTTTTTGGTGAGTAAGTGTAATTGGTAATACAACAAATTACTTTAAAAATATACCTGACACAAATGATCAGAAAACCTATTGCTGAATAAAAACAGAAAAGAAGAAGGGAAGGCACATTTTTTTCAGATAAAAAAGTTTTATTGATTGAAGCAATAAAACCTGCTTCACACATTCGCCAATGAGCTCTAAAAGTTTTATATAAATCTAATCAGAGTTGCGAAAATAAACTTCCAAAAATTAGCCTAACTTCCAACCTGAAATACTCTATTGGAAGGAATACTTAAAATGACTGTGTGTGTGTGTGTGTGTGTGTGCACACACACATATAAAACTGAGATATACAAGGGAACATGTAGTAATAAAATCAGATTCACTGCTAATAAAAACTCACACTATTATTAATGTTGCATATTAATACATTTTTGTCTAACTGTAATAAAAACTGTAATAAAAATCACCACAACAGCATATGAGACTGCCATGCCCTCTATAAAAACAAAACTCCACTCATTGAAATTGTCCTGGATTGTTGGGCTCTTGATTATTGCACAGTTTTTCCTCTTCTGTAAACCAGTTATCAAAGACTTAAGAAACCTTTAATCGTTGAAGATCCATTCATATTTCATCTGAATTTCAAATAGGAGAAATCAGGCACTATAGTTAAATACATCCTCTTAAAGAGGAAGAAAAGTTGGAACAGAAACAAAGAAAAATTAAGTGCAATTGTTGCATGACCCCATTACTGCGCACCTGTGATTGCAATCAGACACTATGAAGCTTGGGTTTCCACATGTGGCAGTCATCTGACTACTTTCCCCCTTTACTTTCCCCCTTCAAGATCTCTGAAGTCACACATTGGTACCCTTTCTAAGTCTATTTTATGTGTGCTTAACTGCCATTCACTTCTTAATTTCTTTTTCAACCATCCATGTGTCAATGTAATGAAGAATGGGTCTACACAGCCATTACAGAACAAAGTGATGCAAAGAATTCCTAATAAGTTACTTGATGTCTGCAACCAGCAGCTTCAACTTAAGCTTATTTAATATGTAGATTGAATTCACCTTCTATTGATGAATTAGCAACATTTGCAAATGCATGGATAGACACAAGATGCTCAATTAAAATGACTAGGCTGCAAAAAATAAAGCTGGCAAAGCCAAAACAATTTTGTTCAGTAAATGGATTTTTCTGTAATTGAAAAAAAAAAAACCAACAAACTGAATTAGTCACATTAATGTAATTCAATCTTAATTATTGCCCTAAGAGTCCATTTAAATATTTATGAACAATTCTTTCCAAATGCCTTGTCAGCTCTATTCAATTAAAGAACATGCTGTCAGTTGTACTTTTCCAAAATAACTTTGATTTCTTCATTACATTGCGACCCTTACATTGAAAAATTTGTACCTAGGAGCCACAGGCATCTGAAGCTAGGTTTACTGAGGACCCCAGATCCTGGCAGTTTCTGAGACAGTGGCTCTTAGTTTGGGGTAAGTACCATACAAAGAAAATTAGGAACGTGTGTATAAGCCATTTGGCTCAACAGTGTTTGCACCTGGGTATTAAGAAGCGCTCGGCATCTGCTCAGCTGAAGGTCATTTGTCTATCTCACAACAGAAAGTCAATAAATTCCTGGGGAAGTTAGAACCAGCACATCATTGTGCTTCCTATGGAAGGGAAGCAGAGCTAATGCAACTGACTGCTGTGTCACCATACGAGATGTAATATCATTCCTATGCTTTCGTACTCTTGGAAGAAAATGGGGGGAAATGCTGGCTATCAAGTATCTGAGATTTATCCCATTCACTTATCAGGATATGTAATATAATATTCAGCTATTTTTGCCTACCTGACATGACCTATAACGTGTGCAATTCCTTGGAGCATATCAGCCATCCTTGTAGTAAAGATAATATTTCATCCTTATTAATATGATCTGCACATCGACACTTCCCTGTGTCTGTGTGCATTTTCATTTACTATCTTTGTCTTTGAAAATTCACTTCCAGAATTCCAAGAAAAGAGTTCTATTCATTATGCAAAGCAGAAAAACAATTTCTGGCAGAATAACAACTCATTGTGTATTTTGTTCACTAATCATTAATCAGCGCCTTGGATTTATGTATACAAAAAAGCTAAATGCTCTATTAAAAAGAAATGTTGGCAATATCTACCTGTCATAAGGACATTATGGGCAGCTATTTATAAAGCAGGTTTTTAATGAGTTATAGATTATCAGGAATTTCTACTCTTGCTTTTATCCAACATGTCTCAGCAAATGAGGAACAAGTTCTTATTTATAGTCTAATGTGAGTAATTACAAGTCTAGGTCTGAAATTGTTCTTTAGCATGTAAAATAATAGGATGCAAATAAAGGAATCATGCTCACTTACTGCTTTTCTCCTACCTTGATTTATATTTTCTTCAGAGAAATTATCCTTTACTCAACATTAGAATTAGCAAGAAAAAATTGACTTAGCAAGAAATAAAAATGCTTTGAGTAGAAAACCAAGCAATTTAAAAAATCATATTCTAAGAAAAGGAATTCCATCTTTGCCTGCTTGATTGACTCTGGGAACGCAAGAGTGGAAAATCCATTTGGTCAAGTACATTTTCCTATTTTCCTGCTAGGTGTATAGTTAAAAAATCATTGTCAAACTCTTCAGTGGACTCATTCTGACGTTTCTATGACACATCTCCACCAGTGACTCAGAGTTGGTCCATAAAAATCTCCATGTATAAATAGATTTATGTCAGCTTGGTTATGTGAAGAACACAAGAGTTCCAAGCGAAGCAACAGTGATTCTTTTCCTCTCCTGAATTGGTTCAATATTTGGAATGGAGGTAGGAGAAATATGTCTTGCCTAGCTTTTTTTTTTAATATTTTATTTATTTATTTGAGAGAGAGAGTGTGTGTGCACGAGCAGGCAGGGTAGGGGTGGGAGCAGAAGGCTCCTTACCGGGCAGGGAGCCCGAGGGACAGTCAGACTCCGGGACAGACTCGGGACTTGGCTCAATCCCAGGACCCTGAGATCATGACCTGAGCTGAAGGCAGACCTTAACTGAGCCACCCAGGTGCCCCTTGCCCACCTTTCTTTAATTCATTAAAATTTTATCTCAGTTGGGTACAATATACACCTCCAATTATTGCAATTGAGTAAAATAAGTGCTTAAATAGATGTAAACACAGAAGATATAGAGAAGCACCTTTTATTTATTGTTAACACAGCACACCACAAGAAAGCACACAAATTATAGCTGTCTTTGATCTCAGGTCAGTGTTGTCAAACTATATTTTAGAATGAATCAATCTTAAACTCTCTTGGGATTCACAAACTTTCTTCTCATTGTTCAGCCTGGGATTTTATGAAAATCTGTATCTACATTTTTGCCCCAAAGCTACCACCTATACACAAATGTAGCCAAACTATTAACACCACACAATGAAATGTTACAAATGTCATTATGATGTTCCATACTTACTTCCACTGATTTCCTCTATCAGCATTTATAAAGCTCAATTTAGTTTCTTATATACTCAACACCTGTCACCAAGAGTAGGTATTATCTAATCAAAACTAATTGGCTTAGAAACTGTTGGAATTACATGAGGCAGATATGAATTCAGCTTCAAATGTCTTCAACTATATTCATTTTTATGGCCAAGAGTTGTAGAGATTTGTTTTATTAGTAACAAACAGAAGTGACCTAGAAAACAAAATTCATAAATATGTATATTTACATATGGAATTCTTTAATAGTCAATTTTCTGCTTATATACAGTATATTTTAATAGATATAAATGTACAGACAAAAGAAAAAGATATTTATAGTGAAATGGAATTTTCTTTTCTTTTTATTTTTTATTTATTTATTTTTTGGAATTTGAATTTTAGACAAAATGTTTTCACAGCTGAACAAATGTAATTTATTATCATAGTCAGTTATGAAAGAATTTAGTACTTTTTTAAAAGTGACAAATAGCATTAATTTTAAAATCTCTAGCATTTGCCCTTTACATGGACGTGAATGTTGCTTCAATTATATATTCTAATTTTTATTTGTATTATATATTTCAGTTTACAAAGAAAGTTGATATACTTCGGTTGAAAAAACTCTTTCACACTAATTCAGGCATTACTTTTCTTATTATGTAGATGAGGAAACTGACTGAAATGTTGAATCCAAGATAACAGACTCAAGAATCCACAATGCCTAAATTCAGATAATGTTAAAATAAATGTTAATAAGGTTTTTATCCTTACTCTTAGCCACACAAATGATAAAAGTTTAAACATGCTCACTTGTAGAACAGATGTTCCAGTGGGAATTGGAAATACAGATTTGGAGTACAAAGCAGTGATCGGGACTGATTATGCAGATTTTGTACTTCTTTGAAACTCTGTCGATGTCCTCATAACTCTTATAAAGGTATTTTCTGAAGTCGAAAGATATTAGTCATTTCTGTGTATGATACGCAGAAACAGGGATTGGAGAGCTTGGGTTTAAGATTTACAGTTGGGTACTCAAATTAAATTGCTTAGAAGAAGATTTCTAAAGGCAATAATCCTATTTCTCTTAATACATATGTGAAGTAAATTTAAAACAAACTGAAAGAAAGAAGAGAGCAGGGGCACCTGAGTGGCTCAGTGGTTGAGAATCTGCCTTTGGCTCAGGTTGTGATCCTGGGGTCCTGGGACTGAGTTCTGTATCAGGCTCCACACAGGGAGCCTGCTTCTCCCTCTGCCTGTTTCTCTGACTCTCTCTCTGTGTCCCTCATGAATAAATAAATAAATCTTAAAAAAAAAAAAGAAGAAGAAACCAGGAAAAAGTGAGGAAGAATGTGGATAATGTACATGTTACAGCATAATCAGAAACATGTGGGTCATGATTTTTTTCAAGTTTTAATTTAAATTCCAGTTAGTTAACATATTGTGTAATTTTGGTTTCAGGAGTAAAATCTAGTGATTTATCACTTACATACAACACCCAATGCTCATCATTTGAATTGATATGAATTGATAAAATATAAGAGACACCAATTCTCAATGGTGTTTTCTACCTCCAATTTCATTAATGCTATTTTTAGTCTCTATTGGTATATCCAAAAAAATTCCCTTTTAGATTTTAAAAATTCAGTTCTTATTGTTTACATATTTTAATTTTTTACATAGTGTATTCCTAGTATATCCGATAAGAACAGGATGTTAAAAGGCTACTGTAGCTGAGGCTCCAAAATTGAATTTCAGACATAAAGTTATTATTTAGCTAGCTGCTATCCCAAGTGACCATGGTACCTTGAATACTCTTTGACCTCAACTTCTTTCTCTAGATAACATAATTATGTCATCAAATCTATGTTAATTAAGTAGAATATATGCGATTGAGTTAGTGAGAGACCCAGAGATTCATTGTGTAGATGCTTCCATGACAGTGGACAGTTGCCCATCAGTGTCCAATTTCTAGGTCTTCTGCTGAACCAGTGATGTAATCTTGCAACTGATCTGATCTTGCGCCTGTCTTGGTTGCCAGGATCGGAAACAACATTATTGCAGTCACTACTAACATTTTTATTTACATACTTATTTATTTATTAGCAAAATTATTTCCTTTTATTCTCTTGAACTTGCATAAGACCTGTGCACAATTTATGTTAATTTCTACATGATGGTGGGAATTAAGACTAGAAAGGCTTCTAGAAATGCCCACTCTTTATAAGATGTTTAGGACAGAGGCTGACTTCTCTCAACTTCCCCACACTTCCTAACCAACAGTCCAGCTGAGTAGACACTGGCCAGACATTCAAATCAGCTTCTTGAAGAGCTGCAATTAAAAAAAAAAAAAAAAACTTTTTAAAATCAAACAATTAAGAAATGCAGTGAAAGTTTAGGCTCTTCTGAAGCTGTTTCTATAAAAATGTAAATGGCCTAGTTTGGGGACCATGCTTTAGAAACCATATTGCCTGGAAATTTGAAAAGACATAAGTAATGAAGAGAGAGGAAAAAAACCTCTCTCTTTCAGTGAAACTGTTGCCTGAGAAGATAACAATTTGTTACCCCTGAAGAGATGAAAACTTGGAAGTGAGAAGTTTCATTTGCCACCTCTTTCTCTAAGGAACAGCCAGAAGGAATATACAGAAAAAGTGAGATGTGTGAATGCAGCACATATTATCTCAAAAAAATAAAGATCTCACACAGGAAGTCAGTTGTGACAAGATCACAAGAACATCAGTGTAAATAGATGTATAAATATAAAAATCAAGCACATTCTATGGAAACATCCCATAATAGTAAAAAATCCAATCAGTAAACCTCAGAGTATTCAAGAAATAATTCACTGTCATCAAATTTGTCATGTTTTTTAAAGTTTCTATGGCATAAAAATGACAATATAAGTACCTTTAATTCATCAGTGGTGTATCTAGGAGGAAGTAATTACTCCTTCCTCAGCTTCCTGACTTTCATAATAAAAAGTATGCCTTTTAACTGCCAGTTTCAGCTCTAACATGGAGATCACAGACCTCATCACTCTGGGCATTACAACCATAAAAAGCTACAAAAAAAAAAAAAAAAAAAACCCTGGAAAATGAAGTCTATTTATTGGATCACCCTAGAATCTGGAGATACAGGTATATTCAGGGAGTATACTAATTCAGATTTGCTTGCCTAGAGCAGAAGACACTGGAGCTATTTAATTGGTAAGAAATAGACATGGAAATATTAAGGAATTGCTGGAGACTGAGTGTAGACTAGTATAGTAATAAGTAAGTCCTTTGGGTCTCCACATTTTCATGGACATTGCCTCCAGGAACCCATCAAGTTCTCACACAAACATCCAAAAAAGATCTCCTCATGGCTGTGGCGAGTATAAGTGGAAGAGTAGCCATTGTGGAAATGAATGGAGTCTTTATACCAAAGCAAGAACTGTACATAAGTTGATAAAGATGGGACCAAGAATATATACATTAATAATCCTGAAACAACTATATATGTATACTGGAATCAAACAATTAAATAAATGGATGGTGGATGATAGGAGTCAATTTTTTTCTAGTGAAAGGGTAGGTTGCATATAAGCCAGAAGGGAAGTCTAAAATGGTCCATGTAGTAATGGATTAGAGTTGAAGAACAGTATGATATGAATTTATATTTAGCTTAATATAGATGCAAATGATTACACAAAAACATTTATAGATCTGTCTATATACAGTAATATAATATAATATATTACAGTATTGTAATACAGTAATGTTTTAATTACAGTAAATACAGTTAATTACAGTAATTACAGTACAGTACAGTAATTTAATTACAATTAAATACAGTACTAATTACAGTGATGTAATATAGTCACACATGTACATGCACACCTATATTTTCTTGTTCTATCAGTTCAGGGGACCTGGTAGTAAAAGCATCTCAGTAGCAATGAGCATACTTAGTGCCCAGATCTTATTTTCTAAACCATTTGACCATAAAGGAACAAGGGATCCTTAGAGAAGTAGCTGATTTTGAGGACTGGTCAGGAAGTGTATAAAATGAGCCTAGAGTATCTTAAGATGCCTGAAAGTAAGAAAGTACACAACAGATGGATAAAAAAAAAATCAAATAAAAAACACAATAGGGGATCCTTGGGTGGCTCAGCAGTTCAGCACCTCCCTTTGGTCCAGGGCATGATCCTGGAATCCCGGGATCGAGTCCTGAGTCCGGCTCCCTGCATGGAGCCTGCTTCTCTCTCTGCCTCTCTCTCTCTCTCTCTCTCCCTCTCTCTCTCTATCATGAATAAATAAACTGACTTTAAAAAAAAAAGAGAAAGAAACACAATAATGGGGATATGTCAAAAGGATATATTAGCCACTAAAAGAGCTACCAATGGCCAATGCTAGTATAATTTGAGCAACAAAATTAATTAAATAATATTGGATTATAATCCAAAGATTATTATTCATAAAATAAATTAATTCATATTGTCATAAATTAAGAAAAATAGAACAATTCCAGATAACTTGTTTGGAGACTGCCCCTTCAAACAGGTGATGTGTAATCCTTCATTCTTTAATTGTGGGCTGCACATAGTGACTTCTTTTTAAAGAGTATAATACATAAAATAATAATGAATAACTTTATAGCAGGGAAACTTGACAATCACTAGCTCAGCCAACTTATCGGTGTTAGCTTCTATAGTGATATATCATAAAATAAGTTAATTGTTTCATGTGTGTAAAGACAAGAAAATGATTTGAATAAAAAAATGCTTACTGGTGGGATGCCTGGGTGGCTCAGTGATTGAGCATCTGCCTTTGGCTCAGGGCATGATCTGGGTCCTGGATGAGTCCCACATCGGGCTCCCTGCAAGGAGCCTGCTTCTCCCTCTGTCTGTGTCTCCACCTCTCTCTGTGCATCTCTCATGAATAAATAAAATCTTAAAAAAAAAAAATGCTTGCTGGTGAAATCTAACTATGATTTAGAAATTTTGAATTCCTCCATTTCTAATATTGCCTCAAAGTCAAGTAATATATTCTAGAAATTTGTAAATTTTTTAATCTGTGTTTTGTATAACAGGTTTTTTTCTCTTTTATGAAATTAGGACATGATTTGTCCATTTTGGATGTCTTTACACATTACCATTCTTAGTAATTTTATGAAAGATTAAAAAAAATATCTCTGCTATCCATCCAAAGATCAGCCTTTTAATTATGTAATTACATGAGTTTCTCTTGCTCCTTAATCTCTCAGCAGCCTTTGATAATAATAAAATTGCATTGTCATGTAATGAGAATCAATGAGAACTTTTCATTGTTGTCAGACTCGCAAATGCATGTAAACCTTTTTTTTCCCCAAGAATGAAATAGTTTCAGTTCAAGAGAATACATTAAGCCAACTTCTGTAGTATCCTTAAGAATATCTACTTTAAGAAAATCTCTCTAGATATAAGCTAGTGTACTTTCCACTTGTTTCAAAAGTTATTGTACCATTTCTTAAAATGTTGGAAGATGCAATGAGTCAAATCAATGACATCAATTCATTAGTGTAACACATTCTTCCCATCCTAACAATCTT
The DNA here is from genome assembly GCF_018345385.1 of Vulpes lagopus. Lineage (NCBI taxonomy): Eukaryota > Metazoa > Chordata > Mammalia > Carnivora > Canidae > Vulpes > Vulpes lagopus. The sequence continues at coordinate 112,384,385 of NC_054829.1, read as the reverse complement.
AGAAATTAATTTTGTGATAAATGGAGCATTATTTACTTTTTTAATGTGGGAAACTATTTCTAGCTCAATATTGCCAAGAGGTAACTGGTAAGACAGACCGTTATTACCTAAAACTACTCAATCAGTTCCATCTTTACTGTAAAAGACATAGTTTATCTGCCGTAGGGATAATAGATCCATCAACAGGTATGACAAGTGGGCTGAGGTTATCAAGGAAGAGAGGTATTCCTGTCTTACTTCTTGGCCCAGTTTCTTTTAAAAAGAGCTACAAAAATTTTGATTTTACCATCACCTTCACAAAGCAATTTTAGTATTTACTCTATAAAATATTATATTATTAATAACACTGATATAACCAAAAAGCAATATTTCCCTTAGCATGAAGTAAATTTTGATGAATAAATAACAAATATGATAAAGTTGAAATGGGTAATTAATGGGTCACTGAATATATGTTGCACCTATTTTTACTTTGAGTATAATTAGACATACAGTCATTAAGCCATGATAGTAAATTAAAGAATAACAATCACTCTCACCAAGCACAAATTATGTCTTCTAGCTTTTAAAGGTTCGAATGCCATGGAACCTGGTGTCCCAGTTGGTTAAGTGTCTGCCTTCAACTCAGGTCATGATTCCATGGTCCTGGGATCAAGTCCTGAATCTGTCTCCTTTTTCAGAAGGGAGCCTGCTTCTCTTTTTTCCTCTGCCTGCCACTTCCCCTCTTGTGCTCTTTCTCTCTGTGTCAAATAAACGAATAAAATATTTTTAAAAATTATTTTGAATACCTTAACAGAAAATAGTAAACAACTTATTTATGTTTTAAAGATTTTATTTATTTATTCATGAGATACACAGAGAGACAGGCAGACTTCTTAAGGGGAGCCTAAGGTGGGATTCCATCTCAGGACCTGAGGACCACGCCCTGAGCCAAAGGTAGATACTTAACCACTGAGCCACCCAGAAGTCCCAATAATAACCAGTTTATAACTCTGTTCTTTACATAAAATATCTGCAAAGTTTTTCCAAGAATGTTTATGAATATTTTACATAAACCAATAATACAGGTGTATAAACATAGATAAAAATTAACTAAATTTATTTTTCTATGAAGAATTACACATTGAAAAATACCTTAATTTCAAAGTGAAAACATACTAGAACCTTGAAATTTTTGAAAAAGTATTTTCATTTTTTTTTCCCCACACAAAATAAGATTTCTAAAAGCACCATGGCCTACTGAGTATCAAGATAGTGTCACTGTACTAGTATACTGAATTAACTTAAGTCTGTTTTTCTAAAAAAGATGGCATTTTATTAGGTAAATCACAAAGATCTATTTTTTACTCTTCTTCCAAGTTCTAAAGAAATCAAAATGAATGTATTTGAGTCAGTATATTTTAGTTACAGTTTATTGTATTATTTATATTAATAGCATATGAAATCATTCCCTGATCATATCAGAAGTTTATGAAAAGGATAAGTTGACTTAAATGTTCTTGAATATCTGATATTAGTTGCAATGCTCTAGATCTGATTTAGCTCTTAATTTTGGATGTGTTAGGAACCCTACATAGGCTCTTTTCATCCATTGTTATCAGTAAAACAACAACAACACACATCCAAGTCTCCATCAAATATTCTCCTCCAATGACACATTTTCAAGTTGTTCTTTTTGAACCTGATATATCTTAACAAAAGATATATCCATTCCCACAACAACTATTGCACTTTGGAGAATATATCTATTTGCTCAGGGTTTAGTACTATTGAAATTCTTTATTTAAATTATTTTGTTTGGGAGAGTAAGTTGAGGACACTAATATAACTTAAAAAGAAATTTAAAAACCAAGATATAGCACAGCTGTGATTTTATATATACTACCTGTATTTGTATTGCTGGACAGTGTTCTAAAGAATAATCAGTGACAAAATCTGCATTAAATGCTAATAACATTCCCATCTGGGTAGGAGACTCTGTGACGTAATATAAAGATCGAGAATTTTAGAACCATAAAAGGAAAAGAAGTCAGTATAAATCAGCTGTTGATAAAGAACTTGAAAATAATAATTTTTTTTTAAAAGCTTGGACTTGTGGCGGGGTATCCCTGGGTGGCTCAGTGGTTTAGCGCCTGCCTTTGGCCCAGAGCATGATCCTGGAGTCCCGGGATTGAGTCCCATATCAGGCTCTGCATGGAGCCTGCTTCTCCTTCTGTCTGTGTCTCTGCCCACCCCCCTCTCTGTGTGTGTTTGTGTGTGTGTGTGTCATGAATAAATGAATAAAATCTTTAAAAAAAAAAAAAAAAGGTTGTACTAGGTAACTCACATTACAAAGTCAAAGGTCCAGGAGTTTTTCTTCACTTTGGGGTATTTAGTTTTAATTTTGGTAAGTTCCAAATAATTTATTAATTTTGTTATAAAATAATTTCAAACTAACAGAATTTGCAAGAATCATAGAGAGACACTGCATAACATCTCTCACATTCTTGCTTCATAATAATTCGTCTTATTCACTGTAACATTTTCTCTTTGTGATTTATGACACACACCACAGTCTTTCCCATCTCCATAAGTTTCTTTTTTGCTTGAAAAGCCCTTCCTTCTGTTCTTCACTCGGATAATCCCTATTTATGCTTCAATACTCACTTCATTTATTCAAAAATCTACTTACTAACATCTGCTTAAATATTATTAGCTCTGACCACTAGATGGTAGAAAAGTAGATCTTGAAATGTTTTCAAGAGACTTAAAATTTTCTGTAAATTATAGGTAGTCAAGTTACAATTATCACTTTATAAAGTTGAGAGGAGTAGTTTGAAAGGGAAGAATCAGGTCCTTAATACATCACATATGACAGCCTCTAATTCAGATGTTGGTGTTCGGGAAGGCTAACCCAGAGGAGTTCCAAATAAACTAAGACTTGATAGATGAATTAGCCAGACAAATTAAAATTAGAAAAAAGTTAGAAGTAGGCTTCTCTTAGAATTTGCCTTACCTATGCCATCCTCAAATAGTAATCTTTTTGAAAATTGTTTAACATTTCACTGAGACCTAATGTAGTGTTTTTTCACAGTAGTTGCTTAGTAAGTATTGATTGCTTTCACTAAATTTATGAAATGCATGATATTTTAAATTTATGAATTTATCCAGCTAAAATACTATTCTTTGTTGCTCAGTAATCCTTTTCGAACAAAATTAGAATTTTGGAAAGGCAGAAAGACTGATGAATAGGGTAATGATTTGTATTTATTTGTTAAATATTAGATCATTTTAGATGGATTTGTATCAGCATTGATTTTTCTTTTGTTTTGTATTTTTGAAAATAGTTGCAGACATATGCTAATACATAAAAGTTCAAAAGAAATCTGTACTGGTTTTCTTTACCATAACATATTAACATAACAGAGCCACTTAAAACAAAACCCATTTATTAGTTCACCATCCTGTTAAGTCAGAAGTCTGGGCAGACTGGATTCTCTATGCAGTCCCACAAGGCCAAAATCAAGTGTTAGCCAGATGGGGCTCTTATCTGGGGCACAGGGACAGAATTCTCATCTGAGCTTATTATTGAGATTATTGGAAGAATCCAGCTCCTTATCATTGTAGAATAAAGATATCTTTTCCTTGGTGTCAGCCAGGAATTACTCTGAGCTCCTTGAAGCTGTTTCCAGGATCTTTATATGTAGCTCCCTCCATGTTCAAAGCTAGGGTAGTGCATCAATCCTGATCACATTTGGAGAACTTGTTTTCCTTATTTCTATTAATCAGAGGAAATATTGTGGGTTTTTTTCAAGATTTTATTCATTTTTTCGTGAGAGACACAGAGAGAGCCCGAGACATAGGCAGAGGGAGAAGCCAGCTCCCTGTGGGGAGCCCAATGTGGGACTCCATCCCAGGACCCTGGGATCACACCCTGAGCCAAAGGCGGACACTCAACCACTGAACCACACAGGTGATCTGAGAAAATAGTGTTTTTAAATGGCTTATAATTAGATTGAATCTACCAAGATAATGTTCCTTTAACTCAAAATTTCCCAAAAAATGTATCTTCCCATGTAACAAAACATAATCATCTAATGATTATAATCATAGTCCAGAGTTTAAGGCAGGAAATCTTGGAGGGCCATTCTATAAATCTGACTAGCACAGAAAGCAAAAATTAAAATAAAATGAGCTGACTTCACACATTCAGTGAGATCAGACAACTTGTGAAAAAGCAGAAATGAAGATGCATATTTATCCTTGACTTTTCATATAAGTCAAAGACCTCAGACTGGAACTGAGCTAAAAATAGTTCAGACTCTACTTTAAATAAAATCATTAATATTCTTTAATGCAAACCTCTTACTTGATTAGAGCTTTCTCTTGAAATTAACATTTCCATTTATTAATTCAAGTAGATGGATCGATGAGGGAAATAATGGCACAATTAATATGATAGCTTCATCAGAATATTTCCTGAAAATACGAGTGCATTTGTGCAATAAACTGCCAGGAACTCTGAGAGATGCTCCTAGTACATCACTCAGTATTGTGGAAGCTTTAATCATATCCCAACCAGTAGTTTATTGCCAAAACTCTTGTTATCTTCTTGTATATTGTAAGATATTAAAAAGTTATCATAATGTATTTATTACAATAACTGGCACATAAATGTGCTTGATGCAAAAGGGGTGAAAAGGCCAAGGGACAGGGATGCCTGGGTGGCTCAGCAGTTGAACATCTGCCTTTGGCTCAGGGAGTGATCATGGAGTCATGGGATCAAGTCTCACATCAGGCTCCCTGCATGGGGCCTGCTTCTCCCTCTGCCTATGTCTCTGCATCTCTCATGAATAAATAAAATCTTAAAAAAAAAAAAAAAAAAGGAAAGGGCAAGGGACAAAAGACAGAGGAAAGAAAAAAGAAAGGGAGAAAAAAGAGAAGGAAAGAATGTGAGAAGACAAAAATGACAGGAAATTTAAAAAGAAGGGAAAACAAGAGAAAAGAAGAGGAAATAAGAGGAGAGGAAAGAACTATGGAAGGAAGGATGGAAGAAATAAAAGTAGGAATGAGGAAATGGAATGAGAAAATTTTTTTTTAAATATTTAGAGGTTCCATAAATGCTATTAACTGCCTTTTTGCATCTAGGGTGTGCTACCCTGAAGCCTGCTGGAGATAAACATGCCTGCATGGTGAACACCCCTCTATTTTCATATCCTGTAACTTCCCCCTGGGTCTCCAGGGTCCTCCACCCTTCCATTTGTCTTGGATCCATTTCCACAGCCACTGTTAATATTGCCTCTCCTTCAGCCACCTGCTTACCTCCTCTACAGGCTGACCTGGGTTTACACTTGATTTCACAAAACCTGCTTTAACCATTCGGTGAGATTTTTCTTAAATTCACAAACTTTTTCCTGTAAATTAACCTACTTTAATTGCAAATATTTAATTTGAGGCCCAGAAATTGACATATTTCTCAGACAAATCAACTAAAGTTGGGGTGTTTAACACCATTTACTTTTAATATGATTATTGATCTTGGTATCTGTTTTCTACTTGCTCCATCTCTTGTTTATTTTGCCTTCCTTTGGATTGAGTTTTATTCATTATTTCATTTTCTCTCATTTGTTGACTTTTGGCTAATCTTTTTTGTACTTGTTTTAGCATTACTTTAAATTTATAGTATGTAACTTTATCAATGCCCTACTTTAATTGACATTATACAACTTCAAGTATATTATAAATGCTTTTAATATTTTACATTTACTTCTCCCCCTCTATCTCTAGTTTACGTTTCTTATTGATTTTACACATGCATTAGCAATAGATTCCATAATACATCATTATTTTTGTTTGAACAATTAACTTTTATAAACATTTAAACAATAGGCAAAACTGTGTGTACCCATGTAATTAGCACTTTGGGTGCCTTTTATTTCTGTGTAATAATCTATGTTTCCATCTAGTGTTACAATTCTTTACTGTGACAGTTTTTCTTTATTTCTGGGAGTGCAGATCAACTGGTGAATTATTTCAATTTTGCATTCTTAAAAAAGTGTTTATTTTGCATTCCTTACTTTTATTTTGCTAGGTAAGGAGTTACAAGTTGATAATTTTTCTTCTTTGTATTTTCCCACTATCGCTGCTGAAATTGTTTCAGATAAGAAATATGCTGTCATTCTTACCTTTATTCCTCTGTGCATTGTCTTTTCTTTCCATTTTTAAATTTTTCTGTTTGTCACTTGTTTTGAGCAATTTAAATTATGATGTTATAAAACACCTTGGGGTAATTTTCCTTATCCAAATAGTACTTGAGTATCTTGATCTATGCACTTATACTTATTGACAAATTTTATTTTAAAGATTTTATTTATTTATTTGAGAGAGAGAGTGCACGAGTGAGAAAGCACAGGCAGGGAGAGCAGAGGAGAAAGAGGGAGGAGCAGGCTGCCGCTGAGCAGGGAGCCCATCACTGGGGCTCAATCTCAGGATCATGATATGACCGGAGGCCACCCAGGCACCCCTACTTTTCAACAAATTTAAAAAAATATTCCATCATTGTTTCTTTAAATACCTGCTTTTGTATTTTATGAAGAGTACAGTTACACATGTATTAGAGTATTAAATTTATCCACAGCCCATTCACATGATTTTTTATTATTACAACTTTTTTTTTCCTTCTGCAACTTGTTTTGGATGGTTTATATTACTTTGTCTTCAAGGTCACTAATCTTTCTGCAATTTCTTATTTGTCATTCATCCTAACCAGCACATGTTTTACCTCATATATTATAGGTTTCATCTATAAAAGTTTGATACTGGTCTCTCTTTTTTAAATATTTTATTTATTTATTCATGACAGACAGAAAGAGAAAGGTATAAACACAGGCAGAGGGAGAAGCAGGCTTCATGCAGGGAGCCCAATATGGGACTTGATCCCAGGACCACAGGATCATGCCCTGAGCCAAAGGCAGATGCTCAATCACTGAGCCACCCAGGCATCCCTGATACTGGTCTCTTATATATCTTGCATATTTCCATTCAACCTTTTGAGTATATATTATCCAAAAATAATTACATTTGAGACTCGTATATGTTAATGTTAGCATGTGTATGGTTCTGCATTTGTTTACATTGGTTTCTTTTATTGCTTTTCCTTTTCAATACAGGTTTTATTTTCCAGGCTCTGCATGCCTGATAATCTTTGACTGGATTTCAGACATTATACCTTTTGCCTAATTGGGTGCCAAATGTTGCCTACCATACAATTATGTTACCTGGAAATTAGCTGATACTTTTCGGTCTTGCTTTTCATACAATATGAGTTAGGACCAATATAGTCAGAGAGTTGTGGTCCTATCTGGTAGAAGTACCAAACGATTGCTACATTTTTTTTTAATTAAGATTAGTATAATGGATAGTATTGAAATGGATGCAAACTGCCTTGTTACCAGACTAAGGTGGAAGACATCAGTGAGAGCAGTTTGGCAGAATTTTGGAGATGTATGGCTGCACCATGGGTGTACCTTTATAGAAGTCTGCCTGTGTTATGGATTTCTGACTGTAGTTGCTGCACCACTTTGCTTTCCAACCAACAATGCAAGAGGGCTCCCCTTACTCTACATCCTCGACAACACCTGTTTCCTGTATTGTTAATTTCAGCCATTATGACAGGTGTAAGTGAGGAGTGCATCTCTGACAGATTTATTTATTTATGATAGACAGAGATACAGGAGGAGGGAGAAGCAGGCTCCATGCCGGGAGCCCGACGTGGGACTCGATCCCGGGACTCCAGGATCGCGCCCTGGGCCAAAGGCAGGCGCCAAACCGCTGAGCCACCCAGGGATCCCCTCTAATCTTTTTTTTTAAATAAACATCTTTGTTTTATATAAAAAAAAAAAAAAAAAAAAAGATTAGTATAATGGGAGAGTATGGTTATATAAATGTATACTCACTTTATGATAAACTCTAGAGAGTTATTCAAGCTACTTCTTTTTTTTTTTTTTTTAATCTCAAGTAACTTTCCATTTGACTCAAATAACCTTCCTCAATTAACTTACTTGAAAAGAACCATGTGGAATTCTGGACTGGTGATGTGAAAAGCTCTGAGGAATCATTCACCAATAAAACAACACTTGGTAAAAGTTATAAACAGCATAAAAATACAAAAACATTTAAGGTCCCTGGAAATTATCCTTAGAGCATAGAGGAAATAAAGACACATTCGTTTAAGGAAATATACTAAATTTTGGAATGAACAGCAAGAGTCTGTGGTGCTTGAGTTAGTACCTATGCCTTGAGCCCTCAGCATAGTGTGAAAGGAGCTCTACTCTTCTTGGGACTAGCCGGGAAAATGCTACTCCTGCTTTCCCAGCTATCAATCAAGGATGATAGTATAGTTCTCTTCTAGAGGGACAGTCCACCAGAATTTCTCATATTCCTTCAGCTTTGTGTTACAGAGGTTAAATTCCAGGTGAGTGCTATTAAGAGCCCCCTTTCTCCACTTGGGCCCACTCACTACGTGAAGAGCACCGTCTGGAATAGCAGACAGAGAAGGCCAACCCCCTGCTTGTTCTTGTCCCAATGTGCTCTTAGAGTTGAAGTTCTATGCTATGAGAGTCAAGCCAAGAAGACCAGAGGCTGCTTGCCCCCCTTTGCTTACTATTTATAAAGTAGGGGTTTTAGTCTAAGAAACTTAAGCAACTGTCCCTAACCCCAGCTCCAGAGAGGTAGCTAAGAAATTTAGCCAAGGTTCTATGTCATAAGAATAGAGGGCTTTGTGCTCTCCTCATAGTAATTCACTGTGAAAAAAGAATCTGAGGAGGTTCCAGTCATTATACAAATGGGCAAACAACCCAAAGATAATCTCCGAAGTTGATGGCAGTATCCAGAGTTATCGCAATGTGTTGATTAAAATTTCCAGTGTTCAACAAAGTGTCATTAGACATTCAAAGAAACAGGAAAGCATGACACATACACAGAAAAAAAAAATAAGACAGATGACAGAAATTGCTTGTGAGAGAGCCCGAAGGTCAGATTTATTAGACAAAGTCTCTACAGGAGCCATTATACATATATTCAATAATCAAAGTATGTTTTGAAAAGTAAAGGAGGGTATAACGATGATGTCTCATCAAGTAGAGAACATCAATAAGGAAATATAAATTATATGAAAGAACCAACTGAAACTCTAGTAGTTGAAATGTAAAATAACTGAAAGGAAAAGTTTTTTCGAGGTATTCAGCTATAGATTTAAATTGGCAGATGAAAGAATTAGTGAATTTGAAGAGAGGTCAAACAGTTTGTGTAGCCAGAATAGAGTGTAGGTTGGAGAAGGTGATAAAAGTAAATAAACCCTCAGAGAAGTGTGGGAAGACATTACATTGAACAGACACATGAGACTACTAGGAGAGGTAAGAGAAGGGAATGGAAAAAAATATATATGTTGTAATAATTAATGGTTGAAAACTTCACAAATCTGATGAAAACCATTAACTACGCATCAAGAACTCCATCAAGTAGGAGAAACACCAGGTAGGAGGACACATCATAGTAAAAATGCTGAAAGAGAAATGTAAAGAGAATATTTTGGAAGTGGCAAGGCACAGCCAATTATGTACAAAAAAAAAAAAAACCTCGAGAATATTTCTAGCAAACTTTTCATCAGAAACAATAAAAACCAGAAAATAAGGCAGTACATATTCAAAATGTTGAAAGAAATCTTATATACAGCAGAGAAAAAAAATTTATTACTTTGATTATTTTTTTTAAAAAAAGCATGTGAGTTTAGAATTCAAGGCATATGAAAATTTCAATGTTTACAGAAATGTATTTTCTGTATTTTAGCTTCTTTTTAATTAGCATAGAAACCATATTTTCATCTAAAATATAAAGGTAATCAAGCCATTTGGCTTGATTAATAAAACATGGCCTATGAACATATTTAATCGGTAATGCCTAAGTCTATGGAGAAGTAAAGAGGTTTGTAATGAGACATTAGTAGTTGTGAGAAAAGACATCACAGGCAGTTTCCTGACAGAAAGACTAAGATTTAATCACCCAAAGCTGCTTTTGCAGCCACCGCCAAAGCATGTTAGCTTCACCGTGAGGGAGCAGGATGCCTGTCAAGTCTGCAGGAAAGCAAACGGAATCGCTGCCAAAGCGCTGCCTACGGACAACAGATGATACTTATAGGCCATTTATTTTACTTCTGCACATTTTGATCTTGTGTTGTGTTATCTATAGAACATATTGAGCCTGTATATCACTACAAAAGGCCTTCTAGTGGGAAAAGATTGCTGCTAAGTTAGAAAAACAAAAAAGAAAATCCTTCCTCAGATTATATTTAAACTGTTAGAATCTTCCTGCTGAATAAAGCAGAAATTCATTTTGATCATAATATCAATAGCTATTAAGCTTTAAAGGAACATAAATAAAATATTTGGATTTTGAAAAGGGCAGGTGATAAAAAGGTTCCCATAGTCTATATCCAATCCTATCTAGTTTCTCAACTTCTAATTCCTTATCATCATGGTTATTCAATCCTTGTTTAATTTGTTTATTTATCAACTTAATTTATGAGTGATTGTGTGTCCATGCTGCAAGAATGCAACGTTAGAGACAGCGTTGATAAACAAGGACAAAGGAGGGAGATTTTTCTCAGTATAGGAGAAAATGGCTGTTGAGGATTTTCTAAGGGATTCATCTGGATACTTATGGTACCTACAGGAGTGAAACTATGTGAAATTTTGACCACTCAAGTAATTGCTATAGAGTTATCTTTGTATTCATTATGAATTTATAGACGAGTAATTATAACAATATTTTTATTATTAGCAGGTGTTCATTAACATAGACAATTGATATGCTATCTCATTTAATCCTCATAGTGATCATAATAGGCAGATATTACTATTCCATTTTTTATGTTAAAGAACTCTGACTCAGACATATATCTTATTCAAAATCACATAGCTAATAAGTGACTGAGCCAATATTTATACATAGATCTTTCCATTTTTTGAAGCTTATGATTTTTCCTTTGCCCATTCTGCATTCTGCATTTCTGCTTTTGGCAGAAATTGTCTCTTTAATTATTTTCTTACCACTTTACCACCGTGTTTAGAAGAAAATGAGTAAGTTCACTTTATCCATATGTCATGCATTAAGTCTTAACTCATATTGGTTTAGGTCAATAAGCCTCTGAAGTGGGTTGAATAGGGAAGAAACAATGAAGATCTGCTTAGTTACTGAATAAAGAATTATAAAGTCATTTTTACAACTGGCTGGACATCTCAGAGATAGCTGACTTTGTATTGTAAGTGCTGAACGTGAGCAACAGGATTCAACCTCCTACTTTGGGTTTCTTTTTCGTAGTTCTTTAAGGCTCCTCTGGGTTCCTAGATAATAGCTCCCGAGGATCTAGGGGTTGGCAGATCAAAATTGAGACAACTCTGACTGGCTTCCCTAGGAATAAGTTGCTTTGTAAAAACAATTAAAACTCTAATGAATGCTTAAATAAGATATTGAGTATACAGGGCTTGCCCATAGCATATGTTTCACACATATTGATTTCCTTGCTGCTTTCAATCAACATCTTCCCAGAAGTACTTGGTGGCATCATATACTACACAAGCACAGTAATTTGTAGGAAGCTATTATTACATCTTTGTGTATAAATTCAAAAATATTATCATGTAACAGAAGCATATGTCTCATTTCACATGTATAAAATCTAAAAATTATCTAATGTAAAATACTAGGGGAAATTTCATAAGTAGTATCACATTAAACCTTACTTGAAAAAATAAGTACACACACATATGCATTCACTCACTTTTAAATTTAACTCTGTATATACAGCCATCCAACGTTTTACAATATCATATATCATCAATATGCTTGTTGGCTTCCTACTAGAAACCATGGTAGGTGCAAATAATGTGACTTTTTTGCAGTACTTCTTAAATTCTTGTTGCTAAAAGCTCAGCTAATACATAATTGGAGAACGAATGATAAATTATTTACTAATAGAGGGGGAGGAGAGGTAAATAGGGAGTCTTGACCAAACTAGAAGTCAAATGTCAAAGCAGAATCATTTATTTTTTTGTGAGAATTAGATAATAGTAAGCGCACTATCCTTAGGACTCAGACTATGGAGGCAAATGAGGGTCATCTTAGCAATAACAAAAATAACTTGCTCATGTCCCCATTTATCTGGGGAAAGTCTCCAGTCTTTTCATGGGGTCTGTGCCCATGTCTTTCTCTGTCATTCCTAGAGATGGCCCACATGGGCTCTCAAAACTTATTTAAGCCATAATACCCTGAGAACTTTATTGACCTTCCTCTTCTACTTCAGCTTCCTCTTGGCAATGTCTTCTGCTCATCCATAAGCTTGAAGGTGCCTCACTACCACCACTCCTGATGGTGCCTACCATGTGAGGTCATCAAGAAAACTGGCTCCAAAAGGTGCCAAAGACATAATCCTCAAAGTTCAGGAGGTATAGTAGTAAGAATGAACTCAGTTTCAATTTTTAATCCAGTCTGTTGCTTAGGCATTCTAGGCAGTACTATTATTCAAATTTCTCCACCATATTTCAAAAAGTTCTCTAGGAATGAGTTATTTCAGGCTCTGCAGTACTCTACTTGGGCTCAGAGAACAAGAAAAAAGAAAGATGAGGGAAGTTCAAATTTCATTGGTTTCTTTTATTGCCCTATAAAGACTTTTTGTACTGTATTAGTTTCCGAGGATGATTGCTATAAAATATCATGGAATGGGTGACTTAAAGCAACAGAACATTATTGTCTCATATTGTTAGAAGCCAGAAGTACAATATTAAGATATCGGCAGGGCCATGGTCCCTCTGAAGACACTAAAGAAAGATGTGTTCCAGTCCTCATTCTAACTTCTGAGAGCCTCAGATGTTCCTTGATTTATAAATGCTTCATCCCAATTCTCCTTCTCCACAAGGTATTCTTTCTGTCCTCACAATGTCTTCCATCTATTTGTGACCAACGTTCCCTTTTATTAAGGACACCAGTCATATTGGATTAAGGCCCACTCTAATGACATCATCTTAACCTATTCAAATCTATGAAAACCCTACTTTCAAATAAGGTCACATTCTAAAATATTGGGGGTTAGATCTTCAACATCTTGGAAGACTCGTTTTGACTCAATGTTTTCCAAACATTCATGTCTTTCCCAAAAACCACAAAGACCTTCATGTCTGTAGATCACACAGGGCCTACAATCACAGTCCCCTGATAGATATAAAGGAATCTAAATCCTCCTTGGCACCAGCTAAGTATTAGGCTATTGGAAAATGGGGGGAATATTAAAGAAAAAAGTAATCTCACTCTTTCAAACATTATATGTATAGGAAAAATATGAATTACTATAATAAATCACTAATACCTACATTTTATATGTGCCAGAAAATCTGCTGACATGAAAAAGTGGAGATTGCTTAGAATGAGGATGTGAGCAGGAGGGGCCATTCAAAATGGGAGAATACTTACAAAAGACTAAAGCTTACCATATGCAATGGAATGCTTACCAATGCAAAGAAATATAAAAGGTATTTGACATTTTATTTGTTGAAGAGCATTTTATTTTTATCAACATTTTACTGCATCTGAAAACTTTGCATTGATTTCATTCTGGAAACAATATCATTTTACACTCTTTGCTTCATTCTAATACTTTCATGGTTAAGTATCATAAATTTAACATTTTATCTATCTGGAATTGATTTTGTAGGATTTTAGCATAGGATGGCTACTCAGTTTTCCAAAAACAGTTATTAAGTAATTCATACTTTGCCACTCATTTAAAATGTCATACAGAAGTAAATGCATCCTTTTATGTCTGGATATATATATCTAAATGCTATTATATCCCTTTGACCTGTTTGCCTAGGGCTGCACTGTCAGCAATCTACTTTTTTTTTTTTTAAGTAGGCTCCAAGCCCAGCATGGACCCCAGCGCAGGCCTGGAAGTCAGGACCCTGAGATCAAGACCTGAACTGAGATCAAGAATTAGAGATTTAACTGACTCAGCCACCTAGGTGCCCCTAGCAATCTATTTCTAATTACTCCACAACACTTGCCCTTTTCTGATCTCCCAGTATCTTTATGCACACTTTTTTTGTGTGAATTTTTGAATCAGCTAGTTAAATCTCTCTCTCTCTCTCTCTCTCTCTCTCTCACACACACACACACACACACACATGTGTATTATTCTATTGGTATTTTTAATCACATCTCATTAAATGTATGGAATAGGGATCCCTGGGTGGCGCAGCGGTTTAGCGCCTGCCTTTGGCCCAGGGCACGATCCTGGAGACCCGGGATCGAATCCCACATCGGGCTCCTGGTGCATGGAGCCTGCTTCTCCCTCTGCCTGTGTCTCTGCCTCTCTCTCTCTCTCTCTGTGTGACTATCATGAATGAATAAATAAATAAAATCTTTAAAAAAAATTATAAAAAAATAATAAATGTATGGAATAAAATAAATGGAATTGCCAGCTTTATGAAATAACTTCATGTACTCTAAAAGAGAGGTATTTATTCATTCTCATAGTAACAAGAATCTTTATATATATCATTCATATTTTGTTTTTAACTATTTTACATCTTTTGTTTCCTATATAGGTAGATTATTTATTCAATTTCCTCACTAGTTGTTTATATGCTTTGTTGTTTTGTGTTCTTTTTCTCACCTTACAATTCACTTCTAAAGTAACACAAATTGGAACCAAAGCAAGATGAGTATTCTTTGGGGTTGGGTGTAGAGTGAAGCCTGCCCTAAAGGAAGGAAGCAGTGGGTGGTGTCCCGTTCAGAAGAGGACTTTGTGGCAGATATGGGAGCTTGGTTCTAGTCAAGAAATCGATAAAATGAAGTTAACAGTAAGTATAATAGAAGGGAGTTACACACTAGGAGGGAAAAAGAAAAAATGTTAATTTTTTATACATACACATACGTATATATAAAAATAATCCTTAGCTTTTCCAACATACCAACAGCAAGCAGTACCTGAAACATACTTTTATGCCAAAAGCTTGGAGGTGCTCAAAGAATGAGGAGCACACATCAGCAAAACTGAGAATCTAGATTGACTACATTCTGAAGGCATACTGAGGATTATCTGAGTCTGGAAACGCCATTCATTTAATAAGATGATTTAATCTTATTTTAAGAGAACTTCACCTGCAAAGAAACTGGAGAAAGCGCTTGTTCTGTAAGTTCATTCGTCTTGGCAAAATTTCTTCTAACTGTTTAAGAAACTTTTATTTTGGATTATTTTCAAGATATGGAAATAATTTTATTGTATTGATAACCAGGGAGATTTAAAAAAAAAAAAAGATTTTATTTATTCATGAGAGACACAGATAAGAGAGAGATGCAGAGACATAGGCAGAGGGAGAAGCAGGCTCAATGCAAGGAGCCATGTGGGACTTGATCCCGGACTGCAGGATCCTATTAAATTTCATGGCTCAACCATGAAAGTTGCTCAACCGCTGATGCTCAACCGCTGAGCCATACAAGGGTCCCAACCAGAGATCTTTTGTAAAGTTTTGTTACTTATTGTGAAGAAAGCATAGAGACAGAAAAACTTTGCTTTCTGCAAAACACAGTAGCATTAATGACAGCTCCAGTTGCTTTCAGAATTAGCTGCATGAGAGGGGAAAGGACAGGACCTGTCTTAAAATGTCTTTTCACATCAAAGACTCTTCATGTATAGTGCATGCTTGGGTGCCTCGATGTAGATTATGTAGGAGAAAAACTCTCCTTCACTCAAGCCACACCCGCTGCCATCACTGCATAGCATTCATCAAAAGTTGCCAATGCAAAATCATGCAGTATTTTTCTTCCAAACAACGGCACTACACATCACACTTTTCTTTGCGTTCTGCGCATTCCAGTTCTTTGTCCATAGCCATTGTTCACCAGATGTTTATACATTGATCATGGACCAAAATTTTTCAACAGTACTCCCAAAAATATATTAATTGTAGTTGAAAAACAGGATGAAGAAAAGGAAAACTCTCAGGGCATTTTTAGGTAAAATATTTTCACCAGCAAATGGTTTGGGGAATCATAATGAAAAACAAAGGGACTTAGCTAACAAGGTCAGTGGCTACATGAAAACTAGAATTCCAATACCAATCATCTAACAACTACTGTTAAAGCAACATGAAGCAATTTGCTCCTTAGGAAAATTAGTATCAAGTTCAGTTTAAGAAAACTATCTAATGTTTCTTTTTACCTAGTTGAATAGTCCTGAACTAACTTTATGTACAGGGATCATGTTTTACCACTGTCATCTTTGTGTTGCATGTATCAACACACTAATATACCTTATTTTTCCTAATATATTGTCAAAGTTTCCACCATTTGCAAAACTTGATTTAATAGTTTTTTTTTAACATGATGTGTACTTTGTGCTATTTTTAAACTGCTTACCTTAAGTCAACTATGAGGCAGGCAAATAACATTAATAATTTGCAAGTGGAAGTTGGGAGCAGCATATATGTTTTATGACTGTTTAAGATTATTTTAAAGTAAGAAAATATTTTAATGGGACTTCTAAGTGCAGTGAGAGAACATCACTTAGACATCTGTCTTCCCCTCATTTTCATAACTTCACTCTAAAGGTCAGCAACTAGCTTCATATTTTGGAATTTTTTCAGCCCCCCGAAGTCTCACTGTTTTTGTTCACACACATATCAAGGAGTAGGGAGATGTGGTGCCTATGGGAACATTTTGTAGCTTTCTCAAGAAAGTACAAGAACAAATGTAATTTGATATGAAAACTTGTGCTCAAACTCAGCTGATTTAGTAAGTTTTATAAGGTTCTGAGTTCAAGAAAATAGAGCAAGAAAAAAAGAATATGTTGTAAATTTTAATTGTTTCTCTATCACCACACCATATAAAGGAACTTTATTATCTGCTAAGTTTTCTCCTTTCACTGAAGTGTAAAGCCAGCTCTACATGACATCATGTTCCAAGTCACTGGCTCCAAAGTGTTTAAAATCGAAGGAAATGTAGTGAGGGACACAACATTTTGCATATGGCGCAACCTATGTGTTTCAACAGCTTTGCCTTTGCCAAGAGCCATCCTCAAGTGGCTGGCAATGCTTAAATATCTACAGACAGAACAACTGTAACTTCCATCCTAACGCTTCCTATGATAAGAGTCAAACAAAGTTGCATTTGTAAGAACAGAATCTAAAGAAGAGAAAGCTGGCTTTTAAAAGTCAGGACACAGACAAATCCAAAGTTTAATTAAAATATCACTTGCTAGGATAAGCTGTTCTGTTTTCTTTTTCCGCTGGTGATGACAGATGCACATGGATTCATAGGCATGTGGAAATACATATTTGAGAACAATTTTGCTAAAATTAAGGACTTATCTAGATATTTGACAAAAATTTTAAAGGTGTATTATGGAATAAGACATAATGGTATATATTGTAGGATACTATGCTAGTGTAGTGTTCCCTGGAATGGAAGACAAAAGTCCCTACGTTGGCTCAAAGGTTTTAAACGTTGCCAAAAATCACAATCAGAGCCTGGCTGAGGCAAAACTATAGTAGTGACAGTAGTAATAATAATATAATAACTATGATTACTAGCATTCATTATGTAACCATCATAAACCAAATATTGTAATATGTCATTTAATTTATCTCAGTTAATTATTCAATAAGTATGTGTGTTCAGATTCCTCAGCTTGGATTATCACCAATGTCATTCCACAGTGGTACCCCAAATCTTCATAGTGCTCAGATCAGCATTAAGAGCAATTTCTCATGGCTCAATCCTCTACTGTGGCACAGAATATCTCTTTGTTTTTAAGCAGGCATGAAGATTGGTCCTCTTTATTTTCTTAGCTTCGAGGAATGCAGGCACTCACAAAATGCCAGAGGATTTCTCACCCACATTCTGTAGAATACAGAAACGGGTTGCTACACTATTATTTCCCATAAATACAAAGCAGAAAATTATCAGGGTTCGGAATGTTGTGACAGGAAATCAAACTGCCCCAAAGAGGCTATCATGTCAATTTAAGGTTAACCTCCAAAGTCTGGCTGTGCTTCAAGGATGGAGCCCTACCTCTGGCTAAGATGACTGATCCTGCTACATGCCATGACAATCCCTCAGAGATAAGTTCCAGTGAGATACCTTTTTCTTCTACTGATCCCAAAATCTTCTTGATGAAAAGGGTGGAAGCTCAAGGTCACCAATGTTGTTTCTACTTTCACTTGTCTTCTCTAACCCTTGCACCTGCCACTGTTGAAACCTGGGCATGAATTTCAGCTGTGAGGTTAGGGGGATGAATATAGAGGGATCAGTTAAGTGAAGTCCCCTCTATATTCTGAGAAAACACAAAAATGATCTTCAGACCTAGTTACTGATTGGTATCATAAACAATTGCTCCTCAGGTTAATATTGATGTCTAACACACTACAATAATTTTTTTCTTATTTAGGAAACTAAAACTTAATGGTATTTTCTCAACTTTTATTCAGTCACTTTAAAATAATTTCTATAATAATAAGAAACCAATGCCTAAGAAATAGTACTACCACTTTTTTTGCATGCTAATAAAGATAAAATAATGAAATATATCAAAATTCCTCATCTGAGTCATAAATTTTTAATTCAATGTTTTCAGATGCCTTGAAGCTGCATAGCAAACATCTTTTTTTAAAGATTTATTTATTTATTCATGAGAGACACACATAAAGAGGCAGAGACATAGGTGGAGAGAGAAGCAGGCTTCCTGGGTGGAGCCTGATGTGGGATTTGATCCCAGGATCCCGGGATCACACTCTGAACCAAAAGCAGATGCTCAACTACTGAGCCACCTAGGTCTCCCCATAGCATGCATCTTTCAAATAATTTTCAAAGTTTCTCATTTTGATCTCAGGCAGGGAAAAACTTACAGTGAGGAAGAATTGGTCACCCAGAACACTAATACTAGCCCCACACAGAAATGTCTTGTCTATTAAGCAAAACTCTTATTATCAGGATCAGAATTCCAACTCAAATAGCATGCAAAAAGGAAGGAAATGTATCATGTCATTAACTGGAAAGTTCAGATGCATCAGACATAACATCCAGCTTCCCAAATATGCCATTGATTTCTCTGTCTCTCTGGCACACACGCACGCACGCACACACACACACACAGATATAAGGCTTAGATAGAAACACTCAGACAGGCACACACATAACTTCATCCTAGCAATGTTTCTGCTGTGCTATTCTCATCCAATTCCACAGACATTTTTACTTAACACAACCAGGCAAGGTGGTCCAGACGACTTGAGAAATCACATCCTTCCGAGGTTATAAATTTCTTTGGGGAAAATAATCTCTTTAACATCCATTTATGTTTCTTACAAGATACTGAATTGGAACAGGCTTCCTCCTGCATGATCTGCATTTGAGAAACTATAGAGATCAAGTTAGAGAAAACTATGAGACAACACTTTAGGGGTTAAATGTTGTTAAAATGGTTGTGTGTTGGGTGGTGAGTGGCTGCTGCCTAAGGCAGGATTTCATTAAAAAAAAAAAAAAGTAAGGCAGAGCGAGAGCTGCTCTTATTTCTCCTTTTTGTCCCCTTTGGATCTGCAATGTCTGACTATTCTGGTGGGATTTGGTGCCAACACTCAAACTGCTGTGTAGGGCATCGAGGAGAGTATAATCAGGGAAGCAGAGAAACCTAGGTTGAGAAAGAATTTTGAGGTAAAACTTTCCAGAGAGATCTCCTCCAACTCCTACTCCCCATGCCCCTGCCTCCAAAAGAAAGAAAAAGGTGGAGGATTTTAATAAAAAAGGACTTCTTCATCCTAGTATTGTTTTTCCAGGACTATTTTACATATTTGCCATTACATTTTGGAGTTTTAAATAAACTTAATTCCTACAAAACTCTACTGGGACTTTCAACAATATTGCATTGATTCTACAAATTAATATGGGGAATTAGAATTCAACAATAATAGTGAGTCCTTGGACTCATAAACAAAGTGAATCTATTTAGATCTTCTTTGATTTTTATCAGTGATGTTTTGTAGTTTTTAGAGTTTAGTACTTCCACAACTTTTGCCATATTTATTATTTCATAATTTAATGTTATACTAAATGATACTGTTTTTGAATTTTAATTTTATGATTATTTGTAGCTACTATATATAAAGTCAACAGACCAGTTTTATACATTGGTCTTTTTTTTTTAATTTATTTTATTTTGGAGAGACAGAGAGTGAAAACAGAGAGGGGGAGAGGAAGAGGGAGAGGGAGAGAGAATCTCAACCAGACTTGCCATAGAGCCTGGGGCTAGAAGCTGAGCTGGATCTCACCCCTGAGATCATGACCTGAGCCAAAACCAAGAGTTAGATGATTAATTGACTGAACCACCCAGGTGCCCGTGGTCTTCTATCTTGAAAACTTAAAACTCATTTGTTAAGGTAGCTGTTTTATAGATTCCATCATTGCCTATAAATAAAAACAGATGCAATTTTATGTCATCATCTTTAAAATTATGACATCCCTCAGTTAAAAAAACAAACAACAACAAAATCTTTTTGTTTTTAGTTTTCCTAACACCAGACCTCTGAGTTTCATCTTTCTCCATTGTAACTTCCTAGTGTCTTAAGCCAGAAAGCACACTAGCTCCTTTGTTATGTTAGGGTGCCTCACCCAGGCCAGGATGGTCTATTGAAGGGATCCTGGTGTTGTCCTTCCATCCCCACTTTTATGAAGAATCTCTAGGTTCATACCAGGCATTCCCCAGACTTTTTCTAAAAGGCTTTGGAAGCACACAGGTAATATCCCTGAAACGTGCATTTATAAATGCCAGAAATGCCAGTTTCATTTCAAATAGTTGTGATACCTGTCCTCACAAATATAGCTCTCACTACTTTTGTTATAATCATTTGAGGATAATTTGTTCCTCAGGGATTTAAGTTGTCAATAACAAAGCAAAGTTGTTTGACTTAGATTTCACTGAGGCAAGCAATAAATTTAAAATAAGCTCTTCTACCCCATTATCCGTGAATAGCTTACAATCCCATCTTAGATCCTTGAAAAATGATATCTCTTTTTCAGTTATTTAAGGTTTTCTATAAATAAATGGTATCTAGTTGATAAAAGTAAAAAAAAAAGTATAATTTAAATTTCATTCTATAAGATCAACTTTTAAGGATATATGCAGCAAAAAAGCACTCTTTAAAAATTGAAAGTAACAAAGTTACTTAAACATTAAAGGAAATTTACATAGCTGAAAGCCCAGGAATGGCTGATTTCAGACAAAGCTTGATATAATACACATACAATGTCATGAGAGTCCTTTTTTTTTTTTTAGTTTCAAGAGTCATATTTAGTGATTCATGACTTAAATATGACACCTAGTGCTCATTACACCAAGAGCCCTCCTTTATACCCATCATCCAATAGCCCATCCCCTGCCACCTCACCTCCACCAAACCCTCAGTTTGTTTTCTATAATTAAGAGTCTCTTTTATGGTTTGCCCTTCTCTCCTTTTATTTTTAACCCTTATGTTCATTTGTTTTGTATCTTAGATTCACATATGAGTCCTTTTTTCTTTGTAGGTCCCCACTCACTCTTCTGTAGTGGAGTGTGACCCTAAAGTTTCACACAGGTGAAGTCTCCAATTGGTTTGCTCATATACCAATAAAGTTTCCTTTTCTTTCCTGAGACTTTCTTTCCTGTGACTGGGTTATATGTTCATCCCTTAATTCATCACTTAGTGCTAGTAATACATCGATTTCTACACCATTTTTTAAAATAATATTCTAGAAGATAATAAAAGGAAATTATCACAATGCATCATTCTTAATAGCAGTAATTAATATTTTCTACATGTTTTATTTCATATGTATGTTTGAGTGTGTGCATGTAAATTTATTGTTCTTCCATAGGATGTGATGCAGAAAGTTTAAACACTTTGGACTAAGGAAAGGTGGAATCAGGGAGCTGTCTGAAAGATGAAATGAGTGTTGTGTAAAACAATCAGATATCCCATCCACTATATATTTATCGCCTATTACATTTGTGATCTTTATTTTAAAAACTATTGACATTTCAACAAATATTTACTCTTTTGAAGCTAATAATTGTACTGTTATTTTTGAAACCAATATTCTGAAAGCATTTTAATGCTTTCCTCTGTATTAAATGAAATACTATATATAAAACATCCAACATATTGTTTGGGTAAGCAAAGAGACTAAAGGACCAGACGGAAACTACCAGTGTTCTCAAGGGAATGACTGTTTTTATCAAAAAGACAAAAATCTAATTACCTGCCTTGGGCTAGAGCCAGCCTGACATAAAGGAGGTCTGTGACCTGAATGGAGGACATGATTTATCTCAGAACCGCAGGCACTGCTCAGCCTAGATGTAGAGGTTTAAAGGGCCCAGCTGTATAGATTGGCCATCCAAGACCAGGGATTAAGGGAGATTGTTATATCACAGAAATCAATAGAGCATGCAGAACTTGACTTATATTTACAATATATGAGTGAAATGGAGTTTTGCATTTTAAAAATGACCATGAAGTTTAATAGGATTTATTTTTTATTGTTTTGAATTATTTTTAGTTCCAATATGATCTCAAAATGTATTCACCAGGGAAAGTAAATGAAGTAAAGAGAACATTCCCGAAAGAATATTGACAGACTTCCAGAGCATTTGTTCGTTTATCAGCTTGTATTTGATGCATTTCATACTTATTCGAAGCTTGTCACATATTTTTAGTACAACAAGCTAAGTTACAAAATTCAAAAACCTACTAATATTGGTTCTCAACACTGCTCAGGAAACAATCCTGGTACTCATGAGATGCCAAGAAATGTAGAAAATTTGCAGTGGGTTCATTGAAATCATAAAGACTATTTGCAGGCTCAACGTTTTCTTATAACATATTTTCTTGTAAGTAATTATTTTAAAAATATTTTTAAGTATCAAAAAATGAGGAAAATGATAATCACCAAGCCAAATCAATATACCAAAAAAGGAATGAATTAAGCTGGGACTATTTCAGAAAAAATTTAGAGTAAAGGCACAGTTTAAATTCAATCTTGGAGAATAGATGGATCTGTGAATGAGGATAAAATCTTATTCTACATCCTTGGATGTGTGAAAAATGTAAAATTACTAAATTCAGATTAAATGTGGTCCAAGACTATAGCCCTTTGAATACTGCTGACTACTATTTCCATGCCATGTGGGACATGATCTTTGCTTGTTCTGGAAATAGGACATATAAATTCTCTTCTCCACATATGTAGTGAAATCAAGTCATTGTCTTTTGAGATTTTTATACCTGTACTAAGACTGTATGCAGTAGCAGGCTTGCTACTTGCCTGTCTTTGCCCACTAACTCATGAGCTAGTCCTCTCTTTTACTTTTTTTCTTCCATCACAAGATGTATTTTCCCTTCTCTCCGGGTAGCCAAATTAAAAATCCCACCAGGATTTTGGCATTCTTGAAAAAACAAAGTCAAGAAGATAGCAAATATATGAACAACTTTCTACTTCCTGTCTGGGGAAAAGAAATTCTCCTAAGAAAAAACAAAACCCTATTGTTTACAATAATGAGAGTGAAATACCCATATTTAGAAAGAGAAATCAATATCTGCAGGTATGACTGATATTTTTGAGAAGTCCATGAAGGGGAAAAAGTGCCTAAAAGATCATCTGGACAAATAAGGTTAACATATAATTAACACATAAATTTGCTATAATTTTACTTTTAATAAAGAAAGCATAGAGAACATTATAAATGGAAATTATGTTTAACACTATTTTAAGAAAAGTTTGTATATAGAATTCTAGGTAATGAGGAATATCTTGGGTTTTCAGGAGAGGAATGACCTACTCAAAGCAGTGTTTGGGGAAGAATCTTTCCAGATAGAATGCAGAATAGACTAAAGGAGGAAAATACAAAAACAAGGAAGACTCAGTGGACAGTCAGGAGGACCCATAACCAAGTTTTTTTTTTTTCTTTCTGAGCTCTCTTTTATGATAACAGGTTGACATATGTGGGAATTTATTATAAATTAATATGTCATTTAGCTATCTGGCATCTTTAGAAGTAAGAAGATACCAAGGAAAAGGAGGTAATAGAAAGAAAGATGACATTGAGGAGGCATTCAGAATGCAAGCAAAATCTCAGAGTTAGGCTGGAAGATATGATCAATTATACATAAAGAACTCAAAAGTACAACTGATATTGTACATCATTTATTATTTTGATAACTGCAGGAAAACACAGATGTCAACACTCTGAAATCCACTGCTTAGAATGCAAATTTGATAAATAAGCTAAGCAGTACATAAATCTCCATGTAAATAATTGCCCTCAAATGCCAACATCATTTTGGAATGTCGAAAGGTGCATACATTTCCACTTTTTTCTTTTCTTTTCTTTTCTTTTTTTTTTTGAAGATTTTATTTATTTGTTCATGACAGATGCAGAGAGAGAGAGGCAAAGACACAGGCAGAGGGAGAAGCAGACTCCATGCAGGGAGCCTGATGTGGGACTCCACCCCAGGTCTCCAGGATCACACCCTGGGCGGAAGGCAGGCGCTAAACCACTGGGCCACCAGGGATCCCCAAATTTCCACTTTTTTTCTGATTTCTGCTTGTAAGGGAATAATCTGTCATGATACCAAGCAGAATTCTCCACATTTGGAATTATTTTGTCCTTTCTAGGATGTGGTGATTTAGGAGATTCCATTTAAAAGGAGCTTTAGAATTTTCAGATGTTCTAAAATTACTAGATATCCAGATAATAAGATATTCTCTATGTTTGGTAGACCGAAATGCCCAGGTATATTAACAGATATTTTATTATTATACTATTATTATACTCATATAATATAGTAATATTTAGATATTTTTTTAAATAAGGCATGTAAAGAATGTTTTCATTAGTATTAATGGGTATTGTGTGTATGTGTGTGTGTGTGTGTGTGCGTAAGGAATGATTTATGAACTCTCATTGCTATTGCCAGCTCTATGACAAATAGACTGTGATTCATTTTATAAGAATTACATCATTTCTAAAATTAAAGGATTAAACCTACAACCAGAACTACAGGCAGGTTGATATCACATATGATCTGCAAATGTGTTTTTCTGTGTCATATTGTTATTTGTTTTATAATAATTTCCAACTTTCAAAAAAAAATAAGGAGACTTCACATCACAGTGTTGGTGTCTTGAACACTTCTTTTGAAAACAATAATTATGTGTGAATTGTTTTGTATGTGCTCTATTTGTATCATACATGCTCGGATAAAAGTACTTCGGGCAATATTTACATCAATGATAGGAAATATTACAGCAGTCAGACAAAAAAAAAAAGACGCATACTTTTGTCAAAGGTTTAGACTTCACTTCTACTTATTTATTATTCAGAACAAGAGCCAAATGGCTATCTGAGTTACAAAAATAACATAACCAGAAACTTTGTGTTAAAAATATTCCCAATGCTAGCATACAAGATACCTAACGTAATGAAACAAAATTGCCACCAGTAGTATTATTATCAGGCAGTGTAACAGAACTGATAAATTAAATCTCTCATTTTCAAAGAATAAAAGTTTTCAATTCCTTTTCTGCAAATGATACACTATCAACAGATTGCACATTAATTGCTCCTAGTCACTAATCATCTATTTTAAGAATGATTTCAGCATATCTTTTACTTCCTTTTTATATTTTCTTACTCTACTTTCTGTGGGTCAATACTCCTTGGAGATCTGTTTCATAGCCATTATGAGAAAATGTAGTAGGAATTCATTGTGAACTTCGCACATGTAAAATAGTGGTATGTGTCTAATAATGAAGTCACATAGATTGGCACTTTTTAAAAAAGACATTCGTGACTGCATAAAATGACATGGAACAACATGAAGGGGGACCTACAGGCAGCAGGATTCTAGAAAAAATTAGGAGAAACACAAAAAGATACACAAAGACAGAGATTTCCTCTTTCAGACTTTGCATGGTACCATGGGAAGATCCAATGCTAAATGCTGCCATGGTTTTGTTACTGCTCTAACAAACAGGAAAGAAACAGGAAAGAAAAAAATATTGAGGATCAGTGGAACTGAACACCCTCCAAAACTTATTCAGTTACATTTTCAATTGCAAACAAAATAACTTTGACAGCTTTACTAACTGGTCAAGAGAATCCAAGAGTATATATATCCTTGATATATATATATAATCTCCTTATCCTTGTTACCTCACCAAAGTCAGAAAATAGAAATAGAACATGTAGGTCTATCCTTGACTGATCTATTTAGTCCTAAAATTTCACCCTAAGTGGTTGACATCTTAAAAAAACAAAACAATAGAAAACAAAAAAAAATTAAGAAAGATTCCCATAACTCTATTGGTTTTTGTTTCTTTTTTCAGTCTTCTTGGGTTCTGGAAAAAAATTGGGCTTTTTTGTATATGCACTTCAGACAGTTTTTCCTCTAAAAAAAAGCATCCTCCTGTCTATAGATCTTTTCTTTTATTACTATGACTCTAGAATTTTTTTCTTTTAAAATATTTATTTCATGCCCTAATAGGTCAGCACTAAGATGCCAAAATATTCTCATGTTTATTCTATATCTGGGTTATATATGTTATGAGAACATCTTAAAGCCAGAAACAACAGAAATCCCAAGACCCTAAATTATTCCCCTATTTTAGATAAAAAATAGTACAATTAAATATACAAATGTAATATTGGGACTACAATATCTTCAAAGAAAATACACTATTATAAGACATACAATATATATGTATATATTTATATTTTTTTTCCATTTAATGGAGTCTATGCTAATTCTAGCAAAAGTAAGTATTGGCCCTAACATTCAGGTATTTGAGATCCATTTGGTTCAGTGTGGCTGCAACAAATCTTTTTAGGCCCTTAAATAGCACTCACGTCCTGTTCTTTTAAGCAGTGATCCCACCTGGGGCACTCTGCCACCTAGAGGCATTTGGCAATTGTCACACCTAGGGGATGGTGCTACTGGTCTCTAGTTGGTAGGAGCCAAGGATGCTGCCAGACATCCTACAAAGAAAGCATGGACAGCCCCAGACAACAGCTAACCAATGGTGCTGAGGTTGAGAAACCGTGCTTTATAGAGTAGAAAAACTTAGGCAGAAGTGGGAATAACAGAGGTTCTCAAAATTTCTCTTGGGTAGTTGATAAAAATACAGATTCCCCATGTGTTTGTCAGATATTCTAAATTATGGTTTGTACTGGAATACAGGGTATGCCTCCTACCCAGGAAGCACCTTTGAGAAGCAGGGACTTAGAAGGAAGCCTGTCATTCCAAGTTCCATGTTTTTTTCCAATTCACCACAAGTTCCTACAGTACTATAGGTATATGATAAATAAATTATAAATGGATTCAGAGTTCACAATAAATTCTTAATCATAGATTATTAATATTGTTAACTAGAAATGTTATCCTTTCTTCTTGGGAGTACTTGGCTTCACCTAATAAGCTACACAGAAGTCACTTTGGCTATTTTCGTATAATCATGGTTGTGGCTGCAGAGAAGGATGATTAATATCTCATGTGGTTTCTAGTCAAAGATATAGCTGAAGACACAAAATATTACCTTTGGGTCATGAATTTACAGAGATTTTTCAAGAAACATGCCTGGCAAGACATATCTGGCAGCAATTAACTTGCCATCATTAAATGTATATTAGTACAAAAAAAAATCACTGCTGATCTTTAATGTGAATTATCTCAAAATGCCAAATTATTGAAATATTTGATCTTATGTAAAAACACAGAGTACATAATGCATCAGAATGGGTTTGGGATTTCTATACCAAAAATATTAAGTGACTTGCCA
This sequence comes from Vulpes lagopus, assembly GCF_018345385.1. NCBI lineage: Eukaryota > Metazoa > Chordata > Mammalia > Carnivora > Canidae > Vulpes > Vulpes lagopus. The sequence continues at coordinate 112,356,494 of NC_054829.1, read as the reverse complement.
ATGAAAGGAAGAACAGTAATAGAAATTTTCTACTTTCATCAGCTTTGTACTTTACCACATGAAGACAGATTCATCAGCCAATTAGCTCTCACTTAAGCAGAAAAGAAATTATATCTTAAAAAGTATCAGCTGTAAATAGTATTCTGTTTATACTCTTTTCCTTCAGAGAAAGAAAAAGCAAAAAGTTTATTGGACTGTTTGAAAACAACAGTCTGCTTTTGGAAATTTACATGATAAAAACTTTATTGTTTTTATCAATTTTTTATATTTCTTCCAGGTTCAGTTTTGGAAGACCATGTTTCTACAAATTTTTCCATTTGTTGGCATATAATTTTTCATAGTATTCTCCTATAATTCTTTGTATTAGAAATATTTATTCCTTCAATATTTGAGATGATTATTATAACTCCTTACTACCACAATAAAAGTGACCTTCTAGAATTGTGTGTTTATTTTTAATCAGAGGTGAAATTTTGAGTGAAAAGAAAAGAGTTAAAGCTGCTCTTTGGCACTGATTTACAGGTTGAATAAGTTAGTATGGCTCCTAAGCTTTAGATATGTCATCTCTAAGATGTATAATGCATAAATCAATCTGAGTTTTTTTTTAAGATTTTATTTATTTATTTATTCATGAGAGACACAGAGAGTAGAGAGAGACAGAGACACAGGCAGAAGGAGAAGCAGGCTCCATGCAGGAAGCCTGAAGTGGAACTCGATCCCAAGTCTCCAGGATCACGCCCTGGCTGCTAAAAGGCCCTGGCGCTAAACTGCTGAGCCACCGGGCTGCCCTAAAATTATGATGTCACCTCACATCATTGATCTTAGTTGGTTTTTTTTTTTGGTTTTCTCATTGGTGAATCAAATCAGTTACAAATAAAAATTTTATTAGTAAGTTATCAAAAAAAAAAAAAACCCTTTGCAACTATTTACATACCCTAGGTATGTGCATTCTGGATCCTGATTCCTACAGTCTTCTAGTGCCAAACAGTAGGTATACATCTGATTAAAAGTTCCAAAAATGGAGTACTTTGGTTTATTTATTTATTTATTTATTTGCTTTAACTTTGTGAAATGCCTTTGAATACAAATAATTATTTTCAATTTGAGATAGAGATTGATGCTTTATAAAATAGAAACCTCCATAAAATACTATCATTTTTTTTCTTATTCACATGAGATGCTCACAACTTTTCATTCTTCTTCTTTCTTCTTCTTCTTTCTTCTTCTTCTTCTTCTTCTTCTTCTTCTTCTTCTTCTTCTTCTTCTTCTTCTTTTCTTCTTCTTCTTTGGTTACTGAGGGAGTGTAGTACAGTTGTATGAACAGGATTTCTTCAATTCAGAACAATGTATACTAAAGACAATAACAACCATACCTCTTTAATGCAAATTTAGATCAGATATTTTTTATAGAATTCTGAAATTCGCCTTTATATTCTCTTATATATTGTTGTATTTCCCCATGCATAAAACAAACGCATAAATTTTATTTTGAAAATTATGCTACATATTTTAAAAGTAAAAATATTTTTGTTAAGAAGTTTCTATCTGTTAAATGGCTGTGTTGATCAACTGACTGTCTAGAAAATCACATACTCTCTACTGTGTAGATCAGTAAATGAATGATAGGGTAGGAAAGTCCATTCATTCAGGGAGATCCTTTTTTGTTGAGGTGTTAAGAATGAAACGAAATAGGGAGTGGTAATGCCTTCTAAAGAAAACAAACAAATATATATATATATATATATTTATATATATAATATATATTTATATATATAATAATTTATATATATTTATATATATAAATATTTATATATATAAATATTTATATATATTTATATTTATTTATATATATTTATATTTATATATAATATATAATAATTTATATAATTATATAATATATATATTATATATATATTATATATATATAGTTCTTAAACTTGGTTTCTAATTAGAATCACCACCAGATTTGGAATCACCACAAGATTTAAAACAAAAACAAAAACAAACAAAAGCTGCTGTCTCTAAGTCCCACCTGAGGGATTCTGACTGAATTAGTGTGAAGTGTGGCCCCAGCAACAGGCTGTTTAAAATCTCCTTAGGTGATTCTAAAGCGCCAAAAAGTCTGAGAATCACTAGTAGAGACAGAATGTGCTATGACAGGAGAGAGGAGAATGGTGGTATCAGAGATCTGGTTTAATCCAGGAGACCATCCCTGGAGAAGCTAAGAGTTAAATTGTAGAAAAGATAGCATTTGGATTCTCTATGAATTTTAATAGAATAACTCTCAAAGTATGATTTAGCAAATTTTCAACCTGTAAAAAGCTTAAGCTAAGAAAGTGAAATTGTCAGAATTTTTATTAGTGCCTCAAAATATTAATAAAAATCAGAGTTTGTATTTATACAAACTTTAAGACTCTAATGATTAGCTGAGATGCACATGAAGAGAAAAGATCTGAAGAATTTTTGGTGTTAAACTTCGGAGTGGGAGGGCACCTGGGTGGCAAAATAAGTTAAGCATCTGACTCTTGGTTCAGCTGTGGCAGTGATCTCAGCCTCCTGAGATGGAGTCCCCGGGGAGGGGCTGGATGAACACTGGGTGTGCTATATCTTGGCAAATCGAACTTCAATTTAAAAAATGTTAAAAAAAGAAATAAAAAACTTTGGTATCAGTATCAGCAGCCTTGGCTTGCATAACTCCAAATGGCAGCTTTTCCCACTTAAACGTCTCATTCCAAGGCATTTGTCAGATTAATCCGCAGGGCTGCCTACACTGCAGCCCAGACTTAGTACAGGCTCTTCTTGCTGTTGTCCCCACATAACTGGTGACATTTATTGTTATCTGGTGTACTGATCAAAGCAGTATTTTCCAGATATGGAATAAGCTGCTTCTGGAATTCAAAAAGGCATACCAGACATTGAACTTCCTTTTTAGCAACCAGATGTGCAAGATAGGGTAGTGCTTCCCTTAATTTGGAAGGAATAATTTAACATGTCCCAGAGTTTAGGACCTCTAAAAATTTCATTGCTATGTATCTTTGTAGGATATATGCACCACCTTCTAGAGTCCATGTATTTTATCAAGGCTTCCAAGATACTAGTCACTTCTTGCCCATTCAGTTTGCTTAGCAAGGGATTATTATATGGACTATGTGACAGTCTGCTGGATGTCCAGGTGATTTGGATTTTTTTTTTTCCAGATCCATTATAGCAGGTCACTGGAGCGTTAAAAGAGATTAGAGAGTTAACAGAGGATCCCTGGGTGGCTCAGCGGTTTATCGCCTGCCTTCAGCCCAGGACGTTATCCTGGAGTCCTGGAATCGAGTCCCACATCAAGCTCCTTGCATGGGGCCTGCTTCTCCCTCTGCCTGTGTCTCAGCCTCTTTGTCTCTCATGAATAAATAAATAAAATCTTAAGAGAGAGAGAGAGAGAGAGAGAGAGAGTTAACATAGATGTAGAGTGTGCATGTATACTCCTGTCCATTCCAAGTGAATGTAAAATGTTCTGACAGGGACGATTATCCTTTTATCTCTGGAGAGACCATCATCTCTGTAACAGGACCTACATTAAGGGGATCCAGTGCCATCAGTGGCAAGACGATGGCAATGGCAATATGGCCTGACGTCAGATCAGGAGTTTGTATAGCCTGATGCGAATGATGAGGACGATTGGCTCCTCTGTGTTTTGGGTTACCAGAAACACAAGGCGGGAGGGAGTGAGATGGACTGAATCCCTAATTGAATGCTGGAGGACAAAACCACAGAAACGGTATTTCGGATTGCTGGACTTGCTTTTGCCTGCTAGAGCAAAACGGTCATTTAGAAAGGGAAATGCCCAGCTGTCCTTCTTGCAACAGTTCATTCTTCCGCGCTTGCAACAAAATCATGTTACTGTGCGCCTACTACGTTTAGGACCCCGAGGTCAGAGAGGCAACCTTCTTCCTCGAGTAGCTCTGCCTTACTTGGAGTGTCTGCAACATGCAATCCTGAAGACACTTGCTGAGGGGGCACCGAACCCGAACTGAGAGATGTGATCTGGACTAATTCAATGTCAGGACCACTGACAAGTGACAGTCATCCTAGTTTTTTTTTTTTTTAAGATTTTATTCATTTATTCATGAGACAGAGAGAGGCAGAGACACAGGCAGAGGGAGAACCAGGCTCCATGCGGGGGCCCGACTCGGGACTCGATCCCGGGTCTCCAGGATCACACCCTGGGCGGAAGGTGGTGCTAAACCGCTGAGCCACCCAGGGATCCCCCAGTCACCCTATTTGGATAGTAAGTTTACATTACGGAGCTATTAATGGGTCTCTCCCCACCCACTGTCCTAGGATTGGGGAGTAAGCAATCATGTGTGTGACTGCGCCCTACTTTGAGGCTCTGAACAATTACCCTGGTGGCACAGCCGATGGAGGCTCCACCCCGCCCCCACCCCACCCCACCCCACCCCCAGCCCACCTCGGGGCACGGAGCGGGCGCGCCGGCCGGGAGTGGGGAGCCCGGAGGGTCCCGGGGCCGCGGGGCCGGAGACACAGGCAGGGAGAGGAGCAGGCTCCATGCAGGGAGCCCGACGTGGGACTCGATCCTGGGACTCCGGGATCACGCCCTGGGTGGAAGGCGGGCCCTTAAACCGCTGAGCCACCCGGGCTGCCCGAGAAACCTTTATCCTAGCCTATTTCTCAAGCATTTTTTTTTTCTTTAATCCAAGTAAGTGTACCTATGCCTGAGTTAAAAATGTAGGAGATTTTAAAAGAGAAAGATCAACTCTGTTTTCTCCTAGTCAACCCAAGAAGTTCCAGGTTGAGGTAGTGTGAATTCTGTTCCATTAGGTACAATAAAGGCTTTTAGTTATTTTGTTTGTTTGTTTGTTTTTAAGACCACTTCTTTTTACTCTGATGTAATTTTTAAAAGCCTCTCTTTTGTAACAAGAGGACCCTCTCCTTAAAGCCTTCCAAGATTGCAATCAATTGGTAATTGTTCATTTTCCCTTTGACTAGTTGGGTAGAATAACATAAAAAGTTTCCATCCCTTTCTAGTGTTTAAATACAAATCAGTACAAGCCAATACAAATAAATATGAATATAAACACAAGTACAAATTAGAGTGCATTGACAGGAGTTTCCATATTCCATTTAATGTATCAAGCCTGGAAAATGTCTCATTATGTCTCAGAGTATTTTTCCTACCCTCTGTCTTGAAAGGTTCTAGAGGTGGGAGTTTCCTTGAATGTACTCCATGCAACAGCAGAGTTAATTATCATGTTACAATTTTACCCACTTTTCCTCTGACAAAAGCATGTTTTGTATTGGGTTCTAAATGTTACTAAATTACCTTTAGCAATTTTGTGTAATGTACTTTAAGGCCTCCATAGTTAATTTTGTGCAAGATATTGTCAATAACTAATTAATATGTTTTGATTATTGGAAAGAACCTAATGTTCACTAGTTACTGATAAATATATTCCATGTGGCATTCTTTTTATTTATTTTTTTTCCTTTCACATCAGTTGTGTGACTAACTCCAGGATGATTTTGTTTGACTTCTGAATTTTATTACATCCAGGCATAATTTCAGGTGTTGGAGAAACCAAAATAGGTAAGTTACATTGACAATAAGTGCAATTCTTTGCTGATTTTTCAAAAATCTTGTCATCAATACTTAGCAAGACTTTACAGAATGTACTTTTGCAGAAATTCGGTTTTAACATTGTGTACATGATATGACTTGTGATTCGAAAAAGCAATTGGCAACTCTAGTGTTTTTTAAACAGCTTTAAAACAAAACAAAACAAAAAATGGTGGCAAATGATTTCTTTGTCAAGTCTTGAGGATGAAGGGGGAAAATATAGATGTATATAATTAATAAATATATATTGTATATAATTAATAATATATATGTAACATTTATGGATATTCTAAAATAGAGAAATTATCAAAATCCTAAAATAGAAAAATTAGATCCTCAAACAGTATGCAATGAAAGATACATTCTACACTTAATATACCAGTTACTTAATATACCAGTTACATGATGGTTCAGTTACTACCATTCAGTGTTTGAATATGATTGATGGAAGTGTTCATTCATTGAAAATGGTTTGACTTAAAGACTATGTGGCTGAACTCCTTTTTGTGAATTTTAGTGGTGGCTCTTTATCCACTTAAGTATTCACTGGGCTGCTGTGATGTCAAGCTCTGTTATGTGTTATGTCATGCCCTGTCATACTGTTATGCTCTTTTCTACTTAAGAGCATAGAGAGATAAACAAACCTCCTCCCCCCCCCTTCCTCCTCCTTTTCCAAACCTTATAGAAGCTTTCTGCAGGACAGGGATAATCATACAGCTTATTGATTAAATAGAGCTGAAGCACATGCTACAGCTGGAAGATAATGCTTGAGGTGAGAGTGTGTAGCAAGGAGAAATGACCAATCTGAGCAAAGAAGAAGCTTTTCTGAGGCAGGAATATTTATTTTTAAAGATGTTATTTATGTGAGAGAGAGAGAGAGCACAAGAGAGCAAGCATGGGGGAAAGTGGGTGGCGGGAGGCAGAGGTTGGGAGGGAGAGAAAGAAGCAGATTCTCCACTGAGCAGGAAGCCTGATTAAGACCTAAGCCAAAGGCAGATGCTGAACCAAATGAGCCACCCAGGCACCCCTCTGAGGCAGGAACATTTCAATGTAGACCCAAAAGATTGAGAATATGAAGCCAAAATGAGTGTGGAAGAAAGAATCTATGCAAAGGAAGTGGCTGTGAGAACACCCTGAGTCAGAAGACACTGGCTCATTTGGGGAATAGAGAAAGGACCCCTTTGCCTGGAACTTAATCTTATTAGAGGGTGCATCACATATTCATTCTGAGACCTAAGGTGGAGAGGGGGCACAATGCCCTGGGACTTATGGGACAGGTCAAATAATTCAATTAGCAAGTATGATATAATTATGGGGAAAAAAACTATAAAGGAAATTTGAAATGACTGTATGTTACTGCTCGACCTTACCAAATTTGGAAGGCTAGAGAAGACTTTAGGGCAAATTGTGTGGAGGAACATAATTTTCCACATACACCTGCTCTCCTAGGGATGTCCCATCAAGTGGAGGGGTCACAAGGAGGCGAGACCTTTGCCTCCACCAGCTGCTATAGTGCCCTGCCCTGCAGAAGAAATGACAGCAGCAGATCAGTCTCTTCTAAAGTTTTCAAAGCTAACAGAGACAGAGGAGAGATGAGTAGTAGCTATCGCAGGACTAGGTCTCGATAGGGACATTTTCTGAGAGTCACATCGAAGATTAAATTGGGCCACAGCACAGTGCAGTTGAATAAAATAGTTGCAGAAAGTCTTGATTTCGGGTTAATGTTAATGTATCATTATGTGCATTGGACCGAATGTATACACTGCATACATTCATACATGTATATATTGGACCAAATATCACCCCCAGGTAAATGTTTAACTACCTGCTCTCCAGAAAACAAACATATATATATATATATATATATAATGATATATAATTTAACTTCTGTGATGAAAAGACGCCCACCTAAGTATTCCAACCTATTACTCTAAAGTCACTGAACATGGATTTAGGAAGTTCTGGGACTTCTGTTTTTTTTTTGTTTTTTGTTTTGTTTTGTTTTGTTTTTTTGAGCTAGTACACTACTGCACTACCTTTGAGCTCAGAAAGAGCCATGGAATATTTAATTAAAAAGAAAATGGATTCGGCATTTTTAAATCTTCCCAAAGGAAAAAATGTCCTTGAAGTTTTTTCTAATGTCATCCATAAATGGTAAGAGCAAATACATTTCTGCACAATTACAGATAATAATCATAAAAGTGACATGCCTTTCACTTCTGACATTAAGAAACGCTAGTATGTGAAATGTAAAATGTTGGGATTTATTTTCTATCCAGTCAAAAACACTTGATAAAGACATTTAAAAATTAAAATTGTAATACAGCCATAAAAAGATGTAAGATACTTTACCCTTTTATAATCCATGATATAATTGTAATAAGTTATGTAATAATTAAAAATGCAATGTCATTAACCATTATTTATATGAAGAAACTTCAGTTTCAGTTAGAGCTTTACTTAATTTTTCTACTTATAGTTACTTAAATTACACACAGGTAGATACAGAGCTATCACATAGAATATGTCCCTCACATACATCGCTTTCCCATACTGTTCCTTTCTTTTTCTAAATCTTACTCCTCTTTTTTTTTTTTTTAAAGATTTCATTTATTCATGAAAGACACAGAGAGAGAGGCAGAAGCAGGCTCCCTATGGGAATCCCGCTGCTGGACTACATCCCAGGATCCCGAGATCCCTACCTGAGCCATCAGTCCTGACCTGAGCAGATGCTTAACCACTGAGCCACCCAGGCGTCTCTAAATCTTACGTCCTCTTTCATGGCTCTGCAGATTAGAACATTACACTAATTTCCCTGAGAACCCTGATCTTTTTTTCTTCTCCCATGACCATTATCTATCTCTGCAATCTTAGTCACTGTCTTTGCTTCATAACTGAAAAGTTTCAATGGAATTTATACAGATACACAAATACCTATACATACATTTTGTACATAGAAACATATATATATATATACACACACACCCCTATGCATATATTTTTTTATCCAGGGAAATGTTTATGTATTAGATATATTTAGATATATAGATAGATAGATCTAGATAGATATGCAGTATTTATTCAATAAGTGAACTGAAATACATATTTCATATATAATAGATATTTCATAATATAAATAATATAATTAAAATAAATTGTTTCTGTTATCTATTGCTACATATCAAACAATTCTACAATTTGGTGGCTTGGACAGCACCATTTTAATACCTCTCCTGGTTCTATTGATTAACTGGGATCAACTGGGCAGTTCTCTTCCTGGTCTCACTTGGGTCTCATGTAATTGCAGTTGGATGGCACGTGGGGCTGGGTCAGTGGGACTGCTGACTGCTTTCCTTTGGCAAGGAATCTTCACAGCTTCCCCTGCCCACATGAGATCTCAGAGTGTTCTCTTTGGCAGGACAGTTGACTGCTTACTGAATCGGGATCTGCCCATCCTTCTTAAGGTTTAGTCTGGAAGTGGTGGCTATGTTGCTTTCTCCACCTCCTATGGTTTAAGCTCTTACAGGGACAGCTCTGATTCCAGGAGAGGAGAAATAAATAGTACATCTTGACTGGGGAAGTAACAAAGAATTTGTGGCCATCTTTAATCCACCATAGTATTCTTGACTAATAATCCTGTAGGTGAAAATCACAGAGTATTAGAGCCATAAGTTTCCTAGCAATAATTTAATCAAATGCCATGAATTTACAAGAAAAGGCACAGGAGATATAAAGGAGATATTTGAGTCAATGACTCTGACTTAAAATTTTTATGTTTCATAGCACTTACCAAACTGCCTACCATTTAGTACGAATGTTAATCTGAGTATTTAGATAAACAAAGATCGATATGGAATTAAATTGTTAAGATTTATTAGGGAGAACACTAGGGAGAGAAAATTGGGGAAAGGGAGGTGAGAAAGGCTGAGGGAGCCATCTGACCCACCACTCAGGTCTGATTCTGAGTAAAGGAGAGAGGGAAAGAGGAAAAGGTGGTTTGGTGGAAGCACCTTTGGTGCAATACTAAGAAAAGGTTAATAAAGCTTGAAAGAATCCTCAGGGAACCCTTAAATTAGAATCACCATCAGAAGACTCCTGAGTCTCCCAGGAATGCTCTGCTTCATTTAGTCATTGGCTGGGAGCAACCTGTGGAAGGTATGGCCTCCATACAAACATGGTGAAGGGTTGCAAAGCTCAGCAGCTGGAGCTGTCTGGCAATTATGCTCCAAGACTTGGTTTTTGGAGAAATGTATTCTCATGGCCAAAACATCAATGATCAAGAAATACTTGATAACATGGATTTATGAAAAATGCAAAGATTATAAGGTCTTTTTTAAGAAGTACTAAATTACTTAGTTGTAGAAACTTAAGTTTTAACAGTCACTAAAACTTGAAAGGGAGTTTATAATATACAACAGGATATTTCATGAGTTTTTAACTATTTCTGATAAGTAAAAATAATTAGAATACTTTTTTACACAATATACTTTCACAGAAAAACAGAAATGGAATATTACAAAGGATTACAGCAGTAGATACTTCATTTGACATACATGACAACCTTGTGTTCTGTAATTAGAGTTCATTTTGTCTTTGCAAGTGTTTAATTTTTTTTTTAAGTGTTTAATTTTATATCTACAAGACCATCTTGATGTAAGATAAACATACCTATATAAATACACATTTCTAAAACAATAAATTAGATTCTGGTACCCTATTTGCATTGCAAAATGGCCACAAGTTTTTTTGTTCTACTAAATTCAAAATGTGAATGCACTGACAGAAGACATCATACATAAAACTTCACTAAGAAAAAAAAATCTATTGTTTTAAGTGAGGCACTTACTGAAATACTTCTAAACTTTCCAGAACATTCAGTATGTGTAATCACATGTAAGTGGTGTGGCTGATTTACATGCTGCCTACTCCTGTGAAAAAAAAAATGGTGGTATATTGTGTGTCATTCCTGGAATCTTACATCTGTATTAGTTACAAGATTTGGTGCTCAGCACAGTGAGATGAAGAAAAATCTTTATGGGTCCACTTCAAGTCTTACCTATAGTGGGGATTGAGACATCCAACAAGGGGTTGGTCTCTACACTATTCAGTAGAACTCTGAGTGTTCTTTTTAAAAAAAAATATTCCTAAGAAACACAGAGAGAGAGAGGCAGAGACATAGGCAGAGGGAGAAGCAGGCTTCTCACAGGGAACCCTGTGCCAGACTCAGTTCCAGGACCTCAGGATCACACCCTGAGCCAAAGGCCGACGCTCAACCGCTGAGCCACCCAGGTGCCCCAACTATGAGTGTTCTCAGACAACTTCCCACCTGAAGCTTTTGTTCTGCCTCTTCCAAGTTGGCATCCAGATCTGGGAGGAGGAGAGTTTCTTCTTACCAGAAGTGGTTCATTTCTCTAATGGTCTTCTACTTCTCAAGTTAGCAGGATTAATACTTCAGACTGAATATTTTACAATATATTCTACTGTTCAGAATATATTTTACTTGAGCTATACCACTTTGGGTATGCTGAAAATTATATTATTTATTATTTTGGCCTTCTACCTGTACAATGTCTAATAGAGAAAAGTTAACTGTTTGAGATGGATTCACAAGTGGACTGTGGTGATTTCTGACACTTGATGGGGTCAGTGCCAAGGACACCTTTAGGTTCCTTGAGGATGAACTCCATTGTCTGGATGTTTTTGGACAGCCAGAAGTCATCCTTTTTCAAGAAAGTCAAAACTTTGGTTTTGAAATCAGACTGACTCCAGCATCAATTAAAATTAGTCTGGAAAAGGGGCATCTTCCAACAATTAAAGGCATATTACATAAATATATACTCAGTACTTATGAGATTATGTTAATACATGTAAATTGGGTCCTTGAGATCAAGACCTTCTAAATTAACACATGTAGAACACATTATGGATGTCATTGGATTCCACAAAATCAATGAAAAACCTATAATCTTTTAATTGAACGCTTTCCCCTTTTCTAGTTATGTACACCTTGCTGCAACAAAGGATTGTCTACTCATTTACATTCTCTGCTATTCTTTGTGACCAAATCTTCTATGTTTGATGATAGTGCCTTACTTAAACTGACTGGAAAGTTTTTCTCAGATGACTCATTCACAAATCATGAACTAATCAATAAAAAATATTTCCCAAGGTAAAGACCCCAGAAGCCCATTATCTCCCACCTCTAAAGGCATTTTGTTTGCTACTGTCACACACATGGGGTTTTATGTTGGAATTTACTGAGCCTTTTTTTTTTTTTTTTTTTTTGGCAGCATTTGAAATTTGTTGGAAAAGAGCATCTTCATAGATGTCATCTCCTCCTTCTCAGGGAAGTAACTGGCACTATTTTTGGATTAGCCCATTGTTGCGAATATTGATGATCTTTGAAAGGAAGGAGAAAGCAATGATGCCAAATTTCAAATTTTATTTCTCTAACTCAGATCAAACAAGTATATCATATACTTGTCTCTGAATTATGAAAACTGAAGACATTATCAAAGCATATAGTGTGTCACAATCTTAAATTTGTTCTCTATGAGGACCCACAATTACCAAGTAGATACCATTTGTTAAAAATCCCTTTGAGAATGGGGAAAATTAACAAGGCAGGAAACAACAAATGTTGGAGAGGATGTGAAGAAAGGGAAATCCTCTTGCACTGTTGGTGGGAATGTGAACTGGTGCAGCCACTCTGGAGAACTGTGTGGCTTTTTCTTTTCCTCTTTGAGGAAAAGAGTTAAATATAGACCTGCCCTACCACCCAGCAATTGCACTGATGGGGATTTACCCCAAAGATACAGATGCAATGAAACGCCGGGACACCTGCACCCCGATGTTTCTAGCAGCAGTGTCCACAATAGCCAAACTGTGGAAGGAGCCTTGGTGTCCATCGAAAGATGAATGGATAAAGAAGATGTGGTTTATGTATACAATGGGATATTACTCAGCCATTAGAAACGACAAATACCCACCATTTGCTTCAACGTGGAGGGACCTGGAGAGTATTATGCTGAGTGAAATAAGTCAATTGGAGGACAAACATTATATGGTCTCATTCATTTGGAGAATACAAAAAATAGTGAAAGGGAATAAAGGGGAAAGGAGAAAAAATGAGTGGGGAATATCAGAAAGGGAGACAGAACATGAGAGACTCCTAACTCTGGAAATGAACAAGCAGTGGTGGAAAGGGAGGAGGGCGGGGTGTGGGGTTGACTGGGTGACGGGCACTAAGGGGGGCACTTGATGGGATGAGCACTGGGTGTTATGCTATATGTTGGAAAATTGAACTCCAATTAAAAAAATATATGTAAAAAGAAAAAAGAGAAAAGAGAAAAAAAATAGAGTCATTGGCAGTAAAAAAAAAAAAAAAAAATCCCTTTGAGGAAATGACCATTAAAGCATGTTACTAGTCTAATCAGCTTAAATATGAAATCAGGATTACTATATTTTAATAATTATATAATCAGTGTTTAATTTATTAAACTCATTTTTTTTTGGAAAGCTGAGTATGCTATTTTCTGTTACATTATTTTAGAACTCTGAAAATTAGCTTAACTAGGAAGAGATGCATACATAATTATTTGTGTACAAAATGTGAAGATTTAAACTGGCTTTTCAAATTTATAAAACACCCCATGGGTATACACATGAAGACCATTGTGCTGTGTTTAAATTACATTATATTTTTCATTTTATAAAACTACAGTATGCAAATAAACACAATTATTTGAAGATGTTTGATAATTTGAATGTGTTCTGTTGCATAATGACCCATGGTTTATTACCAAAATTTAACTAAAAGTTATTTACAATCCTTTTAGTTTTCAACCAAATCACTGGATGACCTTATCTATTTAGTTTTAGAATTGGTAGTGTGGCCATTAATATGTTTTTGTGAAAACACAATTTTATTCAAAGAAGATAATGCCTTTGTGCATGCGAGGTAAAGCCATTTCTTAAGAGTATGCAATGTAAGAAACCCACCAAACACATTCTGGAGGCATTGAATAAATGTAAAATATTTTATTACCTGCTCATCATTAGAACACACATGTTTTCTAAATTACAGAGGGATTGAAAATATATGTTTGGTATTATTTAAATTTCAATCTAACTCTTAATTACATTATTTGAAATAACTCTAATTAATTGCTCTAATTCTAAATAATACATTTGATTGTATCTCAAAAAACAAATTCCATGAACAAGGAGTCCCCAGTAACATTTGAGATCCTAATGATCTTGAGCCCATAATGTTCAAATTTTTAGCAGCTGTTATTGTCACGTCTTGAGCCAGGCACAGGTGATTAACATGATACAATAATTAGGAGACATGGCTTTCATTTAAAGTGACTAATAGGGGAGATAGACTGACGGATGGATGAAAATAGCTTAATAAATTGATAGATTGCATGTCTACTAGTAAAGATGTCCTTCAGTTTTGATTAAGAACAGGTTTTTGGAAGAGGCTATGGAGAAAAGTGTACTTTTTGCTGTGTTCTTGAAACTATACATATGAAGGATAGAACATGAATGCAAGGCCACAGTAATATGAGAGAGAAATCTATAACAGAGATTCAGACAAGATGATAACTATCTAAAAGTGACAGGGGGTCATAAGAATGGAGAGGAAAGAGAAACAAAAGGAAAATCTGGGTGGTAATATTTTACCACCCAAAATGTAAGAACATTTTGGTGATTGTGTAGATGTTGTTTGCAATAAAGAATTAAACTCTCTTTTTGATGTTTGACTGAAAAAGTTTTTGACTCTCACGTTTGTCTTCTTGTTCCCCACACCTGGCAGGCTGATAAGGAAGCCCGACTGTTTCACTGTTGGTATCTGCAGGAGACTCAAATTACGGGATTGGCCTGCCTATTATGGGAATCCTCAGCCAGGCCCATCGCCTGACCAAAAGAAAAGCTCCTGCCCAGGCTGCTTGACTATCTATCTCTCTAGCACTTGTGGACCTTCTTGAGATTGCTCTGCTTATCCCAGAGACTTTGATTATATGAGTAGTAAACCGTTTTGTACCTTTTTGGTGTTTGTGGTGTCATATGTCTCCACATACAAACCAAATTTTGGTGGAGTTTCCTTCCGTTTTTCCAGAGGCAGGCTATAAGAATGTTGAAGAGCATTTAATTGAGCATGACTTCCAGATTTTTCTTATAGACTATGAGATGTTGAAGGAAGAGGCTGGATTATAATGAAGTTCATTAGAGGTGACAATGACTTTTTCAGTTTTATACCTATTGAATCTATGGTTCCTGTTTAGCTATTTAGTCCATTTTTGGCTCTTGAAATTGAAAGAGGGAATATAGCTTTCAAGGTCATCTTGATAAAAAGAATAGTTGAAAGCATGGGAAAGTTCCAATTTAGCCAACTAAAGTGTTTTTGGAGTAAAATAAGAGGAATTATCTCTAATTCGTACAATTTCACATTTTCTTTTAGCTAAGTGTCTATGGAAATAAGAGCAAAAGCAAGTTATCCATTTGTACATGTTTCAAATGAAAATGCCATTCAATATTAAGTTAAAATAATGATAGCAATCTTATGTAACCCTTCAAGTTTTTTCCCCAAGTTTTAAGATTTTGAAGGTAATTTTAGAACTAAACCAGAAGCTTCTGGTAGTTTTAGAGGCTGACTTCTACAATGTGCTAATTACAAGTATTCTTTTGCATTTAAAATGTTTTAGTAGCATGGATGTGTGCAGAACTAGATATTGGTGAGGTACACTCTGTGCCAAGTTCTGTGCTAAAGTTCTCCACATAGATCATCTCCTTTACTCAAATCACAACATACATTTTACAGATAGTAAAACAGAGGTACAAAAGAAAATATAATATGCAAGTTCTAAATAACTGAGTTTTCAATTTAAAAATGAAGGGGAGTGGCTGCACCAGTTCACATTCCCACCAACAGTGCAAGAGGGTTTCCCTTTCCCCACATCCTCTCCAACATTTGCGGTTTCCTGCCTTGTTAATTTTCCCCATTCTCACTGGTGTGAGGTGGGATCTCATTGTGGTTTTGATTTGTATTTCCCTGATGGCAAGTGATGCAGAGCATTTTCTCATGTGCATGTTGGCCATGTCTATGTCTTCCTCTGTGAGATTTCTCTTCATGTCTTTTGCCCATTTCATGATTGGATTGTTTGTTTCTTTGGTGTTGAGTTTAATAAGTTCTTTACAGATCTTGGAAACTAAACCTTTATCTGATAAATCATTTGCAAATATCCTCTCCCATTCTGTAGGTTGTCTTTTAGTTTTGTTGACTGTATCCTTTGCTGTGCAAAAGCTTCTTATCTTGATGAAGTCCCAATAGTTCATTTTTGCTTTTGTTTCTCTTGCCTTCATGGATGAATCTTGCAAGAAGTTGCTGTGGCCAAGTTCAAAAAGGGTGTTGCCTGTGTTCTCCTCTAGGATTTTGATGGAATCTTGTCTCACATTTAGATCTTTCATCCATTTTGAGTTTATCTTTGTGTATGGTGCAAGAGAGTGGTCTAGTTTCATTCTTCTGCATGTGGATGTCCAATTTTCCCAGCACCATTTATTGAAGAGACTGTCTTTCTTCAAGTGGATAGTCTTACCTGCTTTGTCGAATATTAGTTGACCATAAAGTTGAGGGTCCACTTCCGGATTCTCTATTCTGTTCCATTGATCTATGTGTCTGTTTTTGTGCCAGTACCACACTGTCTTGATGACCACAGCTTTGTAGTCCAACCTGAAATCTGGCACTGTGATGCCCCCGGATATAGTTTTCTTTTTTAAAATTCCCCTGGCTATTCGGGGTCTTTTCTGATTCCACACAAATCTTAAAATAATTTGTTCCACCTCTCTGAAGAAAGTCCATGGTATTTTGACAGGGATTGCATTAAACGTGTAAATTGCCCTGGGTAACATTGACATATTCACTATATTAATTCTTCCAATCCATGAGCATGGAATATTTTTCCATCTCTTCGTGTCCTCCTCAATTTCTTTCAGAAGTGTTCTATAGTTTTTAGGGTATAGATCCTTTATTTCTTTGGTTAGGTTTATTCCTAGGTATCTTATGCTTTTGGGTGCAATTGTAAATGGGATTGACTCCTGAATTTCTCTTTCTTCAGTCTCATTGTTAGTGTATAAAATGCCACTGACTTCTGGGCATTGATTTTGTATCCTGCCAAACTGCCAAATTGCTGTATGAGTTCTAGCAATCTTGGGGTGGAGTCTTTTGGGTTTTCTATGTAGAGTATCATGTCATCGGTGAAGAGGGAGAGTTTGACTTCTTCTTTGCCCATTTGAAGGCCTTTTATTTCTTTTTGTTGCCTGATTGCTGAGACTAGGACTTCTAGTACTATGTTGAATAGCAGTGGTGAGAGTGGACATCCCTGTCTGTGTGGAGGTTCCTCAAAGAGTTAAAAATAGACCTGCCCTGTGACCCAGCAATTGCACTGCTGGGGATTTACCCCAAAGAGACAGATGCAATGAAACGCTGGGACACCTGCACCCCGATGTTTCTAGCAGCAATGTCCACAATAGCCAAACTGTGGAAGGAGCCTCGGTGTCCATCGAAAGATGAATGGATAAAGGAGATGTGGTCTATGTATACAATGGAATATTACTCAGCCATTAGAAATGACAAATACCCACCATTTGCTTCGATGTGGATGGAACTGGAGGGTATTATGCTGAGTGAAATAAGTCAATCGGAGAAGGATAAACATTATATAGTCTCATTCATTTGGGGAATATAAAAAATAGTGAAAGGGAATAAAGGGGAAAGGAGAAAAAATGAGTGGGAAATATCAGAAAGAGAGACGGAATATGAAAGACTTCTAACTCTGGGAAACGAACTAGGGGTGGTGGGAGGGGAGGAGGGCGGGTTGTGGGGGTGACTGGGTGACAGGCACAGAGGTGGGCACTGGACAGGATGAGCACTGGGTGTTATTCTATATGTTGGCAAATTGAACACCAATAAAAAATAAATTTATTAAAAAATGAAGGGGAAATCTGGGTATTGTGTGTCCCTGGCAATACATCAACAGTTCTTTAAGGCCTGTACATTAAACAATAGTCCCCTGTTAGACATTCTTTAGAAAACAGACTTCAGTAGTAAAAAGGAAAATAACCATAAAGAGCAAAAGATACAGATTGGGGTATCACCTAAAGTAATGATAAAACGATATAGACAATTGATAATTCTCATAACTGACACTTTTTGATGTACTATGTTGACTTTGTGGCAGCAGTTGTGTGGGTGTGTGTGAGTATGAAGAGAGGTGTCCAAAGAGGAGAAAGAAAAGTAAACCTGCTCTAAAGTAAGAAAAACTAATAAATATACATTCCGAAGACAGGTGCTGAACACAATTTCAATATTTCGCTCCTGGCTTGAAAAATGAACCTCAGCACTAGATTCACAGAACAGTTGGGTAGTGCAGGAAAACGCTTTACAACTTAATTGCATGCTCATAAAGCCAATTGGCTGGTTTGCAAATTTATGCAACGTTTATACCTGGTAAAATGGGTGAGGGCAGGTATGAAAGGAAAGAAAGGTTTCATTTACTCAGAAAGAACTCCTGGTTAATAAGTTGTAACAAGCGTTTGTAAGGAAACAGAAGCTGAACAAAGCCAGAGGCAAAGTGACATTATGTTTTTCCGTTTTAAATGTACATAATTAGCACAATCCACCCTCATGGGACAGAAAACCATGAGACTGTGTCAGTCTTTGCCTCTGAATCCCAATATAAGCAACACATTAATACAAAGTAAGACATCCTTCCCTTACCTGTCAAATAAAAAAATCAAGTGGTCAGATATAGGCCTTCTCCTAGAGAAGACAAAATAAAAACATTTCTCTAACTCAGTGTATTTTTTAAGACTGTTTTTTGAAAGTAGTTTTACATTCACAGCAAACTTGAGATGGTACACAGACTTCCCAGATATGCCCTTCCCCCCAAAATGTACAGCCTCCCCATTAATAACCTCCCCCACCACAACGGTACATCTATTAGAACTGAGGAACCTATACTAACACATCATAATCATCTAAAACCTATAGTTTACCTTAGACTTCACTCTTGTTGCACACCGTATAGGTTTGCACACACGTATAATATGATTGTATCCACCACTATAGTGTTGTTCAGAGTTGATTCACTATCCTAAAAATACTCTATGCTTTATCTACCTAGAGCCCTCATGGTAATCCCTGGTAATCCCTGGTAATCCCTGATCTTTTTACTGCTGCCATAGTTTTGCCTTTTCCAGAATGTCCTCTAATTGGAATTAAGCAATACATAGGATTTTCAACTTAGCTTCTCACACTTGACATGTATTGAAGGTTTCTCCATGTCTTTCTACGGCTTGAGAACTCATTTCTTTTTAGTGCTAAATAATATTCCATTGCTTGGATGTGTCACAGTTTATTTATCCATTCACTAACTGAAGGACATCTTTGTTGCTTCCAAACTTTGACAATTGTGAATAAAGCTGCTGTAAATGTTCGTGTGTAGGTTTGTGTGTGGACATAAATGTCAACTCCTTTGGGAAATACCAAGGAACACATTTGCTGGATCATGTGGTAAGAGTATGTTTAGTTGCATAAGAAACTGCCAAATTCTTGTATTCCCACTAGCAAAGAATAATATAATTTGTAGAATTCTTATTGCTCCACATTCTCCCCAGTATTTGATGTTGTCAGTTTTCCAGAATTTGGTCTTTTTTTTTAAGATTTTATTTACTTATTCACGAGAGACACACACACAGAGAGAGAGAGAGAGAGAGAATGAAAGAGAGAGAGAGAGGCAGAGACACAGGCAGAGGGAGAAGCAGGCTCCATGCAGGGAGCCCGATGTGGGACTCGATCCCAGGTCCCCAGGATCACACCTGGGCTGCAGGTGGCGCTAAACTGCTGAGCTTCCCCGGGCTGCCCGATTTTGGTCATTCTAATAGATTTATAGTAAGTGACAAATTATTGTCTTAATTTGCATTTTCCTGATAACCTAGGATGTAGATCATTATTTCATATGCTTATCTGTCATCTATATAATCTTTGGTGAGGTGTCTGTTGAGGTTTTGGGCCCCGGCTCTAAATCAGGTGGTTGTTTTAATAGTTTTTCATCTATTTTGATTAATGGTTCGTTTTCAGAGGTGTCTTTTACAAGTATTTATTCCCACTCTTGTCCTGGCTTATAATTCTCTTGTCATTGTTTTTTGCAGAATAGAAGTTTAAAATTTAATGAAGTCCAGCTTATCAATTGTTTTATGAGTCATGCCTTTGATGTTGTATCTAAAATGTCATTGCCATACCTAGGTTTTCTCCTATGTTTTATTTTAGGATTTTTATACTTTTGCATTTTGCATTTAGGACATTGATCAAATCCATAGTGAGTTATTTTTTGTGAAGGGTATAAGGGTTCATTTTCTTGGCATATGGGTGTCTGATGGTTCCAATACCACTTATTGAAAAGACTGTTTTACTCCATTGTATTGCCTTTGTTCCTTTGTCAAAGACCAGTTAGATCTACTTATGGGAGTCTGTTATGAGCTCTCTGCTTTGTTCAATGGATCTGTTTTTTTTTTTTTTTTTTTTTTTTTTTTTTTTTTTTTAACCAATACTACACTGTTTTAATCACTATAGCTTTGGGGTAAGTCTGGAGTTCAGATATGTCCCTTCCAACCTTGTTTCTCTCCTTTACTATTGTGTTGGCTATTCTGGGTCTTTCACCTTCCCACAAATACATTTCAGAATGAGTTTATCAGTATAGAAAAATAACTTGCTGGACTCTGACTGAGATCACATTAATTGTATGTTGATCAATCTTGAACAGACATTTTGACAAAATTGAGACTTCTTATCAATGAGTGTGGAATATCTCTCCATTTATTTAGTTCCTTATTTCATTCAAGTTGTATAGTTTCCCTCATATAGATTTTGTACATATTTTGTTAGATTTACACATAAGTACTTCATTTTTGGTTTTGCTAATGGAAATAACAATGTGTCTTTTAATTACCAATTCTGCTTGTTCCATGCTGGCATATAGCAAAGTGTTTGACTTTTATAGGTTAGCTTTGTATCCTGGAAACCTTGTCATAGTCGTTCATCAGGTCCAGGAGTTTGTTTGTTCAGATTTTCCACATAGACAAAAACAAGTAATCTGAGGACATAGATGTATGTAGGTCTTCCTTCCTAATCTATATGTATTTTGTTAGTAGATATTGGCCTAATCAGATTGTTATTTGCTTGTGAGTTTTTAAAGCTTCAGGTCTTTAAAGAAATTGGCTCATTTTATCTAGGTTATCAAGTTTGTGGGCATAGGGTTGTTCACAGCATTCATTTATTTTATGTCCATGAGATCTGTAACAGCGTCATATTTCCTTACTGATAGCAGTACTTTGGGTACTTTTTTTTTTTTTTTTTTTGAGTTAGCCTGGTTAGAGGTGGTTTACAGATCTGATCTTATCCATCTTTTCAAAGAATTAGGGTTTGGTTTTATGGAGGGTTTTTTTTTTTTCTCCCTCTATTGCTTTCCTGTTTCCAATTACATTGGTCTCTTTAATTCTTTTTCTTCTGCTTACCTTAAATTTAATCTGCTCTTTTATAAGGTAAAAACTTAGATTATTAATTTTAGATTTAGATAAAGGAATGCTATGAAGAACCCTATGCCCACAAACTTGATAACCTTTATCTTTTTTTTCAAAGATTTTATTTATTTATTAATGAGAGATACAGAAAGAGAGGCAGAGAAGCAGGCTCCATGCAGGCAGCCTGACGTGAGACTCGATCCCGTGTCTCCAGGACCATGCCCTGGGCCGAAGGCAGGCAGACACCAGACCGCTGAGCCACCCAGGCATCCCACTTGATAACCTTTAGATCTGCCTTCTCCAATATATCCATCCATGCTAAACTTCTCCAAGCACTGCTTCCAGTATGTCCCACAAATTTTGATGTTTTGTTTCCATTTAACTCAAAATATATTTTAATATTTCCCAATTTCTTCTTTGACTTATATGTTACTTAGAATTGTGTTGCTTATGTCCACAATAGCCAAACTGTGGAAGGAGCCTCAGTGTCCATCGAAAGATGAATGGATAAAGAAGATGTGGTTTATGTATACAATGGACTATTACTCAGCCATTAGAAATGACAAATACCACTATTTGCTTCGACGTGGATGGAACTGGAGGGTATTATGCTGAGTGAAGTAAGTCAATCGGAGCCAAACATTATATGGTCTCATTCATTTGGGGAATATAAAAAATAGTGAAAGGGAATAAAGGGGAAAGGAGAAAAAATGTGTGGGAAATATCAGAAAGGGAGACAGAACATGAGAGACTCCTAACTCTGGGAAACGAACTAGGGGTGGTAGAAGGGGAGGAGGGCGGGGTGTGGGGGTGACTGGGTAATGGGCACTGAGTGGGGCACTTGATGGGATGAGCACTGAGTGTTATTCTATATGTTGGCAAGTTGAACACCATTAAAAAATAAATTTATATTTAAAAAAAAATAATTGTGTTGCTTAATCTTCATGTATTTTGGGATTCCAGTAATTTTTTGTTAGTGACTTCAAGTTTAATTCTAAGTTGGCCTAAGTGCATACATTGTATGATTTGTATTTTAAACTTCTTGTTTGTTTTGTGGGCCAAAATATGATGTATCTTGTGAGTGTTACACGGGAGTTTGAAGAGAAGGTGTGTTTTGCTGTTAATGGATGAAGTAGTCTACAGATGTCAATTACAACCATTTGATTTATGGTGTTAAGATTCAATTATGTCCTCAATGATTTTCTGCCTGTTAGGTCTGTGTTTCTGAGAATGTTTAAGTCTCCACCTATGATAATGGGCTCATCTATGTCTCCTTGCAGTTCAATCAGATTTTGCTTCATGTAACGTGATGCTCTACTGTTAGTTATATACACAATAAAGTTCATTCAGTCTTCTAGGAAAATTGATCTCTTTATCATTGTGAGATATCATTTATCCTAATAACTTTCCTTTCTTCTAAGTTTTCACCATCTGAAATTAATATAACTAGTTGTGTGATTTTTTTTTAAAGAAAATTTTATTAGAGTTAGCATGGTATATTTTTCTCCATTTATTTACTTTTAATTTATATGTGTCTTTGTATTTAAAGTCCATTTCTTCAGACAACTATAGTTGACTCGTGTTTGATCTAATCTGACTTTTATCTTAGTGCATTCATAACATTGGTGTTCAACAAGATTGATCTAGATGGATTCATAGCTACCATTTGTTCCTGTTGTTGTTGTTGTTTCTACTTTTATCTTTCATTTTTTTGTGTTTTAATCTTCGTGTTTTCTCTCCTTTTTTAGCATATCAGTTATATTTCTCTTGCTACTAATTTTAATCTTGGTCCTAGAGTTTACAATATACATTTACAACTACCCCAAGTACACTTTATTACTTCAAGTGTAGAGTGACTACCTTAGAGTAACAAAATAATCCTAATTCTTTCTTCCCTTCCTCTGATCATTGTTGTCATTCTTTTCCTGATTCATATATTCATATATATTCATATTCATATACAGGAGCATTTTTATTATTTACATAAGCATATATTATCAGAAAAAATAGCTATAACTTTAAAGAAACTTGTATCTGTTAGATTGGTTTAAAAAAAATGAGTCTTTGTTACCTTCATTTCTTTTTTAGTTTTTCTTCATTTCTTTATGTAAATCCAAGTTTCTGACCTATCTTATTTTCCTTCTCTCTAGAGAATGAGAGAATTTCTTGCCACTTGATCTATCATGTTAAAAATCAATTTTTGCCTAAAGTCTTTTTCTCCCCTTCACTTCTGAAGCATAATTTCACAGGGTGTAAAATTCTAGGTTGATGGTCTTTTTCTTCACCCTTCCTTAAATATTTTGCTCCTCTCTTGTTTGTATGGTGTCAGTGTCTGAAATAAGATTAATTCCTATTTTTGTTTCCCTATTGATAAAGTGATTTTCCCCCATTCTGGCTTTTATTTCAGAGATTTTCATACAGTTAAAAAATAATATGCCTAAGTGTAACTCTTTTGGCTTATATGCTGCTTGGTTTTCTGATTTTCCTAGATCTGTGGTCTGATGTTATATTGGGGAAATTTTCTGCCATTGCTTCAGATATTTCTTAAATTCTTTTCTCTTTTTCCTTCTGGTGCTCCATTATATATATGCTGTACCATTATGTGTAGTTGTCCCACTTCTCCCATAATCCTTGGAAATTCTGAGGTCTCCCAGTATTTGTTCTTTTTAGTATTAGGGGACTATATTGATACATCTTCTAGCTCAGAGATTTTCCTCAGGTACCATTAAACCCATCAAAGTCATTCTGCATTGCCATTGCAGTGTTTTTTCTAGCATTCCTTTTTGATTCTTTCTTAGGATTTCCAGTTCTCTGCTTACCTTGCCCTTTTATACTTCATGTCCTCTACTTTTTCCACTAGCGCCCTTTAATCATGGAGCATATTAATATCAATCATAATATAATCATATTAATATTAACTATCCCCATTATTATTAATTTTTCTAAATTCCTGATCTGATAATTCCAACATCCCCATCATATCTGGTTCTTATTTTTGCTCTGAGTCTCCAAATTGTGTGTGTGTTGTGTGTGTGTGTGTGTGTGTGTGTTTCCTTTGGCATGCCTTGTAATTATTTCTGGATGATGGGATGTGACTTGGAGAGTAAAATGAATTGCTGTAAATTGGCCTTTAGTGGTGAGGTATTAGAGGAACAGAAGTGCTTTATAGTCCTGTGATTTCTTCAGTCTTTCAGTAAGCCTGAGCCTCTGACCTGTGAACTTCATGTGTGTTTCTGAGCTTTTCTTTTTTCTTTTTTTCTTCCTCCTTCTGTGGGACAGGATGGCTAGAGTGGAGTGGAGCTGAACATTTCCCTTCCCTGTATTAGTTAGGTTCTGATAATACCCTAGCATATTAGGCTCTGGTTAGCTAGTTTTCTCTGAGGGCAAGGCCTGTTAAGAACGGAGTGTTCTCATATATTTCAAAATGGTACCTTTTTTCCCTCCTTCTGATGGAAGCCAGAGGGTATTTTTTTGATATTTACTGTGAAAGTCTGGTTGGGTCCCTGGGGTAAATTTTACAAGCTATGGGAGTCTCCTTATGACTAGGAGCCCTTAGAGTTTTAGCTCTTAGAATTGTCTGTGCAAGCTTCAAGCAATTAATCACTTAGAGTTGAGATTTACTATCATTACACGGGTTCCAGGGTGAGTTCCTCTCCTGAGTCTCCGTCCTTGTAAACTGTGACTCCCTCTGTTCATTTGACTGTCTCACCAGTCATGGGGATAGTGTTCTCCCCTCGCATATGGATCCTATAAGAGTTGTTGTTGTTGTTGTTCTTACTTTATTCAGCTTTTTACAAGTTCAAAGTTTCTTACATGTAAAACTTCAGACTGGAACATTCCAAATAGATTTTTTTTTAATATTCAGAAAAAATGATGAGGCAATGTGGAAGCCATGTGTTATTTCAGTGCAGGTCTTATTGGATATTAATAATTTGATAAAGGCCTTCTATTTTTCTTTACCTACCATATGGATTTTTCTTAGCCAATATAGATAAAAAGTAAGAAAAAAATCACTTTTATGTGACCCTCAAATATTATATTTTTAGGTAAGAACATTTACAGATCTAAGTCTTGTAAAGGTTCAAAACAACAAATTTCAATTTGACTTTTTAAATTAGTTTACCTTAAATTATTCCCATGATATTTTAAAAATAAGCTTCTATAAAATCTATAAAAATATTTACTCTTGATAAATTAAGTCATTGGATTTTTTTCCTCCAAGGACATGGTTGAAACAAGTAATGACTTCTCTTTTATGCTCTTTTCTTTTGGCTCTTTTAATACATGGCCAATTAAGATATCTTTGCCTCTAATTTTATTAGAATGCTCTAACAAGGAGATTGATCTTACATGGTGTGAATGGGACTTAGGTTTCTTTTAGGAATACCGTTAGCCTTTTTCTTAGTTTTCATACTCTTAGTATTATTGCTTTGGGTATTCAGAAAGGTTCAGATTTAAGTCCTAGTTTTCTTTTTTTTTTCTTTTTACAACTTTCTCTAGTTTAGCTTTTAAATTGGTGGAAGAAAAGATACATTTGATCAAAGTTAGGACACTAATTTGTTACTATGCTACCCTCTGTGTTTTAAAGTAATTTAGATAATTTATTTTAAGCAAAGCAGTTGCCCTATGCAAATGAACTTAAAGTTCATAGAGAAAGATTGAGAGGATAAGTTGAAAGGGAAAAAACAAATACCAGCTGTTCTGTTACCTATGTTGCCAGGATTCCAGGACTTGATAATGAGTTTAGAAGGTCACAGGTATTGCAAGGGATTAGGAAATACCAGAAAAAGTTAAGGACATTAAAAAGAGAACAATAGACTTTGTGCCAATATTATCATTGTTTTCTAAAACTAATTTTTAAATACTAGTTTTGAACAGTTCTAGGTTTTAAAACAATTAAAAAGAAAATGTAGAGATTTCCCATATAGCTTCTTATCCTACAGGTAAATAATCTCACATTATCTAGATGATTATGATGTATCAATGTAGGTTCATACTTGGTAAAGAATAATGTATCATTTGGTGAGTAATTCTGAACATGTGAGAGGCTATTCATGTGTGGGGAAAGAAAGTATATGGAAAATCTCTATACCTTTAACAACAGAAATTTGTGTTTCATGGTTCTGAAGGCTAGAAATCGAACATTAAAGTGCCATCAATTTGTATTTGGTGAGTCCTCTCTTCCTGGCCTGTAGACAGCTACTTTCTTGCTTTTGTCCTCACCTGGACATTTCTCTGTGTGGAGAGGGTGGGGAGAGGGGAGAGAGAGGAGAGAGGAGAGGGGAGAAATAGAGAGAGAAAGCATGAAGTGATACCACTTAGGTCTTTTCCTCTTGTAAGGACATCAGGCCTACCCTATGACCTCATCCAGTATGAATTCCTAAAATTCCTGTTTCTAAATATAATCAAATGTGAATTTTGGGAGAACACAATTCAGTCCATAGCATATACCCTTATACCAGACTAGTACATGCTCATTTGCAAGCTGCTTGTCCAAAATATAACATAAGGCAAACTATTCCTTGTACTCAAATGAAGATCCCCAATGCCAGGGCATCAGGTTTCCTTTTATAACCTTGTGGTGCCATCAGAGGTACTTATAATTTCATGTCTGGATCAGTTGCTACCATGATGTATTTCCTTGGAAGGAGGGGCTATGGCTGTCTTTTCTGCAGGGTCTGGTGTCAGAGGTGAAGTCTGAAATTATTTTTTTTTAAAAAGGTAAATAAACCTATTTTTTTTTTTTTGCCTTTTTATGTGATAAAGTTTGTTTCAACCATATAGGAACTATTACCAGGGAGTCTGCCAGATATTCCTCTAGGTTAATGAAAAGTATTCATCATAATTATATTACAGATTCCTCACTTTTATTTATTTTTAAATGTGTCACCTCTGACAATTAAATTTATAGTAAACAAGTCAATGGTTTTTTAAATAATTAACCCATGATTTCCATAGACAATATTGAGTTATAGGAATATTTTTTTGTTTTTCAAAACTATTAATTTTTTTTTTCCAATTGCCTCAGAAGTCCAGGAATTTTTCTCATTTCAGTAAATACTTGCTGAATATCTATAGCATTAGTGCCTTATTCTGGGCATTTTTTTTCCCTTTTTACTTAGGATTCTTTTATTCCAGATGGGAAAACAACCATAACTAGCTTTCAAATATAGGGGTACTTGAGCAATAAAATGTGGCCCAACTTCAAGAAAACAGTGAATAGAAGCCACAAAATTCAGTCTCATGTCTGCTCTTCTCTGAATTCATGTCTTAGTGCTTCTCTAAAATAGTTATTTATTTTCAATTTATTTTATTTTTTGTCCAATTACTCTACAAAAAACCCCAAGATTTATATAATACAGCTTAAAACTCCAAATATATATGACAGTTCAATTCAGTCCAAGACTTCCCAGTGTATCCTGTCTTCACTTCAATTCCATCGTAGAGATTATCTCTGGATTTATCTTCTCAGTATTTATTTCCAGGATCCTGATCTCAACCAAAGCTAAGATTTAATATATTATTTAAAATGGTCATGATCTCCCACCCTAGGTTCCATCCTATCCTGTCATTGAATAGGATTTGCTATTACTTAATCTACTAACAGTAAAAACTGTATCATTGTCTTGATTTTTCTTGCAAAAGCCTTTAAGAAATCTTCTGCCTTTACCAAAAGGCTATCATTTTCCAAAGAGAACAAACCACCTAGATAGTTTCTGAGATAACAACCACAACGTTATACATGAACTAAATTCCAACAATGAGCATTAGTTACAGGGGGAAAATGATGTTACACTTAAAGTTCCTAATACTCTCTGATGCCAGATTTATAGATAAAGAGCTGTAAGAGTATAGTATTATACTAAGGTCCTTGAGAGAAATGCCTTCTGGAACAGTTTGTATCCCCAACCCTGGCATGCTGCCTGTCATCTATATCCATATCTATATCTATATATCTATATCTATGTATATATATGTAATATCCACACATACACACATATGTCAGAATTATATATATGTTATATATATTATAGACATATATGTTATATATAATAGACATATATATATATCGAGACAGAGAATATATATATATATATATATATATATACACACACACAAGTAAGCTCACCTGTGTTGAAGGAATATGCTATTTTCCTAAACAAATTCTATCAAACTGGAACTTCAAAATTAGTTGTTGGAATGATTTTTAATCTTAAAAGGCTTTTGAGGAAAGAGTATTAAATTTCTCAGCAGTACAATACTTATATTTCAGTCAATTTTTAATCTTTTAATTATTTCTGAATCATAAATTTGAGTTTCTATAGTTTATATTCTGAAGTGAAGCATTTCTAAATTAAAAAACTAGCATTTTGAAGGAGCGATTACCAAAATAACGTAAAATATGTCTTCTGAATTTCTCAGTTCAGTGCTTCCTTTGTATTCAAATTTTCTTTCCAAAACTAAAAGTATGCTCTCCATAAAATTTCTTTAAGATCTTTTTACCAGATTAAAATAAGAGGTTTTCATTGTAGACCGACTAAATCTTTAAAAATGTAACATTAGTGCTTAAAAGAAGGTATTAACAGCCTATTGTGTAGGGTTTTTTCTCCCAAACTTTTAAATTTTTCTGGTAATTTTTTCATTAATTATTCCTTCATCAATTATAGTTTGAAATGATGCCCTTGAGAATTCACGAGACATAGTAGACATTTATGAGAAAAATCTACCATAAACTTCTCACATCTGGGCCATCAAGTGTTGGTTAGAACGTAGACCATATGCTAATGGGAAAAGAAGAATAAAGCCTTTAAGACTCTGTCAAGAGAACACCTGCCAGCATGGTATGAGAAATGTTAATTATTAATCAACAATTCAAAGAAATCTTTCTGCTGAAGTTTTACTAAAAGAATTCAGCTTTGACATTTAAAAAGGAAGAACCTTATGAATATTGTGAAATTCAGAAATGTCCATAGAATGAGTCCTATTTCCACTTTGAATAAGTTAAAATTTATTTTCAGCAACAATAAATGATTGTCCAAGACTCATGTCAACTAAAACTTAGTTACATTGAAAAAAATAATGAGGGCAGCCCCAGTGGTGCAACTGTTTAGCGCTGCCTGCAGCCCAGGGCATGATCCTGGAGGCCAGGGACTGAGTCCTGCGTCGGGCTCCCTGCATGAAGCCTGCTTCTTCCTCTGCCTGTGTCTCTGCCATTCTCTCTCTCTCTCTCTCTCTCTCTCTCTCAATCTCTCTGTATCTCTCATGAATAAATAAAAATATTTTTAAAAAATAAAAATAAAATAAAATAAAATCTTAAAAAAAAGAAAAATAATGATTAACCAAAGGAGTCATTCAAAAGTTAACTCCCCAAAAACGTTATTATAAACTGTTTACTCTTACTTTGTATAAGTTGAGAAACTATAATTTTAAGAAGTATTTGATCATATAAATCAAAATTAAATGAAAGCATCACATAAACAAATATAAAACCATCCAGCCCCAAACCTTGGACTTTGAGGCTGAGTTTTAACTCTCCAGCGATCTTTTCCTCTCACTCACCCCAGTTGATGACTCTTATTGTCATGCCAAAGATTTGATAGGTAGCAATAACCACATCACCTTTATAGTATTCATTTTTTTAAAGCCTCGTGTTCTGTTATTACCACATTTTCTTTCCAGCTCACTTATTGTAGCATTATTTATCCCAAAGTCCACAAACCTATAAGATTTTTAATCTAACATTCACCCTGCTCTTTATCTTCCTTTCCCATTTTACCTAATTTAGATTCTACAATCACTGGACTCAATATGCTTGCCAGTTTCTCCACCTTCTTGCCTTCCTAGGAAAAAACAAACAAAAACCAATTAATCTTCACTCTCCATGTTGTTGTTGTTTCAGCCATAAAATGAAGATGAATAGAGAAAAGTTGAGAACTTTGCTGTGTATTATTTTCAATTTACGAAGTTACACCAGAAATTGGCCCTAAGCATTGCCTCGCAAATTTCCCTACTCACTTGCCTACTGCCATAAAACTGTGGCACAATTTCACTACCTCTCTCAAGTCTTCAAAACCCTTTTCCCACTTCTCATTCTAAGGAAATGGCTTTGCTCCTTATTTCACAAGAAAAGAAAAACAGGATGAAACTATCCAGTTGGATTGTAACAAAATCCATTGACCTATCTGCATCTGTAGGTACATTCTTTGCCTTCCCTTCTGTTATACTGGATTAAATGCCTCTGTTCCATATTATCCTTTCCCAGCACTTGCCAAAGTCCCCAGTGATCTCCACATCAAATAACCATCTTAACCAATATTTCAGCAGCACAAACCCAGTGGATTATTTTCTTCCTTCTGGAAATAATATCTTCTCTAAGAGGATATCATCCTATTCTACTTTTACTAATATATCACAGTTCACTCCAGTTAGATCTCCTTTTCTACAAATGGTCAGAACTCAGTTACCATTCTCCTTTATTATCTAAATTCATTCTGTAGTTTTACTTAACCAATCCCTTGGCTTTCAATACCAGTAGTATACACAGGTTTCATATCCAATTGCTTAAATCTCCAATTGGATGTATAACCAAGTATCGAGAAGATATTTAAGAATATCACACTTGACTCAAATCTGAAAATATGAGTTGATCTTCAAAATTCTTGTTCATGTACAGAACCCAATGTGAAAACTCAGCCTTCCTGAATAAAAGAGATTATGCTAGATTTTGGAAGAAAGGACTGAGTTTGGGTTAGATTTAAATGAAGTTGTTGAACTTTTACTTTGGAACACAATACAGGGAAACTAATTACTGAATAGATTTCTCAAATATCTGGGAAAGCACTTTGCTGATTCTGAGGCAGCAAGAAGCCTGCTTGCCTGTGTACATGATCCTTCTGGGAAAACTAATGAAATATTTAGCTTCCTAACAAGTTGCAAACATGGTCTTTAAGAGAGAGCAGAATTTTAGATTCTCTAATTTTATACTTTCAAAGTTAAGCTTTTGAAATCTACCTAACTTGGCATACTTTAAATTCATTCCCTTCTCCATTATCAATGCTACTATTCATCTTGTTATGTTTATTCTAACAACTTTAGAGATCATTCATTAATCCTTTTCTTGTACACACACACACACACACACACACACACACACACGGATGGTCCCTGATTTAAAATGGTTCAACTGACCATTTTTTGACTTTGTAATGGAACAAAAATATGTATTCAGTAGAAATTATATTTTGAATTTTGATCTTTTCCCAGGTTAGCAATATGTGATAGGAAACTGTCCCTCACCTCCTGTCTCCCGCCTCAAAATGTGGCCTTATTTATGTAGATGTAATCAGTTAAGATAAAGTCATACCACAGTAGGGTGGACCCCTCATCCAGGAATGACTGGTACCTTGGTAAAAAGGGAGAAATTTAGACACATGCACACACAAGATAGAATTCCATGTGAAGACAGAGACAAGAGAGTGTGGTGATACAGAAAAGATGGATACCGAACTCCAGGTGCTAGAAGAGAAACCTAGAACAGATTTCCCTCACAGCTCTGAGAAGAAACCAACCCTTGAACATGGACTTCTATTTTGAGAACTGTGACAATCAATACATTTCTGTTGTTTAGGCCACTCAGCGTGTGATACTTTGTTACAGCTTCCCTAGCAAAGACAGCAGAATTCAGCAAAAATAGATTGCTAAGTACATTAGGTATTTGAGGGCAGGGGGTGGTTGGGAAACAGGAATAGGAAAGTTCTCAGTATAAATTGTCAATGGCAATGGGGTCTGTCCATCTTCCCAAAAGCCTCTTGCCTCAATGAGGATATGAAACTGCATAGGAAGGGTCTGGAGATAAGGTATTTTTCTTTGTAGACCCTATACTTTAAAATTACATCACTTTTTTTTTTGTCTAATATTAAATGTGGTAGTAGAGATATGCTTGTCCTGTTTTTGATTTTGAAGAGAGTGTTTCTCAGATTTTGCAATTGTACACTACTTTTGTTTAAATCCAGATAATATTCATTAAAAGTCCACAAAGCGTTAGGTAAACATGAGGAATGCACTGTCAGCCTGCATATATACAGAATTAGTTAAAAATGGGCCCTTAACTATAAGTTGGGCAATTTCTAAGAAAATAATGATGATACAGAGATCTAAAGTCAAGAGAACAGGGGCCAAAACCAAGAGCCTTGGATAAAACTGAATTAAATGTCCAGTACCAGAGGTCAGAATACATCACTCTTAAAGGAACATACTTTGTTCCCAGAGTTGAGGACACTGGCAATATGAACATAGCAGCATTGTTGAACTGCTATCAACTAATGATCCTATGAGCTTCTCTTTCTTTTCTCTTTAAAATAAGACTCAGATGTAATATTCATGTTATCGGTTAATCATTATATATTGGGTGGGTAGAAAGTAAGCAGTTAACTTAGTCTTAATTGACAAAGTCTCCAGATCAAGAGGAAGAATTCCTAGGAGCCTTATCCATATCCATATTTGATTTAGATAATGAAATCCTGATACTATGATTAAATGATACTTTGGGAGTCTTGGAGAAAGTAGATACACCTTGCATGTGTGGCATATGTAAATTATGATAGGCAAAAAACTGTGGCAGATTTTCTCCATAGTTGGCCACCAGCAACTTTGTGGATCATATTGTCTTATTGATTCAATAGAATACATTATAAAGCACACTAGCTGCTAAACTTTTTAGAGTTACATAATTCAGTAAAGTATGCATATGTCATATTTCATATGTTTTCATGGGTAAAGCCATTTTCTCTTGCTTTATCCAAAGAGTATTCCAATTAGAACCAAAAAATATTATGTCACTTTAACCACCATAGACAAAAACTTTGAAAATTATTGTATGATCTTGGTTTTATCTTCAAATTCATAGCGTCCTTTTTTCTTCTTCATTGTATGCTTTTGTTTTATCTACTAACATTCCACTCCTGCCTGAGAAAGTTACTAATATGAGAACTATCAGATCAGCCCAATTTACTTTTTTTTATAACAGTTTTAGACTTACAGAATTTGAAAGAGTTCACATGTACCCTAAATGCAGTTTCCCCATTATTAACATCTTATACGTTTATTAATAATAAGCAGTGTTGATCACTGTTTTCAACTAGAATCCATTTTTTACTCAAATTTCTGCTCCAAGATACCACATTACATTAAGTTCTCATGTCTCTGTAGGCTCCTCTTGAGTATAACAGATTCTCAGATTTTCCTTATTCCTGTTGACCTTGATCATTATGAGTCCTGGCTAGGCATATTATAGGATACCACTCTGTTAAGACTGGTATGATATTTTTCTCATAATTAGGTGGTATGAACTTTGAGTAAGAAGATCATGAGGTTAAAGCACCTTTTAATCATTTAATATCAAGGGGTAATATTCAAACATGATTTATTAAAGTTCTTGTTGACCTAGATTCCCTGGTGGGATTGCTTGTCAGCCTTCTTTCCTGTAGAATTACTCTCTTTCCCTTTTTTTCATATAGCATTCTTTGGGAGAAAATCACTAAGTGTAGCTAATACTTAGGTAGTGAGTGGGAGTTTTGCTTCTACTTCTTGAGGGTAGATGATTGCATTATTTGGAATTCTTCAGCATAGAGGAATTCTCTTTTTTCTACTTACTTAATCACTTATATCAGCGAAGAGTGATGAGTCCTTCAGGAAGAAATTAGAAATTATTAGTTCCATGAAATTCCATGGAAATGAAAGTTTCTTGGGATCACTCTGGATTTCATGTGTCTAATGAAATCTGTGCAAAGGAAAAGGTTAGGGGGGAAAGTATAAGGAAAACAGGTTAAGCAACATAATCCAAATACAACAGATTAAATTCCAAAGCTTAATTACACCTTCTTTTTTTAAAGATTTATTTGCGAGTGAGCCTGAGCCAGAGGAGAGGCAGAGGCAGAGGGAGAGAAAGAATCCTGATGCAGACTCCCCACTGAGTGCAGAGCCAGACACTGGGCTCAATCCCAGAACCCTGAAATCATAATCTGAACTGAAATCAAGAGTCCCACAATTAACTGACTGAGACACCCAGGATCCCCTTAATCACACTTTATCTCATCACATTTCAGCTTATTTCAAGTCTCTAAAAATTATTTGTAAGTAAGTACATACAGAATTTCTTTCCCAACATATTGATATACAAAAATACTAAACATTAGAATGAAATTCTTCTATCTGATTGCTTTTCAAAATTATCCTTTACACTTCATACCTTCAAGAGAGATATTTTTTTGCTTGCCTTATATAAACCTAACAAACATTAAATTTGACATATAACACATCATACTGATTAAAAAGATTTTGTTTTTTAGGAAATTTAACCATGTGATTAACATGATCCTATCTTACAGAAAACTGAGAACTATAAAAATACTATTACTAGCAAAGACCTTCAAAAACTTTATATAAGTATAGGGGTACCTGGGTAGCACAGTCAGTTAGCTGTCCAGCTCTTGGTTTGGGTTCTGGTAACCATCTCAGGGTATGAGATCCAGTAGTGAGTCAGGCTCTGTGTTGGACTCTTGATTTTGGCTCAGGTTATGATCTCAGGGTCCTAGGATCAAGCCTGTGTCAGTGTTAAATAAATATATAACATTTATATAATACAATATACTGTACCATGATGTGTTATAAGTAAATAAACATAGATAATATTGCTTTTTCTTTGCCATAGAACCTATTGCTTTAAACATTGAAGCTGATACATCTATTCTTACTATTTGGTTTTGTTCCAAAGATTAATTATCCCATGTTAATTGTTGAGACCTGTGGGGGGGAAAGAAAACAAAACACTGAATAAGACTTTACATCACATCCAAAATGAGGAATGCATTTACAGAGGAAAACCTTGAATGCGTTTTTAAAGTTGGCATTGTATACTACTATTTTTTTTTTCCTTTGGGGACATTATTAGTCATGCTGTTTTCTCCTAGTAAGCATATATTGACATTGACTATTCTGATTTAGGCACATGCTCTGTAAATGCAGAGGGTGGTTTAGGATGTGTATTAGTCAATCACTCTCTCAGAAATGAATGAGCATCAATACAGGTATCCTAGTGACCAGCCTAACATTACCATAGTAGTAATTTGCCAAGGAGACACTCCAGCACTCTTTTTTTCTGTGACTAGAAAAAATAGGTACTTTTCCTAACAGGATTCATTCTTCCTGCAATAACTGACATTTAAAAAAATCTGTAAATATCTCCACAAAGTCAGTTATTATGATTATAAACATATTGATTCACAATGGGAAAATAGGATTCCATTTCAACTCAAATAAAAACAAGGCCTATTTTGATTCATATTTATTAAACCTAGATTTGGCTTATTTCAAGCAATGTGTATATGCATGTGTAAGTGTAATATAACGCACATATACATCCATTCACTAATGTGCTATTTTTAACTGTATTCTCATTGTCCAGGTATATAGAAGAATCAGATAAGCAATCTCCTTAAAGGATATTTTCATTTTATAAGAGATAATAGAGCTGTGACAAGAAAATGTGTCTACCCTATGCAGCAATTAGAAAACTTGTATTTGTAAACACAATAGTAAAGAAATTTCTGATAGTGGAGTGACTGAGTAGAAATTGGAGAGAAAACCACTGAAACATACTGTTACAGAAAAAAAAAGATCGATAATGTGGGAAAGAAGAATGATGGAAAATTTGAGGAAAGCCCTTCGAGCTTATTAAATAGAGAAGATGACATGCTTTACCATGTAGTATATGTTGAGAAAGCAACAGGATAGAGTGTTCTCATCTTTGCAGTTTATTCAGATTGTTTTTCTGTTTTGCATTGTTTAGAAGCATCTTATTTAACCTCAATACATTGGTGGTCTTTCCAGATTTTTTCTTGTAGTAGATTTCTATTTTTATACTGTTGTGATCAGAAAAAATATTTTGTATGACTTTGATCTTTTTGTATTTGTTGAGGATTCTTTTGTAGCTTAATATGTGATCTGTTCCAGAAAATGTTCCATGTGCACTTGAAAATCTATGTTCTGAAAACAATCTGTATTCTGCTGTTTTAAGATGGAATTTTCAGAATATATCTGTTAAATCCATCTGCTCAAATGTGTCATTCAAAGCCAGTGTTTCCTTGTGGACTTCCTGTTGGGATAATCTGTCCATTGATGTAAATGGGGTGTTAAAGTCCCCTACTACTATTGTATTACTATCAATTAGTTCATTTGTTTTTTATCAACTTTTTCATGTTTTAGAGTCCTTCCATGTTGGGTGGATAAATATTTACTATTGTTATATTTTCTTGTTGGATTGTTTCCGTTATTATATAGTGGCCTTATCTCTTGTTATAGTCTTTGTTTTAAAGTCTCTTTTTCTGATTCTAAGTATTGCTACCCCGGCTTTCTTTAGATACCCATTTGTATGATAAATGCTTTTCCTTCCCCTCACTTTCAACTTGCAGGTGTCTTTAGGTGTGAATAGGTCTTGTATGAAGCTTATAGATGTTTTTGTTTTTGTTTTTGTTTTTAATCCACTGTCACCTCTTTTGATTGGAGCATTTAGTCCATTTACACTCAAGGCAATTATTGGTAGGTATGTATTTATTGCCATTTTGTTACTTGTGATTGTTTTTCTCTGATGCGTTTCTTGCTCTCTTTCAAGGTTTCTTGGTTTTCTTTAGTGATACACTTGGATATTTTTCTCTTCATTCTTTACACGTCTTAGTGGGTTTTTGTTTGCTTGGTTTGATTGATTTGTGATTAACATTAAGTTTATATGTAACATCATGTGCATATAGCAGACTATATTAAATTGATGTTTAATTAAATTTGAATCCATTCTTTACTCCTCACTCCCCAGCACACACACACATCTTAGTTATGGTGTCATATTTTATATTCTTCTGTTTTGGGAATGACTTGACTGAGATTTTTATTTTCAAAAATACATTTACTGGTTTTGTGTTTCCTATTTTTCATACTCTCACTTCTGTTCTTTCCATTCAAGGAGTCCTTTTTAATATTTCTGGTAGAGCCAGAAATGGTCATGAACTCCTTCAATTTTTGTTTGAGAAACTCTATATCCTTCCATTTGGGGGGTTTTATTTATAATGCTATTATAAATATTGAGATTGTGGCGTGTGTATGTGTGTGTGGCATGTGTGTGTGGCGTGTGTGTGTGTGTGGCATGTGTGTGTGGCATGTGTGTGTGTGTGTGTGGTATGTGTGTGATTTAGAGGAAATAGACAATATGAACAAATTTGGTTGGTTAGATATCTATGAAGGTAAGGGCTGAGTCGCTATATTTATTTTAATAGATATTCTCACCACCTATGAATTAAAGTCCTATTGTTCCACATCCTTGCTAACACTTGGTATTATATAGCTCTTTATTGTAAACATTCTGGTAGTAAGTACCAACATTTTTTTAATTAAGTCTTTATTTTTATTTTTTTTTTAATTTTTAAGATTTTATTTATTTACTCATGAGAGACACAGAGAGAGGCAGAGACATAGGCAGAGGGAGAAGCAGGCTCCATGCACCGGGAGCCCGACGTGGGATTTGATCCCGGGTCTCCAGGATCGTGCCCTGGGCCAAAGGCAGGCGCTAAACTGTTGTGCCACCCAGGGATACAGGAAAACAGTTTCTTAATGCAATTTAATATATCATAGTTTTGCATTTGTTTGGAATTTTTTGTGTGCCCTTTAAGAGATATCCTCCTTCACTAAGTTAGAGCTATTTCTGCTATTTCTCCTAATTTCTATTGAAATTTGCATTATTTTACCTTTTACTTTAGTTCAACAACAATCCATCTAGAATTTATTGTGTGTGTGTGTGTATATATATGTGTGTGTGTGCCTGTGTGTGTGTGTGTATTTGTGTGGTGATTATTGATCTATGGTAAAGACTGTTTTTTTCATGGAGATATTAAGTTGACTTACTGTCTTTTCAAAAAAATATTGTTTATCCAGTGTACTATGGAATCACAAAAATCAGCACATATGAATGTATTTCTGAGTATCTTTCTGAATATCTTACTTGTAAACCATTGGGGTGGTACTCCCTGCTCCATTAGCAATTGGATTGTTAGGATAACATGATACTTTTTTTTTCTGGTATAAGTGTGCTTTGGTTATTCTTAGTGTTACATATTTTCATATAAATTATAGAATTTCCACAAATCACCGGTTTTAAAAATTCAAGTTGCATAATATCAACAGATAACTTGGGAATGACTGACATGTCTGTGTTAATACTCCAATCCATGATGACATATTCATTCAGTCTTATTTAACTCTCTCATTAGTTTTGTAGTTTTTAGTGCAAAACTCTTAAAATATTTTGCCAAATTTGTTCTCAAATATTTGAGTTATGAAGCATTAATTTCATTTCCTAGTTGTATGTTTTTGGTAAGTAGGAATACAACATATTTTTTTTATATTCTTAAAAATGTCTTTGTCTGTTTAACCTTGTTTCTAAGGCTAGGATATCTAGAGCAGATTGAATAGAACTGAAAATAATGGTCATAATTGTATTTCTTATGAAAGGGGAGGAGTTTTCGATAACCCCCATTATTTATCATTAATTGTAGTAGTAGCTGTAGGTCTTCTTGAAGATATTTTCAGCCAATAAAGGATTATCTTTTTTCGCTAAGTGTACTTTTTTTATTCCATAAATGAATGATGGAACTTGATCAAATGCTTTTTCTACATTCCCTACGAAAATTACGCAGATTTTTAAATACTAAACCTACCGTTCTCCCATTTCTTTTTTGGTTTTATTTTTGTATTTACTCAACTGTTAGTTTAGTTAAAAATTAACTATTAATTAATTTTTTAAATCTCCTGTATTACTTTTTTAGAATATCCAATCATTTTTATTTTATATTTTTCCCTTTAAAAAAGTGTTAGTAAGTGGTTGTATTTATTTACTAGTGCTCTTTCGTATGGTTAGCCTAGAAATATCTCTATACATTATTGCCATTAAAATAGTCTAAAAGCAATTACTTATGTACTTATCCAATAACCCCCCAAAAAACCCAACAATAAATCCATTTACCCCATTTAGCCTTTGAAGGTATTGATATTATTTAATTCTCCTCTAGATATTACTAGTTTCTTTTTTGTTGTTTATAATCATTATTAATTTATATTTATTAATATTTTCCATTGCTTTTTCTCCTTGTATTCTCTTGCTTGTATCTGAAATAATTTATCTTCTCTTAAAAATTTTGTTTGATATTTTATACAATGCAGTTTTGTTGGCAGCAAATTATTTCAGCTGGAACGTTCCTGAAAACATCACTACTTCTGCCTTTTTATTGTATTGTAATGCATTGCAATGGAATTTTTGTTTTGTTTTGGGCTAAATTATTGTGCGTCAACAGTAACTGGAACACACTTTGGTGTTCTTTCATTTATTCCTTCAACAACAGACTTCTTCTAGATCAGGAATCAACAAACTATGGCCAGCTGTTAAATGTAGCCTGCCATTCATTTGTTGTTTTTCTTTAAATAGACTTAAAGAGAAGTTTTAGTTTTACAGCAAAACTGAGTAGAAGTAGAAACATTTCCTTTCCCTATACACAGAAAAGTACATCTATTATAATCCAATAACTCTGACGAATACATCATTATCAGCCAACCAGGCTTACAATAGGATTCACTCTTGGTGGTGTGCATTCTATGGTTTTGACATATGTATAATGACGTGTTATCTACTACTATTGTGTCATACAGAGTATTTTCACTACTCTAGAAATCTTCTGTATCCCCTCATTTGTTCTTATCCTACTGCTACCCCCTGACAAACACCAGTTCTTTCCTGTCTCCATAGGTGTGCTTTCAGAATGTTACATATTCAGAATCTTACAATACACGAAGTTTCACTTAGTAATATACATTTAAAGTTTCTCCATGTCTTTTCATGGACTGACGGTTCATTTTTCTTTAGTGCTGAATAATATTCCATTGTCTGAATGCATCAAAATTTATCCATAAATCTACTGAAGAGCATCTTTGTTTCTTCTAAGATTTGGCAATTATGAATAAAGCTGCCATCAACACCCATGTGCAGGTTTTTGTATGAACATAATCTTTCAACTCTTTTGAGTGAATACTAAGTATGAAATTTCTGAATCATACGGTAAGCATATGTTTAGTTCTCTCAGAAACTACTAAATCGTGATTGGCTGTACTATTTTGCAATCATATCAGCAATGTGTAGAGTTCCTATCGCTTTATACCCTAGTCAGTATTTCATGCTATCAGTGTCACAGTGTTGCCATTCCAATAGGCGAGTAGTAGAACCTCAGTGTTGTGTTAATTTGTATTTCCATTGTGGTATAAAATGTTTAGCATCATTTTGTGTGCTTATGTGCCATCTCGTGTCTTCTTTGGTGAGCTAACTGTCCAGATCTTTTGACTATTATAATATCAGGTTGATGGTTTTCTTATTATTGAGTTATAAGTGTTCCTTGTACATTTGGATAACAGTTCGCCAGCTAAGTCTTTTGCAGATATTTTTATTGCAGTGTGTTACTTGTCTTTTTATTCTAAGTGTATTTCATATATCAGAAGTTTTCAATTTTACTGAACTCAGGCTTATCAGTTCTTTTGTTTTTTATGGATAATGCTTTGGGTGTTATATCTAAAAAGTCATTGTCATATCCAAAGTCATCAAGGGTATCTCATATGTTCTAGGAGTTTTATCTATAATATGTATCTTTTTAAAAAAATTTGCAAGTAGAGATCTAGTTTCTCCAGCACCATTTGTTGAAAGGATTGCTCCATTGTATTGCCTTTACTCCTCTTTGTCAAAAATTAGTTGATAAATTTATGTGGATCCAATTCTGATTGCTATTCTGTTTCATTATTCTGTATGTCTGTGATTTCACCAATATCATGGTCTTGCTTACTGTACCTTTATAGTAAGTTTTAGAATCAGGGAGTGTTAGTCCTTTGACTTTACTCTTCCTCAATATTGTATTGGCTATTCCTAATTTTTACCTGAAGGAAAATTTTAGAATCAGTTTGTTAGTATCCACAAAATGACTTGCTGGAATTTTGTTCAACATTGCATTGAATCAGATCAATTTGGAAAGAACTGATGTCTCAACAATATTGAATCTTCTCGTCCATGAACATGGAGTATTTCTCCATTTACTTAGCTTTCTTTGACATCTTTTATCATAGATCTTTTTCTTTTTTTTAGTTTTTATAAAGTAGATCTTATACACACTTTGTCAGCTTTATACCTAAATATTTAAATTCTGGGAGTGCTAATGTAAATGATACTGTGTTTTTAATTTCAAATATCTTGTTCATTTTCAACATAAAAAAATAATCAATTCTATATATTAACCTTGTATCCTTGTAATACTTGTTACAATCACTTATTAGTTCCTGGAGGGTTTTTTTTTTCCTCTTGATTCTTTGGATTTTCTACTTAGACAATCATGCCATCTGCAGACAAAGTCCATTTCAGTTCTTCGTTACAATCGGTATACCTTCTACTTCTTAGGGCATTAGGTATGACTTAGAGTATGATGCTGAAAAAGAGTGAGAGGAGGCATCTACATCTTCTATCTGATCTTACTGAGAAAATTTCAAGTATCTTACGTATGTATGATCTTAGCTTTAGGTTTTTGTAGATATTCAAGTTGAAGTTCTGTCTCCCATTCCTAGTTTGCAGAGAGGATTTTTTTAAATTTCCCCTCATGAATGAGTGTTGACATTTGTCAATTTTTATTTATCTATTGCTCATATTATGTGATTTTCCTTTGTCTGTTGATGAGATGGACTGCATTATCTGATTTTCAAATGTGGAACTAGACTTGCATATCTGGGATAAATCCTCACATGTGTATAATTCTTTTTGTACATTGCAGGGTTGAATACTGATGCAAAATCTGTCCAAGAAAATTCTCCTCTATCATTGTAGAAATTATCTTCAAAAATAGTCATTTCTTCATTCATAAGCATGTCTCTATTTTTTGCTTCTTTATAACACATTAATGTCCTTCTCCTCCATACCTTTTATCCCATATACCTTTAGTAGCTTCGTTACTTCTACCTGGATTACTTCAATAAATCCTAAGCTTCTGTCATTTTAAATATAAAATTTTCTTATCTAATCATACTAGAAGTATGAAATCCCACACCATTTAAGATTAAGAATATAAAAGAACTTCCTTTATGGAGGGAAAAAAATTCAGAGAAAACACAGTTGAATTTTTAAGTTACATAGTAAAATATACAGTGAGTAGACTGTAAATACAGTTTTGGTTTCTAACACAATTGAAAAGTAAACAAATAGGAAATTACAATGTAGGTCTTAGTAGTATTGAAAAGTTTTATTTATTTTTAAATAACTCTCACAACCTGAATGTTCTTCATTGTTTAAGTTTGGTGATCTGATAACACACCTTTATAAGTTAAACTTGTTATTACAGACATATACATATATCCAATACAATAGAGATACTGAAATGATAGTGAAAATTTTCAACATGGATAAAACTATAAACTTCATAAAAAATATTTCCAAATGCTTATTAATGCATAGAAACATTTGTCTTATTACTAAAATAAGAGAAACAAGATTGAATATGTTCATCATCAATGAAACTCTTCATGTGGTGGCTTTGAATATCTGGTACTAAATTTATCTGTTAAAATATGATTTCAATGGTTACCATTAAGGAAAAATTTAGCACACAATTAGGTAGATCCAAGAAGTAGTGATTGTTTGCAGCCCCTATGTAGTTATAATATACAGTTCAATCATTTCCACCGTTAAAATTATGTTATTGCATTTGTTGAAATTCAACTACTAAATGTTCATCTTTCTGACCATCAGCTAAAATTTAAAAATTTACAATTTTAAAAATTATAGCGTTTTATCTCTAAAACTGCATATATGTGCATTATACAAAAAATTAATACACTACTTCATATTTCTAAATTTTCATTAGAAAATTATTAGCCTGATTCTGTTTTAAAAAGTGATGACTTTCTCACATGTTGTTATAGGTTAGCCTTATCATGAAAGGGAATTAAGTATTTTTATTGTTATTTTTTTAAGCTATCTGCAAGATAAGGAGCTTGTGAGATAATTTTTTGACCTAAGGGAGATCAACAAATTCACAAGTCCTCTAAAAATAATTACAAAATAGTGATCTGTGAACCTTTGGGTTTATAAAAGATTTTCATGGTTACTTCCCAATGTTATTATATTTTAAAATCTCAATTTTTGAAAAGTGAGTACAGAAGTGACATCCTGTAACATAATTTACACTTCTGACTTCAACTTCTTCCCTTGAATACCTGGCAAATTAGCATAGTGAAGAAACTCCCTGGGTTATGTTATCTTCCAGCTTTATTCTAGAATCCTTTTTAAAAAATTCCAATCTAAACTGCTGTTCTATTGGTGATGAATGACAAATTATTTCTGTTTGGAGGAAGAAAATTACTTTTCAAAATGTAAATTCCC
Source organism: Vulpes lagopus (assembly GCF_018345385.1). Classification (NCBI taxonomy): domain Eukaryota; kingdom Metazoa; phylum Chordata; class Mammalia; order Carnivora; family Canidae; genus Vulpes; species Vulpes lagopus. The sequence goes on along the minus strand of NC_054829.1, from coordinate 112,312,791 downwards.
TAGAAAAACTTCTGTGGCTTACAGGACTTCATGTCTTTATTTCAAGGGCTGCAAACATTTTCTATAAAAGGATAGATAGTATATATATTAGGTTTTGTTAGGCCCAGAAGTACAATTATCTATATACTTACATAACAAGAAAATTAAGATTTCCATAACTTTTGACAACTTAAAATGTATAATTGAGCACATTTTTATAATACAATTCTATCAACGAAAATAATGGCATTTTTCTATTAATCAAAATAATGTAGTAGCACTTGGTTTAATTGAAAACACCCTTTTAAAGTTATCCAGGTTCTAAGATGACAGAATGGCTTAAGTAAAATTAATGACATAAGCAAAGTAGTTCACAAAAATCAGATAATGTGTCATAAATATTTCCTTTGAAGGAAAAAAGATCATTGTGGTCTTTTAAATATAAATATTAATACATGACTATATTCTTAAAATTCGTATATTTTTTCAATAAATATGTATAATTGATATATAGTCTAGCCTCCCAGATATTGATGTATTTATAATAAAAGGTCATTCTTATGAAAGAGTAGTAATTTTCAATGACAAATCCAACAATCCATTCATCTATGGCCCAAACTAAATTTCAAAATTATTTTCTACATTTAAGTATTGTCCCTACAGATGCTGAAATTACATCATAATATATACATTATACTTCCCAGGGATTCAGATAACCTAGATAATAGGAAATAAAACATACGGTAGCTACTATAATAGGGTTTCTCAACTTCTGCATTTTGATGTTTTGGGCTTGAAAACTTTGTTGTGTAGGCATTTCCAGTGCACTGTGGGAACATGTTTAGCAGTATTCCTGGTGTTTGTCTACTAGAGGCAAGTAGCGATATCCCACTGTGACAACCAAAATGTCTCTATAGACATTGCCAGTAGTTCTCTAAGGACCAAATCTCAGGATGAGAACTATAATATTATAATTAGGTAAAAATCTACAAGTCAGGACTGGTGAATATATACAAACAACAGACAGTTATTTTTTTCAATAATCAGAGCTGGAAGCCTGGAAAAAATGATGAAATAACTTAAATTCAGAAAGAACAGGTTTTATCCTAGAATGCTCTATCTTGTCAATATATCCTTCAAAAGCTTAGAGAAACACAAACCTGTTCAGAAATTTTTAAATTGGTGCAATTTATCACTAGCAAAAGTGTACTTAAATAATAAAGGTAATAAAAGTAATCTTCAGGGAAAACACTGAATTGCAGTGCAGAATAAAGGCCAAAATGTGGAAAAATATTTGGGAAATTTTTAATGAATATTGATGAAATAGTGACTATATAAATCAATAATCACATGTCTTCAATAGTCAAAATGCATAAACTTATCTATATCAGATTACATTTATACATACTGTATAAAGGACACATTAAATAAAGGAACATGAAAATATTAAAAATAAAAGCACAGTAATCCTACCAAACAATAATAGAGAGCTAGTGTAACTAATACCAGGCAAAGAGTTCTGTTAGGCAAGAAACATTTCTAGACATACATACAGAAAGCCATTTTATAGTACCAACAGATATATCCTACAAGATTTTCCAAATCTAAATCTGTGTGCATGAAAAACAAAGTCCAAAACATAAAAGCAAATAAAAGATTATAGTCACAACGAGGGACTTTAATACACCTCCCAACAGCTGATAGAAGAGTCAAAAAATGCTGAGGGTAAAGCCCTGAGCATCGCAGTTTATAGAAATTTTCTTTCAGCATCCCCCATATGTCAATTTGTTGACTACACAACCAGCTTCTGCTGATGAGAAAGTAACTGACACCTCTCCTTCCCCTCTCTTAAAATAAAACTCAAAGAGAAAATACAAGTAATAACAAATTTATAAAATGTTTTATATCCTAGGCATAAAGCAGAGCAAGTCGTATTTTTCCCAAATCTATTGAAGTAGATTTGCTTGTCAGATCTCTGGAAAAGTAATAGATCTTTAACTTGAGTACATTGGAGGGAGGGAGGGAACTCAAGAGAAAACAAAATGGTTGTGAGAATTAGAAAAGTCGAATTCATGAAAAGCATAACTAAAATATTAAATATTAAATGTAAACACTATAGAATCTACATGTATTAACAATAATTTAGACATCAATTATAAGGACTGTAGTTAAATAAACATGCAATTGGACACAATATGTGATGTATGAAAGCATTTTGTCTCTTATTGCCTCATTAAAAATTTACTCCTAGGGGAATGCTTTTTCCATGCTACTGGTATTCTATCATTTCTATACGTAATTTAACTCTTGAAACACAGCTTCTCATAGAAATTGAAAATGTCTAATCTGGGCAGCCAGGGTGGCTCAGCGGTTTAGTGCCTGTATTCAGCCCAGGGTATGATCCTAGAGACCCGGGATCAAGTCCCACATTGGGCTCCCTGCGTGGAGCCTGCTTCTCCCTCTGCCTGTGTCTCTGTCTCTCTCTCTGTGTATGTGTGTCTCTCATGAATAAATAAATAAAAACCTTTTTTTAAAAGAAAATGTCTCATCTAAGATCTTAAGTAACATATTTTTACTCTAACAACTTTCCCATCTGTAGTCGGTGTCTTTCAAATGTAGATGGCATCTGCCTACCTTCTAAGAGAGATGTGTAGGGTTCCTGCTTCCTTAATTCTTCATCCGTCGCTAAAGAGCTGACTTTCACCTGACTAGGGTCCAAATTAGGGAAATAAGAACCAAATGAATAGTTTTGAAAAATTCTGACTTGAAGCAGGTTTAGTGCTTTGGTGGGTTTATTGGAGACCCCTGTTAGGACTTCTCACAATGAAGTTCTTCGGTGCCTTCTCTATGTGTCCACCGCGTGTGACCCCTCTCACTGTTGGAGTTCCCATGCTTTCCTTCAGGCTTAAAATGGGTTTTGATGGACTCTCTCTCCGTGATGTGAACCGTATCTATTCTGTGGAGAATACTTGTGTCCTGTGATCTGTCATTGGTGGGCATGTAATTGCTTTCCAATTGTAGGGGCTATTCTCTCTCTCTCTGTTGGGTATCTTTGCTGTTGTGATAACCTGGGTTATATATGTGTACTAAACGTAATGCAGGTATTCAGCCATTCTCACATGTTCTGTTAGTATAACTGAGTGATTGGGTGATGAGTAGATAGGTGGATGAATGGATGAATATTTAAAAGCCTTTTCTATGATTGCAAAGAAAAGTTTGTCAGAGGCCGCCTAAATAAAGTGGAAAGGAGCTGATAACATAGGTGCAAAGCAGAAAATGCAAGGAAATTTGTGGAGAGAAACTGGCAAGTAAACTTTGTAACTTTTGTTACTTGATCACTATCTGCCTCAGTTTCCTCCTTTGTAAAATGAGGATTATAATGTCTGCTTTAGAGTTGACTGAATTAATATCTAAGATAGCACGTGCACTGTGTTCGTATTCTATGTGTAATTTAACCTAGTTTTGTTTGTTTTTCCTTTCGACCTTTCAGGAATTTGTTTCTAGCTCATTTAACAATGGTTTTGCTTTTGGGGACAGAAACTTTAGAGTTCTTCTCTAGAGATACTGAAGAAGAATGATTAAAATATTATCTGATACTAGATTTAATAGCAGCCCTATTAAATAGTATTGCTGTTTTAAAAGTTTAAAACCTGTGAACTATTTGTCTAAAAACTGCTGATAATGCTAAACTAGAGATCCACCTACTGGGTTTTTCATACACGGATATTTTTGTGTAGGGGAGAAAACCCATACAGCCATCATACTTTATTACTTCACTAATGGTTACTTTGCCCAGTCAGCTCTGGGTCCCTCAATGGCTCCACAAGACTCAGCACAGAGTGGGCTTATCTTTGTCATGCAGGCAGTTCAGAGTGTGGAGGAATCTGCAAGTAGAGAGGCAAACAGTTTCACTAATTTTACCACTAATCTTTTTTCAATAATCGCCTGAATTCCCTTCATTTCTGCTGTTCTGAGTCCTTAGGAACCAAATGCTTCTTCAGCCTAAACATATAAACAGATGAAAAAAATGCCTGAAACTTCAGAAAAAAAAAATGCTGCCTCAGATTTGCTTTTATGTACCTTCAACTCATTTTCCTTACAATATTTGAACTATTTGCTACTTTATCAGCTGGGATACAGAGTTAGATTATATAGAAAAAATTAAGAAGGTCAGTATCTCTTAAGAAATCATTTATAAGGGTGGATGAGAACATAAACACTTTGTGGCTGAGATAGAGCTGATCTTCCCTATAGACGTTTATGGGCTAGACAAAGAGTTCATGTTAAAGAACAGAATTACGCTATCAAAAACACTTCCTCAAAATAAGGATAAAAATAACTTCAAAAAGCAAGATTCAACTATCGCAAGATCAGAACATTTTCCTTTGCATAAATCATAAATTACCTATGAAAAAAAATTCTCACAAATAAATCTTAGATTTTAATCAGAGGCAAAACAGAAAACAGATGTTAAGTTGCTGATTAGTCATAATAAAATGAAAATGTCTATTTGGTATAAAAATTCTATAACAGTACAGTGTTTTCACTAAAAATTTTACAGCTTAAAGGTTTAGATATATAACATGAGATTGTTAATGCAGAAAAGATATTTACATAATAAGAATGAAAAATAATCATTTGTATTTTTTTGGTTAGCTGTTATTTTTGACCCTTGGAAAGCTTTGTTTTACTTGAATATTCCTGTCTTGTATCCTCCATCTGGGTAGGTTCTAACCTACTGCAGTGAATTATCTTCAGTAAACCCAGCTGAATGTTGGCTGTTTAATATAGCAGGCAAAATATCAATATTGCAAAAAGGATCACCACAATTCTTTTTATTCAGTAGATAATTTAGGTGTTTTAGAGAACCTATGGTGTGCTGGAACTGTATTAAATACGAGGGATCCTACAATGAATAACATGGTCTGGGTACCTGCTCTCACAAAACCTATTGTATCTCATATTTAGATATCCTACCTATCAGGAAAGACTTCTGATATATATACGTACATGTTTTTGATGCTAGCGTCGCTACAAAGATAACATGCTTATTATAAATATTAATGATTTCTGGTTGCACTATATTTCTTTTAAATTCTTTGCTTTTTTCCTGCATAAGTATTGAGATTATATTTGAGCACAATATGTTTTTAAGACACTGTATAATCATTTATATACATAATCATTGATTTTCAAAAATTTTATTTATCCAGCCTGTTAGAATATTTGCTCCTGTTATGACAGTCTCATATCTCAGTGGCTTAATACTATGTGGTTTTGTTTTTTTGCTTTTTTGTTTTTTGATTTTGGTGTTTTGTCTACATCACAGTCTGATGTATATTGCTTTTAGGGACTCTTCTACATGGTGATTTGGGCATCTGAGCTCTTTACAGCTTGTGATTCTCTATCCCTCAGAGCCTCAACAAAGTTCTTCATAGGATCCTCTGTCTTGAGATCACTCAAAATGACAGGTCTGTGCAGGAATTTTAAGGCACATGCAGGCTCAGTTACCTAGCTCCAGCTTCATTGTAAGGAAACTGGGAACTGAGATTTTCCTATGTGGTCAGTCTAGTGTCTGTCACATCTGAGACTTCCTGTGGTCTTCTTTATAAATCAACCCATGATGTTTAAAAAACAAAAACAAAAGACATGTGTTGAGGAATGGGTGTTCTATGTAATGGTTTAATCACTAAATGATAAATCACTAAATAGTTTCACTAAACTCCTGAAACCAATATTACACTATGTTAACTAACTAGACTTTTAAGTAAAAATTTGAAAAAAAAATGTATACATTAAAATTCTGTGACAAGACTATGTTTTGAAATATTTTTAAAGTTGTTTCATAGAATGTTCATATTGAAGAAAATTAGCATAATAGACCTCTGAGAAACCTTAAGATAAATCCCACGTTTCTAAGAATAAGCTCTGGTGCTCATTTATTGATTGAGGGCAATAAAACTTCTAAGGCCAATAATGTCTATGGGACCCCAGACTCCTAAATGTATACCAGAGGAATGAAATCTACCTTTTAAAGTTTTCTTAAAAAAAATTAATAAAGTTTTCTTAACAATAATAGCAATATATACCATATAACAATTTAATGCCTAAAATGTGCAAAGCTCCAATTGAAATGCTTTATTCCTTAAAAAATGAGAAAAAATATTTTGATAATAACGAAATATTTTTGTTATTTGAATAGAAATAGTATAATCTTTTCTATCTTTTATCTGTATTTCCCCCATTCCCCAAAATTGAAGCTACTGGTGTTTTCTATAATGTTTAAACAATCGACAATCATCAATAAATCAGGGAAACGTTGTAGTTAGATAGTAAAGACTACAATACAAGTTATAGGATAACATTTCCTTATTTCTAATAATCCTAGTTATTTCATAAAGTATAGAAAACTAACATTTTCATTTTGGAATTGGTTCTATGTGTGAACCATAGTACATTTCAGAAGGACAATTTTTTTGTTCCTGTCTTTGAAGAACTAGAAAGTGAGATTTTTAAATGTAATTAATACTAGTATTGTACCTGATGAATGTTTGTTGTTGATGGCACTACTCTTGCACAATATGGAAATGTATCCTAGTGTCATGTGTTCATGTAAATATTTGATTCTCTAAACATGCGTGATGAAACTATTTAAAATAAATGCAACTGTAAGTGGTGAAAACAATAAACTAAAACCAATAGGATCAATTTAAATAATTGATAATAATAATTTTTAAATATAATCTTTTTAAAGCTGTTATCCACAGTTATGCTTTTGATGTTTTATGGATTATAAGCTTCAATAATTGGAATATATCTTCTATCAGATTTTTTAAATGTAAAACATGGAGAATATAAAATAATTAACCCTATAGTCATTTATTGAATCCTGGACATTCTGGTTAAACCTATAATCCCCCTGCTTCCAGAAGACTTAAAAATATATTTGCTTTCTTTGATGACTAGATGTGCCAGGTCCTTCTTGAGTTTTCCTGACCCTGCCCTGGATTTATCAATTTCTCCAAGAATCTCTATTATTTTTCAATGATAAGATATATTTAGAGACCAGAAATAATCTAGGTGTTGCTGAACAGCCCCATTTTTACTAGGACATTGTTCATCAGCTCTTTTAGTGGACAGATAGAGTTTTTAGTGGAACTACAAAATCAATTCCAATTGATATTTCTAAAACAAGAAATACAGGATTTTAGTCTTATGTTGAAATTTTTACTTGTAATGTTGAAAATACGGGTTCACAACAACAAATTATGTTTTTGAATTCTACATATAATCTTTGAATACCAATATTAAGAATAATAACTGAAACTATACTTTATAAATGTTCTAATGTACATATATGATGTATATGTGATATATTCTTATATGCATACTTTTAGGATTGTAGAAGCTAATTACTGTAATTTAAAATCATTTGAGGCGGACACTTGACGGGATGAGCACTGGGTGTTTTTCTGTATGTTGGTAAATTGAACACCAATAAAAATTAATTTAAAAAAAATAAAAATAAAATCATTTGAAAAGTGTTGCTTCTAATTCAATAGAAAGTTTCTTTGCACTGAAAAACTGCAGTGCGTGACTGGCTCAGTGAGTAGAGCATATGACTCTTGACCTCAGGGTTTTGAGTTTGAGCCCCATGTGGGGGGGGGGGGTAGAATTTACTTAAAATAAAATAAGCATCTAATTTTTAATATAATTTAGTTAATCCACTTATAAATTCTATGGTAAAACTTAAAATAGTTGCTTTACTAAGGTTCTATTTCTATCATGTCTTCTGGATTCTTTCTCCCCTCTGTATACAGTAATACTTCATAGCTTTTACCTCTCAATTTTTATAAACTATAAGCTGACATAATTCTGCATTTGTTCTTTTTTAGATACACTGTATTTACACAATTACTCTTCACTTGACACATTCTTAAAATAACTATAGAAATATAAAGAAATGCTAATCATTGGTCTATATAGCTGTGCTATAATATAATATAAATGGACCTTTGTAAAAGGGTCTTTACCTAGAAAACTAAACCTCATCATAAGAGCATGCATTTGTTTTGGGCATTCAGGATGTAATTCATGCAAAATCATGTAACACAAGTGCTCAAGATGATTAACAAAATCATGCATAATGTGGAAAGAAAAATGGAATTAGCATAATCTTTTTAATCAGAGTTCTAAAAGAAAGAAAAAAATGTAAGTAATGTAAATTTCCCATAACCATGAGGTGGCTACATTATCCCCAACCTGATCTCTGAGCTTACTTTTTTGTGTTAGTTATACTGGGCAAGGAGAGTATTAGAGTTTGGGGAACTAACAAAGTATACAAAATATACTGCTGGGAATAGAAATCAATGATCTTAAAATAGTCTTTTCTATTAATTGTGGAAAAATTCAACATCTCTGGATATTATGATGTGGTTCTTATATCTCCTCTTAGCTATGAGTGAAGTATAGTCTCATTGATTAGAGATTACTCTTTGCCATTAATTCCAAGTATGCTTGATTGATTGTATTCCATTGAACTTTGATACATGTCCAATTTCGGTTTCATTTTCAGGTACAAATAATCACTCTTGGGATCTTTATATTGGACAAGTGTTAGAAGGAATGAGTCTTTTCTTTTCTTTTTTTTTTTTTTTTTTTGTAACTTAGGGGAGAAATCCAGCACTTCTTATCAAGTTTATCATTAGACTATGTAATGGCATTCTTACTTATATAAGCATACTTATTTCCCAGTGATTGGAGTGGCAGTCATTACATATATGCCCTGGTCTTTATTTCAATCACATGCAGGTTGAATTAAAGGCAACAGCAATGCTTTCCTTCCTCAAGGAATCTGAATTTTCCCTAAAAGGACAATTAACACACATGCAAAGAATGTGGAAGAGAGAATCATGAAATAGATACAAATACAGTCAATACATTTAAAAAAAAAGATGAATATCTTAAAATTACAAATGAAGCAATAATTAAGAACAGAATGGCATTAAGAGGCAAAGAAAAAAATTATACAGCAAAATTAAAAGGGACGAATGATCTTTCAAATAAAGTATACTACGAGCAAGTATAAGGGGAAATTCATGGTCAAAATTTGCTTTTTTATCACAAACGGAATTTTAAACTTCTTATCATCTAGCTATTAATGCCTTGTTTCCCACCCACCTCTTTGCTTAAGCATTGCAGGGTTATGCAGCAGCTTCCATCAAACTCTTCCTGTCAGATGGGGCTCTGAAGCATGTTCCCCTGGCTCATGGGGCTAAGACTCCATTCTCCTGCCCAAGTAGGACTGGCAGGGTCCACATCAGACAACTCCCAGACTTTCCTGAATAGGTTTTCTGGCCAGGAAGTGCTAGGTGCCATACTCATAAAGTGAATATTTCTATAAATTAAGCCTGCATACCTGGTACTTGCTTTGCTCTGGGGTAGTCAACTTTGCCTACTCCATGCTGAGTTGTGCAGTTTCCAGGTATTCTTGCTAGTTCTTGCTGTGAAATGAGGCCACAGTGGGTGAGGCAGAGTCTAGGTCTCAGTTTCTCCACCTGGGCAGACTATGTTGTGGGAGTACAAAACTCCTCATTTGGGGACCCAAATCAGACAGATCTGCACCTTGTCAAATTCCCTGGCCAGATTGTGTCACTGACTTGGTTCACAGATGTGCAAAGCCACTGGTTGGGACTACTACTTGGGCTTTGAAGGTAGGAAATTTGTTCTGCCAAGATTCAAGTGCAGGGTTTTATAAGCTCCTCTCCTTTCACCATCACAATCTGATTCCCAGTGGTTGAGCCCCACAGACTTTTATGATATCCATAGAGTTAGATCAGAGTAGGGGCTCCCACAAAGTGACCCACAATACTGGAGTAGGGCTGGATGTCACCACTGGCTCTGATTCTCACTAGAGGAATTTTAAGTTCAGAGGAGACCTGTGTGGTGCTGTAGCAGCCTCGGGAAGGGGCAGTGTCAGGATTGTGCAGTTGTTCCTCTTACTCTTCTAACGCAGTCTGTTTTGGGCTCCATAGTACAGGAGTTTGCTTCAGCCTCACCCCCATATTCTAGAATTCTCCCAGTTGTATCTTGTCCAGGAATAGTAATTGTAAGGGGGAGTAGTTTTAAGAATGACCTATGTCACCATCTTAGTGACATCATTCTCAATGACTTTCTTATATGGTAGTTCTTAAAATGAAGTGTAATAATGTTTCAATATATCTGAAGTATGTCCTAATATATTAAATGTTTTCATAATACAAAGAAAATACATGTGTTAACCCAACTTAGTTTCCATGTTATATGGTATAACATGCATTTATCAATGAGCATGAGTTAATACATGCCAGGAATCTCTTTATGTGATGGAAACACAGCAGTGAATGAGTGTCAAATCCAACAACAGACATCTTTGCTGACAAAAGCACCTAAAATAAAATCATTTTCTAGCCATTTACTGACTTTTCATTTTCCCTTATTTGTATTCACAGATGTCACAGTATAAATCTACAAGCAGGGATTTGAGTTTTTATTCATTTTTTTTCTTCCCAAAGTTTAAATGGAATCCTAAAATTAACTCATTTAGAAATGGTAGTAGAGGGGATCCCTGGGTAGCTTAGCGGTTTAGCTCCTGCCTTCAGCCCAGGGCGTGATCCTGGAGTCCTGGTATCAAGTCCCTGCATGGAGCCTGCTTCTCCCTCTGCCTGTGTCTCTGCCTCTCTCTCTCTCTCTCTCTCTCTCTCTCCCTCTGTGTGTCTGAATGAATAAATAAAATCTTAAAAAAATAGAAATGGCATTAAAATTATTACCAGATATTGGGATGGAAAAATAAATTGGTGATTTAGTTAGTTATAGAATATTACAAAATGAAGAAACAGTATTTAGAAATGAAAATAGTTGAAGATTTTATTGAGATATTAAATTGTAGGAAAAAAGTCAATCATAAAATTTAATCAAAAAGGCGAAATTATAACTTTTTTCACTTTAAATTGTATAGTGCCTATCTGATGTTTAAGGGGAAAATAGGTATCACTTCATCTGTGATTTATCTTCATGTAATATACTATCTTCCAATCTCCTTAGTAGTGTAGCATTTTTTTAATGAGCATTTTTGCAGGGTAGGGGGTTGTGCCTGGGTCATGCAGTCAGTTAAGTGTCCAACTCTTGGTTTCAGCCCATGTCATAGGATAAAGCCCCATGTCAGGGCCCCGTGCTCAGTGCAGAATCTGCTTGATTCTCTCTGTCCCTCTCCCTCTGGCCCTCATGCCTGCTTTCTAAAAAAAAAGTACTTTAAAAACATTTTTGGGCTAATTCAGTATTCATCTCTAGGTATTAAAATGTTTTACATTATTAAATATTATTTTTATCACTAGTTTTTAATTAAGATTTTACTTATTTATATATGATTAGACATAGAGAGAGAGGCAGAGACACAGGCAGAGGGAGAAGCAGGCTCCATGCCGACGTGGGACTCAATCCAGGGACTACAGGATCGCGCCCTGGGCCAAAGGCAGGAGCTAAACCTTTGAGCCACCCAGGGATCCCCTTATCACTAGTTTATAAGATAATTTGTCAGAGCCTTATTAAGTTTCTGATCATGTATGCAACTTATAGGTACTATCCCCATTGCATCTTAGAATATATAAAATATTACTTATTGAAGATGAAGTTCTGTACAGAATATGTATTTAAGAGCTAGGGCCTGATGCTGTTTTATTCTTCTGGGATGAGGAAGGAAATGCAGTGTAAGAGAAAAATGTTTCATTAGGAAACTCAAAGTAGGTTTTTAGAAAGAAATCAGCAAATCCCTCTCAGCTATGGTTTCCATGCTGATAAAAGACTAATGGTCATTATGGATCTTAAATTTTTCTTGTACTGAGTAGTACAAGAAATTAGAGGAGTTGTGAAATTACTTTTATGTATTTCTTTTGTATTTTGACATTGAGGAAAATATTTTTCCATAATTTTCTACCATTAGTAGAATTGAGATCAGATGCTTTTACACAATTATGTCTTAGAGAATTCTAGGATATTTGAGAATGTAATGTATTTTAAAACTTTAGGATTCGGGATGGAAATTTTGAATTTGGAATGATAGAACTCATGATAATAATGATAAAATTACTAAAATGTTTGAAAATTATTGAAATATCTGTATCACTTTGGATATATCCATTAGATATATCACTTTTTTAAAGATTTTATTTATTTATTCATGAGAGACAGAGAGAAAGAGAGAGAGAGAGGCAGAGACACAGGCAGAGGGAGAAGCAGGCTCCATGCAGGGAGCCCAATGTGGGACTCGATCCTGGGACTCGAAGGCAGTTGCTAAACTGCTGAGCCACCCAGGGATTCCCAGATATATCAATTTTTAAATATTCTGATAATTTAAAATAGCTGTGAATACTGTATTGACTATTCATTCTAAATTACTTGCTGCATATTGTGTTGTACAATGATTGAACTGCTTCTCCTTCCTTAAAGCAAATCTGTTTTTACCTTTAACTATTCCTGAAATTCAAACATCAGCTAAGGAATATTTTTGTTATTTTGGGTGATAGTGACCAACCTTAGTCATTAATCATATATATATAAGAAAAAAAATAACTTCTCCACTACATACCTTTTTCTTTTTTTTTTAGTTCAGTGTCATTTCAGTTCATTTTTGATGCTGAAATATCAAAGATGTACCATATTCAAGAATAGCTCCCAGCACTAGAAGTTTTCTTTCTAGATTTATTTTCCTCATGGAATTATTGTAAATAAGTATATTTGAGGCTTTTAGTAACAAAGCTTATTACGTTTTGATCATAGTTTTCCTCACACTAAAACATATGGCACTCAAAATGCTTATTCTTTTCAAGCAGCACTTTCATATTTGCTAGAGTAACCCTATTTCTGGGTTAATTGTGCCTATTATGAAGAGAAGATCTTTAAATTATGAAGTGTCAGTCTCAAACCTTTCAGAAATAAATCATGACATCCATTTAAAACCCAGAATTGTAGAATTCAGATTAATATTGTATGTAACACTGAAAATATATTCCTATTGAAATTGTAAGACATGTATTGCTATTCTGTCCAATTGCTTTTTCGCACTTGTGCTTAGGAATCCTATACCTTTTTAATAGCTTAAATATTTTGTGAAAAAATGCAATGTGGACTTAATTCCTCTTTAAAATGCATAATTCTCTTAACACACTGAATTGCATTCACAGTGTAATGCTCTAAGAGAAGCTGGATGGCACACTTCTTCTTTTTAATAGTATGAGTTTTGAGATCCATTCTTTCCTATTTGTAAGTATCCAAAACTGGAAGGAGAAGCAAAACAAAAAACTGGCAATGTAAAATTAATGATTTTAATTAAAACATTTTGCAATCCTTATACATAATATTAGGATTAGCCTTTACAAACACAAGTGTTGATGTTAATTCGAAAGCCACTTGTCACGAATTTATACCTGCATACCAGAAAAAGATAATGTAAATGTTTAAATAACATTTAAAGATGGATTACTTTATCTATGTTTGTATGTGCCTTTCAGTCCCATGCCTATAATGCCCAACCTACAGATTTCTTCCCTTTTAAATATTACTTATGATTCTCTAAAGCTTTCTCCTTTAAGAAACCCTCCACCTCATTCTCTTCAGAATGTGGAATTTCCTTCCTCTGAGCCACCATGTCATTTTGTTTCCACTTTGCACTCATTTATCGTAATTAGTTTTTTGTTTAACTACTACTCAACTTACCTCTCAATAAAAAAATATATCGGGATCCCTGGGTGGTGCAGCGGTTTGGCGCCTGCCTTTGGCCCAGGGCGCGATCTTGGAGACCCAAGATCAAATCCCACCTGGGGCTCCTGGTGTATGGAGCCTGCTTCTCCCTCTGCCAATCTCTCTCTCTCTCTCTGTGTGACTATCATAAATAAATAAAAATTAAAAAATATATATCAATTATGCTTTCACTGCATTACAGGAATAAGATCTAAGGTAATTATCTATATATACTATGATACATATTTATAATGCTAAAAATTACAAACAATATAAACTAGTTTTCACATTTAGTCATATTTATAATATTCTGAGACTTTTTAAACTGTTTTATAGCAGTATCTACTGTGATTGAGGCATCTATACTCTATTGCTCCCTTAAAACAATTACACATTAGTGTCTTAAATAATACAAATTCATTATTTTACAGTTCTGTAGATCAGACATGAAAAAATGAGTCTCCCTGGATTAAAACTTAAGTGCTGGCATTACTCCATTCCTACCTGAAGGCTTTTGGGGAGAAACATTTCATTGTCTGTTCTAGCTTTTTGAGGATGGCCCTATTCCTAAATTCCTGGCCCCTTCTTCTGTTTTTAAAGCCAGCAATGTAAGGTATTTATGACTATTCTGTCGTAGCTATATATCCTTTAATTATAACCAGGGACATTCCTTTTAATGATCTATGTAGTTAAATTGGGCCCAACTGGATAACACAAATAATCCCCAGATCCTCAATTTTTTTTTTAAAGGTTATTTAGTTTAGAGAGAGAGAGAGCAAGTAGAGGAGGGGCAGAGAAAAAACTCAGACTTTGTGCTGAGCGTGGAGCCCAGTGTAGGGCTCCATCCCATGACCCTGAGATTGAGATCACAACCTGAATTGGAACCAAAAGTTGGACACTTAAGGACTGTGCCACCCGGGTGCCCCCCCCCCCACTCCTCCAAATCCTTAATTTTAAACACATCTGCCATGTAAGACAAAATATTTGCAAAGTCCTGGGATGAGAGAGTGAATATCTTTAGGAAACTATTATTTTGCTTACCACAAGTAGATTTACTCACCATGAAAAGCTAACTAATAACTACTTGTAAACCAAAAACAAAACCTGAAAAATATAATATTTAAAAAGACTGAAGGAATCATTAATAAATAGACTCTGTCCTCAGGGAGCTTTTTATTTTAGTGGGGTAAAATGTGAACCATAAGTCAAATAAATGCATAGTGTGACTCCAAATAATAAAAAGTGGCATAATAATATAAAGCTGTGTAAGACTATAGCAAATGTTTTATCTAAGGGAGAACTAATTAAATAGAGTACTTACATAAGGTTCCCATGAATATTTGAAATTGAAAGGGAAAAACCCAATGAAGTCAGTCATTAGATAAGCCTTCAGAAGATATGGACAAAAACATACTGCAAGTTGAAATGAAAAAGTGTTTAAGGAAATGCAAAATGGAGTATGCCTGAAACAGGGCAAGCAAAGAGAAGAGATAACATGTGCTAGGACTTAGTGTTCCAGGAGGATCCACAAGTGGGGGCCAAGATGTGAGAAAAATGAGGAAAAATAATATACAGGATAGTGTTATATCTAGAAAACCAAGTGAATAAGTCTTTTAAGGAGTGATCAATTATATTTACACGGGCATGAACCAAAAATTAAAATAAGAGATTCTAAAAATTGATACAAACATACTTTAAACATTTTAGTTTTACTTATTCATTGACGTAGTAGACAAGCCTCTTTACCCATCCAGTTCATTACTTAATAAAAGTGAAATGTAAATGGAGAATGATTCATGATTTTTAAAGAGCTTTCTGCCATTTATAGTTGTCATATTCACATGAAATGCTATAATGTATATTTTCCAGTAGCTTTTCCAAACTATTTGCATTAATGCAAAACTCTTTCTTTACAGTCATATTTTACCACTTTATGCAATAAATATAATTGACACAAATAGGTTTGAAATATAACTTGACAGTTGATGAAAGCAGACATGTAAGAATATTAGATTATAGCCTAATAATGTTGTATGAGAGCTGCTGTCAGTGGGTTGGATTTATAAGAAAATGGAGAGTGTCAGTTAATGGAGTAGGTAAGTGAAGGGTAAGAAGACTGTAATATGTACCATATGTTAATGTTAAATGAATACAACAAATATTGCAGGATACTTTAAAATAGTTATACCTAGTCATCACCTAAAACTAGTAAAATCAATCAAGTTACTATTTAAAAAAGCAAACAAACCAAGAACAAACAAAAAACTGTTCAGAAAGATTAAGAAAATTGCCAAAGTCAAATTTGGCATGGTAGTGAAGGTGGTAGTGAATATTTGAACACACAAAAGTGGAGCTCAAATTCCAACATTTTCTCTATGAAATGTCTATAACATGCAAATTTTAACCTGAAACAATCTTGAAAAATTTTTATGACTTGAAGATCTTATTTTGAATCAAGTGTAAACAGTTTAACATATTTTAAAGTATATTTTAAATGACAGTACTTTTTAATGGATCCCATCTAAGATGTTACAATGTTCTATAAACAATAAAGTCAAGTATTTGACATATATAATGACTTTTCTAATCTTTCCAGTCTGAAAATAATTTCATGAAAGTCATTTCATTCTTTATATTTATAACAATGTAATTGAATGATTTTTTTTTTTTTAGTTGGCACTTTTTATGAAACTGCTGTGCCACCCTCATTTAATAAAGTTTCGGCTACAGACTAAAATGAATTGATAGCAGTTAGCAAAGAGAAGATCAATGAAATAGAAAAAAAGGAATTTTAATCATGGGAAAACACATTTTCATTTGAAAAAGTCATTATATTATAAGGAATCTTTAATTTTCCTCAGTAAGCTTTTTGAAGAATATTGAAAGTCATATAAAATGTAGGCTATATTCTTACATCTTTTTGTGACTAAAAATGTATTTTTAAACCCACTTTAAACACTTTTTTTTCTTTCCAATACTGCTAACATTTGTCCTATAACCTCCTTTTGTCCCTTGTTTCAATGTTCTAATGCTTTTCTTTACTCTCTTCATTTGATAACTACTGTGGCCTGGCACATAAAATATCAGCATAGATTTTCCTGGATTAAGAGTTTGTTTAGAACCGACTGTAACTATGGCTTTCTTTGTATTTTCATTGATATAATTGACAAATAATAAATTGCATATGTACCTGGGAAGTCATCACCCCAATCAATATAATCAGCTTACTCTTCATTCCCAAAAGTTCCTTGTTCCAGAGAAAGGTTGGAAGATGGCAGCAGAGTAGAAGGGCTGCATGAGCCCTTATCATGTGAATACAATTGGATAACTATAAAGTCATTCTAAATACCCCAGAAATTGATCCAAACACTGTCAGAACAAACTCCACAACTAAAGGGAGAGAAGAGACCATATAGAATAAGGAAGGAAGTAAGGAAGTGGATCATGGCCACTGCTGGGGGGGGGGGGGGGGGAGGGTAGGGAGGCGCAGTCACAAAGATGAACAGACACATGGGAGAGTGCCCAGGAGAAACAAAGTCCTATGGCAATTGGCTTAGAAAGTGAGAGGGGCTGAATTTTGTGAGTTCCTATAAGCAGTGCGGCTTAAGATCTGAAATTTTAAAAGTCAGCATGTTTGGCTCTGGGAGAGCTCACAGGGCATTGAGGCATCTGTTGGGGAAAAAAAAACAGGCCAAATAGCCTGTGAACAGACTGCATGGAAACAGTGATCTGAAGAGCTCCTGGGGCACACACTTGGGAGATTATTCACTCATCTCGGAGCACATCCTAGAGACAGTGTTTATGGAGAGAACCTTCGGGGAACAACAACAAAAGACTTCTTGGTGTCATTTTCCTGTCCTGCCCCTCAACATAAGCACAAGGCCACCTGCAGGAACAAGCACACTGCTCACAATTGCAACTAACTTACTTACACCAAGCCTTCCCCCAAAAGAACTGCCCTTTCCATTCACATTTGCTTCAGTTCCAGTTTGGTGACCCCACCCTCGGAAGGATGGCCCAAACCCCTGCTCATACCGTGTCTCCCAACATGAGAGTTTTGTGGAGACTCAGTTCTGATAAAGTGGCAATAGGTCTCATTTCACAAATAGATCAGAGGATACCAGTTAAAACATGCCACACTTAGGCAAGAAACCAAATACTACTCACAACAGGCAAATAGAGGCTCTGTAGACACTGGCCTGAAGGATAAAGTGGCCAAGACAAAACAGCAGAGCATAAACAGCACACCTTGGAGATATTCCTGGAAGTGCCAGTTCCTGGGGAACAGAGGACACTATACTGTGGTGGACTACAGGCCTCTTCTTCATTAGGACATTACTCTTAAGCTCAGGAGACATAGCTGACACAGAAATAGGCACAGAGTCTTAAATCTTTGGCCATGGTCTTGTCCTGTCCTTTCATTTGGGATAAATTCCTCAGTTTTCTCATTTTATCTAAGTATAACAGATATAAGTAACATGCCAGATAGAGAATTGAAAGTAATGATCATAAAAATACCCAGTGGGCTTGAGAAAATAGTGGAAGACATGAGTGAGACCCTTAATATCTAGACAGGGAAGAACATAGGGATAAAGGGCTTAGTAAATGAAGTGAGAAACATGCTTAATGGAATGAACAGCAGTATGAAAGAAGCAAAGGAATGAATTAATGACCTAGAAGTTAAAGGAAAGGAATCAAACTGAATAAAAAAAGATACAAAATGAAATTAGACTTAGGGAACTCAATGACTCCATCAAACATAATAGCATTTGTATTATAGGAGTTCCAGAAGGAGAAAAGAGAGAAAGGGGGACAAAAAATTTATTGTAAATATAATAGCTGAGAAATTTCCTAACCTGGAGAGGGAAACAGATATCCACATTAAAAAAAAAGTCCCATCAAAGTCAACAAAAGCAGACCTACACCAAGACACATTGTAATTAGACAAAATACAGTGATAAAAAATTTTTAAAGCAGAAAGACCAAAGATAGTAATCTACAAGGGAAAACCTATAAGGCTGGCAGGAGATTCTTCAACAGAAACTTTGTAAGCCAGAACAGAGTGCCATGATCTATTCAACATGCTAAAAAGAAAAAAAAAATGCAGTCAATAATACTCTTTCCAGAAAGGCTATCATTCAGAATAGAAAGATAAAAAGTTTTCCAGAAAAAAATACTAAAGGAGCTTATGACCACCAAACTAGCCCTGTAAGAAATATTATAGGACACCCTTTGGAAAGGAGAGACCCAAAGTGACAGTATAAAGTCTCGAAACACAAAAGCAGTACAAATAAATATTTCTATAAAAAATGAGTCAAGAAATGCATAAAATAAAAGGATATCAATAACTACTTTGAATGTAAGGAGACTAAATGCTCCAATCACAAGACATAGGGTGATAGAATGGGTAAAAAAGCAATATCCATTCATAGCTGCTTATAAGAGACATATTGCAGACCTAAAGGGACCTGCAGATGGAAAGTGAGGGGATAGAGAAGCATTTATCATGCAAATGGATGTCAAAATAAAACCAGAGTAGCAATACTTCTATCAAAGTAAACATTAATCCAAAGACTAACAAGAGATGAAGAAAGACATTATATAATAATAAAGGGGGTATTCCAATAAGCAGCTTTAATAACTGTAAATATTTATAGACCCAAAATAGAAGTACCCAAATACATAAATACAGTAATAAACATAAAAGAAATAATTGATAGTAATGGAACAATAGTAAGGGACTTTAACACCTCATGTACATCAATGGATAGATTATCTGAGTTGAAAATCAATTAAAAAACATTATCTTTGAATGTTATACTGGAAAAGATAGATTTAACAGATATATTCAGAAAAGTCCATCCTAAAACATCAGAATACACATTCTTTTCAAGTGCACATTAGGGCACTTTCAAGAAAAGGTCACTTATTATCCACAAAATAAAACTCAATGAATTCAAGAAGATCAAAATATACCATGTATTGGGCAGCCCGGGTGGCTCAGTGCTTTAGGGCTGCCTGCAGCCCAGGGCATGATCCAGGAGACCCGGGATCGAGTCCCACATCGGGCTCCCTGCATGGAGCCTGCTTCTCCCTCTGCCTGTGTCTGCCTCTCTCTCTCTCTCTCTCTCTCTCTCTCTGTGTGTGTGTGTGTGTGTGTGTGTCTCTCATGAATAAATAAATAAAATTAAAAAAAAAAGAAGAAGCTACAGGTGCTGGTCCTGTTCTTTAAAATATATATATATATATATATATATATATATATATATATATACCATGTATTTCTTCTGACCACAACACTATGAAATTGGAAGTCAACCACAAGAAAAACATCTGGGAAAAGCACAAATACATGGAAGTTAAATAATATGTTACTAAACAATGAATGGCTCAACTAGGAAATAAAAAAAAAAAAAGAACTTAAGAAGTACATGGAAACAGGGAAGCCCTGGTGGCTCAGCAGTTTAGCACCACCTTCGTTCGATCCAGGGTGTGATCCTGGAGTCCCGGGATCAAGTCCTGATGGGGCTCCAGGCATAGAGCCTGCTTATCCCAATCTCTCTCTCTCTCTCTCTCTGTCTTTCATGACTAAATAAAGTCTTAAAAAATACATGGAAACAAATGCAAAAGTCCAAAACCTTTGGGATGCAGCAAAAGCAGTTCAAAGAGAAAAGTTTGCAGCAGTATAGGCCTACCTCAAGGAGCAAGAAAAATCTCAAATGACCTAATTTTATACCTAAAGGAGCTGAAAAAAACAAAACCCTAAATTAGCAGAAGAAAGAAATGGAGACTATAGCAGAAATAAATGATGTAGAAACTAAAAAAAATAATAAGATAATGAAATCCAGGAGCTGATTTTTAAAAAAAAATTAATAAACCTCTAGCTAGACATATGAAGAAAAAAAGAGAAACCAAATAAAATCACAAATGAGACAGGAGAAATAAAAGGCCATACCACAGAAATACGACTGAAGGACACTTAGGAAAAACTAAATGCCAACAAATTGGACAACCTAGAAAAAATAAATTCCTAGAAACATACAAACTAACAAAACTTAAGCAGGCATTGAAAATTTCAACAATCTGATAACCAGCAAAGAAATTTAATCAGTAATCAAAAAACTCCCAGCAAAGTCTAAGACCAGATGGCTTCACAGGGTAATTCTACCAAACACTTGAAGAGTTAATACCTGTTCTTCTCAAATTGTTCCAAAAAATGGAAGAAGGAAAATTTCCAAATTCATACCATGAAGCTAGCATTACCCTGGTACCAAAACCAGACAAAGACACCAAAAAAGAGAACTACAGACCAATATCCCTGATGAACATATACGCAGAAATCCTCAACAAAATACACAGCAGACTCATATAATTCAGTCAACATTTTTAAACATATATGTGCTTATAAAAGCATATAATATTCATAAAATTTATGTATAGATAGATGTGATGTCAAAAAGTACCTCCCATAAACAGATAATTTGAAGCGAAGAAAATACAGAAGGCTAACAAGTAGGGGTTGATTTATTCATATATTTACAAACACTAAAAAACTGTCAATGCAATTGCTGAAAACGTTGTGGATTACATGAAAATGCATGCTGCTGAGTTTAGACCAATACAACTGTCATGGAAGATAATTCAGTATAATGTTCTTGAATTTATACACTGTGACACCACAATTCTGCTATTGGAAATACAGCCCAGAAAAAAGTTTCACAAAAGTACTTGAGGAAATATTGATGGAAATAGTCACCTTTGTGTTAGGGTGACTGTGATATGTTCAAAGCAATATTCAGGTTCAATCAATGGGAAAGTTTAAAAGGAAAAGATCATTCGTGCAAAGATCATTCACGCAAGTGACAAGTAAGGTGGCCTTATATAGTTCAAATGAAACACTTTTGATAGTAAAAGAGAGGTTAAGCAAACCAGAACAACAGGTTTGCATGAAACCGACAAATAGTTCAAATAAAGGTGTTATTAAGGTATAGCAGGCCCCTAAGTATAGTTTTTCATATATTTATCAAATTTCATTTTTTATATTAAATGACTGCTTTATTGATGATATTAACTAGAGTCTATATAGAAGGAAAAAATCAAGTTCCAACCAGTCTCAAAACAAAGACCTCTTTATCTATATTCTTCAGGTATATACTATGAGGGATGAAAAGAGTGAAAATACAGGGCTATGTGCTCAACAGTCAAATGATACAATTCTTTTAATTGTCATGAAAATATAAGTAACATATTTCTGTATTTTAAATATAATTCAAGACAATAAAACAAAGTTTTGCATTAAAAATTATAACCTAATTTGATATCCCTCCAAATGTATATACAAGGAAATAACATGATATTTTGTACTCTAAAGTGACACAAATAATTTAGTTACCTTAAACGGGAGTCCTGTCTCTGTTAAATGCTACACTCTTCCATAGGGTGTACTTTAAATACAATAAAGGAAAAATATATTTTCTGCATTGCATATAGCATATTATTGCTGATTAGACAGCTTTAATGTGAAATATAAAGTATTTCTTTATAAAAAAAATTAGGGAGTAAAAGGCTAAATAAGAATTTTATGGTTGGAGAAGTGTAGTTGGTTGGTTAAGCATCTGATTCTTGGTTTTGGCTCAGGTTGTGAACTCAGGGTCCTGAGATCAAGACCCACTTTGAGCTTTGCACTCAGCACAGAGTCAGCTCGACATTCTCTCTGCCTTTCCATTTGCCCCTCCCATTAGTGCTCTAAAATGAACATATATATATATATATATATATATATATATATATTTAAGAATTCATGGTTATGAATTAGGAAGGTAAATAACATAACTCAGTCACCAAAAAAAGTTGTATCTAAACATTATCTCATAAAGAATATAACAGAAAGAGAAGTGAAAATTCATTTATTTTCTGTATTCTAATTAACTTAGAAATATTTCGAATAATGAAGCACTGAGTTTATCATTAAAATGCCTAAATCAATGCTTAAATATTAAACTCTACTTGAAATATTTTCAAACTATAAAAAAGATTACAAGATTAGTACAACAAAATTTTGCATCTTCTACAGATATGCAAATTTAAAATTTTTCTACTTTTGTGTTACTATTTTCTGTCTTTACAGATGTTTTTCACATATGGGCACTCATATCTATAGGGTTTTTTTTGGTTTCTTTGTTTTTTTAAGATTTTTTTTATAAATTTATTTTTTATTGGTGTTCAATTTGCCAACATATAGAATAACATCCAGTGCTCATCCCATCAAGTGCCCACCTCAGTGCTCATCATCCAGTCACCCCCACCCCCCGCCCACCTCCCCTTCCACCACCCCTAGTGCCTTTCCCAGAGTTAGGAGTCAATCATGTTCTGTCTCCCTTTCTGATGCTTCCCACTCATTTTTTCTCCTTTCCCCTTTATTCCCTTTCACTATTTTTTATATTCCCCAAATGAATGAGACCATATGTTCGTCCTTCTCCGATTGACTTATTTCACTCAGCATAATACCCTCCAGTTCCATCCATGTCGAAGCAAATGGTGGGTATTTTAAGATTTTATATGAGAGAGAAAGAACATGCATGAGTGGTGGGGATAGATAGAGGGAGAAGCAGATTCCCTGTTGAGCAAGGAGTCTAACATGGGGCTCCATCCCAGGACCTTGAGATCATGACCTGAGCTGAAGGCAGATGCTTTTGGTTCAACTGAGCCACAGGTGCCCAAGATTTTTTTTTTTATTTCTATGTGCTATGAAGACATACATAAAAATACTATTAATTACTCAAGATGAAATGTAATGTTTACCCACAGCAATGCATAAAACAATCATAACAAAAAAAAAAAGAGGATCTAAAGAAGAAGTAGAGAAACTTTGATGCTGTTTTCCATAGTGGCTGCATTAATCGACATTTTCACTAGCAGTGAAGGTTCTCTTTTTTCCACATCCTTGTCAACCCTTGTTACTTCTTTGTTAATAGCCATTAAAACAGCTGTGAACTGTTATCTCATTGTGGTTTTTTTTTTTTTTTAATTTTTTTTTTTTAATTTATTTATGATAGTCACAGAGAGAGAGAGAGAGAGAGAGAGGCAGAGACACAGGCAGAGGGAGAAGCAGGCTCCATGCACCGGGAGCCTGATGTGGGATTCGATCCCGGGTCTCCAGGATCGCGCCCTGGGCCAAAGGCAAGTGCCAAACCACTGCGCCACCCAGGGATCCCCCCTCATTGTGGTTTTATTTGGACTTCCCTGATAGTGATCTTTTATATATCTCTTGGCATCTGTAAGACTTTGGAAAAAAGAATGCATATTCAGGTCTTCTTCCCATTTATTAAGTGGATTGCTGTTGTTGAGCTGTATGAGTTCTTTATATATTTTGGATATCAGTCCCTTATTGGATACATTATTTCAAGTATCTTCTCTCATATGGTAGATTACTTTTTTATTTCTATGGTTTCTTTTCTTGTGTAAAGCTTTTGCTTACTTTTGCTTTGTTGCCCTTGCCTGAGGAGACATATATAGATAATATATAAGACTGATGACAAACAAGTTACTGCCTATATTTTCATCTAGTTTCATGAGTTCAGGTTTTGTATGTAGGTCTTTAACACAACTTGAATTCAATTTTTTACATGGTGTAAAAAAGTGGTCCGGTTTTCCCAAAACCATTTATTGGAGAGACTGTCCTTTCCCCCATTGGATGTTCTTGCATTCTTCGTTGTAGATTGACCACGTAAGCGTGGATTTATATCTGGGCTATCTGTTCCATTGATCTATTTATCTTTTTCTGTGCCAGGATCATTTTGTTATGGTAACTGTAGCCTTGTAGTATATAGTGTGAACTCAGGAAGCATGATGCCTCCAGGTTTATTTTTTTCTTTCTCTAGATTACTTTGAGGGGCACCCCTGGGTATTACAGTCAGATGGGCACCCAACTCTTGGTTTTGGCTCAGGTTGTGATCTTAGCGTTGAGAGATTGAGCCTTATCGGGCTCCACACTTAGTTCAAAGTCTGCTTGAGATACCCTCCCTCCGTGCCCCCCACCCCATTCTCTCTCTAATAAATAATCTTTAAAAATTGATTTGGTAATTCAAAGCCTTTTATGGTTGGATGCAAATTTTAGTTTTATTTAATTTCTGTGAAAAATTCTATTGGTATTTTGGTAAGTATTGCGTTAAATTTATAGATTACATTGGGTAGTATGGGCATTTTAGCAATATTTTTCCAATTCATGTGCATAGTATATTTTTCCATTTGTTTGTTTCACCTTCAATTTCTTAATGTCTCAGTTTTCTGAGTATAGGTATTTCATCTTTTTGTTTAAATTTATTCCTAGGTATCTTACTTTTTTTTTTTTTGATGCAATGGTAAATAGAAATTGCTTTGCTTTAATTTCTTTCACTGATAGTTTGTTACCACTGTGCAGAAATGTAATAAATATCTGTATATCAATCTCGTATCCAGCAACATTAGTGAATTTTTTATTCTAATGGTTTTTGGTGGAGTTTAGTGGTTTTCTATATATCATATTAGGTTATCTATAAATAATGACAGTTTTACTTTTTCCTTTCCAATTTCCTTTCTAATTTATTTATCTTTCTTGCTCTGGGCTAGGGCTTCTTTTTTTAAGATTTATTTATTTAGTTATGATAGACATACACAGAGAGAGAGAGAGAGAGAGAGAGAGAAGCAGAGACACAGGCAGAGGAAGAAGCAGGCTCCATGCCGAGAGCCCGACGTGGGACTGGATCCCGGGACTCCAGGATCGCGCCCTGGGCCAAAGGCAGGCGCCAAACCGCTGAGCCACCCAGGGATCCCCTAGGGCTTCTAATACTATGTGAAGTGTTGATAGTGGACATCTTTTTCATATTATTGAAATTAGAGTAAATAATTTCAGTTTTTCACCATTGAGTATGATGTTAGCTGTGAGTTTGTCATATATGGCCTTTATTAGGAAGCATGTTGCCTATATACTGACTGCTGTGAGTTTTATCATCATAAGTAAATGCTGAATTTTGTCAAATGCTTTTTCTGCATATTTTAAGATATGATTTATATTCATCTATTATGTGAACTGAAAAGTCAGTAACTGAAATAAAACAAGAAAATGTCTAAATACATGAAAGTACAGAACACACTTTTAAATAACCCATGTGTCAAATAGGACATCTCAAAAATTAAAAATGCATGAAACTGAATGAAAATTAAAAATATATCAAATATAGATAAAAGAAGTACTTAGAAAATGTCTGCTATCAAACTGGAAAAGAAGGAAGTTCCTAAAAATAAATGTGAGTTCCTCACCAGGAATACAAAAAAAAAAAAAAAAAGGAATTAAAAAAAAGCAGGAGGGAAATAATTATTAAAGAAACAGAGCATAAATCAATGAATTTGAAAATAAAGATATGCTAAAACTTTTCAAAAAAATCAAAGGTGATAAACCATTAGCAAGATTATAAAAAATAGTTATAAGATACAAATCTCTAATTTCAGGAATAAAAGAACAAGCAACACTATAGATCCTGCAGATATAAAAAGACATAAATGAATACTATGAACCTTACCTTAAAAATAGACAACATAGAAAATGGAATAATTTCTAAAAAACCCAAAGTATGTTAGTCAAGTAAGGTGAGATAGAAAAAAATTGAAGAATCTTATATCCAAAGTAATTAATAGCAATCTTACACAGTCTATTCCAAATACTGAAGATGAAGGGATGCATTCTGATCCTTTTAATTACATTCCCTAATACCAGAACCATGCAAACACATCACAAACAAACCCTAAAGCATACATAATAAGAACTGGGAACTGAACAACTGGCATGTATTCCAGAAAAACAACAATGGAATGTATTCAAACATTTATAGCAGTTTCATTAGGAATATCCATAACCTCCAAACAACCCAGATTCCATTTATTGGATTAATGGTTAAAGGACAATAAGAGGGATATTTTGGTGATGGAATATTCAGTATCTTGACTGTATCAAAGTCAGCATTCTCTTTGTAATATTACTTTGCATATGTGATTATTGGGAGAAAGTGGGTAGAAGATAAATGCGATATCCATATTTCTTACAATTCCATGTTTGTATAGTTATCTCAAAATGCAATTTTATTTACAAGTTAAATAAAACCTGAAGTTAATTTCTTCAGCCACAGTATTTATATTTCAAGTGCTCAATAGCCACATTTGGCTAGTAGTTAACATATTGAACCATGTAGAGAATATTTCTATCATAAAACGTTTAATTAGAAGGCACTAGTTGCACTATTGAATATAAATATTTATAATACTCTTATTTAACCTGTACTCTGGTTAATGGAAGTTTCCAGTTAACTGAAGTCCCTTGCTACTTAAAATTTTCAACACCATAAATCCTCTTCATTTTAAGCTAGAGCATATGTCTACTGAACTCACGGGAATTTTCTATTATATTGACCTTATTTTTCAACTTTTGCTTTACCAAGGATATATTTTCAATCAATTAAGCAATTGGACAGTACACTTAACAAAATAAAATGCTAATACTAATTAAACTTTTAAATAAGTAATTAAGGATGAATTTAAAAGCAATGGAGAGGCTCTCTTCCTCCTCGGAGGCGGAGAGCCCGTTTGCGCAAACGTCCAATAAACCCTCTTGCTAATTGCATCTGCCTGTCTGGGGTCTGAGTCTCTGGGGCGTCCACCAGGACACGTTGGCACCCGTGAGCCAGGGTCGGGTCCAACATTTGGGGGCTCGTCCGGGATCCGAGACGCCCCAGGCTCAATCCTAAGACCAGTAGGAGGTGAAGGCCCCGGTCTCTCAGCCAGGACCCAGTGGGCACCCTGATCAGCTCCTGCAGATTCTCCTACCACGGAGGAGAGACAGCGCGTCTACAGAAAAACGTCCCCGGGGCGGATGGGAGGCCGCCCCAGCTGCCTAATGAAATCGAGGATGTTTTCCCCTTGGTTGGCCCGACCTGGGACTACGACACTGCTGCTGGGAGGGAGCGGCTCCTTCTCTATCGCCAGGACAGGCTAAAGGCGCTCCAGATTATCCAGCGCCAGATCTGGAAACCCCTTGCGGCTGTCTACCGCCCCGGAGATGCAACGGGCCCACACCCGTTCCAGATCGGTGACTCCGTCTATGTCAGGAGACATCAGTCCAGGACGCTTGAGCCCCGCTGGAAGGGCCCATTTACTGTACTACTGACCACCCCAACCACCTTCAAGGTAGACGGCATTGCTGCTTGGGTCCACGCCTCACACGTCAAGCGCGCCCCATCAACGAGCACCGCTGACGCCAGCCAGGACGGACCGGGCGAGCCACCCCAATGGAAGCTCCACCGCACCCAAAACCCGCTCAAGATAAGACTTTCAAAAAATTGTTCAATGACAGTTGTTATATTCCTACCTCTCCTAGCGCTCTTTACCTCCGCCAAAGGTGACCCTCATGCCCTCAAAAGGTTAACCTGGCAGGTACTAACGTCTGGGGGTGACGAGGTCTGGTCTATAACTAAGACCGCCCCCGTGGGAACCTGGTGGCCTAACCTATATCCTGACCTATGCAAGCTAACCATAGGGGCCCCCAGCCCATGGGACCTAGAGGGATACTTGGACACCTCTAGAGCCCCTAACCGAGAAAGCCCTCCAGGGCGACTGGGATTAGACCCATGGGGAGGAAGTGGCACGCCTGACAGAAGGGCCATGCTCAGCACTCTTCCCTTTTATGTCTGTCCCGGGTACCACAGAGATCGCAGGCTAAATCCCACCTGTGGAGGGGGGGAACACTTCTATTGTAAAAATTGGGGGTGCGAGACTAGGGAGACACAGGATGGAGGCCCTCCTCCTCCTGGGATTACATCACTGTCAAGGCTAACTATACTCACCCGGCGTTTACCAAATGGAAAACCCTTCATTATGGGTCCTGCCAAGGGTGGTGTCATCCCCTACGGATATCCTTCACGGAGCCCGGGAAAAGGGCTACTGACTGGGCCAATGGATATACGTGGGGACTCAGGTTATACAAAGAAAGAACAGATGATGGTTTTATATTCAGAATTAAACTAAAAATAGAATCCCCAGACCCCGTGGCGATGGGGCCTAACACGGGGAACAAAGAGCTCCCGCTAAACTAACAGCCCGGCCCCAGCCGCAGGGAGCGCCACACCCACTAGCTTCGGGGTCACTCCAACCCCTCGGTCGTCACCCAAACGGAACAACGACTGTTTAATCTTATCATAGGGGCATTCCTGGCCCTTAATCGAACCAGCCCCGATGTAACTAAATCCTGCTGGCTCTGCCTTGCATCCCCCCCCCCCCCCCTTATTCTGAGGGAATTGCTACTCCAGGGACCTATAATAACATCACTAGCACTCAGGGATGCACTCCCGACTCCCAACCACAACTCACCCTTACAGAAGTTTCAGGACAGGGAACCTGCATAGGAACACCCCCCCCCCCCGGGGCTACCAGGGACTCTGCAACACTACCACCCCGATTTTGGGGACTGATTCTTATCTGGAGCCCCAGCCTGGAGCCCCAGCCGGGAACTTGGTGGGCATGCAACAAAGGCCTCACCCCCTGTGTGTCGGCTAAGGTTCTAAATAGCTCAAACGACTTCTGTGTCATGGTGCAGATCATGCCCAGGGTGTTCTATCACCCTGCTGAAACTCTAGAAAATCAGTATGATGAACATCCGACCCGTTTTTGGCGCGAACCTGTCTCCCTAACCCTAGTCGTTATGTTGGGACTAGGGGTCGCTACTGGGGTGGGTCCTGGCGCAGCTGCTCTGATCCAGGGCTCACGACGTTATATAGAACTCCAGGCAGCTGTAGATGAGGATCTACGGGCACTAGAGCAGTCCGTTTCTAAGTTAGAACAGTCCCTCACCTCACTTTCAGAAGTAGGACTTCAAAACAGGAGAGGCTTGGATTTACTACTCCTGAAAGAGGGAGGACTGTGTGGGGCCCTAGGAGAAAAATGCTGTTTCTATGCAGACCATTCTGGAGTCATCAGGGACTCCATGGCCAAACTCAGGGAAAGGTTAAATAAAAGACAAAGGGACCGGGAGGCCCAGCAGGGCTGGTTTGAAAGCTGGTTTAATCAGTCTCCCTGGTTAACCACCCTAATCTCTACCATTATGGGCCCTCTAGTTATCCTGCTCCTGCTGCTAACTTTCAGCCCCTGAGTCCTCAACTGGCCGCTCCAGTTCATCCGAGAAAGATTGTTTATTACCCAAGCTCTGGTATTAACTCAGCAATGTCGGGCCCTCCAAACTGAAGAAATAAATGTTCCCTAAGATTTTAAGGTTAAAATCAGCCCAAACAAGAGGAGGGAATGAAGAAACCTCCCCCCTTGTAAGTAGGGCCAGCCCTAATCCAGAGGCAGCCCATCCAGGTGCCTTCCTGAAATTTTAGCAACTAAAAGCATTCTGTTTACAATAAGAAAACCATTTCCCCCCACACCCTGATTGGAATGTCCCTGAATAGGTTCATGTTGACCCTCTGTGAAATCAATAACCTGAATGCTATGCGACTCCTGAGGTTCTATTGTCTTTAAGCGGTTTTTTTTTTTCCTTTTGCCTTTAAAAGATACCTGTAATTGCTAATCCTTTAAGCGGTTTTTTTTTCCTTTTGCCTTTAAAAGATACCTGTAATTGCTAATCGGGGCTCTCTTCCTCCTCGGAGGCGAAGAGCCCGTTGCGCAAACGTCCAATAAACCCTCTTGCTAATTGCAAAAAAAAAAATAAAAATAAAAATAAAATAAAAGCAATGGAGAACTATTATCCATACTATTTACATGATAAATACAAAAAAACAGTGTTCTCATAATTTTATGTAATTTTATAATTTTTGTATCTAAGCTAACTAAAATAGTGTAAAATGTAAAAGCTTTAAAGTTCAGAGACCTCAATGGGGAATATCTAAAATAAATGAATAAATCTAAATACAGTGTTTTCTACAACTAAATACAGAAATAGTAGTTAGTACAACTTTGAAAAGAAAACTAAAAAATGAATACCTTAGAGTTATTTTCAAATTTTAAAGACACAAATTGTACTTGCTTCATAAACCAAGTTAACTTAGCTTGAATCTACTCTAAATAGTCAACCTTATTTGATTACATTTTGATAGTTCATACTAAAACACTAATAAGATTTCAGGGATTTTTTTTTTAAAGATTTTATTTTTAAGTAATCTCTGCACCCATTGTAGGGCTCAAACTCACAATCCTGAGATTTAGTCACATGCTCTATTGACTGAGCTAGCTAGGAACCACAGGAATTTTTTTTTTTTTTTAAGATTTCATTTATTCATGAGAGACACACATAGAGAGAGAAAGAGGCAGAGATATAGGCAGAGGGAGAAGCAGGCTCCATGCAGGGAGCCCGACATGGGACTCGATCCCAGGTCTCCAGGATCACACCCTGGACTGAAGGCACGTTAAACCGCTGAGCTACCCGGGCTGCTGATTTTTTTTTTTTTCAAGAAAACATCTTAAGCAAAATTCCTAGTTTGTCCCTGAGCATTAACTTTGATTTGAAACTGCATTTCTGCCTTTAGGTACATATCACTCATATAGCTAGTAAAGTCAATTTCCTGCTTCTGTTCCTTTTACCTTTGCTTATGAGCATGTGTTGCCAAGAAGTTCAGTATTAACACTAAAATAATGTAAGAGGAAAGATCCTGTGTGGTTTGGATTTACCACAATGTTAGAACTGCTTTAAGGCAACATTTATTTTTTTTAATCACTTTTATAAAAACAGTCTAAAATGTATAATATCTAAAACCTGTAGAGAATTTTATGGGAAATTATTAAATTCTAGATGAAATCTGATTACAAAATGTCCAGCATTTTCATGTTGCATTTGAGAAACCATTAAGTTACACATTGGCTATATTTACCCTATAACTAGAAAAAAAATCCCAGAAGGTAATGGGGATTACAGAGTAGGAGGATCCTGAGATTACCTCCTCCCCTGCACACACCAAGGCAATAATTACTTATAGCACAACTGTCTGAGAACTACCTGAAGACTAGCAGAACAATTCTTTTACATCTAAACATATAAAGAAGAAGCCATATAGAGAGGAGTAGGAAAGGCAGAGAGAGGGTCTTGTTAGGCCCCATAATGTGGCCTTGTGCCCCACAAACAGAAGTGTTATCACAGGCACAGAGGCCTTTCCTGAAAAATGACGGGTTCAAGCCCTGGATCAGGGAATCCCCTCCCAAGGTACTTGCATTGGAAAGACAAGATCATCCCATGTTAGAAGGTAGATGGGAGGTGCAGGGGGCAAAAGAATCTTCCAAACTGAGAAGACACTTTGAGACTAAGAAATGAAGCAAGCCACCTTATACCATTTGCATAGCTTTATTCAGGGTAACCTATCTACAGGGATAATCTGAGGGATGATAGTCCAGGGATGTGCAGCCATTTTCCAAAACTCTATACCTTAATTTTCATATTTTATAAAGAAAGGGAATTTGCAGAGGTCATTGTAGTGAAGACAAAGGGTGTAACATTTATGGGATCTCACAGTTCCACCTGAAGGTGGAGAAGAAACTATGTTTTATCTCTACTAGTTATCTTAACAACTTTAGAGAAGATCACAACAAGCCTGCTTGTTGTCTAGACAGGGCATACATTAGCCTCCAATTGGCTCAGAACTCATATCTCCAAGGGAGATTATTATATGAACATGAAGAAGATGTAGGGACAAAGATGGAGTCAGTATTGTCCATATTTCTACAATCTCATAACATCTGGCTTTGAAAATGAGCAGGGATTAAATCCAGGAAAGCTAGGAAGGTATAAGAACTGAGACTGCTTTCCCATCTGCCTTGCTAGCACCACACCATATCCTAGCATTTCTCTGCAGACCCAACCTGTCCACCCCAGAAGGGACCCCTCTAAAGCAGCTCCTGCCCCATTACATCCATTGGGCAGACATGGACAGGAATAGCACACTGGTTAATAGCCCTGCCTGGGCCTCACAGCCAGCCACAACAGGGGTAGCCCCACCCACTAGCATGCCCATAGCTAGGCCTCTCAGACTGCTAAGCTGGTGGCCAACTCTACTTACCAGTACACCAGCAGCAGTTGTGGCCAGGAATCCCAGCCAGACAAACATGGGTTTAGCTCTACCTACCAGTGTGCCCACAGCAGTCATGGTGTAGTTATAACAGGGAAATCCATGCATGACACAGATGGGGACAACCCCTGGAGCACCTGGTTCTGATAACCAAGAGTATTGTATTTCTGGGTCCCATAGAACATTTTCTGCATAAAACTACTCTTTAAAGTCCAGAAGGTGTAACTAATCCTCCCAATGCATAAGAATAAGCACAAAGAACCAAGCAAAATTAGGAGATAAGTTCTAAATGAGAGAAAAAAATCTAAAAAATAATCTACCAGGTAAAGTACAACAAATGATGATAAAGATACTCATCAAACTCCAAAGAATAGATGAATACAGTGAGAACTTCAACAATAAAAAATAGAAAATCTTAAAAAGAACCAAAAGAATACAGTAAATGAAAAATACACTAGAGAGAATGAATACAAAATTAGATGATGTAATAAAATAGATAGGCAATCTGGGAGAGAGGGTATGGCAATTGTCCAAGTTGAAGAGCAAAAACAAAAAAGAATTAATGTATGGATGGTTTTAGGGATCTCTGGAACACAATTGCATTATCTGGATCCCATAAATAGGAGAGAGAAAAGACAGTAGAAAAGTAGTTAAAGAAATAATAGCCGAAAATTTTATTAACCTGGATAAGAAAAATGGACATTTATGTCCACAAAGCACAGAGAGCTCCAAATAAGGTAAACCCATATAGATAGCAAGGGCAGAGAGGCATCTGAGGACCAAACCTCTGGTGAGACTAACCACAAATGGAACAACATCACAAGCACAGAGAAGTAAGAGAATCAGACCTTACACTAAGCACTCCAGGCATTAGTGACCCACACTGAAAAAATAAGGCCCCCTAATATTTCGCTTTGAAAACCAGTAGGGATTAGTTTTAAAAGCTTTTAAAATCAGGAAGGGTTAGCTTCAGGTACTTCAAAACTCAGTAGGCTTAGCTTTAGGAGACCCAAAGGGTGATAAGAAAGCTACAGTTTGAAAAGGGCCTGGGATATACCTGAAGGAGTGTTTATTTACTAATCTCAGAAAGTGTATTGGAGGTATAGTGATCTTCAGGAGACTTTTCAAGAACAAAAGTGCTGGTGAGTACTATCTCTTTTATGTTCCCCCAGCTTTGATAGCCAGACAGTTGTGGGAACCAGGACAAACACCCTCTATCTATCTTGCTAGCACTATGCGCTAGACACCACTAAGTACCTGATTCTGATGACCGGGGCACATTGTGCTACAGGGCACCACAGGACTTCTTCTTCAAAAGGCCACTACTTTCAAGCACAGAAGACATAACTGACCTTCGTAATACATAGAAACAAAAACAGAAGAAAAGAAGCAGAGAGTTGGACAAAATGAGAAGACAGAGGATTATGTCCCAAATGAAAGAATAAGAAAAAAAATCACAGAAAAAGAATTAAATAAAACAGCGATAAACAACATGCTTAGGAATTCAAAACAATAGTCGCTGGACTTGAGAAAAGAGGGCAGATTTCAGAGAGGCCTTCAACAGAGAAAAAAGTCAAAAAACAGATTAAGAACTAAATGACAAAAAGTACACTAGAGGGAATCAACGGCAGATTAGAAGATATAAAAGAACTCATGGGTGATCTGGAAGACAGGGTAATGGAAAGCAACCAAGTAAACAGCAAAAAAGAAAATAAAAATGAAAATAGGTTAAGGGAACTCAGTTACATCATCAAGCACAATACAATTTGTGACATGGAGATCCCTGAAGAGAGGAGGAGACAGAAGACTTATTTGAAAAAATAGTGGAAAACTTCCCTATTCTAGGAAAGAAAACAGACATACAGATCCAGAAAGTACAGAGAGCCCCTAACAAGATGGACCCAAGGATGTCCACACCAAGACACATACTAATTAAAATGACAACATATAGTAATAAATAAATAATTTTAAAAGCAGTTATAGTTAAATACAAGGACAACTCCATAAAGTATCAGCTGATTTGTCAGCAGAAGCTTTGTAGACTAGAAGAGAGTGGCATGGTATCTGAAAGGAAAAACAAAACAAAAAACCTGCAACCAAGAATATTCTACATAGCAAAGTTATTGTTCAGAATAGAATGTGAGATAAAGAATTTTCCAAAAAGTTAGAGGAGTTCATCACAACTACACTACCCTTTCAAGAAATATTAAAGGGAATTCATTAAGTGGGAAAAAAAAGTCACAGTTAGAAGTAATAAAATTATCAAAGAAAAAATTTCACAGGTAAATGCAAATGTATAATAAAGATACCAAACTAATCAAAATATTATAGAAGTTAAAACACAAAAGTAGCAAAATCAAGAATATCTAGAAACATAGTCCAGGGACTCACAAAATGAAAGTATGCAAAATAAGACATAAACATAAATCTACTGTGTGGGTGGGGGTAAAATTTTAGTGCATTTAAAATGAGTTCAAACATAAATGACTAACAACTTCATATAGATTACTATATACAGAAGATGTTATAAATGAACTTAATGGTAACTACAAATCTATAAGAGAGGTACACATAGAAAGGAATCCAAGCATAACACCCAACAAGGCAATCAAACCACGAAGAGAGAAAGAAGAAAGGAATAGAGAAGAACTACAAAACAAACAACCCCCCCCAAACAGAAACAAACAAAAACAAACTAAAAAAAAAAAAAACAAAACAGAAAACAAGCAGTAAAAAAGGCAACAAATGCATAACTATCAATAATTACCTTAGTAAATGGACTAAATGCTCCAATCAAAAGACATAATGTGACTGAATTGATAAAGAAAGCAAGAACCACTTATATGCTATTTACAAAGGACTCATTCAGACCTAAAAATTTATGCATATTGACAGTAAAGGGATGAAAAGCATCTACCATGCAAACAAAGGGAAACAAAAATCACTGGGATAGCAATATTAATATCACAATATATAATTTAAAGTTAAAATAGTGCTCTCTCTCTCAAATAAAATACTTTTTAAAAGTCTAAAAATAATTAGACTAAAAATAACCTTACACCTAAAGGAGCCAAAAAAAAAAAAAAAAGTTTAAAGCTTTAGAAAGAAAGAAATAATAAAGATGAAAATAAAAATAGAGACTAAAAAAATACAAAAGATCAATTAATCTGGGAGCTGTTTCTTTGAAAAAATAAACATATTGGTAAACCTTTAGCGCAATTCATTATGATAAAAATACAGAACACTCAAGAAAGATTAGAAATGAAGGAGAAACCACAATCCCACAGAAATACAAAGGATTATAAGAGAATATTATGAAAAATTTATATGCCAAAAAATGGACGAACTACAAGAAATAAATTCCTAAAAACTTATAACCTTTTAAAACTGGATCATAAAGAAATAGAAAATTTGAACTCATTGATCATCAACAATGAAAATGAATCAGTAATCCAAAAACTCTCACTCAACAAACTAAAGTCCAGGACCAAAGATGACTTCACAGGTGAATTGTACTAAACAAAAAAAGGTTACTAGTAAATGAGGAAGACTTCCAAATTCATTCTAAGAGACCAACATTACCCTGATATCAAAACCAGACAGTAAAACTACAAAAACAAACACCTCTCCCTCTAAAATACAGGCCAATATCTCTGAACATACCTGCATAAATTATCAACCAAATATTAGCAAACTTAATTCAACAATACATTTTCAAAAAATCATTCACCATGATCAAGTAGGATTTATCCCAGGGTTGCAATAGTGGTTCAATATTTGTAAATCAATGTGATACATCTCATTAACAAAGGATAAAAACTATAGGATCATTTCTATATACACAGGAAGAGCATTTGACAAACAAATCCATTCAAGATAAAAACTCTAAACAAAGTAGGTTTAGATGGAACTTACCCTCAACATAATAAACGCCACACATGAAAAGTCCAGAGTTAACATCATACTCCACTGTGAAAAAGTGAGAGCTTTTCCTCTAAGTTGAGGAACCAGATAAGGATGTCCGCTTTTGCCACTTTTATTCAACATAGTCCTGGAAGTCCTGGCTGCAGCAATCACAACCTACCGTGCAAAAAAGAAAAAGAAAAAGAAAAAGAAAGGAAGATAAAGAAAGAAAAGTCAGCCAAATTGGTAAGGTAGAAGTGAAAGTGTCACTCTTTGCAGAGGACATGGATACTACATATAGAAAGCCCTAAAGACTCCACCAAAATAGAACTGATAAATAAATTCAGTAAAGTGCAGGATATAAAATCAATATATCTATATATAGTTGCATTTCTATGTACCAATAACAAAGAAATTTTAAAAATAATCCCATTTATAATTGTGCAATCTACAAAAATGCCCAGAAATAATTTAACCAAAGAGGTGAAAGATGTGCATTCTAAAAACTGTAAAACATTAATGAAAGATATTGACAACAACACAAATAAATCCCATGTGTGTGAATTGGAAGAATTAATATTGTTAAAATGTCCATGTTATACAATCTATGAATTTCATGTAACCTTTATCAAAATGCCAATAGTATTTTTCACAGAACTAGGATAAATAATGCTGTAAGTTGTGTAGAAATTCAAAAGATTTCAAATAGCCAAAGCAATCTTGAGAGAATGAATAACAAAGTTGAATGCATCACAATCCCCCAGCTTCCAAATTATACTACAAAGCTGTAGTAATCAAGAGTATGGTACAGGAACAAAAACAGACACATAGATCAATAGAATAGAATAGAAAACCCAGAAATAAATAAATTAATCTATGCAATAGAGGCAAGAATATTCATTAAGGAAAAGATAGTCTTTTCAACAAATGGTGTTAGGAAAATTTCATTATTACAAAATAATGAAACTGGACTGCTTTCTAACACCAACACAAAAATAAACTTAAAATGCACCTAATGTACATCTCACCTAATGCGAGGCCTGAAATGATACAATCCCTAAAAGAATACATAGTAATTTCTTTGACATCTGTCTTAGCAAATTCTTCCTAGATCTGTTTCTACAGGCAAGAGAAATGGATGGAAAAAAAAAAAAGTATAGGAACTACACCAAAATATAAAGCTTTTGTACAGCAAAGGAAACCATCAACAAACAAAAATGCAGCCTACTGAGAATAGAGAAGAGACTTGCAAATAATATATATGCAAAAAGTGATTAACTCAAAATATACAAAGAACTTATATAACTACACCAAAAACCCCACATATAATCCAGTTAAAAACAGAGGAATTGAATAGCCATTTTTTCTAAAGAAAACATGAAGATGTCCAACAGACACATGAAACACTGAAATATTAGACATAAAGAATGAAATCTTGCGGGCAGCCCCCGTGGCCCAGCAGTTTAGCGCCGCCTTCAGTCCAGGGTGTGATCCTGGAGACCCGGAATCGAGTCTCATGTTGGGCTCCCTGCATGGAGCCTACTTCTCCTTCTGCCTGTGTCTCTGCCTCTCTCTATATATATATCTGTCATGAATAAATGAATAAAATATTTTAAAAAAATGAAATCTTGCCATTTTCAATAACATCAATGGGCTCAGAGGATATAACAGTAAGTGAAATAAGAGAAACACAAGTTTCATATGATTTCACTTATATATGGAATAAAGAGCACAAAACAAACAAAAACCAGATTCTTTAATATGGAGAAAAAAAATATTGTATTTGCCAGAAGGAGGCTGTGGGGAAGGATGGGTGAAATGGATAAAGGAGATTAAGAAATACAAACTTCTAGTTACAAAATAAGTCACAGAGATAAAAAGAAACATAGTTTGGTGCCAGACGTTGGTTATGCTTATCATTGTGAGCACTGTAATGTACAGAATTGTTGTATCACATTGTACACTTAAAACTAATAACACTGCACGTTAATTATATTTCAATAAAAATAAGTCATTAGGTAACAAGGAAAGAGAGCAAGAAAAGAACAAAGAACAATTAGAAAACAATTAACAAGATGGCAATAAACACATGATTTTCAAAATTACTTTAAATGTAAATGGTCTGCTCCTTTCAAAAGACATCAGTGACTACATGGAAAGAAAAAAGAAAGACCCACCCTTGTGCTGTCTACAAGAGATTCACTTCAATAGTAAGGACTCATAGAGACTAAAAATGAAAGCAGGGAAAAAGATAATCTATGTAAATAATATCAAAAGGAAAGCTGTGGTACCATAGTAAACTTCAACACAAAGACTGAAACAGGAGATAAATTACACCATTGCATAAGATAAAGGGATGAATCCAACAATACGATGTAACAATTGTAAATATTTACATGCTCAATATAGAAATATATATATATATATTATATATAAATATATAAAGCATAAACAGACATAAATGAAGAAATTGACAGTAATACAATAATAGGTGACATTAACAGCCCTTACATCAATAAATATATCATCCAGACAGAAAATCAATAAGGAAAAATTGGTCTTAAAAAATGTCTAGACGGGGGATCCCTGGGTGGCTCAGCAGTTTAGCACCTGCCTTCGGCCCAGGGCATGATCCTGGAGTCCCAGGATCGAGTTTCTGCACTGGGCTCCCTGCATGGAGCCTATTTCTCCCTCTGCCTGCGTCTCTGCCTCTCTCTCTCCCTCTCTCTCTATGTCTATCATAAATAAATAAATAAAAATAAATCTTTAAAAAAAAAAAAAAGCTAAAAAAAATAAAAATGCCGTGAGACAAACAAGAATGGAGACACAACATTCCAAAATCTATGAATTCAGGAAAAGCATTTATTTCTAAGAAAGAAGTTTATAGAAATACTGGCTGCCTTCAAAAAACGAGGAAAATCTCAAACAATCTAACCTTAAACCTAAAGGAACTAAAAGGAGAATAAACACAGCTCTAAGTTTACAGAAGAAAAGAAATAAGATCAGAGTGCAAATAAATGTAACAGAGTACAAAAAAGAAAAGATCAGTGAAACTAAGAACCGGTTTTTTGAAAAGATAAATGAAATTGATAGGCCTTTAGTCAAACTCATCAATAAAAAAATAGAGAGTGTCAAAATAAAATGAGAAATGAAAGAGGCAAAGTTACAAACAACATCACAGAAATAGGAAGGTTTATGAGAGACTGCTATGTGGAAATATACAGCCCTTCAAGACTGAATCAGAGAGAAATAGGATGGGATGCCTGGGTGGCTCGGTGGTTGGGTGCCTGCCTTCAGCTCAGGGTGTGATCCTGGAGTCCCAGGATTGAGTTCCACATCAGGCCCTCTGCATGGAGCCTGCTTGTCCCTCTGCCTATGTTCCTGCCTCTCCTTCTCTGTGTCTCTCATGAATAAATAATTTTTTTTTATTTTTTTAAATTTTTATTTATTTATGATAGTCACAGAGAGAGAGAGAGAGAGAGAGAGAGGCAGAGACATAGGCAGAGGGACAAGCAGGCTCCATGCACTGGGAGCCCGACGTGGGATTCGATCCCGGGTCTCCAGGATCGCGCCCTGGGCCAAAGGCAGGCACCAAACTGCTGCGCCACCCAGGGATCCCTAAAATCTTTTTTTTAAAGATAGAAATAGGAAATCTGAACAGACCAATTACTAGCAATAAAATTGAACGTGTAATAAAAAATGCCCAAAAAACAAAAGTCCAGGACAAGATCGATGGCTTCATAAATGGATTCTACCAAATATTTAAATAGTACCTACTTTTCTCAGGGGAGGTGGATGGGGGAGGATGGGGTAACTAGGTGACAGGCTTTAGGAGGGCACATGATGCTAATGAGGAATGGTGACATATGTAACTGATGAATCTCTGAACTCTACCTCTGAAACTAATACTATGCTACATGTTAATTAATTGAATTTAAATAAAATGAAATTTAAAAAATGTACCTATTCTTCTCAAATTAACCGCCCCCCCAAAAAAAAACCCAAAGGAATGTCTCCAAATTCATTTTGCAAGGCTAGCTAAAACTAAACAGAGACATCACACATAAACACATGTACACACACATGTGCAAGTCCAATATTCCCAATGAAAGTAGATGCAAAAGGCCTCCACAAAATATTAACAAAGTTAATAAAACGAGACATTAAAAGGAGCATATGTTATAATCAAGTGGGATTTTTTTCTCCTTGGGATGCAAAGATGGCTAAAATCTACAAATCAACTCAGAGAATATATTAAAATAATATGATCATGCCAATAGATGCAGAAAAAGCATTTGACGAAATTCAACATTCATTTACAATAAATATTCAATGAAATAGGCATAGAAGAAACATATATTAACATAATAAAGGTCATATACAATAAGCCCACAGCTAACGTTATATTCAATGGTGAAAAGCTAAGAGGTTTTTTCTAAGATCAGGAGCCA
Source organism: Vulpes lagopus (assembly GCF_018345385.1). Lineage (NCBI taxonomy): Eukaryota > Metazoa > Chordata > Mammalia > Carnivora > Canidae > Vulpes > Vulpes lagopus. The sequence continues at coordinate 112,271,609 of NC_054829.1, read as the reverse complement.
GATGAACACACCCATCCTTGCTACTTTTACTGAACATAGTACTAAAGATGTAGACACTGCAATCAGACAAGAAACATAAATAAATGTCATCCAAATTGACAAATAAAACAGTTGCTATTTGCAGGTGACATGATACTCTATATAGAAAACCCAATGATTACACCAAAAAGCAATTACAACTAAAAAAAAAATGAATTCAGTAAAGTTGAATATAAAATTAATAAACAAAAGTTAGTTGTGTTTCTGCACACTAATAAGAAACTAGAAGAAAGAGAAATTAAGAAAACAACCCCAGACTTTATTGCTCAAGGAGGTAGGAAGATTGAATAGGAGGAGGATGCAGAGCTCACAGACATAACATCTATATCTCAGCAACTAACTCTGAAAATGACCTGAAGACTCGCTGAACAGTACATCTATAGTTAATTGTAAGAGAAGCCCATATTCAAAAAGTATAGGAGGGAAGGAGACCTTGGGAACCAAGGTCATAGCAAAACTAAACAAAAAAAGGGAGGGATATAATAGAGAACTATCCCGTGTTGTCCATTGACAGGTGCGTGTATAAAGATGTGCTATGTGTATGTTATGTGTGTATAGAATATTACGGTCATAAAAAAAGAATGAGATCTTGCCATTTGTGAAAACATGGACGAACCCAGAGGGTATTATGCTAAGTGAAGTAATTCAGACAAAGATAAATATCATATGCTTTACTTATATGTGGAATAAACAAATAATTAGACGGGGTGCCTAGGTAGCTCAGCGGTTGAGTGTCTGCCTTTGGCTCAGGGTGTGATCCTGGTATCTGGGATGGAGTCCCACATCTGGCTCCTTGTGGGAAGCCAGCTTCTCCCTCTGCCTATGTCTCTTCCTCTCTCTCTGTCTCTTGTGAATAAATAATAATAATAAAAAAACAGACACTTAAATAGAGAGAAAAAACTGGTTGTTGCCAGAGGGGAAGAAAGTGTGGAATGGGTGAAATAGAAAAAATAGATTAGAAGTAGAAACTTCCAGTTATAAAATAGATAATGGAGATGAATAGGCAACATAGGTGATATAATTGACAACATTCTAGAATGTCTGGTGACAGACAGTGAGTACTCCTATTATTTTAAGAGCTGAGTAATGCATAGAACTGTCAAATAACTATACTGTACACCTGAACAACACGATATGCTAATCATACTTCAATAAAAATAAGAATACATTAAAAAGGAGACAATCCGGGGTAGCCCCAGTGGCCCAGCGGTTTAGCGCCACCGTCAGCCCCGGGGCCTGATCCTGGAGACCCGGGATCCAGTCCCATGTTGGGCTCCCTGCATGGGGCCTGCTTCTCCCTCTGCCTGTGTCTCTGCCTCTCTCTCTCTCTCTCTCTCACACACACACACACACACACATCAATAAATAAATAAAAAATATTAAAAAAAGAATATTATTTTTTTAAAAAGGAGACAATCCCATTTACATTTACATCAAAAAGAATAAAATAGCTAGGAATACAATTAACTGAGCATGTGTAAGACCTGTATCCTGAAAAGTACAAGATATTGATGAAAGAAATTGAATATGAAACAAATGAATGGAAGGATGTATCATGCTCATGGATTTGAAGAATTAATATTATTAAAATGTTCAGACCTCTTAATGTAATTTACAGATTTAATACAATACTTATCAAAACACCAATAGCATTTTTCACAGAATTAGAACAAATAGCCCTAAAATTTGTATGGAGTCACAAAAGACCCTGAATAGCCAAAGCAATCTTGAGAAACAAGAACAAAGGTGGAGGTATCACTCTCCCTTATTTCCAATTGTACTGCAGAGCCATAGTAAACAAAACACATTTTTATTAGCACAAAAACAGATACATAGACAGTGGAATAAAGATTCTAGAAATAAACCTAGTAATAGCTAATATCACAAATAAACAACAAATGTTTACAAGGATGTGAATAAAACAGAACCCCTGTGCAATGTTGGTGGGAAAGGAAATTGGTGCAGCTACTATGAGAAAAAACTATGGAGGTTGCTCAAAAGATTAAAAGTAGAACTATCATTAAGATCTAACAATTCTGGGATCCCTGGGTGGCGCAGCGGTTTGGCGCCTGCCTTTGGCCCAGGGCGCGATCCTGGAGACCTGGGATCGAATCCCACATCGGGCTCCCGGTGCATGGAGCCTGCTTCTCCCTCTGCCTGTGTCTCTGCCTCTCTCTCTCTCTCTCTGTGGCTATCATAAATAAAAATTAAAAAAAAAAAAAAGATCTAACAATTCTGCTTCTGGGTGCTTATTCAAATAGATTCCCCCCACCATGTTTATTGTAAATATTACTTACAATTGAGATATAGAAGCAACCCAAGTGTCCAAACAGATGAATTAAAAAAGATCTGATACACAAAGACACAGGAATATTACTTAGCCATAAACACAAATGTAATCTTGCCATATGTGATAACATGGATAGACTTAGAGCATATTATGCTAAGTGAAATAAGAAAAAGAACAGATACAAGATGATTTCAGTTATATGTAGAATATCAACACAAGTGAACAAGCAAAATAAAACCAAAATGACTTGAAAATACAAGGAAATACTCATGGTTGCCAAAGGACACGAAAGTGGAGAATGGATAAGATAGGTCAAGGGGATTAAAAGGTAAAGATTTCCAGTTATAAATTATAAATAGATAATGTAGGGGCTCAGTCAGTTTAGCATCCGACTTGATTTCATCTCAGTTCATGATATCAGGGTCAAGAGACTGAGCCCCACAACAGGCTCCACTCTGGGCGTAGAGTCTGCTTCAGATTTTTTCTCTCCCTCTCCCTCTGTCCCTCCTCCCCATCCCCCCACTTACTCTCACTCTCTAAAAAAATAAATTAATAATAATAATAATAATGTGGATGTAAAGTACAGCATAGGGAATATAGTCAATAACATAATGACTTTGTATAGTTACAGATGCTAAATTTATTGTGATTTTATAATGTATATAAATGTTGAATCACACCTCAAACTATTATTGTATATTAACTATACTTCAATAGAAAAAAAAATCTCAGTGATTCAGACATTTTATTTTCCTTGGGAAAGACTGAAAACATTTTCAATAATATGCTTCATTTTAATGTCACTTAAAAGTCTAACAAAGGGTCAAATTATTTATGTATTTTGAAATGATTTTGGAAGAATGGGCCTCTGATAATATATATGCAGAATTACTTTCAGGCAAATGTAGACTATTTGAAATATATTAAACTTACCTTATCTTTTAATAAACATGCATTCACATTTAAGTTAATGTGGTTTTGATTAATATGACAGAAAACTACCCTGGTTCATCAATAAAGAGGGCAAACTGATATATTTAACTGAAAGAGTCCACGGTTGGAGAGATGGCCTACCAGTGATCAGTCAGTTATGGCTTCAGCCTCTTTCTGCAAATCTCTCAGTTCTGTCCTTGGCTTCTTTGCAGTTTCAGTTTTGTCTGGAAGTAAAATGGTTGCAGTTCTTCATACAGGTATTGATATTATACAGAGAAAAAGCTATCTCTTGCAGTATTTAGCAACAATCTTTAACAGAAAATACATGAAGAATCTGCAATCTCTCTAGAATACTTCTATTTAATTGGACTGAATTGAGCACATAATTATCTGAAATAGTCCCTTGTGGAGTATGATGCCATCATCCAATTCTCTTAATTCTGAGTTCCTTTCATAAATCACTAGCAAAGAAAAAAAGTCTTATCCTTAAGAGTAAGTTCTGTCTCTGGATATGGGGCAAAAACCTGCTTTAAGAGGGACATGGAGGGATGCCTGAGTGGCTCAGTGGTTGAGCATCTGCCTTTGGCTCAGGGTGTGATCCCAGAGTCCCGGGATTGAGTCTCACATCATGCTCCCTGCATGGGAGCCTGCTTCTCCTCTCTGTCTGTTTCTCTGCCTCTCTCTCCATGTGTGTCTCATAAATGAGCGAATAAATGGATGAATGAATAAATAAATAAGTGAAAAGAGGGACATGTGTTGTATGGCCAGGGAGTACATAACAAAATGAAAGCCGAAAAACCACTATTGAAATGGGAAATGGACACTCTGCAGGGAGTGAAAGTATCTTTATAATTCCAAAAATTAAAATCATTGATCAGAGTTATCAGAATATTTTTTTGAAAGATAAACTTTTTGACTTTGAGTTACCCCTAGTAATTTCATGATGGGCTGCAATGCTTTGATGGTATTACTTTAATAACATGATATGCATAACTATTTAATGGATTTATTTATTTATTTAATTTATTTTTTAATTTAATTTAATTTTTAATAATAATTAATTTAATTAAATTATTAATTTAATTTATTATTAATTTAAACTATTTAACAGAATATATATATATATATATATATATATTATTACAAAACTGGGAAGGGTCACAAGTACTATCTTGAAGAAAACATAGTGTCACATTAGGAAATATATTTGAATATTAGATCTAGTAAACCCAAATTCTTATCCAACACCAGACACTAACTAGCTTTTTTCTTCTTTTCCTCTTCTTTAAATCAGTATTTAAAATTACAGAATTCCAACCTGCTAGACTCCAATTTCAAAGAAGTACAATAAAGAAATCTCAATCATTTGAATATTCTGAAACAGCAAACAAGAATGAGAAAATGAAATCCCATATACCTAATAAAATAAATAACATGTAAAATATAAACAACATGTATAAAGTTTCCTAAGATCATTGCAATTTGTCTAAGTTAAGGAAAGAGGGTACTGATCATTATTGATCTAGAGTAACTGAGCAGAGACATGAATTTTATAGACTAGATTGATTACTCGGGGTGGGGGGGTGGAAAGATTACAATATTCCCGGTTTGGTATAATGCAAGCAGAATGTTTGGGCTGGCTATAGAAGTTGAAACTATCTGCCACTGTAAAATGACAGCACATATGGCACTAAAAGAAGATATATGTACATACACATGGCAAAGTGGCAGTGGATATGGTTCTCAGTGAAGACACAGTACACTCATTATGTTTGCAAGTAACAGCTTTTGGTATGACTAGAAAAGGGGCAACATAAAAGACAATCAGCTTTATAGCAACTATACTCCATCAGTAAAGATAAGTAAAGGCATATTAACACACACTCCCAGGTAGATTTTGTGCCAACTGGAAAGAGATTTATATCTAAAGTCTGAATAGTGAGTAAAGATTTTTCCACAGACAAAATGAGCTCTATTTTTGAAGCACACAAAATCATTAAGAGGATCGCATTTGATAATCAATTGCTGGGAAACAACCACAAGTCAAAAAGTTGAATTTTGAAATAAAAAAATAAGTAGAATAAAACAAGAGAGGATCTTAATTTACTGGTTCAATGTAGAATAAAAAAGTATTATATATAATATAATAGCATCAAAATAAACTAAAATTTTTTCATATAATATATAACAGTAACAAAATGAGAAAATGTATTCATTGCAGTTTATATTTGCAATAAATAAATATGGCATGTATACACACATGCTTGTGCATATATATTTGTGAATGCATATATATATATATGATGAATTGAATGACACATGATGCATAAATCCTGCAAATAGAAATTTTTAAGTATTTTAAGCCATGTTTTAATAAAATTTATTTATTTATTTTTAAATTTAATTTTATTTATTTATGATAGGCACACAGTGAGAGAGAGAGAGAGAGGCAGAGACATAGGCAGAGGGAGAAGCAGGCTCCATGCACCGGGAGCCTGACGTGGGATTCGATCCCGAGTCTCCAGGATCGCGCCCTGAGCCAAAGGCAGGCGCCAAACCGCTGCACCACCCAGGGATCCCTAATAAAATTTAAAATAAACAAGTCCTAAATATGTAAAAAATTGTTAGGTGAGCATGAACAATTTAAGTTCATATTAAAACAAAATAATATGAACAGATATTTCTCCAGAGAAAACATACAAGTGGCCAACAGACACATGAAAAGATGCTCAACATCACTCAGCATCAGGGAAACAAAACTGTAATGAGATACCACTTTATGCCAGTTAAAATGGCTAAAATTAACAAGACAGGAAACAACAAATGTTGGAGAGGATGTGGAGAAAGGAGAATCCTCTTACACTGTTGGTAGGAATGCAAACTGGGTACAGCCACTCTGGGAAACAGTGTGGAGGTTCCTCAAGAAGTTAAAAATAAAACTACCCTATGACCCAGCAATTGCACTACTGGGTATTTATCCCAAAGATACAGATGTAATGAAATGAAGGGGCACTTGAACCCCAATGTTCACAACAGCAATGTCTACAATACCCAAACTGTGGAATGAGGCCAGATGTCCTTTAACAGATGAACAGATAAAGAAGATGTAGTATATATATGCAATGGAATATTAGTCATCAGACAGGATGAATACCTACCATTCACATTGACGTGGATGAAACTGGAGGATATTATTCTGAGTGAAAGAAATCAATTAGAGAAAGAGAATTATCATATGGTTTCACTTATATGTGAAATATAAGAAATAGTGTAGGGGCCCATACAGGTAGGGAGGGAAAACTGAAAGGGAAAAAAACAGAGGAAGACAAACCATGAGAGACTCATAACTCTGGGAAAGAAACTGAGGGTTGCTGAAGAGGACATGTGGGGGGGAATGGGGTAACTGGATGATGGGAATTAAGGAGGACACATTGATGGGATGAGCACTGGGTGTTATACACAACTGCTGAATTACTGAAAGCTATATCTGAAACTAATTGAATTTAAATTAAGAAAAATAAAAATTACAATGCTATAATGTTTTAAAATAAGAAATCAACTTACTGAAACTTATGAGATCTATAAATAATATTAAAAGCATCCAGTATATAAAATAAACAAAATGAAACATGCATCTAATTCATGGAAATGAGAAGAATAAAATCTTTGGAAAACTATAAGAAGGATCTTATACATAGTAGTAAACGAAACTGAATTATAAAAAGAACACTACTGAAAATTATCTCCCATAGTTTAAATATACTGCAGTTTATGAGTGTACCAAATGAAAAAAGAGATACATTTGCAAATCTGGGAAGACTAAACAAACCATGGAAAACAAAATTATATGTTAAATGCTTGAAAACTTAAAAGAAGTGACCGATTCTCTAAGAAAACACAAATGTTAGCATTTATTAACATTAAAAATGTAAAGTTCATACTGATAAATACCTACCCAAGTAGTTCCCAAATTATCCTAATCACATGAATCCTCAGAAATACTTGGAAATTTTCTCCTGGAGATTCTGACCTAGTAAGGAAGATGGGACCTTGGAATCAGTATTTTCAAAAGCACTGGTGAATATTCTGGCCAGGAATATTTGTGTATCTGTGTAAACAAAATTACCAGGTCTACAGTTTATTGCAGATGAACTATAAATTTTTCATAACTCTGTATTTTACATGCTACATAAACTTTTCCACAGGCTGCAAAAAAGGGAAAACTTGCATTCTTTTTGTGAAACTATAACTGTTATCAAAATATGTCAGCCATGCAAAGAAATTATAAAGCAGACTAGAAAACACAAAGGTTTACTGACCATTAATAGCTGGTGACTGAGCAAAACGTTTTCTGACACTATTGTTCAGAAATATTAAATTATGGGGCAGCTGGGTGGTTCAGGTGCTGAGCACCTGCCTTTGGCTCAGATCGTGATCCTGAGGGTTCTGGGATCTAGTCCCTCATCAGGGTCCCCACAAAGAGCCTGCTTCTCCCTCTGCCTATGTCTCTGCCTCTCTCTGTGTCTCTCATAAATAAAATTTTAAAAATATTAAAATATTCCACCACTTAATATAAGAGTGACCCCAAAGTGAACACCAAAGAAAGAAGAGGAAGGGATTAATAAAACCAGAAAATACTATCTAGAAACTATTCTTTAAATAAGATGGCCTCATGCTGCAGGGGCCGGAGTTTACATTTCCTAAGAAAATCAGAAAAAAGCATTACATACCACAGTGGCACATTCCTATCAGCTTCCATGAGATTGCTTGATATCAATAAAGGGAGACTTTCACGACCTATATAGAAATTCTTCATATTATTTTTGAAATATGTGTAAAACATTAAATATTTTTATCTGGAGGAACGGTGCATCAGACTACCAACATATTTTCTTTAGTGAGTAAATGTATTTTGATTTCCACAATACAGAGAAACAGATGCAAAGGATTACTTTTAAAAGTTGATTTAGCATCTATTGTGGAGGAGATACAAACCCTTATGACTTCAAATAAATTGCTTCTGATGTTTAAAAATTAGATCAATATTAATGACAATTGGATCATTACTATGCATCCATGGGAACTCAAGATAAAACCTTTTTCTCTATGTTCGTTACATAAAACACAAAAATGCAACCCACAGATGCCCTGACTTGCCTATTTGTTATGACCATTCTCTCCAGTCTTTAAATAATTTGATTTCTTTCTGGGCATCAGGACACATTTTTACCTCATCTTCCTTCCCTGTGGACATGTTAGCCTGAGTATTCATTTGTATGCTTCTTTTTCCATCAAATCCTGATCATTCTCTAAGATTCAGATATTGCTGTATTTAGAGGATTAATGTGATATTTATTATTTATGTGCACATATACTATGAATGGATGTTACATGTTAGTGCTTTTAGGTAAACAAGCCATAATTTGGTTAAAAGAAATATATATTCAATTTAGTGAAGGTGTTTTCATGTATTGTATCATGCAATAACGGTGAAATTTTATGTAACATGCCACCAAACCTACATTATATAGAATATTCTTATGTAACACATGTATATACACATTTAGCAGATCTTTAAAGAGATGAAAGAGAATATTAAAAAGGACTTAGAAATGTATATTTTTTCTAGAAGAGGAAACATAGTGTATGTATTCGTATTTTCATAAACCAGTTTGCTAACTCCAGGATTTTGTAGCTACCAGAAAAAATATTTGGGAAGGGGGCAAAGTTTATGGCAACAGATTTATTATCTAGCTATATGTCAGATATTTATTTATTCATATATTTATACTATACTATAGTAAACACACTTATCGTTTTCTCACTTTTGTTTGTTATTTCTATTGCCACATTGGGACTTTCTGCGTTGGCTAAAGAACATTACTTCAAAGAGAATGTCACTTATGTACTTCCAGTTCTATCATTTTCTAAAAAAACGATCACTTTAATGCTTTATAACCATATTCTATTTATTCTAAAGCTGCTAAAGCATTTTTTTTTCATAATAGATTGATGAACTTGAATACCCTTTTATGACATATGAGCCTGGACTAGTCTTGTAAAGAAATATTTATTTTATACAAAATAGCATATGTAATTAAATGTTACTGTGTTATGTATCATCATTATTCATTTTGTGATCACCCTTAAAATCTCTACCTAAGAAAACAGTGAAAAAAATTTGCATTTGTGATTGTATGTAACAATCATTTTAACAACTATTTTAAAATTTCTTGCATTATAAGCCTTGGGATATATTCTTTATCTAATTTTAAGAGCTCAGTTAATGAAAATGCTCTCATTAACCTTCAAGAGACATTGTGTAAGCACATTTGTAACAACAACAACAAAACCCAGCATTCTGTCAGTGTTGTTGTAAGAATGGCATGTCACAGTTCTTTTATACATTATAAAACAACGTTAAGCGGAGCTTATTAACATTTCTTCACAATTGTTTAGTTTGACAAGCTTGTCACAACTGCTCAGTCACCTGCTCACCTGCTGTTCATGACAAGCCTCTGACATTAATTCATAATTGCTTGGGGAAAATTAGCATTTGGCCTTTAGCAGCCAAACTCAACTAGACTTATAAAAGCTGTATTTTTTCTAGCTTTGGATAAATAAGGCCTGATAAAGAATTAGATTACATATGGAATGTATAAATGTATACCTACAATGAAGCCATAGGGGAACACACCAAGGATTCTTCCAGATTATATAATAGAACATGATGATTTGTAAGTTCACCACAACAGATAATTTGATAGCTTTATAATATGCCATTTGCAGATTGCACATCCAATTGTCACTGCAAAACTCCATCTTCCATTGTGAAGATTTTTTGTACAGGACATACACTTTTTTGCTGATTTTTATTTTCTGTTGTTCTCACTTGAAATTTTTATTTTTTTTTACTTCTTTTAAACATGTAATTCACATTTTCAAACTTCTGCCTCTGATTAAACATATTAATATAATCTCATAACAATTAAAATCACTATTAATATTTCATATTCAACGAACTGAAAATTAAAATTCTATAGCATAAGACAAAATTTAAGACATAAGTGAGGCCTAAGAAATTTTGTGGGATCAAAATAATACTAGATTAAGGTTTTCTACCTAAAAAAAAAAAATAAATGGAAATCAGCAATTTAATTTTAAGCTTCCTAATCTCAATGAAAATCAGGAAAAACAAATTGGTTTTGCACTCTCTAGGTGCTTTGAATTTCACTATCAAAGATACTAATACAATTAACCTAAAATTTTACTTTTCATATATTTACTTTGAAATCACATTTATAAACGGAAGTTAAGTTAGTTCCATTTGATCTTAAGTATAATTCAAAAATAATGTCAAAGTTGTTTTTTCTTTGCAGTGTTAACACGTTTTATTTATTTTTCTTTTTTGTTGTATTGGCTATTATCTCTAAGCCAGTGGAGTTATTAGTTTGTGGGCACCTTTGTCTTTCTGATAAAGACTTACCTTCTTTGACATAGAAAATTTTGTCTCTGTCTTTATCTTTTTTTATTATATTAAATCATAGTGACATATTAATAAAATTATTTCTTACATAAACTCAACCTGGGCACACTGTATAATACATTTTTTCTATTTTTTTTCTAGAGTCAGGTTAGGTAAGTGGTATTTTCTGTAAGAAGATACTAATTTTAACTAAATTTTTAAATATATTAGCATAATGTTATCCATAAGATTTTTAATCAAGCTCGCCAGCATTGGCAGCTATGTTTTCTTATTCTTAACATTTCCTGTCTTAATATTTTATTGAATTATATTTCTAGATGCTTGTGCTATTTTGTTTGCTAAAAAGACAAAAAAATTCATCTAGTTTATATTTGCTCTCTCATTCATTATTTTTATATTTTCCTTTTATTCCTTCCATTAAATTTTTTGACTCTTAAATTGGATGTTTAGATAGCTATATATTAGCCATTCTCTAAATATGTTTCCACCCACTTTAGCTTCAATCTATATATTTTTTTAAATAGCCCTATGCCTGACGTGGGACTTGAATTCATGATGCCCAGATCAAGAGTTTCATGCTCCACTGACTGAACCAGCCAGGCACCCCTCAACCTATATTTTTTATATTAAGTATTCTCATCAAGCATTATAAATTATGTCTTCTTCCATTTTTTTAGTTGTAGGGTTTCTTTCATTTTGATATAATGGGCATCCAATATATTTATTAATATTCTGTATATTATTTATGCTCAGAGAAGGTGTTATGTATACCAGTGCTTTTTCCTTTGATTGGCTCTTTTTTTTATAGTTTTTTTTTAAAGATTTTATTTATTTATTCATGACAGACACACACACACAGAGAGAGAGAGAGAGAGAGAGAGAGAGGCAGAGACACAGGCAGAAGGAGAAGCAGCCTCTGTGCAGGGAGCCCGACATGGGACTCCATCCAGGGTCTCCAGGATCACACCCCAGGCTGCAGGCATTGCTAAACTGCTGGGCCATCGGGGCTGCCCTGATTGGCGCTTGTTGCTTTACCTTGAAGATGGCCAAATTCCATATATGTAACATTTATCTGGAAAATAATAAACTTTCTACCTGTCAGAATGGCTGGAATCAAAAAAGACAACAAATAACAAGTATTGGTGAGACTGTGGATAAAAGGGAACACTCATACACTATTTACTGGTGGGATTGTAAACTGGTATAACCTTATGGAAAATCCTACAGAGGTTCCTTTAAAGGTTAAAAATAGAACTATCATACTATCTATCAATACCATTTCTGGGTGTTTGAAGAAATAGAAAATGCTAATTTAAAAAGATTTATGCACCCTTCTGTTCATCACAGCATTACTTACAAAAGGCAGGATATGGAAGCAACTTGTGCCCATCAATAGGTGAATGGATAAAGGATATTTTACGCAAAGATAGAATATTAGACTTAAAAATGAAGGAAATTCTCTTTGTGACAACATACATGGACCTAGAGAGTGTTATGGTAAGTGAAATATGTCAGACCCAGTAATACAAATAGCATATGATTTCACCCATATGTGGAATCGAAAAAACAAGTCAAACAAATCAGAAACAGACTTATATATACAGAGAACAAAACTGATGGTTGCCAGAGAGTGTGAAATTGCATAGGTAGATGCTATAGGTGAAGAGAATTAGAAAGGGTATAATTTCAGTTATAAAATAAATAAGCCACAGGGAATAAATTCCAGCATAGGGACTATAGTAATGATACAATAATTACGTGTGATGACAAAGGGTAACTAGACTTATTGTTGTGGCCATTTTGTAATGTGTATAACTGTCAAATCAAATCATTTTATTATACACCTGAAACCAATATAATCTTGTACGTCACTATGCTTCAATTAAAAAAAAAAAAGTAAAGTCTACCTTTTATTTGGTTATGATAGAAATGTGCCGTTTTCTTTTCTTATTCTGGAAAAGGCAATTGACTGGCAGGTTCTTTGCTGCCTTCCTTGATCCACTGTTGCATTCATGCCAAGCCACACTTCCCCCAGGGTGCTTCCAGGCAATGACTGAGCATGGTATCATACGCATGCAGATTCATTCTTGTATTATGTGGACCTCCTCTACTGTACAACTCTGGCTTGAGAACTGTATTTGTTGCCTATAATGATGGCCAGAAATGTGGCTCTAAACAACTGAAATTCTTTCTCAACCAGTTCTAGATGCCAGAATTTTGAAATCAGAGGCACTGAGCTGTAATCAAGGAGTCTGCAAAGGAGTGTTTTCTCTGGATGCTCTAGAGAAGAATCCATTCTTTGCTTCTTCCAGCTTCTAGTGACTGTTGGCATCTTGACACTAGTGGTTGCATCATTCCAATCCCAGTCTTCGTCGTCACGTTGCCTTCTTTTCTGTGTGGTCTTCTCTGTGTGAAATCTCCCTCTACCAGTCTTATAAGGACACATCGGATTGCATGCGTTTTTAAGATAATGTCTACAGTTCAAGATCCTTAATTTTATTGTATCTTTTACCATATAATGTAACATCCATAGGTTCCAGGATTGGGCCTGATATTTGGGTGGGGGGGGGCATTTTCAGCATACCAAAAAGGCTCCCTTTTATCCTGGCCAAAATGTTCTTAAAGGTGTACTTCAGGATAAGACATGTCCTGTCTAGTTGACCTTTACTACCTTACTAATTTCACAGTTAGTAGATATGCAGTGCCTTCTGAAGATTCATTCTGCGCATGCCTGCTTCCTATTTTTTACCCATCACTGCCATATCCTTCTATTAATATTTTGCCCGTCTTAAATCTTCTTGGTCTTTACCATTATTCAACAATAGAACTAGTACATGAGCATGTTAACGGAGTGGCCAAAGTACCAGAAATAAAGGTTATATATGGTCTGGAAAGCACAGATTTCCGCTTATGAAGTTCAATCTAGCCACAGATACTTCTGAGTGTCCAATCTGTCTGCAATGAAGCTCAATGCTGAGAAAGTGATACAACACTACTACTTACTACTTGGAGAGGCAAAAAATCCACTTGGCAACATATTGAATACATTGGGCATTTGCTGTCATGGAAGATCCAGTATTTTGTTCTCACAAGGTCAGATACCTATTCTGAATCTAGATTTGCATTCTTAGTCCATAAAGGGTCACCCACAATCATCTGTGGGCTTATTTATGAAATGCCCAGTCCATAAGCATGAAATCCCACACAACAGAGCATCTGACCAGTGATCCACTTGACTGTGAAAGAGATGCAGAATGGTGCACTGTACAATACCTGGAATAATAGACATTCAATAAATATTAGCTAAATTAATAAACTGAACTATATGTATATTCATATAATATAACAGTATGAAGAATGGTTTGGGGGATATATAATAATAGCTATCATTTATTGAGTCCAGTTTTTAAAGTGATTATGTCATTTAATTCTGACACTATCAAAAACGGTTCACCAATTTATAAGTGACAAAAATCAGGCACAAATAGAGTATATCAACTCCTAATTCACACAGTTACTAGGTAGAATAGGTTCATAACATGATTGTTTTTACTCCTAGGCCTTTCCTTACCCAACACTCTTTAGAGAAAACATGATAAGCTTTAATAATGCAGAAATGCAGATCACAAAGTAGCATATGCATTTTGTGGTGAATAATCTCAATTTGAGGATATTCTTCAAAAATTCAGACTGCATCATGACGTTAGGAAGAATTATAAAGAAAATAGAACAGTAGTGATAGTCCCAACATCAGAAAAGTGGGAATCTTTAAAGAACAATGAAAATTTGAAAAATATATAATTACAAAAGCAATTTAAAGTTTTAGGAATTAACTCAAGTACTTCAGTGTTAGACCATTTTTAACTAAAACTAAAGAGGTTTTCACTTCAGCATAATTTTCAGACTAAAATTATTTAATGTACCAGAGAAAAAATTATGTAAAGTTTCCAATTTGATAATTGCACTTTTGACAAAAACTAAAGAAGACCTAAAATTTTTCAAATGATTATATTATCTAACATTCCATCAGGTAGTATATATCTACTATACATTTAGATATTTTCTAAAAACAGCAGCAAAGATTATCTTTCATAAATTAGTTATGATCATAATTAGTGAAAAGTTTGGTTAATATATATATATTTTTTCCCAAGGTCGTTTCAGAAGTTTTAAAATGAGTATATGTAAACGCAAACACATGCACATATAAAAATATATATAAAATGCAGTTTAAAAAATTGCTATAGGGCAGCCCCGGTGTCTCAACGGTTTAGCGCCGCCTTCAGCCCAGGGCTGATCCTGGAGACCCGAGATCAAGTCCCACGTCAGGCTCCTTGCATGGAGCCTGCTTCTCCCTCCGCCTGTGTCTCTGCCTCTGTCTGTCTGTCTCTCTCTCTCTCATGAATAAATAAATAAAATATTTTTAAAAATTTCTATGGAGGGAACAGTGCTATTCCTTGTATATGATGCATTCATAGATACTAAAAACTAGACACATTTAGAGTTGTATCTGTACTGGATTTTCAGAGATTAAAAGGCTAAAATGTATTAGAATGTAACTAAAACATTAAATTAAATAAAATCCTTTCATATCATAAACAGAAAAAAAACTCTATATTTTACATAAATTACATGCTTCCTAGCCCTTTTCTGTAGTCAGTGCTCTACTGTACCAGGACAGTTTCTTTTCTCATTCAGCCTAGCATTTTTCTGCCAGTGTTTTAGAGTAATTTTCGGCATGGTCTTCTACTCTCCTCCCCTCCAGTTTTCTCAGACTGTCTTTGCTTAATACAGATACATTTGGCAGCAACCAAGCTGGCAGTTTCGCAGCAAGGTCTCTGGCATCCCTGTAGGCAGCTGCTTTGTCAACAGCAAGAAGGTGATCCAGTGCTTGCCCACTCTTCCGAGGTTTTGCCTGTACCCCATTACAAAACTTTGTCATCCAGTGACTCCAGCCCCTCACTCCCCAGTGGGCTCAGAATTGTAGGCTTAGTGAGAGGTTTGAGTTTGGTCCTTTCTTTTTAACTCTCCACCAGCCCTAAAGGTAGTGGTTCTCCTCTATTTTTATTGTCTTTTAATTCCTTAGAATTTTCTTTGCCTCATTGTGTAGTCAATGCCCTTTTACTAGTTGATTCTCACCTTAAGTTTTGCTTGTTCTGACCCCATCCTGGGCACTAATACAAAATGAAATATGGTTGCTCAAAAGTGAAATTTCTTCACTTCCATTTCTAGCCAAGTGTTTAAGTGACAATTTTCTCAGGAAGATTTCATCAGTGAGATCCATTTGTTGGCTCTAGGAACAAAAATTATTAACTGGCCTTATAAGAAGGAGGACCAGTGGGTTTAACCATCTATAAAACATACCTTCTGTCATTACCACAACCTGCGATGTCATTCACTAGGTATTGTTTAGTTCCATCCCTGACACCAGTATTTCAGCTTGACTGTAAGTCTGTTTCAAATATGTTTTAATGTCAGTGGAAAACAGAATTGAATTCAAGATGGATGGGAGGTATGACTTTCCCTTAAGCAATGAGATCAGGGGCTGGGTAAAAGTACATGGGAAAAGGGAAATAAATATCAAAGCTGCTGGACCAACTCGTCATTCAGGGCAGACTATTTGGGGACAACATACACGGGGATTTTTGCTATGGTAGAATAAATGCATTCCATGAAAACCTTGCATTCTGCAAAATCTTAAAATACTCAGGGTTTATTAGAGTAATAGGGTTGAACCAGTGCTCTTGAAACTAGCATCATTCTATAACAGATTTAAATACACACATAAAACGACAACAACAAACAAAATCCTTGGGACGCTGAGATGTAAACTCACTACCAAAGGCAGGCAGCTCATTTATGGCTCTAGACTTCCTACAGGGATGGTAAAATTACACCCCCAAAATGAAAATTAAAGTGAAAATACTGGCTTGCTGACCTCGATATAATGCAGATTGCAATGGGACCTGTAAGCATTAGGGGAGGTACAAGCTGCCAGGAACCTAGAACTGCATAAAGGAGGGAGCAGGATTTATGACTTTATGAAACAACACTTTGCAAGCACTTTATCACTAAAACAACAATAAAAAGTAAAACCAGTAGCATTCCTCCCTGGGCAGTAGCCATGCTTTTATTCCTTTCTTGCTGAATATTAGAATTCTATTTATGACATTCTGGCTGTCTTTATTACAGAAAATAGTTCACACTACAACATATGTCCATTTTAATGCACATAATTTTCCCTTTTTCTAGTCACTGCTAGGTTGTTTTAGGAACACGTATTGTAGCAGAATGCAATGTATATGAAAGTTGAATACCTGAAAGTCGATTTTTGCAAAATTCTTTGCTCAGTTACCTTTATGTGTTTGTGTTACTCCTAGACACTGGCTAATCTCAGTTGGAAGTCCGATGGTTTATACCATTAATCATTATATTTCTTTTTGTACTAAGATGGGAGACTCATGGTAAAAATATAAATGCAAAATCTGATATATAAAGCACTGTGCTCTTATGAGCAGTACAAATTATGTTAGCATGTTTGTCTAATTGTCACTAAGATCAGAGACAGAATGGAATTTCAATTTTTATAAATGTTGTATCCCATGTATTTTATCCAATCTGTCACAATGAATCAATGAATAACAGATTCTTTGGATTATAATTCTTGCTTGTATTGTTTTTGAATTAGAATTCCAGACTTCTAGAGCAGAATATTTATAAATTAGAAAAATACTATGAATTATTTTCCCCAATTAAGGAATAAATTGGTATATACATTATTTCTTAAAGATTTCATTTGTTTTAGAGAGAGTGTGTGTGTGCAAATCTAGGGGAGTGAGTAGGAGGTAGGGGGGAGAATTTCAAGCAAGCCTGACCAAGGGCTTAATACCATGACCCTGAGATCATGATCTGAGCTGAAACCAAGAGTCAGACACTCAAGTAACCAAGGCACCAAGGTGGCCCAAGTATATACATTATTTCTAACATAAAATGTTTTGATATACTACTCACTTTAAGCATATTTTAGTTACCTTCAAAATAATAGACAAGATAATATCTGAAATGTTGGTCTTAGATCTACAGAATTTTTGACTATCTGTAGAATACACCAGAATGAACTAATTTTGTTGGGGATTAAAGAATTCTACATTGATCATAATAATTCAATCTTTATTAAAATAATAACACTAATAAGCTGGTTAAAGTTGGCATTTACAAATAAAATTCCATTTCATTGTGATCCCAGATTGCAATATATGTTGATAATAGTTCTTTATAAAACATTTTAATCATTGGAGAATTTTTAAAATGTGGGATAATATCAAATTTTGTTACTGTCAAATGATCCTTTATTAAATATTTTTGTTTGTAGTTCTTAACTAGCTGGGCATTCTATCGCACCACTCTCGATGTCTATGGTGTCATGATGGTGGCTGCCATCAATATTGCAGCCCTCAGACCCAGATCTCTTTAAAGCTTCTAGAGAGCCCTCTGTCTAAAGATTGGTGATGCATCTGTTGGGTAATGTGAAAATATCATCAAAAGTGATATTTCCATTGTGCTTAATGTTTCTCTGCTTTTTGTCTCTTGGTAATTTCTTGAGGGTTTTGATAATCAGGGCAGAAGCAGAAGGTACCCCTTCAATCTGAATCTGTCTGTTCTGAATGGTCAATTTCACTGTAATCCTCAGACCCTTCCAATCACCAAATACTTTGGTAGTATCATCACCAATCTTTTTTGGAGACAGGTCCAGGAGGCCAGTCCTCAGCACCAGTGCAGATATGCACCAAGTTCTGGCCCCACACACCTCAAAGAGTTGAAAGTATAGAACTTTCAACTCTTTGACGTAGAATTTAGGTGGCATGGTGGAGGCAGAATGTGCTGGATGAAACCAGATTCTGGAGCATCAAAGAGAACTGTGTCAAAAGCCTCTGAGTCAAAAGCCAAAAGATTCAGCATCAGATAATTTCTAAATACAAGTTCATACTGGTGAACAGGTGCTATCTACAAACATACTGCTTTTTATCACTAGTACAAAAATAGTTATATAAAAATATATGCAAGATGTATATTATCTATAAAATGTTTAATAAAACCTCCTACTGAGCAAACGCTTACAGGTAAGTAGAAGAGGACACATCAGAGAATATCCCCAGGCTAATGGTAAGACAGTAATTACAATTCAGGAAGTACATTGACTGAATTCAAATTTCAGCTCCACTCATTTCTAGGACAAGTTATATATAAAATTCAATTTTCATATCTGCAACTGATAATAGTAATACCTACCTCCTGTGGCTGTTGTGAAGTTTAAGTGAATACATACAGTGCCTGACATAGAGTACAAACCTCAATAAATGTTAGTTATTATCATCGTTATTTTCAATGGAATCAAATTTTTAAAAATAATAATAAGGGATCATATGAGGTGATAACTCTTGT
The DNA here is from genome assembly GCF_018345385.1 of Vulpes lagopus. Lineage (NCBI taxonomy): Eukaryota > Metazoa > Chordata > Mammalia > Carnivora > Canidae > Vulpes > Vulpes lagopus. The sequence goes on along the minus strand of NC_054829.1, from coordinate 112,252,419 downwards.
AATTATATTGAGTGTCAAGAGTTGAATCTTAGTTTAGTGATGCATAGTAATTCTATTATTTCCATTGAGGACTCCAATTTTAACTATACAACTTTGGTTGTATCCTATCATTAAACACAGATGTTTGAATTTAAATAATATAGAAAAGACACAAGGCACAAAATATCTTATCCATATCAAATTTATTACTGTTCCTGGGGGAGTGTTTCTCAGGTTCCCAGGCTAAGACTAGATTGGTCAATTCAAACCAACAATAAAATCCCTTGCTTACTTTTTAATTGGATTGTTATGGAGATATTGGAGTTCTTTATATGTTTTTGATAGCAACCCTTTATCAGATATATAATTTGCAAATATTTCCTTCTATTCTGTGGGTGGCCCTTTTGTTCTATTGATTGTGTCCTTTGATTCACAAAAGTTTCAAATTTTAATGTGGTACAATTTGTTTTTTTGTTTTGTTGCCCATACTTTGGCAATGATTTCTTAGAAATGACAGCTAAACTAAATGCTATAAAGCTTTTCCTGTTTTATTCTAAGAGTTCTATAATTTTCGTTCTTGCATTTGTCTTCAGTGCATTTCAGTTATTTTTTTAAAAGTGTTTTAAGAGTTCATTTCTTTGCCTGTGGACATCCAGTTTTTCCCACATCCATTTGTTGAAAACATTTTCCTTTCATCAATGAATAGGCTTGAAACCCATGTCAAAAATCATTCTCCCATATATATGAGGGTTTATTTCTCAGCTCTCCATTTCATTCTAGTGGTATATATGTCTAGGTTTATGTCAGTAATACTAAAACAATATAGAAATCAAAATAATGTAAATTTTGAAGTCAGGAAGTGTTAAGACTTCCAACTTTGTTCTTTGTCAAGACTGATTTGGCTATTTGAGGTCTCTTAAGATTCTATATGAAGTTTAGAATAGATTTCTATTTCTGCAAAGAAATATCATTTAGATTTGTAATGACTTTCTTAAATTAACATACTTTAGGTAGAGCCCCAGGTAAGATGTCAGATAGTAAGCACAATTCAACAAAGACCACAAAGGAAAGTAAAATAGAGAAGTTTATTACTCATAGGTTTTGGAAGAAGTACACAGTATGTCTTGAGGGGCCATATGGGGAAGGTAAAGGCTGAATGTAGGGGCAAGACCTAGGGAATATGGTTTTATTAGCATTCAAAGGGGGAGTGTTTCTAGGGTTTCCTGGACTAAAGCTGGATTGGGCAATTCAAATCAAATAATGGGAGGATGGTAAACTCAGAAGGGGGTCTTCTTTTAAGAGGCACATAGGGAGAAAGGAGTGGGGAAGCAGGGGAGAGTATCACCAGAAATGTTGAGGGAGTTATATCAGGAACTTAAGCTTTCTTGGTTTGTTGCCCATACTTAAGCTATCATTGGGCTATTTTAGAGGGCATGCACTTGGGAGATGGGCTAGTGTTGGTTCAGCTAGCCACTTATCAAACAAAATGGATTCTGAGGAAGCAGAATTATGAAGTAGTTTATACTCTAAACAGGACTTTGATAGGAATTGCATTGACTCTGTGGATCCCTTTACAAATATTGACATCTTGACCGTATTGTCTTTAATCCATGAAAAGAGGATGTTTTTCCATTAATTTGTATATCTTTAGCTTTTTCCAGCTATATTATGTAGTTTTCAATGTTTAGCTTTGCTGGATTCATTTAGTAGTTCTAGCAGGTGGGTTTTTTTTATTTTTCTGAATCTTTAATATTTTCTACATGTAAGATCATGTCATCTGCAAGCAGAGATAAATGTATTTTTTTTCTTTTCCAATTGAGTTGAGTTTTCTTTTTCTTGCTTAATGGTGGCACATTCCTTCTATTCTGGTTTGTTGAGTGATTTTATCACAAAAGTGTGTTAAACTAATATGATTTTTAAAGGAGTTAATGACTGCAAAATTGATCCTAAAGATACCACGAATTCTTTCATTTCTTTCTCTAAGAAAATTCAAAGTAAAACTTGCTACATTTTTTTAAGCTGCAAAAAGTAAGAAGAAATGTGTTCTTAAACAATATTCAGGCAACTAATCCCTATGCCTACACCTCTGCCTCTCTGTCTCATGAATAAATAAAATTAAAAAAAGAAGGTCAATTTCCTAGGTCCAATTTTAGTAATGCATTTTATTATGTGATCAGATATTTAATTTTTAATTGCATACATTCATATTATAGATTCCATGTATTCTCTATAGATCTTAAAATAACAGCATCCATGAGCATGATACTTTCCTATATGTCAGTATTTTTAAATAACATTTAAGAAAAAGTTCAGAATTAGTTTTAGTAAATAACAACTTTGGATATCTTATTAAATTCACTTTATAAGACAAAGAATCTTGTAACAAAAATGTTTTAGTTTACTGATTAAAATGTACTTATTGACTAAAACTCATCAGAAAGGTATTAGAATTTTTTGCCTACTAGTAACTGATATTAGTCAGTATTTCAAATATAAATGACTATTTCTTCTAAAGATTATGACTGAACAGCCTCATTTCTTTAGTTACTTTAGTGACTGAAATGAAGATTGTCAGATATATTTCTTAATACAGAATAACCGATAATAGTCTTCAAACATAGTTTTTGTTAGCACTAGTAAGATTTCAAGAATTGGAATTTTTGTACTTAAATTATAACTATATTTCTGTGATGAAATTAATGGTGTTTAATTAGCAAAGAAAATATGTATACATAGCTTGAGGTGGCACTGTATGGAGGTCATGGTAGAAATGATTCTAACACTTTTGATAGCTTGGATGATGGAAATTTCCAGTAAAAATTAAAATAATAAAAACCGCCAGCATAAATTTAGGCTATTTCAAGATACAATAGAACAACACATAAATTACCTCTAGAATTACTTGGCTGATACATTTTAAACTTTTCAAATCTAAAAATAATTTCATTTTTATGAAATATAAAATTACTGTCACTAGGCATTGGCTGAAATGTGTCAATCAGTTAAGAGGTAGCATTTGGGTGAGCTTGTATTTGCCTATAATTGTATCTTAAATAGCATTGACAGGAAATAATTAGTTTAGAGATTTTCTCTATAAAGAAAGGAAGATCTTTATGTTAAAAATCAACTAAAGTGACAGATGCTAAGATAGGCACTTAACATAGAGAAAGCAAATTATAGATTATTGAGGTTAATAAGTGCCAAATATGTGGCATCACTGAACACTTTTGAGGGAACAATCCTGAAGAAAGAGGATCAAGAATGCAAGTTAAACTTTAAATGTATGAATATTAATTTTGTACTGCTGTTGAGCAATTTGTTTCCTTTGCTAGTTACTCTTCCCTTCTTGACAATTATTTCACACCTTCTGTCTCTTCAAACTTCCACCCTTTCTTTGTGCATCTTCTTAATTTACAACTTTGTTAATACATAATTAGAAGGGAACTCCACATGTTCTCAGCGCTCAGTGACAACTTACTAGTGTCCATAATTTTATTTTCTGCTTCCAGGTTCACTATGTTAATTGTTCATGTTCCTATCTCCACCAGGTCCTATCAAAAACATATGTATAATATTATATCTATCTATCTATTTATCTATCTATCTACATACATATTGAAATTCATTCTTTTTTCTTTTAGTGAAGATCATCATTCTTACAAATCTTCTGTTACTTTTCTACATCATGTATTTTCCTCTTTACTAAATCATTTCCATTAATATATAAAGACATGTTGGTTCTACTTTTCAATAACATTTACCTGATTTCATTTATCTTCTACACACCATCCCTTTTCTTTGTCCCCTCTTTATTAAAAATTCTTGGAAGAACTGGCTCCACCTGATGTCTGCAATGCTTCTTTTTACATTTTCTTGTCTAATCCAGCTTTATCCACATAGTTTCAGCAAAACTGTTCCTGTCCAGTTCCTCAAAGACCATTATATGTACATAAAATACTCCACTCATTTTATACACGTTCCCACTTTACTTCTAGCCCAGCGCACTATTCTGCCTCACCTTTTCAGTTTCTCTTCAACCTATTACAGTCGGAAAATTCTAGGGTTCAGTACTCATTTTTTCTTGCTTCTCTTTCTTCATCCTTTTCTCTGGGGATTTTGTCCTGTCTCTTAGATTTAAATATCATCTATGTCTTGATTTCAAACTTCTATTTCCAAGTCCTGGCCTATCTCCTGATTTATGAAATTTTATAACACAAAACATGTTCAGCATAGAAACTGGGAGGTACAATTAACATCTCAAAATTAACATGTCTAAAGCTTATATTACACCATCCTGACCTCAACCTCACTCCATCTGTAGTTTTTCCCCTTCATAACCAATGATAACTTCACCCTTCTAGTTACTCAGTCGCAAAACTTCAAACCATTCTACATACCTCTCTTTCTCCCAACACAGACATGAATTGTTTTCAGGGTTCAAAATTAAATCACCTCAACTTCAATATCTTAGTCTATGCCGTATGGATCATGTTGAGAGCTTTTTAACTGGTGTTTCAAATTCCACCCTATTCTTCATACTCATAACAAGAATTATTCTTATAAAATGCAAATCATTCCACATTGCTGTTCCAAATTCCCCAGTGGTTTCCTGTTTCCCTCAGGACAAAGACTAAATCCACGTGGTTGAATATTACCCACCTGTAAGCCATCTCTAGCATTATCTCCTTTCTTTCTTCCAGATACCCTCTACTATAGCAACACTAATTCTGCTAAGTCTAGAACACACCAGGCATTATCTATCCTGCCATATAATCTTTGTTCTCTGTTTCCTCCACCTGGAATATTCTTCCTCCATAAAACCTTTTCTCTAACTTCACCTCCTTGACCTTTTTACTCAAAAACCACATTCTTAATGATGCCAAACCAATCACCTTGGATTTTATGCTCTCCTCAACTCACTCGATGCTATTTATCCTAATTTTCCATAACATTTATCACTATATAGTTTGTTATGTAACAAATGATTTTATATTTATTATATACTGTATTACTTATTACACTATTTTTACTTTCTGCCTTTCCACGATGTTGAGCACAGAGATTGTTTGAAGTTTTTTTCACTAATAGATCCTAAGTCTACAGAAGAGTGCTTGCACATTCATAAATAATTACTGGATATATGAATAAGTAAATAACTGAGTTTATATAATATGGAAATATATTCACCTGCTATATTATAAAGCATATACAAACACATGTATAAGAAGAAAAGATAGGGATACCTGGGTGGCCCAGTGGTTGAGCATCAGCCTTTGGCTTGGGGCATTATCCTGGGGTCCTGGGATCTAGTCCTGAATCAGGATCCCTGTGAGGAGCCTGCTTCTCTCTCTGTGTCTCTCATGAATAAATAAGTAAAAATCTTAAAAAAAAAAGAACGTGAAAAAAATGAGATAAAAAATAAGTACCTATATTAGACATTTTCACTTCATCATATAACACAATGGGCCACTGTGAATGCCTGTGGGGGTTTTGTTGGTGGTGATGAGGTAATACTTATAAAGAAAGGAAAATAGAATTAAAGTTCCTTTTAATTTTAAATACTTTAATATCGTATTATTAAATTAAACTGAGCGTGGTATACTTACATTTAACCATTTTTTTGGATTTTGATAAAATCAGTGCATCATTAAGAAACATTAAGAAGTATGATAGCAAGTGAAATGAGTTATAGCATATTAAATATTTACTGTAGTACAAGAACTACACTGCTAATTACATTTCCAACTGATGTGTGTTAATACTTTTATTAAAACTTAAAATCTTATTGGTTGAAGAATAAAATGCAATATAAATATTCTAGACTTTGAGCTAGATTGTGTGGATTCTAAATCTAATTCCATTGCTACATACATCAGACACGGTGGGGCAAAATATTTGTTTTCTCCACTTGAGATTTTTCATATGTATAATTTGAAAGTTCAGTTATAGGGCCAGGGTTCAGTTATAGTTTCTTTACAGCTCTGAAAATATATTATTTCCTCAAAAAATGATTTTAAGTATTTTAAAATGATTTTAAAAACGCAAGTTTTTTTTCTAAGTTAAATGTATTTTCTTATAATAGTTTTCCAGATATTTCTACTTAAAATTTTAGATACAATAGTCAATGTATTTCAAAAAAGAAAAGCATAAATTTTATAGTTAGAATCACAACAGACTTGTAACAAATTCAGAAGCATCTTTTACTTTATAAATTTTTGAAACCTCTTTTTATATCAAAAGAGGCTTTGTTGAAAAGGATAGGAAAAGAAAAATATCAATTTAATTTCATGATAGCAAGACTTTTAGGTTGTTTCTTAAATTTTTGAAGTATTCTTGGAATATTATTTCACCTGAAATCACATTTCTTTGTGCCTTCTTTGAAGTTATTTTCTATTTTGTTCATCTGGCTTTTTGTCCCATACTTACAGTTCTTAATTACACCAGACCTTTCTCTTCCAGGTTGTGTATTTTGTCTCATAGCCTAATTACTTCATGTGAATTTCCTGTATCTCATATACTATCTTGTTATAAAGAAAGATTCTTAACTATGGAGAATAAACTGATGGTTACCAGAGGGATGGGAAGCTGGGAAGTTGGGTGAAATAGGTGATGGGAATTAAACAGAACATTTGCTGTGATGGGCACTAATGTTTAATATAGGCGCAAAAAATTTTCTCAACAGAATGTCTTACTTTCTACACTGTTTTATATTTTTGGGATTTACGACAATATTAACAGGAAAATGGTGATGTTAAATAATACTTTCAATAGCTCTACGAGTGCAATGGGAAGCATGATTTTATCAGAAAAAATTAGTTAAGATTATTGTATACTTTTCCATATGATATCTAATCTGGCTTCATTTATATTAAATCCTAGAACAAGCTGCTTATGCTCACTGTAGATACAAAGCGATACTTAATACCATATCATAAGGCAGCTCACAGTATAAGCAAAGAAATCTGTTAATAGTACCATGAATACTTATGAACTGTGGTGTTCACATGGCTTTTTTTAGCAAAGCATTGCCTCCTAATTTATTTTTACAGCAAATGGAAGCTTCATTTTTCATGGTTTGGTAGTTGCATTCAAATATACCAATAATTTCAAATGCAATCACTTCTATGCAGCAAATTTTCTTTTCAAACATAAGATGGAATTGTTAGTTCTGTTGATGGGTAGACAGCTTCCCCAGCAGCCGTTTGTGTCAATCTTTTCTTGCTGTTTTTAAATTAATTTTAAAATAATATTTTTAGTAAAACTTAGGAAGTTTAATTTTATCTAAGAATTAAATGATTTCCAAATGGATGAAAATGAAAAATTATAAATGTTTTCACTTAGAGCCTCAGAACTGTGTATTTTCCAATATTTTCAGGAGCTGAAAGCATTTTTACATAGGAAAATGAAAAGATAACGAACATCTTATAATTCATATATGTCAAAAGAAATAATCTATAAATAAAAGATACATGAAAACAATAATATCCTTTATAGAACAGAATACACATGCTGGGAAGTTATATTACCCTGTGTTTAAATTTAACTTTTTCATGTAGGTTACTTCATATACCACTTTTCAATCACATATTCAAAAGTAGTGATGGTAATTTGATATGTATGTATTTCTAGTTAGCTCTGAATCCGGAAATATGAAATAACCTTAATCTTAAATATCTAACTCATGATTTCCCAATCAAATATTAGTTTTTGTCTAAGGAATTTCTTATTAAAGTTTGGTAAAATTTTATAGAACAAATCACTAAATTACTTTGCCTATGAAATTACAGTGATAACAATGTTATTTAATGACTCATTTAAGTCTTTTTGTATAAAAGAGTTTAATGCTTTTCAAATTCTCCTAGATATATACAAATGATATTTGATGAAAATTAAATGGAACTAGCAGCACTGTAAGAATCTATAACAATAATAAGACAATGACAGAAATAATACATTTTGTCATGTAAGAAACAGTGTGTCATGCTAGATAAATGAGGATGTAAGATAAATGTGCAAGTATAGCAGATGATTACTACTAATAATGGTAATATTTTTTGTTCTAAATGTAGCATTATAAACATGTTATAATTTACGATTATATTTACAATTATAATTTATACCTTACGCTCTAGTTTTTCACTGTTCTATATACTGTGTTCTCACAACTCTATTGAGAAAATGCCATTATTATCCACTGTTAATGTATTAAGTTTCAAGAGGAAAGTAACATAAAACCACATAACTGATTTATGATGAAACCAGGATTTGTGTGCAACTTGACAGTCACCACAGACTATCATTTTAATTGTGAAACAAAAAATCATATATGGTAATTTTTAAAAATTGATTTTTTTACACAGATCACAGATAGTAAATAAAAAGCTGAGAAAAATCCCTCCTAACCTACTGATACCATGATCCCATTTTTCAGAAGCATAGGTATTATAAGGCAAAGGGAATGTGTCTGAGACACACAGAAAATAACATCAAGGCAGATAGTGGCTTGAATTATTGCCATGTTGAGCACAAGGGTTAGTTTATCATCTGAATCACATCCTACCATAGAGATTAGATCAGTTGGAAACATCAGTGCTCAATCACCACCTAGGGTATCTACCTCTGTTCCTCTAATGCCAGCACCCACAGAAAAATCACAAACTAGTAGCTATATCACCTTCCCCAACAGAGCCAGCAGAAAACCCTGCCCAAGATACTGCAGGAAACAAGAAGAAATCCATCAGCTCAGCATTGCACTTTTGTTCAACAGATAGGAATGGCAGGAGGACAGAGACTTCAAAGGGCCTTTGGCAAAACAATCAAACTCAAGCATCTCTGGCACAAAATCCATGAATGGTCAGCACTAAGGATCTCTATGTTGGAACCAGTATTTTGGCTATAGTGCTGCTAAGTTTTTTGGTTAGCATGACTACCAGGAAGTATTTATACATCAGAAACAAGCTGCAGCAACAGGATACAGTTTCATTTCAGGTCCTCAAGTTAGAGTTTTCAATATTTTAATTTTTTTTAATTTTTATTTATTTACGATAGTCACAGAGAGAGAGAGAGAGAGAGAGAGAGAGAGAGAGGCAGAGACACAGGCAGAGGGAGAAGCAGGCTCCATGCACCGGAGCCCGACGCAGGATTCGATCCCAGGTCTCCAGGATCAGCCCTGAGCCAAAGGCAGGCGCTAAACTGCTGCGCCACCCAGGGATCCCCAAGTTAGAGTTTTCATAGTGCAGCTCAAGTGTACATTGAAGCCAGTAATATATACTTTATTGAGAATTTTTATATCATGTATTAAGACCCAGTGGCTCTCTACTGTTTTATAACCATGACTCCAGAAAATAGTGATCTGATGTCACTGTGTGAGACTTCTTTTAAGTTCCAGGGTCATTTTTCTGTGTCAGTTTTGACTGGCATTCCAACATGTCAGTGACATTGCATAGAGAGACTGTAGCTCAAATCTGTATAGTGCCAATGATATTGATATTATAGTCCTATTTTTTTAATCGTTAAGTGGACCCAATCTTTTTGACCATTGCAGAGCTCTAGTCAAAACATCAACACTTTAGAAGTGTATATTTATTTTTAGACCCCATGAATCCTGTATCTTCAAAAAGAATACTGGATGGATAGACAGGAAATAAACTTCTATCCTGGTCTCCCACCAAGGGGCGAGGAATAATTAAAAAATCAACAAGTCTGATTTGAGAATTATGTTATTTTTTCTCTTGTAATTTCAAATGTTACATGAGTAACATTTCTTGAGTTTTCATTTCTAAAAGATAATCATTTCCATACCACCTTGCTGTGTAGTGATAATTCCAATAAGATGGTACTTTTGAGAAGTCTTTGGAAAGCAAAACACTGCAGAAATGCAAGAATTAAAAAAAATTTGCAGTATTTTTTTATAAAGATTTATTTATTTATTTATGATAGACATAGAGAGAGAGAGAGAAAAAGAGGCAGAGACAAGGAGGAGGGAGAAACAGGCTCTTTTTTAAAATTCCCCTGGCTATTCGGGGTCTTTTCTGATTCCACACAAATCTTAAAATAATTTGTTCTAGCTTTTTAAAGAAAGTCCATGGTATTTTGATAGGGATTGCATTAAAAATACGGTATTTTTTATTTACATAACTTTTTGGAAAGAGTTCATGCTGGATAATTCAGCTATCATCTTATATTGTATACAAAATTTGTCAACAGCTGAGCTTAGGGTAAGAAGGAGATACTTAATAAGAAACTCTTTCCTGTATAGATATCAGTCTTGAAAATGTACTGAATTTTGTTTTTGACCTTTTAAGATACAGTTGAGGTTCCATTTCTACAATCTGTCTTGTGACATTGGGACACTGTTGAAATTGTGTGTATATTTAAAAATAATAAACTTTGCATATTCTTAAAAAGTAGCAATAGCAACATTTCATTGATAGTTGTATAGATGGAATAATTGTGAGTACATTAAAGTGTGAAGTACTTTTAGTCACTGCCTAATTTCAAATATATGTGCAAGTTATTAAATTTAAAATCTTAAACAAAATTGTTTTACTTACTTTACTTTTTTATACTCAGGTTCTAAAACTTTACCTTCAGCCTGTTTCCTTCAGTGTCATTAACCCATCAGAATATCCTTTTGTTTATATATGGGAAGAAACTGGCATTAAAAAAGGAACAGGGATGGGGATCCCTCGGTGGCTCAGCGGTTTGGCGCCTGCCTTTGGCCCAGGGCGTGATCCTGGAGTCCCAAGATCAAGTTCCACGTCGGGCTCCCGGCATGGAGCCTGCTTCTCCCTCTGCCTGTGTCTCTGCCTCTCTCTCTCTCTCTCTGTGTGTGTGTGTGTGTGTCTATCATAATAAATAAATCTTAAAAAAAAAAAAAAAAAAGAACAGGGGTGCCTGTGTGGCTCAGCTGGTTAAGCGTCTCTTGATTTCAGCCTGGGTCACAATCTCAGGGTTGTAAGATCGATATCTCCTTCAGGTTCCACACTGGGCACAAAGCGTATTTTGTATTTTGTCTCTCCCCCTTCCTTCCCTGTCCTTTTTATCCTTATGAAGCTTATTTTGGTGTTTATATTATGAAGTACTAAAAGCCTGAAATGCTCACCTAGCTAATAATGCATATATTTTTGATAATATTTTTTGAAAAACCATTTTACACCCTTGTGAAATTACACACACACAACACACACACACACCCTACTATATTGAGTAAAACAAAATTAAAAGTTAATTTAAAAATATATGTCTATTTTCAAATTTTTCACTATGTATGTCTCATTGAGAATGTTGAAACTTCATACATTGCTCCTTTCTCAAAGGTAAGAAAATTTTAAAAATACCTACCATTAATAAGCCAGATAATTTGTGTCCCTGATTAATACACTGCCTGTTGGGATGTGGTCAATTCACCAACATACAGTAACAAATATAAACCACTTTCAGCGTTTGACTTCTTTAAGATAATATGGAAAAAAACTAAGAGTGAGAATACCTCCGAGCTAGATATATAAGTACAGATTCTTAATTTTTACTAGTGGCCATTGTTCCCTAAGTTGATTAATTAAATTTCAAAGGGTAACATTTAGCTTAAATTTAAAATCATGAGCTCAAAGAAGATTCTTCCAATTTAGAAAGGCAAGTTATAATTTAAGTTTATAATAGCATTAAACTTATGTTCTGCCTAACTTCTTTTAGCAGCCTCAGTAGCTAAAGCTTTGATAAACTCTATATGCCTTTAGAAGAGTCATTTTGCCTTTGGAGGTTGTAAATAATGGATTAGTAATGTATAATGTATTCCTGAAAGCAAGTACTGCCTTGTTTAACACTATCTGTCAGTTATAATGATGCTGAAGTAGAACTCAATGTGAAAGGGACATTGGGAAATGTACTGCTGTGCAATGTGAATGTGAGTGAATTTTTCTCAATTGCATAATTGTTTCATTTTTTTAATGCAATTAGGTGTTACCTATGTCTCAAAAAGATAGCCAAGCATATGGCATTTTGGTTGGATACTTTTCGATACTCTGAAATATAGATAATGTTATAAGTCTGACTTATAAAACATAAACAAACTTACTATTTTTTAATGAAGACAGAGTTTTAGGGCATCGTATGGTGCTAAAATCTGTGTCTGAATTAAATGTATTCTTAAATGTTTATAATAAAGCTTTTGAATAATATGATTGTGAGCAGTTCTGAATTTTTTCTCAGCACAGAAATTCTAAAAGCAATATAAGATTCAGCTTAAAGTAGCAAATGAGTTAGAATATGTTTGATAGAACTTGCCAGCATCCTAAAATCAGATTCAGACAATGTGTTTGAATTAATGTGAAATGTCAGCTCACCAATTGAGAAATCATAGCTCAATTGCTTTACAAAACAGGCGGACTCTCAGAACACAATCCCTATCACAGACTATTTTTCGTATTAGAGAAAAGGAAAAGAGGGCACCTTGTGAGCTCTCATCAGTTGATTTGGTTACAATAAAAAGTGAACCTTAAAAAGTCAATTTTGATATATTCTAGGAAATATACTAGAATTATCAAATGAGATGACCTCATGTTCATTTACATGTGTCTGTATTGCCAAATGCTTCTAGACTTGAGTGTATTAATAAGCTAATTACCACAAAAATACTACGATATTTTTTTCTTCCTAAAATTAGGCTTTTTTGTGTGACTTAATTTTTTTAAAACATAACACATATGTTAAAGATGCTCCATTATTACAGTTTGAAATTTACTATACAAAACTGACTTATTTTTAGAAGCAAAAATATTATAGGATAATTTTTGTTAAACACTGTACATATTTTTAATGCCTATATGTATGTACTAAGTATGTATCTAAATATTTTGGATTTAATTTCACTCATGAGGTGAGGACTTTGACAGCAATGTGTATACTAGAGTTGTTCAGATATACAAGCACAATTTTCTTATAAGTACTCATAGTTAATTACTACTATATTTCTCACAAATAATTTTGAATAAAGGAGGATCCATTAGGGGTTTATGTGATGCCACTGAACACTTCATAAAAATCAGTTGCAATAATAATAGCTATAGTAATACTAATAATACCATCTAATGGCTATTGGCATTTTCACGATGTTGCGGTATCATGCAAACTCTATTACATGAACTAGCTCATTATTGAAATATAATTTTATGTATAAAATATAGTTAGTGCTCCCATTTTTAAAAATGAGTGACAGTGGCATATGGAAATATATAATTTGCTAGGGTTTCTGGCAGAAAATGAATAACTCACCAGGCGTTGTTTACTTAAACCCTGCTCATTCCAGAGATGGCTTCATCAGTTTCTAAGACATAAACTTTGAGCCCTTGGAACATTTTATTTTTCCTGATAAGAGTTTTTTTTTTTTTGTCATTCTGAGATCATACTGTACTAATTGACATGTTTATCCTAAAATGTGATTTATGGTGAACAAACGTTTTCTTTCTGTGAGGTTAGATTGGAATCCAAGTAGCTGAAGTCATATAGGCACTGCATGCTTACAAGACTCACTCCCAACAAAACCCTGGACACTAAGGCACAGGCAAGCTGAGAATGTTCATATATCACTGCTAGGAGAAGTAAGGACATCTTCATGCAAATCTACTGGGAGGGGACACTTGGAAGCTTATACCACGTTATTTCCTAGACTTCACCTCATGCAACATTTTCCTTTGTTTGTCACTAAAATAAATAAAAATTGTCTCTATTTCATTATGTATTCTATTTGCAGATCATGTAGTTTCATATCTAGAAAATCCGGAAGACTCCATCCAAAAAACTGTTAGATCTAATTAAAAAATTTGTTAAGTTTCAGATACAAAACTAATATAGAAAAATCAGTAGCATTTCTGTACTAATGCTACTATTGTTACTGACAACAAATTAAAAGGTAATCAGTCCCATTTACAATAACATCAAATACTTAGGAATAAATTTAACCAAGAAGGTGAAATCTCTACTCTAAAAACTATAAAACAATGATAAAAGGAATCAAAGACACAAATAAACTGGAAAGATAGCCCATATTCATTAGGATTGGAATAATTAGTATTGTTAAACTATCCATACTACCCAAAGCCATCTATAGATTCAATATCCATTAAGATTTCAATGGCAATTTTTACAGAAGTAGAAAAGCCACTACCACAATTTGTATGGAACCACAAAAGACTCTGAACAGAAAGGAATCCTAGGAAAGAACAAAGCAGGAGACATCACATTCCTGATTTCAAGCTATTTTATAAAGCAGTAGTAATCACAACAGTGTAATACTACATAAAATAGACACAAAGACCAATGGGACAGAACTGAGACCCCCAGAATTAACCCATCTATATTATCAAATCAACTCATATTCAACAAGGGAACCAAAAATGCTCAATGGAGAAAAGATCATATATTTAATAAACAGTACTAGAAAAACTAGCAGAAATATTTCTAGAAAACTAGAAATTGGATATTCACATGTAAAAAGATAAAACTACACCTCTATGTTACACTACTCATAAACTTGAAAAGGATTTGAACCTAAGTGTAGAAAACCATAAACCATACAATTCCTAGAAACCATAAACTCCCTAGGGGGGGAAAAACATAGGAAAGAACTCTTTGACATGAGTCTTGGCAGTGATTTGTTAGGTATGACACCTAAAGCATGAACAAAAAAATATAAAACAGGTAGAACTACATCGGACTAAAAAGCTCTGCATGGCAGAGGAAACAACAAAATGAAAGGCAATATACATAACAGGAGAAAATATTTGCAAACTATGTATCTGATAAGGGGTTAAGATAAAAAATATACAAAGAACTCATACCTCAAGGACAATAATAATAATAATTATTGTTATTTAATTAAAACATGGGCAAAGGATCTAAATTAACATTTTCCAAAAATGATCTACAAATGGCTAGTAGGAACCTGAAAAGGTGTTCAACATTACTAATCACAATGGAAATCCAAATCAAAACCACAATGGGACATCCTGTCACACCTATTAGAATGTTAGACCGGAAACAACAAATGCTGTTAAACACCTAGAAAAAAGAAACCTTTGTGCATTGTTGCTGGATATGTAAATTGGAATAGCTACTATGTAGAACAGTATGCAGGCTCAATTAAAAAATAGACCTACCATATGATCCAGCAATTTCACTTCTTGGGATTTATCCCAAGAATGTTGAAATACTATGTAAAAAAGATATCTGTATCTATATGTTCATAGCAGCATTATTTACAATAGTGAAGATATGGAAACCACCTAAGTGTGTTCATTAAAAGATGAATGAATAAAGAAGGTGATATATATATATATGTGTGTGTACATATTTATATATATGTGTGTGTGTATATATAAATATATATATATATATATATTTTACACATCTTAGAATATCATTCAGCCATGAAAAAGAAGGAAGTCCTGCCATTTGTGACAACACGGATGGGTCTTGAGGACATTATGCTAAGTGAAGTAATTCGGACAGTGATAGGCAAATACTGTATAATCTCACTTATATTGGGGTCTTTAGGAAAAAAAGAAAAAATACTCAGAAAAAGATGTCAGATGTTTGGTTACTAGGGGTAGAGGCTGAGGGAATTGGATAAAAGTGGTCAAAATGTTCAACCTTCTAATTATAAGATGAATAAGTACTAGGAATGTAATGAACAACACAATGACTATATCAACACTAATCTATAACTAATATATGTAAAAATTATATATAATATATAAATAAATATATAAATTATATATTTATATATATAAATTATATATAATTTTTTATACACACAGATAAAAATTAAGACTAAATCCTGAGTTCTTATCACACAACATTTTTTGGTATTTTCTATTTTGCATTTTTTTGTATAAGATGATGAAAGCTAACTAATCTTATTGTGGTAATAATTTTATAATAAATGTAAGTTAAATCATTTTGCTTTATGCCTTAAGCTTATACAATGTTTTATGTCAATTATATCTCAATAAAACAGGAAAAAAATTAAAGATTTTTTTCACAGCAAAACTAAATGGAAGATAGATTTATTTCACGTAGATGTAGAGAAAGGGAAACCCTCTTACACTGTTGGTGGGAATGCAAGCTGGGGCAGCCACTCTAGAAAAACAGTGTGGAGGTTCCTCAAGAAGTTAAAAATAAAAAAAAAAAAAAGTTAAAAATAGAGCTACCCTATGACCCAGCAATTGCACTACTGGGTATTTACCCCAGAGATACAGATGTAGTGAAACCATGGGACACCTGTACCCTAATGTTCATAGCAGCAATGTCTACAATAGCCAAACTCTGGAAGAGCCATGATGTCCTTTGACAGATGAATAGATAAAGAATTGGTATGTATATATACAATTTAATATTACTCAGCCATCAGAAAGGATGAATGCTTACCATTTACTTCAACATGGATGGAACAGGAGGGTATTATTCTGAGCTAAATAAGTCAATCAGAGAAAGACAACTATAATATGGTCCCGCTTCTATGTGGGATATAGGAAATAGTGAAAGGGACTATAAGGGAAAGGATGGAAACTGAGTGGGGAAAAAATAGAGAGGAAGACAAACCATGAGAAATTCCTAATTCTGGGAAGCAAACAAAGGGTTGCAGAAGGGGAAGTTGGGGTGGGGGGCCGGAGATGAGGTAACTGCGTGATGGACACTAAGGAGAGCACATGATGAGATGAGTACTGGGTGTTAAACTATGTGTTAGCAAATTGAATTTAAATAAAAATACTAAAATTTTTAAAAAGAAAAAATGAATATGTTTAGTTTTGTGAGAAACTGGCAAACTGTCTTGCAAAGGAGCTACAGGATTGTATAAGCCCACTAGCAGTGAATGAGAGTTCCTGTTACTTTCCAACTTCTCCAGCATTTGGCCATGGTAACTGGTGTGTAGAAGTATCTCATTGGCTTTAATTTTCATTTCCTGATGCCATGTGACATGTAATATATTTTCCCATGATTATTTGCCATCTACAGATCTTCGGTAAAGTGTCTGTTAAGGTCTTTGGCCCATGTTTTAATCAGGTTGTCTGTTTTCTTATTGCCAAGATTTCTTTGCATATTTTGGGTAACAGTCATTTATAAAATGTGTCTTTTGCAAATATTTTCACAAACCATGGCTTATCCTCTTATTCTGACATTGTTTTTCAAATGGTATAAGTTTTTAATTTTAATGAGTCCAGCTTGTCAATATTTTCTTTCATGGATCATGACTTTGGTGTGTATCTGAAAGTTATCACCATACCCAATGTGATTTAGGTTTTCTCCTCTGTTATCTTCTAGGAGTCTAATAGTTGTACATCCTACTTGTAGATCTGTGATGCATTTTAGTTTTGGCAAAGGGTATAACAGTTGTGTTTAGATATTTTTGTATTTAAATGTTAAGTTGTTCAGCATCATTTAATGAAAAGACTATTTGCTCCATTTTAGTACTTTGTCATAGATTCATTGATTTAAAAGCCATTAATTTACTGTTAAGCCTCCCTCAGTCCCTTAAATAAGAAATTTCACTGGCTTCCATATATGCTCATATGGTGTTCATTTAGTTTTATATTCATTACAGGTGGATTTAATTTATGCCTATGCTAAAAGCAAAATAAAAATATTAGGAATGTCTCCTAATAAAGGTCTAAATTCATTACTGCATAAACTAAAGTAGAAGAGCAAATAGTATAAAAATCACTATTTTATAAAAATCACTCTGTCCAAAATACATTAACGGAATTCAGAATATCTACAACATACCATCCACCATGTTCAGTATACATTTTGAAAATGCAAGAAATGTGAAAGTGACCCAAATCATTTTTAAAATGAGTGATGGTTATGAATAGGAATTTTACATCTAAGAGTTGGTAAATTAAAATTCATTCAAACTAATCAGTAATGAGAGAAATGCCAATAAAATTACAATTTGATTTTTTTAAATATAACATCACAATAAACAGAGAGTGGCCCCTATTACAAATGATTTCTTAAAAATGCCATAAAAGTGAGGAGCATATTAAACTTAATGTTCCACAGAGATCCAAAGCAAAGTAAACAAAAAAGCCTTAGTTGTTCACTTTCGGATACCAACCAATACACTGAAGTCAAGATAGAAAATGTAGAGGAGTAACATCAGCATCACAGCAATGTGAGTCATTCCTTTTTATTTTCCCTGTGATTTACAGCTAATTGAACAAAAATACCTCTGCACATTACATCTGTGCATCCAAAAGTGGGTGGATAGGACTTTGGAGAGGGCTGTGGATAGAAGGGACCTGATGAGACTGCCCCACCCCCTATTGCCACAACTAGGGGAAAAGGGGATTCCGGACATTGCAAATTGTCTGGAAACATATGGGAGGGAGAGAAAATTTGTGGAGGTATAGACTAGTGATAGGGGAGCCTATGGGGGATAGAGAAGTTTGGAGGCAGAAGAGTGGGAAGAACTTTCTAAGGTGACCCCTCCTCCCAAGAAAGACATTACAATTAACTAGGTTTGTGGCCGTGGCAGAGGAAGTGGAAAGTTAAAGTGGTGAGTGACAGCCTCACTGTATGGATTGCATTTGGAGGAATTTCTTTTTCTCCAGCAGTATCTTGATTTCTGGGGAGGGACCTCTGACTTGGCCAGGAGAGAAGAAAGGGACTCAGCCAAGACTAGCAAAGGATATTGAAGGAATATATTTCCTATGGTCTGCTTTGGTATCCCAGCAGGGAGTGGACCTCAGCAGGAAGAGTCTCCCCAAACAAGGATACCGCCTACATGATCTGTGGGCACACCCCAAACCCCAGTGCTAAACCCACACCTCCCCCACTCTGCTGCCATGTTCTTGTGCCCACTCTCAAGTGCAGTTGTCAGGATCATCTCCAGTAAAAGAAACTGAAAGCTGGAACTATAGCACCACCTTCTGGAACACGAAAGAAAGCTTTCTAGTGTCCGGCTTGCTGAACTGAAAGAATCAAAGTAAACAAACCCGTAGGTGGGCTAGTTGAATGTGAAAGCAGAAGCCCCTATCATCAAACACTATAAAATCAAGGAAACGTATCACAAAGAGAAAATGGTAATTCCTCAACAATTTAAACTCAAAGGCATGTGATATTGCCATCTGATAAATAATTCAAAATAACTTCTGAATAAATTCAGTAAGCCGCAAGATAACTCAGAAAGGCAATTCAATGAACTCAGGAATGAAATTAACAGGAGTTCTTGACCAGATACTGAAATTACAAAAAAGAACCAAATCCTAGAGCTGAAGATTTCCATGAATGAGATGAAGAATGTATCAGCGAGCACTGGTACCAGGGCAGAAGAGATGAAAGAGTAAGTGACTTGGAGAATGAGGATCTAGAAATAATTGATTTAGAAAGGGAATTGAGATTAAAAAAAAAAGGGAATCCCACAAGAGCTATCAGATTTTATCAGAAAGGCAAATATAAGAATAATTGGTACACCACAGAAAGAAGGCAGAGTTTAAAGAATAGCTGACAGACTTGGGGAAGGAATTGGACATGTAAGTCCATGAAGCTAACAATATATAAAAGCAGGGGCATCTGGGTGGCTCAATGGTTAAGCGTCTGCCTTTGGCTCAGGTCATGATCCCAGGGTCCTGGGATCGAGTCCCGCATCAGGCTTCCCATAGGGAGCCTGCTTCTCCCTCTGCCTATGTCTCTGCTTCTCTCTCTGTGTCTCCCATAAATAAATAAATAAAATATTAAAAAAAGGTAAAGGTGAAAAATATAATTTTTAAAGTTTTATTTATATTCTAGTTAGTTAACATAAAGTGTAATATTAATTTCAAGAATATGATATAGTGATTCAACAATTCCAAACATCACCTGGTGCTTATCACAAGTGCACTTATCACAAGTGCCCTTCTTCATCCTCATCAATTATTTTACCCAACACCACCTCCACTCCCCCAACCCCCTAACCCCCGTTAATCTCCCCTGATAACCATCAGTTGTTCTCTAAAGTGAAGAGTCTGTTTCTTGGGTTTGCCTCCCTCTCTTCCCCCACCCACTTTGCTCATTTGTTTCTTCAATTCCACATATGAGTGAAATTATATGATACTTGTTTTTCTCTGACTTATTTCTCTTAGAATTATACTCTCTAGCTCCATCAGTGTTATTGCAAATGGAAAGATACAAGCAACAAGCAAATAACTTAAAATATAGCTGGTTACTCAATTTTTCTTCAGATATATATTTATATAAATGTATAAATGACATATCTTATTTATTTATATAAATATATATGTCATTTATTTATTTTAGGGAGCGAGAGAGAGCAGCAAGCAGGTGGAGGGGCAGAGTGAGATAGAATATCCTGAGGCAGACTCCTCACTGAGCCCCAAGCCCAGTGCAGGGCTAGATCTCAGCACCCTGAGATCATGACGTGAGCCAAAAATCAAGAGTCAGCCACTTAACTGACAGACACCCAGTCGCCCCTTCAGTAATAGATTTTGATATGCTATTTTGTGTTTTTATGAATTTTTTGCCTTTATTTTTCATACAACTAAGGTTTAATTCAGATAAAATATTTTACCAAAATTTCCAATATCACCATTATCCAATTCCAGAATATTTTCATCACCCGAAAAAGAAACCTGATACCCAAGAACAATCATTTTTCATTCATCCCCTATCCAGCTCCTGGTAGTCACTAGTTTACTTTTGGTATCTACGAGATTTGCCTCTTCTGAGTATTTAAGTAGAATGCTACAATATGTGATCTTTTGTGTTTGACATCTTTCACTAATCATAATATTTTCAAGGCTCATCCATTTTGTAGCACGTGAGTATTCTTTTTCATGAATGAATACTGCATTGTATAAGTATTGACACACTTTATTTCTCTAAGCTGTATCTGATTAAAAGTGTCTGATAAAAAAAATAAAATAAAATAAAATAAAAGTGTCTGATAAAAATTATTTTGCCAATTTAAATTCCAGAAATTAGTTTATTATAGTTTATCAAACATATAATCCAAACCCTTAGACTTATTGTGTGACCACTATCAACTGTTTGAAATTCTAAGAAACATAGAATGCAACAATTTCTACAAGATTTTATCTACTACTTCCCACTTGACACATCCAACAATAACTCTTACTAAATGTAATCATCTCAAGAAGTACCTCACTCTCCTGTAATGCAGCAAAATTGATTACCTTTTACATATTTATTATATGTTAGACACAATGCTAAGAGCTTCATATGAGTTATTTTTTCCTTAAAATACTTCCACAAGACAAAGGCTGCTATCGTTTTCATTTTACATATAAGAACACCAGGTCTATCTACATAAAATGGAGAAATTATCCAAGGTTACGCAGCTAGGCACAGAAGTCTTAAGACTTTCAGGATTGATTCTTTTATAAAAGCATTTCTCTTTCATTCTCCATTCATGTATGATTTCATTTTGGATCTTTGACTTTATTAAAAAAAACTTTAGTTGTTTCATAAAGAATGTTACTAAAATATATAAATCACAAGCATATTTTTAAGCCTGTCAAGAATATTTAATACATTCTTTTGAAGATAGGCTTAGTTGAAAGGAAAACAAGACACAGTTTTTAACAAACCCTTAAGATTTTCAATGACAGTGAGCCTACATTGGGAGGGGGGTTACCCCAGATTTATTAAAATTATCTTGTTTTCATAATACTGATATTTTAAAAACTGAGCAATATGTGACCAAACATATTTATGATAAGCCAGCTTATTTTTCTGTCAGGTATTTGAATATTGTTATGTGACATAAACAATGCTAATGTTTAAATGTAGCTGCATCCATGTCCCATATGATAAAAATATGATAAAAATATTTGATATGCTGCAAACAAGAAGTGACACCTGTGTTTTTTGTTAGATAATCTGATAGCCAGAGAACTAGCTGATGACTTATGTTTACTGTCACCGTGAAGACAGTCATGGGGGTTTTTCCATTACTACAAATCAGACTCTGTCACTCAGGGTCCATCTTCTTGCCGCCACCACACACACACCACACACACGCTCCTTGAACACTGAAAATCTGTTGGCCTGTTGTCAGGCATAACTTGTGGACAGAAAATGATCTGTTCTTTTCCCTTTCTCAAATCAGAACATGTACTTTATTAGTGTATAATCTTGCGTTTGATTACTTTGGGTGCTAGTTTGGATAACATGTTCTTAATAGGTAATGAGATCAGTCAGGACGACTTCCGTTTCTCACAGCTTTAAGTACCCTTGTTGTCTTCTCTAGTTTGGTTAACTGCCTAACAGTTTGCAACTACTAAACAAGCTCTAATTAACTTGGATGTTATAGTCAGAATCGGTTAGCTCTTTCTGAATCCAGGTTTAAATTGCAACAACATCAAGGTATGATTTAATGCTCTTGATCAGCAGCAGGCTATATTATAGAACTGAAAGCCTTAGCAAAACTGACTAAGATCTTAGAACACATCTATAGGATTACTTTTTAATTGTGGCCCTGTTCTTCCAGGGAATGTGGGGTACAGGTCAGCTTGAGTCCAGACCACACATAATAAGCCTTCCTGACGGAGCTGTTTCTGTTGCACTCAGGCAGGAAAACTAATTTGTAACCCCATTCACTGGAATAAAGCCTTCAGCCTGCCCAACCAGAAAGCCTTACCAGATCACAGGGGAAGCTGTATAGCCTATCCAAATCCCTGCTTACGTTGGAACTGGAAAAGAGATACCCCAAAGCTTCTCTTGTCTGCAGAACAAAACTGTTGGCTTCACCTGACTAGGATATCCAGTGCACACTCTTGCCTAAATTAGGTCCTCAAACAATGAGCTGTGCAGGCCCTGGGACCCATCATGCTGCCTGGCCAGGGAAGGAAAGTTAATTCATAGCTCCACCTACCCCTCTGTATGGTACCTAGTCCTGATCATCTAGTAAACCTAATGAGAGAATCCAGGGAACTGTGGAACCAGTCCTACTGCTTCAGATGGGCAGAGAATCAAGCCAGAAGTGCTATCCAGCAGTACTTAAGCCAGTTCTACACCCCCTCCTACCCCTCACTCTGAACAGTTGCATCACCTAAAAATAGATCCTAAAGTAGGCCCAACCTGCTCAATGACATTACCAGCAGGCATGTCCAAAAATACAAACTGGGCTAACTGGTGATGAACCATCTCTGCCAAAATAAACCTACAATGTCTGAAAGAGGAGCTCTATTACTCTTATACACAGATTCCAACATGAGGAGGAATAAAGGTTAAAAAAAATAGGTGAATATGACACCAGCAGGAAACTAATAAAGCCATGACTGACCCTAGAGAAGCAGAGATCTATGAATTATTCAAGAATTCAAAATCTGGGCAGCCTGGGTGGCTCAGCAGTTTAGCGCCACCTTTGGCCCAGGGCGTTACCTTGAAGACCAGGAATCAAGTCCCATGTCGGGCTACCTGCATGGGGCCTGCTTCTCCCTCTGCCCGTGTCTCTGCTTCTCTCTCTGTGTCTCTCTTGAATAAATAAATAAAATCTTTTAAAAAAATTCAAAATCACTCTCTTAAATAAGTTTAGTGAGCTCTAAGAACACACAAATAAAATTAGGAAAACAGTTACAAGAATAAAATGAAAAGTTTAACAAAGACGTTAGCATAAAAAATTAAGCCCTGGGTGGCTTAGCGGTTTAGTGCCTGCCTTCGGCCCAGGGTGTGATCCTGGAGTCCCGGGATCGAGTCCTACATCGGGCTCCCTGCATGAAGCCTGCCTCTGCCTCTCTCCCTGTGTCTCTCATGAATGAATAAATAAAATCCTTAAAAACTTTAAAAAAATAATAAAAAACTAACAAATTCTAGAGCTGAAAAATACCATAACTGAAGAATTCAATAAAATGCTTCAAAAAGCAGCCTTAGCCATGCAAAAGAATAAGTCAACAAATTGGAAGATGGGACATCTGATATTATCCAGTCAGAGGAGCAAGTGACAAAAGATAGAGTGAGGAAAGTCTATACTGCTTATGAGACACAGTGAAAAGAAACATGTTCACATTATGGAAATTCCAAAAGGAGACGAGGAATAGAAAAGGATGCAAATATCTTTAAAGCAATATGGTGAGAACTCTCCAAATCTGGGGAGAGAAAGAGACATCCATACCCAAGAGCTGCAAAGGACACCAAATAAGTTGATCCTGAATAAGGCTACACCAACACACAATATTATCGTGTTGTCAAAAGTCAAAGAAAACTTTTAAGAGCAGCAAAAGAAAATAGAAGTTATATGTAAGTGAACCACCAGAAGATAATCAGATTTCTTAACAGAAGCTTCAGGCCAGGGGAGAATGGGATGACATATCCAAAATATTAAAAGATGTCAGGAAAAGATACCAGATTAAGCTTTCCTTCAGAAATAAAGGATAAAGACTTTCCCAAACAAACAAAACCTGAAAAAACTCATTACCACTAGACTCATCTTACAGGATATGCTAACGGGAGTTCTTTGAGTAGAAATAAAAGGTTGTTAATTATCATAAAAACTTAAGGTAACATAAATGTTACTAGTAATGATAAATATATAGCCCAAGTTAGATTCTGCAATATGATAACAGTGGTATATAATTCACTTACACTTCTAGTTTCAAAGTTAAAAATCAAATATAAAAATATCTACAACTATAATAATCTGTTATTAGTTACACACACTAAAATTAAAATGTGAAGGAAAGAAGTGTAAAGATTAATAATTCTATTAAATTTAGCTGTTATTAGTTTAAAATAGTATTATGTTTAGAATATTTTATGTAAGCCTCATAGTAACCACAAAGAAAAAACCTGTAGCAATTATATAAAAGGACATGATAAAGAAGCCAAAATATATTAATACTAAAATATATGGAGATATAAAAAAAAAACAGTAGGATAAGAAATAAGGAACAAAAGATCAACAATAAGAAAACAATGAAAAAATAGCAATAGTAAGGCCTTAACTAACTATCCATAATTACTTCAAATATAAATGAACTAAATTCTCCAAAAGACACAGAATGGCTAAGTAGATACAAAACAAAATCCAACAATTTTCTACTTCTAAGAGACTCAAATAAGCCTAAAAGACACAAGCAAACCAAGAGTAAAGGGATAAAACAGATATATTTTTAAAAATGATAATTAAAACATGGGTAACTATAATTAGACATAATAGGCTTAAAATGGTAAAAAGAAACAGAGGGTTATTATATTATGATGGGGTCAATACATCAAGAAGATTTAACAATTGTAAATTTTGTGTCCAACAACTGGAGTGCCTAAATATATAAAGCAAAAATGAATGGAACAAAAAGGAGATCTAAACAGTAATACAATAATTGGGAACTTTAATTTCCCACTCTCTACAATATATGGATCATCCAGACATTCAAAGAAATAAGGGATTTGAACAACACAACAGGCTAAATGGATACATACAGACAGATACATACAGAATATTCTATCTACAAAAAGCATAATTCAAATTCTAAAAAGCACATGAAACATTTTCTAGGACAAATCATTTGTTAGGCCACAGGACAAGTGAGCAAATTCAAAATGACTGAAATTATACGAAGTATCTATTTTGACCACAATAGTATGAAACTAAAAATAACAGGAGGGAACTGGAAAATTCATGAACACATGAAAATTAAGCGCTGTGATGAATAACCAATGGCTCAAAGAAGAAATTAAAGGAAAAATTATAAAAGTGTGTCGAGACAGCAAAAATGGAAAAGCTCATAAAACTCTTAAAATTTATAGGATGCAACAAATGCAAAAGAGATTTATAGCAATAAACAACTATATTAAACAATAAAGATCATAAATAAACAATTTACTCTTTAAGGAACTAGAAAAAGAATAAACTGAGTTAAAAGTTAGCAGAAGAAGGGAAATAAAGATTAGAGCAGAACCAGAGAACAGGAAAAAATAGAAAAGATTAACCGACCTTATAGTTGGTTCTTTTAAAAAGGCAACAAAATTGATTAATCTTTACCTAGATTAACTGAAGAAAAAAAGGATACAGATCAACAAAATTATAAATGAAACTGAGTAGGATCATGACAAATGACACCACAGAAATACAAAAGATTAGAAGAGGCTACTATATAAACAGCTATACTCCAATAAACTGTGTAACCTAGAAGAAATGGAAAAAATTTTAGAAACATACAATTTACCAGACTTCATCAAGAAGAAATAGAAAGTCCAAATAGGCCAATTACTAGTAAGGTGATTCAATCGGTAATCAAAAATCTTCCAACAAAGGAAAAACCAGGACCAGATGATTTTACTCATTAACGTTACTGAACATTGAAAGAAGGATTAACACCAATTCTTTACAAACTCTTCCAAGAAATCAAAAAGGAGGAAACCATCCCAAATTCATTCTATGAAGCCAGCATTATTCTAATATCAAAGCAAGAAAATTTTGGACACACCAGCAAAGAAAACCATACTGCAGTATCTCTAATAGATATACATGCAAAAATTCTCAAAATATTAGCAAACCGAATCAGTACATTAAAAAAAAAATCATTGAGGCACCTGTGTGGCTAAGTGCATTAAGCATCCACCTTCAGCTCAGATCATGATCCCAGGGTCCTGGGATGGAGCCCCTCATTGTGCTTCCTACTCAGGAAAGAGCCTGCTTCTCCCTCTCCTCTGCTACTCTCCCTGCTTGTATGTTCTCTCTCTCTCAGTAAAATCTTTAAAAAATTATCATTCACCACAATTGAGTGGCATTTATACCTGGGATGAAAAGATGGTTCAATGTACATGAATTAATGTAATACATCACATTATTTTTATTATTTTTTTTTTAAAAAGAAATATCTGAATGTAGACAGGAAAAAAACTTTGACAAAATTCAACACCCATTCATAATAAAAATCTAAAAAACTATGTATAGAAGGAACTTATCTCAACATAATAAAGGCTATATATGACAAGCCAATAGCTGATATCATATTTGATGATGAAAGGTTGAAAACTTTTCTTCTAAGATCAGGAACAGGACTCGGGTGCCCATTTATCACCACTTGCATTCGTTATAATATTAGTAGTCCTTCCCAGAGCTATAAAGCATCAGAATTGGAAAGGAGGAAGTGAAAATATTTATATATAGATGACATGATTTTATATAGAGAAAAACCTGACTCCACCCCAAAACTGTTCAATCTAATCAATTAAATCAGTAAAGTTACAAGATACAAAGTTAATATACAGAAATAAGTAGCATTTCTATACAATGAATTATCTGGAAAAAATGATACCATTTACAGTAGCATCTAAAACAATAAAATGCTTAAGAATCATCTTAACCAAGGATGTGAAAAAACTTTACTCTGAAAACATTGATGAAACACATCATTGATGAAATACATCAAAGATGTATTTCACAAATAAATGGCACAAATAAATGGAAAGGCACTCCATGTTCATGGATAAGAAGAACCAGTACTATTAAAATGTCAATACTACCCAAATCCATCTATAGATCAGTTCAATCCCTATGAAGATTCAATTTTTATAGACGTAGAGAAAACAATTCTAAAATTCATATGGAACCACAGAAGACCTTGAATAGCCAAAGGAATCCTAAGGACAACAAAGTGAAAGACATCACACTTCCTGATTTCAAGCTATACTATATGCTATAGTAATCAAAACAGTATGGTGCTAGTGTAAAGGTAGCAAAACAGATCAATGCAACAGAATTGAGAACCCAAAAATAAACTTGAGTGAATTTGATCAACTAATATTTAATAGGTGAGATAAGAATTCTCAATGGAGAAAAGACTGTTTCTTCAATAAAAGGTGCTTGGAGGGGATCCCTAGGTTGCTCAGTGGTTTAGCACCTGCCTTCAGTCCAGGGCGTGATCCTGGAGTCCTGGGATTGAGTCCCATATGGGTGCTCCCTGCATGGAGCCTGCTTCTCCCTCCGCCCAGGTCTCTGCCTCTCTCTCTCTTTCTCTCTCTCTCATGAATTAATTTTTTTTTTTTTTAAAAAGGTACTTGGAAAATTGGACATTCACATCACTCAGAAAAATTAACTTAAAATGGATTAAAGAATTAAATGTAAGACTTGAAACTATGAAATTCTTAGATGAAAACCTAAAAAAAAAATCACCTTGGAATGGGTCTTTTCGATTTTTTTTGACACCTAAATCACAAGCAATATTTTTTTTTAAATTAAGCATGACTACAACAAATAAGTGGAACTACACACACACACACACACACACACACACAAATCAACAAAGTCAAAAGATCAACTATAGAATAGGAAAAATATTTGCAAACCATATATCTGGTAAGGGTTAATGTTATAAATAGCTCATACAATTCAACACCAAATCAAACAAACAAGCAAATAAAAAAATAAAACAACAATCCAATTAAAAATAGGCAAAAGACCTGAATAGTCACTTTTCAAAGAAGATATATGATTGTCCAAGTACACAAAAAATACTCAATTTCACTAGTCATTAAGTGAATGCAAATCAAAATCACAATGAGATATTACTTCATGCCTTTTAAAAGTAAGTATTATCATAAGGGCAAAAAATAACAAATAGTGGCAAGGATATGAAGAAAAGTTTACTATTGTGCACTGTTAATGGGATTATAAACTAGCATACCCAGTATGGGAAACATTATGGAGCATTCTCAAAATATTAAAAGTAAAAAAAAAAATATTAAAAGTAGAACTACTTACGACATAGCAACTCCACATCTGGGAATATTTCAAAAGATATTTGCAAGCTTATGTTCATAGAAGCATTATTTACAATAGCCAAGACATGGAAGCAACCTAAGGGTTCATCAATAAATGAATAAATAAGTTGTATTTATAGATAATGGGATATTATTCAGCCATAAAAAAAGAGGACATCTTGCCATTTGTGACAATGTAGATGAACTTAAGGGCATTATACCAAGTGACATCAGTCAGCCAGAGAAAGGCAAATATCTTATCATCTCACTTATATATACTTAAAAAAAAAAAAAACTGAACTCATAAAAAAAGATCAGACTGCGGTTAGCAGAGGCATAAGGCATAAGGCGTAAGATTAATTATTTCTTCCCATAGACTGTGGAATCCATAAGGAGTGTAATAGTCTTATTTATTACAATATATCCAACCCAAAGTTGTATCTAAAAAAATGGTGAGGGCTTCATAAGTCCTTTTTCCACAGTGGAGAAGAATATAAAAATTTTTTTTCTACTTCTATTTTTGTAATTTTGTTTAATGCTGTTCCTTTAAAAAGTGATACAAATTATATTTAAAAATATGCATATATACACACAAAAATGCATAAATTGTAGCAAGTAGAATATTTTAAATTTGAAATAATTTGTTTTTCAAATGACATTCATTATTCATGAAACTTGTAATAGTTGAAATTTATTTCTGTTTGAAACTATATAATTGATTTAACAAGCAGTAAGCTTCATAACCTTCACTTATAATTCATGCTAACATAAAAAAAGGTGTTGAATAATGGCAGTTTACAAATAGATGTTGTGGGGCCCCTGGGTGGTACAGTCAGTTAAGTGACTGACTCTTGGTTTCAGCTCAGGTCATGATCTCAAGGTCCTGGGATTGAGCCCCACATCAGGCTCCATGCTCTTCGCAGAATCTACTTGAGTTTCCCTCTCCCTCTGCCCTTCTTCCCCATGTGATTGCTTGTTTGCTCCCTCTCCCAAATGAATAAATAAATCTTTTAAAAATAAATAAATGAATAGACATTGTATCCATACTATATAAGCTAATCAACCAATAGATAATTAATTGTATCTGCTAGATAAAAGCCAGGTTGGTCCCAACTATCAAAAAGTATAATATGGAAAAAAAAAAAAAAAGTATAATATGGGCAGCAGAGTTAACAATTTCAAATACACCAGAAAATAATCTTAACACTGCATGAAAAGAATAAATGCAATGTGTTTTTCAATGGCAGTACAAAAATTAAAGAAAAAATTGGAAAAAAATGTTTCTATTTCTACTGATGTTATATGACACCATATGTAACTTAGCAATAATTATTAATGTGATAGGTGATAATCTTGATACTTTTCAACTACAAAAAATTTCAAGTAACAATTTACATAATTTTATAAATATATTTAATTTCTATATGAAAAAGATACATCATTGAAAATTTCCAGGTTTGTAATCCCTTTATCTAATTTACTTTTAACTACACCTTTAGAAAATAAACTTTTATAAGTAGCAAGTGATGAATAATTACAAATGAATATTGAAAACAGCATCACATGTTATATTTTTAGTAATTAAATATAAATATCATGATCTTGATTTTCTTTAAAATCTTTTGTTCACTTCAGTATACCATTGGAGAATGATTTATCATGCTGTTATTAAAATAAATATATAATTTAGATATTGTTTGGCTTCCCAAATAAAATTTGGAAACTTATTTTTTCATAATCCTTAAGTCTAAAAGTCCAGGATCAGTGTTCTGGCCAGATAGATTTCTAGTGAGAACTCTCCATGACTTGTGGTTGGCTGCCTTCTTGCTATTTCCTTAATTTGGGGTGTCCTGTTTTTGTTTTTGTTTTTTGTGCAGAGAGAAATTGCAAGAGTGAGTTCTGGTATCTCTTCTTATGAAGACACTAATCCAATTAGATTAAGGCTCCACCCTTATGACCACACTTAACCTTAACTACTTCCTCAGAGAGGCCTTTTCCAAATACAGCCACACTGGGGTTAGGGCCTGAACTTAATTTTGGAGGGATACAAATATTCAATCCATAACATATGTATTATCCTCTCTGAGTCATTTTGCCATTAATGTAGCCTAGAGTAGATAATTTGACGAGAAGTGAGCTCATTTGTCACATTGAAATCTTTAAATACTGACATACACAGTTTTGAAAATAATTTCTAGAGTTTAATGGTAGTTGCTTAAATTGAACTTATTCTATGTATCCATCCCTCAAAATATCTAAGCCTGAGAGCAATCCAAGTGCACACATGAATTATAACTCCAACAATAGTAGAGATACAATACCAAAAACTTAAAATTACCTGTATATGGAAAAATAACCTTAAATTATAGCAGAACTTCTAGTCTTACTGCAAGGCAGATGGGGTTAGGGAGGCTTAAGAGGCTGTTTTTAAAGTGGGGGAGGGGATTAAGGTTGGAGAATGAATTCAAAAAGGCCAGAAAACCCACCTCCGGTAAGACAAAGATGAGGATTGAATGTCAGATGAAGATAATAGGACTTGGTAGGAGAAAAAAGC
This sequence comes from Vulpes lagopus, assembly GCF_018345385.1. Lineage (NCBI taxonomy): Eukaryota > Metazoa > Chordata > Mammalia > Carnivora > Canidae > Vulpes > Vulpes lagopus. The sequence continues at coordinate 112,221,164 of NC_054829.1, read as the reverse complement.
TTCAAAGTGCCCAGGAATGAAGGTGGCAGCCTGATAGAAACTTTTATTCTGGGGAATAATTAAATAAGTAGAAAAAGAATGACAATGAAGGATGTAGAGAATGTAAGCATCCTGCAAAAATATAAAAGAAATAGAATACAGGCCAAGCCATTCTCTTACTACCTACCACCAAATTGTTCAGTAAAGAAATTGTACTTCACTATAGTGACTGAAAAGAGACACTCTGAACATAAAAGACTGTCCTCAAGAAGTACAGGGACAGAAAAAAAGGAAACGGATTTCAGAGTAATCTACTTAAAAAGAAAGCAGAAAATTCAAATCATAGCATTTTTGTTGATGAAAACATGTAGAATATGTAATATACATAACTATATATAATAGATAATGTATATTAATACTATGTATAATATAATGCATATGTATTCATGTATAATATAAAATATACAAGAGATGATATACAGAAAGATTATATGGCCACATTTTAGTCACTGGATGTATAAAAATCCATACAAAAAATCACTTTTATTACTCAGCCATTAGAAACGACAAATACCCACCATTTGCTTCAACGTGATGGAACTGGAGGGTATTATGCTGAGTGAAATAAATCAATCGGAGAAGGACAAACATTATATGTTCTCATTCATTTGGGGAATATAAATAATAGTGAAAGGGAATAGAAGGGAAGGGAGAAGAAATGTGTGGGAAATATCAGAAAGGGAGACAGAACATAAAGACTCTACTCAAAAAAAAAAAAAAGACTCTGGGAAACGAACTAGGGGTGGTGGAAGGGGAGGAGGGTGGGGGTGGGGGTGAATGGGTGATGGGCACTGAGGGGGGCACTTGATGGGATGAGCACTGGGTGATATTCTGTATGTTGGTAAATTGAACACCAATAAAAAATAAATTTATTATAAAAAAATCACTTTTACACAACACACATTAATCTGTTCCTTATTTTAAGCATATATATGATAGAAGGATTTCCAGCTTTATGAATTGGGAATAAAATTAATAAAAGTTAAAATAAGTAAATAAAACCTGAGTGGAATTCTATACAAACTACTAATGATAAAATTTCATTAGCTGAATTATGAGATGATTTAATCCCTCTACATCCAAGATATCAAGAAATTACTTAGAATACAAAAATAAATGTTACAACTCAAAATTATGCTACACTATAATAATCCTTACTGGTATTTTTAAGAACTCCTTGAAAGTGAGCCAACTTCTTAGTCAATAACAGCATCTTAAAAAATTCTATTTTACCTTTCATCCATTTCAACACTCTTGGCAGCTCTACCTGAAGTTTTTTCATCTGTTTCCCTTCCAAAACAAAACACAAAAACGCTGGCTTTTCATCTTCCACTTTTAGGACTGTATCTCTTTTCCTTCCTATAGGCATGATAATACAGAACTACTTTTGAACTTGGCACTAAGCCCTCCTCCTTTCCTATCAACCCTAAATTCTGTCACTTTATCTTCTTTGCCCAAATTTTTCCTTTTTAAAACCTATACCTCCTCAAATCCCTATCTAACTCAAAACAGACTTTTGGGGGGAGTTGGAAAAGAGGCAGTCAGGCAGAGGTATGGAGGGACGCAAAGTGGGAATTGTAGACAAAGTAAGCACTGATAGAAACAGAACAGTAACTGACAGGAGAATGTTACCAAGACCTTATATGCTTTCTTTCTTTTGGAAAAAAAGGAATTAGCTGTGACTATTCACAGAAATGAGGTTCTCCTTCTATTTTACATGTAAGACATTAGCCTTGTCAGTGCTGAAGTAATTTTATTATATCATATTAACTGAAATTAATTATGTCTAATAGTACCTAAATCTTACCTATCAACTAGGAGAGATCTATCATCCATTTCTTCAGGAATTTTCAGAAGTACAGTTAACTAATAAATTGCATATCCTGTTGGAAATAACACAAGAACTACAAAAAAAATAAATGAATAAGAACAGCTAGAGCAAGGTCCTAAGGTGAGAGCTTCCCTAAAGTGTTCAAGGAAGAACAAGGACGTAATGAAGCTGGAATGAATGTGTGAATGGAAACACTAGAATAGGTTGGGGTTTAGGGTTTAGGTAGACAGTGTGATGGCTGTAGGACATTGTGTGGACTTTGGCTTTTAGTCTCAGTGAGAAGGAGAATCATTGCAGCTCTAGCAGGACTGGCAAATTGGTATTAAAAAATCATTGTAATATTTTGAAAAGAAACTGAGAGGGTAGATCTCATAACAGGAGGATCTTGTTAAGAAACTGTTACAGTAACTCCAATCAGTAGATAGAGGTGATAACAATAGAGGTAGTAAACAGTGATTAGACAATGCATCTATTTTGAAGTTAATTAGGAATAACAAATATTTCTTGATGTATGGTAAGTGGTATGGAAAAGAGCAGTTAAAAATGGCTCTATTTGCCTGTGCAACTGTACATTCCCATGGAGGTCGTTAGGGGGCATGTGAAATATGTTTTAGGAAGAAATCATGGGTTTATTTTTGGATATGATAAATTTGAATGTCTATTTCAAAGTCTAGAAGAGATGTCAACTAGTCAGTTTGACATATGAGTATGAAGTTCAAGAGAGACATTTTGTCAAAGGATATAAATTTAGGAGTCAGCACGTATATTGAGATATGGACTGGTTGAGATCAACTAAGGGAATGGAGACAGAACAAGACATGAGGGACCTCCAACAACAAAAGATCAGGAATATATATAATTTCTTTGCCAGAAGTCACCTTTAAGAGGCAGGAAGGAGGTGGGGTAAGCCGGGTCCAGAGGTTGTATATAATGGGCCTTGACCCTCTGAAGTGTGTGAGGTACAGTCTGCTGAATCACCACTTACAAATAGAAATCTGGTTATTGGATTATTCCTGCAAAATTGCTCTAATTAGGGACTGCAAAACCTCAGAAGATATTGCATTGTATGAAACATATCTGGAGATTGTAGATGTAAAAGTTGTATGTCCTATAAATAAAGAATATAAAAAAGGCAGTAAAAGACCTTAGCAGGACCTTTTTCCCAGAAGATTGTTAGCCTACAGAAGTGATATCATACCAAGATAACTGAAATATTTTTCAATATTTCCCTAAAGAATTTTTTTAAATGGAGTCTGTTTCACCAGAAAATGTGTTCTTGACGAGTGGGGAGTTATGACTGAATCTGAAATACATGGAATTTCACTACACAGTATGTTCCAGCATGTTGGTGAATTGAACTGAATTGAATTAATGAACTGATGGACACATTCAGAAATACTGCCTTCTAATTTGCATGGATGGATTGTATCACTGAAAAAATTTATAAATAATCAAGGGTTGAATAAATTTCCTGTTTCATCTTTAAATGTGGATGCTACAATGGAAATTACTTTAAGTATACAAATACCATTAAATGAAGTCCCAGTGGGTAGAGTTCAAATATATTTCCCACTCATATAATGTTTTGAGAACATGATTTTATTGTTGGTGAAGCTTGGGAAAATGAATTGATTTGATACTAAAAAGCAAGGCATTCAAGCCCTAATTTATCAATTCAGTCCAGTTTATATTGGAAACAATTTGGGCATATGTTTGATTGAATGACTTTGATGTGTTAATGGAGCAACTTTGAATTACTTCATGATTATGTTACAAAATTAACTTTTTATTTAGGGCAATGACAAAGTCATAAAAATTCCTTTTCTAAGATAACATTTAGTTTTTTAATTCCTCATTAACCTTGACATGTTTTCATTTAATAAATGACTGTAAGTTTTGACATATTAATTATAAGTATTCAAAGGATATTTCATGAAAATGCCTTATTATATTAGCATATTAGAAAGTATATATATAGAAAATACACAAAAATGAAACATACTGAGTAAAGGGGAGAATCCAAAAGGAAATAGAGGTAAAGTGAACACTTAAATAAAGTGAAGCCAAATGGGGAAATGGATGAAAGAGGGGGAAATAGGCTCTATACTGTGTTGATGGCTGCCTGTAGTTCAAACAATCTGAACTGAAAATTGACTATTGGATTTTCCACAATAGAGGTCATTGTTGACCTTGACAAGAATAGTCTCTGTAGACTGATAAATTGGGTTTGAGAGCAGGAAATGAGAGAAACTGGAGGAAGAATGTATTAAAAAACCCACCCGGGGGTACCTGGGTGGCTTTGTCAGTTAAGCGTCTGCCTTCAGCTCAGGTCATGGTCCCAGGGTCCTGGGATCAAGCCCCATGTCAGGTTCCCTTTTGGGTGGGGAGTCTGCTTCTCCCTCTCCCTCTGCTTCTGGCCCCTGCCCTTGTGCTCTCTTGCTTGCTTGCTCTCTGTCAAACAAATAAATAAAATCTAAAAACAAAGCAAACAAAAAACCTCACCTGAAGTGTGCTAAGAGTCAGAAAACAGCACAGCGACCGGAGAATTTTTTTTTTTTTTTTTTTTTTTGTGACAGGAGCATGTTATCAAGAGCTTATATGTGCTTACATGGTTATATGGTAGAAAATGAAATTTTCCTATTGTAGTAAAGATAAGGAAGAAGTCCTAAATCACTGTCTTTAAATAGGTAAGAGAAGATTGACTCTCTTGCACAAGTGGAGTTTTTTTCATTAGAGAATGGTAATGGCATGTGCAGCGAAAGGCTACAAAGCAGAGAACATGTTTGCCTATGGTGGTAACTGGATAGTTGTAGTTATTAGAGTCTGCAGAAATTCTTACGGCTTCAATTTTCTCAGTGAAGTAGGAAGAAAAGCAATTGGTGAGTGACAACAGTAAAACAGCTAATGTGGTTTGAGTGGAGAGGAGAAAGTATAAAATGATTATGTAGGATAGCTGTAGAGCTAATGGACTAGCAACTTTCTGTATGCCTGCTGTGCAGAAAGGACCCATGGGATGTCTATAGGCAAGAAATTAAAGAATTTTTAGTGTGGCTTCATGTTTTACTCCCACATTTTGCCAAAAGGATAGATAGGCACAGAATATGGAGGATAGTAGCAGCAGTACTTCTCAAAATAACTCCACAATTTATAATTGATAGTACTTGGTAAACACTGTTTCAATCCTAGGTCTGAGGAAAACAAAGTGATCAAGGGCCACAGCAAGACTATTGACTTTGGTTTCATGTGAATTAATTCACATTTCTGAGAAATGGGCAGAGGTTGAGAAAAACAAGACACTAACGATGGCATTTTAGATATTTGCCTGTGGAATCTCACAGCATATGTGCTTGTGACAGTAAGACACAACTGTCTCGAGTCTAGGACTCAGGAAAGCATTATGCACTAGAAATGGAAATTGAAAAAATTTTAGCACATAGAGGCAATTTAATTGGGAAGAATTACATGATCCAAGAGGACTACCTATAATTAGAAGACAATGACCTAGAATCAAACTTAGCAGAACATAATATTTACGAAATGTTCAGATAATAAGCAGGTAGCAGAGGACACCAAAAGGAAATCTCAAGAGCTAGGAGGGAAATTCTAAAACACACAGGAAGTGATTGTTTAAAAATCAACATTAATGGGTGAAATAGATGGTCCAATGTGACCTAAAGTGTATAGACTGTTCCAGGTCATTAGCATATTTGAATCTTACTAAATGTGCAAAATGTTAATTGCATGCATAGTATTGGTATTGGCCCCATGCAATTAACATTTTGCACATTCTAGCCATTTCTAGTGCTAATTTTCTAGCCATATTAATTTCTTCTAGTGCTAGGAGAAATTCTAGCCATTTCTAGTGCTAATTTTCTAGCCATATTAATAGCCAGATGCTATAATTAAAAAAATTAAAAAAATAAATATTTAGATCCTTATTATTTGTGGAATGTTTAATGTATTAGATTTATTTTTAAGTGACATATTCCTTGAAAGGTTTAAGGAGATTTAATTTACTACTTGTTGCAGTTTTTTAAATTAAATTTTGAGATCTCAGATATAAATGTGGGACTACTAATATAATTTATTTTAATGAAGGATGATATTTTATCAATATTTTTAGATCAAGGCTTACATGTACCTTTTTAACTTTCTGAAATTAAAGTGATCTTATTTGGAAAAAAAACAGATTTCTGCAATTTCCAAATGGAATAATAAATTACTATTGTCAGATTTTGTATTCCTTCAAAGGGAAAATTACTGCCATTCAATTTCATGCATCTAAAAGTTTTCCCACAAGTCCTAACATTTGTTGATATTTTTCAATGAAGTATGGATTTGATTCTCCTCTCAGTTTTGGTCTTCATTCGAGAACTTAAATTCTAAATTAAACTTTAAATAGTGAATACTTTCTGAAATAGTTCTGAGAAAGCTGAGTTCTTTTGCTTATTATTTTCTTAGGTCAGCTATGTTGAAGATATCTTACTTTTTAATTTTTTAATAGTTCACAGTTATAAGTCATAAGAAATAATGATGGAACAGACATTATAATCATAGCTAAAAATGAAAAGTTGGTGGTTGTTTTTTATATTAGTTATATTTAACTATTATTAGTTCATCATTATACAGAGCTTTACCTCCAAGAATCCCTGGAATTAAGGTTATAGGACATTAATGAGAGGCCTAGGAAAGAAATGATACTTACTTGCAAACTCTGAAATAATATGCACATTCCACATACTTTTCTGTTAAATGAAATATTTAAGAGACAAATCAGGAGAAATCATGAGCTGCCATTTTTATGCCTATTAATCCTCACTCCTCACATTTTACTAAAAAGCACTTCTTTGAAACATTCTGATAGACCCAAGGAGGATTAAACCGCATTCATCCTTCTGTGTAACTTTAATAAAATAACCAGATTTAAAACTTGCAAATATTAAACACAAACATAATTGAAAATCTTGACTTTGGAAGAGACTTGATGTAAAAAGTTTTAGATACAACTTTTCAGTTCTTTGAAAAGACAGTAAGTGGATAAGTTTGTGGACATGAAATGAGGACTTCTATCAGAAAGGAGCAGGCTTTTATTGCTAGATAGAAGCAGCAGAAGCTTAGAAAAGTGTGAATAAAGGGAATGAAATGCAATAAAATAAAATTTTATTCATTTCAATCCAGACTCTATTAGCAGGTATTTACATGTGCCATCATTTTATGTCTAATAAAATAAATGTTGAAGTTTCCTTGTGCCAAGGCATCACATACACAGACCTCAATGTTCATTATAGACTAATCAAATTTCTCTCTGAAGTTATTAAATTTCAGTTCAATCCCTAACTAAAACTACTCTCTTCAAATGGCAGGAAGGTACCTGACAAAAATTCAGTGGAGAATGAGAGAGAACAACTTCATGAACTAGCTTCCACCTAATTTCTCAATGTCATCCTAACAATATTATAATCATGAGTATATTTATATGTGGGAAACTGCAGAGTGACATTACCAGAATTGGTAGTACTTGTATAATGTAAAAATAATTAAGTTTGTGTATTTATTAGATGCAGAGCTAAATTATGTATTAAATTATAAGGAATCTACAAAATAATTAAACACATTGTTTTTTCAAAAGTGGGTTTTTAATTATTGTTTAATATTCAATCAAAGAGAAAGATGCAACAAATATTGAATTATTTTAGAGATATTTTTGACAAACTTCTGAATTTATGTGCTCATATTGAATTAGGTTATTTTCACAAATGTCAATTTTGTATCAGTTGTCATCATTTATAGGACAATTTCTACATCAATTTTTTATCTGATATAGACATATCACAGTTCATGCTAAGAAAGCAATGTCTATAAACAATCTGTTGTTAATTTGAGTCCAGTCTGTTTATGAAAGTGGACCAGAGTAGAAGTCTTACTTTCAAAGATTTGTCATTCTCCATTTCAACTTGATGTTTCTGTTACATTCCAATTCAGTTCTATCAACTATTTCTTCCTACAGCTGGCTGGCTTTTAGTCAGAAACCCAAAGAAATTTAAGGGAGCAGAATGAGAAATAATTGAAAAAGTATAGATAAAACATAGCAACAAAAGACTTCGAGAACTCCCTAATGAATGTTTGACATTTTCAAATTCCTTTATGATAATCATGAGAAAGATACAAATTATGCCACTAATTGATTGAAATAAATTCAGTGAAAAAACTAATCTATACTTAATATATAACCTGAAGGGAAGGTTTTGAATTATCAATGTTAAAATTTTAAAGTTTGAAAACTTTTAAGATTAAATAAAAAGCTTGTACTTAGATGTTTGGATTTGTACCTTTTTGTCCCTGGAATTAATATTTCAAGAAAAGTAAATTTTAGTTAAATATTAATAGGAATATTCACTAATGGCAAGTTCCACATTGCCATTAGTAAAAATCTTTAGCCTATCAAAAATATCGCAAATATATCTACCTATTGCATTCAATATATATCTCTGGGGGCATTAAAATAAATTAATTTGGGATGCCTGGTGGCTCAGCAGTTGAACATCTGCCTTCGGCTCAGGGTGTGATCCTGGAGTCCTGGGATGGAGTCCCACATTGGGCTCCCTGAATGGAGCCTGCTTCTCCTTCTGCCTATGTATGTCTCTGCCTCTCTCTCTCTTTGTCTCTCTCATTAATAAATAATATCTTTTAAAAAATAATTCTTGTCATGAAAGGTGGACAAAAATCTTATCTATTTCTTTTTGTTCTCTTTATCATATTTTAAACAACTTTAAAAGATCCCTCTGGGCTAGTATTAATATACATTATTTGAGGGCTTGCATTGAGGCTAATTCCCCTTCTGAATTTCAATCATTTCTTTCCTGAAACATGTTGAAATGACCTGAAAGTTTGTTGTCATAGCAGGAAAAGACATCATTGTCCAACTTGAGTAAATTATAAGAAAAAAACAAGCAGGTTGTGTGTTGGTCTATACGCATAGAGTAATTTTTCTCTTAAAGTTTCTATAGGATTGTTTTGCAATTAACTACATATACCAATGAAGGCAGATGATAGATAAGATTTACTACATGTTCCTGGGGAAAATTTTATATTTGCACCAATAATGTATGGGCAAATTCTGTATTCTACATTCTCAGACTCCATTACTGATTTTTCATCTTTATTAATCCAATAGAATAAAAGTCATATCTCATTGTTTCAGTATCTTTCAAATGTACTTTAGCTATTTAAATTTGCCTGTGAGAGAGTATATTTTTAACCTTTATTTTTTTGGTTAGTTTTTCTATGAAGTTGTCTAAATTTCTGTAAGTTTTAAATACTTAAATTGTGTATATTATAATCATTGTCCTCTATTTTATGATTTTGAACAGACCACAGCAACAGATACAGGGAGAAGTGGGCACTTCTGGTGGAGTTAAACATTTTCTAATATCTACTAAGATATAAAATGCATACCCGACATATAGTTCAGCTAAACAAATGAGTTAGGTTTATAAAAAAAACATGATTCTTAAAAACTGCTCAGATTTAACATACTAGCTTTGGTAACTGCATGCTGTTAGGAAATTCTTTTTCTTTTTCCTTCAGTTTCATTATTATTTTTTTCGGTTGCATCTATTATTTGGTGTGTAGAAGTTGCTGGATGGGATGAGCTTGCATCAGGATGAGTAGTTATTATACATTTTCTTCATTCACCTTTGCATTTCATTTTATTTTGTGGTGAGCATGTTACTTTTAAAAATTTAAGAATTACAATTCTAGGTTTTACATGATTAAGTAACTATACTGCTAAATTCTATTTTTATGTTATGTTGTATTTACAAGGTACATATTTATTCAAATAATTTTAAAATCCAGTGTATTGAGGTGCCTAGGTGGCTCAGTGGTTGAGCATCTGCCTTTGGCTCAGGTTGTGATCCTGGAGTCCTGGGATCGAGTCCGGGATCGGGCTCCCTGAAGGGAATCTTCTTCTCCCTCTCCCTCTGCCTATGTATCTCTGCCACTTTCTCTGTATCCCCCATAAATAAATAAATATATTTTTAAATCTAATGTATTGTAGATAATTCTATTGCTTTATGGAAGTACTTCATTGGAATTATTTATCTTTATGACCTATTCAATGTTAGATAAATCTTTCAGAATATTCATTCAACATTTCTTCTGAGAATAGAAAGTATAATCAGTGCCTTATGTTGATCTGGCATAGGTAAACAGTCAAGATTTGGATACCTAATTCCACCAGGAGAAAGGAGATGATACGTTAATAACTTGGTCAAATAAAGGTATGAGTATGCCAAAGTCTTCATCTGCCAAAAATCCTTATTGACCTTATTTTCACTCTCTGACAGTAAGGACCATCACTGTGTCCTTTTTTTCCCCTGCATATTTTTTTTTTTTATCTATACAAAGATAAGTCTTTGTGAAATGTTATTCAAGCTAACCTCCATGAGATTATATATTTATTATATATGTTATATTTCTATTACCTGCCTATACATCCCTGCATCAGATTGATAATTTTAGAAACTCTGCCTAAAGCCAATGAAAGGCTTTCTATCTTTTTGTATGCATGATGACATAAACTCTAAACCTTCCTATATGGCAACACGTATTTTATATTACTGAAGTATTCTTTTAAATTTATTCTCCTGGAAAAATGCCTCAACCTTTCATTATCTCATTAGATTTCTAGTCAAATCAAATAGATGCATTTCAAGCAATGCTTAAAAAGTACTACGTGCCAAAAATATGTCAGCTTTTTGCAAAGATGAACAGAATGAACCCTGATATCCTCAGGTAATATAATTCACAAAGTAATGCATTATTATTTTAGATTTTGGCATGCACAGAACACTCAATTTGAATTAATGTATCAATAGGCTAATAATTGTATGAAATTTTATGAAGATTCAAATCAATTAAAAAAATAAACCTAAGTCACATCAATAAGTGAAAGAGTTGTGTGCAATCAACAGACAAGAAATCTGGTTTATGGTATGAAAAATAAATTATAAGGAAGGCTCTACAATCATTAATTTTGTTTTTTTAAATTATCATTTCTATTAAATTGTAATATCCTACCTTATAAGTGTGTACCAGAAGAATGTTGGCAAATGTTCGACAACTTATAAATACTGTATATGTTAATTGAATACAGATCTAAAACTTATAGAGAAATTTTTCATTGAGGACTACTTTCAGCAATATACTAAGCAGCTAAGTTAATAACCCCATCATTCTCATGAGTTGAAATACAGCATTTTTTATCCTGAAAGGCAGTGGCAAATGGATTATCTTTATAATCTTTTCTAAAATAGAGTTTGCAATGTACTTGTTCATATCCATTAGAATTGTTTTTGGAACTTTTTTAAAAAATAAACCCCAAGCATCATCATTTTATATTCCTCATGAATTAAAACCAGTCAACAAGCACTAGGAGCTGTATTTTGAATCCTTAGTATTGGAGGTATTTATACAATTATGCTTTAAGTAGTAGTATTATTCTTAACTACAAAATATTCTATTTAGCCCCATAGTGATAGGTTCAAAGTACTCAAATCTTGGCAGTATCTCGGAAATATGACACTTGTGCAACCACACACACTAGCTTTTGACATTTCTCATCTCTCACTTACAAAAATATTGAATTATTTAGTGAACAAGATGGTATTAGCATCTTTACACTTCTTATTTTTACTTTGTAATTCAACAAGATCAGAATGCTAAATTTTGACTAACAGTTCTCTAAATAAAATTTTACTTCATGCATTTTTGTTGCATGCTTTATTCAATACCAACACTGTTCCCAACGCTTTGTTAAAAATCTATAGAATAGCATGAAAAAGAATTATTAATAGTACAAAATTAATTTTAAGTGGTATAAAATTTCAAAAATAAAGACAAAAATAATGTAACTCATCATACATGCATACACAGAAGATCAGGGACAGCTTGCTGTAGGATTAGAGAGCCTGTGGTGCCATAAACATAGGCTGAGGGGCTTTGGCATGATCAGGAGAAGACACTCAACTTGGTTTCAACATCAGAAGGGAGAGAGAAGAGTGGAGGGGACATCTTGTGTTTCAGATTTTCAGAAGATTCCCAAAGGATTGGTATTTGGATTACCTATGTTGAGGGGGAGCTGGCATACTTTGGAAATCTTTGGGCTGCTGAGAACAAAGAAAAGCATGGCAAATTGTTGCTGTAGCATCAGAAAATTGTCAGTACCACAGACAGATATCAGAGGGAGCAAGAGACTGTAAGCTCTTGAAAAAGAAACTGGCAAACCTCTCCTTTTGGGAAATTACATGCATGAGCCCAGAGAACCCCAAACTCCTCAAAATAGGTTTCAGAGGCCAACAGAATTTCTAGTTTGATTAGGAAAGTACTTACCGTACATTAAAAGCCAGTCTATAAAAAGTGGAATAAATAACCATTTTTACAAATGCATAAAACACATACACATATCACAAAACACAATTAAAAAAATAGAGAAACATGACCCAAACAAAGGGACAAAATAATCCAGAAACTAGCTCCAACAAAATGAAGATCTATGATTCCATGACAAAGAACTCAACAGTTTTAAAGAAGCTAAATGATCTAAAAAGAAAACAAGTCATCAATTACAAGGAAGCAAGAAAGGGACAGTGACCAATAAACAAAATGGCAATAAGTACATACTTATCAATAATTAAATATAAATGGTCTAAATGCTCTAATCAAAAGACACAGAGTGACAGAAAGAATAACACTCATCTACATACTATCTACAAGAGACTACTGTTAGACCTAAAGGCAAATACAGAGTGAAAATGAAGGGATGGAAATCATATACCATAATTAATGGTATATGCAAATGGAAGGAGCAACAAGAAAAACACAGAGTAGCAATACTTACATTAGACAAAATAGAGTCATAAAGAAAAACTACAAGAAGAGATAAAGAAGAGCGTTACATAATGATAAAGGGGTAAATCCAACAAGATGATACAACAATTGTAAATATCTCTGCACCTATCATTGCAGCAACTAAGTACATAAAGCAAATATTATCAGACATAAAAGGAGAAATTGACAGTAATGGTATGGGACTTTATATTCCATTTGCATAAATAGATAATCCAAGCAGTAGATTAATAGGCAACAGTGTCTTTAAGTGACACATTTTTCCAGATGGACTTAAGATATATACAGAATATTTCATTCAACAACAGAATAAACATTTTTTTTTTCAAATGAACATGGAATATTCTTCAGGATAGGTCACATGATAAATTTATTGAGACTGGTTTTGTAGCCTAAGAACACTGAAATCTTTTTGTGCATCTTTTCTAGCCACATAGTATGAAACTAGAAATCAATCACAAGGAAAAAATTGAACAAAATACAAACACATGGAGGCTAAACATGCTGCTGTAACCAACAGGTCAAAAAAATAAAAGAGGAAATCAAAATCTACATGGAAACAAATGAAAATGAAAACTCAATGGTATAAAATCATTGTAACACTGCAAAAGCAGTTTTAAAAGGGAAATGTATAGCAATACGGGTCTATCCCAAGAAAGAAGGAAAATCTCAAACAAGTTACTCTTACACCTAAAAAACTAGAAAAAAAAAAAACAAAACAAAGCCCAAGGTTAGGAAAAGGAAAGAAACAATAAATATCAGAGCACGGGACACCTGGGTGGCTCAGCAGTGGAACATCTGCTTTTGGCTCAGGGCATGGTCCTGGAGTCCCAGGATTGAGTCCCACATCGGGCTCCCTCGAGGAGCCTGCTTCTCCCTCTGCCTGTGTCTCTGCCTCTCTCTATGTGTCTCTAATGAATAAATAAGTGAAATCTTAAAAAAAAATCAGAGCTGAAATAAATAAAAAATAGAGACAATAAATGAAAATGAGATTGTTTCTTTAAAAGATAAACAAAATTGATAAACTTTAGCCAAACTCTAAGAAAAAAGAGACAAAATCAGAAATGCAAAATGAGAAGCAACCAATGACACAACAGAAATACAAAGGATTCTTAAAGAATACTACACAAAATTATACGCCAACAAATTAAACAACTTTAAATAAATGGATTAATTCCTAAAAACATACAATCTTCCAAAACTGAATCAGGAAGAAATAGAAAATCTGAACAGGCCAATGACTAGTAAAAAAATTGAATCAGTAATAAAAAATTCTTAGTCAAAAACGGTTCAGACCAGACAGGTTCACAGGTAAATTCTACATTTATTTTTTTTTTGAAGTCTTATTTTATTTTTTATTGTTTTTTTATAATAAATTTATTTTTTATTGGTGTTCATTTGCCAACACACAGAATAACACCCAGTGCTCATCCCATCAAGTGCCCCCCTCAGTGCCCGTCACCCAGGGACCCCAACCCCCCCCCTCCTCCCCTTCCACCACCCCTAGTTCGTTTCCCAGAGTTAGGAGTCTTTATGTTCTGTCTCCCTTTCTGATATTTCCTACCCATTTCTTCTCCCTTCCCTTCTATTCCCTTTCACTATTTTTTATATTCCCCAAATGAATGAGACTATATAATGTTTGTCCTTCTCCGATTGGCTTACTTCACTCAGCATAATACCCTCCAGTTCCATCCACGTTGAAGCAAATGGTGGGTATTTGTCGTTTCTAATGGCTGAGTAATATTCCATTGTCTACATAAACCACATCTTCTTTATCCATTCATCTTTCAATGGACACCGAGGCTCCTTCCACAGTTTGGCTATTGTGGACATTGCTGCTAGAAACATCGAGGTGCAGGTGTCCCAGCGTTTAATTGCATCTGTATCTTTGGGGTAAATCCCCAACAGTGCAATTGCTGGGTCGTAGGGCAGGTCTATTTTTAACTCTTTGAGGAACCTCCACACAGTTTTCCAGAGTGGCTGCACCAGTTCACATTCCCACCAACAGTGCAGGAGGGTTCCCCTTTTCTCTGCATCCTCTCCAACATTTGTGGTTTCCTGCCTTGTTAATTTTCCCCATTCTCACTCGTGTGAGGTGGGATCTCATTGTGGTTTTGATTTGTATTTCCCTGATGGCAAGTGATGCAGAGCATTTTCTCATGTGCATGTTGGCCATGTCTATGTCTTCCTCTGTGAGATCTCTGTTCGGGTCTTTTGCCCATTTCATAATTGGATTGGATTGTTTGTTTCTTTGGTGTTGAGTTTAAGAAGTTCTTTATAGATCTTGGAAACTAGCCCTTTATCTGATATGTCATTTGAAAATATCTTCTCCCATTCTGTAGGTTGTCTTTGAGTTTTGTTGACTGTATCCTTTGCTGTGCAAAAGCTTCTTATCTTGATGAAGTTCCAATAGTTCATTTTTGCTTTTGTTTCTTTTGCCTTCGTGGATGTATCTTGCAAGAAGTTACTGTGGCTGAGTTCAAAAAGCGTGTTGCCCTGCGTTCTCCTCTAGGATTTTGATGGACTCTTGTCTCACATTTAGATCTTTCATCCATTTTGAGTTTATCTTTGTGTCTGGTGTAAGAGAATGGTCTAGTTTCATTCTTCTGCATGTGGATGTCCAATTTTCCCAGCACCATGTATTGAAGAGACTGTCTTTCTTCCAGTGGATAGTCTTTCCTCCTTTATCGAATATTAGTTGACCATAAAGTTCAGGGTCCACTTCCGGATTCTCTATTCTGTTCCATTGATCTACATGTTTGTTTTTGTGCCAGTACCACACTGTCTCGATGACCACAGCTTTGTAGTACAACCTGAAATCTGGCATTGTGATGCCCCCAGCTATGGTTTTCTTTTTTAAAAGTCCCCTGGCTATTCGGGGTCTTTTCTGATTCCACACAAATCTTAAAATAATTTGTTCTAACTCTCTGAAGAAAGTCCATGGTATTTTGATAGGGATTGCATTAAATGTGTAAATTGCCCTGGGTAACATTGACATTTTCACAATATTAATTCTGCCAATCCATTAGCATGGACTATTTTTCCATCTCTTTGTGTCTTCCTCAATTTCTTTCAGAAGTGTTCTATAGTTTTTAGGGTATAGATCCTTTAACTCTTTGGTTAGATTTATCCCTGGGTCTCTTATGCTTTTGGGTGCAGTTGCAAATGGGATTGACTCCTTAATTTCTCTTTCTTCAGTCACAATTTTAGTGTGTAAAAATGCCACTGACTTCTGGGCATTGATTTTGTATCCTGCCACACTGCCAAATTGCTGTATGAGTTCTAGCAATCTTGGGGTGGAGTCTTTTGGGTTTTCTATGTAGAGTATCATGTCATTGGTGAAGAGGGAGAATTTGACTTCTTCTCTGCCAATTTGAATGCCTTTAATGTCTTTTTGTTTTCTGCTGAGGCTAGGACTTCTAGTACTATGTTGAATAGCAGTGGTGAGAGTGGACATCCCTGTCTTGTTCCTGATCTAAGGGGAAAGGCTCCCAGTGCTTCCCCATTGAGAATATTTGCTGTGGGCTTTTCATAGATGGCTTTTAAGATGTTGAGGAATGTTCCCTCTATCCCTACACTCTGAAGAGTTTTGATCAGGAATGGATGCTGTATTTTGTCAAATGCTTTCTCTGCATCTATTGAGAGGATCATATGGTCCTTGTTTTTTCTCTTGCTGATATGATGAATCAAATTGGTTGTTTTACGAGTGTTGAAACGTCCTGGCATCCCGGGAATAAATCTTACTTGGTCATGGTGAATAATTTTCTTAATGTACTTTTGTATCCTATTGGCTAGTATCTTGTTCAGAATTTTTGCATTTACGTTCATTAGGGATATTGGTCTGTAATTCTCCTTTTTGGTGGGGTCTTTGGTTTTGAATTAAGATGAACAAATTTGGAAGTACTCCATCTCTTTCTATCTTTCCAAACAGCTTTAGTAGAATAGGTATGGTTTCTTCTTTAATCGTTTGATAGAATTCCCCTGGGAAGCCATCTGGCCCTGGACTTTTGTGTCTTGGGAGATTTTTGATGACTGCTTCAATTTCCTTCCTGGTTTGGCCTGTTCAGGTTTTCTATTTCTTCCTAATCCAATTTTGGTAATTTGTGGCTTTCAGAAATGCGTCCATTTCTTCTAGATATCCTAATTTATTGGGATATAGCTGTTCATAATATGTTTTAAAATCGTTTGTATTTTTTTCGTGTTGGTGGTGATCTCTCCTTTCTCATTCATGATTTTACTAATTTGAGTCTCCTCTCTCTTCTTTTTAATAAGGCTGGCTAATGGTTTATCTATCTTATTAATTTTTTCAAAGAATCAACTCCTGGTTCTGTTGGTCTGTTCCACAGTTCTTCTGGTCTCGATTTCATTGAGTTCTGCTCGAATCTTTATTAACTCTCTTCTTCTGCTGGGTGTAGGATCTATTTGCTGTTTCTTCTCTAGCTCCTTTAGGTGTAAGGTTAGCTTTTGTATTGGAGTTCTTTCCAGTTTTTGGATGGATGCTTGTATTGCGATCTATTTCCCCCTCAGGACTGCTTTTGCTGTATCCCAAAGATTTTGAACAGGTTGTATCTTCATTCTCATTAGTTTCCATGAATCTTTTTAATTCTTCCTTCATTTCCTGGTTGACCTCCATGTGTTTGAAGTCCTTAAAAACTTCTTGTTGTGATTTAGTTCTAATTTCAAGGTGTTATGGTCTGAGAATATGCAGGGGACGATCCCAGTCTTTTGGTATCAGTTAAGACTTGATTTGTGACCCAGTATGTGGTCTATTCTGGAGAAAGTTCCATGTGCACTTGAGAAGAATGTGCATTCAATTGAGTTTGGATGTAAAGTTCTGTAGATATCTGTGAAATCCGTCTGGTCCAGTGTATCATTTAAAGCTCTCGTTTCTTTGGAGATGTTGTGTTTAGAAGACCTATCGAGTGTAGAAAGCACTAGATTGAAGTCACCAAATATAAGTGTATGTATGTCTTAACTTTGGTTATTAATTGATTGATATATTTGGCATCTCCCACACTCGGGGCATATATATTGAGGATTGTTAAGTCCTCTTGTTGGATAGATCCTTTAAGTATGATATAGTGTCCCTCTTCATCTCTCACTACAGTCTTCTGTGTAAATTTTAGTTTATCTGATTTAAGGATGGCTACCCCCGCTTTCTTTTGAGGACCATTTGAATGGTAAATGGTTCTCCAACCTTTTATTTTCAGGCTGTAGATGTCCTTCTGTCTAAAAGGAGTCTCTTGTAGACAGCAAATAGATGGGTCCTTGCTTTTTTATCCAGTCTGACACCCTGTGCCTTTTGATGGGGTCATTAAGCCCATTCATGTTCAGAGTTACTATTGAAATATATGAGTTTAGTGTCATCATGATATCTATTTAGTCCTGTTTATGTGGATTGTTCCATTGGACTTCTTCTTAAAGGGGAATTTTAAGAGTCCCCCTTAAAATTTCTTGCAGGGCTGGTTTGGAGGTCACATATTCTTTCAGTTTCTGCCTGTCTTGGAAGCTCTTTACCTCTCCTTCCATTCTGAATGAGAGCCTTGCTGGGTAAAGTATTCTTGGTTGCATGTTTTTCTCATTTAGGACCCTGAATATATCCTGCCAGCCCTTTCTGGCCTGCCAGGTCTCTGTGGAGAGGTCTGCTGTTACCCTAATACTACCCCCCCATAAAAGTCAGGGATTTCTTGTCTCTTGCTGCTTTAAGGATCTTCTCTTTATCTTTGGAATTTGCAAGCTTAACTATTAAATGTCGAGGTTTTGAACAGTTTTTATTGATTTTAGGGGGGGATCTCTGTATTTTCTGGATCTGAATGCCTGTTTCCCTTCTCAGATTAGGAAAGTTTTCAGCTATGATTTATTCAGATACATATTCTGGACCTCTGTCCCTTTCAGCACCTTCGGGAACTCCAATTAAACGTAGGTTTTTTTTTTTTTTCCTCAGGCTGTCATTTATTTCCCTTAATGTAATCTCATTGTCTTTTAATTGTTTGTCTCTTTTTTCCTCAGTTTCCCTCTTTGCCATCAACTTGTCTTCTATGTCACTCACTCATTCTTCCACCTCATTAACCCTCGTTGTTAGGACTTCTAGTTTGGATTGCATCTCATTCAATTGATTTTTAATTTCTGCTTGATTAGATCTAAATTCTGCAGTCATGAAGTCTCTTGAGTCCTTTATGCTTTTTTCTAGAGCCACCAGTAGTTTTATAACTGTGCTTCTGAATTGGCTTTCTGACACTGAATTGTAATCCAAATTTTGTAACTCTGTGGGAGAGAGGACTGTTTCTGATTCTTTCTTTTGAGGTGAGGATTTCCTTCTAGTCATTTTGCTCAGTGAGGAGTGGCCAAAAACAAGTTGTATTGGAAAAAGGAGAAAAAAGAGAGGAGAGAAAGAAGGGAAGAAAGAGAAAAAGAAAAAACGAAAAAAGGAAGAAAATAGAAAAAAAAAGAGAAGAAAAGGGAAAGAGAAAGAAAGAAAGGAAAAAAAAGGGGTGGGGGAAGCAAACAAATCAAAAAGCAAAAAACAAAAACAAACAAAACAAAAAAACACGGGGGAGTATCCTCTGATTCTGTATACTGTAAGTAAGTCCCTTGACTTCCCCTGGAACTTTCTAGTGCTGCTTGGTCAATAATTTGTTTTTTCCCCTGTCCGTCTAGCTGCTCTTCTGGGGGAGAGGCCTGTTGTGCTGATTTTCAGGTGTTAGCACTTGGGGAGCTGCTCTGCCCCCTGCCTGGTGCAGGGCTCAGTGGGGGTTGTTTACCCCGTGAGGTCCCAGGAGGAACAACCACAGTGGCAGCGGCCAGCTCTGGAACCCTGGAGTCAGCTCCTGCAGTAACTACGGAGCTCTCAGTTTGCAGGGGCCTGGATGCTCCGGGGGCTGGGGCCGCTGATCTGCTCATCTCCGGACAGGAGTGTCCTTGCTGTCCTGTGCCCTCCTGGCCTCTGCCTGTCCCGGGGGCAGACCGGATCCTGGGCTGTGTCCTGGCGCCCTGTGCTCCCGGGCCTGCGCTGTTGGATTCACCCTCCCGGCCTTGCAGCCCCCTCTCTGTGGAGCCGCCTCCCGAGTCCCTCCGAGCTGCTCCCGGGTTCAGCCGTGTGCATTCTGCAGCCCTTTAGGGAGATCGGCTGCGGGGTGTGGGGCTCTCCCTGGGGCTCAGGGGTCCTTTAGTGTCCCAGGGAGCCTGAGGGCATCCCCGCCCCTCCTGGGGTCCTGCTCTAACTCCCTGCTCGTGCCTTTCCTCCCGGGAGGATTGGTGAAGCTCCCGCTTCTCCGGGATGGGTCTTTCCAGTCCTGGGGGCACTCGCCCCGGCCTTAGCCCGGCTCCTCGCGGGGCCCCTCCTTCTTGGAGGCCTTTTGTTTCTTTATTTCTTTTTTCCCCGTCTTCCTACCTTGCTAGAAGCACTAACTCTTCTCACTGTAGCATTACAACTATTCTCTCTTTAAATCTCAGGCCGAATTCGTAGATTTTCAGGATGGTTTGAAGGTTATCTAGGTAATTTGGTGGGGACAGGTAACTTGGGGATCCCACTCTTCCGCCATTTTCCCCTCCTCCACTCTACCAAACATTTAAAGAAGAGTTTATACCTATTCTACTCAAACTATTGCAAAATAAAAAAGAAAGGAACACTTCCAAAAATATTTTATGAAGTCAGCATTATCCTGACACCAAAAACAATGACAATATAGAAAAAGAGAACTAAAGAGCCAATATGTCTGGTGCATACAAATACAAATAAATATCTTTAACACATCACATTCACTCTAGTAGGATTTAGTCCAAGCATGCAAATATGGTTCAACATTTGCAAATTAATCAACATGATATGCATAGTAACACAATTTATAAAAATCATATGATGTATCTCAATAAATCCAGAAAAAACATTTCACAAAATTCAACATCTGTTCAGGGAAAAACAAAACAAAAACAAAATGCCTCTCAACAAAGTGGGTTTATTTATACTTGAATATAATAAAAGCTGTATATGAAAAATCCACAGCTAACATACATAATATTCAATGATGAAAAACTGAAAGCCATTCCTCTAATATCAGGAATAAGATACAGGTTTCTACTCTCAGCACTTTTATTCAATATAGTAATAGAGAAGTCCTGGTCATAGAAATGAAACAAGAAATAAAAAGCATCCAAGTGGATAAGAAAAAATCTTAAACTGATATTATTTGCAGAAGGTATGATACTATACAAAGAAAACTCTAAAGACTGCCAGAAATAACTATTAGTAGTAATAAATTCAGTAAAGTTGCAGGATACAAAATACTGTATTTTAATACACTAATAATTACATAGCAGAAAGACAAATTAAGAAAAAAATAATTTATAATTGCATCAAAAAGAATAAAATACTTAACATAAACTTAACCAAAGAGGTAAAAAAACCTATACTCTGAAAACTGTAAAACACTGATCAATGAAACTGAAGATAACACAAATAAATGTAAAGATACTCCGCACTCATTGTTTGGAAAAGTATTGTTAAAATGTCCATTCTACCCAAAGCAATCTACAGAGTAACTGCAATCCCTATTCAAAATATCAAAAAAAAAAATTCACAAAATTAAAATAGTCTTGATATATACAGAATCACAAAAGACCCCAATTATTCAAAACATACTTGAAAAAAAAAGTTGGAGGTATTAAAATCCCAGATTTTAATATATACTACAAAAGCTATAGTTATCAAAACACTATGATAGTGGCAAAAAAATGGACACATAGGTCACTGGAACAGAAGAGAGAGACCAGGAATAACCCAAGTATAGTCTATGACAAATGAGGCAACTCATTTCCCAACAATGGAGGGAAAACTCTCTTCAATAAATGGTACTAGGAGGACTGAAAAGCTATATTCAGAAACATGAAACTAGAGCACTTTGTTACACCACACAAATATAAATTCACAATGGATTAAAGACTTAAATGTAAGACCTGAAACAATAAAACTCCCCTGAAAAAAAAAATAGGCAGTAATTTCTTGGACATAGGATTTAGCAACATTTCCCTAAGTCTCCTCAGGTAAGGGAAACAAAAACAAAAATAAACTATTGTGATTACACAAAACTGAAAAGATTTTGAATAGCAAAGGAAACCATCCATTACAAAAAGACAGTCTACTGAATGGGAAAAGATATTTGCAAGTGATATATCCAGTAGGGGATTGATATCCAAAATACATAAAAAACTTATACAATTCAACACACACATACACACAAATAATCCTATTATAAATAGGCAAAAGATTTTTTTTTAAAACAACATACAGATGGCCATCTGAAACAAGAAAATATGCTCAACATCACTAACCATCTGGGAAATGAAAATCAAAACCACAGTGATATATCATCTTATACCTCTTAAAATGGCTAGTATCAAAATATAAGAAATAACTGTTGGAGATACGGAAAAAAATAAGCTTTTTTACACTTTGTTGGAATGTAAATCAATGCTTCCACTATAGAAAACAGTATGGAACTTTCTCAAAAATAACTAATAGAAATACCACATGATCCAACAGCTCCACTACTGGATATTTACTGAGAAAACAAAAGCAATAATTTGAAAAGATATATGCACCTACCCCATGTTTACTGCAGCATTATTTACAGTACCTAAGATATGGAAGCCTCTTATGTGCCCACAAAGACTTTAACTGATAAAAAAAGATGCAGTGTGTGTGTGTGTGTGTGTGTGTGTGTGTGTGTGTATAATAAGGTATATTACTCAGTCATAAAGAAGAATGAAATCTTGCCATTTGTGACAACACAGATGGACTGAGAATGTATTATGCTAAGCAAAATAAGATAAAGAAAGACAAATACCATATGAATTCACTGATATGTGAAATCTTAAAAACAAAACAAATATATGAAAGCAGGAATAGACTCATAAATACCAAAAAACCCCTGATGGTTACTAGAGGGTAACTGGGTCAGGAAATGGGCAAAATGGGTGAAGAGGAGTAGGAAATAAAGTCTTCAAAAAAATAACTAACTAAAAACAAAACAGACAGCTAAATGAAATCAAGTTAATGATATGAACAATACAAGTTCAACAAAGAGATAGTAACTATAAAAAAAAAAGAACCAAAAAATTTCGGAGTAGCAAGAAACAATAACCTAATTGAAAAATTTACTAGAGAGGTTCAATAACAAACTTAATGAAGGAGACATACTAATCATGAACTCATCAACAAGTAACTTAAATTTATCCAGTCAGAAAAACAAAACAGAACAGAATGAAACAAAGTGAAGAAGGCCTGAAGGACTTACAGTAACACATCAAGTGGATCAATATACACAATTACAGGAGTTCTGGAAAGAGAAGAAAAAAAGAAAGGGACAGCTTATTTGAAGAATTGGTGGTCAAAACTTCTCGTAATCTGAAGAAAAGGGACATGAAAACTTAAGAAATCCAAAGGATTCCAAGCAGGATGAACTCACAGAAGCTTGTACTAAGATACATTA
The DNA here is from genome assembly GCF_018345385.1 of Vulpes lagopus. NCBI lineage: Eukaryota > Metazoa > Chordata > Mammalia > Carnivora > Canidae > Vulpes > Vulpes lagopus. The sequence continues at coordinate 112,197,899 of NC_054829.1, read as the reverse complement.
TTATAATCAAACTATCAAAAGTCAAAGACAAAAACAAAATCTTGAAAATAGCAGGAGAAAAACACTCCTCATATACAATGGAGCTCTAATTAAATTGACAGTGGATTTACCCGCAAAAAGTCTTACACACTAGAAGAAAATATGATGATATATCTAAAGTGCTGAAAGAAAACACAAGAACTTTCCAATCAAGAATATTATATCTGGAAAAATGATCTTTCAAAAACGAAGAAATTGAGACTTTCCAGATAATAGCAAGGAGTTCATCACTACTAGACCCCTTGTAGAAGAATTAAAGGGAGTTCTACAAAATGAAATGAAAACAATGCTAGAGAGCAATCCAAAGGCATATGAAGACATAATGCTTACTGGTAAAGGTAAAAATTTAGATAAATACAAAATAATGTGAGAATATAACACTAGTATATAAGGCACTATTTATTTGGGTATAGAATAAGAAAAATGTATAAGTTATAAAATTTAATGGATACACAATATGTAAAGATACAACTTGTAACATCAGTAAAATAAAGTTGGGGTAGGGAAATATCAACGTAGGTAATTGAAGTTATCAATTTAAATGATAAAAAATATTTTTAATATATTTTTAAAGACCTTATTCATTTATTCATTATTCTGAGAGAGAGAGAGAGAGAGAGAGAGAGAGAGAGAGAGAGAAGCAGAGACACAGGCAGATGGAGAAGCAGGGTCCATGCGGGGAGCCTGACGTGGGACTCAATCCTGGGTCTCCAGGATCACACCCAGAGCTGACGGTGGCACTAAACCGCTGAGCCACCCGGGCTGCCCAAAAGTACATTTTTTTATACTTTTGAAATTTAGTACCTTTTAACATAGAGACCAAAATACATTGAGAACCAAGTAGATCACCATGTTGGTCTACTCTGCGAGATTACATTCTCTCTCCCTCCCTACTTCCCTCTCCTTCTTTTTTGTTTGTTATCTTTTCTTTTCTTTCTCTTTTCTCTTTTATTTTCTGGTACTTGACCTCAATTGAATTGTCTACTGTGTATTTTGCTTAGGTCATGGTTGATATTTTTTACTCTGCTCACTTGTACTGCCATTTTTCATTGGACAAAATGACTAGAAGGAAAAATTCACTACAAAAGAAAGAACCAGAGGTAATATTATCTGCCACAGATCTAATGTATATGGATTTAAGTAAGATGTCAGAGATACAATTCAGGATTACAATTATAAAATTACTAATTGGACTTGAAAAAAAAGCAAAAAAGACTCTAGAGAATCTCTTACTGCAGAAATGAGATCTAATCAGGTAGGAATTAAAAATACTCTGAGATACGGTCTAAACTGGATGCTCTAACAGCTAGGGTAAATGAGGCAGAAGACAGAATGTGGGACATAGAAGAAAGTTGATAGAAAGGAAGCTGTGGAAAAAGAGAAAAAACAACTAAGAGCTCATGAGGAGAGGCTCTAAGAGTTAAGTGATAGTTTGAAAAAGAATAACATCCGTCTTTTGGGATTCCAGAGGGCATGGAGAGAGGACCAGAAGGTATGTCTGAACAAATCATAGCTGAGAACTTCCACAATCAGGAAAAGGAAACCTGCATTCATTTCCAAGAGATAGGGAGGACCCCTCCCAAAATCAACAAAAACCAACCAACACACCAACATACAATAGTGAAGCTTGCAAATTTCAGAGATAAGGAGAAAATCCTAAAAGTAGCTTGAGAAAGAGATTCCTAACACATGGGGGGAGAAATATAAGATTAACAGTAGACATATCCACAGAGATTTGGAAGGCCAGAAAGCATTGGCATGATATATTCAGGGCACTAACTGAGAAAAATATGCAGCCAAGAACACTTTATCCAGCAAGGCTCTCATTCGGAAGAGAAGGAGAGATAAAGAACTTCCAGGACAAACAAAAATGGAAAGAATATGTGACCATCAAACCTGCCCTGCAAGAAATATTAAGTGAAGATGGAGCCCCCCCTGCCCCCCACAAAAAAAAATCTGCAGAAACTGGGACTATACAGGTAATACAATGACACTAAATTTATTCTTTCAATAGGTACTCTGAATGCGAATGGTCTAAATGCTATAGTCAAAAGATACAGTATCAGACTGGATAAAAAACAAGACCCACCTATATGCCCTCCAGAAGAGAAATATTTTAGACCTTTGGACACCTTCAGACAGAAAATGAGGTGGAGAACTGTTTAGCATGCTAATGGACATCAAAAGAAAGTTGAGGTAGAAATCCTTATATCAGATAAATTAGACCTTACACAAAGACTGTACAAGAGATGAAGAGGGACACTATATCATACTTAAAGGGTCTATTCAACAAGAAGACCTAACAATTATGAATATTAATGTACCTAATATGGGACCAGTCAATTATATCAGCCAATGAATAATCAAAGTAAAGAAACACATAGATAATAATACATTAATAGTAAGAAACTTCAACATTCCACTCTCAGCAAGGAACAGATATTCTAAGCAGAAGAACACACACACACACACAAAAAACAAGGGCTTTGAATGACACACTGAACCAAATGGATTTCACAGATATGTATAGGACATTCCATCCTAATGCATCTGAATATACATTCTTCTCATTTGCACCTGGAACTTTTTCCAGAATAGAGCAAATATTGGGTCTATTCTGATACCAGTTGAGACAAATGGGGTCTCAACTGATAACAAAATACTGGGATTATCCCCTGCATATTTTCAGACCACAATACTTTGAAACTAGAACTCAACCACAAGAAGAAATTTGGAAGGAACTCAAACACTTGGAAGTTAAAGAGCATCCTACTAAAAAATGAATGGGTGACCACGAAATTAGGGAATAATTTAAAAGATTCAGAGATAATCTTAATGAAAATGTTCAAAATTCAACTTAATTAAAATGTTCAAAATCTGTTCAAAATCTTTGGGATATAGCAAAGGTAGTTCTAAGAGGGAAGCAAATTTCAATACAAACCTCTCTAAAACAATTGGAAAAAAATCCTAAATACACAAGCTAACTTTACACCTAAAAGAAGTTAAAAAAGAAAAAACAAACCAGCAAACAAAGCCTATATCACGATAAGAGAAATAATAAAGACTAGAGCAGAACTCAATGAAATAGGGAACAAAATAACTATGGAACAGATTAAAAAAAAAAAACAAATACAAGAGCTGTTTTTTTTTTTTTAAAGAATTAGTACGATATATAAACCCCTACCCAGACTTATTAAAAAGAAAAAAAAGATTCAAATTATAAAATCATGAATGAAAGAGGACAGATCACAACCGACACCAAGGTCACCAATACAAATACACCACCAATACAAATGGTTTTAAGAACATATTATGAGCAACTATATGCCAACAAATTAGGCAATCTGGAAGAAATGGATGCATTCCTAGAAACCTATAAATTACCAAAACTGAAACAGAAAGTAATAGAAAACATGAACAGATCAATAACCAGTAAGGAAATTGAAGCAGCCATCAAAAACCTGCCAACAAGCAAAGTCCAGGGCCACATGCATTCCCAGGGGAATTCTACAAAATATTTTTACAAGAAATAACATTTTAGGAAAGTTGTTTCAAAAAGGCATTCAAATTGGCAAAGAAGTCAAACTCTCACTCTTCACAAATGAAATGATACTGTATTTTGAGAACCCCAAAGACCCCACCCCAAAATTGCTAGAACTCATAGAGCAATTCAGCAATGTGGCAGGATAAAAAAAAAAATCAATGCACAGAAATCAGCTTCATTTCTATACACTAACAATGAGACTGAAGAAAGAGAAATTAAGGAATCAGTCCCATTTAAAATTGCACCCAAAACATAAGATGCCTTGGAATAAACCTAACCAAAGAGGTATAGGATCTATAGTTGAATAACTACAGAACACTTCTGAAAGAAACAAAGAGATGGAAAAACATCCCATGCTCATGAACTGGAAGAAAAAATACTGTGAGAATGTCTATTCTACCCAGAGCAATCTATACATTCAATGTAATCCTTATCAAAATTCCATGGACCAGGGATCCCTGGGTGGCGCAGCGGTTTGGCGTCTGCCTTTGGCCCAGGGCGCGATCCTGGAGACAAGGGATCGAATCCCACATCGGGCTCCCAGTGCATGGAGCCTGCTTCTCCCTCTGCCTATGTCTCTGCCTCTCTCTCTCTCTCTCTCTCTCTCTCTCTCTGTGACTATCATAAATAAATAAAAATTAAAAAAAAAATTCCATGGACCGTCTTAACAGAGTTGGAACAAATAATCCTAAAATTTGTACAGAACCATAAAATAACCTGAATAGCCAGAGGAATGTTGAAAAAGAAAACCAAAGCTGGGTCATTACAATGCCTGACTTCAAGCTGTACTCCAAAGCTATGATCATCAAGACAGTATGGTACTAGCCCAAAACAGACACATAGATCAACATAGAACTCAGAATTGGACCCTCACCTCTATGGTCAACTCACCTTCCACAAAGAAGGAAAAAAGACGGACTCTTCAATAAATGGTGTTGGGAAAATTGGACACATACAGAAGAATTAAACTGGATCATTCTCTTATACTATACACAATGATAAACTCAAAATGGTTGAAAGATCTAAATGTGAGACAAGAATCCATCAAAATCCTAGAGAATAACACAGGCAACAACCTTTTTGAACTTGGCCACATCAATTTCTTCCAAGATAAATCTATAAAGGCAAGGGAAACAAAAGCAATAATGAACTGGTATTTAAGATAAAAAGCTTCTGCATAGCTAAGGAAACAGTCAACAAAACTAAATGGCAACCTACAAAATGGGAGAAGATATTTTGAAAATCATAGATCAGATAAAGGGCTAGTATCCAAGATCTACAAAGAACTTATCAAACTCAACACCCAAGAAACAAACAATCCAGTCAAGAAATGGCAGAAGATATGAATAGACATTTCTCTAAAGAAGACCTACACAAGGCCATCATGCACATTAAAAAATGCTCCACATCACTAGTCATCAAGGAAATACAAATCAAAACCACAATGAGATACCACTTTACACTAGTTAGAATGGCTATAATTAAGATAGAAAACAAATGTTGGCAAGGATGTGGAGAAAGGAGAACCCTCTTGCACTTTTGGTGGGAAGGCAAGCTGGTGCAGCCACTCTGGAAAACAGTGTGGAAGTTCCTCAGGAAGTTGAAAATAGTGCTACCCTATGACCCAGCAATTGCACTACTGGATATTTACCCCAAAGATACGATGTGGTAAAACAATGGGACACCTGTACCCAAAGTTCATAGCAGCAATGTCCACAATAACCAAATTGTGGAAGGACCCACGATGTCCTTTGACATGGATAAAGAAGATGCAATTATATATTATATATTAATTATATATCATAGGAATATTATTAAGCCATCAAAAAGAATGAAATCTTGCTATGTACAATGACATGGATGGAGCAAGATCATATTATGCTAAGCAAAATAAGTCAGAGAAAAGCAAATACCATATGATTTCACTCATATGTGGAATTTAAGAAACACAATAGTGAAACACAGGGGAAGGTGGGAAAAGGGCAGAGGGAACAAAACACAGGAGACTCTTAACTGTGGGGAACAAACTGAGGGCTGATGGAGGGGAGGTGGGCAGGTGATGGGCTAAATGAGTGATAAGGAGGGCATTTTATGTGTTAAATATAGGTGATGAATCACTGAATTCTACTCCTTACACCAATATTACACTTTATGTTAACTCACTAGAATTTAAATAAAAATTTGAAACAAAAATTACAGAAAATAAAAATAGAACTACGTGATCCAGCCATCCCAGTTAAAAAAAATAACAAGGTCTTGAAGAAAATATTTGCATATCTGTGTTCACTGAAGCATTATTCTAATTGCCAAATAATTAGGCAATCTAAATGTTCATCAACAAATGAATGGGTAAAGAAAATGATAATACATAGGAGATAATATTATTAAGCCTTAAAAAGAAAGGATTTCCGCGATGTGTGACAGAATGTTTGAAGCTGAAGGACATTATGTTAAATGAAAAAGAAAAAAATAGTCACAGAAAAGGAAATTTACATGAGTTACCTAAAATAGTCAAGCTCATATGAGCAGAGATAGAATGGTGGTTGCTTGGTAGGGGCTAGTGATAGAAAGAAATGGGGAGTTGCTTTACAAGGGATATAATGTTTCAGTTATAAAAGATGAATATATTTTAGAGATCTGTTACAATACCGTGCGTAAAATTTAAATGTTAAGTGTATAATACTGCATTGTTAGAATATAGTTAAGTGCCTTATCATTAAAAAAAGTCAGATCAAAATTATTCTCTGGCTGGTAGGAACTTAGTGCTATTGTACTAATAATCAGACTCCAAACTGCTTGCATTAATTATTATGCCGTATCCATGTGATATTTTGTAAAAACATAACTATGATGTGATAAATTTCTGCATCTTCACATTTTTCTAATTAAATGTTCCTAAAAATCTAGGAGAGATTTTATATATGAATTATAATTATCCCTATTATCTAGTCAATAATAATATATGTCATACCTCACTAGAATCTCTCTCTACAGAGTTACCTATAGAGTTTCCTGAATGTATTTTAGAGTTAAGTGTCTCATAAACAAGTACATTGACAATTATGTTATAGCCATATATTTGAACTACATTTCTATGTTTTGAAATAAAATAAGAATATATTAACCAACATCTGCTCAAAACATCACAACTACATTTCTTCCTAAGTTTTGATATTTCCTATTTTTATTTATAGGTCTTCTTTTCTATCCTTCTTTTCTTTGTTACTGTCCTCTTAAGCAGTATTTTGCACTCATCTTTTATTTTTTCCCTGTGTTTTACTCATGGCTAAAATCTCATCCTTCTAAAAGATAATTACTCCCATAAATACAAACACACAGACATGCAGAACTAGTGTTTATTACCTAAGGTTTTGCCCCAGATAACCACATAAGCATATCTCCTGTCAAAGACTTTGGAAGCTCCTCAAAATACTTGCATTAAATACTTTAATAGTATTCATCACAATTTTCCTAAAAAACAAACTGTGACTAATATATAAATACTTCAGCTTCACTTAGTTGTCTCAAAATATAGATTCAAATAATCTTTTAATTTTCTCCCAATCTCCATATATATGACGGACTTTTATTAAATAGAATCATTAACTGTTTCCCCATTTCAATTGGAATTTCTAAAATATACGAACAGGAGCAGAATATGCCACCCCAAATATGCCTCTTTGGCATAGGAATTATTTTTAGCATATTGCTTTTAAGAAAGAGTAGACCAAAAAAAGCACTGAAAAACAGTAATTACTTTCAAGATTTATAAGGATAGTCTCCATTTGTAAGCAGATCTCCCTTTCTGTACAGGAAGAAAGGATGACTTTCTGTACCAGGTAGTAAGGATTAGGTAAAAACCCTTATGAATGGAAAAGACATAGACTTAAACCGCATAGCAACAATACTTTTTTTTTTTTTTTTTTTTTTTTTTACTGTGCTTTTCTTGGTAATATCCCATAGATGGCCTCCTACATATAGGAGGTATACACGCTGTTAATTTTCTTTCCTAGAAATTTGGGTTTATTACTGGGGGTGGGGGCAGGTTCAGCCAAAAACCTAGAAGGCTAGAGGGATAATTACCTTGCTTCCTCTACATATATCACTAATCTCAGTATTTTCCATAATCGTGTTTCCAAATTTGAAATTCACTCTGTATATATACAATTTTTCTATTTCTCTTATAACACTGATATTTTACTCTATTTCAACAACAAAATATAATTGCACATTGTGTTCTAGTAGATCTTGGGTATGGTCTACTTCTGGATATTTAAAAAAAATTTCTGATCATTCCTTTCTTTGTTGTATTTATAGCACAAGTGGTAGAAATTCTTTCGTTATGTTTTTCTATCTATCCAGTTGTATGTTGGTGTATCTAAAAAGAGACAACAAACACAAAATAAAGTCACTTGTGTTAAGCCCACATCACTAAATCAAAACTTAATACCTAGCTTACAGTTTCAAACTTCCCCTGGTCAGCACTAGTTAAACAATCTGTCTGATAGATTCCTGTTGTGCTGCTCTAAAGGAAGCTGACCTTCCAAAAAGATTCCACTTTTTGCTAGTGACTTCCTTGTGTCATTCCCTTTTGCCTATAAGCCTTGCATTTTGTAGGGCTTTTCAGGGCTCCTTTCTATCTGCTAGGTGGAATACTGCCCAATTCACGAATCACTAAATAAAGGTAATACAATCTTTCAAACGGACTCAGTTGAATTTTGTTTTTTAACAAGAGCCTAAGAATTTTCATTAACATTGCCTTTTACATGGTGTTTTCTATGTAAATTTTAAGTTTATTATACAACAGCATATATATTCCATTTGCTCATTGATCCTAACCCCTACATTTTACTATGTGGGGAGTGACTTGGTTGCTAATATTATGCATGTTTCACTTCTTCAGGCTCCCAGGTGAAAATTTACCTTGTCAATATTCTTTTAGATATACATGATAGATATCCATCTAGTGGCTTAAATAAAAGAAAATTCATTTCTTCAAGAAATGAATATTCCACAGTAAAGCCAATACCTTTTACTAAAGAGAAAATAGTAAGACTCACCTTGTAACATCAAAGTCATTATCAGCTCTATATTCTTGAAGCTAGCTCCTTTCTTCCATATCAAAAGGTGTAAGTCCTCTTCTCCATAGGCAAGACAACTTAAAAATTCATAGCCTTATGCCAACAAATCCAAAGAGAATATGGAGCTTTACCTTCTTTTATAATGAAAAATCTTAAGTTTCACTCAAATGAGATCAACTTATTTCATATCTTAAATCACCTCCCATGGCTCAGTGTATATAACATTTACTAAGAAAATATGAGCTACACTTAGAAATAAGAAGGAAGTGGTCAATTCTACTCAAAAGAAATGAGGTAACAGTGATAAGTGGTTTCCCAAGGAAAATTCTAGAATTTATTTTCTGGAAGAAAAGTAGGGAAGTACACTATTATTCCAGGAAATGCTAGTGCTTTTAAAACTGCTAAGGGAGAGTTTCTTGAGGGCAAACCCTCTGTCTTTGTCTGTCTGCAGTGTCAAAAATAGAAGTTGAATAATTATTTGTTTTATACCAGAAGAAGGCTGGTCCATCTTTAAACTACAGACTTAATCTTTAAGACATTTTTCTACTGCTATTTTTTTTGAATAATTATTTGTTTTATACCAGAAGAAGGCTGGTCCATCTTTAAACTACAGATTTAATCTTTTTTTTTTTAATTTTTTTTTAATTTTTTATTTATTTATGATAGTCACAGAGAGAGAGAGAGAGAGAGGCAGAGACACAGGCGGAGGGAGAAGCAGGCTCCATGCACCGGGAACCTGATGTGGGATTCGATCCCGGGTCTCCAGGATCGCGCCCTGGGCCAAAGGCAGGCGCCAAACCGCTGCGCCACCCAGGGATCCCACAGATTTAATCTTTAAGACATTTTTCTACTGCTATCACAAATAGAAGCCCAGTTTCTAATTTCCAGTATCCATTATCTTCCCAGAGTTTGGAGAATCTGATTAGATTCACATAAAAAAAAAAATTTTCCTTCGCGATCCCTGGGTGGCACAGCGGTTTGGCGCCTGCCTTTGGTCCAGGGCGTGATCCTGGAGACCCGGGATTGAATCCCACATTAGGCTCCCGGTGCATGGAGCCTGCTTCTCCCTCTGCCTGTGTCTCTGCCTCTCTCTCTCTCTCTCTCTCTCTGTGACTATCATAAATTAAAAAAAAAAAAATTCCCTTCATTCCTTCTCTTAACTGTGTTCTTTATTTTGTGGCATGAAGAGTGATGGTGGATGGGTAAAGCTTACAGATTTTGGTGTTCAGACTTGGGAATTTATATTGAACACATAGACACATATATGTATTTGGTTATGTTCATTTCTTAGTGACCATCTATAGGTAGTGGGTAGCTGCATACATATACACAAATATCATTCTATTCATTTCATTAAATCTGCAGGCCTGAGTAAGTAAAGTGGTATTAAATTATAAATTAACCCTAAAGATTGTTAGCTAGGCATATATTAATACTTGAAAATTATAGGTCGGTATAAATATTCTCCCCTCAAATCTACCTGTTTCAGTGATCTGATATATTGCATTATAGGTTCCTTCTTAAATCACAGAGAAAACATTAAACATGTAAATTGATATAGATGAAACCTTAATGTATTCAATATTTCTAGCTAGAACTTAATATTGTGAAACATACTCTGTTTAAATTATCCAGGAGATTCATTTTTATTCACGGGTAACAGGAAATTATTTCTGGCAGAAAACTTGTTCTAACCAGGATTGTAAGATTTTTCCAGCTGGCATAGTAAAGAAGGAATAAATTTCCATATAGTGAGTTCATTATGACTAATGTTACAGCCTACTGGTAGATTTATGGTATACCATCTGAATGTTTTTTGACATGTATCAACTTTTAAAACATGTTATAGAAATCATTAATAGCAAATTTCCTTCTGAATTTTTACAACAACCTGTTGGTTACAACAGGATTCATTATTTTGATTTGATAATGCTATAGAAGAATGTCCTCCTCCAGGATTATATTTTATTTTTAGTAGATAATTGATATTTATAATAAGTGTTTTCTGATTAAAAAAAAAAGTCTATTCTTAAGAAAGAGCTAGAGAAGCTATTGGAATATTAGAATCCTGAGCTTATTGGTCCCACAGAAACACCGAGGAAACAATTACATCTGAGTAACCAACTCTGAAAATGATCTGAAGAATGAATGCAGAACAGATTTTTCATAGCTAGTCATTGAGAAAAGGTCACCCTGAGAAGGATAGGAGGAGCAGAGAAGTGGTCAGAATCTACACACTAACCATAAACAGGAGAGACATACCAAGAACAGAGGAATGAGGGGATCATACTCCACATCAAGCACTCCTGACTATGGGAACTATCACTAAATGTCTAGCTTTGAAAATCAGTGGGACTTAACTTGTAGAGATCCAGAGTGATAGACAATTGAGTACTTTCCCTTAAAAAGCCAGCAAACTAAATAGCTGAAACCAAAATAACACAGAAACAGTGTGAAAAGTGCCTCGGGTATACACAAAGAAAATTTATAGATTAATCTTAGAACCTGTGCTGGAGGAGCAGGAATTTGCAGAAGATATTTCCAGGAACAAAAATGCTGACTAGTGTCATTTTCTTGCCATCACTCAGGCTAAACAATTGGATACATAGAGAAGCCAGTTCTAACACTCTCAAAATACTTTGCCATCACTATGTGCTCCACCCTGGCATTTCCCTGCAGACCTGCCTCACTCAATGTGCCCACCTCAGAGGCATCCCTCCAAGCAACTCCTACTCAGTAGACAGCCCCAGGAAGAACCTTCACCATTTCAAAGGAACTCCTGCCCTGGGTATACAGGGAGTGGAGATCTCCACACAGCAGCACACATACTTGAAAGTCCTGCAGCCCCTGCTCTTAGCTGACAGCACAAGGACAGTAGCCCTGCCCTCCTGTATGCTTCCAATTGTGTCAAAAGCAAACTTCAGACAGCTAGGTTGAGTGCCAGTCTCATACACCAAGAAGACAATTGCCACCACAGTCAGGCTTCTCAAGAGGGCAGGGAGCAAACTCTGCCCAGGATATCCACAGCAGGCAAAACAGGTCATTGCAGGTAGAGCTGAAGGCCATCGTGGCTCACCACAAAACAGGTCATTGCAGGTAGAGCTGAAGGCCATCGTGGCTCACCACAACATCCCAGAAATGCCTGGTTCTGGTGATCAGCAGGGATTGTGCTATAGAGCACCACAGGACCTTTTCTACACAAGACCACTACTTTCAAGACTAAGAGATACAGCTGGCCTACCTAATACATAGAAACAAACACAGAGAGTTCAATAAAATGAGGAGATAGAGGATATGTCCCAAATGCAAGCTCAAGACTTATGGGGAAAGAAAAAGAGCTAAATGAAATAGAGATAAGCAATATGCCTGATGAAGAGTTCAAAGTAATGATCATAAAGAAACTCAGAAGACTTGAGAAGAGTGGATAAACTCAATGAAAACTTTAACAAAGATACAGAGTATTTAAAAAAAAGAATCAGTAAAAGTTGAAAAATACAATAACCGAAGTGGAAAATCCACTAGATGGAATCAAAACACATTAGAGGATACAGAAAATATATCAGCAATCTAGAAAGCACAGCAATGTAAAGTACCCAAGCTGAACAGGTAAAAGAAAAAAGTAATTTTTAAAAAGTCAGACTACATTAAAGGATCTCTGGGACAGCATCAAACAAACATTCTCATCTGGAGGTCCCAGAAAAAGAGATAGAGACGGAGGCAGAAAATGTACTTGAAGATATAATAGTTGAAAACTTTCCTAACTTGGAGAAGAAAATAGATATCCAAGTCCAGGAAGCAGAGAGGACCCCAAACACAACAAACCTGAGGAGGCCTACAGTAAGACATATAAACACGTTTTAAAATGTGAAAAATTGAAGATAAAGAGAATCTTAGAAGAAGAGAGAAATAATATTTAAGTATAAGGGAAACCCTATAAGGTCATCAGTTGATGTTTCACCAGAAATTTTGAAGTGGCAAGATATATTCAGAGTGATGGGGGAGTACACAAACTACAATGAAGAATACTCTATGGCAAGGTTATCATTCAGAAATAATTAGAAAAAGGGTTTCCCAGACACAAAAAAGTTAAAGGAGTATGTTATCACCAATCCACTCTATAAGAAATATTAAGGTAATTTTAAAAGTAGAATTAAAAGCCTGTAACTAGGGGTGGGGCAAGAAGGCAGAGGAGCATGGTCCCCAAGTCACCTGTCCCCACCAACTTCCCTAGATAACTTTCAAATCATCCTGAAAACCTACGAATTCAGCCTGAGATTTAAAGAGAAACAGCTGTAATGCTACATTGAGAAGAGTTTGCACTTCTAACAAGGTAGGAAGATGGAAACATAAATTTAAAATAAATAAATAAATAAATAAATAAATAAATAAATAAATAATCAATCCAGTAGGGGAGGGGCCCCGCGAGGAGCTGGGCTAAGGCGGGGGTGAGGGGGTAGCAAGAGTCTTTGGGTCAGGAAAGCCCAGTCCCAGAGAAGCAAGAACTTTTTATTATTATTATTATTATTTTTTTAAATTTTTATTTACTTATGATAGAGAGAGAGAGAGAGGAAGAGATACAGGCAGAGGGAGAAGCAGGCTCCATGCACCGGGAGCCCGATGTGGGATTAGATCCCAGGTCTCCAGGATCACGCCCTGGGCCAAAGGCAGGCGCCAAACCACTGCGCCACCCAGGGATCCCGCAAGAACTTTTAAAAATCCGCACTAGATTCTTCCCAGAGGGAAAGGTGCTCGCAGGGAACTCGGGCAGGATCCCAGGAGGGGCACTAACAGGAAGTGCACCCTGGGGGAGAGTGTGCCACACACGTGGGCTGAGCTCCCTCAAGGCCTGGAACCCGCGCCTGGGCAGGCCTGGAGCAGCTCAGGTGGTGGCTCGGGCAGCAGCCCCGTGCGGAGGTGGCTGTGTGGTCCTGGGAGCACAATCCCAGCGGCACAGGCCCCAGAGCCCAGAGCACTGGGGGACACACCCCAAGATCTGGCGCTCCCCTTGGGACAGGCAGAAGCTAGGAGGACACAGGACAGCAAGGACACTCCTGCCGCCAGGTGGCCCCGAGCTGTGCAGATCGGTCCGCCCAGCCCCGGGAGCATCCAGGGCCCTGTGGACTGGGAGCCACGGTAGTTACTGCAGGAACTGACTACAGGGCTGGAGAGCAGGAGGCCATCACTGTTGTTTCTCCTGGTGTCACCCTGTGGCTGGGATGGAGCGGGGTGCCAGGGAGCAGGGGCCTCACAGGATAAACAGCTCCCACTGAGCCCCGCATTTGCAGGGGTGGGGCAGCTCCCCCAGGTGCACACACCTGAGACTCAGCACAGTAGGCCCCTCCCCCAGAAGACCAGCTGGAAGAATAGGGGAAGAGCAAGTTCTCGACTGAGCAGTGTTGGAAAGTTCCAGGGGACATCAAGGGATTTACAGTCTATAGAATCAGAGGATACCCCTCCATGTTTTTTTTTGGCGGGGGGCGGGGGTTGTTTGTTTTTTTTGTTTCTTCCTTTTTCCATTACAACTCATTTTTGCCACTCTGCACTGAGCAAAATTACTAGAAAGAAGAACTCACCACAAAGGAATCAGAAACAGTACTCTCTTCCACAGAGTTACAGAAATCGGATTATAATTGTAAAAAGCCAATTCAGAAGTACAATTATAGAGCTACTGGTGGCTCTGGAAAAAAGCATAAAGGATTCAAGAGACTTTATGACTGCAGAATTTAGATCCAATCAAGCCAAAATTAAAAATCAATTAAATCCAAACTGGAGATCCTAATGACGAGGCTTAATGAGGTAGAAGAAACAGTGAGTGACATAGAAGACAAGTTGATGGCAAGGAAGGAAGCTGAGGAAAAAAGAGAAAAACAATTAAAAGACCATAAGGAAAGGTTAAGGGAAATAAATGACAGCCTCAAAGGAAAAATCTACATTTAATTGGGATTCCAGAGGGCGCCGAAAGGGACAGAGTCCAGAAAGTGTATTTGAACAAATTATAGCTGAGAACTTCCCTAACTCAGGGAGGGAAACAGGCATTCAGATCCAGGAGAGACAGAGATCCCCCCTAAAATCAATAAAAACCGCTCAACACCTCGACATCTAATAGTGAAACTTGCAAATTCCAAAAATAAAGAGAAGATTCTTAAAGCAACAAAAGATAAAAGATCCCTAACCTTTATGGAAAGAAGTATTAGGATGACAGCAGTCCTCTCCACAGAGACCTGGCAGGCCAGAAAGGGCTGGCAGAATATAATCAGGGTCCTAAATGAGAAGAACCTGCAGCCAAGAATACTTTATCCAGCAAGGCTCTCATTCAGAATAGAAGGAGAGATAAAGAGCTTCCAAGATGGGCAGAAACTGAAAGAATATGTGACCACCAAACCAGGTCTGCAAGAAATATTAAGGGAGACTCTGTAAAAGAAAGAGGACACCCAAAGAAATAACCCAAAAAACCAGGGACTGAATAGGTATTAAGATGACACTAAATTCATATCTTCTGATAGTAACTCTGAACATGAATGGGCTTAATGACCCCATCAAAAGGCACAGGGTTTCACACTGGATAAAAAAGCAAGACCCATCCATTTGCTGTCTACAAGAGACTCGTTTGAGACCTAAGGACATCTATAGCCTGTAAATGAAAGGTTGGAGAATGATTTACCATTCAAATGGTCATCAAAAGAAAGCAGGGGTATCAATCCTCATATCAGATAAGTTAAAGTTTATCCCAAAGACTGTAGTAAGAGATTAAGAGGGACACAATATCATACTTAAAGTATCTATACAACAAGAGGACCTAACAATCATGAATAGTTATGTTCCTAATGTGGGAGCTTCCAAGTATATCAATCAATTAATAACCAAAGTTAAGACATACTTAGATAATAATACACATATACTCGGAGACTGGAACACGATGCTTTCTACAAATGACAGATATTCTAAGCACAACATCTCCAAAGAAACAAGAGATGATATATACTGGACCAGATGGATTTCACAGATATTTACAGAACCTTACATCCAAACACAACTGAATACACAATCTTCTCAAGGGCACATGGAACTTTCTCCAGAATAGACCACATACTGGGACACAAATCAGGTCTTAACCTATACCAAAAGACTGGGATTGTCCCCTGCATATTCTCAGACCATAGAGCTTTGAAACTTGAACTCAATCACAGGAAGAAATTTGGAAGAAATTCAAACATATGGAGGTTAAAGAGCATCCTGCTAAAAGATGAAAAGGTCAACCAGGAAATTAGAGAAGAATTAAAAAGATTCATGGAAATTAATGAGAATAAAAAGATTCATGGGAACTAATGAGAATGAAGATACAACTATTGAAAATCTTTGGGATACAGCAAAAGCAGTCCTGAGAGGGAAATACATCGCAATACAAGCATCCTTCAAACACTGGAAACAACTCAAATACACAAGCTAACCTTGCACCTAAAGGAACTGGAGAAGAGCAGCAAATAAAACCTATACCCAGCAGAAGAAGAGAGTTAATAAAGATTCTAGCAGAACTTCATGAAGTAGAGACCAGAAGAACTCTAGAGATTAACAAAACCAGGATTTGGTTCTTTGAAAGAATTAATAAGATAGATAAACCATTAGCCAGCCTTATTAAAAAAAAAAAAAGAAAAGGCTCAAATTAATAAAATCATGAATGAGAAAGGAGAGATCATCACCAATACCAAAGAAATACAAAGGAATTTAAAAACATATTATGAGCAGCTATATGTCAATAAATTAGGCAATCTAGAAGAAATGGACCCATTTCTGGAAAACCACAAATTACCGAAACTGGAAGAGGAAGAAATAGAAAACCTGAACAGGCCAATAACCAAGGAGGAAATTGAAGCAGTCATCAAAAACCCCCCAAAACAGAAAAGTCCAGGGCCAGATGGCTTCCCTGGGGAATTCTATCAAACGTTTAAAGAAGAAACCACACCTATTCTACTAAAGCTGTTCGAAAAGATAGAAAGAGATGGAATACTTCCAAACTTGTTTAATGAGGCCAGCATTCATCACCTTAATTCCAAAACAAAGACCCCACCAAAAAGGAGAATTATAGACCAATATTCCTGATGAACACAGATGCAAAAATTCTCAACAAGATACTAACCAATAAGATCCAACAGTACATTAAGAAGATTATTCACCATAACCAAGTGGGATTTATCCCCGGGATGCAAGGCTGGCTCAATGCTCATAAAGCAATCAATGTAATAGATCATATCAACAAGAGAAAAAACAAGAACCATAGGATCCTCGCAATAGATGCATAGAAAGCATTTGACAAAATACAGCATCCGTTCCTGATCAAAACTCTTCAAAATCTAGGGATAGATGGAACATATCTCAATAACATAAAAAACACCTATGAAAAGTCCACAGCAAATATCATTCTCAATGGGGAAACACTGGGAGCCTTTCCCCTAAGATTAGGAACATGACAGGGATGTCCACTCTCACCACTGCTATTCAACATAGTACTAGAAGTCCTCGCCTCAGCAATCAGACAACAAAAAGACATTAAAGGCATTCAAATTGGCAAAGAAGAAGTCAAACTCTCCTTATTGCAGATGACATGATACTCTACATAGAAAACCCAAAAGACTCCACCCAAGATTGCTAGAACTCATACAGCAATTTGGCAGTGTGGCAGGATACAAATCAATGCCCAAAAATGAGTGGCATTTCTATACACTGAGACTGAAGAAAGAAAATTAAGGAGTCAATCCCATTTACAATTGCACCCAAAAGCAGAAGATACCTAGGAATAAATCTAACTAAAGAGGTAAAGGATCTATACTCTAAAAACTACAGAACACTTCTGAAAAAAACATAGCTGGTGGCATCATAATGCCAAATTTCAGGTTGTACTACAAAGCTGTGATCAAGATAAGTGTGGTAATCCCACTCCTAGAGGATAACACAGGCAACAACCTTTTCGAACTTGGCCACAGCAACTTCTTGCAAGATACATCCACGAAGGCGAGGGAAACAAAAGCAAAAATGAATTATTGGAACTTAATCAAGGTAAAAAGTTTCTGCACAGCAAAAGAAACAGCAAAACTAAGACAACATACAGAATGGGATAAGATATTTGCAAATGACATATCAGATAAAGGGCTAGTTTCCAAGATCTATAAAGAACTCATTAAACTCAACAGCAAAGAATCAAACAATCCAATCATGAAATGGGCAAAAGACATGAACAGAAATCTCACAGAGGAAGACATAGACATGGCCAACAAGCACATGAGAAAATGCTCCACATCACTGGCCATCAGGGAGATACAAATCAAAACCAGAATGAGATATCACCTCACACCAGTGAGGATGGGGAAAATTAACAAAACAGGAAACCACAAATGTTGGAGAGGATGTGGAGAAAGGGGAACCCTCTGCACTGTTGATGGGAATGTGAACTGGTGCAGCTACTCTGGAAAACTGTGTGGAGGTTCCTCAAAGAGTTAAAAATAGACCTGCCCTACGACCCAGCAATTGCACTGCTGGGGATTTACCCCAAAGATACAGATGCAATGAAACACTAGGACACCTGCACCTCGATGTTTCTAGCAGCAATGTCCTCAATAGCCAAACTGTGGAAGGAGCCTCGGTGTCCATGGAAAGATGAATGGATAAAGAAGATGTGGTTTATGTATACAATGGGATATTACTCAGGCATTAGAAATGACAAATACCCACCTTTTGCTTTGACTTGGAGGGACCTGGAGGTTATTATGGCTGAGTGAAATAAGTCAATTAGAAAAGGACAAACATTATATGGTCTCATTCATTTGGGGAATATAAAAATTAATGAAATGGAATAAGGGAAAAGAGAGAAAATGATTGAAAATATCAGTGAGGGTTACAAAACATGAGAGACTCCTAACTCTGGGAAATAAACAAGAGGTAGTGGTAGGGGAGGTGGGCAGGGGGTTCGGGTGACTGGGTGATGGGCACTGAGGGGGGCACTTGGCAGGATGAGCACTGGGTGTTATGCTATATTTTGGCAAATTGAACTCCAATAAAACATTTAAAAACCCACTAATTTGAAAACATATGTACCCTTATATTAATTGTAGCATTATTTATAATAGCCAAGAGATGGAAGTAACCCAAGTGCCCATTAACAGGTGAATAAAGAAAGAAGCACTGTATTTATATGGATATAAATCCATATAAATAAATCCATATATATCCATTATATATAATGGAATATTTTATTCAACTATAAAAAATGAGATCTTGACAGTTACTACAACATGAATGGACCTATAGCATATTATGCTAATTTAAATACATCAAATACCATATGATTTATACATGGCATCTAAGAAAGAAATAACAAAACCCCCCCAGACTCTTGAATACAGATAACTAATGGTTGCCAGAAGGGACGTAGATGAGAGGTGGAAAAATGGTAAAGAAGATTAAGAGGTACAATCTTCCAATCATGGAGATGTAAAGTACAGCATAGGGAATATAGTAAAAAACATTGTCATATTGTATGGAGACATGGTGAGTTTTGAGTAACATGGAATTATCCAATCACTATGTTGTTCATCTGAAATACATTATAGGGCAGCTATACTTTAAAAATCAAATATCTCACCTGATTGTTTACTTGTATGAGATGCGGATTCCTCTTGGGACCCACTTTGACCAAATTTCATTTCTTTCAGACTAATACTTCTATCCTTTCAGACCCAGGAGTCATACAGACCATCCTTTCAGGTGAAAGTTTCTCATACTCAGTAAAATAATTGCAAAATTGGTCAATTTATACTTCCAGATACTTATGAATGTGTGAGGAAGCTGCTTGTCATAGACAAAGAACAAAAGTATATCTAATTATGTTAGTAGTGCAAATAATAGAATTTGTGTGATACTGAAAGAGTGAAGTGACTGGGGCACATCGTGGCTCAGGCAGTTGGGCATCCAACTCCTGATTTTAGGTAAGGTCAAGATTCCAGGATTGTGAGATTAAGCCCCACATGGGCTCTATGCCCAGTGGACTCTGCTTATCCTTCTCCCTCTATTCTTCCCCCCCAACTTGTTCTTTCTCACTTTCAAACAAAATCTTAAAAAAATAAAGATGAATGGATAAAGAAGATGTGGTTTATGTATACAATGGAATATTACTCAGCCATTAGAAACGACAAATACCCACCATTTGCTTCAATGTGGATGGAACTGGAGGGTATTATGCTGAGTGAAATAAGTCAATCAGAGAAGGACAAACATTATATGTTCTCATTCATTTGGGGAATATAAATAATAGTGAAAGGGAATAGAAGGGAAGGGAGAAGAAATGTGTGGGAAATATCAGAAAGGGAGACAGAACATGAAGACTCCTAACTCTGGGAAATGAACTAGGGGTGGTGGAAGGGGAGGAGGGTAGGGGTTTGGGGTGAATGGGTGATGGGCACTGAGGGGGGCACTTGACGGGATGAGCACTGGGTGTTATTCTGTATGTTGGCAAATTGAACACCAATAAAAAATAAATTTATTATTAAAAAAAGAAATTAATAATATATTTAATCAAAGATTTTCTAAGAAAAAAAATGAAAGAAAAAAGAAATGTGTGAAGTGAGTAAAAGCTTGCTTGGTTGACTGGAAACTACCCAAGTGTATATCAATTTACAATACCAGTTCTTACTTTGTACAGTAGATAGGAAGAAATGCAGAGTTTTATAAATATGGGGATATTAAAGAGTGTGTTATCTATGCGATTGACTCCACACCATCCAAACACTTAGTTTATAGTTTATAACAAGGTATGCATGGTTCATTGGTTACTGAAATATCAGCACCCCTAGAATGCCCTGCAGAGGCTGTTCTCTAAAGACAAGTTATGGTAACATCACAATTGGTCACCTGATCTCAGTGGTGACAACAGAATATAGAAAGTAGAGGGTTACCAAGGTCTATATCACATTCTTCCATCTTAGAAAAGCCAAATAGTAAAGATTAACCTAGCCTCCTAAAAAGACTCAATGTCCAAACCTTCTGTTGTATATGCCAAAGACATGAAAAACTGAAAAGATAAGAGTCCCATTGAGAAATTTTTTTGTCAGGATATACAAGGTCTGTGTCAACTGAGTATGTTAAAAATGGTGATAAATGGACCTATGCAGTAACTAATGGAGAATGTGTAATTATTTATATTTTTAAAAATCCAAGTCTAAGATAAAAAAATAGCACCTTTCACATAATATGGAAACAACTCATGTGATACTCTCCTATATTGTATTTTTCCATATAAAGTTAATACTAAGATATAAAAGTCAAGAATCATGTGTTAGCTAAAGAATACCTATTAGCTTTGCAAAAACATTGAAACTTCCTGTTATCACCTGTGTCTCCTGAGAGGGGTGGACCTGTTCCCCCTCTTTTCTAAGTTTTAGCCAGGGGTCATTTTGTTTTTCATGTGCAATATGCTTATTAGATTTCTTCTAAACCTGGATATCCTTCTTCCTAGAATTTTTAGTTCTCAAATCTACATGTGTTTGGCTGCTTCTTGATATCATTTCTTTTTTCTTAAAGGTTGTTTATTTATTAATCACACACACACACACACACACACACAGAGGCAGAGACAGAGACACAGGCAGAGGGAGAACCAGGCTCCATGCAGGGAGCCCGATGTGGCACTCGATCCTGGGTCTCGGGGATCACACCCTGGGCTGAAGTCGGTGCTAACCTCAGAGCCACCCGGGCTGCCCTTGATATCATGTCTAATGTCACTTCTTTGTAGAAACCAACTTTGAGAAGGCCAACTGAAATTTTCCACCACGCTATCATTTTTCCATGTTTTTATGTTCTCATAGCATTTATCATTGAAATGTCAATTTGTCTATTTACATGTCTAATTTGCTCTCCTCTCCCAATTTAGGTATCATGAGAGCAAATACTCACTGCTGTAAGATCAGCTTCTAGGACATAATGGGGCGAGACACATGGTAGGTACTTAACAAAAAGCATTAATATGTGCAAATCATGAGTTACAGGCTTTTTAAAACATGCTTAGGATAGAGTTAATATTTCATTTAGGTAAAATAAGTCTAAATATATTTTTTTAATATGAAGAATTTATTTTTCATGGAAACTCCTTGCCAACATATAACCTTTGATAACATCAAAATACTTTTATGGAAAAGTTAAGGAAGATTAGATGAATTGAGCCAAGTAAGCAGAACCTCGAAAATAGTAGCTGTTTACATGAAAGGTAAAGGCTTATGATCTGTAAGTCTTGATGAAGATGGAGAATAGATAATGCATTTGTCATAAGGTTGAGGTAAAATATGTAGGCTTATTGAAGGCTTTAGATCTGATAACTGGCTCAATCTAAAACAAAGTGTTAGTTTATGGATTGAGGACTTAAACCACAGCCTTCTGGTGGGGTTGGGGGAGGGGTGTGGGCACAGGCAAAATCAAGTTCTGAACACACTGAGATTCCAGAAAAGTAGATTAGGTTTTAAGGACTGAGCCTAATTTTCATGTAGAAAATGGAAAGCTAATAAAAAATAAATCCAAAAGTAAGGCCACTGTATGGCTTGGATGAAGATGGCTGGAGTGAGAAAGAGACTGTAACTCCTTGTTTGGTGTTCAGGTGCCTGGATCCTAGAGACTATAGGATCACGCAGGATAGTAAAACAAAGTCAATTTTACTTTAGGGCATCAGGTTTTCTTCTGACTACAGGGGAAACTAATAGGAATAATACTAACACAATATAAAGTAAGAAAAAGTGTTTAACCTGAAAAATAAGATCATGTACAACATGATCTTATTTGAATAGTTGAATAGTTGAATAAATGCACTAATGAAAATAGTACATCATTCCAAACTGACAGGACTTTTAATAACAACAATAAGTGTTAAAAAGTTATATATAATAACTAACAGCATTTTAAAAATATAAATCATGTTATATAAAAAATAAATAGAATCCTATCTATAACATGATACTTGAAATGTTCCTAAAGGCACTGAGAGGGGCACTTGACGGGATGAGCACTGGGTGTTATTCTGTATGTTGGCAAATTGAACACCAATAAAAAATAAATTTATTATTAAAAAAAAGAAAGGTTCCTAAAGACTGACAGAAAATTAATGAAATCATTTCACTTAGGATAAATACCATACATTGCCATCATTTAACATTGTCTAGGTTTTGGGCAAATATATGCAAGCACAGACGAAATAACCTGTCAAAGAAATAATCAATTTTTGCTGTTCTGTTTTTATACCTGACCAATACAATATAATTTTACAAATTGAGTATTTTTTTAAATGTGATAAGGTGGCTGTTAGAAACATTAAAAAAAAAAAAAGATTTACTTGAACAAATAGTACTCAGAAATGAAAATAAGTCTAAGTACTTAGAAAGGTATGTATCAAGACCTATATGAAGACTGTGAAGTGATACTTAAATGTGAAACAAAGTCCGAACAAAGAGCAAGATATATCATGTTTCAGTATTCCCTGTGTATTCCTTTCAAGTGATATAAATTTGATTGACGCTAATCAGAACTTTGCCTCTCAGTCTTAGAAAAAAGAAAACTTAAAATCTGGAGTACATTTGCAATGACCACTGGGTATTACATAGAAATATTGAATCACTATATTGCACACCTTAAATTCATAGTACACTGTATATTAACTGGGATTTAAATAAAAATTCTAAAATATCTGATTATGCAGTAAACTAAAACTAAGATTAGGTTAGGGATTTTGCATTACCAGCTAGCAGAATACATAATAAAATCTGTGTGATCAATATGTCCTAAGGGCAACAGAAAATATATCACAGGACACATACAGGAAATCAAGCAGATATAAGAGAATTCAACAATTACAAAGATGTTGGTTTAATTCCAATCATGAATAAATTATCTGAAAGAAAACATTGGCACCAGTATCTAACTAGAATATAAATGTGTCTTTCAGTTACATCACACACAAAACTAAATCAAGTTTTTTGGTAGATGTATCTGTTGTGTTATAAACTCTGCTCCCTGATCCACTACAAGGGAAGATCCTCTTTCTGCATACCAGACAACCATATTTACTCTTCCATTTTTATTCAATTGCTCTTCAATCTCCTCCTAGACTCACTCCTATCTAGTTCATCAAAGGGAACTTATTCCTACAAGCAAAACTCCTGGTCTGGCACTTGGATCATAGTATTCTTGGAATATGTATATATCTTGGTATAAAAGAGGAACTATGACCCTTGAGAGACAAGTTAGAAAACACACTTAATATATTAAATATTTGAGATAAACCTTGTCTCATATGATTTTAGATGATGCAAATTAATCACTTTGATTTCTACATTAGAACCAGAAATATTTCTTGCCAAGTATTTGTCATTTAACTATATGTATAACTGATATACTTTTAATTTCCAGAAAATCAAATTGCATTTGTCTTTATGGTGGTATCCAAACTGAGATGAACCGAGGCACCATTCTTTCTGGGTTTTTATGTTTACTACATATATGAAAATGCTTTCTCCTACTCGCTGTATTTGAGGTGCACTAATTATTCATATTCTCACTCAAAGATAGCATAGGCCATACATCGTTCAAAATTCTGTCTAGTGATGTAGTTTAGTTGCCTAATCTCCCTTTTTTTTTAGTTCTCATTTGGAAGCATGAAGAAGCTTGCCCTTTTGAGAAAAAAATAATAAATTTACAATATTATCTCTTCCTATTATTTCATCAGTACATTTTTAATCTAAACTTCCCTTTACAGTGAAATGGTGGCATGCCATTTCTGAAGAATGAGCTATTAGGTAAACAAAACTCCAAACTGCTTTATTAAAAATAACCTAATCCTGGGGCACCTGGGTGGCTCAGTGGTTGAGCATCTACCTATGGCTCAGGTTGTGATCCTGGGGTCCTGGGATCAAGTCCCACATCAGATGCCCCTCAGGGAGCCTGCTTCTCCCTCTCCCCATGTCTTGGCCTCTCTCCTCTCATGAGTGAATAAATAAAATCTTAAAAAAATAACCTAATTCTGTACTGTGTTTTAGTTATAGCCTCCAAATACATATATATATATTATATATTTTATTTATATTTTATATATACTTATATATTTTTATATTTTTATATATCGCTTGACTCATTTTATGTTTTTATTTTATTTTTAAACGATTTTATTTATTTATTCATGAGAGACACAGAGAGAGAGGCCGAGACATAGGCAGAGGGAGAAACAGGCTTCATGCAGGGAGCCTGATGTGGAACTCAATCCCAGGACCCCAGGATCATGCCCTGGGCTAAAGGCAGGTACTCAATCGCTGAGCCACCCAGGCATCCCTGTGTTTTTAATGTTTGGATTATAATCTAAATTAATATGTTAAATAAGATCTTGGATACATGTTAGAATCATGTTTTTTTTCCTTTCAATTATCCTTATGTGTATATATCAGCATATATTACATTGATACTTTTAAAAAGAATTTTCTTTGTGATTAATAGCCTTATTTTTTTGTATCTGTTGGGAAAAAGTCTCTTTAACAAATGGTGTGGAGAAAACTGGACAGCAACATGAAAGAGAAAGAAACTGAAACACTTTCTTACACTACAAACACAAAAATAAATTCAAAATGGATTAAACATCTAAATGTGAGACTTAAAACCATAAAATTTCTAGAGGAGAATACAGGCAGTAACCTCTTTGACATTGCCTGTAGCAACTTCTTTCTAGATAGGTCTCCTGAGACAAGGGAAACAAAAGCAAAAATAAACTATTGGGATTTCATCAAGAGAAAAACCTTCTGCACAGCAAAGAAACAATCAACAAAACTAAAAGGCAACCATAAGAATGGGAGAAAACATTTGCAAATGATTTGATAAAGGGTTAGTATCCAAAATATAAAGAACTTATAAAAACTGAACACTCCCCCAAAAATAATTCAATTAAAAAAATGGGTGGAAGATATGATTAAACACTTTCCCAAAGAAGACATCCAGATGGCCAACAGACACAGGCAAAGATACTCAACATTACTGATCATCAGGGAAATACAAATGAAAACTACAATAAGATCATCACCTCATACCTGTTAGAATGGCTAAAATCAAAACACAGGAAACAAGTGTTTGCAAGGATGTAGAGAAAGGGAAACCCTCTTACACTGTTGATGGGAATGCAAACTGCTGCAACCACTCTGGAAAACAGTATGGAGGTTCCTCAAAAAGTTAAAAATGGAACTACCCTACAATCTAGCAATTGCACTACTACAAAGTATACAAAAATACTGATTCAAAAGGACACATGAACCCCGATGTTTATAGCAGCATTGTCAACAATAGCCAACTTATGGAAAAAGTTTAAATTTTCATCCCCTGATGAATGGATAAAGAAGAGGTGGTATCAATATACACAATGGGATATTAGCCATAAAAAATGTAATCTTGCCATTTGCAACTACATTAATGGAACTAGAGTGTATTATGCCAAGCAAAATAAATCTGTTAGAGAAAGACAAATACCATATGATTTCATTCACATGTGGAATTTAAGAATCCAAACAGATGAACATAGAAGGTAAAAAGAAAAAAAGAGACAAACCAGGAAACAGACTTAATTATAGAGAACAAACTGGAGGGGAGGTAGGGTGGGGTGGGAATGGGTTAAATGGGTGATGGGGATTAAGGAAGGCAGTTGTGATGAGTACTGAGTGATATATGTTAGTGATGAATTACTAAATTCTACACCTGAAATTAATATTAAATTGTATGTTAACAAACTTGAATTAAACAAAACTTATTTAAAAAAGAAAATAAACATGTATTATTTTTATGTATTCTTTGTATCTCCAACTTTTGGGTAAGGAAATTTAACAATGGCTAGCATTTAAAAATGTATTATTTTTCTGATTTGCAATATATAAAATGATCACTGTCCACACTTGAAGTTGTAAAGCGATTATGTAGACAATTCACCATCTGTTACTGCAAATGCTAAAGATTATGTGAAAAAATAAAAATAAAAATTATGTGAATCCTCCATATCAAGAAAACTTAGATACATGTTTAATTTCCATATTGTTATTGATTTATATGTAACAATTGTAGAACACAGCTCAAAGGTATTAAAACAAAAATATTTCTCTATCCTTATTTGAATATACGGATTTGAGCACCTAGTTTTAGTGGAGAGGAGAGAAATTTCAGCCTGTCATAACAACTGCTATTTATATATTTGATAAATAGCTTTTATCATAATAGTTTTGTAGAAGATGATCATATTATAAATTTAAAAGGCTGAATCATTCAGTCATTAGAATTCACAGTTCATTATGGGCAGTCTTGGCTTTCCTCTGTATATAATCTTAAATTTAATCTGCATGTGATAAATATAATGACTTGAAGAATATATACAATTTTAACATAGTTTTTCAAAATTGCTTAAGTCATTGGTTATCTTAAAAATAGATACATACTAAACAGTAATATAGAGTATAAAATTTCTCAATCTAAAAGTTAAGAAACTTATGTCTTTATAATGAGAAAAATAATCTCACTCATGGTGAGGAAAATATTCTATAAAGAATGTGTTATGTAAATGAGATTATCTAAGAAAAAAATCAAAATAAACTTTCAATATTATAAATATTCCTATCTGTTGCTTGGTATTTCAGTGGAAAAAGACAAAGAGGAATTTCTGGCTACTATTTGTAAAACTTTCAAGGTCTTGCTGGACAAAAGTTGGGACAAGAACATTAGTGAATGTTGCTTAACATCAAGTCAGGAACTAATTACACTCTGTACCTTGTGGTCATTTATTCAACTATATTTCCCAGGGCACTAAGTTATCCAAGTTCTGTTACTGGTGCTTGTTCACTTTCTACTTACAAGGAGCACAGTCTAGAAAAAACAATAAAGCAAAACAAGTTATAGGAGGTTCTTAGAATTTGAGTCTGTAATATATATGGTGTGATTCTAGAAGTGTGTTATACCCTCCCCCCCAAAAAAAACATTCTTAAGATTCTAGAAGTGTGTTATACCCAAACAAAAAACATTCTTAAGAAAGCTAAATGAACTTAGTAGAGGAGCACATTCTTGTAGGAATCAAAATTTAAGAAAAAATTGACATTTATAACACAAAAAAACATGGAGAATAAACGAACATTCCAAAAGAGACAAGAAATTTAAATAAATATATTAAAATTACATTTTACTAAGATCAATTCCAAGAGTAGTTTATCATTTGGAAGAAAAATTCACTTCCAAATTAAAGGTTTTTTTTACACCTTAAAATTTCATTCACTTCATTCATAATGACGACCAGCTCTCACTGTCCTCATTAACTAGTTATTCAATTTTATGTTACTTTAGGGGGAAAAAAGTCTTCATTTGACTTCTGCAAAGGAAAGAAATTTAAACATGTGGATTAACTGGGATGCCTGGGTGGCTCAGTGGCTGAGCATCTGCCTTCGGCTCGGGTCATATTCCTGTGGTCCTGGGATCAAGTCCCACATCAGGCTCCCTGCTTGGAGCCTGCTTCTCCCTCTGCCTCTTTCTGTATGTGTGTCTCATGAATAAATTAATACGATCTTTAAAAAAAAAAGTGGATAAACTGAGCAAAGGCAATACTGCACTTAGTTCTCAAAGTATCAATTGAACAATATAAAATTTTGTGGCTACAAAAAAAGGCTGATTGAAGACAAATAACTTGTTTTGATTGCTTTTCCCACTAAGTTTATTTGGTGTTTTGATATATTATTTTTTCAAAATTTTGTCACCCTGAGACAAAAGCTGGAGAATGAAAATAATTCAAAGGCAGCTTATCCATTATCCTTTTAAAATACCTGTATAAATGGAGAGCTTCATCTTATGAAGGAAATATTCAAATATTCCTTGACTTTAGATAACATTCATTCCCTTGCTCATCCTCAGTATTTTTATGCATTGTTTTTTTCCTAGTCTCATTTGTCTTTCTGAATCCCTGTTGAGAACTTAAAATATTTTCTGAATATATCAGGGTCTGTTCAGGACAGACTGATTGGTGATACAGACAGGGCTGTCTCATGTATTCTGAGGAAAACATATATTGATAACTGAAAATTAATACTCCCATCTAAGAGACTAAGAACACTGAAGTCTTCAGGAGTGGCTGTAGTTTCTAACAAAGTTATTTTTCAGGTTTTTGTAGTATCTTTTTCGACTGAATTTTTCCTTCATGTTACTCATTCATTGCCTGTAGAAATTTCTTTCTTTTTTTAAAGATTTATTTATTTATGATAGACAGAGAGAGAGAGAGGAAGAGACACAGGAGCAGAGAGAAGCAGGCTCCATGCCAGGAGCCTGACGTGGGACTCGATCCCGGGACTCCAGGATAGCACCCTGGGCCAAAGCCAGGCGCCAAACTGCTGAGCCACCCAGGGATCCCCCCTGCCCCATAGAAATTTCTAAGAGTGTTACTTCCCAGGGGAATAACATCCCTTCTTCTTGGGCCTATATCTAGCAGTTCAGCAACCACAGCAAGATTGTGTAAGTTTTAAGGAAGAGTATTTTTCTGTACCAGTCAATAACACTACAGTTGAAGTATAGCTGAAATTATTTAGGGAGATCATCCTCATTATGCTACCAAGAGATGGAAAAACATTTTCTATGAAAAACAAAGAACCAAATCAGAGTTCTTTAAAATGTCTGATAAATAAAATCTTTAAAAAAAAAAATTGTTACTTATTTGACAGAGAGAGAGAGCACAAGCCAGGGAAGCAGTAGGCAGAGGGAGAGGGAGAAGCAGACTTCTTGTTGAGCTGGGAGCCTGATGCTGGACTCAATCCCAGGACCCTGTGATCATGACACAAACCAAACGCAGACACTTAAACAACTGCACCACCCAGGCACCCCGATAACAAAACTTTAACATTGTTTCTTCTTGTCCAAAATGTAAACGTAGTTTTTATTTTTCTTCACAATAATGCAATTCCCACAATGATAATCATTTCATCATGCAAACATGGGGTGATATATGTATATAAGACTGCACAATACAGTACAAATACTAATCCTTGGTCATACACACACCCCTTCCAGAGATCGAAGAGACCAAGACCTGTGAGGGCACTGGCTATGACAAATTTTTAAATTCTTAACTGCAAGAATAGTATACTTATATATATTTTGTGCTTAGTAAGTAATTATTCTATTAGTACTAAATAATATAGGTACTTACCAGCTTCAACTTAAATGTTTTAACTATTATACCTGATCCCTAGCAAAGAAGCTCTGGATCATTCCCCAAACTCCTGAAAAATGTTAATGAATTTTGGCATTTGTCTTTATGGAACTATAGTTTAAATGCTCTGGACAACTTCAGTAAAAGGTTTCATTTAATTAAAACAAAACAAAACAGAAAGATGAGTAATCTCCTTGAAATCACACCCTTCCATTTTTTCCTGTGGTTATTCACAAATTATAATTTCAGATAGTTATCATAGTATATAACTAGTGATCAAAATATTTAATGAATGAACTATGTCCAGGAAGGGGCAAAATTAAAATTCTGAATGATAGAAGTTCATTAAAGTTGATACCTGGAACTATAATAGCAATGATTTGCTCAGAAATATCTAAGTTAAAAAGATTAAAGGAATAAGGCACTTATTTTATAATATATATTTTTATTAAGGAACAAATGACTGAGTCTGGTTATTAAAGAAAAAATACCATCAGAAGCAGAAATAAAGAACTCTAAGAGGGAAAAGTTTGCAATTATGCTAAGCCAGTTCACATATTTATCTTAGCAAATCCCAAGTTTTAAAATTTTCAATGCCTTTTGATATTTTATTCTATAGAAAAATTACATTTAAAATCCAAACCAAAACAATATTTTATGAAAGCAAACATTAACCTTTCGCCAGCTAAAGTCCCCCCAAAAAAAAATGTTCTCAGTAAGAGAAATGCCCAGATTTATTGATCATCCTCTTCTCTTCACAAAAATGATTCCTCCCTGAGTTAAGAATTATGTTCTTCCTTTGTATTAAAACAGTGAAATGAAGTAGAGATCAGGCAGTGTGGAACAGTTTTGCATTTCAAGTTTTTTATTTAAATTCCAGTTAGTTAACATATAGTGTAATATTAGTTTCAGGAATAGAATTTAGTGATTCATCACTTACATATAACACCCAATGCTCATCACAACAAATGCCCTCAAGGTAAAGTCATGGCTCATTACCCGAAAGCCCTATGGCAAAAATATTTAGACCTAAAGGAAGTTGAGTACTCCTGTAGGTAATCATGTGTTCCAAGGACAATGAAAGGTTTCCTGGAAGAATTAATGTATTTAGGGCAAACACTACTCCATCTCAGGGCCAAGAAATGATAGAAAATTAGAATAGCAGCCAAGTCCATGGTTTTGACATCATTGGTCCAATGATCAAATCCAGAGTACAAAGGTTTAAACTACTTAGAAATGGGACACCAAGCATATGTATTTAATTAACTCGAACTAAAACTCTTGAGATAAAAATGTATAAAATAGTAAAGTGAGTTATACCTTTGTGACATATTTCTAGGTTTGGTATTAATAAATATACAATGCAACCAAACAATAAAAATAGTATTTTCAAATTAAATACCAATTTAAGCTAATTGGAAGTGATTCATTTTTTTGTTGATTTGACTAACAACTTTGATCAAATATTTCATCAGTTTTGCTGTGTAGTGCAATAGCAAGTCTTAAGTTTAAAAAATTCCTTGGATATCATACATGCCTAAAGTATATCTGAAATAGATTCTTAACTGGTTTTACTACGCAAGTATTTTCAAGTTTAACCATGTCTTGAAGTCATTTCAAGCTCAAGTCATGAATTTAAATTAAAAGCATAT
Organism: Vulpes lagopus; assembly: GCF_018345385.1. NCBI lineage: Eukaryota > Metazoa > Chordata > Mammalia > Carnivora > Canidae > Vulpes > Vulpes lagopus. The sequence continues at coordinate 112,166,357 of NC_054829.1, read as the reverse complement.
ATAAGTAGTGAAGCTAGATGTTTAATAAAAGTGGTATTTTCCCATAATTCATTAGTTAGACATTCAATCTATAAACAAGTTCATTTAAGTAAGTTTATGTCCTAATGGAACTAAAAATGCACCAAATACTAGTTTACATTAAGAGTTGCTTAAACATCTTCATGGAATTAGGAGAATTCCATGTCCAAAGTAAATCTTTGTTTATAATGATTAGCGAATAATTAGATAATTTCACTTGCAATTAAATTTCTTTAAAATTGAACAGTGGAATAAAAGTTAAATTTTGATAGATAATCTGAAAATTTTACCTATCCAAAATCTTCCTTAAGCCATATTTTTCTATTTTATATGTTGCTAGGTTAGAAAGTGATCTTAATAGATTTGAAATTCTGTAACTTTTTCTAACTCTATTCATAACCATCAGAGTATCATATTCTGATTGATTCAAAGTATCAATGTAATGCAATCAATCAACGATTTCCTTTTCTCTGAAGAAACTGTGAGCTGTTAATGCTGAGAGTTAGATGGCCAAATATTTAAGAGGGCTGGAAAGCTACAGAAGTAGCTGAAAGATAGGAAAGAAATGAAAGGTTGTCCTGCAACGATGAAGGCACAATTGAGTTGAGCATTCTAACTGAGTAGCAGAAACCTTGAGTTTTTATGATCCATACAGGAGTATTCAGTCGTCTCAGATCTGGCATAGGGAAGGAATAGTTGGAGTTTCTCACACTACAATTTTACTAGAGAAGTTTAAAGAATACCAAGAAAAAAGGAGTTGAAATGACAGATCATAATAGTCTACTGGATAGCTGAAAGGACAAATGAAAAAGCAGATTTAAAAAGAAAATTCTTAGATTTATAGGTTACAAAATTAGGGTTTTCAATAAAGCCAAAGAATATAGTGGAAATAATTGAATGAGGAAAAATGACCTAAAAGATGTTATTTGAATTTGAGATTTCAAAGATGTAATAAGACAATGTTATTAAAAGTAATATATCCTTGAAACAGTCATGCAAGATAGCCCAGTGGGTAGGAGGGTATCATGCAACCAAAATACTAGATGATCTTGGATATTAGAAACAAAACCAGAAGTCTGCAAAAATCTTATGTGTGTTCTACATTCTAAATCAATACTAAATGAATTTAAGTTTATTTGTAAACAAGAACTCAGAGAGTACTGTAGTTTATGGTTTTTAGCCTCAGTGGAAGATGACTATTTTACATAAGGCAGGAGTTAGGGGGGCATTTACAAGCAGCAGTAAATATCACACAGGTCTGGGCTCCCAGCTTGTTTTTAGGGCCATGGGTAATGAGAATAAACTACTCAACTGCGAGAACACAAGAATTTTCCAGTTTCAGTACAACATGACTAAGGGAATGTAGAAGGGACAAGTTAGGATGAGAATTTGTTTTCCCAACACATACACACCAAAACAGAACATTTCCAGAAGATGCAAGGAAGTGATTTGGAAATGAAAGAGAGGGCCTTAGGTAAAATCAAGTAACCAGAGGCTTAGAGTGTGGGAGACAACCAAACTAAGGAGCTCCAATTAAGTGAGATCACATCTGTGTTAACAACTTGAGCTGAAGGCAGATGCTCAACCACTAAACCACCCAGGCATCCCTGTTTGTTTTATTTTGGGGTCTTCTATTGCTTTGTTTTCATTCTAGGAATTTTAATCTGTTTACACTGCCCTCCAGTCTTGCCTGATGTTTACTTTATCCATAGAACTTTATCATATTGATCACTTTTGTTAAATGTCCATTCTGATACTTTCAACATCCCTGACCTACCTGGTTCTAATGCTTGTTCTGTCCATTCAGGTTGTGACTTTTTCCCCCCTTTTGGTAGGCTTTGCAAGATTTTAAAATTATAGATTCATTTTAGATTATTGTTTTGTGCTTCCCTGGGTCACTGAAATAGTCTAAGTTCCCAAATTTAATTACTATCCATCTAAAATGGCCCTGAATTCTATGTTCCCTCTTTCAATTCCATAAGCCTGGCTAAACAACTAGACAGGCACCATAAATTCAATAGGTATAAAACTGAAAACTCATCGTGACCTCTAATGAATTTCATTATGATCCAGCTCTTTCTACCAACACCTGGTAACTTACAACAAAAATCTATAAATCATGCCCAATAAACTCTCAACACTGCTTTGGCTTGACCTCTTCTTAAAACATAAGGAATATCCACCCACTTTGGTTTGAATACAGAGACACATGATGCCACACACACCAGAAATGTACAAAAAGAATTATTATTCTTACATAATTAAGGTCTCAGAGATGAGCAGAGCAGTCTCCAAAAGTTCCACAACAACTTGAGAAAGCAAGGAAAGCATCCTAAACTGGGGCTTTTATTGTGATCAGGTGATGGGCCTAGGTGAAGAGGAAGGCAGGAAATTAGGTGGTTTGAATCTCCTGAAGATGCTAAAGGGGAAGTTTAGGCTCCTTTATCATCTTGCCCATGTGTGGGGCACAAGAAGAGGCAAACATGAAGTCTAAAAGCTTACAGTCAAACATCAAAATAGGATTTAACTCTTCATTATAAATAAAATCACTGACATGTTCTTACAGTTGCCATCCAAATTTTTCTTCCCCACTTTTGAGCCCCTTTTAAGAAGCTATCATCTTTGTCTGAACATCTATGATAGATTTCTTACTCATCATATTACTGTAGTTTGCATTCACATTCTCTCATATATATAGTTTCTAGAAGACAGCAAGAGCTGCATTGTTCCCCAAAGCCTTACCTCCTCCAAAAATCTTTTGTGCTTAAATAAAACCGAAGGACATCTTTACTATTACACATGCAACCTATCTATTGATCTATATTTTATGTATCCATAAATCTTCCTCAATAAGCATTTTAAATGGAAGCCATACCTACCTATTATTGTATCATGTTAATTACCTGTGCATGGCACAAGGAATGGCAGTGATAGCTGCTGAAAAATTGAACATTCAGGGCTCAAAACCATGAAGATCCTAACCAGGATTAGAGGCTCCTTGCCATGGAATTAGTTTTCTGAGATGCAATCCAATGTGTGACTCAGAATTAGATCATATAATTCAAATTATTTATATAGAATTAAGAATTAGAGCAAATCCCAAAGAATTCAAAATATATCTTTTCAGTCTTTATGTAATTTATAAACATATTTTTACCTACTGATGAGCAGGTAATAAAGTATTTTACATTTGTTTGCTTCCTCCTAAATGTGTTTGATAGGCTTCTACATTGCATACCCTTGGGAAATTGATTCACCCATAGAACAGAAAGGCATTACCTACTTTGAATAAAATTGTGTTTACATATGAATTCACTAATGGCCAGACTACTGTTTTCTACAGCAGTACATTAGCATTTGAATGAAAATTTGAAAGGTTTTAAAATGTATTTCAAAGTGGAAACATTAGACAAGTTTATTTATATCCTATTTTTTCCCCACCATGCAATATGTTTGGTGGGAAACATTAATTCAGCTCATATACAACACTGGATTTCAAAATTAGCTGAAAACTTAAATATAACTTTATTATTATTTTTTGTATTATGTGAAAGGGGAGAGATTAAATGTTGCCAGAGTACATAAAGTGTTGTTTTGTTTTATCTTCACATACTTACCTGATAACATTTAATATATTCTTAGCTTATTTAACAAGAGTAATTAATATCACTAATAATTGAGAGATATTTAATACCTAGAAGGAAAAAAATGCACCTTTAACAAGATGTAAGCTTACTCTCTGATTTCATCCTAAATGTCATCCAAAATTGATGCTGTTGTACAGAATAAAGCTTAAGAATCAAATGTCTCTGCTTTCATTTGTGAATGACCCATATATGATGTAAAAAAGATATCATCCAGAGATTTGGTTGAAAACTAAAATAATTGAAGGTCACTGTTTATATCTTACTAATAAACCAAATATTGTTATGTAACCCAATACACTCAAAATATTAAACATCTTCAAATAATCATTTTCCTTTATTTACATGCAGCAATTTTACACAATTCATAATATAATTCAAGCATAGCACAATGATCTTCATAGGTGTACCCATATACATTTTAGTTTATGTAAAGTCAGTTTTAAATCTTTGTGTTTATATGTATACAGATGTGGTTTTTGTGTGCATATTTCTTCAAACCTAAGTTAATTTTCAGAGTTCTAAAATAATATTATAGAAAATAAATATCATACCTGGCTTTCTAAAAAATGTGAATTTACTATATATATCAATTTTAATTCATAAAAACCATTTAGTTATTATCAAGATATATTCATCTTAATTTTATATTTAAATTGATTAAACTAATAATACACCATAATGGTAGATAATTTCTTCAGAGATTTTTAAAAAATGGTATCCACTTGGTAACTATAGATTCACATAGAGAACAGTTTATTTATTTATTTTTTTTTTATTTTTTATTTATTTATGATAGTCACACAGAGAGAGAGAGAGAGGCAGAGATACAGGCAGAGGGAGAAGCAGGCTCCATGCACCGGGAGCCTGACGTGGGATTCGATCCCGGGTCTCCAGGATCGCGCCCTGGGACAAAGGCAGGCGCCAAACCGCTGCGCCACCCAGGGATCCCGAGAACAGTTTAAAGATCATGACAAGCTGCATGCTTTGGTATTGCCTTTATTTTTCACAGTGCAATTTGAAATATATAATATAGATTTTTGATCTGAGGAAGATAAAATTTGAAATTTCAATGTAATAGATAACTAATATCATTAGTGATCATCACTGCTTCCTCCTTCCCTTGTTAGCTCAAATTACAGGCCTTTCATTATTACCTGAGAATATTTGGCTTACTTTCTTTTTCTTTTTCTTAAAAAAGTATGGCTATGAAAAGTTATGCTCTTTGCTCTTGTTTCTGTAGCTGCAAGGAATGCTTAGTTGGTCAAAAGTTGCTTATCTTGCAGATAATGTATTCTAGGAATAAATTCTAAGTAGAATATATATAACAAACAGCATAGTTTCTCTGAGATTCCTCATATATAAAATGTAAAGCATAATACTTATTCACTTGACTTTCCTGGAGACATGAGATCATATATATAGTAACTCTTAGGGATAATGATGATAATGATGATAAAAGGTGAATAATAAGGATGCAGAGGGTATAACTCTATCACATGCTTAGCATTAAGCATGAGTCTTTAGAGGAGTGAGACTTGAACTTTTTATTAAGGCATATCACAGGTTAAACAGAAACTGTGGCTTCTAATTCTAATTAGCTATTATGTGTGAGGATGGTAGTATTTAGAATACACTTTTCAGGAGTCTAGTTTAATAAATTGCAGACAGAGTAAATGTTCTATTCTAAAAATTTACCACTTGTACCCTGAGTTTGGAGGGAGTACAGTAAATTTTAAAACTGTCTTTTTAATTTTGTTCTTAGCTGCATATTAGAGTGTATTAATAGCATTTCTTGATATTTATCATTTATAATTTTAATCTAGTAAAAGCAATTATGGAACTTAACATTTTGTTTGAATGCAGAAAGTCATGCTTTAGGAAAACAAACAACTCCCTACTGAGACTATTTGATAACATCATTTTTTTCATGTGCTATTTAATTTGCCAGTAGATGGATAGAGTTAGAAGTAATATTGTAGGTATTAAAACTCTAAAATTGTAGGAGAAATGGAGGTTACACTGCAAGCAAAGTTTTTCCCTGGCATTGGTCTCACAGTCATGCCAGCAGAGTTTTAAAAAATACATCAGTATCAGTGAATGTATCACACTAAAGGGACATAAGAAGTGAATTTAATTCTGTTCCTTTGAAAGGTTTATTTCTTTAATCATAAAAACGCATTCCAATTTTTTTAATAGGTGAATTTTGTCAATTTTTTCAGCTACTTCTACAGCCATATTAAGTGATTTTGTAGGATTAATCAGGTTATGTGAGTGACTCATTATTTTGTTCTTTCCATTAAGCAATCTGAAATGTGTACAATTAATTTCTGACTTTGAATCATTAGAGAAAAAAAGACTAATTACTAGCTAAGAAGGGTTTAGTGCAAAAGATAGAGTATGGTGACTCAAAAGTTCTTACAATTCAAATCCAAGTGTCTAGTGATTTAGGGATCAAAGTAGGAATATATAAATTCATCAAAGTTTTAATTTGCCATTGATTATATATGATTATATTTATTTGTGAATATAAATGTCAAGCAGCTAAATAAAAGTAGTCTGTAAAGACTTGAAACATCCATGCTTTGAATTTAAATGTCATTTGTTTAGAACGTTTTTTTTTCTCAAAACATCAGCCTTGTCTGTATGTGTATTTCTTTAAGGTCTCAAGACATTTAATGCATCAAATATTCATGTTTGACTTACAATATATAAATATTTAAATAAAAAAATTATGGTGAAAATTGACTTTAATATAACTTCAACAGATATAACTTGCTACCAAAGCAATGTGGAAATCTTTACAGAAAATTTCATTCAAGCTTATTATCTTGAGGTTCATTTGATGTTGTAATTGGCATTGCATAGAATGAAGTAAAATCAGTATGCGAGGTGGTTTTCAAGTAATCTTTAATAAAATAAGAGTTAACACTCTGCATTTTCTTTTTGAAATTTTTACAATTCATATTCTATTAGCATATCATACATAATTAGACACTAATTATTTCTTTAGCACAGTAAAAAATGTAGTTTTGACCAGCCTCATTATCCTGCCTTGAAATTAAAACTGCCTTTCTATGATAAAACATCAAATTGTTACAAAGAAAACTCATGTTTCTAGAAAAATTTAGCAAAATTGAACTTCTTTATGTATGTTAAGGTATGCATTTGTATAGAATGCTATTTTTTGCAATGATAATTGTCTTAGATTTGCTTTTTATGATATGTTTGAATATAGAATTAAACTATGCAATAGTAACAATGCCATCTGTACATTATTTTATGATATTCAACATGAACATGCCAAGATCAAAATTCCAATGTTTATCTAAAAGGTTAATGAGCCAGAATTTTGCTGGATTTATTGGTTGATGCTCTCATATGAATTCTAGAGTTACAGGAGAAATTGAAGAAATTTTTGAACTTTCAGCAATAGTTGGAATGGGTCAGTGTGATAAGCAACCATGTATAGATATAATAACAAATAAGAGAAGTGGAAATAATCAATTGCAAATGATTCTATTTGCCTGATAACCATCCATCATACATTTCTGCTAGAGGCACTTGGAAAAAAATAAATTAACCTAAGTCTACCTTATTGTGTTTTTTAACCTTGAAAGTTATTTATAATATAAAAATATTCATTTAAGATAAAATTTGTAGGTCAAAAATGTGATATACTTTGAAATGGTTTAAAGACTAAATATGTTTTAAACAAACAAATATATCTATATCCTTTGGCATAAGACTTGCATTTTGATAATTGCTCCATCACGTGGAATTACTTGGACTTCATAAAAATATTTTGTTCATTGGCCCAGATTATTTTGCATTTTCATATGCTTATTGGAAGTTGTTTGTTATAATTATGGTTTTAAAGAAGAAAATGATTCTTGCCAATTACACATCAGCTATAATACAGCTCTGAGAGAGCTAAATGAAGACTGTTTACAAGTCTGGTAAAACACAACAACAAAAATTGCTTCATGTGTATGACTGGCATGTGTCAATGGTGAGATTGTTTTGGGGGAACACCTGTGTGTGTGTGTGTATGTGTGTGTCTATGTATGTCTGTGTGTAACAAAATGTAAAAATATGTCAGTTATAAATTTAATCCCCTTTTTAATCATTGGGGAAAAAATGTTGAAGCTGGAGAAAAAGTGCTACAAAGTATTTGTGCAAAAATATAAAAATAAATATACACTTGAATCTCTAAAAAGACATATGTAGTATTAATAAAAATTTTGTTTGTGGAAAATTCTGTATGCTAGACTTAGGATCAAATACTTTCAAATGTAAAATGCTGAGTACCCTTTAAACTTCTGTAATTTAAAATTAAACTGTTAAAATCCTTTTCAAATATAAATTATATATAATCTTAATAATATTCAAGATATAATGTTTTGTATCATGAACATTATATGGCCTGATTTAAGTAATTTTAATTAATTTGAATAACTTAAAAGTCATGAATTTAAAATAAAAATACCAAATATGAAAAATAAATGCATATATACAGTGAAATTATTCTGGTTCCATATAATAGTTTTTTCAGTTATTAATCTCACATTAAATTTTCTTAATTATTAAAGAGTTATTATCATCCTTATTTTGGCACTATTTAGTGAAAAATGATTCCCTTAAAAAGAACCGGCTAGCCTACCAATTTCTGGAGGGACTGAATATGTTGTCCATTACTGCGTGTAATGAAACCTACCTGCCCAGTATACTTGAAACTAATGTAATAATGGTATCAACTATACTAGAAGAAGAAGAAGAAGAAGAAAAGAAGAAGAAGAAGAAGAAGAAAAGAAAGAAAAAAGAAAAGAAGAAAAAATCTGTGTACCCATATCTATAATCTGCTGTACAATTTCTCACTTCATTGCTTATGTGTTAAGAAAGTATTCGACATTAGAAAGAATATTTCTAAATATCTTCTGACTCTCAGAACACAGAGAGCCTTAAAAATCATTCAGAGTGGGGCATCTGGGTGCCTCAGTCAGTTAAGTTTCTGCCTTCGGCTCAGGTCGTTATCTCAGAGTTCTGGGATCAAGCACAATATAGGGCTCCTGCTCAGTGGGGAGTCTGCAAGTCTGCTTCTCTTTTTCCCTCTGCCCTACGCCCTACTCATGTTCTCTCTCTTTCAAATAAATAAATAAAATATTTTAAAAAGTCATTCAGAGTAACAAAAAAGCCTACTCAAACTAATAGCTGATTAACTTGAAACCTTAAAAAAGCCTATTTTTGAAAATAATAAACTTTATATCATAATTAAAATTATAAAAAATATTCTTTAGTTTTGTAATATTTTGAAACCATTTGCAGAGCTCTATAATAATACATCCAAGCTTTTGGGGTGCCTGGATGTTAGACAGTTAAGCATCCAATTCTTAATATCAGCTCAGGTCATGATCTCAGGGTTCTCTCTCGGGGTGGTGAGATCAAGTCCTCCATCAGGCTCTGTACTGGGCATGAAGCTTGCATAAGATTCTCTTTCTTTCTCTCTCTCCCTCTGCCCCTCCCCACTTCCCTCTCTAAAATAAATAAATAAGTAATCAATCAATCAATCAATCCAAGCCTTATATTCCCAACAAATTATAAAGAAAATGAGAAAGAAGGAAATCTTGCCACTTGTGACTACATGGATGGACTTTGCAGGTATTATGCTAAGTGAGATAAGACAAAGAAACACAAATCCTGTATTAGGATCACTTAAATGCAGAATCTGAAAAGTCAAATGAAACAGAGAATAGAATGATGGTTGTCAAAAGTTAAGGAGTGGAGGAATTTGGAAGAGTTTGGTCAATAGGTACAAACTTACAGTTAGAAGATGATACATTCTGGACATCTAATGCACAGCATTGTAATTATTGTCAATAATCCTGTACTACCGATTTCTAAGAGACTACATCATAAACCAGAAATTAACAAAATGGCAATAAGTATATACTTATCATTAAATGTAAATGGACTTAGGACTCTATAATCAAGGGAAACAGGGCAATGGAATGGATAAAATTAAACAAAAAAACAAAGAGAAAAAAGACCATATACGTGCTGCCTACAAGATAATCACTTGGACATAAAGACAAATATAAGCTAAAAGTGAAGACATGGGAAAAGATATTTCATGCAAATAGACGCAAAAGAAATAAAGGAAGAAGCTGGAGTAAGAATACTTATATTGGACAAAATATACTTTATTTTGTTATTAATAAGCTTGCTACAAATACTGTAGCAAGAGACAAAGAAGGGCACTGCATAATGATAAAGAGATCAATTCAACAAAAGGATATAACAATTTTAAGTATCTATGTACCCAATACAGGGGCACCAAGATACATAAAGCAGACATGAACAGACATAAAAGGAGAAACTGATAGCAATACAATAATAGTAGGAGACTTTAAGTCTCCCCATTACATCAACATGTGATCACCCAGACAGAATATCAAGAAGGAAATTGGTTTTAAACAATACATTAGACTAGATGGACTTAATAGGTATATGCAAAATGGTCCATTCAAAAATAAGAGAATACACATTCTTTCAAAGTGTACATGAAACTTTCACCAGGTTAGGTCACAGATTGGGCCAAAAAACAATTCTCAATAAATTCCAGAAGACTGATATAATATCAAGCATCTTTGCTGACCATAATGGTGTGAAACTAGAAATCAACTATGAGAAAAATAATTGGAGAAAACACAAACATGTGGAGGCTAAAAAACAGTCCACCAAATAACCAATAGGTCAATGAAGAAAGAAACCAAAAAGGTAATTTAAAAAAACATGGAAACTAAAGAAAATAAAAACACAATAGTACAAAATATTTGGGATGCAGTGAAAGCAATTTCTAAGAGAGAAGTTAATAACATAACAGGCTTACCTCAAGAAACAACTAAAATCTCAATCTTAACTTACACCTAGAGAAACAAACAAAAAAGAATAAAGTCTAGAGTCATATTTAAAAAAAAATGAACTCTCAGTAGAAGGAAGGAAATTATTATCATAGAAAAAATAAATTGTGAATTAAAAAACAAAGGATCAAGAAACCAAGAATTGAATTTTAAAAGATAAATAAAATTGACAAACTTTTAGCCATGATCATCAAGAAAAAAGAGAAGGCCTAAACAAACAAAATCAGAAGTGGAAGAGGAGAAGGAGAAGCAACAACCAACAACACAGAAATGCAAAATACTTGAGAGACTACTATGAAAAATTTAATGCCAACAAATTGGACAACCTAGAAGGAATGGATAACTGCTAGATTCATATAATCTTCCAAAACTGAATCAGGAAGAAAAGAAATTGGAAAAGATTACCAGTGACATAATTGAATCAGTAAACAAAAGAGTTACCAACAAACACAATTCCAGGACCAGACAACTTCACAGGTGAATGTTTCATAGAAAACATTTAAAGAAGAGCTGATACCAGACAGAGAGACACTGCAGAAAAAAAGAAACTATTGACCAAAACCCCTGATGAACATAGATGTAAATATCCTCAACAAAATATCAGCAAACTGAATTCAATAATACATTAGAAGATACATTGACCACAATCAAGTGGGGTTATTTCCAGGGATGCAAGAATGGTTCAATATTCACAAATCAATCTATGTGACATATCACATTAACAAAACAAAGAATAAAAATCATATAGTCTTCTCAATTGACCTAAGAAGAGTTGACAAAATTCAACATCCATTCATGATAACTCTCAAAAAAGTAGGTTTAGAGGGAATATACCTCAACATAATAAAAGAAATATATAAAAAACCCAGAGTTAACATCATACTCAATGGTAAAAAACAAACAAACAAACAAACAAAAAACCCAGAACTTTTTTTTCTAAGATCAGGAATAAACAAGGATGCCATTTTCACCACTTTCATTCAACACAGTACTAGAAGTCCTAGCTGCAACAATTAGATAAGGAGAAGAAATAAAAGGCACCCAAAACAAGTCTATTTACATTTGCACCAAAATGATTAAATTCCTAGGAATAAATTCCACTAAGGAGGTAAAAATCTGCACAATGAAAACTATAAAACATTGCTAAAAGAAATTGAAGATGAAATAAGCAAATGGAAAGATATACCATTCTAATGGATTGGAAAAATTAATATGGTTAAAATGTCCATACTATCCAAAGTGCACTACAGAGTTAATGTTATTGCCACCAATAGCATTTTTCACAGAATACCAATAGCATTTTTCACAGAACTAGAATAAATAATCCTAAAATTTGTATGGAATCACAAAAAAATCTGATTGTCAAAAAAAAATTAAGAATGATGAATGAAATTGGAGGTCTCAGATTTTATATACTACGAAGCTATAGCAAGCACAACAATATGGTGCTGGCACAAAAACAGACACAGAGATCAATGGAATAAGATAAAAAGCCCAGAAATAAATCCACACTTATATGATCAAATAATCTGAAAAAGGAGGCAAGAATACAAAATAGGTGAAAATACAGTCTCTCCCATAAATGGTGTTGGGAAAGTTGGGAAAGCTGCACACAAAAGTATGAAACTGGATCATTTTCTTACACCATATACAAAAGTAAACTGAATATGAATTAAAGACCCAAATTTGAGACATAAAACTTTTAAAAAAGAACATGGCCAGTTATCTCTTGAACATCACCGTTAGCAACATATATAGATAGGTCTCCTCATGCAAGGGGAAACGAAAGCAAAAATAAACTATTAGGACTAAATCAAACTATTAGGAAAGCAAAAATAAACTATTAGGACTAAATCAAAATTAAAAAGCTTTTACACAGCTAAGAGAGCCATCATCAAAACAAAAAGGCAACCAACTGGATGGGAGAAGATATTTGTAAATGATATATCTGAGAAGTAGTTAATATCAAATTAAAATGGACTAATACAACTTGATGCCAAAAAACAAAACAAAACAAAAACATAAACATAAAGAGAAGCCTGGGTGGCTCAACGGTTAAGCCTCTGCCTTTGGCTCAGGTCGTAATCCTGGAGACCTGGGATTGAGTCCCACATTGGGCTCCCAGCATGGAGCCTGCTTCTTCCTCTGCCTATATCTCTGCCTCTGTATGTCTCTCATGAATAAATACATTTTTTAAAATTTGTAAACATTTTTTAAAAACCTAAATTATGGGCAGAGGGCATAAATAGACTGTTCAAAGTGCATTGCAGAAAAGTTATGAAGATTTACATTTATATTTTCCACAGGGAGAAATGATAAACACAAACACAGAAATAAACGAGTAGAGATATAAGGAGTTTGTCTGAAATATGACATATTTTGGCCAGATTCTAAGAGACAAGTGTGTAAAAAATATATTTTAGGTCTTCAATTATTCAGTGTAGAAATGTAAAACATCACTGCACTTGCTGTTTAGAATATAAAAAATATACAGAATGTGAAATTTTAAAATGCACTAAGGGATACATATTTTAAAAACCAATTTTAAGATACTTTATAAATATTTTTATGTTTCCTATTTTTCCTATTTACATTATATTTTATTTAGAATTCTATCACCTCTTTGCTAAAAATGACAATAATCAACTAATTTATTTTCCTGCTTCAAAACTTAAACCATCAAATCCAGTATCCACCTAGCTTCCACAAGTAACTTTTTGAGAAAAAAAAAAGATTAATATTAGTCATTGTCCCACCAAACCAAATCCAAAGTATCTTCCATGACACACAAAATCTCCTACTCATCTACACCCTCATCTTACCTCCTTCTCTCTTGCTTAATCATGGACAACAATAAAGAAAAACTTCTTTCCCATTTACACAATCTTGTTTCATTCTTCTGTCTCTTTATGCTTCCTACATGAGTCGACTATATTCCCCTTTGACACAGTCTTTATTTTTAATTTTTATTCTTATGTTGTCACTTATTTCCAGAAATGCTACTTCTTCCAGAAATTTCTATAAATTCTACTGGATTTTAGCCATACCCAATCCTCACATTTTTCCCCAAACACTTTACTCTGCTCAGATTGCCTCTCATTGGTTCTCCATAATACCCTACATTTCTGCCCATTTTATCTCTGTCTCCATCACCTTCTGTAAAAGGGATGCTAGTTTTATTTGTATCTTCAGTACTAGCGATGTATATACACATATATACACACATATCATATATATGTATATATGTGTATAACAGCATAAAAGGCACATACATACATAAATATATAATATTGTGTGGTGATTTTATTAGTCATTTAAATGCTACTGAGCTTTGTTTATCAATATACGTATAGGACACAGATTTGAACCCAAGAATTCTTGAGTCAAAGCTAATGCTCATTTCACTATGCTTCATGTCTCTAATTGATAATATTAGAATTAAATGAGTTGAACATTCATAAAATATATGTGTATCATATTTTATTTTATTTTATTTTTATTTTATTTATTTATGATAGGCACACAGTGAGAGAGAGAGAGAGAGAGAGAGAGGCAGAGACATAGGCAGAGGGAGAAGCAGGCTCCATGCACCGGGAGCCTGACGTGGGATTCGATCCCGGGTCTCCAGGATCGCGCCCCAGGCCAAAGGCAGGCGTCAAACCGCTGCACCACCCAGGGATCCCTGTGTATCATATTTTAAATGGGAACTCATTTTCCCAACTTTTTCACTCTGAAAGCATTTTTATACCAAAAGATATATAATTATTATATATTCTAAAAATTAAATGTCATTATGTTTACCTTAAATTATTAAAATTGATATATAATTATAGTTTGCAGATAACATCCATAACTTATAGTGAAAACTAATACATAGTTACTAAAGAGCTCAAACATATAAAAATTGAATAAAATTAGGAACAAGGGGGATCCCTGGGTGGCGCAGCGGTTTGGCGCCTGCCTTTGGCCCAGGGCGCGATCCTGGAGACCCGGGATCGAATCCCACATCAGGCTCCCGGTGCATGGAGCCTGCTTCTCCCTCTGCCTGTGTCTCTGCCTGTCTCTCTCTCTCTCTCTCTCTCTCTCTCTGTGTGTGTGTGTGACTGTCATAAATAAAAAAAAAAAAAAATTAGGAACAAGGAAGCAAACTATTTTTAAAAATTAAAGACAGTTATTTCCTTAAAAATTTTTCTACTTGAGATCATACACCCACGAATGAAGCAATCAATTCATATATCCAAATATATTCCAGAGTAATTGTAAAAACATTCACTATTTTTAAAGGAAACTTAATTATTTTTTTAAACTGACATCCATTACATCATCAGATTTTCTTCCATCTACATACAACATTATTTGGTGTCATAAATCTAGAGGCATCAAAAAATACAAGCCTACATAAAGCATCCTACTTATGCAAATAGTGCATCTGCTGCTGTTTGAGGAGGCCAAAGACTATTTCCAACTAGAATCGGACAACCATAATACAACACAGATTAAATCAATCAAAATAAAATTATATTAGAAATATTTAAAAGTTTAAATATTGTGTATAACCTGCTCAGAGAATCACTTCAAATTTTCCAGGAAATTTGGATTTCAAATCATATTTCCACCTACCAATACTCATTGTTCCCAATAGAGAAAAGTTTCCTCTGCATTTTACTCAGCATAAGTATCATTTCTAACTATTTTTCATTATTACCATAATGACAATTTATTTTCTGGTTAATATTAAAATCTTTCCAGTACTTGTCTATAAAAGGAGATTAAACCAAGGGTAAAATAACAATTTTTTAGGTTTAAATATTTTATAGATTATTTTCTCTGTATAAGGAAATATTGGTTGGATACTCATGATTTTAATTGTATTAATATGTATGACTGAAATAAAAATAATGTTTTATAGTTTCAGAAATATGGCTATATATAACTTATTAAAGAGTCCCGTTCTAGGCCAAATCATAGTACAATTTTTCAAGGCTAACCATAGGCAATCACAAGGCTTTTCCTGGCAAGTCTTAAAGGGGAAAGCAAACTTCCCCACATTAGACTGAGTGTCCAACCAGTGCATTACAGTTTTTTTAGAGGGAGGAGCAGACTAGGACCCAGCCCAAACACCCTCTACCAAGTCATTCCTTCCATGGCCTGCCAAGCTCATAAACATGTCTTTATTGCTAGCTCTGCTTAGACTTTTGGTGGTAAAGTCTTGACTAAAATATTTCTCCATTCTGACTCAGGACTTTTCCACTACTAGCTCTTTTCTCTCTCCCTCCTTCAGACTCCCTAGATCCATGAAATGGCAGGAGCTTTTTATTCAAGGCTCTACAGCAGTGAGAGGATTACCCCCATTTGTACTACTTGTCATCTGACTGACACTCTCCCTTTACTAGTCTATGGGGGAAAATGAAACATTCCTGCCTACCTCCCTTATTGGTCTCTTACTTACATTACTGCAGTAAATGAATGAAGATTTGATTGTTACTTTCAGATGGGGGTCCTTGTCCTAATTGGCCACTTCCACACCCAGAAGCTCAAAACTTAATCTTATGTTTCTTCCAACCACTCTGTGAAGAGAGCTGATCAACTATTGATTGCTCATAGATCAAGCAGAAAATCTGTACTCATTTAGAAAATATATGCTTTAAATGTAAGATGGTTTTCTGAATCCTGGAGATAACATTTAAAATTTGCTAAAAGTATATAGCTACTAGGTTTATAATTAATTCTTTTGAATTTACTTATCTACATATTTAATAACAAACTGATATTAGGTATTAAATTATTAACAGGTGAAAAAAATTCTAAGACTTACATTGGCTAAAGATAGAGTTCAGTACAAAGCAAAGATCTTTGCAATATATCATTTATCTAACAGTTACTAATATTGACTTCTTTTTAATAAGTGATTTGTATTTTATTCTAAAGATGTTTCTGAGCCAATCATTTTTTAACATAAGGATATGATACAGTTCTATCAGTATCAGTGATGAGAGATTCACTATAAACAATCTGTAAAGATGAGGTAGGGGAAGAGACATAATTAGAAGGATTCATGACAGGGGGTTTTCTTCCTATCTCTCACAAAGGTATGCTGCCTTGTATTGTCTCCAATGTTTCAGACCACTGATAAAAGAAATAAAACAAACAACAATTTTAAAAAGAAATGAACACATAGTACTCTGCACCCCATTAAAATTATAATTTAAATGCCTATTTTGTATGTATACTGTGATATATTTCATGTTATGAAACTTAAAATTTGTAAAACAATACACTTGTAAAAATCTAGTCCCCATACTTGTGCCCTCAAATAATTAGTCCTGTATCTAGATGCAAATTTAAAAACACACAGTGTTTTGAATAAAATTCTAAAAATATGTTATATATATTCAAATCAAAATGTGTACTCTTTTTTCTGCTTTTTACACTAAGGGTGCCATACTATTACTATTATGTCCAGTTTTTGTCAAGTAAATGGTGAAATTCCTAGAAATTTCTCAGGTCCCCACAGCCTTATGTGGGAATTCTAATGCTATCATATTATTGGCAATATTCCATACTCAGCTATTTTATATCCATACATATTTCATGCCTGTGTATGTATCATAATGGACGATTAATATTAGTGCATAAACACAGTCCTCATTCATATTTCAGCCACATAGACACTTTCCTGACATAACATTTACTCAGTCTCCTGGGGAAGGGCCTCTTGTTTCAACATTATTTTGCTATCAGACATAATGATGCAATCAGTGATGGTACAATAAATAACCTGCATATATTTTATGTGTCCAAATGCATCTGTAGAATCAATTCCTTGAATTAAAATGGTCAGTTCAAATGATTATATAATGGGATCTTTGAAAAATATAAATTATAAAATGACTTATCTGGAATCAATTACTTAATGTCTGTGTTGCCCACTAGAATATATTAGCTTGGTAACTTTATCTTCATTCATAAAATTTAGTGCACTCCAAAGTATAATAATACACTGTTTTGCACTGTGTCAATGAAAACTTTATGAAATTTCACATTGCTTATCTAATAGCTGATTCTATATTCTTAACCAACATACTTTCTCTCTGGAACGGCTCTTCTCCATCTTGAAACACTTTATTTCCATTGGTTTCTACTGACTTACCATGGCTAATAGTTTTACACTTTGGGCTACTCCTTTTGTTGTTCCTGTTGTTGTTTTCTGGGCTGTGTTCAAATACCTAAGTTCATTTGTTGTACTAGCTAGGGCACTTACCTTACTTATCTAAATAATCTCACCTGATTCTTTGCTTTTAGACACCATGCTGGAGATTCCCACAGAGAGATCTCCAGCACTGATCTTCCGATGCCCATGTTAATCTGCCTTCTTGGATTATTGAGGACTTCTCTGTTTTCAGTGAATTGAACCTCCACCCACTTTGTTGCCAATGTTGGAATCCACTATTATGCATATTTGGCCAAAAGCTCTCTCTTAAACTATTTACTAGTCTCTTCACTTTTCTCTAATTTGTTTCTCCTAAAATCCACTCTTCCCATAGCACACAAGGTGATCACTTACCACTCTAACTCAGTTAATGTCATATGTCTTCTTCAAGTCATGGAGTGGCTTCTCATTGCCTTTGTTCTTCTTCCATATGTCTCCCACTATTCCTTCTGATCTTCATTCTCTAAGTTTCAGAAACATTGGTTACCTTTATATTTTGTTATTCATTTGTCAAATATTTGCTACTTGCCAGTCTTCACTTTCAGTAATGGGGATACTACAGATAACAACAACAAAAAAGACAGATGGTCAAAAATATAAACTTTCAGTTATAAAACAAGTAAGCTGCAAAAATGTAATTCACACCCTAGTGATTATAGTTAGTAATATAGTATGGCATTGCATATATGAAAGATGTTGAATAGATCTTAAAAGTTATCAGGAAGAAAAAAATTGTAACTATGTACAGTGATGGATGTTAACTATATTCATTATGATCATTTTGTAATAATACAAATATGGAATAATTATGTTGTATACCTGAATGTAATATAATTCTGTATACCAATTTCATTTCAATGAAAAAATAAAGAAAACAGAATAAAAGAAAAATTCCTTGTTTTTATAATGCTTTATTTTACTGGAGGAAAATGAGAATGGCATTTTATGCCAAATGCATAATATGGCAAGTGGTATAAAATACTAGAAGAAAGAAAAAATAGGTTAAAGGTTAAGGGTCATAAAGTGATGACAGATACAGCATTTTTAATAAGATTGCAAGTGAAAGCCACAGATACAAATGTGGATTAGCACAGTGGGATGAAAGATGAGTAGTTACAAAGGACCTGAGACTGGAACATTCTTGATGCATTGAAAGCAGAGTATAACCAGTGTGGCTGGAATGGTATTGGAGAAGGAACTGAGGATAGACTGTCAGTAGGGGAAGAATTATGTAGAGACCTACTTGACATGGAAGTTCTTTGTTTTTATTGTAAGAAGAGAAATACGGAGACATGACACTACCTAACTTCAGTTTTTGAAAGATCATTCTTAGGGTAAAATGTGGAAAATATAGTGGGTGGACATAGAAACAAGGGTAAAAGAAAGGAACTTTCAGCAAGCTAATGCAAAATTCTAAGTGAAGATGATGGTGCCAGGATGCCTGCTTGACTCAGCCGTTGAGCATCTGCCTTTGGTTCAGGGCGTGATCTTTGTCCTGGGATAGAGTCCTACATTGGGCTCTTAGGAGGAGCCTGCTTCTCCCTCTGCCTAGGTCTCTGCCTCTCTCTGTGTGTCTCTCATGAATAAATAAATAAGATCTTAAAAAAAAATTATGGTGCCATGAACACATGAACATAGGCTAAACAACCATTATCTAATTCAGAATGTGTTTCAAACTAGATTTGCTAATGAATTTCATGTGAAAGATGAGATAGAGATATTCAAGATGAAACCATGGTTGTTTGTTTTTTTGGCCAAAGCAATTAGAATCTGTATCAAATTGAGCAAATTTTAAAAAAGTAGAAATTGAGTGAGGAGAATCTTTCCTTTTTCACAGGATAGTCATCTGACATGGAACAGACAAGGGGGAAAAGAAGCACAAAGACACACACAGACACAGACACACATACACACACACACAAATTACCAAATTTTAAGAACTCTAGAGGACAGGCTGAAGTTCGAGGTGGCAGCATAGAAAGACACGGAACTTACCTCTTTCCGTGGACACACATATGGAACAATTCCTTCTGAAAAATACCTGAAAACTAGCTGAACAGTCCTTCCAAAACAAAAGACAAAAGGGCCAAATGAAGATGGTTAGGAGAGGCAGAGATACAACCTTGTCAAAAACTTAACCCCTAATAAAGAGGGAACTCACAAATATGGAGCTTTTCCTTAAGGAGCAAGGGGTTTGTGCTCCACATGAGACACACCAACCCTTGGGACTTATACCAGAGAGATTAAACCCCAAAATGTCTGGCTTTGCAAATCAATGGGGATTACACCTAGAGAACTGAGATACTTCTCTTTAATGAATTGCATGTAGACTCAATCAACCTGGGACCAAGTACAAGAACAGCAGTTTGAAAGGCACTTGACTAATACAAAAGAGAGTCATTTTCTAATCTTAAAGTGCCTGAAAGACAGGCAGAGGTCTGTTAGAACTCTCTCCAGGGATGGAGGCACTGGTGGGCACCATTTTTGCATTCTCCTTCTACCTTGCTACCACCAGTGGGTGTACATAACACCCTTCTGCTGTCTCAAAAAAAGCTGGCAGGCAAGGCTTAACCTTGTGCTCTCTTGCTGAAATGTTAAGGCTGGCAGGCATGCCATGCCTTACGTTCTCCAGCTGCATTGCTAAAACTACAGGGTACATGCAGTCCACACAAGGATGTCCTTTGATCACATGGTTCTGGCTTGCATTTCTGGCTCTATGGGATTATAAAATTGAAGAGACATTTCTTAGCAGGCTACTAGTCTCAGAGCATTGCACAGAGAGCAGCCTAAAACATACTCCTGGTATTTCTGTGAAAGAGTTCTGTTTACTTGTCTTGAGGCTATACCCTGAGGGTTGGACCTCACGTTTGCCACATATCTAGAGGTTTCAGAGGTGCTTTCAGGGAATAATGGCTAGGAATGCCATCTTTGCCCTCTATCTTGGCCTTTTTGGAGCTCATTCATACTTCACAGAAAGTAGCCTATACACATATCCGGAGCCCTGATTTCTGCAACTGTCACCCGGGAACACTTCCATATACACATATCTGGAGCCCTGATTTCTGCAACTGTCACACCGGGAACCTGGTCTGGGTTTAGCACATGGTCCCACAAGACTGCATAAATTTGCACACTTTAAAAATTGCTGTTTGTGGGTCTGGCTTCTAATCATTCTGAAGCTAGGTTCTGACAGATCTTGGCACACCCCCAACAACTGGGATGCATCAAGAATAAATCAGGCTCTTACATAATCACAACGGTGTGAGAGACAACCAAGAGCTATGGCAATATGGAACAAGAGGTTTATCTCTGACATAAGACCACTTCTTCAAGACTGAGAGAGGTAGCTCTTTCACCTAATAAATTGTAAAACACTGAAACCTATATTACACTATATGTTAACTACCTGGAATTTAAATAAACACTTGGAAAGACAAGGGGGAAAAAAGGGAAACAGAGAATCAAGCAAAATAAGAAAACAGAGGAATATGTTCCAAATGAAAAAATAAAATAAAACTTAAGAAAAAAGAAAAAAAAAGAAATTTGCTAAAGAGGGACAGAAGTATTTTACATGATAAAGAGTTCAAAGTAATGGTCACAAAGATGCTCACAGAACTCAGGAGAAGAATGGGTGAACACAGTGAACACTTCAAAAAAGAGACAGGAAATATTATAAGTACCAAACTAGTACAGAACTAAAGAATACAATAACTGCCTGAAAAGTACACCAGACAGGTTCAATAGCAGACTATATTAGACAGAAGAAAGATTCAGTGTTCTGGAACACAAAGCAGTAAAACCAACCCAGAGTGTCAAAAATATATTTTTTAAAGATAGCCTAAGGGAACTATGAGACAACAAAAAGCAAAAATAACATTGGTATATTAGCAGTCCAGAAGGAGAAAGATAAAGTGGCAGAAAACTTACTTGAGGGGCACGTGGTTGCCTCAGGTGGTTAAGTGCCCAACTCTTGGTTTTGGCTCAGGTCATGAGCTCAGGGTTGTGTGATCAAGCCCCATGTCAAGCCCCAGGTCAGGCTCCCCACTCACTAGACAGTTGAGTTTCTCTCCTTCTTCCCCTCTCCATCCTCTGGATCACACTCACTCTCTCTCTTTCTCTCTCTAAAATACATAAATAAATCTTAACAAAAAGAAAAAAAATGATTTGAAGAAATAATGGCTGAAAACTTTCCAAATCTGAGAAGGTAAATTGACATCCAGATCCAGGAAACCTAGAGAGTTCTAATTAAGATGATCCCAAAGAGATCCACACTAAAATGTATTATAATTAAAATGTAAAAATTTTAAGATAAAGAGAGAATCTTAAAAGCAACAAGAGAAAAAAAAAGAGAAAAAAAAAGCAACAAGAACAGCTTATTACATACATGGGGACCTTCATGAAACTATCAGCAGATTTCTCAACAGAAACTTTATAGGCTAGAGGGAAGGGCGATGATTTACTCAAAGTGGTGGTGGTAATGGAGAGAGTAGCCAAAATCCTCCAAACAAAAATACTCTACCTGGCAAGTTATCACTGAGAACTGAAGTCTCCTCCTGAGTTTTCCAGACAAACAAAGCTAAAGGAGTTCATCACCATTAAACTGGCCTCATGAGAAATGCTAAAGGGACTTGGTTAAGCTGAAAATAAATGGCACTAATTACACAAAAACTTATAAAAGTAAAAATCTCACTGGTAATGTAAATATATAGTAAAGATAATAAATTAATCATGTATAAAGCTAGTATGAAGGTTAAAAGAGAAAAATAGTAAAAACTAAGGACAACTATAATTGACAAAATGATTTAAAATGTGACATAAAAAAAAACTTTTTCTGTGGGAGTAAAAATGCAGCTTTAAAATGCTTTCAAACTTGCTTTGAGATAGCCTGTTATACATTTAGATTGTTACATATGAACTTCAAAGTAACTCACAAAGAAAAAATATTTTGTAGAATCTCAAATAACCTTTAAAACAAAGACCATAGCAAGAGACAAAGAAAGGCACTACATAAGGATAACGGGATCAATCAAACAGGAGGATATAACAATTGTAAATATCTATGTTGGAACGTTGGAATATCCTTGGAATGTTGGAATATCTAAATACATAAAGAAAACTTTAGCAGACGTAAAGGGAGAAATTAACAGTAATATAATAATAGTGGGAACTTTAACACCCATTTACTTCAATGAATAGATCACCTAGGCAGAAAATCAACTAGGAAGCAGTGGCTTTGATCAGCACATTAAGCCAGATGACTTAACAGGTATATATAGAACATTCCATTCAACAAAACAAAGCAAAACAAAACAAAATAGAATACACATTCTTTTCAAGTGCACATGAAATATTCTCCAGAATAGTTCACATGTTAGTTCAAAACACATTTCCCAATAAATTTAAGAAGACTGAAGTCATATCAAAGCATTTTTTTCTGACCACAATACAAAACTAGAAGTCAATTAAAGAAAGTAAATTGGAAAAAGAACAAATAGTATGAGGCTAAACAACATGCTACCAAACAACAATGGGTCAAAAAGAAATCAAAGAGAAATTTTAATAATACATGGAGATAAATGAAAATGAAAAAAAAAAAAAAGTCCAAAATCTTTAGGACCAAGCAAAAGGTAGTTTTGATAGAGAAATATATAGCAATACATACAGGCCTACTTCAGAATACAAGAAACATCTTAAACATACAATTTAACCTTATACCTAAAGGAAATAGCAAAAGAGGAACAAATCCCATCTTAAAGGATACTGAAAATGCATTTGACAAAATATAATATTCATTCATGATAAAAACTGTTAACACAGTTGGTTTAGAAGGAACATATCTCAACATAGTAAAGACCATATATAACAAGCCCACACCTAACATCATACTCAATAAGTAAAAAAGCTGAATAGTTTTCTTCTAGGATTAGAAATAAGACAAGAATGGCCACCATGGCCACTTTTATTCAACATAGTATTTGAAGTTCTAGTCAAAGCAATTAAGAAAAAAAAGAAAATAACATATTCAAATTGGAAAAGAAGAGGTAAAATTCTCACTATATGTACACAACATAATTGTATATAAATATATAGATTTATGTACATAAATTATCTAAATAAGTTATCTATATATAATATATGTAACTATATATATATATAAGTTTTTATATATATAAGTGTGTGTATATATATATATAGTGTTTGTCCTCCAAAAAGTTGTTAGAACTGATACATGAATTCAGCAAATTTTCAGGGTCCAAAATCAACATACAAAATTGTTACATTTTTATACACTAACAATGAACTACCAGAAAGGGAAATTAAGTAAATAATCTCGTTTACAATTGCCTCAAAAAGAATAAAATACCTGGAAATAAATCTAATAAAAGAGGTGAAAGATCTGTGCTCTGAAAACTGTATTAGTGAAAGAATTTGAAGATAATAAAATACCTGAAAAGATATACCATGCTCACAGATTCGAAGAATTAATATTAAGTTGATGAGCAACTATTACCCAGAGAAATCTACAGATTTGATGGAATCTCTATCAAAATGCAAATGGCATTTTCACAGAAATAGAGCACAGAGCCCTAAAATTTGTATAAAACTATAACTGACCCTGAATACCCAAAGCCTCCTTTTTTTCCACCCAAAGCAATCTTGAGGGGGGGAAAAAAAAAGCTGAAGGAATGACTCTTCCTGACTTAAGCTATAATACAAAGGCATAATAATTAAAACAGTATGACATTGGCATAAAAACAGCAACATAGATCAATGAAACAGTATAGAAAGCCCAGAAATAAACTAATGTGTAAAATGGTCACAGGAACCAAATGGCAAGGATCCAAATATATAGCCAGTGGGGAAATGATGGTCCCTTCAATAAATGGTGCTGGGAGAACTGGATAGTCATATGCAAAAGAATGAAACTAAACCACTATCTTACACCAGACACAAAAATTAACTCAAAATAGGCTAAAACCTTGAATGTAAGACTTGAAGTTATAAAACTCTTAGATAAAAATAGGCAGTAGCAACTTGGTATCAGTCTTGGTAGATTTTTTAGCTCTGACTCCAAAAGCAAAGGGAACAAAAGCAAATTTAAGCAAGTGGGACTACATGCTACTAAAGTTTCTGCACAGCACAAAAAAACGTAACATAGTGAATGGAAGAAAGTATTTGCAGTCAGATCTAAAAAAAAAAAATGTGTAATCTAAAAATATAATGGAACAAACAAAACAAAACTCATAGATACATAGAAAAAAACTGGTGTTTGCCAAACTGAATGGGGGTTGTGGAGTGGATGAAATGGGTGAGGGAGTAGTATACAACAAAGTAAGTACAATCAGTAATATCATATAGCATAATGGAAAGTTGTTGAGACAGCGGATCTGGAGGGTTCTCATCAGAAGAAAAAAATATGTAACTTTGTGTGGTGACAGATGATGGCTGGACAAGGAACAATAATAATTTCACCATATATATCAATGTCTAAACACCATGTTAGAAATGGAATTCAATAATGTTATATATCAATTGCATGTCAAATTAAAAAAAATAGCTTAGAAAAAAAAGAACTCTTGAGAATAGTTATTTCGTTTACTCAAATATATCATTTCTGTTGCTAACCTCTCCTTCTGGATGTTCTAGTGTCTTAAGTTGCCTACTGATATAATTTCCCTTTGGTCTTAAGACTTTCTTTACCAACAATTTTAAAACATATTTGCTAGCTATGAATTGTCTCAGTTTTTCTTCATCTGAGAATATCTTTATTTCACCTTCATTTCTGAAACATATTTTCACTGGGTATAGGATTTAACATTGACATTTTTTTTCCCTAATACTTTAAATATGCACACCAGTTCCATCTTGGACTTCATGGTTTCTAATGAGAAAAATTTTAATTCTTATCCTTTTAAGCTAATGTTTCTTTCCTTGTTACCAATGCAGCTCTCAATGCCATGAAACTGTGATCTGGGGTATGAGGAAAAAGAGAAAGGTTTAAAAAAACTACATGGGATTTTCTCTCCTCACTCTGAGCATTAGACATTTCCTGTTCCTTAAGCCATATGTAAGAAGATTCACTTCTAGCTATCTCTATCCTGATACTCAAACCAGATTTCCAGCTCAGCTAAATTTATGTCGTGGACTAAAGGCATTTGTGAGGAAAATTAAAAATAAGCTCATGTAGGTTTAATAGTGCTTCGAATTTTGGCATTCTTCTCTGGCCCAGAAGTTTCTATCTATTTTTCAGTCCTTAGATACCTTTCCTAGGCATCCTGTCCAGGTTTTAGTTTTGCATTTCATGGGAGAGTCAGGGCAGCATATGTAGACACCATATCACCTGCACAGAATCCTATAGAAATTACTTATGCCTTCTTCTAGGACTAAGGAAATAAGAATTAAAGATCTACAGAAATAATTAAATAAAAAGTGAAAGCAAACAACAAAAAATTTTGTTTCTACCTTACAGTTTTATTCTACGTTTCAGTTAATACACAGAGTATTTCTATATACACAAATATACTGCTACAAATTGCTGTATTTATACCATCTTATACATAAGTATTTTATATTTGGGGCCAGCCTTCAATTTATCCTAAGCAACAAACATTAACTTGAAACCCAATTCTGGATTGCGGGTGAAGGCAAGGCCAGCCCCTGCAGGGTGGTGGGTCCGGCGGATCTGGTGGGGGAGAGCAGGAGTTTTGGCAAGGGCTTCAGGAGGACTCTCAGGGCATACAGGAGCTGGGGGCTAGAGCCTGGGGCCTGGGCAGCTGGGGTTGAACGGGCCTTCTAGCTCCGTGTTTCCCACCTCACGCCACCACCACTTCTGGCAGTCTCAGCTCTCCTGCTTAGGCAAGGTCATCCCTGTAGCCACCCATCTGCTGAACAATGGTAGTGGGGTAGGAGTTCTGCAGTCTTTTGAGCATATGATTGTGGCAGTGAGAAGCAAAGTGCTGGAGATTCACAGCCATTTCCCCCACAAACATATTATCTTGATTAGTTGGAGTACAGGAGCTTTGGTGGCCTGTCACGTGTCAGAGATGGGATGGAGTACGTCACTGTGGCTGTCTTCCTTGGGTTTCCTTTACTTAACGTGGATGGCCCCAGAGGGGATGTGGATGATCCCTGTGTGGATATGAAGACTCCAGTCCTCTTTGCCATTGGGCAGAATTCCTTGCAGTGTTATTCCGAAGCCATGGAGGATTTCCGGGAGAAGATTCGGTCTGAGAACAGCTTGGTGGTGGTTGGGGGAGCTGATGATAATCTCAGAATACATAAAGCAAAGCAGAAATCAGAGGGGCTGACTCAGAGCATGGTGGACAGATGTATTCAGGATGAGATCGTGGACTTTCTGACTGGAGTGCTGACTCGCACCGAGGGGCATATGGGCTCTGAGCCCCACGATCAGGATGCTAAGAAGAAGCCTCAGGATGCAGCCTGCAGACACTTGGCCTTTGAGGTCCCTGAGCGGGGCAGTCGGCCTGCCTCACCAGCTAGCTGCCAAGCTGCCTGCCTCACCCTCAGGCTTGGAGGATCTTTCCAGTGTATCTAGCAGCCCCACCTCAAGTCCCAAGACCAAAGTGACTGCAATGACCTCTGCCCAGAAGTCCAGTCAGATCGGGAGCTCTCAGCTCCTGAAGAGACATGTGCAGCAGACAGAAGCTGTGCTGACTCACAAACAAGCTCAAGTTCCCATTTCATCAGAACAAACAGAAGAGGCAGAGAAAGAAGATCTTAGGGTCCAGCTGAAGCACCATCATCCCTCTAGTCCTCTTCCTGGCAGTAAGACCTCCAAGCGACCGAACATTAAGGTGTCCCTTATCTCTCAAGGGGACACAGCTGGAGGGCCTTGTACTCCTTCCCAAAGAAGAGTTCCAGAAGCTGCAGGAGGGAAGCCCATCACCATGATGCTGGGGGCAGGCTTCAGCTGGGGCCAAGGATCTCACAGGACTTCTCACCACCAAGTCAAGTGCTTCTGAAGGGGAAGTCTCAGCCAGCCCAGCCTCCTCAGTGTCGAGCAGCACAGCACCTGGTGCCTTCCACACACTCCAGAGCTGCCTGGTGGCCACCTCTCCTGGGAGCTCCCTCCCTCCCACATCAGCCAGCAGCCTCCTTTAAAGCCTCAGCTTCAGCTTGCAGGAGGATATCAGCAGCAAGACCTCTGGCCTCCCAGCAAATCCTTCCCCAGGGCCAGCCGCACAGGCCACCAGTGTGAAGTTGCCCACCCCCATGCAGAGCCTGGATGCCATCACCATGGGCACCAGCACCATTGTTCATACCATTCCTGTGGCCACCACTCTCTCCTCCTTGGAAGCCACTCCTGGTGGGAAGCCCACAGCTATCCACCAGCTGCTGACCAATGGGGGCCTTGCTAAGTTGGCAAGCAGCCTCCCCGGCCTGGCTCAGATCTCTAACCAAGCATCAGGCTTGAAGGTCCCTACCACCATTACTCTGACACTGCATGGCCAACTGAGCCGAATCACTACACTGAGCCCCATGGGCTCGAGAGCAGCCCCAACAGAAAAGCCCAGCTCCCAGGCTCTGCCCTCCAGCTTGCACTGCCTGCCTCCAGCACTTGAAGCTGCTGTGCGATATAGCCTCCTTTACCAGGTTGGTGATGGCTGCCGTGCAGTGAGCCCTGGGCACACGTGCTGTCTTGCTGAGCTGTCCACTTGTCTGAAGACCTCTTAAGACCTCCATTTTTGTCTCCCTGCCATCTGTCTTCAGAATGGGCCTCAGGGTCTCGTGAAACCATTAGGCTAGCTGCAAGGGAAACACTGTCCACTGGCACCTATGGGTCTATATCCCAGAATCACCAGGTTCCTCTGCAGATCTGGCTGTGCATGAGTCAGAGGCACTTCTCCAGCATTAGCTGTGACTTGACCTAAGTAGCAGTGTTGGACTGCTCGTGACATTTAATGAAGGAGTTCCTTTTGGAAGTCTGTGCCGCCCCCATGCCAAGTTGGTTGGAGACATCCACATGCTCTGGGGCTTTTATGGAGTTAAAATTGAGAGCACTTTGCTGAAAACTGGATCCTCCTGGCCTACCGACAGTTGTGCAGTACCAGAGGGCTGGTTTTGGACATCACTGTTGCTTTCCCTGAGCAGGCATGTGAGAATGTGCCCCATGCAGCTTCTCCCTCTTAAGAACCATATCAGATATTGAGTAACCTGCTGAGACCTGGGCATTCCTAAGTTCAAATCCATGATAAAGTAAAGAGGACTGGGCTGTTACCTTTTAATTCCTTTGGTCACTATAGATGGGGAACAGCTATTGCCAGGAAGTAAAAGATGGCCTGGCTCCCTTTTTTCACCATGCTTCAGGGATTTCCTGTATCCAGAAAACTTACAGGTCTAAAAAGGCTGAAGAAGAGGAATGGGACAAATGAAGTGGCTTAAAGGCTGTGCCAGTAAGTTCTGTGGAGAAAACTTGGGGTATGAGGCTTTGCACCTAGTACCTAAGGAACTGTTGATTTGACATGGAGATGAGAAGAATTTGCCAAGTTACAGGGAAGAAACCCCAACCCCTGAAAATGCCATCTCCAGTGCTTGGAAGTGAAATGGAAACAGCTAAGTTAACATCTTGGCTGTCCCAGGAAGTTCAGGCATCAGGATGACCAAGGTCACGTTTTAGTGTTTGTTTCCATTCCATGCACCTTCTTGTCTTCTTGCTTAGAAGTGAGAAGGTTATTGGCATTGACTCTACTGTGTGGGGCTCTTGGTACCAGCCTGAGCCCTGGAGAAGTGATCACTGAAGATGGAGCTCTGAGCCCCTCCTTACGTCCTCACAATACTTGTACACCAAAGTAGTTTTAGATTTGGTGTCATACCTGTCCTCTAGATCAGGTTGCCTGCCCTTCCGTACTCTACAATGTTTTCAGCCAAGGTGACAATAAATAGAACAACCCAGGTGTGACTCTAACTCTGTTCAGTATCTGTAGGCAGGAAGGTCCACAGCATGCCATGGCAGTGGTTCAGGGTCCTGACCTGTGGTGTAACATATATGCAAATCAGGCTGTCTGTCTTTAGTCCAGGAGCTTTACCTGCCTGTCTAACTGGAAGCCAGGAGAGAGAACCTCTTGTGTAGGAGACTGAGACATGGCAGAAAGGGGTACTGTGGGCAGGGACGGGGTATGTGTGATAGACATAGAAAGAACATCCTGAACACCAGGCCCTCCCTCTTGCAGAACTGATCTCAGCAGTGGTTTGCACAAAATTAGGCTTTGTTCTCTCATTAGCTGGTAGGTAACTGCTCTCAGAACTTCTATCAGTAAGTTTGAGGAAGATATTAAATCTGAAAGAGACATCCATGGGTCAGGGGTTTAGTAACTTTACAGGTAGGATTATACACCAATAGAAACCAAAGACAGTAAGACTGAAACTTTGTGAAGCTTTTAGGAATCATTTAGGACAGGTAGAGGGTCCTGAACAACTCATTCATGACTTAGGAGTATGGCCTAGACAGTGCTAGAGTGGCTGCTCCTAAAAATACTGGCCTAGTCTATGCTGGGGTCCAAGGAGAAACTAATGCATCATCCTGTGTGTTTTTTTTTTTTTTTTTTGTCCTGTGTTTGTATAAACCCTAGTATGCTTCCCATGGGTGAGGCTTGAGTTGTACACCTTGAAGAAAGCCAAACCTGTAAAGGGGAGTTGTGAGAACATTGATGCTTGTTCACCTTGGAGGGACAGGCTAAAGGGGGAGATGGCTGAAGTCCATAAGTCATATTCTTCAACTCCATACTTCTGGACCCACTCTTCTCGAAATGTGAAAGGTAGCTCTTTCTTCTACCTATCATGAGTCAGACCTGGAGTCCATAACCTCAGATGGCAATACTACTGGCTGAGAATGTAGAAGGATCAAGAAAGCTTTAGTTAAATTCTTGACATTCAACATGACAGGTGCATGTTGATGCCCTATGAAAGATGTCCTTGTGCTTTAAGAAGAGGTCACTGGGCAGCCCAGGTGGCTCAGTGGTTTAGCGCCACCTTCAGCTCAGGGCCTGATCCCAAAGACAAGTCCCACGTCGGGCTTCCTGCATGAAGCCTGCTTCTCCCTCTGCCTGTGTCTCTGCCTGCCTCTCTCTGTCTCTCTCTCTCTCTTTCTCCTCCCCCTCTCTGATGAATAAATAAATAAAATCTTAAAAAATAAAAGGTCACTGATGGAGGAAGATCTCCTACCTGTTCTTGGCTCCACCAGTAGAACAATCTTGGGGTGGGCGGGTTATAGAGCTGAGCTGCTGTCTTGATTCTGTTCTTACATTAGCAAAAACAATTTAAAAAATAAAAGCAACTTTGGATTTCTTAAAAAAAAAATCCAATTCTGTTATCCAACCTATCCATCCAACTGTGGGAATGATTTCGTCAGTTGTTTTTGGTTTCTATGTCCAAAGCCATTCCAAAAAAATCTTTGAACTTATAAACATATGATGGATAAATGCATTGAGATATATTCATATGCCATAGGAATATTAGGTCTGTCCAAGAGGTGCCTGGATGGTTCATTTGGCTAAGTGTCCAACTCTTGATTTCAGCTCAGGTCATGATCTCAGGGTCATGAGACCAAGTACCATGTCAGCCTCCACCCTGAGCATGGAGCCTGCTCTCTCCCTCTCCCTTTGCCTCCTCTCCCCCACTAGCCCTCTGTCTCTAATAAAAAAAAATTATAGGTCTGTCCAAAAATGTTCCTGAGTCAAATAATTTAAAAAGGGTATGTCACCCAAACCCTGAACCAGTTTTCCTGTACTGGCTAATACTCAAATCCCAGCTTCTATATCACAGTCATTATAGTGCTTCTCAAGCAATAGTTTCATTTTCTGTGAGAATCATATACACAATCACTGAGAAATATTTGTAGTCACTATACAATGAGGCTGTAGACAATTTGGAACACCTGCCCTATAATATTGATGAATGCTAAAATTTACTTCATATTAATTATAAGACTTTTTATAAGAAAAATTATAGTCATCTGAATGGCTGATACTTTTATGAAACAAAACCACCCATTTCACAATATTTTCACAGCTAAGAACCAGAGTATACAATTTTATGTTGCAATGTAATAAAGAACATGTTATCATCAATCCAAACTGTTTTTTAAACATAAAATGAAATCCTGGAACTTTAAGTGTAACAGTGGGCAAATGAAAATACTTTATACTTTTAATTAAATTTCAGAGTCAATCAGTGGAGGGATAAGCAAGATGTGCTACCTTTGCCAAACTATCATTTTATGTAACTACCTTGCGGGAAAACCACTATTAATGGTTGAGAGTCCTTAATGCCTTAGGGCTCTCTTCATTTGCTAAGACATGATAATCAGCTATGCCAGGCTGTGTGGGCTTTGTCTCTGCCAACTCATGAATATATTTCTCAAAAAGTTTCATAAACAGAAGGGAAGATAAGCTGTTTCTGTCTTCAGAGCCTTCTGTTAAGAATTTAGAAGCTCTCTTGTTTGGAAAGAAAAAAATAAATAGAAGCCAAATTGAAAATGTCAGTCCCTAGCAGGAAAATACATTTAGGTCATATTCAAATCTAAATGATCTTAACATTGTAAGAAAAAAAAGGCAACATTATAATTTCTAATCCAAAATATTTGAACATCTAAAACATATGTTAGTGAGGTATATTCTTCTGAGCTCTCTAAACTCTGTGAGAAAGTATCATATTATTCTCCTGCTTTCCTAAAATAGTGTTAAAAATAACCTGATTTTTTTTTGTTGTTGTTGTTCTTTATGGTTTATTCTTTCAAATTTTTTCAACTGAATTTCTTACTTGTAGACTTCTTTTACATTGATATTTAGGGGAGAATAAGTTAATTTTCAAAATGAAGAGGCAGAAATATGTGCTTGTTATTTTTTAATTTATGCTGCTACTACAACATCAAGAGGCAGAAATATATGCCTGTTATTTTTAATTTATACTGCTAATACAAGATCATCACTATACTAAAATCATAATATGGAAGAATGCAAAAATTGCCTCAAATCCATCCTTTCATTGTGGCCATATTCTTTATAGTGAATCATTTGGTTATATGGTTTTCTTTGACCAATGAGACATTAGCAAATGTGAAATGCTGGGGTTTGTTTGATGGTTCCTTTAGGAAATGTAGTAGAGTTAAAGAAGTATCTCCCAGATCCTCCTTGGAGAAAGAATTTACTGTCCAACTTTAGAAAGTACAGTTAGCAAATAACCTATAGTTATCAGTTCCTTCAGAGTCAACCTCAATGATTCATGTTCCTGGAGGTGAAGCCTTTCTAGTATTCACTATTCACTCTAGAACTCCATGATGAACTGGAAGAGGGATTCAGTGGACCAGTTTCACAGTTTGACTTCTCTCTTTCCAACTATAGTGGTGGTGTTGTTTTGTTGTTGTTGTTTGGCTTCTTTTTATAGGTATTGGTCACAAATAAATAACTTGCACTTCACAGTTCAACTCCAGATATGATTCCAGAAAACTCAACTTGAGACTGAAAACTCCATTAACATGTGAACAAGCTTGGTTTAGTTTACTGGAAGAGAAGATAGTATCTGGAGAGTATATGAGCTATATCAGCTGAAGCTCTACTGGAACAACCAGCCCTAGCCAAACTGGTTATCTGATTGAAAACATATGAGTGAGCCCAGCTGAGATGAACAGAAGAATCACCCAACTTAGCCCAACCCAAACTGCTGACCTATGGTTTGTACTTTGATTAATAGTTGTTTAAAAACAAAAACAAACAAACAAAACAAAACCCTACTTTGTTTTGTGGTAGTTTATTACAGAGAAGAGTTAACATAAAAAAGATTAATAATTAAAATTAAAGGGCAGATGAACAAAATTTTAAACCATGCATCACTGATTTACTGACTTAAATATAAGTTGAAGTAGCAAAAGGGCCAAGGGCTTGAATTAAAAGGGTATGAGTTGAAAAAGGAAGAGACCACTGGGCTCCCAATTGTCTACAAGCAGAAAGCACACTGGCACAGCTATTTAGTAGCAAATATGGACTATTTGTTAGGAAATATAAAGGAAGTCTTGGAGAAAAGAGTTTATAAACCTGAGCAGAGCCAAGAGATTTGAAGAATGTTTAATGGGGGAGGATTCCTAGAGAAAATTGGAGGGAAAAAAATGACAGAGGAGTCATTTCCAGGGAGCAAAATCTATGCCTAATAAAGACAGATCATTTGTTACTAGAGAAGGTAGCCTTTATAATATGTGCCAACTGGATTTCAGAATGCCAAGGAGCAGCAACTGTTAGAGGAATAGAAATGTCCATAGCAGATAACGCCCTGTCTCAACATTATATGTTGGGTGAGTCAGATGCAGAAGACATCTTTTTAGTTCATCAGTTTCTGTATTCAAGAAACCTCCTTAATATATAATTAAAGTACACGAAATCCTGGACTTCAAGGCTGATACAACGGTTCTATTCAATTTATGGAGGTTTCTAGAATGGCAATAAGGAAACTTTTTCTGTGGAACGACTGTGAATAATTGATGGCCAATGGTAAGACTGTTTAGTAGTTTGTAAAAATGGCTACAAAGGTTTTCTCTCTCTTGGTCCATGTCCTTCAGGAATAAGTTTTCATCATGACTTTAAGATTGGCTATGTTGCTCGATTTACCAATAGGATAATAAGCAAATGTAACACAAGCATATGCTTAAAATTGCTTGTGTTTTAGGGCAAGTTCACTTGTTGAATTTGGAAAACATGGCACCATATGAACAACCTAACTTGTGGGCCACTGAGAGATGTCATGGAACAAAGATGAATCCTGAACTGAGGCTGCCCTAGAACAACAGGTGCTTTCTTCCACAGCTGACTGGCAGCTGACAGCATAAATATGGGTGATTCAGCTGAGATGTGTAGAACTACCCAGCTGTACCAACCCAAATAACCACCCCACAAAATCTGTAGCCAAATACAGTACTTAAAACCAGTAGGTTTTGGGGTAGGTACACAGAAAGTTAACTAAATAAAATATAAAATATATCCTAAATTAATAGTTTCATGAACATTAAGCCCATAATATAACGCAAAGGAAAATTTAAATTCAATAATGTTACACAACTGTTAAGCTGCTGTATTCATTAGTATTTCAGATTTAATTCTATTTCATCAAAGTTTAATTTTACTTGAGAATACATATTATTATGAGAATATATCACACTGATAGCTTAATTCATTAAAACATTCAAGTAACACTTATTTCAATTAATTATATCATGATTCCTTATCAGCTCATGGGCATATGAGTCAATGATTTTTGATAATTCGATACTTTTAAAATATGAATTAGAATGTTTTATATAACTGTACTTCTCATTTTGAAGTAGTATATTCAATATTTAAGAATTTTCTGCTTCTTTAGAAAAAGCAAAAAAAAAAAATCATCAAACTACCATGTCTGTTGAGAATAAAGAACTTGGGGGTGAGGGTTAAAACTATTGCTCAGTTATACAATTCCTTTATGTGCCAGCAACAGCTGGGCAATCCACTTTCCGTCAAAACTATCTACAGTAAGAAGCTTGCCCACGGCCAAGTCAATAATTATAGAATCAAATGGTTCATCAACTTTCTTCCAAGGTTTAATTTGGCACACAGTACTTTGAAAAATAAAACCATTATAAAATATTATTATGACTCCTGAATGTAATATCCAACTAGTGTTTCTGACCTAGTTAGGTGGAATAAATTGAAATCCTTTCATTAATATGTTAATGGAATCATTGTAAAATTGAATTTTGATAGTAATCCCCTTGGAATTGCTTATGGTATATTGCTGAGTTTCCTATGATTTTAAACAGATGATGCTTGTCTTACGACCTTAAAACATCAATGCAAGGTTCTGTGTCAATTTCCTGACAACAAAATAAGTTTTAATCTGATTATTCTTGATTTGAAGATTTCCTAATATTCTTGTTTAATTTGTGAAGAGTAGGTTTTAGTAGAATGTTTCATAGATATCCTATTATAGGAAATAAATGTGATCTTATAAGTATACCTGAGGTGGCATCATACCTAAGTATGTGGTTTGTAGATATTGGTGAGTTAAAACAAAAATTCAGATGTCCAAAGAATCATGTTGGTAACATTGTATGCTCAGTTAAAGCTAGGCGGTCCAGGATTTCTGAACCACCATTCAGAAGGAATTCATGATGAAATCATGTAAATGAATATATTGGATACTATAAAACAAACAGTGTGGCCCTTTTCCATATAAAAGCTGAATAAAGCATTTTGAAATAACATCTTGTCTATGGACCTCTAGAAAGATAATTTTTAGTCCTCAAATAAGTAGGAATTATGTTATCAAAAACATAAAAATAGTCTCAAAAGTACTTGTTCAAAATGTAAATTTCTATTCTACTCCTCCTTTTCCATATGAATCAGAAGTAGGGGTAAGAATATGGATTTCCAGCAAGTGCTGTAACTAAGTGGTTCTCAAAGTATTTCTGTAATATAGAGCATTTACTATGAAAATATTTTTATATTGATATACTATTGCTTATAAAATCTCATTGACAGTCATGCAAGTACCTTTCAATATCATTTATTTTATTGCTCAAAATAATCATATGAAATAGATATATCTATGTTATAGCTGTAGAAACTGTTGAAAAATTAAACAATTAACCCAAATCACACAGATATCAAAGAATAAAGCCAAGGAAGTAATTCTGATATATCTGACTTCAATGGTAATGATAATGATTTTTTAATTAAATGCCCTAATATTTTACTTTGATTCTTCAGGTCTTTAGGGCTAAAATAACCAAACTCAGATAATGAAGGCTACTATAAATGTTGCCATTATGTATAGATACTTAGAAATGGATTGTATGATGAATAGACATAGAAAATAGAAGGAATCACTATGAGAAATTTAGTGATATCTGACTTTAAGCAACTGCATTTCTTTAAAGCCAGTTTTAAATTATTACCATTTTTCCATATTCCAAAGTTCAAGAAAACCATGGAAAATATCATAAAATACCATATATATATGTGTGTGTGTATATATATATATATATATTTATGTGTGTGTGCATGTATCTGATATTAAATATATATAGCATAGTGTGTAAATAGTATTAAA
This sequence comes from Vulpes lagopus, assembly GCF_018345385.1. Lineage (NCBI taxonomy): Eukaryota > Metazoa > Chordata > Mammalia > Carnivora > Canidae > Vulpes > Vulpes lagopus. The sequence goes on along the minus strand of NC_054829.1, from coordinate 112,129,473 downwards.
TACATATATATATGTATATATAGTATTAAAAGTCAATAAGGTAGGTGAAATAATAAATAAGTGCTGATAGGCCAGAGTATGTTAAGATTCTTAGATAAACAAAACATTTATGATATATTCATCATAGGCACCTGGACGGCTCAGTTGGTTAAGCATTTGCCTTTGGGTCAGGTATGATCCTGTCTGGGATCCAGCCCCACACTGGGCTCTCTGCCCACTGGGGAGCCTGCTTCTCCCTGTCCTTCTGCTGCTCCCCCTGCTTATGCTCTCTTACACTCTCTCTGTCAAATAAATAAAATCTTTTTAAAAAAATGTTTAAATAAATTTAAAAAAAGAAAAATTCATCACATTATTGATGGATGTACTTTCCACATTTTTTCCCTTGGGATATCTTGGTTTGGTTTTGTTACCAGTTTGGTTTCATAGATTTAGTTGAAAAGTGTTTCCTCTTTTACTTTTTAGAAGGTTTGTGAAAAGTGCATTGTTAATTCTTCATTAAACATTTATAAAATTTACAGTGAAGGCATCAGATTGTAGGCTATTCGGTTCTGGAGATTTCCTTTTTTATTACTAATCAATCTCTTTTGTTGTTATAGGTATATTCATATTCTCAGTTTGTTTTAGTAAGATTTGGTAGTCTGAATTGACATTTTTTTCATTTCATTAAAGTTATGTAATCCCATATTAAAGTATTCATGGTATTCCCTGTAATCATATTTCTGTAAGATCTGTAATGATGTTCTTTCAACCTTGATTTTAGTAATCTGATTCTTCTCTAATTTTTCTCGGGACACCTGGGTGGCTCAGCGGTTGAGCATCTGCCTTCAGCTTAGGGCATGATCCTAGGATCCAGGATAGAGTCCCACATTAGGCTTCTAGCAGGAAGACTGCTTCTCCCTTTGCCTGTGTCTCTGCCTCTGTGTGCCTCTGTCTCATGAATAAACAAATAAAAATCTTTAAAAAAATTTTTTTTTTCTCTTGGATGGTCAGCTGAATGTCAGTTGTGATGAGCTTTTTGGTTTCATCGGGTTTCTCTATTGTTTTTCTACTCTTTATTATTTCCTTTTTTCTGCTTGCTTTTAGTTTGTTTTTATTCTCCTAGTTTCTCAGAGTATAAACTTAGGTTAGTTGATATTTTTCCCTTTTAGAATCGAGACTTTTATAAGTAATAATGAGTGTTTAAAGAAGCTGTACTTCACAAATTATGGTATGCTGTATTTCATTTTAATTTGCCTCTAATTATTATTGAAATTCTCTTGGACTTGTTGGATTCATTGCTTATTTAGGAGATTTTACTTCTCCCTTTTTAAAAAAATTTCCCTCTAGTTTTAATTTCCCAAATTTCTGTTACTGTTTATAGATTTCATTGCATTATGTTGGAGAACATACTTTGTATGATTTAAACAGTTTTGAAATAATGAGATTTGTTTTATAGTCTAACATATGGAATACCTAGAAATACCACATGCACTTGAGAAGAATGTACATTTTGTTGTCATGAGTGGAGTGTTCTATAGTTGTATGCCCATAAATACTACAATTTCATAGTATTGTTCAAATCCTCTATGTTTTCCTTATTGATCTTTTGACTAGTTGTCCTAGTCGTTAAGGAAAATGGAGCACTGAATTCTTCAATTCTTATTATTGTGTTGCCTATTTTTCCTATTAATTCTTGTTTTAGTACTTATTGGTAGGTGCATATATATTTATAATTTTCTATCTTCCTGATATATTAACACTTTCATAATTTTATAAAATGTCCTTTTTGTTTCCAATTATATTTTTTTACTAAAGTTTGCTTTGTTTGATATTAGACTATCCAATCCAGCTCTTTTGATTACTGCTTGCATGTATATCTTTCTGTTCCATTACAATAGAATCAATCCATTTTCATTCTATTTGTTTTACATTTACTTCAACCAATTTGTGTCTTTGAATCTAAAGTGTAATTCTCAGCACATAGTTGAATCACAATTTTTTAGACATGTATATCAATCTCTCCCTTTTGAATGAAATTTCTAATCCATTTTCATTGAGCATAATTATTGATATGCTAGGAGTTATCTTTCATTTTGCAATTTGTTTTCTATTTGTGTTATTTTCTTGGGTCCTCTGCTTTTATATTACTGTTTTCTTTGTGTTAAATATATATTCTTAGCATACCTTTTAATTTTTTGTTTTTGTTTAATAAATGTGTACCAGATTGCTGCATGCCTTCAGTTAATTTACAGAGTTCTAAAAAAAAAAACTTATTTTGACTTTTTAAGAATTTTTGGCTAGCTTTCTCATTTCTTTTACGGAACTTAGAATTTTTAGAGGTCTTTGCTATTCTTTCTGATGTCATTCCTGTGAACCATTTTTGATTGACATATTAGAGCTATCTTAATGACTATAAATTTAAAAAAAAAACATAAAAGTGAGTCCACACAAGTAATTTATCTGTTATAATTTTTAAGGGCACAGTTTCTGTCACATTAACAATCAAATTCATATTTAAAGTCTTCTGTAATAATAAAATTGGTTTATAAAAGTCCCAAGGCAAAATCATCTAGCTCTAAGTAATTGCTCTAATTATAAACATTAGTACTTCTCTGTTAAATATCTGATTTTTTATATCAATCTGTTCACTAAATCAAATATCAAATTACTCAGGCAGAATATTATAATTTCTGTGTCCCAAAATGTATCAAAGAAACTTGGAGAAATATTTTTAATATTTTTAAAATACCTAACACTATATAAAAATGAATCTTAAGTGAAAGTGAAAAAATGTGGCATGTATATTTCTTCAGTTTATTATCTTTTTTTTTTTTTTAAACATTTATTTTATTTATTTATGATAGTCACAGAGAGAGAGAGAGAGGCAGAGACATGGCAGAGGGAGAAGCAGGCTCCATGCACCGGGAGCCCGATGTGGGATTCGATCCCGGGTCTCCAGGATCGCGCCCTGGGCCAAAGGCAGGCACCAAACCGCTGCGCCACCCAGGGATCCCCCAGTTTATTATCTTATTGTAGTTTTATGAATAAGTTTGTAAAGTCATCTAATCCAAATATCTATTATCCCATTAACAGATGGCAACTCAAATTTTATTTGGATACTTATTAATAAAAGACAATTCATGAAGTGGTTTGGGAAGCTCTAATTATTATCATTTTTTCTAAGCTAAATGAAGTCTAATTATTTGAAATTTATATTTTAGCTCCTGCCTGAATTGTGGAATAAAACAAAACAAATCTGTTACTCTTTCTCCAAAGAAGAACCTCACATAATGAATATAATGAAAATATTGTACTTACACTTCCTTCAAGTGAATGAATTATAAAAATAATCCCAAAAATTGTAAAGTCTTTCTTTTGTGTTCTTCTGTTGAAGTGTTAGAAAATTAGTTTGGCAGAGCAGTACTGAAAATCTTTTCTGAAAAATCACTGGACTGTGAGTGGTCAAGATGTCTGCGTACTCCTTACTATTCCTTCTATCAAGAAGTGAATTAATTCCCATTCAATTTTGGCTATCCTTAGTGATTTTCTTTACCTTTTACCAAACAGAAGTGATATTCTGGAACTTCTGATAATAGATCCAAATAAATGCTATAGTTTCTACTCAAGCCCCTCAGAATGCTCTTTCTCATTATGTTCCTTTTAGAATATTACTTCTCAAAACTTAGCTACCATGCTGTAGACACCCAAGCCACATGAAGAGACCATGTGTAGGTGTGGTGTGTGTGTGTGTGTGTGTGTGTGTGTGTGTGTCTAAACTCCAGCTGAACTCCTAGTCAATATCCAGTATCAACTGTCGGTCATATTCGTGGCAGTGGGACTCCCTGGAAATCTACACTGGTTGAGTCATTAATGACTAAAGCCTCAACACCATGGGACACAATCAAATGAAGAATGTGAGGCAAGAATTCTCAGCTAAATCTGTCCATCTCAAAGATCATGCAAAGTAAAGATTAACTGTTTTAAGCCATTAGGTTTGGAGATTGTGGGTTTTTTGTTTTTGCTTTGTTTTGTTTTTTGCTTGTTTTCCTGAGCATGAAATAATAGAAACAGAAAAATAGTCTATTGTTCTGGATAGAATTTACATATTAATGCAAGCTCCTTATACTGACTTATGCATTGTACTCCTGGCTAATTTTTTTAATAAATTAATTTTTTATTGGTGTTCAATTTACCAACATACAGAATAACACCCACTGCTCATCCTGTCAAGTGTCCCCCTCAGTGCCCGTCACCCACTCACCCCCACCCCCCGCCCTCCTTCCCTTCCACCACCCCTAGTTCGTTTCCCAGAGTTAGGAGTCTTTATGTTCCATTTCCCTTTCTGATATTTCCCACACATTTCTTCTCCCTTCCCTTATATTCCTTTTCACTATTATTTATATTCCCCAAATGAATGAGAACATACACTGTTTGTCCTTCTCCGATTGACTTACTTCACTCAGCATAATACCCTCCAGTTCCATCCACATTGAAGCAAATACTCCTGGCTAATTTTAAACATGCACTCAAATTCCTAAATGAAATTTTTAACCAAACCACTAAACAATAAACTAAGTCTTACAGATTTTTTTTATTTTGGGGAAGAAAAAAAGCAAAACACTACTACATTGTAAAGTTAGGTCTTATTTATCAAATTACTATTTATTAAATTAATATTACATAAAGTATTTATTTTGAATGAAAAATAATTTCATATTTGTCAGGAATTATTAAACACTATTTAATGTTTGGCTTTAAAACCCTCTATTTAAAGCCTCAAATACTGAATATGAAAAATTAAGGATTATTTTACACCTCATATTGGAGAAAATAATGAGTATTAGGGACAGAATAAATAATTGAGTAACATATGAAACTGTCTTATGAGTGTATAAAGTGAACATTCAAAGAATAGGAAATATTTATAATAAATTATCTCTGCAACTATTAAATCTATGACTATTCTCGCTCAAATTCTAGATAATAATTTGCTTTCATCTTTTTTTCTATTTCTCCTGACAATATTGACTGTGATATCAAAGTTCTCTTTTGCTCACTAGAATATATTATCCACCATTTTTAACATGAGGATAACAAAGAAAACTAATATGGTGAGAAGATAAGAACCAAAAGAAACAATTAGAATTCCATGAAGCTATTTGTAGATTTAATATATTATAGCCAGCTTTATAAAGTTCATTACATGACTTCTTTTAACATTTCAATGCCTCTTTATAAGGAGGTCAAAAAAAAAAGGTGTATCTTAAAAAAATAGCAATTTGTAAAATATACTATCATTATAGAATTCTTTCTCTATTTAAAATTTGCCTATGGGATGCCTGGGTGGCTCAGCGGTTGAGCATCTGCCTTCAGCTCAGGGCGTGATCCTGGAGTTCCAGGATCAAGTCCCGCATCGGGTTCCCTGCATGGAGTCTGCTTCTCCCTCTGCCTATATCTCTGTCTCTCTCTCTCTCTCTCTCTCTCTCTGTGTCTCTCATGAATAAATAAATAAAATCTTTAAAAATAAATAAATAAATAGATAGATAGATAGATAGATAGATAAAATTTGCTTGTGTTTAGCCTACTTATATATTTTATGTGAAATCTGATTTTAGTTTAGAAAGTAATTCTCTAATATAATTTCCTAAACTTAACTACAAGCAAATATCAAATTATTTCAGATTCCAAAATACCATTATTACTAACATATTGAGGGTCTTTTTCTTTTTCTTTTTCTTTTCTAATGACCATAAAATGACTACGTTTGGGCAAAGCTTACATTAGGAAAGGGACATTAATACAGACTAGTGGTTAACTCCTTTTGGGCAAACTGATATGCTGTTGTTGGTTCTATATATGAATGTATAGTTGGAATATATGCATTATCTATCTCTGTCCCATAAATCCTGGGGATGGAGTAATCTATAGATTGGAAAGAGGTAGAGAAGTACTATTACTTTTGAGTCTGCACAATTTTAAGATTCCTTTGAGTTAAATGTCTCTGTAATTGATGCCTTGATATTTGGAGCCTCTGGGAAAAGGAGTCCCTTAGGATGTTGTACTCATCACCTCTCTGACATAGCTATCAGGAAAAACCCATCAGAAGAGCATATTACTACTGGACTCTTACTGAAATTTAATATCTCATTCATGGAAACAATGTAATTCACTTATCTGATGTTTCCATTTTGGGAGAGTCAACTCAGACTCAGTAACTATAACAATATTAGAAGTTTCCGTGCCCAAAGCCTCACTTTTATCAAATGGAAATAGTATATTTAAGAGCTGACATGTACACTATAGCACTTAGGTTTTAGATAAAAACACTGAATATATATTTCTGAAAGAAGATATTCAAGACTAGTCAAAACTCAAATCAAGGATCTCTTGGCTTCTCTTTCCTTCCAGTTTCCATTTATTGGGGAGGCTTTTTTTGGTTAAAAGTTTGACTGTATACTAGGGAATTTATTTCAAGACTACTACACTAAAGGTAGAGTACTATGAAATAAGATGTCATTAAGGATCCTACAGCTTCCAAATCTTCACTCTAAAGTCACCACAGGAGGGAGGGGGCAAGATGGCAGAAGAGTAGGGTCCCCAAGTCACCTGTCCCCACCAAATTACCTAGATAACTTTCAAATCATCCTAAAAACCTACGAATTCAGCCTAAGATTTAAAGAGAGAACAGATGGAATGCTACAGTGAGAAGAGTTCACGCTTCTATCAAGTACAACTTGTTTTTGGCTACTCTGCACTGAGCAAAATGAGTAGAGGAAAAACTCACCTCCAAAGAAAGAATCAGAAACAGTCCTTTCTCCCACATAATTACAAAATTTGGATTACAATTCAATGTCAGAAAGACAATTCAGAAGCACTATTATAAAGCTACTGGTGGCTCTAGAAAGAAGCATAAAGGATTCAAGAGACTTCACGACTGCAGAATTTAGATCTAATAAGGCCGAAATTAAAAATCAATTAAATGAGATGTAATCCAAACTAGAAGTCCTAAAGACGAGGGTTAATGAGGTAGAAGAATGACTCAGTGACATAGAAGACAAGGCAAGGAAGAAAACTGAGGAAAAAGAGAAAAACAATGAAAAGATCATGAGGATAGGTAAAGAGAAATAAATGACAGCCTCAGAAAGAAAAATCTATGTTTAATTGGGGTTCCTGAGGGTGCCAAAAAGGACAGAGGTCCAGAATATATATTTGAACAAATCATAGCTGAGAACTTCCCTAATTTGGGGAGGGAAACAGGCATTCAGATCCAGGAGATAGAGAGATTCCCCCCTAAAATCAATAAAAACCGCTCAACACCTTGACATTTAATAGTGAAACTTGCAAATTCCAAAGATAAAAAGAAGATCCTTAAAGCAGCAAGAGACAAGAAATCTCTAACTTTTATGGGGAAAAATATTAGATTAACAGCAGACCTCTCCACAGAGACCTGGCAGGCCAGCAAGGGCTGACAGGATATATTCAGGGTCCTAAATAAGAAGAACATGCAGCCAAGAATACTTTATCCAGCAAGCCTCTCGTTCAGATTAGGAGAGATAAAGAGCTTCCAAGATAGGCAGAAACTGAGAGAATATGTGACCACAAAGCCAGCTCTGCAAGAAATACTAACGGGATTCTCTGCAAGAAATACTAAGGAAGAAGTCCAAAGGAAAAATCCACAAAAACAGGGACTGAATAGGTTATCATGATGACACTAAACTCGTATCTTTCAATAGTAACTCTGAACGTGAATGGGCTCAATGACCCAATCAAAAGGGGCAGGGTTTCAGACTGGATAAAAAAGCAAGACCCATCTATTTGCTGTCTACAAGAGACTCATTTTAGACGGAAGGATACCTACAGCCTGAAAATAAAAGGTTGGAAAACCATGTACCATTCAAATGGTCCTCAAAAGAAAGCAGGGGAAGCCATCCTTATATCAGATAAAGTTTATCCTGAAGACTGTAGTGAGAGATGAAGAGGAAGACTATATCATACTTAAAGGATCTATCCAACAAGAGGACCTAATAATCATGAATATTTATGCCCTGAATGTGGGAGCTGCAAAGTATATCAATCAATCAATAACCAAAGTTAAGACATACCTAGATAATAATACACTTATACTTGGTGACTTGAATGTAGCGCTTTCTACAATCGACAGGTTTTCTAAGCACAACATTTCCAAAGGAACAAGAGCTTTATGATACACTGGAACAGATGGATTTCATAGATATTTACAGAACTTTACATCCAAACGCAACTGAATACATATTCTTCTCAAGTGCACATGGAACTTTCTCGAGAATAGATCACATACTGGGTAACAAATCAGGTCTTAACCAATACCAAAAGATTGGGATTGTCCCCTGCATATTTTCAGACCATAATGCTTTGAAACTTGAAATCAGTAACAAGAAGAAACTTGGAAGAATTTCAAACACATGGAGGTTAAAGAGCATCCTACTAAAAGATGAAAGGGTAAACAGGAAATAAGAGGAGAATTAAAAAGATTCATAGAAACTAATGAGAATAAAGATACAACCTGTCAAAATCTTTGGGATACAGCAAAAGCAGTCCTGAGGGGGAAATGCATTGCAATATAAGCATCCATCCAAAAGCTGGAAAGAACTCAAATACAAAAGCTAACGTGACACATAAAGGAGCTGGAGAAAAAACAGCAAATAGATCCTACACCCAGCAGAAGAAGAGAATTAATAAAGATTCAAGCAGAACTCAATGAAACAGAGACCAGAAGAACTGTGGAAAATGTTAACAAAACCAGGAGTTGGTTCTTTGAAAGAATTAATAAGATAGATAAACCATTAGCCAGCCTTATTAAAAAGAAGAGAGAAAAGACTCAAATTAATAAAATCATTAATGAGATAGGAGAGATCACCACCAACACCAAGAAAATACAAAGGATTTTAGAAACATATTAAGAGCAGCTATATGCCAATAAATTAGGCAATCTAGAAGAAATGGATGCATTTCTGGAAAACCACAAACTTCCACAACTGGAACAGGAAGAAATAGAAAACCTGAATAGGCAAATAACCAAGGAGGAAATTGAAGCAGTCATGAAAAACCTCCCAAGACACAAAAGTCCAGGGCCAAATGGTTTCCCAGGGGAATTCTATCAAACATTTAAAGAAGAAACCACACCTATTCTACTAAAGCTGTTCTGAAAGATAGAAAGAGATGGAGTACTTCCAAACTCATTCTATGAGGCCAGCATCACCTTAATTCCAAAACCAAACAAAGACCCCACCAAAAAGGAGAATTATAGACCAATATCCCTAATGAACATGGATGCAAAAATTCTCCACAAGATACTAGCCAATAGGATTCAACAATACATTAAGAATATTATTCACCATGACCAAGTGGGATTTATTCCCGGGACACAAGGCTGGTTCAACACTTGTAAAGCAATCAACATGATTGATCAGATCAGCAAGAGAAAAAACAAGGACCATATGATCCTCTCAATAGATATGGAGAAAGCATTTGACCAAATTCAGCATCCATTCCTGATCAAAACTCTTCAGAGTGTAGGAATAGAGGGAACATTCCTCAACATCTTAAAAGCCATCTACAAAAAACCCACAGCAAATATCATTCTCAATGGGGAAGCACTGGGAGCCTTTCCCCTAAGATCAGGAACAAGACAGGGATGTCCACTCTCACCACTGCTATTCAACATAGTACTAGAAGTCCTAGCCTCAGCAGACAACAAAAAGACATTAAAGGCATTCAAATTGGCAAAGAAGAAGTCAAACTCTCCCTCTTCACCGATGACATGATACTCTACATAGAAAACCCAAAAGCCTCCACCCCAAGATTGCTAGAACTCATACAGCAATTTGGTAGCGTGGCAGGATACAAAATCAATGCCCAGAAGTCAGTGGCATTTCTATACACTAACAATGAGACTGAAGAAAGAGAAATTAAGGAGTCAATCCCATTTGCAATTGCACCCAAATGCATAAGATACCTAGGAATAAACCTAACCAAAGAGGTAAAGGATCTATACCCTAAAAACTATAGAACACTTCTGAAAGAAATTGAGGAAGACACAAAGAGATGGAAAACTATTCCATGCTCATGGATTGGAAGAATTAATATTGTGAAACTGTCAATGTTACCCAGGGCAATTTACACGTTTAATGCAATCCCTATCAAAATATCATGGACTTTCTTCAGAGAGTTGGAAAAAATTATTTTAAGATTTGTGCAAAATCAGAAAAGACCCCGAATAGCCAGGGGAATTTTAAAAAAGAAAACCATAGCTGGGGGCATCACAATGCCATTTTCAGGTTGTACTACAAAGCTGTGGTCATCAAGACAGTGTGGGACTGGCACAAAAACACATATATCAAGGGAACAGAATAGAGAATCCAGAAGTGGACCCTCAACTTTATGGTCAACTAATATTCGACAAAGGAGGAAAGACTATCCACTGGAAAAAACACAGTCTCTTCAATAAATGGTGCTGGGAAAATTGGACATCCACATGCAGAATAATGAAACTAGACCACTCTCTTACCCCAGACACAAAGATAAACTCAAAATGGATGAAAGATCTAAATGTGAGACAAGATTCCATCAAAATCCTAGAGGAGAACATAGGCAACACCTTTTTTGAACTTGGCCAGGGCAACTTCTTGCAAGATACATCCCCATGAAGGCAAGGGAAACAAACAAACAAAAAAAAAATGAATTATTGGGACTTCATCAAGATAAGAAGCTTTTGCACAGCAAAGGATACCGTCAACAAAACACAAAGACAACCTACAGAATGGGAGAAGATATTTGCAAATGACGTATCAGATAAAGGACTAGTATCCAAGATCTATAAAGAACTTATTAAACTCAACAGCAAGGAAACAAACAATCCAATCATGACATGGGCAAAAGACATGAACAGAAATCTCACAGAGGAAGACATAGACATGGCCGACAAGCACATGAGAAAATGCTACACAAATCTGGCCATCAGGGAAATACAAATCAAAACCACAAGATACCACCTCACACCAGTGAGAATGGGGAAAATTAACAAGGCAGGAAACCACAAATGTTGGAGAGGATGTGGAGAAAAGGGAACCCTCTTACACTGTTGGTGGGAATGTGAACTGGTGCAGCTACTCTGGAAAACTGTGTGGAAGTTCCTCAAAGAGTTAAAAATAGAGCTACCATATGACCAAGCAATTACACTGCTGGGTATTTACCCCAAAGACACAGATGCAGTGAAATGCCAGGACACCTGCACCCCGATGTTTCTAGCAGCAATGTCCACAACAGCCAAACTGTGGAAAGAGCCTCAGTGTCCATCGACAGATGAATGGATAAAGAAGATGTGTTTTATGTATACAATGGAATATTACTCAGCCATTAGAAATGACAAATACCCACCTTTTGCTTCGACATGGAGGGACCTGGAGAGTATTATGCTGAGTGAAATAAGTCAATTGGAAAAGGACAAACATTATATGGTCTCATTCATTTGGGGAATATAAAAAATAGTGAAAGGGAATAAAGGGGAAAGGAGAAAAAAAATGAGTGGGAAATATCAGAAAGAGTGACAGAACAGGAGAGACTCCTAACTCTGGGAAACGAAAAAGGGGTGGTGGAAAGGGAGGTGGGCGGGGGTGGGGGTGACTGGGTGACAGGCACTGAGGGGGGCACTTGATGGGATGAGCACTGGGTGTTATGCTATATGTTGGTAAATTGAACTCCAATTAAAAAAAAAAAGTCACCACAGAAACCTGTAAACAGAGTTCAATATTAAATGTTGAACTAACCCCAGATGAGATGCATGGGCAGCGAAAGTTTTCACGTAGGCATAGATCCCTAGTCTTCCTTTTACTTAATTTTCCTACTTATTTCATAGATGTCTTTTAAGGCCAATTTCCTTTGTGGTTCCTATGCTTTTTTCAGTTTCTATGGTTTGTAAAAGTCCTAGCAGCTATGGAAGTAAAGAAGTCTCTGGCACCTGTTTACTCAGAAGCAGGAAGTGATGTATAAGTCATTTTCATACTGTTAGCTAGAAGCAATTGAAGAACAGATTTTAGAACCACAGAGGAACACAATTTGGATGTAAGGTCTAAATACAGTTGAAATGGGCAGCCCGGGTGGCTCAGTGGTTTAGCGCTGCCTTCAGCCCAGGGCATGATCCTGGAGACCTGGGATGGAGTCACACATCAGGCTCCCTGCATGGAGCCTGCTTCTCCCTCTACCTGTGTCTCTGCCTCTCTCTCTCTTTCTCTCTCATGAATAAATAAAATCTTAAATAAATAAATAAATAAATAAATACAGTTGAAATGAAAACTCTTCAGTAGGAGTAGATATGAAGTTCTCCTTTCCCTCTTTTTCCCAAATCTAGAGTCAAAGTCTGTAAATCAAGCAGATATATTGTTGAACCCAGAGAAAGGCAGATGGAGACTGGAGTGCAGACTTGGTCTGCTGTACTTTAGACCTAGAGGGAGAAAGAAAACAAAATAGATGTCCACCTCAGTTCACCAAGACAGAGGATAGGATATTTATTGTGGGGAGAAACATTTAAAGTGAAAAATAAAAGGTTCCTAGATTATCCCTTGATATTTAATAAAAATAATAATACCAGCAGTTACTACTAATACCATTTGATTTTTTTAAGCACTGTGCTGGAAAATTTCAATAACTTGTCAGACATAATCCTGAAAACAACTCTACCATTTAGGTCGAGGAAGAATTAATTCCACATCTACTGCCATTTAGCATATTAAAGATAGCAACAGATTCTTTCTTCAGATTTATCTACAAAATTTATACTCTTCCCTTCATACAACTTTCTTTCTTAATATCTTAAGTGATATCTTAATAATTAATCAATATCTTAGTATCTGGACATCACTTCAAGGCATAGGAGGCTGTAATGGACACAACAAGTATCTCTCTACAGCAACTGCCCTCACCTGACAGTTTACCAGTCTGGCAGAGTGGTAGTAAAATCTAAAACCCTGTATTGGCAGCATAGATCTCATGTTGTTCTGTTGTTAGTGAAACATTTCAGAGTAGCTTATATGTCTCTGTTTGTACAGTTGAGTATACAGTAAATAATTTAAGCAAGGAATCATTACAAGGAGAAATGAAGCAACAACCAAACAAATAGGAATTATAACCTTGAATGAATGAGCAGATTTGTAACATTTTTAAGCAAATCATCCAAAGCAATAAAATTCAGATTTCTTTTGGATTGCTTTTAGGATTGCTGAGAATAGTAAACAGATTATTCTTAGACAAAACATTATAAAGAAAAACTCTATTAAAGTTATCAAAGAGCAGATGGCCTATAAAAGAAATCCAGAAAAAAAATCAAGTTATGAATGAAATTTTCCTAGCAACCTTTCCAAGTGTTTAAAAACAGAATAATTGTGGCCACTCTGACTGTTTATACACAAAGACTATTCAATAACTAAATATAAACAAAACTAAGCAATATTTTCATCAGGCTTATGGGTGCTTGAGTGTATGAGATTCCTTTTACTTTTTATTAAGAAGAGAACCTGTGTTTGATGATGAAAAGATCATGAAGAAGCTCCTGGTGACATATCACTCAAAATATGCCCATAAATTGACTAATGTAGAAAATAATTTTCAAGATATTAGAGACCATAGGGGCACCTGGGTGGCTCAGTCGTTAAGTGTCAGACTCTTGATTTTTGGCTCAGGTCATCATCTCAGGATTGTGAGATGGAGCCTGGCTTCGGGCTCTATGCTCAGTGTGAAGTCTGCTGGAGAGTCTCTTTCCCTCTGTCCCTCCCCCACTACACACACACGAGCACTCTCTCTCTTTCTCAAAAAAAAAAAAAAAAGTTGAAGAGCTGACTGTTACTAGGTGGCTTATATATGAAATGCTGTGTTACAGACAAGTATTACTGTTTATACTGGTGTCCTCATGATCCCTTCTTCACCTGCAATAGTGCTTATAAAATTCCAATGTAGGATTTTTCATTTGTATAAAAAGTGTGGTCAAAGTGAACAATAAATCATTGTTAGAAATTCATAATTTCTGATTCCTAAACAATTTCTATTTGAATTTTCCCATTCAAATATTCTAAGATCCCGATTCTTCACTATTCATTAAATCCATATTAAAATCACTCAGGGAGCCTATACAAATTCTGAGCTATGAAAATATGAAATGCAATGATTCTCAGCCTTGTCTGTACATTAAGACCAGTTATTTGGGTGCCACTCATATATATTCTCACCCAGGAATTCTCATATACAGCAAGAGTTGAGAAATTACTGCTCTATAGAAAAAACAAAATCCAGTGTAGGAATTATTTTGAAAATAGTTTAAAACCCAAAAATATTAGCTGTGAAAAATTAAAAGGAAGTAAAGTAAAATACAAATTGGGACATAGAAGGGGAGAATTTCAAGAAAGCTTTTTTTTTTTTTAAGAAAGCTTTGAATAAAAAGAAAACTAACATTCACTACAAAAGGAAAATATTTTATCTTCTATTTTAAACAAAGATTAATAGGAAAAGAATGATTACACAAAGGGAAGAAACAAGAATGAAAAAATAAATAAATGGACAACTACATAATAGATTGTAAATCTTGTTAAGAATAAACTGGAGACTCAAATAGTTATTATATTACCTGTATTTCTGACTCCACACAAACCTAAGATTAAAACAAATATATATGGTATTTTTAAAGTTGTTGCTTCACTCTCTCTCACAAGATCTAAAGTTCCACTTCAATGTCTCCCATGTACCTCTTTTTCCTCCCCTCACTGCCAACCATCATTAGGTATGACCAACTATATAATCTGCTCAGTTTTCAAACCATGGCTGTCATTCGTTCCCTCCTCTATAATACGGTGCTGAGGCCCCTTATGTTAATAAGTATGCTGTCAAATTCTGCCATCTTCTGTGGCTGTTGCAATCCTAGCTGTCTTACCTAGAAATCAAGCCATAGGGAGCAACTGTGTTTATTCTTTCTGTAAAATCAACTATACATTCAAGCTGAATACTGTGCTAAATTCTTATAACTGACATATTCTCCTCAAATAAGACCACTCTACTCTGTCACTCATCTGCACGTGGCACACAATACGGCTTCTGCATGCTGGCATCTCAACTAAGTCACAAAGGTCTTATGGCCATACTCTGGCTTCTGCCTGCTGCTGTGAGGACTCATCACTGTGAGCAAAATGGAAAGGACAGAATCATTCAGTGCCCAATGGCCTTAGTTGAGCACCGTGACCAGCAATGCTCACCCGTCTTCAGGTGATGAGCAATATTAAATCCACCAAGCTCTACATCCCTGTTTCACTTCAGCATCATTTTCCCTTGCCAAGAATTTTCCCTCTTGCATTATTCACAGTTGTTTCCTCTTCCTACCTTAATATCACACTTCTCTTTTCCAACACAAACCCATTAACTATGCCCTTTGAAACTCCTGTTCCATAACTTAAAACACTTTTTTCTTGTCCAGCATTTTGTCTTTCCTAAGCCAGATTTGTAGGACAATGGATTCTTCTATCATTTTTATGTCCAAGTTTCTCTTTCTCTTCACTCCTTTACCTATTTAGATAGGATGTATCATTCTTGTTTCCAGAACACTCTTATTTTTGTCTGGTACTTCGAAGATGCAGTTATAAATTTACCACATAAATGATACTTAAACACATGGGACTAGATGAGCTCTTCTAAAGAAAAGGCAATATGCAAAAAGAAGAGGGAATGAGTGCATCTTGGGTTACAATTTGCAGCCTATATATTATGTATATAATCTTAAATTATAATATATAAATACATAGAGAGAGATAGAGGAGAAAGGGAGCCTATTTTTGTACTGTGCAAGGATTTTACACTTATAATGTCATTTATTAGTCAACAACTCTGTACAATAGGTTTAATACCACATTAAACAAATATGAAAACTCTCAGATATGTTAAATAAATAGTCCTAAATCACACAGCTATAACATGAAAGATTGTTTCTCTTGGCTTCAAAGATTCACATTTTTCCACTATACTCTGTGTATGAGAGTGTGTAACTGGTTTCTGTATGTCTTCCCTCCCATTCAAGGTACAACAAGCACAAAATAAGTCTACCTGTTGAAAGACAAAAGTAGTATCAACCACCCATTTCTTTCTTTCCCCTTTCTGATTACAGGAAATTGCTTTCACAAAGCAGCCATTCTTTCTCAGGAAAATGATGATTTCAAGCTGCTGAACTATGACTTTACTGCAGTTGATTCCCACTAATCAAAATTAGGAGAGATTTCTGATATTACCAAAACACTGAAATAGGAAAAAATGTGCCAACCCATAACACCTATAATCTAGGGCAAGGGCTAAGATCTTTAATTGTGGTCCCATCTGTCAGCTCATGTAGAAAGAGATTAGTAAACCCTTAGTGGTTCTAATGCCCAATTCTTTTCTATGAGGTACAGAAGCTTCTTCTTTCATATTGTTAACTCTACTACTGAGACCTATTTAGAAAAATTTTAAACCTAATAAAATTGACCTAAATGGAGACGAAGCATACTAACACACAGACATATGTATTAGTCTGATTGGTGAGGTGAAGCATACTAATACATAGACACTCATTAACTTTATGACCAAGGCTCATGAATGATAAAAAGCAACCTTTGATCTATTATCTACTATGTTATTCCAAAATATACTCACTTCTTTAAAAAATTAAATATTATTCCAGTTACTTAACACTTTATAAGAAATTATTATAAAACTTAATTACAGGGGTGTCTGGGTGGCTCAACTGGTTAAGCGTCTGCCTTCAGCTCAGGTCATGAACCTGGAGTCCTGGGATCAAGCCCCACATTGCTCCCTGTTCAGCAAGGAGTTTCCTTCTTCCTCTCCTTCTGCCTGTTGCCTTGCCTACTTGTGCGCGCTCTCTCTCTCTCTCTCTCAAATAAATAAAATCTTAAAAAACAATTACATAAAGCAACCTTTGATTCTGTGGTCAGAATTTCACACAGGCATAGCATAGCCAGCTTGTCTTTGTTCTACAATGTCTGTAGTTTCATGCATGAACCCCAAATACTGAGACCTAAAATCTTTTGAAGGATAATTTACTCACAAATCTAATGGTTGATAGTGGCAGTCACCTAAGAACCTCAGTTCATATCTATGTGGCTGGTTCAGGGTTCCCCACAGCATAGTGCCTGGGTTCCATCTCCATGTGTCCTAAACCAAATAGAAACTGTAACATTTTTAAGATCTAGCATTGAAATCACAAAAAAAAAAAAAATTGCTTCCACCATTTTCTATGGAGACAAACACTATTTCAACCCATATTCAAGAAGAGGGAATATAGATCGCACTTCCTGGGTACCAAGAGTACCAGCTACGTTGTAAGAACAGCAAGTGAGAAGGGATTATGTGGCTATCTCTGGAAAATACAACATACTGCAAATATGGTTATGAATTCCATTCACCAGAGAAAAGGGGAAACTTCTTCATGTACTTCTCTTTTCTTCATCCTTTATTCTTAGATATTCACAATTAACTAAGAGATTTCCTACATATTCTCTTTTCTAACTATATGAAATATGTAGGTATTATAAAGTTTAATAATAAAATCTCCATCTTTTATGAATAAATACCTAATTTCAAAAAATTCAGTTTGTGTTGATGTGTAAGTCATACTCTTTAACAAATCTGTAAGTTACCTTGTTGTGAGATGTACATCATATCTACTTAGAGATCATAAATGCATTTGGAAGAAAATTAAGGCATCATTTCTTTAAAGATCTAAATCACAAAGTAGGAAAAAAAGAAACCACCAAATAAATTCTCAGTAATAATGGCCTTACATAATATCATACTTGAGACACAGTAGTATGGATATTTCTTTAAATTAGAGTTTATTTATAAAGAGATCTTTAGGAAAACATGATAGCACTATGGAAAACTTCTGGAAAAAGAATTTGGAGGAGGTAAGCTATAGGGAGTACTCACCATTCCTTACAGTTTTATTAAGGCTATTTTTCTATGTAATTTAATTCTAAGTGATTTTATGTTACTATCAATTTCTTTACATTATTATAGTTCTCATCAATTTACTTTGGCTAACACAGTCCCCAAAGGGAACTATATTGGAACACATATTGCAATTATGAGAGCATAAATGGTCAAAACTTACCTTAAGAAAAATAACAGGTAAAATGGCACTCTTGATTAGACGTGTTGGCAATGTGTTTAATTCAATACACTGTTTTCTAAAAAAAATCTACTTCCTTTAGATTTACCTAAAAGTTTCTAAAATAAAAAAAATATCTTAACAAGGAGGGAATATGCATCTTTACTCTCATATAAAGACATCAATGTGGAAGATAAGAAAAAAACTGGACAAAATCTTTGAGAATTAGATCAGGCTGATTTTTTAAACAACAGAAAAAATAAAATGTACAAAAATTGATAAAATAAACTTCATCAACATTAAAAAAATGTTTGCTTTTGAAAGACATAGCTAAGGAAAGAAAAAAGCAAAGTACAGACTAAGGGAAATTTTTTGCAGACCCAACAATGGGTTTCTATACAAGAGATGTAAAGAGCTCTTACAACCCCAAAATAATAGTATGGCCTACTTAAAAAATCAACAGGATGGATGCAGACACTTCACAAAGTAAGATGAACACTGGCAAATTTTCATGTGAAAATATCCTAAACACTGGCCATCAGAAAAATACGAATTAGGACATTGAAATACAACTAAACACGCATACACTAAAATGGCTAAAGTTAAAATCCTCAGGTGTGCTGAGAAGAGGGAGTAAGGGAAACTTTCACACAATGCTGGTGGGTGTGCAAACTGTTAGCCACTTTTGAAAACACTATATTGTATCATATATAGTAAAACATACATACTGTACAAAATAGCAATCCCATGCTTCGGTACTTAAGAGAGCTGGAAATGTACGTTTATACTGATGTGTATGTGAATATTCATAGCTGCTTTATTCAGAATGACTCAAAGCTGCAAATAACCCATATGTCCATCTACTAGTAAATGAAAAAACAAATTGTGTCTCAACACATATATACCAGGTGCACCTGGGTGGTTCAATTGGGTAAACGTCTGCCATTGGCTCAGGTCATATTCTCCAGGTCCTGGAATTGAGCCCCATATTGGGCTTCTTGATCAGCAGGAAGGATCTCTCTCTCCCTCTGCCCCTCTCCTCATTTGTGCTCTCTCTTGCTCTCAAATGAATAAATAATTAAAAAGAAAAACAGATAAACCAGAAGTGCATTTCCTATTTTTTTTCTTTACCAAGCAATATGGAATCTTTATTTTTAACATAATTTCTGTACATCTGGAGCATGAGAGTAATCCTTTTACTAATGGAACTGATTACTAGAATAAACGATGACAAAACCAAACTGGCATTTGATGTGAATCCACAGGACTTTAAGTTTCAAATCCAGCCAAGAAGTTTGTTACAATCTCTTTCAGCTTAGCATCTGACTGTTCTGAGATCTTTCCATCGGTCCTTATATTGTCCAAGAAGGCTTGGTGCTGGCTGATAACACGAGCCAAGAAAGCATGCTCAAACTTTGTGATCTTGCTGGGCTCCAATTTATCAAGATATCCTCTTACACCAGCATAAATAACAGCCACTTGTTCTTCAATAGCCATGGAAAATACTGTCCTTGCTTCAGCAATTCAGTCAATCTCACGCCACGACTCAGGGGTTGTTGAGTGGCAGCATCAAGGTCAGAACCAAACTGGACAAAAGCTGCAATCTCGCGATACTGAGCCAATTCCAGCTTCATGGCACCTGCCACCTGCCTCATGGCCCTGGTTTTGGCAGCAGATCCAACACAGGACACAGACAAACTGACGTTAATGGCAGGGCGGATACCTTTGTAGAACAATTCTGTTCCCAAGAAGATCTGTCCATCAGTGATGGAAATGACATCTGTTGGAATGTAAGCATTCACATCACCAGTTTGTGTTTCTATGACTGGTAAAGCAGTCAAGGAGCCACCACCAAAAGAATTGTTCATTTTGCCTGCTCTCTCTAGCAGATGGGAATGTAGGTAGAACACATCACCCGGATAGGCCTCATGACCGGGGGGCCGGCGGAGCAGCAGAGACATCTGACGATAAGCAACAGCCTGTCTGGATAAGTCATCGTAGATGATCAAAGCTGTTTGCCATGATCTCTAAAATATTCTCCACCCCCCTCCAGAATAAAGAGTCAGGCACTGAAGTGGAGCAGCATCAGAAGCAGTAGCTGACACCACAATGGTGAACTTCATGGCATCTGCATCTGTAAGTCTCTTCACCAACTGGGCAACTGTAGATCTCTTCTGACCAATAGCGACATAGATACAGTATAGCTTCTTCTTTTCATCAGTCCCGTCATTGAAACATTTCTGATTAATGATTGTGTCAATAGCAATTGACGTTTTTCCAGTTTGCCGGTCATCAATAATCAGCTCACGCTGACCACGACCAATTGGCACCACGGCCTTAATTGGTTTCGCGTGCAGTTTCAAGGAATGATCCCAGGGACTTTCAGGCCAACTCGCCTATGGATCTTGGAACCAACTGGACCCTTTCCATAAATGGCATTGTCAAGGGCATCTACAACACGGCTCAACAGCTCCTTGCCAACTGGAACGTCCACAGTGGCTCCTGTTCTTTACATGATATATCCTTCCTTAATTAGCTTATCATTTCCAAACATGACAACACCAATGTTGTCAGGTTCCAAGTTCAAAGACATACCCTTGAAGCCTGAAGAAGACTCCACCATTTCTTCAGCCTTAACATTCCTCAGCCCATGTACACAGGCAATATCATCACCAATGCTTAGGACACAGCCAGTCTCTTCAAGGTCAACAGAGGTATCAGCTCCAAGAATACACTCTTCAAGGATAGAGAACACTTCGGCAGTGCCAGTCTTCTGAAGACGAGTGGTAGAGGCATGGAGGTTCCTTGCAGCAATGAAGGATGATCCCAAAGCATTTTTGGAGACCAGCCCGGCCCACCGAGGGAGGGTGCAAGCCACATGCTTGCTGCATGGACAGCATCTCTGCAGTCTCTCTTCGGGGGGTTCCTCTGCAGCCGCAGCCTCCGGACTGACTGGGACAAAATGGCTGAGTGGCCGCATTTCCTAATTTTTAATTTTCAATTTGTGTTTTAATTTTTTAAGAACTCATTGTTTTTCTCATCAATCTTAATACAAAATATGGTACCTATTACACATACTTACAATGTTAATTTAACCCTATAAATAATAATATATTATGTAATAGATAATGATATATTTGTATTATAGTAGGTATATTATACATCAAACATATTGTTAATTTGTCTCTAAAAGATTCTTTTTTTTTAAAAAGATTTATTTATTCACGAGAGTCACAGAGAGAGAGAGAGAGAGAGAGAGAGGCAGAGACATAGGCAGAGGGAGAAGCAGGCTCCCCTCAGGGAGTCCGATGCTAGACTCGATCCCCGATCCCAGGATCAAGCCCTGAGTGTAAGGCAGAGACTCTAACTGCTGAGCCATTCAGGCAGCCGGACTCTAGAAGATTCTTATATGTAATTAAAATTAATTTTTATTATTTATTTCTTTTAGCTTAATGGAATATTTTTGTGCCAATGTTTAACATTTCATTTTAAATTTCTCTCTCTAAAAAAAATAAAATTCTCTAATAGTATGAATTTTTAAAAATTGTATTCTTTTAGCTGAATTAAACAAACTTTGACCCACTTTGACTTTTAAACATATTTGAATCTAATTAGCAATAAAATCTGTTATAAAAGCTAATTTATATGAGGATCTTTTAATCCCCCCCCCCCAAGGATTTTTCTTTTAAGAGAAACTGCCACTCTTGTCCTTGGGTATCATTAGATTTAACCTATGGGGTTTCTATTGTTTTGATGTCAATTACTTTAGAAAGAAAAAAATATATTTCCTTAGATACAGTTAATTTATTATTTGAATTTTTGTTGTATTCTAATTGTTTCATCCTCCCATCACATTCTTCACTATTTTATATTTATAAACATCCTTTAACATCTTTCCCTCTTATTTTTCTTTAATATGTGTTTTTGTTGTTGTTTTGTTTTGTTTCTGTGCAGATACTCACTATTTACTTACTCCTGTTGCTCTTTCTAGATAACTCCAAATAGTATACTGGCAACTTGGCTTATCTTACTATCTTCTCATTATGTCTATCCACATGATCTTTCCTTTTTTTTCTTATTTGCTCCTGCTCCTATTTTTCATTTCTTCTACCTCTGTTTGAATATATCTTAATTTTCAGTAAAGAATTATTCAACCGTGTAAATGTTGGCATGTTTTAAAAAAGATAAAATTAAGCAAAATCCTAGAAAACTGTTCCAGAAGGGAATAGGAGAGAAAGATATCTACTGCAATAATCTTTTTTTCTTTTTCTCTTTTTTTTTAGTAAGTAGCAGGAGGCTACCTAAATGTCTATTATGGCAACAATACTGAAGTAGCATCTGTTAAATGTGTGTAATAATATACTACACCATAATGAAACAAAATGAACTATTTGTAGATATTGAATGTAGGCACATGAAAAAATACATGATTCTTAATTTAAAAAACAGATTTATAGGAAAACATGTTTGTAATCTTACCAAAAACATAAATTAATAGTTCATATTGCCATAAATATACATATAAGAAAATGAACTTCAACTTAGCAGTGCATTGAAAGAAAACATTTAAGTCATAAGAAAGGGTGCTTATGTGGAGGAGGAAATGGTACTAGAGTTGAGATGTGAAGAGTAAAGACAAAAACGTAATAAATTAACGAAGAAAAATCATAAGTAAATAAGATATGCAGTACCACAATGCCATGAATTCAATCAAGTCAATTCTGTGCTTCTGAATATGAATTAACAATACATAATAAAAAACTTTTTATTTGGCTTTATGCAATGCTTAGACATTTTTACTGTAATTGTTAATGTGTGTGCATTTTCCATCAACTCTTATAACTTATAAATAGAAAAAGAGTATCTTACTGGCTTACCTTTATACCTCACAGCACAGTTTCTCAGCCTTCTTCTCTTATAATCCCTTATCTGAATTCATGTGGATAAATGTCCTACTGGCTTTTATTTTCTTCTCTTTTTTTTCATTCTAGATTCTTGTATCTGACAACCATGTGCCTAATAAGGTCTATTATTTGAAAAGTCTGATTTAATTTGCTATTTGAATTTCTTTATTTAGAAGGAGCAAAGCTGCATCCTCATAATCCACACCTAAAACGCGTTTTTAAAAAAGGTTTTAAAAAAATTTAAAGAGGACTTTATTTATTTGAGAGACAGAGACAGAGCATGAGCGGGGGGAGGAGGCAGAGAGAGAGAGAGAGAGAGAAGCAGACTCCCACTGAGCAGGGCATCTGAGGAAGGACTCCATCCCAAGACCCCATGATCATGACCTGAGCAGAAAGCAGATGCTGAACCCACTGGGCCACCCAGGTGTCTCTACACACAGGCATTCTTAATAATGCAATACAATTTTTATAAAAAAAAACTGTAATTTTTAAATTATAAAGAATCAGAGCCCTCTTAGATAATATTTACATAAATATAAAGCTTACAGTTTCTTTGCTATGACAGTTAATATTATTTTATTGTTAGAAAATGGATTCACCAGAAAACACCAAAATATACTTTGTATTGGGCAATAAAATGAGAATAATCTAAAATCTGGATCGATATGGTTGCACCTGGGTGGCTCAATGGTTAAGTGTCTGTCTTTGCTCAGGTCACGATGATTCAGGGATCTAGTCCTGGGATCTAGTCTTGCATGGGGCTCCCCACAGGGAGCCTGCTTCTCCCTCTGCCTGTGTCTCTGTCTTTCTGTCTCTCTTATGAATAAATAAATAAAATCATAATAAAATAAAATAAAATCTGGATCCATATGCCCTCATAGATTTTTCTGCAATACAAATTATTTATTTGCCTGAAAAAGTCATCAACAAGATTATCTGAAATCAAGTGTATATAAATATGTGAGATTGTTCCTGGGCTTTGCATGCAAAATTATCTCTGTGTCTCCATCTCTGTCTCATCATCTAAGTTGATTTATCTATGTTTCTATCCACCTATACTGATAAATAAATTTTGACAGCCTAATTTTCAAGAGTCATTTTCAAGGCCATTTCTGCTCTTTACATTTCCATGCTAGTTTTGGACTCACCTTGTCATATTTTACACACATGTTCATAAACACACATGTATACAAAAACCACTAGGAATTACACTGAATTTACACCTATGTGGGAAGAATTTATATTTTTGTAGAATAATGATTTCAAAATCATGAATGTGTTGTAACTGTCTACTAAGTTAGGTCTTTTTTTAAAGTGAATCTTGAGAAAATTTTTACAGATTTTCTCATGTAGGACATTGCATAACCTTTGCTAGATTTATTTAAATTACCTCATATTTTTATATTAATGTATATGGTAGCTTATGTTGCTTCATTTCAAATTGTATGCTCCTGTAAAAAATAATATAGTTCTCTTGTATGTATCAATTTTGTATCCAGCTACCTTGCTAAACTGTTATTAAATGTAATGATTTCTTTACAAATTCCTTTGATCCCATAATCCCATAAGACCTTACTCACCATTATGTTTTTGTACAAGATGTATCACTTATATTTATGCAACAATTACTCCATTGGTTGCTTTTATAGATCAACATTTCCAAATAAAAATAATTTTTCTTCTACAAAAGAATGCTTTTTCTATAAGATTAATCCAATGGTTACAAATTCTACAAGTTTATATGTTTGTGGGAATGCCTTTGTTTCTTCATTTTAGAAACTTTTTTTTCTGTGTAAAGAATTCTAGGTTGGGGGATCCCGGGGTGGCACAGCGGTTTGGCGCCTGCCTTTGGCCCAGAGCGCGATCCTGGAGACCCGGGATCGAATCCCACGTTGGGCTCCCGGTGCGTGGACCCTGCTTCTCCCTCTGCCTGTGTCTCTGCCTCCTCTCTCTCTCTCTCTGTGTGACTATCATAAAAAAAAAGAATTCTAGGTTGGTTCATATTTTCTTTAACACTCTTTATAATTGTCTTTTGAATTGCCTTATTTAATATATTTATTATTTCTTTTTTATAATAATTTTTCATAGTTTTATTCAAATTCCAGTTAGTTAAGACACAGTGTAATATTAGTTTCAGATGAACAATGTAGTGATTCAACACTCCCATATAACACCCAGTACTCAGATAAGGCTGTGTGTGTCTGTGAGAGATATATATATATATATATATATATATATTCTGTGCTCTAGGGGATCATGGCTCTTCTTATAACTGTAGGGTTCATCAGATTTTGAAATTTCTCATCCATTTCTTTCCAAATTTATACTTTAAAGTACTCTTTTTTGAGAGTCAATGAAAAGTGAGAGTAAAATCCAAGCTAAAAGATATAAATGCTTATAATATTTTCTCAACAAGAAATGTTGAGGTATATTTCAACATACACACAAAATGCATATACTATAAATGTTTAGCCTAGTGGGATGCTATCAAAATCATCTGTCTCATTTTAACTGAAAATATAAATGCTTTATGAACAGGCTGACAGCACTTTTGAGATCACTTTACAAAGAAAGACTAAATCCAGGCAGATACAGAATCAGGAACATAAACTTCATTAATTCAGAGATTAACAAAAATAGTGTTTTACAATATATAATGCACCAACCCCAATTATCCTTGTAAATATAGTAGAAAAATTTGCAAAATAGCAATGCAAGTTTTTCTAAATAGAAATATGTTCTTTATATTAAAAAATCTGAAGAATTTCCATCTCATCTCTAGAAAACAGAACTAAATAGGCTCTCTAGGATGTCTCCAAACTTTTTAGTTCAAATAAAAACAAAAAACAAACAAACAAAACCCAAAGCCATGCTGTCTTCCCAATGCATGAGAGGACCACAAAGATCACCCAGCACTTAAATTACAAATATTGTGTCTTATAGGAACATTAGCAGTCATTTAAATCACACTTACAAAAAAAAAAAAAATCAGTTAATGGCTCAACTCCTTATTTTTTCTAACATACACTTAAAAGGAGCTTTAAAATCCCTATACCTGCATAGTCATATTTATTCTGCTTTTGGATGGAAGGTAGACAAGAAGCAAGCACAATGATTAGGAGTCTGCCTCCAGTGAAGGGCTTCAGTTAAGTAATACACCTACATTTAAATATCTATTGGACACTCCATTTTAGTCCACCTTTCATAAACACAACATAGTTAAGCAGTTATTTACAGTTATATGTTCCATTTTCTTTCTTCATTTTATTACAATATACTGTTATAATTAATATTTACTATTTATGTTATGCAGTTCCGCATCCCCTCATTCTGTCTTCTTTTTCCTTAGGATAAATTATTTACCTGAATTTTGATATTATATGATATAAACCTTGTTTGGGCTTTTCCAAGTTGGAAAAAGGCAATCTCAGAACCATGATTTTACTACAAAGGACACCTAGTAAATCGTCCCTGGGTTTTGGCTGTCCTGTTTGCTCCAAGTGACTGATTTTCAGACTTACTACAGATAGAGAATCTCATCTGGAGTCTGCTCACTTTATTCATACAAACTTATAAGGAGCATTCAGATGGTCTGATAATACATTTTTAATTGAAAATGTTATTGAGATTATTATCAATTGACAAACAGTTGAAAGAAATTCAGAGAGAATCTCCTATACTCTTAAGCTAATTTTCCCCATAGTTAACATCTTGCAAAAGTATGGCACAGTATCATACTGATAATACTTTGGGAAAACTTGAATTCTGTTAACTATCTAATTCCTAGTAAGAGGGTCTCACATTATCATTATCTGAGATATTTTATAGACAATGTCCAGGAGGAACAGCATAAAAGAGAGACAGAGTGAGCATGTCCTTCCTCTGCACTCCCAGAATGCACACTGCTCACTGTCCCAGTCTCTGGCTGTGAGCTCCTGACACCCTGAAAATTACCAATAAGCCCTTCCTAACATAGGGTTCACTGGTTTGAAAGGAAAAATGTGGCAGACCCTGGAAACTGGAAAGCCTAATTATTCATCTGTCTCTATATCACCTCTGATATCATGTAACTTTCAGGAAGAATTATAATTCTGCTGAGACCTAAGACTGAACCATAAGCAGCAAGTATACTCAAATGCAAATATGGTCACCATGAGGGCATCCATCAAAGATAGGAAATTACTGCCAATTAAACAGGGAAGCCATTAAACCAGGTGCTCTAATGCCTTGGTATCCTTTGTAAGCAAACCGAAACCTAAGAGTCAATGCACTTGAATTTAAGGAAGTGAAACTTAGGAACAATCCACCACAAACAGCCAACAAGCATTCCCAGAATAAGGCAATCACTTTAGCTATAGCCAATGAAATAATGTCCTTGCTTTGCTTTGGCTTCTTCTCTATAGAACCCTCTTCCTAGTTCCTGTCCACATAACACTCCCAATAACTACTCAATTCCAACTGATGTATGTTCCAATATACC
Organism: Vulpes lagopus; assembly: GCF_018345385.1. NCBI lineage: Eukaryota > Metazoa > Chordata > Mammalia > Carnivora > Canidae > Vulpes > Vulpes lagopus. The sequence continues at coordinate 112,101,941 of NC_054829.1, read as the reverse complement.
ACTGAAATTTTGCATATGCCTCAGTTTATCTTAAACATCGCAAATATTTGCAACAGGCTGCACCCAAGTATCTAGGCTCCTCTGGCTGGGCAATTTCCCATCAGACACGTTTTCTCCAGGTTAGGACACCAGCGAAACCCTGAAAATTACCCTAACCCTGTGCTCTCTAACCTTGTGCCAGCAGGACACTGATTATTATTGCATAGGTGGCACTATATCTCAGGACCACAGGCAAGTGAGGCCCCACAGAACACCTAGCAGCATTAGCCAAAGGGTAATACTATTTTTACCCTAAGATTTTCAAATGTACTACAAATACATCTAGTCAAATTTACATGGTAAATTTAAGGTGTTACTTTTAAGACTGTAGACTTCGTGAATTATCATAGATACTCCAATAGGCTGGATATTGGAATCTTTGTGTTTGAGAGTTGGAGACGGGGCCAGTAATTTCAGAGAATGATATATCCCCCATTCAGCACACCCTTGTCTTAGTGCCCACACTCCTTCCACTTCGGATAATTTCAGTGGAATAAATGACAAACACCTGCTGCAAGTAACCTAAGCATTCCTCAAAAAATTAAATAAGCATCTACTGGAGAAGCAGAACACACTCTAAGTATACGAGGCTTTCTGATGAGATTTTATTTTGCCCACCTCCCATTTGCCATCAAGTTTGTCATATTTGTTAGTCACTTAGCATATGGACCAGTAATAAACAATGTTGGCCTTACTCCAAAGAAGCAAAAACTTTAAATTAGATAGTATGGTCAGATTCTATAAAGCAATTTTCTTTGAATGTTAAGTCATTCTCATAGTGAGAGCTAGAGTTTCTGAAAGTGCCAAATAATCTTAGAATTTAGTTAATTTGAAAAAAAAAAGGACCAGAAAACTGTTACAGTTGATAAGAATTCAAAACTACACATACACACTAAGCTCATAAATTATCCAGTGTTGTGATACTTCTATTCATATGACCTCCATCAGGTCCTGTCACTCCAAATAACAAATTTGGCTGATACCTAAAAGCATTAAAAATGATTTTCTGTTGTTGTTGTTGTTGTGATAGGGTTGGTGAAACAGTTTCACATAATTTTGATGGATTTTCTTCCCCAAAAATGTTCCATCAAACATCCTATTTGGTGCAACAACAACAACAACAACAAATACACAGGCAAAAGAGAAGGAACATGTTTTCCATTTCCATAGTTATCAGTATTCTATAAATGCTTTTCTTTTTCTTCAGAATGATCACTTTTATTTTTCAGCCTTTACTTTTATATTGTTTTACTGTTACCAAAAGTCCAACTCATTGGTTTTTGTGCATCGAGAGAGCCATCTCATATACGGACCACTGAGGTGAGGTGTCTTGCTGTTAAAAATCACAGAAATATAGAAACTGCACAAACTGATGTAGATATTGGAAAACTATGGCTGGCTTTATGTTTTGAACCTAACGGATACCGATAAGGGAGGAAAAGTATATGAAGCACTTGGAAATACAGGAAAAATGGATGATACCTACAGTCTAGACATTTTCACATAATAAACTATGATCTCAACCTACCTATATGCCATTTCTCATCAGCAACCACCACACCCTCTGTCTATGCTTCAAGCATTGCATCTATTATCCCCTTTGAAATACTCTCTCTCTCTTATTTTAGTTAATTCTATTCATTTAGTCAGTCATAGCTGATAACCTGGAAAAATCAATCACAATAATGTTGCTAGGGGAAAAGGTTTGGGGAGTGTTAGAGGGGAGGGGAACCCCAAAAGTGTTTCTGAGGAGTAGAAAAAAAAGACCAAGATTAATTGTATTTATCCAAGAACCAAACTTAGAACTTCACAAATACACAATGTGTTTCAAGAAAAGTACAGTACAGGATTTCTCTACAAAAGTTATAGTACAGGGGGCAATGATAATGAAGTGGATGAAAGGAAGTAGACTTAAACCATGGAAAATGAATGAAAAAACCTAGTTATCAGGTTAACTAATCTTTTAAAGGGCTATGAGAGATTTAAAATGAGAAGACTAAGTAAAGATAAATTTTAAAATTCTTACACACAGAAATCCAACTCTAGAGGACAGTATTTCTCTTTAAGGAATGATTAACATTGAACTAGTTTTAATTATCTAAAAACGTTAACTGTATCTTCAGGAATACGGTATAATAAAGGTATGGTACAGCATGATATAGACATTGCCCTTACTTTGGGATTAACTAAATAATATTTGTGAACAGATGTGTGTGTATAAATTATAAAATTACGATGTTACTTTTAAGACCTTAAGATTTCATAAAAATTATCATGTTTATAATATATCATATACACACACACATATATACACACACATATGGTACACACGCACACACACACACACACACACCTTAATTATTCTCCCTCTAGCTTTTGGCACTAAGGAAAAACTGATGTCTATGCTTATATGGTACAAGTATGATCTGGTAAGTGGTTGAAAGTTCTATTTCTTAAGACATATCTGGTTTATTTCACAACTATAACTTATCAGTTTCACATAGCTATGGCAACAAATTACCACAACATTCTAACCTTAACACAACAGAATATTTCTTTTTCTTTCACAGTTCTGAAGACCAGAAGCCCACAATTAGTATCAGTGGAATGCAATCAATATGTTGACAGGCTGTGCTCCCTGGAGAGGTTCTAGGGGAGAATCCTTCCTTGCATCTTCAGGCTTTCACAGGCTGCCAGCATTCCTTGACCTGTGGCCACATGGCTCCAATCTCTGCTTTTGTGTGTCAGGTGTAAACTATCCCTCTGCCTTCCTCTTATAAGGATACATGTGATTGCGTTTGGATAATCCAGGATAATCTCCATGTTAAAACCCTTATTACAAAAAAAAGGTGTAAAATGGCATTCTTTTTGCCATTTAAAGTAGCATTCATAGATTCCAGGGTCTGGGAGGTAGATATCTTTTGCAGAGGGGTTATTTTAGCCTACCACACCCACTAACTACTTAAGTCACCTTTGGGAATTTACTCAAACTTTCTAAATCTTAGTGTCTTCCTCTATAGAGTGCCAAAAATACAAGTATTTACCTTTGAGTGATTAATAAAATCAAGAATATAAAAACAAGTGTAATCTTGACGCATGATAAATATCCGTCAATATTATCTATTATTGTCATTATTTCTATGTTTGTTCCATTGCTTTTTTTTTTCACTAACTTATTACAAATGTGTTGGCTCTCCACTACGAAGAGGATATTGCATTATTACTGGCCCACTCTTGACAAGATGTGTGTCTTTCCCTATTTCCCAAGCCATTTCTACACCTCCTTCTGACCCCAATCCCCTCCACTGGTAACATCAAGTCTCAAGCTGTCAAAAGAGAACAGAAAGCCACTTTTAACATGATTTTTGGTTAATGACTGCAGAAATTAGTTCAAGATTTCCACCAGTAGTACCAAAGTATGACCTCACTGAACAAAGTTGAACTAGGGGCACTTGGATTGCTCAGTCGATTAAGCATCTTCCTTTGGCTCAGGTCATGATTCCAGTGTCCTGAGACTGAACCCCATGTCAGGCTTCCTGCTTCTCCCTCTCTCCCCTGCTGTCTTACTATCTCTGTCACTCTTTCTCAAATAAAGAAATAAATATCTTAAAAAAAAGAAAAAGTTCAACTAAAAGATTGACTGTTTTACAAGACTGATTACCATGTTTTATAGGGTGTGTCTGTGTGTGTATTCATATAGTCTGAGCTTATTTCTGAGTTTTTGAATTTGACAATAAATGCTTATTTTGTAATAGGAAAATTTCAAAATAGTAGAAAATACGCATTATTGAAGGGTTAATCCTAAAAGATTTCTATGAAAGGAGTAGTGCTGATAGAGTTTTTAATCTTCCTACATCTCTACATAAAAACCAACTGCATTCTAAACTACTCCCCACTGTCATTCAACTTATGTCATTCTTGTATTTCAAGTATAAAATACAGCCTTTAATGGATATTTCTTTGCATAATTATGTACTCTCACTAAACAGTAGGATACATGAAAGTTTATACTGCATTTGTTTTATTTGTTGTTATAGCCTCAGTTCCTTGTCAATAGCAAGCACTAAATATTTCTGAACAAAAGCTGAATTCATAGCCTCCATCCTCTGTTCTATTTTTCCTTTATTCAATTATGTTAGTAAAATTAAGTGGTCAATTTATATGCAGAAAAGATACTGAATAACTCACAGAGAAACTTTAATACTCATATAATGAATATGTAGACAATGCCTTTGACCCTATAGTTGAATTTTTTTCATTTCATTTTACCACATAAATGATAATTAACTTTTAGGCATTTATGTATTTAAGTCACTTTACAAAATTAATCACTGCATTCTTTTTCTAGATTATACACCAAATATTTTCTAAAAAGAGAATTATAACCAATACAATTTCAAGAAGCAAACAAATGGTGCTGTTTTTCCTTAAAAATAAAAATATATTAGTGTTCAACAACAGAAAACAGTTAAATTTCATCTGGTAAGAGTAACACATTAAGCCTCATTACTAAATAAATCATTTTTGTCACTATTCTTATTAATTTTGGGGGGAGGTTCACTCAAATTCATCCTAGTAATTAAGAGTACTATTTTACTTTAACACATTTTTTCATTTCGTACTTTTTGAGGAAGAAAAAACCTTTTATATTTCTACTGATGAAAAGAACACCTATTAAATTTTTCAATATTTTTTATACAAGAAAGTCTGTAAACAAATGTAATTTAAAAATCATGATAAAGACAGGAAGGTAAGCAGATTCACTGAACTACAAAAGGGAAACATTCACTTTGGTTAGAATTCCCCAGTTCCAAAAAATAGGAGAAACTGAAATACATGCCTTGGTTAACAATCTCACAATATGGGGAATTCACCTTTATAGTTACATGAATGCAAAATAAATGTTCTAAATGTTTTCATATTGTGGTATGTTTTGGAGCTACATCTAGATAAATGTAATTTTGCTTTGATTTCCATGGGGTTTCTTCAAAAGGGATAGCATTTGAATCATTTCACATTTAGCAACTACGTATATAAGAAAATACATCTCTCTGGAAGATGAGTCTGTGTGTGTGTGTGAGTTTGTGTGTGTGTGTGTGTGTGTGAATGCAAACTCTATACAGGAGGGGAAACAAGTCATGAGTCTATTTATTTTAAGACAATGTGTTTCCTAAGGGTGTTTCCTCAGGTGAAATTGATTGATTATACACATATTTCATTTTATAGGAGAATGTGGAAATTCTGACACCTGGTGAAGGAAAAGTCATAGAGCAGCTGCTGTGATTGGGGGGAGGTAAGAAATGGTAGTGACCACCTGGCAAGGTGGCCAGATACACATGTCATTACATAAAAAAGACTGATCTTCATCTAGAACAAAGGAGAAAAATGAGTTTATAAACTATAAAGGTAATAGAAGTTTGATTAATGAGATTGTTATTTAGTACATAAATGTAACAAAACTGTTACTTTAGAAGATAAGATATAATAACTGAATTATTTAAATAAAATGTCAAAAATCCTATAGCATAAATTATTTAGAAATCCAATAACTCTAAGATTAGTTAAAAACATGGCACTGGTACTGAAATAAATGTTAGGGCATGTACAAATGTACAAATGGGGAGAGATTAAAATTCTATTTAAATCTTATTTTAATATATGGTATTTAAATAATTTATATATAAAATGAAGGCATTATATGTATCAAAAACCAAATTAAATTATGTATTAAACTGTAAAAGGTCTCTGAAAGATTTTAAGTAGGATAGATTTTATTTGCTTGCAAAATGGATGAAATTTGTCTCATTTAAAATGTTTAAGTAGGGAATCCCTGGGTGGCTCAGCGGTTTAGCACCTGCCTTCGGCCCAGGGCATGATCCTGGAGCCCCAGGATAGAGTCCCACATCGGGCTCCCTGCATGGAGCCTGCTTCTCCCTCTGCCTGTGTCTCTGCCCCCCTCTCTCTCTCTCCCTCTCTCTCTCCCTCTGTGTCTCTCATGAATAAATAAAATCTTTAAAAAAATAAAAATAAAAAAAATAAAATGTTTAAGTATAGGTCTTACATAGATTGATCTTAAACTATCTCTGTGATTTTTTTTGCATGGGTGATACTTAGAAATACGAAAGTATTCTAAGATTAAGAGAGGAAATATTATATAATTCTTTCAGCAGGTGGCAGGAAACCAGGCAGGACTGGTGTAAGACAGAGGACAAAACCAGGGAAGACATAAACAACACGGCAGAAATTTGGTGACCAAACCTCTTATGGATGCCTACACAATTCAGGAAAAAGAGAATGAGGCTGGATTTTGGATAGTAGATGTAAGGCATAAAGTACAAATGGATCACAAAGCAAGACTGACCTGACTCTGGGCCTTAAATGTGGGAATTAAGGCTCCTTTTGCACAGCCTGCCTCAAAGCCTAAGATGGCAGAGAGTAGATATGCAGCCCAAGTGGCCTCAGCTACCTGTACCATGTGTCTTAGAAAGAGATGAGACCTCTGTTTACCTCTCCAGTTATTACTAGATGTCCTCCTCTTGGAACTGGTACAGAGACGAAGAATGGCACGGACACATGGGGGTGCCAAGGGGCTTGGAAATCTAGGCTGGTGAAAAAAGAAAACACTGAGTGGTTGAGTGGGAGTTTAGACTCACTCAGGAAATGTAAGCAGAGCACTGGGTAAGATTGAAAGAACTAAGTGACTAAAGGTCTTGGTAGGGCCACAAACTGAAAAATATTTTCTTCTCTTTGCTTAATGGTTGAACCCAATGCACATAACACTTTCTTTTTAAAATTGGTAGAGTTGTAAAATTTTAAAGTCACTAGGTTAATTATATTTTTTATTCATTTGACTTATCTGTTTTATTGAGTATTTGGTTACAATTATATATATATTAGTATATTTCATGGAACACTTACTTAATTCCTATTTGGAAATATTACAGAACATCTACAAACTATTAAAGACTTTCGGATGCACTATCTTTTAGCTGTTATTTTAACTTGTAACCTCCAATTGTTTAGAGAGGAGCATGTCCAATTTTCTTGGTATTCTGAAGAGCTTGGTCGTTAATTTCAAGTAAATCTAGCATGCTTTTATGAAAAGAGCCTTACTAAATTGAAAATGATAGGATTTATTTACCTAAAAATCTCTAGGAGACGGGTAAACTAATTAAAATATTATCTTACTTTCCTTATGTCAGCAATGTATTTCAAATCACATTTTGATACTATAATATTTTTTCTATATTAAAAATTAAATATGCTCAGTATCTAAAAATTTGCAAAACTGAGAATATACATTCCAGCTAATGCAAAATGCCAAACACAGAAAAGAGCAAGAAAGAACATTCCAGTATCTGAAAGAATGATGAATAGGCAAATGGTAGGCCTTTAGTAAGATTTTATATTTTGAGAAACATTGATTTTTATCTAGTAATACTGTAATAGTTGCTAAAGTGTATCACTTAATATTTGCAAAGTTATTTTGTCATTTTAAAAAACCCAAATGTATTTGTCAAAATGTAAGCACATTTTTCAATTGTGTACACTTTACAGATGATACTGACTGATGTCTAAATCTAATGTTATTTTGTTTTCCTAGTGATATTCTCCCTCATTTAAAGTCACAAAAGAAGTTAGTTTTTTGTTTTGTTTTGTTTTGCTTTTTAAAGATTTTATTTATCCATTCATGGGATACAGAGAGAGAGAGAGAGAGGCAGAGACACAGGCAGAGGGAGAAGCAGGCTCCTCGCAGGGAGCCTGAGGTGGGACTCGATCCCGGGACTCCAGGATCACACCCTGAGACAAAGGCAGACACTCAACCATTGAACCACCCAGGCATCCCTGGTTTGTTTTCTTTTGTTTTGTTTAAATTCTTATAGCTCAACATTAAATTCTTTTCAATATGTGTTTTGAAATACTTATAATTTTTCTAAATATAAAAAGGACTCTTTATTCCTTTATGCATTATTAAGTAATATGATGGGTAAATAACACACTGAAAGCCTATTATTTTGCAGGCTCCCTTTCACTGTGGGAACACTGCAATGAATATCATTTATTTCATCCTATCAGCCTTTGTACTATATAGTGCCAGTGGCTAAAAACCCCAAATCAAAGCATTAATTCCTCCCTCACTTTTTGTTTTGATTTCTACTATATTTATTTGCGTAGTTTCTTCCACAGATTTGAGAATTAAACATAAAATCATTTCTCTGCACCCTCATATCGTTGTCACGGCCAATAGCAGTAATCTGAAACTTCAGAAGGAAGAGTCTGAAAGCTTTCTGAATCTAGGTCGGAATTTTAATGCTCCGTGTACAGTCTCTGTCAATGCCGCCCACGTTTACAATATAGAGAACTGCTATTTATGGATTACACTTATTATTTAAAAAAAAAGGTTCTTTTTGGTCTAAAAGGATTTGGCAATGTTTGGCAAATGTGTACTTGAAACTATACCTCTATACTTGAAGATAAAGAAAAGGTAGGACTCTTGATGCTACCCAAGAAGTAATAGTTTTCTGTTTTTACAACTGTGAAAAAAGTAGAGTTTATAAATTCTAACTATGTTTATTATAATTTTGAGTAAGGGACAATATGAGTCAGCTGCCCAAACAGGGTAGATCCAGCAGTTTCAGGCAGAATGCCATTACACTTAAATGAATATCACTACTCTTGAAAACTCTGATTAGCCAAAGACAACAAAGAAACAAAACTGAAAACATCCTTTATGCATCCAGGCAGCCATGAGTTAAAAGAGGTACACTTGAAATCAATATAATATGTCACTTATATCTTAATAAAACAAAAAACTAGGACACCTGAGTGGCTCAATGTTTAAGCATCTGCCTTTGGCTCAGGGTGTGATCCCAGGATCAGGATCGAGACCCACATTGGGGTCGCTGTGAGGAGCCTGCTTCTCCCTCTGCCTGTGTCTCTACCTCTCTCTCTGTGTCTCTCATGAATGAATAATTAAATCATAAAGAAAAAAAAACCTATAAACCTAAGAAATGTTATAAGGGACATCTTCTGTGTTTTCCTTGTTCTTCCTCTTTGTCATATACCATATGATGTACCACAGTGTATGTCATTTGGTACTGTGTAGTGGAAACTTACAGGCTACTGGAATTGGAAATTTTCAGCTCATATGTAATTCTCTCATTTTTTTTAAGCAAAGAATACTTACTGTATAGAAATTACACTTACTCAAAAAATAACTAAGGTATTCCTAATGCCATCTGGGTTCCACCATTCTTGTTGTCCTCATGTTCCAAATCTCCTTGTTTGGTTTTGGTTTTGGTTTTGGTTTTAGTTTCTGTTTTGTTTAGTTTTTGAGAGAGAGAGAGAGAGAACACATGAGTTATAGGGGTTGGGGGTGACACTGGTGCAGAGGAAGAGAAAGAATCTTAAGCAGACTCTAACACTCAGTGCAGAGCGCCATGGAGAATTCGGGCTCACTCTCACCACCCTGAGATCATGACCAGAGCCAAAATCAAAAGTCAAATGCTTAAGTGACTGAGCCATCCAGGTGCCCCCTCCCTGGGGTTTTGTCATTACGCCCACACCTCTGGGCTCAGGATATCATCTGAGTGTCCTGCGGCAAAGGGGACAATGGGTTCACTGACTGACCAAACCATCCTGATGACTCCAACACCATGACAAATGAGTAAACCATTCTCACATTCCTGGGACTTCAGAGTGTTTATTTTACAGCCTAGGAAAGCTGTCTGGTGTGGGTGGAATGCCAAGGAAAAAGAAGATGCAAAAGAAGGTTTGCAATTATCTTTGCAAAGCTCAATCCAGGCCAGGCTTTGGGCTTTGCAACCTTCGCAGAGTAAAGGAAGAGGGTCTGGTAAATAGATTTTGTAGATGTGGCTGGTGATTTAGGGGCAGGGTGACATGAGGGGGATGTTTAGTTTCCTCATAATTGAGTATCTCTACTTTTATCCATGCTATCTTCCAGTTGCTGAGAGTTTGGGTTTTTTGTTTTGTTTTGTTTTTCTGTTTTGTGTTTTGTTTTTATAATTTCCTACAAACACAGTAGCTAGCATGAAAATCAGTTACTTCCTGCTCTTTTTCCTTCCCAAACTAAGAACTAGCAGAAATATTGGCCAGAGTTCCAGCAGTAACCAGATAGTCTGGTCACTTTTTTGTGGTTCTGCTCCTCCCTGCAATGAGTATGATTAACAAGACCGGAGACTGATGAGCGGTCCCTACCAATGTTCTCGGTCAATTCAACTCCCATCTTTACCCGTATCTTTCCTCCATCTCTCCTTCACTCATTTTTCTAGTTGTCCTCTGTCCAAACTTCATTAAGGCAGAGAAACAAATCTTGTGTATTTGGTTTGGGTTTGCAGGTTTGTGATCCAGACATCTGCTGCCCTGTCCTGACTATCACAGCTAAATCTGAGGTACAATATCCATGCATTTGAATCATGTAGGAGTTAAACAAGTGACACCCACCTTCCTTTATTCTCCATGACTCTGCCTTTTTTGAGATCCTTAAATCTCAAGTTAAGGATGTTTTTATTTACATTAGAATTGATTATATTACTATAAGTGTCCATTGCTTATTATTTCTTCTATAATTTTTTTTTTAAAGGCTGGAATTTAGTCCTTCATGGATGACTTACCCTTGTGGTAAGTGTTGTGGTGCCTTCAGTTTCACATTTTCCCCATGTTTGTCAGAACTACAGAAAGAAGAGCTAGACCTTAAATTCCTCAATTTAAGTGCTCTCACCTGAGTTATGAAAAGATTATGTTCTTTGTATTATTGCAAATTATCACCTACTGATAGTATGTGACTATTTTTACAATTTAGAACTCTCTAGTATTTAATCCATAGAATTTCCTACACTTAATATAAAAACAATCATTGATTACGAACCTACCAGTGTCAAATTTCTTGCTAAATGCTTCATAAGATTAGCTCATTTGATTCTCATAAATAACCCGAGGGGGTAACTCACTGTTAGCCCCATTTTACAGAGGAGACCAATGAGACTCAGAAAGCAGAGGTAATTTGCCCCAAGTCAACAGAATTTATGGGGAAGTTATTTGAATTCAAATCTAGTTTGAACAACTCTAAACCTGTGTGCTTTATATGACATACAGTTTGGGAATATGTTTGCTTTTTAAAATTATGATTTTACTTAAATTTGCAACTAATTCTATGACTATTTTTAGAATTTACAAATATTATTGGAGCTTAGTGACTTCAGAAAACTCACAAATCTAAGTAAGAATGTAGTGTAACTGCACAACATCACTCAGACACCCACTTCAAAGACATTCATCTGGAATAAACATATTGCCAGCTGCATGACACAGCTACTAGTAAAACAACTGAACTAGATAAGAAACCAGGCCACTCCACCCATGAAGTTCCCCTTATAGAAAGCTGTGGGTGACCTAGATAACTGACCACCAAGTGATCCGCTTTTCCCTTCCTGTGCCCTAATTCTTGCTCTTATGTTTTAAATTCACCAGTAAAGAGTAAATTCACAAAACCCTAAGCATCCCACCCTTAACCTCAATAAAGGCAGAACCCCAGGTTCCCTCCTCCTATCCCTCTCCTCCCTCTTCCTCTTCCTCTACCAGTGACCTATGTGGACCCTGAGGTGCCAGGTGTATGCTCTAGGACTTTTAAGTAACAAATCTTGGTTTCTCAAAATCCCTTGCTGGTTGTTGCTGAGGTGCATTTTGCAATCATAATAAGAACCACAAGGGCCAGTCTAGCCACAAGAATGGCTCTGAAAGGGGGAAATACCCAGGGAAGTTCACCTCAATAAGGAGGGACCCAAGTGAGTGCCCCAGGCACTTCTAGCCTTAGACAACCCATTAACAAAGAAGTATCAGTTTGTTTGTTTTTTTTTTTTTTGTATTTTGTATTTCAGTTTCTTAGCCACAGATTGCCTTCCAAATAATAACATTTTTTTTTTTTAAAAAAAGGTCCTAAATCACCAGTCAGGTAGAAAATGAAATAAGAGTTAAGACTATTTTTAACAGTATAACCTTGAGCATCTTTAAGCAGTTATCTACACACAAGGTTTCTAGACATTGCCTCTGCCTCCTAGAATTCAATGTGACAGCGCTAGGAAATCACTTAGCACAGTGCCAAGAACACGATGAGTGCTTAACAAAGGGCAAGTATTATTTCTTATCATTTCATCTTTATATTTCTCACAAAATATGCAAACCTTCCATTATTCATAGAAAAAAAATGTCGCACAGTCAGAACTCAAAAAATAAAGTCAAATACACTGTTTGACAGAACTTTCTCCTCCTACTCTAAGCTGGTTAAATGGATGATATTTTCAATAGGAAAAGGAAAGTATTTATTTTACTTTCAAAGCTCCAATTTCCCAGTTTTAAAGATTTCAGAGTCATGATTACAATTTATTAACAATTCTCACTGCCTTATGCTTTTTCTCTTCTTTGGAATTCTGGTTGTAGTACTGAGGCAGCCACATATGTTATACAGATATCTGACAAGGCAACACTCCCCCAGCCTTGGCTGTAGCATGCATGCCCCAGTGCTTCTTGTTCTCCTGTGCAATTCAAGAACATTATCATGGGAGCTGCGGGAGCTTCTTGGGGAAAGAGAAAGGATATCTTGGATGACCAGAAGGACAAAGAGAGACTGAAGTTTGTGATCAAAGAACAACAAATGAAGAAGGCTTCATTTTTTAAGACTTAGAATTGAACAGAAATATTCAGTTTCCATATAATGTTTCCTGAATAAATGTAGTAGGCAAGAGTTTGTTTATATGGTTCTTCCCTTTATTTTTTTTTAATTTTTATTTATTTATGATAGTCACAGAGAGAGAGAGGCAGAGACATAGGCAGAGGGAGAAGCAGGCTCCATGCACCGGGAGCCTCATGTGGGATTCGATCCCGGGTCTCCAGGATCGCGCCCTGGGCCAAAGGCAAGCGCCAAACCACTGCGCCACCCAGGGATCCCAAAATATTTTTATTTTTTTATTTTTTTTTAGGTTCTTCCCTTTAATTTCCCCTTTCCCACTGCCTCACAGATCTATCAAGGTCCAAGTGTCCAGAACACATGTTTGGGTCATTCCTCAAGCACTCCAGGACCCCCTATGTGTTCAGTAATTCATCCAACACCTCCTCCCCCACTGCACATATACAAAGAATGCCAAGGCATCTAAGATAACCAGCTTGTGATTAGGCCAGCTTAAAGTGATGTGAACAATCCTCTATCCTTTAATGTCATGGTGTTCCCTATACTGACTTTAACAGTGCTATGGTTATAATTTTGTTAGGGCCATTAAGGAACTATTGTGCCTCTCACCCCATAAATATCTGTGATGATGGCACAATAATCCTATAACCAAGAAATTTTAAGAAAGATCATCAAGCGGTCATATCTTTTTTTATTCCAAATAACCATGCTTCAATGTCAAAACAAGGACTAAGGTGAAGAAGATGAGCAGATAAGATCAAGAGAAATTTCACATCAACATGATTTGGCTTAAAGATCTTTCATGTATTTATTTGCTTCAATAAGCTAATAGCAACTGTGAGCAAGGAGGAAGTGATGGGGTGGATGATGTGCACCAATGTAGGAATGACCAGTCTCTCCCATTGCCTTAACCACTGCTTACTCTTAGCTGACATGTCTAGTGGTCTCTTCTTGAAGATCTCTTTCCTATTTTCTTGAAGGTCAGGTGTCCCCTCAAGGTCAGCATGTGGCATACCAAAAGCAGCTCAGCCCACTCAAGAAAGATGCAGGAAGTCAATGTCAATGTTCATCATGTCTGGCATGCTAGACTGCCCTATATGCTAATGGGAGTCTGGGTGCTCTGGATATGTCTCATATTCTATTGATTTGTAGTAGCACCTGCCATATTCTGACTGGTGACAAAGACTCTCTCAATGACCAGACTTTAAACAGGTTCCTCTGAAGGTGCTTCCGTCTATGCCTCATCCTTTGGCTTCAGTCAGTTGTAGGAAGAATCCTACTAAGTCAGTTAAATGAGCTTCCCTTCACCCTTGATCTTACCACCCTTGACATATGATCAAATTCCTTATTTTTTCTCTTAATATCTGATCACCTTGATCTGCCTTCAGCACAAATCCTGTTATGTTGGTTTAGCAAGAATCCCCCTACCCTTGATATCTTCTCTTAGTAATTTTCCATCCACCAATTTCCAACCCCTCACCCATTCTGCTCTTAGGCTATAAATCCCCAACCATGCTTACTGTATTCAGAGTTAAGCCTGATCTCTCTCTCCTCGATTGTTATAGTCTCAATACCTATCACAATAATCCTGATAAAGTCTTCCTTATAATTTTCACTAGTGTCAGAACTATAATTTTCTTGAATACCAATTACATCCAAAGTAACATAAAACCTTACATAATGGATTATAGTTTATTTATAAGTGATTCCTCTCCTTAGCAATGCATGTAAGAACTTTTCAGTACTTTTCAAAATATGTTCATAATTTTGGAGTACAGCAGGTATTTATCTCTTCCAAGCAAGGTAGCCATATGCGAAGGCAGCAGGAGGTAAATATGTTTCCAAATTTAACTACTTTTGAGGAAAACATGTTAATAGGCAAAGGAACGTTTTTTGTTGGGAAAGTATATTCAAGCATAGCAAACAAAGTTTTACTCCTATCAAAACGCAGCATGAGGTATTCTTACAAAAAAAATCACTCATCATTCTAGGGTTTGTACATTCATTTTTATTTTCATTATTAGGATGTAAAGGACCCAATAATAATGTAATTTCAAAACTTGAACTATAGGGACAGAATGTGTATTCAGCATTCTGTTCTGAATATTATTTTATTCACTTAAATTAAGGCACTTACAGGAATAAGGCCTTTAGGAGCTCTTAAAATTATATTTACAACCTTCAAAAATCTCGAATTGAGAACACAAATTTTCATTAAAATGTAATATCAACCGTACTAGAATCAAGGCCCACATTTCATTAAATTTCATGGAAACAAATGTGACCTCACTTTTTCTAAAACATATTTGCATTTTTCTTATGCCCTTGGAAGTTTTAACTTATGGTATTAGTATTTAAGCAGCACTTTATTCATCTTTATGCTTATTAAATCCTTGAGAAGTCTCAAAAAATAAAATGGAATCATTAGTACTGAAAAAAATGTAAAAGCATGTGCAATTATACAAAATTGTCACAACGGACCTATGTAAATATAGCAGCAGTTTTAAAAATCACTTGTGTTGGAGGAGGAGGGGCAAGATGGCTGAAGAGGAGGGTCCCCAAGTCACCTGTCCCCAACAAATTACCTAGAAAACCTTCAAATCATCCTGAAAATCTACGAATCCGGCCTGAGATTTAAAGAGAGACCAGCTGGAACGCTACAGTGAGAAGAGTTCGCGCTTCTATCAAGGTAGGAAGACGGGGAAAAAGAAATAAAGACACAAAAGGCCTCCGAGGGGGAGGGGCCCCGCGAGGAGCCGGGCTGAGGCCGGGGCGAGTGTCCCCAGGACAGGAGAGCCCCGTCCCGGAGGAGCAGGAGCTGCACCAACCTTCCCGGGCGGAAAGGGGCCCGCAGGGAGTTAGAGCAGGACCCAGGAGGGCGGGGATGCCATCGGGCTCCCCAGGACACTAACAGACACCTGCGCCCCGGGAGAGTGCGCCGAGCTCCCTAAGGGCTGCAGCGCGCACGGCGGGACCCGGAGCAGCTCGGAGGGGCTCGGGCGGCGGCTCCGCAGAGGGGGCTGCGGGGCGGGAGCGCGAATCCAACAGCGCAGGCCCCGGAGCACAGGGCGCCGGGACACAGCCCAGGATCCGGCCTCCCCCGGGACAGGCAGAGGCCGGGAGGGCCCAGGACAGCAAGGACGCTCCTGCCTGGAGCTGAGCAAATCAGCGGCCCGGCCCGGGAGCCCCCAGGCCCTGCAGACGGAGAGCCCCGGAGCTACTGCAGGGGCTGACTCCAGGGCTGCAGAGCTGGCCCCGACACTGGGGCTGTTCCTCCTGGGGCCTCACGGGGTAAACAACCCCCACTGAGCCCTGCACTAGGCAGGGGCAGAGCAGCTCCCCCAAGTGCTAACACCTGAAAATCAGCACAACAGGCCCCTCCCCCAGAAGACCAGCTAGACGGACCAGTTCCAGGGGAAGTCAAGGCACCTAAAGTATACACAATCGGAAGATACTCCCCCGTGTTTTGTTTTGTTTTGTTTTGTTTTTCTTTTTTTGTTTTTGTTTTGGTTTGTGTTTTTTTCTCTTTCTCCTTGATTTCTGATTGCTTCCCCCACCCCACCCCACCCTTTTTTTTCTCTCCTTTCTTTCTCTTTCTCTTTTTCTTCTCCCCCTCCCCTTTTTTTTTCTTCTTTCTCTTTTTTCTTTTTCTCTTTTCTTTCCTTCTCTCTCTTTTTCGCCTTTTCCCAATACAACTTGTTTTTGGCCACGCTGCACTGAGCAAAATGACTAGAAGAAAAACCTCACCTCAAAAAAAAGAATCAGAAACAGCCCTCTCTCCCACACAGTTACAAAAACTGGATTACAATTCAATGTCAGAAAGCCAATTCAGAAGCACTATTATACAGCTACTGGTTGCTCTAGAAAGAACCATAAAGGACTCAAGAGACTTCATGACTGCAGAATTTAGATCCAATCATGCAGAAATTAAAAATCAATTAAATGAGATGCAATCCAAGCTAGAAGTCCTAACGACGAGGCTTAACGAGGTGGAAGAACAAGTGAGTGACATAGAAGACAAGTTGATGGCAGAGAGGGAAACTGAGGAAAAAAGAGACAGGCAATTAAAAAACCATGAGGATAGATTAAGGGAGATGAATGACAGCCTGAGGAAGAATAACCTACGTTTAATTGGGGTTCGCGAGGGCGCTGAAAGGGACAGAGGGCCAGAATACGTATTTGAACAAATCATAGCTGAAAACTTTCC
This sequence comes from Vulpes lagopus, assembly GCF_018345385.1. NCBI lineage: Eukaryota > Metazoa > Chordata > Mammalia > Carnivora > Canidae > Vulpes > Vulpes lagopus. The sequence goes on along the minus strand of NC_054829.1, from coordinate 112,084,992 downwards.
GAATCTGGGAAGGGAAACAGGCATTCAGATCCAGGAAATAGAGAGATCCCCCCCTAAAATCAACAAAAACCGTTCAACATCTCGACATTTAATAGTGAAGCTTGCAAATTCCAAAGATAAGGAGAAGATCCTTAAAGCAGCAAGAGAAAAAAAGTCCCTGACTTTTATGGGGAGGAATATTAGGGTAACAGCAGACCTCTCCACAGAGACCTGGCAGGCCAGAAAGGGCTGGCAGGATATATTCAGGGTCCTAAATAAGAAGAACATGCAACCAAGAATACTTTATCCAGCAAGGCTCTCATTCAGAATGGAAGGAGAGATAAAGAGCTTCCAAGACAGGCAGGAACTGAAAGAGTATGTGACCTCCAAACCAGCTCTGCAAGAAATTTTAAGGGGGACTCTTAAAATTCCCCTTTAAGAAGAAGTTCAGTGGAACAATCCACAAAAACAAGGACTAAATAGATATGATGACACTAAACTCATATCTATCAATAGTAACTCTGAACGTGAACGGGCTTAATGACCCCATCAAAAGGCGCAGGGTGTCAGACTGGATAAAAAAGCAGGACCCATCTATTTGCTGTCTACAAGAGACTCATTTTAGACAGAAGGACACCTACAACCTGAAAATAAAAGGTTGGAGAACCATTTACCATTCAAATGGTCCTCAAAAGAAAGCAGGGGTAGTCATCCTTATATCAGATAAATTAAAATTTACCCCGAAGACTATAGTGAGAGATGAAGAGGGACACTATCTCATACTCAAAGGATCTATCCAACAAGAGGACTTAACAATCCTCAATATATATGCCCCGAATGTGGGAGCTGCCAAATATTTAAACCAATTAATAACCAAACTCAAGAAATACTTTGATAATAATACACTTATACTTGGTGACTTCAATCTAGCTCCTTCTACCCTCGATAGGTCTTCTAAGCACAACATCTCCAAAGAAACGAGAGCTTTAAATGATACACTGGACCAGATGGATTTCACAGATATCTACAGAACTTTACATCCAAACTCAACTGAATACACATTCCTCTCAAGTGCACATGGAACTTTCTCCAGAATACACCACATACTGGGTCACAAATCGGGTCTGAACCGATACCAAAAGATCAGGATAGTCCCCTGTATATTCTCAGACCATAATGCCTTGAAATTAGAACTTAATCACAACAAGAAGTTTGGAAGGACCACAAACACGTGGAGGTTAAGGACCATCCTGCTAAAGGATGAAAAGGTCAACCAGGAAATTAAGGAAGAATTAAAAAGATTCACGGAAACTAATGAGAATGAAGATACAACCATTCAAAATCTTTGGGATGCAGCAAAAGCAGTCCTGAGGGGGAAATACATCGCAATACAAGCATCCATTCAAAAACTGGAAAGAACTCAAATTCAAAAGCTCACCTTACACATAAAGGAACTAGAGAAAAAGCAACAAATAGACCCCACCCCCAGCAGAAGAAGACAGTTAATTAAAATTCGAGCAGAACTAAATGAAATCAAGACCAAAAGAACTGTGGAACAGATCAACAGAACCAGGAGTTGGTTCTTTGAAAGAATTAATAAGATAGATAAACCATTAGCCAACCTTATTAAAAAGAAGAGAGAGAAGACTCAAATTAATAAAATCATGAATGAGAAAGGAGAGATCACTACCAACACCAAGGAAATACAAACAATTTTAAAAACATGTTATGAACAGCTGTACGCCAATAAATTAGGAAATCTAGAAGAAATGGACGCATTCCTGGAAAGCCACAAACTACCAAAACTGGAGCAGGAAGAAATAGAAAACCTGAACAGGCCAATAACCAGGGAGGAAATTGAAGCAGTCATCAAAAACCTCCCGAGACACAAGAGTCCAGGGCCAGATGGCTTCCCAGGGGAATTCTATCAAACGTTTAAAGAAGAAATCATACCTATTCTACTAAAGCTGTTTGGAAAGATAGAAAGAGATGGAGTACTTCCAAATTCGTTCTATGAGGCCAGCATCACCTTAATTCCGAAACCAGACAAAGACCCCACCAAAAAGGAGAATTACAGACCAATATCCCTGATGAACATGGATGCAAAAATTCTTAGCAAGATACTAGCCAATAGGATCCAACAACACATTAAGAAAATTATTCACCATGACCAAGTAGGATTTATCCCCGGGACACAAGGCTGGTTCAACACTCGTAAAACCATCAATGTGATTCATCATATCAGCAAGAGAAAAACCAAGAACCATATGATCCTCTCATTAGATGCAGAGAAAGCATTTGACAAAATACAGCATCCATTCCTGATCAAAACCCTTCAGAGTGCTGGGATAGAGGGAACTTTCCTCGTCATCTTAAAAGCCATCTACGAAAAGCCCACAGCAAATATCATTCTCAATGGGGAAGCACTGGGAGCCTTTCCCCTAAGATCAGGAACAAGACAGGGATGTCCACTCTCACCACTGCTATTCAACATAGTACTGGAAGTCCTCGCCTCAGCAATCAGACAACAAAAGACATTAAAGGCATTCAAATTGGCAAAGAAGAAGTCAAACTCTCCCTCTTTGCTGATGACATGATACTCTACATAGAAAACCCAAAAGCCTCCACCCCAAGATTGCTAGAACTCATACAGCAATTTGGTAGCGTGGCAGGATACAAAATCAATGCCCAGAAATCAATGGCATTTCTATACACTAACAATGAGACTGAAGAAAGAGAAATTAAGGAGTCAATCCCATTTACAATTGCACCCAAAAGCATAAGATACCTAGGAATAAACTTAACCAAAGAGGTAAAGGATCTATACCCTAAAAACTATAGAACACTTCTGAAAGAAATTGAGGAAGACACAGAGATGGAAAAATATTCCATGCTCATGGATTGGCAGAATTAATATTGTAAAAATGTCAATGTTACCCAGGGCAATTTACACGTTTAATGCAATCCCTATCAAAATACCATGGACTTTCTTCAGAGAGTTAGAACAAATTATTTTAAGATTTGTGTGGAATCAGAAAAGACCCCGAATACCCAGGGGAATTTTAAAAAAGAAAACCATAGCTGGGGGCATCACAATGCCAGATTTCAGGTTGGACTACAAAGCTGTGGTCATCAAGACAGTGTGGTACTGGCACAAAAACAGACACATAGATCAATGGATCAGAATAGAGAACCCAGAAGTGGACCCTGAAATGTATGGTCATCTAATATTCGATAAAGGAGGAAAGACTATCCACTGGAAGAAAGACAGTGTCTTCAATAAATGGTGTTGGGAAAATTGGACATCCACATGCAGAAGAATGAAACTGGACCACTCTCTTTCACCATACACAAAGATAAACACAAAATGGATGAGAGATCTAAATGTGAGACAAGAGTCCATCAAAATCATAGAAGAGAACACAGGCAACACCCTTTTTGAACTCGGCCACAGTAACTTCTTGCAAGATACATCCACAAAGGCAAAAGAAACAAAAGCAAAAATGAACTATTGGGACTTCATCAAGATAAGAAGCTTTTACACAGCAAAAGATACAGTCAACAAAACTCAAAGACAACCTACAGAATGGGAGAAGATATTTGCAAATGACGTATCAGATAAAGGGCTAGTTTCCAAAATCTATAAAGAACTTATTAAACTCAACACCAAAGAAACAAACAACCCAATCATGAAATGGGCAAAAGACATGAAGAGAAATCTCACAGAGGAAGACATGGACATGGCCAACATGCACATGAGAAAATGCTCTGCATCACTTGCCATCAGGGAAACACAAATCAAAACCACAATGAGATACCACCTCACACCAGTGAGAATGGGGAAAATTAACAAGGCAGGAAACCACAAATGTTGGAGAGGATGCGGAGAAAAGGGAACCCTCTTACACTGTTGGTGGGAATGTGAACTGGTGCAGCCACTCTGGAAAACTGTGTGGAGGTTCCTCAAAGAGTTAAAAATAGACCTGCCCTACGACCCAGCAATTGCACTGTTGGGGATTTACCCCAAAGATTCAGATGTAATGAAACGCCGGGACACCTGCACCCTGATGTTTCTAGCAGCAATGGCCACAATAGCCAAACTGTGGAAGGAGCCTCGGTGTCCATCGAAAGATGAATGGATAAAGAAGATGTGGTTTATGTATACAATGGAATATTACTTAGCAATTAGAAACGACAAATACCCACCATTTGCTTCAATGTGGATGGAACTGGAGGGTATTATGCTGAGTGAAATAAGTCAATCGGAGAAGGACAAACAGTGTATGTTCTCACTCATTTGGGGAATATAAAAAATAGTGAAAGGGAATATAAAGGAAGGGAAAAGAAATGTTGGGAAATATCAGGAAGGGAGACAGAACATAAAGACTCCTAATTCTGGGAAACGAACTAGGGGTGGTGGAAGGGGAGGAGGGCGGGGGGTGGAGGGGAATGGGTGACAGGCACTGAGGTGGACACTTGACGGGATGAGCACTGGGTGTTTCTCTGTATGTTGGTAAATTGAACACCAATAAAAATTAATTTAAAAAAAATAAATAAAAATAAAAATCACTTGTGTTTATTTAACAAAAAGATATGACATACTTATATAGACAATACATGTATACAATACAAATTCAAAAGTATAAGAAACAATAAAGTAAGAAATCTCTTTCATTTCTGTCCTTTACCTTCCACTTCCCAATTTTCTTCTCCAGAAATGCCTAGTCTCACTAATTTATTATGAATACTTTCAGATAAGAGACTTACCTAGCTACATGACCATGGGAAAGTTACTTAATCAACCCATAACTCAGTTTCCTAAGCTACAAAATAGGTGGAAGAATCTTGAAATAGATAAACATCATTTTATATATAAATTATAATCTTATCACTTCTAATCATTCCTTATCAACTATGTATTAGCGCCTTCATATTTTTAAGAATTACACCTTATCCCATGGTATGGTTATTTGTTAGGTTATCATATATACACATATATATGAATATATATGCTATACATATGTCAAGTCATTACACTGTACACCTTAAACTTATACAGTATTATATGTCAATTATATCTCAACAAAATTGGGGGGAAATAGTATATGTTGATCAGCTCAATTATGAAATTCTGTCATCCTCAGACTTGTAATGTTTGATAGTGTGAAGCGCCTTTAAAATAAAAGAGATTTCATCCATCCTAATATTGACAATTGCTTTCCTTCCATAGTTTTTCACATCTTCAAATTCAACTGATTAGTTTTTCTATAGAAATACTAATAGAAAACATTAAGGTTTAACTTCCACATGCTCAAATATATTTTCTGTTATTTATTTATGTATCTGTAAAATTTATTCAACAATGACTGTTCTAGTTGCTAAAGTTATAGTAATAAACATACATAACATATATAACCTCTTAGAGCTTTCATATTAGAGGAGAAAAATAATATACAGATATATTTAAAAAGTACTTTCAAAAACCATTCTCTCTTAAAAAGATAACTCTCAGGAAAACAGAAATGGTCAGGAGCTTTCTTAGAAGTATCTAAAAAAACCTAAAGCAAATATCATACTGAATGAAGTATTCCTAATAGCTTTACTACAGAAATAAAGATGAGTATTACTCTTCTGTTGTCATCACATTTATTCAACAAATACCAAAAGTCCTAGTCATGGGAAGAAACAATGAATGAATGAACATTGAAATTTAGGAATAAAAGTAATTATTCTCAAGCAAATGATTTTATATTTTAAAAATCGTATGTACATTAAGAATGTACATATACATATGGAATATATGTAAGGGATCTATACAGAAAAATATTAGAAGCTAAAAAGTGATTTTAGTAATATCATAGGATACAAAAGCCATTTTCTTTCCATATATCAGTGTTCCAGTTATTTATTGCTGCCCAAAACTTACTGGCTCATATGACAACAACAGTTTCTCTTAAATCTCAACGTTTTGTGGGTCAGGAATTCAACTGGCTAGGAAATTATTCTATTGTATGGAACATCAACAAAGGTCTCTGTGGTGTTCTGCTGGTAGATGTATTAATCTGGAACATTCAAGAGAGATTTATTCACGTGTCTGAAGTCTTGATGGAAATGGCTATAATCCTAGGCTAAAGCTGTGGACTAGACAGCCTCTCCAACATGGCAATCTCAAGAGCAATCAGAAAACATGCATGCCATCTCAGAACTCCCAACACACCATGTCCTGTCAAGAAATAATAGCTTAAAATTGCCTAGGCTGGGAAAATGTTATAGAATCATTCCTATTAGCAAAAGCCATTACAGAGCCCCTCAAGATTCAAAGAGATAGGACAACAATCTCATATTTTCATGAGATAACTGCACAACCAGTTATAAGAGTTAAATGAAGCCCTGGGCTAAGTATGGACTATCTCCAGTTCACTCATATAATGCATTTTATAGATGAGAAAATCAGTACACAGAGGTTAAGTAGATTGGGCAAGCCTTAAAAACATAGAGACATTAAAAGCAAACAAACAAACAAAAACCAAGGAATTCAGTAGTATCTCTTTAGAATAGAAAAATACAACTTAAAGATTATACATATATATGGAATAAGTCAATGCAATTTTCAAAGCACATGTATTGATAATAGTATTAATTTGTTACAAATATACTAAAAGAAAAAAAAAACTGTAGTGACAAAAGCTTGCAAAAGAACCATGTATAGCAAAGAATCCAGTTTATTTAAAGTATCAATCAAACAGTGGTATGAAGATATAGGTGGAGAAACTAACCATGCAATAAAATGTCATAAATGCACCAGGTTCGTAATAGGGAAGAAAGAGAGAGAGAGAGAGAGTGTGTGTGTGTGTGTGTGTGTGTGTGTGTGAGAGAGAGAGAGAGAGAGAGAGAGTTGTTGCCTTGATACAAAGAACAGGAGGGCAAAGAAAACATGCAGCTCTCAACTGGGAAAACTAATATATAATACATGACTATAAACAGCTTTCTAAAGACAGGTACACTGTGTTAAACATGATTTATATATTTAGCTCCTGGCTTGAAAATGAAAATCAGTGTTGGATCTACAAACACTGTTGAATTTTTCTGAGCTTTAGCACTAAAAGAAATTGTTCAGTAACACATTTTTTCTCAAGAAGCTGACTGGTTTGTAACCTTATGCAAATTTTCTACCTGGTAAATTCAGTGTGGGGAGGCAGAGAGCAGAGAAGGAAGGTTTCATTTACTTGGATGTATATATACTTCATGGTTAACTTCATGGTTAATAAACTGTAACAAGCCAAAACTAAGTAAAGAAATAGTTGCTCAAGGAGAACACAGGCAAAGAAACATTAATTTCCCCCACTAAATATACTTAATTAGCACAGCTCTCCATTGTGGGCCAGGAAATAATGAGACCATGACAGTCCTTGACTGTGAATGCTGTTGAATCTGTTTCAAAGCAAAGGAACAAAAATAAACAAAACTAGTATAACTATAAGAAGCCCCTCATGTAATAGACATGTGAAAATCATTTAGAAATGATAAGTAATTTATGTCTGTGAAAGTAAAAAACACAATTCCACAACTCTGTAATTTTATAGCCACAAATTTATATTCAAATACTTAATACTAGGTTATATACATCCTTTTCAAAATAGGTTAAGTATTTTAAGCGTACAATGAATTGATAGTGTATTTGTAGTTGGTATGCACAGTCAAATGGAAATTTCTGAACGCTCAAAACATTTCCTGAGATTAAACATATTTTGTAGGATAGGTAATTAAGGACACACCCTTGTTCAGCCTCTTTAAACATTATTACGTGGTACTGTTTCCATTTTACATTCAAGATGACTATAGTTCAGAAGATTAAGAAATTGGCAAGGTCTTGCTCTAGTGTGTATCTGAAATTTCTGCATTAGCTTGCTCAGGTCCAAAACACAGTATCTTTTGACTTTCCATATAGGTTTTTATAGTAGGATAAATATAATTCCTGGATTCTACTTGTATAAATTAAGGTATATTTTGAGGCTTAATCATTAAGTTTGATTAGTTTTCCAAAATAATCCACTGGGGGTGAGGAGGTGTGGCAATAAAGTGAATTATCCACTTAAATGTCTTCCTTATAATAAAATGATTCAGGGCCCCTACGGCTAGTCTACCATAAGGTACTAAGGAAAAAATATTTTAGTCACCACATTAAATGATCATTTAAAGAGGGTATTAAAATGAGCACTATTTGCATTACACCATGTTAGGGGCAGTGACAAACCAAAAAAAATACTCCACATTTTGTGATCCACCAGAAGTCTACAATCTAATTTGAAGGCCTTAAGAGATACGGTAAATGGAGGATAGTTTGTAATCTAGACTTCCAATGAGACTGCTTCATGAGTAAATTTAGGAATAAGAGTTTCGCTAATAGTAAGGCATGGACTTATTTCTGACTCCCTACTACTACTAGCCTGAGTATACCTGAGCTATGACTTTAATTGTGAAATGTCCCAACCTTGTACTCTTTTCTATTTCGATTATTTGTTTTTCCCCTTAACAATAATTAAGAGGTAATACGTATTACCTTTTAACCCTTGAGATTTCATCTAGTCCTGGAGCTTTAAATACTACCACTGTGCTGATGAATGCCCAACTTATATCTTGAGTATTTCTGAACTCTAGACTTATTTATTCAACACATCTTCCATTATATGTTGAAAGCCCATATCAAACTTACCTTGTCTAAATATGACTTGTGATCATTCTCCCTAACTGGCACATACCATAAATTAGATGTTTAACCCTTAGAACAAAACTATGAGATAGTTTCCATTAGGCTTCTAATTTGAAAACAAAGAACCTGAGGCATTCTGGGTACAACACACCTATGACTAGGAAGTGCTGAAAATGGTTTGCAAAGTCATTGTCTTCCAGAGTCCCTCCAATCAACCATGACACTATCGCCAAATCTCTCCATATCTACCTCCAGCACCCATCTCAAACGGGATCACTTTTCTGCATCTTCACAGCCATTACCCTGTGGCATACCCATGTATATCTGTTCAGATGACCAATAGATATTCAAACCTTATGTGTTAATTTTTCTCTCTTGGTCTTCTTTCAGAGATAAACATACCATATGCCAACCACTGTTATAAACAATTTTAATGCACAATCTCCTTCATGCCTCCTCTTAGAGCAAGTGATGAGACAGGTTTCATAATTTTCATTTTATAAGTGGGAAAACTAAGGTGTAGAGAATTTTAAAAATTTGCCAATGGCCAGTAAGTGATGAAGATGCAAACAATCTTTATTGTCTCCAGTGTCCACATTTTCACAATCACTGCACTACACACCTCTCCTTCTCCTAGTCAACTCTGCCAAAGGAATGTACTTTTACCCATGTAATAGGCAGGCCAAATCTCTGGGGCTTATCCCTGACTTCTACTTTCAGTTATTCCTACCATGCAATTATTAAGCATGTCTTTTCAGCACTACCTTCACCATATACCTCAAACCTGATTACTTATCTCTATCTTCACTGTCACCAGCCTCTTACATTCCACCATTTTTTAAAGATTTATTTATTTTAGACATAGAGAGAGAGGCAGAGACACAGGAGGAGAGAGAAGCGGGCTCCAGACCAAGAGCCCGATGTACATCCCACCATTTTAAGTTCCTGAGGTACATCAATAGGATATTCCACATTTCTTAAAGTCCTTTCTCCTTATATCAGCCAGTGTGATCATTTTAAAACCAAATTAGGCCATGTCACTACAGGCCTCCTGAAATTAGAATAAAATCCAAGCTCCTCTCCAGGACCAACCATCCCCCCAGAGAGCTCACTCCAGGCTCCCTTGCATCCACCATTCTCTAGTCACACTGGTCTTCCTTCTCTCCCTGAATAATAAAAAGCATATTCCATTTTAGAGTCTCTAAGCCTGGATATCCAGATTATAGGCTCTGCCAATCTTATAGGTCCTCGTTCCAGTGTTACAGCAGAGTCTTGCCTTAGTTACCATCACCAACATGGCCCTCCTTGCGCACACTTGTCACGCTTTATCACATAACCTATTTTGTTTTCTGCATAGTTCTTATCACATCTGAAGTTGCACATACATTTATTTGTATTAATTTTCAGTCTTTCCTAAACTAGAAGAAAGGCTACATAATGGGAGGGACTTGCCTGTATTGTCCATCATTTTAAAGTCAACTCCTGGGGATCCCTGGGTGGCGCAGCGGTTTGGCGCCTGCCTTTGGCCCAGGGCGCGATCCTGGAGACTCGGGATCGAATCCCACGTCAGGCTCCCGGTGCATGGAGCCTGCTTCTCCCTCTGCCTATGTCTTTGCCTCTCTCTCTCTCTCACTGTGTGCCTATCATAAATAAATAAAATAAAGTTAAAAAAAATTTTTTAAAGTCAACTCCTGGAAGTGTGCTTGGCATATAGTAAGCATTGAAGTATCTTTTGAACAAATGAATGCCAAAAATGATCCTACTCTCTGAGTTTATACCTCTCATATTTTTAAGGAAACTCACTTTACTCATTTTAGAATTTCACCTACATGTTTTGATTATACTAGCCTTATTCATTGTCTAATTATGACAAATAGTATACATTTATTAAGGATTTATTGTGCTAAGCATTTTATATGACTTTAACTCTCATAGATAATGCATACAACCTATGAGGTCCCCATTCTCATTTCACAGAAAGGTAACCAAGGCCAACAAAAGTTAAAGAACTTGCTCAGGACCACAGGCATAACTCTTCAAGGCTGATATTTAAATGAAGGTTTATCTTACTCTAAAAGTCAAGCTCTTTCAAATGTATCCAGTTATGTATCTAGTAAGGGTAAATAAATAATAAAGAAAAGAGAAACCAGTAAAAAATTTAAAACACAAATGTAAAAAAAATGAGGAAAATAGTTCAGCTGTGTAATTGTAGGAGCAGAATAATGACTTACTTGGTTAAGGTGAGGGGCTGGTAAATTAATTTCATACAAGAAGTAAGCTGTTGGAAATCTTATAATAACAAATGGTAGAGCATAACTATAGAAATATCTTCAAATATTTTAAATAAGTTATATTATAGATGGATAATAGGGAAACCAGGGTGTCTTATTATTTTTTAAATATTTTATTTATTTATTCATAAGAAACACAGAGAGAGAGGCAGAGACATAGGCAGAGGGAGAAGCAGGTTCCCTGCAAGGAGCTCGATGCGAAACTCAGAACTCGATCCTGGGAACAGGGTGTCTTAAAGTCACATCCCTCAGCTTTAATGCAGGGAGGCCCACCACACCTTTTCATACAAGCCCTGTGGCAGAGCTGCTGAACAAAGGTTACCACGTGGATGGATGACTGGGATTTTAGCTCTCAAAAAAGGGTGTTCTGTTTACTCAATTTTACCAGATAATTACTATGTTTAAATCAGTAGGTGCTGGATTTGCCCTAGTAAGTTTTAGAGAACCTCACATAGTTCAAACCAGTAGAAACTTCAGGAATGATTAAATCTAATTTTCAAGTTTTCTAACATTGAAATTGAAACAGATAAAAATGTATAATTTGTAACAGATAAAAATGTATAATTTGTGCTCATTGCATTCTATTAATAGCCATTTAAAATAAGATGCGTGGCTATTTTCATTCCCAGTTTTACAAATGAATTAGGCCCAGGATTGTAACTGGAAGAGGAAAAGTCACATGAAGGCTAACGTGCCACCAACTATCAACTGGGTTCCTACTGTATAGAAATAAAAACAGAGGAGAAACATGAAATGCTGAGACTTGGTATTTCTAAAGGAGCTTGCACAAGCCCTTCTTTATAGTATCAGTTAGATTTTCCTAAATCTAATGTATAAGAAGCTTTATGTACTTCTCTGGAAGCACAGACATTAGAGCTTCATTTACTAAGTAACCAACCATTATATTTATGATATATATAAATATATAAATGTATTTTATATATATAAAAGAAATGTTGACAACAAAGACTTGAATTTATAAGAAAATAAATTCCTTCCTTTAGTTATAAGAATAAAGAAAAATACTAGGAAAAGCAAGCAAATCCTATGATTCCCAATTAATACATATTTTTTTTTCTTTGGGAAGCAATATTAATAAATAACAAAAAGAAAAATCCCAATAGAAAAACAGACAATTAGCAATTCTAAAACTAAAACAAGACAATATGAAGTTTAGTTCAGTTACAAATGGGACACAAACAGATTTATATATAAATAAGGAAGATGAGCTTAAGCAGAGAGGAAAGAACAATTGTTGTTATAATTAAGACACCTAAGAGTGAGAGAAGGTTGCTAATGAGAGAGGTTGCTGACAGTACAGATTGTAAGATGAAAATACCAGTTAAAAAGGAAAAAAAAAAAAAAAGAAGTGGGGCAAGAGAGAGCTAAACTAAAATGGACATATATACTAAAAGGTCAGAAACACTTGAAAATGTTAAAATTGAAAACAGAGACCAATCTTAAAAATTCTCTGAGAAAAGTTCAAGTTAGCCTATTTTTCAAGACTCATTTAACCTAGGCCATTTCTTGTTTTTGCCTCTGCAAATCACAAGCAAAACCTGAACCCAAGGCTGATATGACATAATCACTGACCAATTCCCTAACATTCAAGAAATTCTAACATTATAACCAATCACAGTGAGGATTAGTCACTGCTTTCTCACTGTGTCAGCTGTTTAACAACAATATATCCCTGAGCCTCCTTTGATGTTTTGGTTTGAATGTTCCCAGTTCACAAACTGGGCCTCACTTAAAGGAACTATACTTCTAAGTCTTTTGCTACAGTCTTTGTTTTAAAGTCTATTTTGTCTGATATGAGTATTACTTCCATAGCTTTTTGTTTCCATTTACATGGAATATCTTTCTCAATTTCTTCACTTTGAGTCATAGATCTGAAGTGAGTCTCTTGTAGGCAGTACATAGGTGGGTATTGTGCTTTTGTTTTTTTAATCTATTCAGCTACCCTATTATCTTTTTTTTTTTTTTTTTGAAAAAGTGCCTATTATCTTTTGATTGGAACAGTCCATTTACATTTAAACGAATTAGTTGGGCACCCAGGCAGCCCAGTCTTGTTAAGTGTCCAACTCTTGGTTTTGGCTCAGGTGGTGATCTCAGGGTCATGAGATTGAGTCCCTACTTGGGCTCCGTGCTCATAACAGTCTACTTAAGACTCTCTCTCCCTCTCTCTCGGCTTCCTTCTGCTATGCTCGAGAGCATGCTCTCTTTCAAATAAACAAATCTTTTTAAAAATAAGGAATTCTTAATAGGTATGTACTTACTGCTATAATTTATTAATTGTTTTCTGGTTGGTTCTATGATTCTTCTCTTCTCTTCTCCTTTCTTCACTTGCTCTCTTTCCTTGTGGTTTGACTGTTTTCTTCAGTGTTATGCTTGAGTTCCTTTATCTTCCTTTTGTTATGTATCTATTATAGGTTTTTGGTTTGCAGTTCATATATATCAACCTACTTTTATAGCAGTCTATTTTAGCTGATAGTCACTTGATTTTGAACACATTCTAAAGGCACTACACTTTTACACCTCATCACATTTTATGTTTTTGACATTATATTTTACATCTGTTGCATGAGTATCCTTTATCTACTTATTGTACCTGTAGCTGACTTTTCTATCTTTGACTTTTAACCTTTATACTAGTTTTTAAGTGTAAGATGCATTACCTTTACCATATATTTGTCTTTCCAGTGAGATTTTTTTTCATGTATTTCCTTATTTCTAGTTATGGCCTTTTCTATTCCACTTAAAGACCCTTAAATATTTCTTCTAAGGCCAGGTTAGTGCTGATGAAATTCTTTAGTTTTTGCCTGTCTGAAGAACTCTTTCTATCTCCTTCAATTCTGAATGATAACTTCACTGGGTAGGGTATTCTTGGTTAGAAGTTTTTTCCCTTTCAGAACTTTAAAAATATTTGCCACTTTCTTTTGGCCTGCAAAGTTCCTGCTGAAATATCAGCAAATACTTTTATGAGGTTTCCCTCACATGTATCTATTTGTTTTTCTCTTCTTTCCTTTAAGATTCTCTCTTTCTTTATTTTTAACTCTTGCCATTTTAATTATAATCTCAGTGTAGATTTATTTGGACTTAACTTTTCTGTGACTCTCTGTGGCCATTTTAATTATAATATATCTCAGTGTAGATTTCTTTGGACTTAACTTTTCTGTGACTCTCTGTGCTTCCTGGACCTAAATGTCTGTTTTCTTCCCCAGGGTAAAGAAATTATTCAGCCATTATTTCTCCAAATACTTTTTCTGCCCTTTTCTCTCTCTTTGCTTTCTGAGACCCCTATGATACAAATGCTATTATGCTTGAAAGTATCATTTTTTAAATTATTTTTCTTTTTCTTATTCTGATTGAGTGATTTCTATCTTCTAGATCATTCATCCATTTTTATGTATTATCTGATCTGCCATTGATTCTCTCTAGTGTAGTTTTCATTTCAGTTATTGTATTCTTCATCTCTGAATAGGTTTTTTTTTTTCCTTTCATTTTCTAACTCTCTGTTGAAGTTCTTTCTATGTTCCTCCATTCTACTCCCAAGTTTGGTGAGCATCTTTACAAACATTATTTTGAATTCTTTATCAGGTAAATTACTTATCTCCATTCATTGGTATATTTTTTCTGCAGTTTTGTATTATATCTTGTTCATTTGGAACATATTCCTCTGTCTTTTCATCTTCTTTGATTTTCTGTGTTTGCTTCTATGGATTAGGCAAAACAGCTATCTCTCTCAAAAATACATGAGTATTAAAAGAGTGGTCTTGTATGGATGTGTCCCCTGGGCAGACTGCGTATGGCTGGTGGCAGGCTAGCCATAGCTGGAATGGGCAAAGGCTAGGGAGCTTCTGGGGCACACTGTCAGGGCCCACTTGACAAGATGGCCAGAGAGGGAATGTTTATAGAATAGAGGTCCTGAGGTGTACCTCACAGGGCTGCCCCAATGAGACTGCTAGAACTGGAGCAATATAGGTCAGGGGTCCCAAGAGAGGGACAACTGGATCTGGAGCAGGTGAGCACTGGGGGTCCCAAGGCCACCTTAGGGAGATGGCTGGAGCTGGTTTGGGAAAGGGGCTTGACTGTGCTGAGGTAGCCCGAGCAGGGAGGCAAGCATGCCTGAACCCAGTACTATTAAGACGGAGGAATAAAACAGAAAGTTAGTGCTTGCTGGCAAGTCCAACCTTGGAGAGAGCTCCAATAGTTTACCATCCACACGGTAGATATTCTAAGGTTAGTAATTGAATTTCCTTCACTTATAATCTAGTTGTACATTAAACCACCATTTTTTACTGTGCCCAAGGGCAAGTGAGTCTGCACACATTCTTTTCTTTTCCTTTTTTGTTAAAAAGATTTATTTTATATATAGAGAAAGATAATGGCTGAAGGGCAGAGGAAGAGGGAGTCTTAAGCAGACTACTTGCTGAGTGTGGAGCCACAGCCACATGGGACTAAATCTCACAACCCTGAGATCATGACCAAGAATTGGATACTCAACCAACTGCACCACCCAGGTGCTTTTTTTTTTTTTTAATTCAGAATAGTTTGTTCATTCTTTCTTTCCTTCCTTCTTTATTCCTTCTCCCTTCATTTTTCTATCTTTCTTAGTTTTTAATTCTAGTATAGTTAACATACAGTGTTATATTAGTTTCAAGTTCACAATATGTTTTTTCAAAAATTCCACACATCACACTGTGCCCATCATATAAGTGCTCCTTAACCCCTATCACCTATTTAAGCCATCCTCCCACCAACCTCCCCTCTGGTAACTTATAATTTTGACAACATGAATGAACTTAGAGCATATTTTGCTAAGTGAAATAAGTTAGAGAAAGACAAATATTGTATTATTTCACTTATATGTAGAATCTAAAAAATAAAGCAAAGTAAAATAGAAACTGACTCATAGATACAGGAAATAAACTATGGGTTACCAGAGGAGGGAAGAAGTTGGGGGTTAGGTAAAGAACATGAGGGGCATTAAGAGGTACAAACTGAGTGATAAAATAAATGAATCACGGGCATATAATATACAGCACAAGAAACAGAGCCAATAATATATGAATAACTTCATATGGTGACAGATTATAACTAGACTTATCATGGGGTCTTTTCACAACATAAAAATATCAAACCACTATAATATATACTTGAACCTAAGAGGATACTGTATGTCAATTATACTTCAAAAAGAGAAAGAACAAACTTTTTTCCCCATTATGTGGCCGTATACACAATGAGTTTTGTTAGTCAATACATTTTTAAATTTAGGCTCACATCAAAATCATTTTTATTGTGTTTATTAATATGTAACCTTTTGGTAATAAAAATAAGGCTACCCATCCTGATTTATTTTTTGAGAAATGCATATTTACACAGATATCTCTCAAGACAAAATCTGAGAAGTCAAACATTTCCTAAGGCACAATTTGGTATTAGATCATGATGGTGCCATATATTCCTTACAATTTACCTTAGGGTCATTTTATCATAACATCCCACTTCCCTGTGTTTATGTATGTTTAAGGAAAGAATAATAATTAATTATGTAAAAATAGTTAAAAGTTTTTGAAATATCTTGTTCTGGTACTATTTAAAATCTCTTTTAAGTTCTAATGCCTTCTGGAAAATTCAGGCATATTTTTAAGAAGTTAAAAATGCGGGTGCTTCTTTGACTATTAGAATCTTAGGTTTTACTTATTAATAAAGTCCCATGTAAACAGTATAATTAAATGCCTACCATATCCCAGGCACTTTTCCATGTGTTTTGAGAATTGTTTTTTTAAAAGGTGGGGAGGGAGTCATAGCTCTAGGTCTTCCCATTATTATAATAGTATGTTCCAGTATTTTTGCAAGTAAACTAATGATCTTAAATCTTCTGGGTCTAAAATCTTGTGATAGTCATCTGAAAAATTATTAGTAAAGAACATTGTGGTAGATTAAAAAGAGAGGCTACTTTACATCCCCCATCAAGATGTAGTATTGATTTCCCCTCTCTTTGAGTTGGAGCTGGCTCTATAATTGCTTAGCCTACTGGAGTTGGGGAAAGGGAAGCTATGCCAATTCTAGTCTAAGGCTCAAAAACTCCTGGCAGTTTCTACTTTTGTGCTTGTGGGTTACCCTGAGTTTCCATGTAAGGAACATGGCTACCCGTTAAGAATGACACAAAAAGCCACCAGGTGGAGAGAAGAGACTTTGGGCTACTTGGAGAAAAGCATGGCCATCACGGCCTGCCAGTTGACCTCAGATGCTTCCAGCCCCAATGCCATTTGATTATAATGCTCTAAGAACCCAAATGAGATCAGGGGAACTGCCCAACTGAGCCCATTCAAGTCACAGAACCATGAGAGATATCAAAAGCTAATAGCTTTTAAGTTTCTAATTTTAATTTAGGATACTAAATTCCAGGATCATTTACTATACAGCAATATATAACTGAAACAGATATTATATTTTGGCATAACAGTAAGTATAATTACATTACTTATTCTATGAAGTATATATTTTAGACTACACATAATAAAATCCCTAAATATACATATATATGTATAGTCAATTCTGCTATAATCTGACAAAGGCAGTGCTAGAAAAGCACTAAATTATGCAAAAATCTTGCAATATAAGCCACAAAGTCTATGCAAAACAGAGTTAGGTGTATACAGCTCAGAAACTTTGTCAGTGACACATACAAAATAAAGTTAGAACCTAATTAATGTGGCAGCACAATTTTGTACATATTAAATGATTGAAAAATACATGAATATTGCAATAAATATGGCACTTTACCTTGAAAAAGACCTGAAGTTTACTCATGGAGTGGGTATCAGAAGAGCTGTAGCTGTGTTATTATGAGTTGGCCTCCAGCACCAAAAAGCAGCTATAGGACAGCTTGACTGCAAGAAAGTTAGATAGTTAAACATTTCCTTAACTAAAAATATAAGTATATTAAAGTTATCATTTCTCCAGAATGACATCAACCATTGCACATTTCAGTTTTAGCTTAATATACTTTATCTGCATGATATATGGTCCAGAAAAAAATAAAACAGTATCCCTACTATCATTAAAACTAATTTTCAGTTTTACCAAAATTACTCAAATATAGACCATAATTTTCAGAAATACTATTTCCCCCAAAAAAAACGCTAAAAAAAATGCCATATTATAAATCATCAAATTAATAAAATACAACTATTCTAAGATATTTTAATATTTTGAAATCTCTTCATTTTAAAGATGCTAAAGAAAACTTTTAAATGGTGAGATACCACCTAGAATCAATATTTTGTATACCTGAGGAAATAGCCTATTTATCCCATTAAATGAATTTAAAGAAAAATAATTTTAAAAAATATTAGCATATCATAGGTAAGGGAAATATTGTAACTGGGAGGAGGGGAGGAAAAAAAAAGATAAGCTCTATAAGAGGAAGCCTCTTGATATTTATAGTCCTGTTTTTAGTAGTCTCTATTTCATTAAATCCAGGAAAGAAAAAAATTTGCATTCTATGTAGACTTTTGAGAAATTTTCTTAAACAATATTTTGTTCTCATATGGCTTTTGAAGGACAAAGTATGAATGCCTAAGTGTTTGAGATTGGCTTCAATTATGTCTCAATACTTAAGTATTAGAATTTTAAGTAAGGGAAAAAAATAATTTTAAGTAAGGCATTTCTGCTATTTTAAAGTTTTATTCTCAAAAAGAATAAATAAAAATTAAATAAATAAATATTTATTCTCAAAATCCTTCTTTATTACATTGTTGCTATAATTTTTCATAAAAAGAGAAGTAAAGCTTCATTCCTAACTAAATATGAAATTCAAATGGTTCTAAGCAACTAATTAAAGAAAATAACATGCATTGTGTCAAGTAGGAATCCCTGCTATCTGTTACCCAATTCCAGTCTAGTCACTGGAGTAACAGAGAACCCTAGTTTGTTTAACACACTCATTAACGAGGCAATTGCAAGTTTTTTGTTTTTTTTTTGTTTTTTGTTTTTTTTTTTGTTTTTTTACAGAGATCTTAGACAATTACAAGGGGGGCGGGGATTGTGACTCTTTTCAATGTTGGAATGTTTCAAAGCAGAAAATTACAAATAGCACAGAAGTATTTTTTTTTTTTAATTTTGTTTTACTCGGTGTAACTTAATTGAAATGATTCCAAGAGAACAAAATTAAGTCTCTTGGTCAACTCAAAATGATCTTAGTAATTAAATCTAACAGCAAGTTGCTTAATTTCTTTTAAAAGTTAATATATTTACAAATGGGTTATTATTATTGGATAGGCCAAATAGTCGTACACACTTACTTAAAGTTAAATGCCAATGAGCTGAGAAGTCAGTACTTGAGAAAACTTTAAGACAGGCAGGCATAAAAGAGCAGAAACCTGCAGTGTGCACTCCCATCGGTTCAGGCTCTTTGGAAAGAGTCTCCGCAGGAACCGGCCTACGTGGTGGTGGCCCTGTCATCTGGGGGGTGTAATAGGCCCCTGGACACAGCTCCACGACGTCTACGAACCGGTCAGATTCAGAACGCAGCAGCCGCGTGCAGCAAGCACAGCCCTCAGCAAGGCACCCGCTGTGGTGCCTCTCCTAGAAGGCGGAGGCTGATTGCACGGATAGACGATGCTCAAGTGCCCCAGCGCTCCTGCAGGGCGCTTTAAAGAGTTAATTTAAGGGTTTCTAATCAGCTAGAAAGTCAGATATGCAGACACAAATAACCACAACGTACAAAAACTTTCGGGCAGCCCGGGTGGCTCGGCGGTTTAGCGCCGCCTTCAGCCCAGGCTGTGATCCTGGAGTCCCGGGATCGGGTCCCGCGTGGGGGCTCCCTGCACGGAGCCTGCTTCTCCCTCTGCCTGAGTCTCTACCTCACTCTCTGCGCGTCTAATAAATAAATCTTTAAAAAACATACAAAAACTTTCAAAATGTTTCAACCCAAAAACTCCAGGGAAGTATCACTCCTTGGTTTAAAGTTGTTTTAAAATAGAGGAAAGATAACGAGTGTCCGTTTCAACCCTGTCAATTCAAAGCCGCGAGCGCGCCGCCTCCGGGGCCGCCCTCCCCGCCGCCCTCCCCGCCGCGGGGGGCGCTCTGGGGCGAGGAGCGTCCGTCCGTCCGTCCTCCGCGCCGGTTACCTGGGGCCGCAGCCGTCCGCCGGGGCCTCCTTCCCGGGGTCCGCGGCCTCCGCGACGGTCCGGGGGGCGACTCGGGCCGGAGCGCGGGCGGGGCCCGGCTGGCAGCGGCGGCGGGGCGAGCGCGGCGGGCGCCCGGGGGCTCGGGGACTCGGGGGCTCGGGGGCTCGTGCGCTCGCTCCCACGCGCTCCGCGGCCCCGGCTCCCCGCTCCCGGCCCGCGCGCGCCCGCTCCGTGCCCCGGGGTGGGGTGGGGGTGGGGGTGGGGTGGGGGTGCCCTGCGGGGATGCCCTGCGGGGGTGGGGCGGGGCGCGCCTGGGTCCGGCAGCCTGGCGCGGGGCGGGGGAGGAGATGGGGGCTCCCTACGGATCAGGGTGGGTGGGGGCGGGGGGCGCCTGGTCCCGGCAGCCTCGCGCGGGGGAGAGGGAGGGGGGCGCCCTTCGGGTGTCGGGGGTGGGGGCGGGGCGGGGGGCGCCTGGTCCGGCAGCCTCGCGCGAGGGAGGGGATAGGGGGGCGCCGAGGGGCGGGGCGCGCCTGGGTCTGGAGGCCTCGCGGGGGTGGGCGCGCCCTGCGGGCCGGGGGGCGCCTGGTCCGGCAGCCTCGTGCGACGGAGGGGATGGGGGGGCGCCCTGCGGGCGGGGGTGGGTGGGTTAGGGGCGGGGCGCGCCTGGGTCTGGCGGCCTCGCGGGGGTGGGGGCGCCCTGCGGGGTGGGGGGCGCCGCCCTGCGGGGGCTTCCGTCGGCCGCTGCCCGCAGAGGGTGGAGGCCGCCAAGCCAAGGGTGACGCCGGTCGCGCCGCCCGGGAGCGTCTGTATCGCAGGAGGCAGGAGATGGGTGTTGGAGCACTGCCAAGTGGCGTCCTAGGCCAAGGGCCTTCACCTTGCGCTCCGCGACAGGCTGTGGGAAGCGCAGTTGCTCCTACGCTTCAGCTAATGGCAATAATTATCAGTAGAGTACGAGGATCTGCCATTTGGCCTCGGCTGACTTATCCATGATTGCTGCTCCCCTGCCCCCTTCCCTGCCCTTCTGCAGTTTCCTTTATTTCTCTAATCCACACCTACTGGACAGACCTAGAACTCTGCTAAGAGTAGAACTGAGATGTTGAGTCTTATCTGCGGAATCAACTCCATGTCCCTGTCACATGGTGGCTTCAAGCTGATGGTTTCCTTGAATGAATAATAAAGGAACTGGTTTGTGATAATCGCTTTTCGATCTAAGATGTGAGGTTTTGCTATCTAAAATTTGTGGTTTATTAGGTTTTTACCTTTTTATAAATTTCCGTTAGTTCCAAGTAGCTCAGAACATATAAATATTTTAAGTACTTTATATATTAACTAGGAATCAATGGGATCCCTGGGTGGCTCAGAGGTTTACCGTCTGCCTTCATCCCAGGGTATGATCCTGGAGTCCTGGGATCGAGTCTGGAATCAGGCTCCCTGCATGGAGTCTGCTCCTCCCTCTGCCTGTATCTCTGCCTCTGTGTGTGTGTGTCTCTTATGAACAAATAAATAAAATCTTAAAAAAAAAAAAAAAAGGAATCAATCTTTGGTACTTAAAATTAAAAAAAAATATATTTGCAGGTTTGCTGCCTATCAGTCCTTCCCTTTTGTGGAAACAGTACCCAAATTTTGCTTATAAATGATGACTCATTCCCTGGTCTCAGTCTATTTACTTCAGGTGATGCTAATTCCTGCCCTGATTCAGGGCACATAGTCCTAGCTTGTTTAATAGAAGTTACTTATTCTCCTCTTAATGACGATTATTTCAGAAATATGTACTGTGCTCCAAAGCAGGCCAATCAGAGATAAAAAGACATAGTTCCGGAACTCTGTAATATTACAAATTGGAGTTTCCTAGCTTTAGAGATTTTTAAATGCTCCACTGCTTCAGGTCTGTTATGCTAAGATTAGAGCCCCTGTAGGGAAAGAAAAATGGGATGCCAAAACACGGATGCTGATATGTAGATGGATGCTTCTGAGGATCCTGGCTTTTTAAACCACCCGGATCCTCACACTTTGCAGAGTTGCCCCCCCCCCCGCCCCGACACACACACACACACACACACACACACACACACACACAACTTCCAAATAAGAGATAATGCTGTGCTAAAAAATGTTATAGAGATTTATTTTTTCCCTCCACATACCCCCTTCAACAGTTTCACCCACCTACTCTTTTGGTTCTAAATCCCTTATCTAGGGATAAATCCCAGCATGACCTGACTGGGGATATGCTGAGCTTGACATGAGTGAAAGAGAAGTTGGATGAATCAGGATCTACAGACAGGAGCCAGATGAGCATTTTGAAATGAAGTTTTGTAGGTGCTTGATCAAGATGACCAAAACATTTAACACTGAATAAGCAAGAATTTATTGACTGGAGGCAAATTTCTTGGGACATGAGATAGAATACCCTAGGAAGGAGCCCAAGAGAATAGGTGAACTCGCTGCTACTATGGTTATTAAAAAGTGATGGCTAAGACTAAGTCAAGTTGATAACCATTAGTTGCTCTGGCAGACAGCAGATAAGGGACTAAAGGAGCTACAGGAAGTGAGAATATACTATTTGAGACGAAAATACCACCAGTGGATCATATTTCACAGGAGGGTCAGAGGAAATACTACTCAATGAAGGTCATCAGGAATGGTGAGAGGGCACCAGCATTACTAAGATGTTTAGTGGAGATTCTCCTCTGTGGACATGAGTTAATAGCAGGAGAGATGTTCAAAGAGCTGGGCTCATTGATATCCATAAAGGTAATGACTTGGTCATGAGGCTAGGAAGTGACAATCACCAGAAGTCAGGAAGCTACAATCATCATAAAGACCCACAAGGCCAGAAGGCAGTCAAGAGGATTTGATCAGAGGGATTGAGATTGTGAATCAATCATTGTGTTGAGAAAAGATCCATAGTCATTAGGTAACAGCCACAACCAGAAAAAGGCAATAATGGAAAAGCAGGAGACTGAGGGAAGTCACCAAAATGAAAAGACATGAGTCAAGCAATTCATTTCCCAGGAAGCCAATAACCGTTACAGTTTTCCTCTTGCGCTCAGATCCCCAAAGACTTGGGGGCATGAAATTGAGGAGAGGAGACATATCAGGGGGTGTGAAGAAACATGGCATTCTTCTAAATCATTGTAGCCAACATGCCCTCTGCATCAGATACAAAGAAGTACCATTAACTGAACAGCTCCCTGTAGTTTGTCTCATCTGTTTAATTACCTCATG
The DNA here is from genome assembly GCF_018345385.1 of Vulpes lagopus. Classification (NCBI taxonomy): domain Eukaryota; kingdom Metazoa; phylum Chordata; class Mammalia; order Carnivora; family Canidae; genus Vulpes; species Vulpes lagopus. Next base: position 112,061,641 of record NC_054829.1, on the reverse strand, counting down.
AATGAAAAGATTATCATCACTCAGCTGGACTTCTTACATTATAAACCCTTGGTCTTTAACTGAATGAAACTACTAGACAAAAAATATATCTGTAGGAATGATGTCACTTGAAAAATGATCCATGACTATCACAATCTCAAAGTGGGAAGAATTCCTAATTTTGCCAAAGCTATTAAAAAATTTATTTTGGTTTTGAGATTTAACTTCTGAAAGAACACAAAAATTTTCTTGAAAAAAGTTAACCAATTCATAGCATTAAGCATCTGTAGTTTCATTTCAATTTTTTTTAAGATTTATTTATTTGAGAGAGAGTATGAGTGGGGGAGGGGAGAGAGAATCTCCAGCAGACTCCCCACACAGCTCCTCAGCACAGAGCCCTACACCACCAGGAACCCACGAGCCTTGAGATTATAGCCTGAGCCAAAGAAACCAAGAGTCTGTCACTCAATCAGTCGAGCTACCCAGGCATCCCATAGCATCTGTAGTCTCATTTCTTAACAACATATACTTCAAATAAAAACTTAACTTCCTGCAATATGCTGTCTCAATTTTGCCAAAAAAATAAATAAATAAAAGTAGAGTGGCGCCTGGGTGGCTGGGTCAGTTAAGTTTCTGACTTTTCATTTTGGCTCAGGTGGTAATCTCAGGGTCCTGGGATCAAGCCCCACGTGGGGCTTCACACTCAGTGGAGTGTCTGCTTGGAATTCTCTCTCTCTCTCTCTCTCTCTCTCTCTCCCCCTCTGCCTCCCTTCAAATAAATAAATAAATCTAAAAAAAAGAAAAAAGAAAAGTAGGCTAAAAGTAGAAAGAAAAATCTCTTTAATAATCAATGTGAAAAAAAAAATAATCAATGTGTATGCAAGATAATGTTTTGAATGTATAGCACCCTAGTTGTTCAGTCTATTTTTTAATAACTACAAGTCTAATAACACCCATTATTAGCATGAAAAAATTTAAATAAGTATCAGATATTTTAATTAGCATGACATTAAAATACTAATAACCAAGTGTTGCAAAGTTTCGGACAAAACTGGTTCATTTGTTGTGGCAATACAAATTCATACTTCTATTTAAAAAAGAATGTAGCAATGCATATTATAGATTATTAAAAAACCTCTTTGACCTTTATTTCAATAATTCTTCTCTTGGGAAAGTACTTTATAGAAACACTTCAAAAGAAAAAGAAAAAGATTAGATGAAAAAGTAGGGGAAAGAGGAAGAAGAGTAGGAAAAGAAAAAGAAGACAGAAAATGAGGAAATTAAGTGCAGAGAAGTATATGGCAGCAATAAGTATAACAAATAAAAATGGCACATTTAATTGTATAAATATTTTGAAATAATCAAGCAAACTAAAGTACTTCATTGGAAAGCATATTATGCTGCCCTTAAAATAATTAGAAATATGATTTAGACATTGAAGAATGTACCTGCTATAATGCTAAATCTCGAAAACATGAAAAGTGCAACTTGATGTAGACTATGTTCTCAAATATTTACAAGACCAAGTGAAATGTGAATATATCCTAGAAGAAAAATGAAATAAAGTTTTCTCTTTTAAAATATGTTAATATTTTAATGCTTATATTACATCTTAGTGACTAAATAGTTAATGTTTTATCTACTCATTAAAATACTTCAGAAAAACATAATTCCTTTGTGTTGCTCATAGTTTTATACCTTGCTACCTTCATACTTGCTTAATGTTATAGCACCATTCAATGCTATATAGAGCATTCGCAGGACAGGATAGTTTTTGTGACTCTCACAATGGATATATATAATCTGTCATATCACAAAGTTAGATGATCAAATACACTCTCTTGTTTTCTTTCTCTTTTTGCTGTCCACACACACACACACACACACACACACACATATCCATACCCTTTCTGTCTGCCTCTTGCTAACTCTCTCTATGTACTCTCTCATATATATGTATGTAATGTATATGTATGTTGATATAATATGTGTACGGGGTGTGTATATGTAAGTATCTGTATAGATAGTGCTAGAGATATCATTCATTCATATTTCCAAAAATACCTGTGGCTCCTGTGAAGGAATAATATCCACAATAATAAAGTTAGTTAAAATTTTAAATGATGTAGAGCAACAGTATATTGTTTGAGAAAGGGAAATACACACAATGAAAATAACAAAATAAATTATTTGTAAAACTAAGTTAAAAACAGATACTAGATATACATACCTCTATACCCATTCCATCCTTTGACAGTGTCCAACAGCCTTAGATATTTAGGGGAACATAGTCATAGTCTAGATAAGGAATTTTTTAACTTCAATAGGACCAGGCCAATAACATAGATAAAGCTGATGAGGTTTCACTTATAGTCTGTGACCAATGCAATTAGGACAACAGCAACTGAGTGAGAAAATAGACCCAAGGCACAAAAGAAGTTCTACATATTTTGATACAAAATTTTGATACAGATTTTGATACAAAATTTTGTTTGACATTGGAATGTTTAAAAAAAATAACACCATGGGCCAACTAAATGATTTTTGCCATCTCCCATGATATGAATGCAATTGTCTCAAATTCATATGTTGAAACCTAACCCTCCAAGGTAATGGCATAAGGAGGTATAGACTTAGGAAGTTGATTAGATCCTGAGGATGAAACCCTCATGAAAGGGATTAATGTTCTTATAAGAAAGACCCCACAGAGATCTCTCACCCCTCCCACCATGTGCGAATATAAGAAGTCTGCAATCCAGAAAAGGTTATTCACCTGACCGTGATGGCGTCCTCCACTAGGGCCTTCAGTTTCCAGAACTGTTCAAAATAGATTTCTGTTGTTTGTAAGGTACCCAGTCTGTGGTATTTTGTTACAGCAGTGGATTGAGTGGATTAAGTGGATTAAGATATCATCATATGTAGCTCTGGTTCTAGCTCAAAGTCTTTTATTTTGGAAATTAGGATATAAAACTTATGAAGTGAGGCTAACATCTAAGAAACTAAGAACTAAGAGCTGAGATCACAGAATTAATTGGTTACAGAATGGCAATGCTACCCAAGGATCCTGGATTGTCATTTTTACACAATGTATTTGTCTACCAATTAAAACTTCTTTATCATGCCAAGCTTAAAAAGCAAATGAAGTTTTAATTTCTTTATGAATATTAGAACTAAAAAAACCCTTTTAAGATGCCTTAGCATTTAGGCATATAGAATTTAGAGATTGTTTTCTTTGATTAAGTATAAATTCTACTATGAGGTTCCTAAAACTTTTTTAATGTGACCTCCTAAACCCCAATTTCCTTTAAAGATTCAGCAACCACAAAAAAGTGTGAGGCATTCTGCCAACATTAAAGCAATGCCTTTTTAAAAATTAAAGTTAATTAAAATGGAAATTAATTTTGTCCATTTGATTTGCATTTTGCATGCAAATGTAGAAACTTTGCCATCATTCAACACGCCAATGGCATTGACATTTGAAACAATTTATTTAAATAAAGCTTTTTGTTCCACTTTGCTCATTTTTCAAATGTCTCCTCCAAACAGTGGGATTTCAAAATGCCGACCTCTGTGTCTCTTGCAGTTCTCAGAATAATAAATGATTTGTGATATTATTTATAATGATTTTTTTATGAGGAATTGGTTACATTCTCTATACCAACCCTAAAATTCCACTGGTATCTTGAATCCCTTTTCATCATCTTTTTTGTTTTTAATTCCTTACTCCCTTTTCCATCAATCTACTGCCCTTAATTTTGTCAGTCAACTCAATGGTACTTTAATTTGTCAAGATTTCACTAATGACACAGCTACCATAAACAAAATATGCTAAAAGGTAAATCCTTTATTTGCATACTGGATTAACTATTCACTCTTTTTCTTTTAGCCTTTCCCTTTATCAGTCTTTGTTTTAGTCCTCCAAGAAATTTTAAGACATCATTTGATTAACTTATCCTTCTGCCAAAAAAATATCAATAATCCTTATTGGTTAGAGTAATCTCTATACATCTTTTATTCTTATATTCAATGTTCTTTAAATTTTGCCCAAACTTAACTTAGATGTTAATTTAGAATATCTAGAAAACTATTTTCCTGTTTAGATTCTCTTTTATTTTATTGTTGTTTTTTTAAAGATCTTATTTATTCATTAGAGACAGAGAGAAAGGCAGAGACACAGGCAGAGAAAGAAGCAGTCTCCTCACAGGGAGCTCGATACGGGACTTGATCCCAGGGCCCCAGGATCACGCCCTGAGCCAAAGGCAGACACTCAACCTCCTGAGCCACCCAGGGGTCCCTAGATTCTCTTTTAGAGAATTAGAATTTTTGGCAGATATGAGATCACTTTGTTCCTTATTTCTTAAACCTCATTGCCCAACTAGCTCCTTTGGGTGTTTGTTTCCCAACCTGGACTTACCAACATATCTTTTTTCACACACAAATGGAAGGATAATTTGTTGGGACATCAATTTACATTCTTCTAGGTGTTTATTTTCATCTTGTTATTCCAAACTGGTTCCCAAGCATACAGATCTTGACTAAGGAAACTTATTTTTTCAGAGAAAGAAGAAATTTGTCATGGAACATGTTTTCTTAATTCTGTGGGATTTTTTTTGTTTTATTTCCCAGAAGGCCGCACATCTTGAGGGATCTTTACTTATTAAGGAGAGTGGAGAGAGTACAGAGTGGGTGGGGAGAGAAAAAATAATAATAAAGGAAACCCTTAAGTGAGGGGGAAGCAGATTAGCAGGTAACGACGAGAGTGTAGGAGAACAGTGCTCACTACCTAGTATTGCCCAGAACAGGTGGCCACACAGCAGTGGGTACTGACTTGATTTCTGGTATCCTCAAGCCAGAGAGATCTAAGTTACAGGGTTGCACCAGGAGCAAAGATTCTAGGGTGCAAACTTGACATAGAAACAGTCACCTGCAGTCAATAGACCACATTTGACTTGAGTAAAATAATTATACATTTTTGCACATCCCATGTGTAAAGTAACATATACCTACCTCTAAATTGTCCATCTTCTAAGACTTACTTTAAATTCCACCTTGTTATAAAACTGTTTTTCTGAAATCCCCACAGTTTGATTCATTCCTTTTCTTCTGTATTGATTGTTACTTTCATTTATAATGTGTCTCAACTACCCCATCTTATCTTTTTTTACACAAATAATTTTTAATTTCTAGTTTGTTATGACTGTTGATTAAAATATACGCTGCTTTTATTTTTTTTTATTAAATCTTTATTTACTTATGATAGTCACACAGAGAGAGAGAGAGGGGCAGAGACACAGGCAGAGGGAGAAGCAGGCTCTGTGCACCGGGAGCCCGATGTGGGATTTGAACCCGGGTCTCCAGGATCACGCCCTGGGCCAAAGGCAGGCGCCAAACCGCTGTGCCACCCAGGGATCCCTATATGCTGCTTTTAAAGCAGGGACTATGTTTTGTATTTGCTAGCTGCTATCAATATTCCTATCACTTACATTTAGAAAACACATAATATATTTTTAAATGTTTTATTTGTCTTAGAGAGACAGCATGAACATTATAGGAGGACTATCTTTATAAAGAAAATCTCAAGAAGACTCCACGCTGACCACAGAGTCCAAGGTGGGGCTTGATTCCAGGACTCCAAGATCATGACATGAGCCAAAATCAAGAATTAAAAGTTCAACCAATTGAGCCATCCAGGAGCCCCTAGAAAACACACAATTAATATTGATTTAATTATCCCTATTTAACTTTTGTTTCTGGTGGTTCCTACTTTCCCCATTTCTTCTCTGATATTTAGAAAACATATGTATTTTAGAAAAGATGTTTAGTACATTTCCAATGCTATCAGATTACTTGAGTGTTTTTTTTTTAATATTTTATTTATTTATTCATGAGAGACACAGAGAGAGAAAGAGAGACAGACAGACAGAGAGAAGCCGGCTCCATGCAGGGAGTCCGATGTGGTACTCGATCCTGGAACTCCAGGATCACACCCTGAGCCAAAGGCAGACACTCAACCGCTGAGCCACCCAGGCGTTCCCAGATTATTTGAGTTTTATAAGAGAGTGTTCAGCCTTCAAATAGTAATTATGACTTCAACAACCTCAATTATTTCAATCTTCTTCTGAGATAAATGACAAGTGAGAAGAGTAGATTTTGTTTCTATTATCTCAACATCTCAAGTACACCAGGATTGCTTCCTCTTATGTTGAGCAACGTCACAAACTAACCTTGGCAGTTTCCGACCTTCACAATTTAGTTTGCTTAATCAGAAATGAGCTCTGGGTGCCTGGGTGGCTCATTTGGTTAAGCGTCAGACTTTTGATTTTGGCTTTGAGTTCAGCATTGTGAAGTCAAGCCCCACGTGGAGCCCTGGGTTAGACTGCCCTGGGTGTGGAGCCTCCCTGAGATTTTCTCTCACCCTCTTCTCCTGCCTCTCCTTGTTCTCTGTCTCTGTCGCTGTCGCTGTCTCTTCTCTCTATCAAAAGAAAAGAAAAAAGAAAAAAAGAAAAGAAAACAAAAAAAAGAAAAGAAAAAAGAAAAGTAAAAAAAAAGAAAAGAAAAAAGAAAAGAGAAGAAAAGAAGAGAGAAGAAAGAAAAGAAGAGAGAAGAAAGAAAAGAAAAGAAAAGAAAAGAAAAGAAAAGAAAAGAAAAGAAAAAGAAGTGTGACATATGTCACAATCTGATATGCAAATAAATCATCTGGGACTCCGTTGATGTTCTTACACAGTTGCTCTGTTCCACTTGGTTCAGTTTCATTGGTCTCCAAAAATTTTGTTATGTTGGAATTGGAAATAAATATAAATTTAGGGAAAATTAAAATGTTGTTGTTTTTCAAAGAAAACACATATTTTTTTTCATTTTGGAATTGAGCAGGGTGCCATTTTCTTCTGTCTGAGCAGAAAGATGGCCAGCAAAAAATGATACTCCTATGTTCGAGGATAAACTTTTTCTTAGTTCCACATCATCCTTACTTGAGTAATGTTTAATAGCTCCCAGGATGTCTCAAACTTTGTTCTTTGGGAAAATCGTTAGATTTCAGATCTGGTATGATCTTAGACTTGAGGTGGATATTTCTTGTTTAAATTAGTGAAAGTAAAGAGGTAGAATCAAATACAAAATTATTTTCTAACTATTCTGATATAAAATAGCCACTTTGAAAATCCCTTAAATCAGTCCTAAATAAAAACAAGCATATATTTTACCATTTATGTTTAATATTACAAAAAGAAGTATTTTTCTCAAAATCTTAGTGTACAACCCAATTATAAATACAAGTTGATTTTTGCATGTTCAATTGATTTTTGTGATGTAATATCTTCCTTTAATCTCTTCTGGATGTCCAATTTTACAGCTGGATCCTTCAAACCTCTGTTGTGTCAGTGGTCATTTCCCCAGCATGTGGAATAAGTAAGGTACTTAGTTCTCTACTCAGGTGTCCCACAGCAGGTAAGTAGGTGTTTGTCTTGTTTCTAACAACAGTTTCGTCTCTGAGTGCCATGATTTTAGTAAGTGCTTTCTGCCTTCATAACTCACCTGGTGCTTTAGTTTCTGTTTTTGATTCCCCCATAATGGCACACATTGACCACTGAGCTTTATTTATGTTCACTAAAGTTACCTTCTCCCTAGACCTTTGCCCCCTCAATACTTAGATCTCAGGCCACTTCCCCATGGTCTTCTCCTTCTTGTGCACCTCTTTTGTAATTTTTTTTTTAAATTCTGAACTTAGGGAGAAGTTGAGGGAAAGTAAAACCAAAGAAAAGAAAGTAAAAGCACAGAGGTGAGTGTATGAGAGCAGACCAGGGACAGCAAGAGCTACTCAGATACAAAAGTCATGGGAGCACACAATACCATCCTACACTGAAGCAATGGTGATCTTCTATGGGTGTTGGCATTCTAGGCACCAAAACTCTACTGGCTTCCACAGTATTCATTTTTCCCCTTACTTGGCCAGAGACTGCATGAGTACAACAGATCCACTCCCAGCATAACAGATGAAAAAAAATGAAATTACATATGGGGGTCCAACATTTGTTGAACAAGATGGCAGGAGGGCCACTGTGATTCTCCAATGAATTTCTCATAAATGTGTTTTTTTTCTGGTATGTAGTTTTTCCATCAGTGTCAGTATGACATACAAAATCACCACCCTGACATGAAAAGTCAGGAATCTTTCTGTAGATTTCAGAATCTTTATATTATGTACTTTCTCTCTGGTGTTTATAACCCAAGTGTTTTTGCTGTCTTTGGAACTTTATCAGAAGGTAGCTCAAAGAAGACAGTGTAAGGCTGAAGTATACACCAGAGAGGTGGCCAGATGTAGAATCAGTTTAGAAACCCACAATAAAAACTACAGGATGTATCATATGCAAAATGCCCCCACAATTTATTTAGGCTGCCACCAAAGTCAGCCATCTTCTTTAGACAGTAGCTGTCCTTAAGAGTCCATATCAGCATCCTCACCATCACTACTTCTTTGTGGGAGAGTTTTGTCCCCTGGCCTAGGCTTCCCCGGTCTGTGGTGAACTGCTAAATTGTCTGCCCAACTAGCTCATGGGATTAACAACCTTTATGTCTTTCTTGGTCATACTTCTTGGTTTTGAGTTAAATAAACTGTTGCAACAGGATGCAATAGTATCGACTACAAGAAATGGCTCTTTGAAAGGTGGATGATATTAGAGTAAAAGTCTGAGAGTCTTGGGGAGAAAAGACTGTCTTATTTTGTTGAATGACAAAGCATGTTTGGTATAAATGGAAGGGTTGAACTTTGAATCTTAGGGCATTCTTACGTTCACTGACTTGGGTCCTTTTAAGTAAGTTTCTAGTTTAGATATCCTGCACTAGAGGTCTCTTTTCTCTTCCTTATTTAGGGAGGAATTATTCTTCATGTAAAAATCACAGAGAATAATATGACTGATAAAAACAATAGCTGAATTTATGGATTATTGAAATTCTACTTTTACTGGAGGCAAAAGAAACAGAACAAAGCAAAACAGAGGCCTCATCATTGTGTTGTGTCTCACGCCCCAAGTTCTTCACGCCCCTAGTTGCCTTTTCTTCTCTACCTTTCAGGGGCTCTGTAGGTTGCTTTACAAATCCCATGCAGGGCTTTTACTGTCAGTCCCAAGAAGGGTAAGGACAAGTTTGTATCTTCCATCTTACTCAGAACCAGAAGAGCAGTTATGTTTTATAGGGGGATAAACATGAGGAAGAAAAGGTCTTTTGAAACTCCAATCCCTGTCTCTTCAACTGATCATGACTACCGCACAGGTTTCAGCTTCTACTTCCTAACCCAAGGCTCAGAAACTGCCTCCAGGACTGAAGATGGGGCAGATGCAGTCTCTATACTTTGCTTTTCTCCTCTCACTTATCAGTAGATAGTCCTCCCTTGCCCATTGACAAAATATAAAATCTCCTTTTCATATATTAGTCCTCCCTTGCCTATTGACAATATACAAAAATCTCCTTTTCATATATTTGCCAGTTTTTCTAGTTCTTTTTATTTTCCATGGGAAGGTAATTCTCTGCAGTTAATTCTTCACAGATAGAAGCATAAGCATTCCTAGTTAGTGTCATTTTAACTAAACTTACTTGCCAACCCTTGCCTTATGAATGCCAGCCTTCATTTTCATAGACTCTCTATTTGAAGGGGGACTTTCTTTGATTCTGTCATAGGAAGCATCTGAAAGGAGTTACAGATATCTCCAGTTAGTACTTAATTAAACATTGCTATAGTTGCTTGAGGGTGTCTTTTGGTGACTGTAGAGCTGCTGTACCACAGAGGTTTCACCACATGCAAAGCTTTGTGCCTCTGAATGTACTTTCTTACTATGACAGTTTTGAGCCAGCAGTTCAGACCACAATGAGTTACAAATCTGGAAATATACTTCAGCAAAATGGGAAAATTCAGCAGATGACAAAAATTTACAGTTCCTGTTCATGATATGTTTAGTAGAGAAACAGTTAAAGTATACGAAAAGTCCCTTTCTCTGACTCTACTTTCTTTTTTCCCAGGCCACATGAAGTCTAAATCAGCCAACTATGGATATAGAAATTTTATTTTTTCTGCATTATAATTATCTTTTCACTTTCTTGGGAAGGTACAGAATATTTCTATAGGTACCACATCCAACTATCTTGACCTGGTGTTTTTCATAGCCCTATTTTGTATGACTAAATGGAAATGGAGATCTTTTTAAGGGCTCTGAGTGGTTAGAAATATATAAAAGATTTTTTTCTTGTGCTTGTAAATATGCTAGGGCAGATAATTGTATAGTGACAGTTTTTCATATGAAACTAGGAGAAGGGCTCAATTAATTTCTGTAATTTTATCAAATTCTGTACAGACAGCTCTAATGCACTTAGGCTGTTTTTAATCACCAGCACCATTCACATTTATAACGCTGTTTCCAGTACAGGGTAAAAGAAGTAGCATAGGCATTTAAGGTAAACATACTTGAGTTTAATTCTTGGCTCAGTAACACAGTTCACAAGTGATCCAGAGTGTATACATGTACACACATTTGTGCACATACACACATTATATTCAGAGAAAGCTGTATCTGTTAGTTATGAGAAATAGGTGAGATGGTATATTAAAGTATATTATATTAAAGTACTCATTAGACTGAGCACTTTGTAATTCTTATACCTAATGGATAATATTGAGTATTATTTAATTTTATAAATTTATAAAGCTAAAATATAACATTTTGAGGGATCCTAGAAAGTTAAAATTTCACATAATTTCACTTCTAAAAGCCCACACTATGTCTATTAAAATGAATTGAGATAGTAGTGAAACCCTAAGTCTAATTGGCCTTCTTTCCAATGCTGTGGACAGTCTCTTACTGCTGTCCTCTTTTGTCATGATTCAGGTATCATGTTTTCCCAGCAGAAGTGAGCATTAGAACATATAACTGTTCATACATTAACTTAATTATGCGAATATTTAGTGAACAGCTATGAGTATTATAATAAACAGATGTGGATTCCTTGTATGAGAACAGTTGATCTAGGATTTTACTTTAATTCTATAAAATAGAAGAAAGATCATTTGTCTTAAGTATCTATCATATGCTAGAGTCCTAGCATACATAGGTCATCTAACTTACTTCTCTGTTAAGCAGTGAAAGAAATGTACTTTTCCACTTTCTGGATCAGGAAACCAATTAAGAGGTTAAGATACTCATTCAAGATCACGCAAGAGGTATGACGTAACTAGCTTAAAGGACTTGTTTATATTTGAAAGTATTACAATATTACATGGATTATATAATACCTATCATTGCCTCTCTTTTCAAAGAAATATTTTAATTGGGTTCCTCTAAAGGTGAAAGGTTTTGGATATGTGCTCAATATAAATCTTTGCTTTTCTCAACAGCAGGATCCTGCCTAGTGGCTTAAACCCTGAAGAAGCATTTTCCTCCTTTTCATAGATTTAATAGCAGTCTTCTCTCCCTGGATGTCCTTTTCTAGTGATATAAAGGCTGGGTATTTCTTTTATAGATAACAAAACACAAGATCAAAATGTGCAGAAGTAAAATAAATGGTCGATGAAGATTATCTATTGTCTAGAGGCGGTGCATTGGCAGCAATTTGGTTTGCTTTAGTGGAGGCTTCACAGGCATCCTGCTTCCTGACAGAGAAGCTAGTGAGCTTTGGCAGTGGCTGCAAAAGCAGCTTCTGGTGATTAAATCTCAGTCTTTCAGTCAGGAAACTGCTTGTGATGTCTTTTCTCACAACTACTTATGTCTCATTACAAGCCTCCTTTTTTCTCTATAGATTTAACTCTGGCTTTGCAAAGAAAAAAAATGCTCACATGACATATTCTGTTGTTCAAGTTCCTTACCTTTTATATTTAGGTTTCAAAATGTTGATATACTCATTAACAAAGAAGCAGAAAATAGAGCAAATATATTTCTGAAAATGTTGAAGATTGCATATGCCCTGGAATCCAACTGTATATTCTTGAGTACCTCTAAATTACACTGCTCTGTTTTCACTGATTTTTTAAACAAATAATTTATTTCAAATAGCATCTTAGCATGTGCACTGCTGTGGGTTGTGCAGTCTAGATCAAAGTGTGTAGATTTTCTTAAACTTGAAATTGAATTTACATATGCATAAGCAAAAAAAAAAACACGTTGTAAAAATCTGAGCACATTTAGTTGGATAATAAGCACAGGTTGTCAGGATAAAGATGAAGTGTTAGAAAAGATGTGAAGAATGAATAATATTCAGACATGTTAATTCCAGGGGGAAGTTTTCCCAGTTCTGAGGCATCATGATTCCAGATACAGAAACACAGATAAGATAGGACTGGATATAGTAATTTAAAGAAGCACTAGGTCACATAAATTTTAACATGCTTCTCCTGCTGATTTTTTTTTTCACTGTGTCCCTATCCAGCCCTATTTTCATTGATAAATGGATATATGCTTCTTCTCAAATGAATTACCTCAAGAATGTTCATAGAGACACGTGTAAAACTACTCTGGAAAAAGAAACTCATCCATCTAACTAGAGTCTATTAAAGAAAATAATTTGTATACTCACACCTGCACATCCAGAACCCATCCTAAAGGAATTATGGCTATTAATTGACAATTTGACTAGGAAAGACCATCTTTCTTTAAATATGCAAAATTTTCCCTTTCCATACTGATTCTTATGAGCAGATAAATTTATTATTTATAATGCTGATACCTTGGGAGTAGGTTACAACTCAATTTCTTACACCTTAGCCCTGATTAACAAATTACTATTTTCTTAAGAAGTAGATAAGTTGAGGGAAATATACTTTAGTGATATATTAAAAACAAAATTTAATTGTGCTTGATATATACTGAAATAAACCATATTGAGACCTTCTGCATAGCCAAGAAGCAGTATATGAAAATCCTAGATACCTGGGGGACACTTATAAAAGGACAAGCAGCAAAATTGTCTATGCTTACTTCTCAGACTGTCTACTGTATAGTTGTAAAAAAATACCTGAAAACATCACCAAAATTGGGAACAAATTTTGCCATTAATTCTTCACTCTATTTCCCTGAACCGTTCTTTCTCTCTTTCTCTCTTTTATTTATGAAGAATCCAATTATATTTAAATTGATTGCTTGGTATTATGCAAAAGTCCATGTTCTGCACTTTTCATAAACCCTTTTCTTTATATCCCTCAGATAGGGTCATTTCGGTAGATATCTGATTCCAGATTCTTTTGCTCTCTCTGACCTCTAATAAGCCTATAAGGTTATTTTTCATTTTGATTATTTAACGTTTTGGTCGTAGAGTTTCTGTTTTTATTTTGTCTTGTTTTGCTATTTTTCTCGATTCCCCATTAAGCCATTTATTATGATCTTTTCCTTTGGTCTGTGTGTGTTTGTGTGTATGTTTAGATCACCTCAGGTTTACATCCCCCCCAACTACTTTTATGTTAACCATTGGTGATTTTTCACTGTTCTTTGCACATCTGGAAAAGTTTATTGTTTAGTTTTCTTACTTCTTAAGTGTGTTGATCTTTGTTCTAGTAGTCAAATAACTCCTTGAACTCGAAACCCAAGAGTCATGCATATAAGCTATAACTGCTTAGTTCTTTCAACCTTTTGCTGTGGCTTCGCACTGAAAACTTTGAAGTTTCCTTCTGCATGTAGAGTTTAGATACAATCTAAGGATTTGGAAAGGGTTCGTATGTATATTTGGGGGCTTCTGCCACAATTCATTCCTTTATGGATGCACCTCTCAACTCCCTGCCACTCTGGTCATCTCTCAGGTCCATTTTCTGACACCTCAAGTCCAATTCAGAGGCTCTCTGCTTAGGTTCTAGGTGTGCTGAGCGACTTGGATTGTGGAACGCTCTCAGAAAAGTTATATTTTAGTAAGACTCACTCCGTGTAGTTCCCTTTTGTTACGGGTCAAATACCCTCAAGTTTCCTGTTTTTTGTCACTTTCTAGTGACCTTAAATATTTCTAAGTATTGTGCAGAGTATATAACTTTTTCCTCTGCAAAAGTTGGTCTAATACCAAGGTATTATCAAAATCCTTCTCTTTACCTATTTTCTAACTTGGATAAATTCTATGTTATTTATCAATCTTCAAACAATTACATTAATAATAAAGATGACTAATACTACTGTATTTGTATTATTTAGTTCTGTAAATATTTATATTCTTATGCATTGTAATAAATAAAAATAATTAAAAGACAAAAAGTCTTTTTTATATTCTTTATCTTTACAGTGCTAAAAAAAAAGGCGAAGCAAAAAAATTATTTTCATTTAAATTATGAAACTAAACCAGGGAGGGGAATACACAATAATAACCAAAAATGAAAAGAAGGATAGTAATTGAAGAAAATCTGGCATTAAATCTTATGAGGCTGCTAATGCCTATGACAGCTCACTGGGATCTACTTAAAATGCATTATCATCTTTGCATTCAACCACAAACCTTGTTTATATCTTGGAGTCATTAGTGATTTATTTTTTCTTTTGTGGGACAGGATGGACTTAAAAAAAATGGCCTAATCAATCAATAATGGAAGTTTAATATTCTTTGGACAACAACACAAAATTTTCCATAGTCTCAGAATGTATTTTTATGCTTATTACATGTGAGAAATAAAGGTAAGTTTAGTTGTTTTATAAATAGTGTTTTTGCTATTTTAGAATTCCTAAATTGAATACATCATTAAATAAAATTTATATAAGATGGAAAACTTATTTAAATTGCTTTATTGAGCTCAGCATGTGGTATTCATTCTCTCTAAATTTAAATAAAGCTTCCATCTGTTCTTTTATTCCGACATCTCTGATTAAATTTTCACACAAGATACAGATAAACACAATATATGCAAGCAGTTATACAAGTTCCATTAAAAGTTCACCTTCTCATTCAAATGTAATTTTGAAGTTGAAACTTATCACTAAGAGTTTTTCTCACAAGAACAGGATGTGACTTTGTGTAATTTCACAGCAGACATTTTTTTTATTCCAAGCTTTACAGGGTGCCAACAAGTGGTTGTGGAAATACAGTGTTTGTTATTGTCCATTACATATTTTTTCAAGACTTTTTTTTTAAGTTTTAAAGGAAAGACCTAGGAAGACTTTGTTATATTGGAGCTTTTGGCTTTACCAGTTTTTAAGTTTCTTATGATTTTTGAATTTCAGGAACACTAATTTATTTTAATTTATTTTTCTCATGTTTGCACGCTTTAAAGTAACCTAAAATAAGAATGAAAATTGTCTTTTTTACATTTTGGAAAACAACTGAAGAAAGGTTTACTGTCTAGGAAATAACCTTACTGATTTCAATTAACCTGACTTGGGAGAATTATTTTCAAATGATCACTAATTTTAAGAATCAGTAAAATAAATTTCAAACATAATAATGATAATTACAATTTTTGCAATTTTAAGACCATCTTTGTTTAACAGTTACTTAAGAGAGTTACTTCTTAGTCTTACAAAATAAATCTTTAGTAATGTTTTTAATATTAGTTTTGCAAGGGATTAAAAATCAATTATTGAAAGCATGTAACTGGTCCCAAATCTTATAATTCAAAACTTGTTTAGTTGCAATTCGAACTCAAGCCTGTGTAAATTCAAAGCCAAATTCCCCTTCCATGAGTTTGTGTTAGATCCCATGTTAAGCACAATGTCTTTCCTTTGACAGACTTAGTTAAAACAGAATACTAGCCAAATTTTGAAAAGGTGGTTGTGTTTCTAATATTCTCCTCTACAAATCATCAGGTGCTTTTTCTATTGGGAATTATACCTAGCTAACTCAATTAACAAACTTAACACTCTCTTATTCCTAAAATAATGCTTTTACAAATTCTGTTTAGCTGATATCTTTAAATTGATGGTCCTTTTTCACTCTCATCAGTTATAAGATGCTACTATTCTTTTATAGCTAATGGATTCCTCACTTAGGCACTCTGTTTCCTGAGGAACTGACCCAGTGAGATCATAAATTTTTCCACCATGAGGAATTAATTGACTAAACAATACATCAGTCTAGAAGCATGCCTGTCCAATTCTACTATTGTTTGTTTATAAGAGTTATGGCCACTGTTTGGAGATACTAGGGAATGATGTTTATATTGTCAAACAACTCCAGCACTTACTAGCTTTGAGATTTTAACTTGACTATATATATGTTTCCTCACGTGCAGAAATTAAATGTTAATATCATTTACCCTTAACCAGTCTGAAATTATTAAATGTGATGATTTACAAAAAATGTTTAACAAATATTTGGCACATTGAAAGTGTTTAATAGGGAGTACCTGGGTGGCTCAGTGTTGAGCATCTGCTTTTGGCTCAGGTCGGGATCCCAAAGTCCTGGGTTCAAGTCCTACATCGGAATCCCCACAGGGAGCTTGCTTTTCCCTCTGCCTGTGTTTCTGCCTCTCTCTGTGTCTCTCATGAATAAACAAAATCTTTTAAAAATTTTTTAATAAATGTTAGATAACATTGTTGTTTTATTACTACTATTATTATTTTGTTATTATTATTATCTCAGGTTCCAAAATTCCCCCTATCCAAAGAACTCTCTGGGATGCACTCTGAATTTAATAAAAATTATTTTGTGTTTAAGGTATTAAACTAAAATACTATGATGGAATAATTTTTGGACATTTTATCTGTCCTGGATTTTTTTCTACAGTGTGCATGTTCATTATTAGTTTAAAAGTGAATATTCGAAATTGTAGATACTTCAACATACTTTTTAAAGACATGTGAGTATATTGTGATATAAACAACTACAAACTCTTTACATAAAAGATGACAGTTTTTTTTTTTCTGAAATGTGCTATAACTGGTTCCACCTGCAAGAAGGGCAGATATGAGATGTTATCTGAGGTTTGTTCATCATCAAACACACGAACATATGCAATTTCTATGAATTAATAAGCACCACTTCTCTTTTGAGTGTCCCGTAAGTTCAAGGAGATATTTTGTTTATTTAGAGAGATTTGAATGATGAATAACACGAATGTTTCAGGACATGCTCCCATTGTAGCTTTATTCTCTCCTGAAAAGCAGGAAGAATTGTGCCGGCATGTAACATTATAAAACATTCATATTTGGGCCCTGGGTGACTCAGTCGGTTAAGCATCTGCCTTCAGCTCAGGTTGTGACCCTAGGGTCTTGGGGGTCTTGGGATCCAGTCCTACATTGGGCTCCTTGTTCAACAGGGAGTATGCTTTTCTCTCTTCCTTTACCCTCTCACTCTGCTCATGCTCTCTCTCTCTTTCTTTCAAATACATAAATAAAATTTTAAATAAAAATAAAAATAAATTAATAGGATGGTATTGTAAAAGTATGTTTATGACAACAAAATATAAATATAACAAATTGATAATTTTTATACAATTTATCAAAACTATCATAAGAAATAAAAATATAGGGCAGGCCCGGTGGCTCAGCAGTTTAGCGCTGCCTTCAGCCTGGGGTGTGATCCTGGAGTCTCGGGATAGAGTCCCGCGTTGGGCTCCTTGCATGGAGCCTGCTTCTCCCTCTGCTTGTGTCTCTGCCTCTCTCTCTCTCTCTGTCTGTCATGAATAAATAAATAAAATCTTAAAAAAAAAGAAAAAAGAAAAATATATAACATCCCTGTATCTTTAAGGACATTGAATCTGTTCTGGAAAATTACTCCCTCACCCCAAGATAAAACAAACAAAACAAACACATCAAAGTCAAGATGGCTAGCTTCACTGATAAATCTTTTCAAATATTTAAGGAAAAAAATAATGTTGATCATACACAAATCCTTTCTGAGAATAGAAAAAGTTAGTTTACAAACTTAGTTCATGAGACCAACTAAAACTCAAAAAACACATTATATGAAATAATATAATTAAGTACAAACTAACTGTAATAGACATAGATTAGAAACCCTAAATAGAAACAAATAGGGTCTAACTATATATAAAAAGGATGATTAATTTTGTCCAAGATAACTCCAGGAGTATGAGTGGGCTTTACCACTGGGAGATGAATTAATATAATGCACCACATCTACAAGATAAAAGGAGAGAAATATAATTGTCCTGTGGATGCTGGAAATATGTTTTATTCAGTTCAACACCCATATATGATTACTGTTCTTGATTAACTTGTAATAGAGAGACTAGTCAGATAAGGGGTATGTATATTTACTTACAATCCATTCCTATATCTTGCTACCTATCAATATTTTTAAAAATACAGATAACATTAAAGTCAATGGAAAAATTCTAATGCATGTCTTTTGATGGCAGAAGGAAATGTGAGTTGCTGGAGGAGAGGTGGGTGGGAGGATGGGGTAACTGGTAATAGGTGTTAAGGAGGCACATGATGTAATGAGCACTGGGTACTGTACACAACTGTGTCATTAGAATCTACCTCTGAAACTAATAATACAGTATATGTTAACTAAATTGGATTTAAATTTTAAAACATGTGTACTGGAAATCACTGCTAATGAAATAACACAAGGGGAAAAATGGCATAAACATTGGAAAGGAATTGGTAAGACCTGTCTTGATACAAAAGTCATTTGTTTCTAAGGCAAATTAGAAGAACAAGAACAATATTGGAAAACAAATATATGGCTTTCAAGATTTACCTTAAAGCTTTGGTAAAATAGTGCATTATTAGTGCAAGATGAGATAAATCAACAAATGGAACAAACCAAAGAGATACTCAAATATGTTCACTTAATTTATGGCAAAAGAGACACTGTGATGCATTTGAGGGAAGAATCAGTTCAACAAATTGACAAGAGCAACATTGACTCCTACCTCATATAAAATGAAAATATTAATTTTGTATGGATCAAAGACATAAACATGAAAGCTAAAACAATAAAGATTACAGAGTATAAGTATGGAAGCTCAAGATTATAAAAATTATAGAAATATACATAGGAGATATCTTTATGACATTGTATAATTCAAAATACGTTATACAAATCACAAAGAATACTAGACAGAAATTGATAAACAAGACTGTTGAATTTAAAAATTTCAGTTTATCAAAATACAGTTCTCAGATGCAAAGACACAAGTCATAGACTGAAAGAAGATATTTCAAATTTATATATGAGAAATTATTAGATCCTGAATATATAAGCAACCAACACAAACAAGAAAGAAAACATCTAATACATATACTGACATAGTCTTGAAATTACACTTAACTAAAGACAATTTCCAAGTAGCCAGTAAACTAAAAAATTCATGCTTGATACCGTTAAATATTGGGGAAATGAAAATGAAAACCACAGTTTTTTTTTTTTTTGGTTGTCAAATGATCCTTTATTGAAATATTTTCATTTGTAGTTAACTCGCTGGGCATTCCACTGCACCACTATTGATGGCATCTATGATGTCATGAGGGTGACGGCCATCAACATTGCAGCCCACAGACTGGGCAGTCCCCAGGATCTCTTTAATGGTTCCAGAAAGTTCTCTGGCTAAAGATCGGTGTCGGGCAATATTGACAATCTCATCAAAAGTGATATTTCCACTGTGCTTAATGTTTTTCTGCTTCTTTCTGTCTCTTGGTGGTTCCTTGAGGGCTTTGATAATCAGGGCAGAGGCAGAAGGTACCACTTCAATCTGGGCCTGTCTGTTCTGAATGGTCAGTTTCACTGTAATCCTTAGACCCTTCCAATCACCGGTTGCCTTGGCGATGTCATCACCAACCTTTTTTGGAGACAGACCCAGTGGGCCGATCTTCGGGGCCAGGGCAGACGTGGCACCGACCTCGCCACCGGTGCACCTCAGGTACACGACTTTGATCTCGTTGGGGTCGAACTTAGGCGGCATGGTGGAGGCAGCTGGTGTCGGATGAACCCGGATTCGGGACGACCGAAGACAGTTGCACCTTTGCCTCCTCCGAGCCTAAAGCCAAAATAGTACTATAAATCTCAGAATGGATAAAATTTTAAAGTTGAAAGTTTCATATGTTAGTAAAGATATAGAGTCACTTGCAAATCTTGTAATTTGTGGAACTGCAAATTGGCTTAAAAAAACTTTTGGAAATCTCTTAGATGATGCTTACTAAAACTAAGCATTTTCCTATTCCAGGAACCAGGAATTTCACTCCTGTACGTATGTCCAAAAAAATTATTGTGTTTGACTATCAAAGACACATAAAATATGATTCACTGCAGCTTTTGTCCTCCCAATAACACCAAACTGAGAACAACTAATTGCTGTCAAAAGGATGGGAAACAGAACCAAAAATGCCTGTGAAAAGAAGAATGCATCAATAAATTCTGGTATACACATAGAAATGCTATCTTATACAGAAAAAAATTAAATGCACTTACATGAAAATAAGCTACCTGAAACTCAGAGACAGTATTCTGAACCAAAGGTATGAGTCTATCTTGTTATTATTCAAATTTAAATAAATTTCAAAAATAAACCAGTAATATATGTGATGATAGAAGCCAGAACAAAGGAGACAGACAAAGATAGGTAAAGGAAGAAACTCTGACATGGTGAAAATGTTTTATATCTTGATAAGTATGGCTGTTACACAGGTGCATACATAAAACATTTATTAACATGTTGTTTTAGGATCTTAGATTATAATACATATATATATACACAAAAAACATGCTTACAAATTATAAATTTACATATTAAAAATTACACTTAATTACAAAATAAGTGTATTTTTTGCATTGCTTTAGCTGTAAATATTAAATGCACAGAAGTCTATTTTCAGAGATCCTAAACAAAAGATAGTCAATGCTAGTTTGGAATAATTGCATATTTAATATTGGATATTTGATTATAGATCCTGTGCTGAAAATGCCTATTATACCATGTTCAGAAGATGTTTTCCTTTTTTGACTCCAAACCCAAATAAGGAATCCAAGTCCTCTCTCTGTAGGGGTTTACAAGTCTTCTAGAAGTATACTGTCTCGTGATAGGCTGGAAGGTATTTCCATCATCATTAAGAACATCTCATTACTTTTATTGTCTGCTTTTCCCCACTTTGAAGACTCTACTCCCTGCACATCTTCCTCTCTCATTTCACAGGCTCTTCCACATCCTCCTGCCCCTCCTCCATATCCAGGGTTAGGTCTTCTTTGGGAGTGGTTCCTTAAGCAGCATCAGAGTATATTGATTGATCTTACAGGAAATACAAATGTTTTTCTCTATCCTTACTTTTATTTTGTTACAAACCACAGTTGCCATCAGGATGCCAGTATGGGAACTGAATGAAAAAAACATAAATTTAAAAGCAGATTAGTATTTTGACATATAATCACTCCATACTTCAGCTTTCACCCTTGGGATGGTCAATTCACTCTGCTGTGCTATGTAGTGAAAACACCAGGCATTTTACAAGTCCTTTGGTGGGAGTCATGGGACCTTTAATACAGCATGTATCTTCTTTCTTTGTTTCTCCTCTTTGGGATATAAACCTTTGAAAGGATTTTTGAAAGCATCATACCAGCATATACACCACTTACTAAGGACCTCAGGGGCTTAGTAAGAAAACTGAGACCCTACTGCACACTGCATTTCACACCTGAATTTTTGCACAAATCAAGGTTCCACACTCAGTACTAAAAATGCTGTCACTTCTAAGCATTCTTCCCAGCCCAGGCAGCAATGCAGAGTTATGGCCTGCAATTGGCGATTTAGTTATGATTTAACACAATAGAAATACTAAGCAACTTTTGGGTTTCCCAGCTGCGTTTTTTAATTTGGCGGTATGTACAGACAGGTCAGGTCAGTAACTTTTTTTTTTTTTTTTTTTTTTTTTTTGCCTAATGCACATATTCTTTTACATAAAGAATTTCGTAGCCTCAAATATTATCACATATCAGAATCATTTTGAGGGTTTATTAATAAAATGGATATCTGGGTCCAAGTAAAAGAGTTTCTGAGTGAATAATGTGTTTGGTGGTGAGATAGGATGAGTATACACTTTACTAGTAAGGACACAGGTGATGTTGATATTGTCGTTCCGAGGGCCATACTTGAAAACCCAGCACTCAAAGCTCATACTTTCTCTCACGAGTTATTTTCAACTATAGTGAAAATGCTGGCATTTCTGTGACTGATCTTGGTCAATTTTTGAAGCAAATTCCACCCCCCCCCCAACCCTATAGCATTTTTTACATTTTGTAATTTTACCATGGTTACGTAAGAAAAAATGTATTATTTCCTTGGGAATACATACTAAAACTAAAGCCATGATGATATATGTTGTATACAATGTATATTCAAATTTGAGGGGGTGCAGAAAGAGATAGAGGATGAGATGAATGATAAAGCAAAAAGCAAATGTGTAAATGTTAAACAGTAAATTTGGGTAAACATATTTTTGTGTTCAGTTCTTACAAATTTTCCATAAGTTTGAAATTATCTGAGGTATATTAGTTTTCAAAAAAAGGAAAGAAAGAAAGAAATCTTGAGACCTACACTTTTAATAACTGTATTTGTGTTCTTTTTTAAAAAGATTTATTTATTCATTTTAGAGAGAGAAAGAGCACAAGTGGGGGGAGGGGCAGAGAGAGAAGCAGACTCCCCACTGAGCACAAGCTTAATGCAGGTCTTGATCCCAAGACCCCCTGATCATAACCTGAGCTGATATCAAGAGTAGGATGCTTAACCGACTGAGCCACCAGGCACCCCAATTGTATTATGTTCTATCACTTCTGCAACAAGATGCCACAAAGTTAGTGACTTAAAACACACACTTATGATCTTACAATTCTTCTGATCATAAGTTCAACAATTTGCTGAGATAAAATCTAGGATATCCACAGGGCTGTGCTGTGCTGCTTTCTGAAAGACATGGAAAAAATCCCTTTTTCCTGCTTTTAGAAATCACCTACACTCCTTGGCTCACAGCCCCCTTCATGCATCTTCAAACCCAGCAATAGTGAATTGCATTATTCTCACAGCAAGTAATTTTGACATCTAACTGCTTCCCTCTCCTTCTTACAAAGGCCCTTAGGATTACATTGTTTTGACCTGAACAATCCAGGATAATCTTTCTGTGCCAATGTCAGCCGTTAGCAATCTTAATGTCTTCCAGATTCTCTTGTAAATTTTGCTTTCCACATAACCACAGGAGAACAAAACTGCCAACCTTTCTGCTAAAAGACAGAGCTTACCTTCCTCCGGCTTCCAGCAAAGTATCTCTCATTTCTTTCTTGAGCCCTTAGTATTAGCAGCAGCACCTTGAACACCCATCTTTCTTTTTTTTAAGATTTTATTTATTTATTCATCAGAGACACACAGAGAGAGGCAGAGACACAAGCAGAGGGAAAAGCAGGCTCCATGCAGGGAGCCCGATGTGGGACTCCATCCCGGGTCTCCAGGATCACACCCTGAGCCAAAGGCAGGCGCTCAACGGCTGAGCCACCCAGGGGTCCTGGACATCTTTCTACTAGCTGTCTATTAACAATAATACAGGTATTTTCTGAGATAATTTAGATTTTTCTACCATGCTTCTCACTTGCATCTGAATCCTCGATTGCAGAAATGTTAATATCCATATTTATCCTAACAATCTGTTCCAAGCAATCTAGCCTTTTTGTCTCAGGCATCTCAAAATCCCTTCTGCCTCTCCACACTGCCCAGTTCCAAAGATAGTTCCACATTTCTAAGTACTTATTATAGCAGCTCCCCACTTCCAGCATTAAAGTCTATTACTTTTTTTTTTCTGCTGTGATATTATCACAAACTTAGAAGCTTAAAATGATGCAACTGTATCATCCTACAGTTCTGTAGCATTGGACTCACTGGGATAAAATCTAGAAGTAGTGTCGCCTTCTGAAGGCCCCACAGTGACATCCATTGCCTTATCTTTTCCAGTCTCCAGCTTTTCCAGCTTCTATCTTCCAGTTTGTTACCCACATTCCTTGATTTGTCATTCACTTGCCCCATCTTCAAAACCAGCAAAAGTAAGTGATGTCTCTCATAGCACACCACTCTGCCCTCCTTTTCCTGTCTCCCTCTTCCTCTTTTAAATACTCATGTGATAAATACATGCCCCCAAATCTCCTAATTTAATCTCGTAATTTAATCTCCCTATTTCAACATTATTTGAATAGCAAACTGAATTTTGTCTATAATCTTAATTCTCTTTGCCACATAAAATTACATATTCACAAGTTCTGGGGGTATGTATATGAGCCTGTTATTCTATCACAGTAATATCATGAAGTTCAAGTAAATTATTTTAATTTCTTTGTAGTACTATATTTATGTCTGTAATTTTATGTCTATAAGAAGAAATAAAGTCTTTGGAAATTTGGAACACAAAGCTGGATCTAAATGGCAAAGAATGAAGAAAAGCACTTGGACTTTATAATAGTTCATTTCATATCTTCAAAGATTTTAAGAACTGTTTCCACTTTTCAAGTACTTACAAAAACTCATCTGTATCTACAAGCTCTCTTCTTGTCTCTGACATTTCAGAATTATACCTATTGAAATACTTCACAGTAGGTTTGATATTTATTCACTATGTCTTCTACATTCTACATGAAAGTGTTTCATAAGTGTTTTGTGACTGATTAGTACCTAACGACACCAATCAGAAACTTCGAAAGATAACATTTACAAAACTACAGTTGAACTATACCTCAGTTTCCCGATTAAAAACTTAAGCCATATTACCTTCCTAAATAGTTTTCCAAGAAGAAAGAAAGATTTAATGAAATAATCTTAACAATGCTAAATGCTTGGGCAGCCCAGGTGGCTCAGCAGTTTAGCGCCGCCTTCAGCCCAGGGTGTGATCCTGGAGACCCAGGATCGAGTCCCACGTCAGGCTTCCCTGCATGGACCCTGCTTCTCCCTCTGCTTGTGTCTCTGCCTCTCTCTCTCTCTCTCTGTCTCTCATGAATAAATAAATATAATCTTTAAAAATAATAAAAATAAAAAAATAATGCTAAATACTCAAAACTTCTTCCTAAATACAAATATATTATGGAGAAGGGTTTTTGTTTTTTCCTTGTGATGCATCAAGTTCACAAAGAACAATTATAAAGTGTATAATTGGATGTGCAAAAGATGTAATGATGCCCTGTTTTTTTTTTTTTTATAGTAATGAATGGTAGCATTAAAAATAAAATGCTGGGACACCTGGGTGGCTCAGCAGTTGAGCATCTGCCTTCATGCTTAGGGTGTAATCCGGAGTTCCAGGATTGAGTCCTGCATTGGGCTACTTGCGAGGAGCCTCCTTCTCCCTCTGCCTGCGTCTCTGCCTCTCTCTGTGTCTCTCATGAATAAATAAATAAAATCTTTAAAATAAATAGATAAATAAATAAATAAAATGCTGTAAGCTTTGCAATTTGCAAATTAGTAAGATTAGTTTTATTTAAATCTAAAACATTGCACTAAATATCAGATACTCAAGAGAGATAGTGACTAAATCTATCCCCTTTTCACACCTAAATTCTCACTCAGTTGAGATAATTTCATGTATTCTTGCCATTAATCACATTAGAGATGTAAATAGAATGCACAACTTGGTGGGAGAGTGAAAAATAAAATTCCATAACTTATCTAGTAAACTAGATTTTTTTTCCCAAAGAAGCAGATTTAATTAATTCAGCAACCTTGCAAAAAAGAAAAAAAAAAGTATTGGATTTATACTTACCAGGTTATTACATTTCTTTTAAAAAATATTTGTATTGTTTGTGTAAAAGGGAGAAAAATATAAAAAACATCATGGATACATGTCATTATACATTTTTCCAAAATCAGAATTAGCAACACCAAGAGTGAACTGTAATGTGAACTATGAGGTTTGGGTGATTACGATATGACTATACAGAGAGGTTCAGCCTTAGTAAAAAACGTACCATTTTGGCAATTGATGCTGATAATGGGCAGATTTGTTGTGTATGTGTGTGTGGTAGAGGGTATATGGAAAATCTATGTGCCTTCCTCTGAACGTTGTTTTAAACCTAAAACTGCTCTAAAAATATCTTTAAAAAATAATTTTCAGCCTTTTAAAAAATAATCACTCAAAAACAGTAGAAGAACAGATTTACATATACTGGTAAAATGACAATGGCTATGATTTTTTTTTTCTCCTAGTGGGATTATAGGATATTGTGAGCAATTATGACAAATAGTCTCTTTTTTTATCTGATGGGTGATTTACAATGTGGGAGAGTAGATAAATTATTTTTACATTAACATGTCATAGTTTCTACTTTATTCCCATTTTCAGCGTTGTACTATTTTACTGTAAATATTCAATTTACAGTATTCAATATTCAATTATCAAATCCTTTTGCTACTCTCTCTCATCATCTGAGTGTCACTGAGGTTGGTGTCACTCTTAGATCTGATATAAACTTAACATGATGTCAAACCCTATTTGATGTCTGACTCCATCCCCTGCACTTTGATAACCATCACTGAGACACCCCACTTTCTCTAAGATTTACTACTGGCCTTTCTCTGGGAAATGGCTTTCTTAATAGGTATTATTGATAACATTGAGATTATTTTCTGATCATGAAAAGTTATTTCCTCTAGAGTGAAAACAACCTGAATTTAGAAAGCAGACACACACACACACACACACACACTCACACACAAGAGAAACTCAACAAAGTGATGCCCATCATTAACATCTTAGAGTACATCATTCCAATATCTACTAATAACACAGATGCCATTTTTGTTTCCTGTTGATATGGGCAAACTCTCTCAATCATTTCAAACCTCAGTGAGAATCCTCACAGGACTTTATTTCACTTACTGTTTTCCACAGGGGTTTGTTTGTTTTGCCTTTTTTTTTTTTTATTAGTTTCAGACGTAGAATTTAGTGATTCATCAGTTGCATCTAATACCCAGTACTCATCATATCAGATGTCCTCCTTAATGCTCATCACCCAATAATCCTTTCGCCCCACTCACCACCCCTCCAGCAACCCTGTTTGTTTCCTAGAGATCAGAGTCTCTTATGGTTTGTGTCCCTCTCAATTTTCTTCCCTTCCCTTCCCCTATGTTCATCTGTTTTGTTTCTTAAATTCTGCATATGAATGAAATCATAGGGTATTTGTCTTTCCCTGACTTATTTTTGTTTTTTTTAAAGATTTTATTTATTCATGAGAGACACAGAGACATAGAGGTAGAGACATAGGCAGAAGGAGAAGCAGGCTCCCCAAAAGGAGCCCGGTGTTGGACTCGATCCCAGATCCCAGGATCATGCCTTGAGCCAAAGGCAGGCACTCAACCGCAGAGCCACCCAGGCGTCCCTCTGACTGACTTATTTTTGCTTAACATAACACACTCTAATACACTCTAGTTCCATCCAACTCATTACAAATGGCAAGATTTTATTCTTTTTGATGGCTGACTAATATTCCAAAATAGATAAGTAGATAGATGATAGGTAGGTAGGTAGATGATAGATAGATAGATAGATAGATAGATAGATAGATAGATAGATATCCCACCTCTTTGTTATCCATTCATCTGTCAATGGACATCTGGGCCCTTTCCATATTTTGTCTGTTGTGGACATTTCTGCTATACACATTGGTATGCATGTGCCCCTTTGAATCACTGTTTTTATACTTTGGACAAATACCTAGTAGTGGAATTTTTGGGTCACAGGGTAACTCTATAACTAGAGCTGAATTCCTGAATTGTTCATTGTAGCCATTCTGATTGGTATGAGGTGGTATATCATTGTAGCTTTGATTTGCATTTCCCTAATACCCAGTGTCTGTTCACCATTTGTATGTCTTATTTGGAGAAATGTCTGTTCATATCTTCTGAGCATTTCTTGACTGGATTTTTTGTTCTTTGGGTGTTGAGTTTGATAAGTTCTTTGTAGGTTTTGGATACGAGGGAGTTCTTTATCTGGTGAGACATTTGCAAGTAACTTCTTTCATTCCATAGGTTGCTTTTTAGTTTTATTGACAATTTCCTTTGCTGTGCAAAAGCTTTTTATCTTGATGAGGTCCCGATAGTTTATTTTTGATTCTATTTCCATAAGTTCTTAATATAACAAAACCTATTTATCATTTTTTAGCTTTTATTTTCAATTCTTTTGTTGTTTGTTTATTATTTATTTATTTATTTATTTATTTAATTTTTAGTTGCCAGAGACTTGTGGAATCATGGAGATGTCATCACTTAGTACACAACAATGCATGCAGCACTCTATGTTACTTTCTTTTTACTCCTTGGTAGTTAGAGTAACCTCATTTTTCTACATGAAGCCAAAAGCTGGTTTCAACAAGAATGAGTCTTCCCTGAAAAAGAAAACTTATATTCTTTAGTAAGGTAATAACCTTGCATTCTCTCCATGTCCTTATGTGGAAATATTATCCAAAAAATGAAAAAAGAGAAACAATATCAGAATTTTACCATCAGCAAGTAAGCAATGCCTAAGTCAAACAGAATTGAGTAACATAAAATATGTGGGCTTGCACAAATGATCATTTGAGATAGGATCAACTTCCAGAATGGTGTAATTCCTGATCCATTTCACTGTAGTTTTCTTGTCTTTTCTTTCCATGTAGCAAGACGGCAGTGTAATTCAGGTTTAACATCGTATGTAACTGCCAGGAAAGCTGAGGGAAACTTCCTTGAAGATTTCCCAGTCATCTGAATTTTAACATCTGTCCATTCTAAACTCATCACTGGTAAAATAAATAAATAAATAAATAAATAAATAAATAAATAAATACATGCATATATTCTTAGACTTGTCACCCAACATTGCCAGTGTTGGGGGATCATGTCATCCTCTCATGGTTTATATGGGTTAAATGAAGTAAAGTGTGTTTGCCGAACAAAATAGATGCTCAGATAGGAAGGAGGAAGAATGGATGCTCTTTGGGCAAGAAGTAAGGCCCACAATAGGTACATCTTCTTATATAAAATATATTGGATTTATTTGTTTGTTTTGCCAATTTTTGTTTTTGTTTGGCAATATAGCATTAAAATGTCTGCATCATTGGTTTTAAAAAATTCTTGCTCCAGAGCTGTAAATGCTTTAGGTGGGATGCATGTTATAATTCTTTGCTTGTTTAAATTAATATTTTTATTTATTACTATTTATTTAGCCAAGTAGATTTTAATTATAATAAAGTAAGTGTGCAAAAGGTATCATTCAATTTATGCATGTACTAGGCTCACTACTTGATTGACCATAATTATCTTATAATGATCTTATAATGATCCTAATCAATCAATATATACATATGAGTACCCGAGGCTATATTCAAAGACATGCTGTCCATATGAGTGGTTTGCCTGACACATCTAAGGCCAATCAGTTTACTTTTTCAAAATTTTCATTGAGGTAGGTAAATGATACTGTACTAGAGACAGAAGGCAAACTCTTACTACTAAGGTTCCTAAAGATTTCATGATTGCTGATGTTTTCAAATCTTTGTGGTTCATGGTTTCTTTTCTGTGAACTACCACTGTACCCTTCAAAAACAATTCGCTTCATTATACAGAGCCAAAGTCAATGTTTCAAATTTGAAATACAAAGCATCTATCCCTAACAATGAGGAAAAGTGGAAGTTTAGAGAAGAAATGACAGGAAAATAAAACCATCAACATTATCATTCTTCCCTTATTAATTTCCAGTATGGATTTAAGCACCAATGTATGCAACCATCAGAATGAGTGGAAATGTTCAGTCAACTGGAATCCTTAAAAGTTGAAGTATTAAAAATTATAAACCTATCAACTATTCTTCCTTGAGTTCAGTGATTCTTTGATACTGAGCAGGCAATTGACCATCTCTAATGAGTATTGAAAAAGGAAAACATGGTAATTTACTTGAGCTGTACTATTTCTTACTCGACCTCTATTATTTTAAAAACATTTTAGAAAACTGCGTTATGTTAGTCTTTCCTCTTCAACTGTTTGATTTTTTATATAAACATATTGGGTTCTCAGAAGCATATATTTATATCACAACCTTTATGATGTAATTTGTAAGGCATTTTCTTTTCCTATCCTTGATACTTAGGTGGTAACATCTGAATCAAAATATTCCAGTGAAAATGTATTCTAACAATAAGAATCAACAGATTAAAGATTCCCTACTGAAACACTGACAGTCTAATGAAAGGGTTCTAGAAGTATATCAATCTTTTTTTAATAGACTTTATTTTTTAGGCAAGTTTTAAGTTTACAAAAAAAAAATTGGTAGAGACAACAATTTCCCATCTGTTTCATGCTTCTCTATATGGATAGATTCCCTCATTATCAACATTTCACACCACCATTGTACATTTGTCAAAATATATATACCCATGTATATACATCATTATCACCTGAAGTTGATAATTTATATTAGGGGTTACTCTTGTTTTGGATAAATGTATAATGACATACATCCACCATGACAATATCATCCAGAGTAGTTTTTGCAACCCTAAAAATCCTCTTTGCTTTGCCTATTCACTACCCCTCCACCAACTTCTGGCAACCACAGATCTTTTTATTATTTTCATACTTTTGCCTTCCTAGAATGTTGGAATCACAAAGTATGTAGGTTTTTCATTTGATATCTTTCACTTAATAAAATATAGTCAAGATTCCTTTATGTCTTTTCATGTTAAGAGTTCACTTAGTTTTAGTGCTGAATATTATTCCACTGTTTGGATGTATCACAGTTTATCTATTCACTTACCAAAGTTTATTTCTTGCTTCCAAGTTCTGGCAATTTTTGAATAAGGCTGCTATAGACAACTATGTGCAGGTTTTTGTGTAAACACAAAATAATTAACTCTTTTGGGTACATATCAAGAAACATCACTGTTGGATTGTATCATAAGAGTGAGATTAGTTGGGTAAGAAATCCAAAACTGTATTCCAAAGTAGCTGTGCCATTTTGCATTTTGACCAGCAATGAACAAAAGTTCTATTGCTGCACATCTTCATTAGTATTGGGCATTGTCAGTGTTCTGCATTTTGGTCATAGGTGATTTTATTTGTGGTTTAATTTTCATTTCACTGATTAACATACAATGTGGGGCAACTTTTATATAATTATTGTATCTGTCTACCTTCCTTTGTGAGGAATCTATGAAGATCTTTTTTTCTAAAATATTTGTTTCATTTTTAAATCAAGTAATTTGTTTTCTTATTGTTGAATTTTAAGTATTCTTTGTATATTTTGCATAATATTTCAGATTTATTTTTGCAAATGTTTTCTTTGAGTCTGTGACTTGGCTTTTCCTTCTCTTGACAGTGTCTTTTGCAAAGCAATAATAATAATAATGATAATTTTAATGAAGTTCACCTTGCCAATTCTTTTTTTCATGGATTGTGTCTTGGTGTAGTGTCTAGAGTTATCATCATATCCAAGATTATCTAGGGTTTTTTTTTCTTGTTATTTTCTAAGAGTTTTACAGTTCTGAGTTTTACATTTAGTTCTATGATCCGTTTTGGGGTCTTTGTGTGTGTGTGTGTGTGTGTGTGTGTGTGTGTGAAGGGTGTGGTTATGTTTAGATTCTTTTTTTTTTTTTTTTAATGTAGGTGCCCATTTGTTTCAACACTATTTGGTTGAAAAAAACTTTCTTTCCTTCATTGTATTACTTTTGCTCTTTTATAATAGATCAGACTATATTTATGTTGGTCTACTTTTGGAATCTCTATTCTATTCCATTGATCTATTTGTCACCTTTTTAGCCAGTATTATACTCTTCCTATTTGTAGCCTTATAGTATGTCTGAAGTTTCATAGCATTAGTGCTCCAACATTGTTTTACTCCTTCAATATTAGGGTGGCTATTCTGGGTTTTTTTTTTTTTTTGCCTCCCCACATATAAATTTTAGAATCAATTTGCCAATACCTATAAAACAATTTACTGTGATTTTGATTGAGATTGCATTGAATCTATCATTCTGATATAGAATGCTTTTTTTCATTGTTAGACTTCAACTGATGTTAATGTGGTGTAAATGCACCAATATTACTGATATAGTTGCATTAATATCTACCATACTTATTACTATAATTTGTTGCTGTATATCAATTTTAATAGTTATTTCCATTAGTCAGTGTTATGAATTTTGAAGCCTGTAATGTATAATAAGTTAACTACACAGATGGAAGTAATTACAAGTCTGATCATGGTATAGGTTTTTCCACAAATATGGAAATTTTAGAATTTTATTCTAAGGAGAATTTTGTTATTAATAGCAAAAAATATATCCTTGTCATGGCATGGGCTTAAGTCCATTTCCTTTTATTTGAGTCTCAATTTGATAATGTGTTTATGGGTAAGAAAAACATAAAAAATATTCTAAGAAGAACAGTATTTCTATCACTACTTTTTGATATAAGTCCCATAACTCTATTAGAGAGGAAGAATAAATAGTTAAACAATCATATAGTCAAGGGCACCTGGCTGTCCTTGATCTTGGAGTTGTGAGTTTGACTCCCACATGTGGCTTAGAGTTTACTTAATTTTTGTTTTAAATCATATGGTCAATTCATGGGTTTTGTTTGTGTGAGTAAATGCATCATTTATTGGTGATATCCTATATTAGGGTTATGGGAGATACAACAGGGCCTTTTCAGTCTTTTTAGAGTGTAAATAGATAAATCTATATCTATATTTCTACATCAATGGATATATATATAGAGAGACATGTATAGAGATATATAGATACCAATGTGCTACAAAGTGTAAAATCGGGAATCCCTGGGTGGCTCAGCGGTTTAGCGCCTGCCTTTGGCCCGCGTCGCGATCCTGGAGTCCTGAGATCGAGTCCCACGTCGGGCTCCCGACATGGAGCCTGCTTCTCCCTCCTCCTGTGTCTCTGCCTCTCTCTCTCTCTCTCTCTCTCTCTCTCTCTGCCTATAGTGAATAAATAAATAAATAAATAAATCTTAAAAAAAAAACAAAGTGTAAAATCACGTAATAATAAGCTATGAATGTCATAAATGCCTAAAATATTCAGAAGGTATGTCATGATGAATGGAAGAGTTATTGAAGGTGAATATGGTGCTAGGTTCAGAAAGAATACTAAATCCACACAAAAGAGAGTGAGATAGAGTAGAAAAAAAGTTGGAGAGAGAAAAAATAGCCCAGAAATAAGCATTATATTCTACATTTTAGCACTGTGTTAAATGTATTTTACAATTTTTACTTCATTATTGCTTGTCTCATTTAATAATGGGACATATAAGAAGATGGATATATCTTTGTTTAACAAATAGGGATGATTTCTATCCACTTTTACAGAATGAAGTTTATTCAAGTTGATATTTTTCTGTTAACTTGAAACATAAACTAAAAGGATTACATTTTTAAACATAGTCAACATACCTTAAAAACATGAACATTCTAAGGACACTTGGGTGGCTCAGTTGTTAAATGTCTGCCTGGAGCTCAGATCATGATCTCAGAGTCCTGAGATTAAGATCTGCATCAAGCTACCTGCTCAGTGAGAAACCTGAGGCACAGTGAGGCAGTAGGACATATTACGAGAATAACTTTTGTTATAGGCTTTCAAAAGAAATCATGTGTTTTTGTTCAAATTAAAAGCTCCTAACCTCTACTAATTTTTTTTTATCTGATGTTTGGGACGTTATATTATTGCATACCTATTTTAAAGGACAAGGACTCTTGACAGAATGAGCAACATTGCCTTTCAGATAATATTATATGTGCCAAAGTAAGTTCATCAATGTGTCTTTCTTCTGCACTTTCTTCTAAAAACTATCCCCAATAGTGAAAGAGACACATTTAAGTGGAAAATCCCATGAAAAAGAGAAAAAACACATTCTCTTGATAGTCATATGAAGCTTCAAGGAAGAGACAGGTAACGGGTGGAATTTCAAGAATTCTCCTGTAAGTACAGATGCCATTGTTCATTTTGCTAGACACCAGAAGACATTTGAGGAATGATGGAAAGTTTCTGAATAGTGTCTCTTTAATTCAAATCCAGCCCACATCTCTGCTGTAGGTTCTTTGTGGTACTTTATAACGAAGGGAGCAAGTGTAACTCTTGCGCTTTCAGTACAATATCATTGCAAATGGGTGTAGCCTCTGTCTGCCTTGCATAGTAATTGACAGTCATTTTCTCAATAATAAATGATCTGTGCTTAGACTACATATTTAGATTTCAATTTATTTTATGAACAGTTTTCACTGAGTCCATCTACTGGAATGACAAGTTCCATCTATACACTGTTATTTTGTTTAAGCATGATGTGCTCCTCGGCTTGGAACTTAGTTATTTTCATATTACCAATCCACAGATAATAAATCTTAATTTCAGCTCTAAGTCATAAATTGATGTCCATTGAATTTTCTATTTTAAATGCCATCTTACATTACTTCTAAGACAATCTCAAGAACATTGCTTCCTTGGTATTCTAGAATACCAATTTTGAAAAACTATCCAAGTGTTTATACAGAAAATTTGACAACTAGGGTAATGGAAAATGTCAACACTTCTAGAAGGATTTCTATTCATCTACTTTACCACAAGAAAAATAAGTTTAGACTTGGAAATAATAAAAACATAGGGAGTTTGATGCTATTTTAATTTTTAAAAATGTCATGAATATCACAATTAACTTATTTTTTTCTTGTCTTTTGCTACTACTGGAATTAGAACTTAAAAAAAAAAAAACTTTTCTATCATTGCCTTTCCTGAGTAATCTTATAGATCTAATTAAATTGAAAACTCATTTGCCTACTTATATTCACTTATGAACTTCCTATAAAACATCATTACACCTTTCCTGTTAAACTCCAATTGCTATAAACCATCTGACCAAAAGTATTTTTTCTTTTCCTTGAAATATTAATTATTAGAACTTAAATAGGGATAAATATTCTTTTGGACACCCACCACTCATGGTTTGAAGATACTTAAATAGATTTTGTTATTCTACAGAAGTCTTAATAAATCTTGAGGACAGATTTGATCACACTGATTTACTTCTTGAATACTCTAAGGCATAATGGTTAGATTTTTACAATTCTAGCCCCTTTCCAGATAAGCACATTTATTTTATGGAGTTAAATGTCTATTTAACCTCCAGAATTTATGACTTTGTCATAGCTAATTCCTGTCTAATTTCTTCATTTTCTTTTTTTTTTAATTAATTTTTATTGGTGTTCAATTTACCAACATACAGAAAAACACCCAGTGCTCATCCCGTCAAGTGTCCACCTCAGTGCCCGTCACCCATTCCCCTCCAACACCCGCCCTCCTCCCCTTCCACCACCCCTAGTTCATTTCCCCAAGTTAGGAGTCTTTATGTTCTGTCTCCCTTCCTGATATTTCCCAACATTTCTTTTCCCTTCCTTTATATTCCCTTTCACTATTATTTATATTCCCCAAATGAATGAGAACATACACTGTTTGTCCTTCTCCAATTGACTTATTTCACTCAGCATATACCCTCCAGTTCCATCCACGTTGAAGCAAATGGTGGGTATTTGTCGTTTCTAATGGCTAAGTAATATTCCATTGTATACATAAACCATATCTTCTTTATCCATTCATCTTTCGATGGACACCGAGGCTCCTTCCACAGTTTGGCTATTGTGGACATTGCTGATAGAAACATTGGGGTGCAGGTGTCCCGACGTTTCATTGCATCTGAATCTTTGGGGTAAATCCCCAACAGTGCAATTGCTGGGTCGTAGGGCAGGTCTATTTTTAACTCTTTGAGGAACCTCCACACAGTTTTCCAGAGTGGCTGCACCAGTTCACATTCCCACCAACAGTGTAAGAGGGTTCCCTTTTCTCCGCATCCTCTCCAACATTTGTGGTTTCCTGCCTTGTTAATTTTCCCCATTCTCACTGGTGTGAGGTGGTATCTCATTGTGGTTTTGATTTGTATTTCCCTGATGGCAAGTGATGCAGAGCATTTTCTCATGTGCTTGTTGGCCATGTCCATGTCTTCCTCTGTGAGATTTCTGTTCATGTCTTTTGCCCATTTCATGATTGGATTGTTTGTTTCTTTGGTGTTGAGTTTAATAAGTTCTTTATAGATTTTGGAAACTAGCCCTTTATCTGATATGTCGTTTGCAAATATCTTCTCCCATTCTGTAGGTTGTCTTTGAGTTTTGTTGACTGTATCCTTTGCTGTGCAAAAGCTTCTTATCTTGATGAAGTCCCAATAGTTCATTTTTGCTTTTGTTTCTTTTGCCTTTGTGGATGTATCTTGCAAGAAGTTACTGTGGCCGAGTTCAAAAAGGGTGTTGCCTGTGTTCTCTTCTATGATTTTGATGGACTCTTGTCTCACATTTAGATCTCTCATCCATTTTGAGTTTATCTTTGTGTATGGTGAAAGAGAGTGGTCCAGTTTCATTCTTCTGCATGTCGATGTCCAATTTTCCCAACACCATTTATTGAAGAGACTGTCTTTCTTCCAATGGATAGTCTTTCCTCCTTTATCGAATAGTAGTTGACCGTAAAGTTGAGGGTCCACTTCTGGGTTCTCTATTCTGTTCCATTGATCTATGTGTCTGTTTTTGTGCCAGTACCACACTGTCCTGATGACCACAGCTTTGTAGTACAACCTGAAATCTGGCATTGTGATGCCCCCAGCTATGGTTTTCTTTTTTAAAATTCCCCTGGCTATTCGGGGTCTTTTCTGATTCCACACAAATCTTAAAATAATTTGTTCTAGCTCTCTGAAGAAAGTCCATGGTATTTTGATAGGGATTGCTTTAAACGTGTAAATTGCCCTGGGTAACATTGACATTTTTACAATATTAATTCTGCCAATCCATGAGCATGGAATATTTTTCCATCTCTTTGTGTCTTCCTCAATTTCTTTCAGAAGTGTTCTATAGTTTTTAGGGTATAGATCTTTTATCTCTTTGGTTAGGTTTATTCCTAGGTATCTTCATTTTCATGACATAATATATACTAAACTCAGATATTTTCCTTTTTTTTTTTTTCTTTTCCCTGTACTTTCCTTATAGCCTTTCTTTTGGGAGAGATGTAGTAAAGAAAATTCTCACTTCCAGGTCTCACCTCTTCATGGGTGGTATAATACTATCTTCTCAAGCTACAGTTTCACTGAAAGTAATAGATTTCTTCCTCTTCTGATTCATTTTTGAGGCCCTGTCTAGATTATGGTCTTAAATGTATGATTTTTGATGGACTCCTTTTAGGAATAATGTTTTAAAAGCATTAATATATATAAGTAATGAGAAAACATTTTCTTTTTTTAAGATTTT
The DNA here is from genome assembly GCF_018345385.1 of Vulpes lagopus. Lineage (NCBI taxonomy): Eukaryota > Metazoa > Chordata > Mammalia > Carnivora > Canidae > Vulpes > Vulpes lagopus. Next base: position 112,024,487 of record NC_054829.1, on the reverse strand, counting down.
ATTTATTTATTCATGAGACACAGAAAGAGAGAGGCAGAGATATAGGCAGAGGGAGAAGTAGGCTCCCTGCAAGGAGCCTGATGTGGGACTCAATCCCAGGACCCCAGTATCACAACCTGAGTTAAAGGCAGATGCTCAACCACTGAGCCACCCAGGTGGCTGAGAATTATAACATATTCTTGTTTAAAAAATACAATCAGCTTCTGTTTTTATGTATAGTTGTCAAGAACAAGAGTGGTACAAAAAAAGAAGGCCATTGGAAGTGGAACATAACTATGTGTTTATATCATAGGTGGGTATTTCTGGTGTTCAGAGAATTCATACAATTTAAATTAAAAACACATCCTGACCTAGATAAGCAGAGAATGTGTGCAACATTTACATCCTGCCTCCTTCTTCATGTTTCCCTTTTTACTTCTCTTTCAACTTGTTTTTGTTTCTAATGGGCTTTTACATTTAGAATATTTTCCTAAGTACTTTAATCTGAGTTCCAAAAATCAAAGTAAAATCTAAGCCCTTTCAACTCTCTGTTGCTCCATATGGATGATTATCATCTTCCCTTGACAGGTTTCACTTGTTATTAGAGTACACAGAGGGAGTCATGCCAGTAGAAGGGTTAAGAAAACACAAAATCTTAATTTTCAGATCCGGTCACTTCTCTGTGTTCCAAAACAATTTTTTTTTCAGTCACCACTGCAACATCTCTACTAAAATTTACAATTTCTAAAACTGAGCACACACATACAGGTGAGCATGCAGAGTCAGAGAGGTGAGTCAGTGCGCATGTTAGCCATAATGATGAAACTGGCCCTTCAGGTGTGAGAAAGGAAGAGATGGCATCTTCCTTCCTGGTGGCTCAGACTTCAGGAGAGCAAATCTCTGAATTGATATAACACTTCTCACCTAATGAATGGCTGTCTTTTTTTTTTTTTTTAAGATTTTATTTATTTATTTGAGAGAGAGAGAGAGAGAGAGAAGGCACAGACACAGGCAGAGGGAGAAGCAGGCTCCATGCAGGGAGCCCGACGTGGGACTCGATCCTGGGTCTCCAGGATCAGGCCCTGGACCCAAGGCGGCTTAAACCGCTGAGCCACCCGGGCTGCCCGAATGGCTGTCTTAAATGTCTGGTGGTTCCATATCTCTTATTTTCTTCGGAATGGGCGGGGGGGGGGGGGGTATCTCTATTTCTAATGCTGCAAGCTGACATATAGCTAGCTGATGTTTCAGCTCAGACTCTTTTCCATATGAAGCACAAGGTTGGATTGGTTCTACCTTCCCCACGAAGTTAGTCTTTAAGTTGCCAGATAAATGAGTTCAGCTTAAGAAGGCAGGCTCTTCCTGCACAGAGTGAAGACTCCTAATTCCCTAATTCCCAAGTCCAACTACACTTGAACTAAGTGGCTTATACATATGTTTTTAGTTTTCTTTTAGGATGTAAATCTTGAGCAAAGAGCCATTGCCTGAAAAATGCCAGGATGAGGATTCTAAATGGGACTCTCTGGTATTAATATTTGTAACAGTGGCACAGGTTAATGTGTATCCAAGAAACTAAAACTACCCAGTAAAAGTGAAACCAACAGCACATTTATTCTTTAATTGAATAGCTAATGCAGCATATTGTCTGAGAGAGAGGATTTCTAAAGAGTACTCTTAAAATACTGAAATGGAAAAAAAAATACTGAAATGGACTAGCAAGTCAATAACAAATATTGTATTGTATTAGCATAACTAAAGTAGCTTGCAATTAAAGCAAATTTCTATTACTATACAAATAATTTTAACCTTGCCAGCATTATTTTTTGCTGTCAAGTAGTTTTGATTTAGCATGTCTTTTCTACCTGTTCATTTATAAAGGCTTCCATTCATTAATAGAAAGTGGACACAATTTATATAACAAACGAGTTAGGGACAAAGAAGCAGCTGATTGAACACATCATGCAACTTATTAGTAGTTATGTTTAACATATGTAGTTTTGTTTAGTTCATTATTATTTGGTAAGTTGTGTGGATTCATTCTTTATTACACTTAAGAGAAACTCAGAAGTGAAGGGAAATTCAGCATATGTGATGGAATTAGAAAGAGTAGTAATGGTATGATTTTCAAAGTTATTGAAGCAGATATGCCAACTTGAAGCCAGGTGGTTGAGATATATGCATATATCATCCTGCTGTTATGGATTCAGAGCGAAGCTGTCACATAGTTTTGCAGTCTTTCAATGCAATTTTTATTCATTTAAATGAGTGAATTATACTGTTGTACTTTGTTTTTGTAATTTAAGATTCAGATGAAAGAAGAAAGAAGTCTCAAATATTGAAGACTTCTTTTGTCTCTGCAAATTGATTTTCAGAAGTGGGAGAAGGAGGGCAGCCCCTGGTGGCACAGCGGTTTAGCGCCGCCTGCAGCCCAGGGCTTGATCCTGGAGACCCTGGATTGAGTCCCACGTTGGCCTCCCTGCATGGGGCCTGCTTCCCCCTCTGCCTGTGTCTCTGCCTCTCATTTTCTCTCTGTGTCTCTATGAATAAGTAAATAAAATCTTAAAAGAAAAAAAGAAGTGTGAGAGGGAAAAATAGTCAAGAACTTATTAGTAAAAATTGACTTCAGCCAGTGCACTTTTGTATTTTGTATGCTACAGCAGCCTAGTGTTCTTTATCTCCCTGCTTCACGGTCACCTCCTCACAGGCCCATTAGCATACGAAAATAAAATTGGTATGCGTCACTGTAGAGTTTTCTGCACCTTGGTGTGTTGTATATTTTAATGCACACAGACATACCCAGATCATTTTAAGTTTAATGCTAAATGTGTTATTAATTTTCAGTTGTAACTTCAATATTTTGGAGATCTGTTTTTTTCAGCTATTAACGAGTGTCACAACAAAACTTACAGTGCTCTTTGGCAAATGTATCAAATTAGTTGTGATTGTTCCAATCTCAAATTTTTTATTTGAAATAGTTGACATGTACATTTTTCCTTTCTGTTTCTCTGCTTAATAACAGATTAGTCGACTTTTATTTCTGGTATAATTTGAAAGTAATTTCCTGTCCAAGAAATGATATTTTAGCTATATAATATAATGTGACTATAGCTACAAATGTGTTTATACTTCACCAGTTTTAACTTCTCTTTGTAATTGTCTGTTTGTAAATAAGTTGGGAGATTGATGGCAATAATAGAAATAATGATAAGAGCTAACTAATAGTGATCATTCAAGCTCAACTGTGGTGCTATACTTTTAACATATTTTTACATTATTCTTTTATTTTTAAAAATAATTCAATGAATGAGGCATTAGTATTCCCACATTTAATAACTTTTTGGGTCTTTTTTGTTTTTGTTTTTTTATTAGAGAGAGAGAGAGAGAGAGAGAGGGCACTAGTGATGGAGGGAGGAGGGACAGGGGAAGAGGAAGATAGAATCCCAAGCAAGCTCCAAGCCCAGCAAGGAGTTAAATGCAGGGCTCAATCATACAGCCTCCAATCATGATCTGAGCCGACCTCAAAAGTCAGACATTGGGGGATCCCGGGGTGGCTCAACGGCTTAGCGCCTGCCTTCAGCCCAGGGTGTGATCCTGGAGTCCCGCAATCAAGCCCCACATGGAGCTCCCTGCTTGGAGCCTGCTTCTCTCTCTGCCTCTCTCTCTCTCTCTCTGTGTCTCTCATAAATAATTTTTTTTTTAAATCTCATTCAAAGGAATGAGCTACTCAGGTACTTCCCCCTCATTTTATAGATGGAAGTAAAGCTTAGAAAATTTAGTTTCACAGATTTGGAATTGAGATAGTTCATTTTTTAAAAAGATTTTAATTTATTTATTCATGAGAGACACAGAGAGAGAGACAGAGACAGGATCCCAGGATCATGACCTGAACCAAAGGCAGATGCTCAACCACTGAGCCACCCAGGTGCTCCAAGACAGTTCAATTCCTTTTCTACCACTTACCCTCTGAAACTCAGGCTTTATGTTATTATGTAACATAATATGTAACATAACATAACATAACATAACATGGCTGCATCATAGTTACTGTAAAAATAAAATTATATATTTGGTGACTGATAAAAGAAGGATTTAATGAAGTGTGGTTACTATTTTAAGGTATAACTCCTCTACCAATGACTTTTGTGCCCATTTTCAAAACTCTATTTCTTCCAGAACCTCACTCCATCATTATGCCTCCTCCTTTCATTCAAATCATCAATTCAAATTCAAATTCAAATTGATCCTCTAAATTTTACTTTCAGGATACAAATGTATTTTAATTTTCTCTATCTTAAACCCAAAACATCTGCATTTTCAAGTCAACCCTGAACATTGCTCCATACCTCATTACTCTGCTCTTTCTAAACTAAGTTATTAAGGTATCTTATAAAAAGAATTTATCATAATACATTTCATTTTCCCACTACCCACTTAATTTTTTAAAAATTATGAATTTTATCTAAGTATCACATGTCCTAAAATCAAATGATACTCAGATCTTAATAAATAATAATAATAATACATAATAATAATAATAGCAAAACCACTAGCCAGCCTACTCCAGGTCCCAACCTAAGGGGGAAAATTGCCACAGAGATTAACTCACTTAAATTATTTATTGGTATATTCTGGTATTTACCACCATATTGCTCAATAATATGCTCATACTATTATTATTGATACATCTCTCATAAATTATCTATGTATCTACTATTGTGTTAAAAGGATGCAGTTATCTAGTCCTGCCCAATCCAAAGTTTTTTACTTTCCTTTATTCCTTTATTTCATATATTTAAATATATGAAAAGGAACTGCAAAATCCTTTTCACTACAGTTAAAGAAATCAAGTAAACAGTTTCCTAATCCTTCTTTTGAAGATGCTCCAATCTGTACTGGATGACTGCTAGCCAGCTGCATAGCCACAGACCCAGAATATCCCTTCTCCCTATTTGCCTTCTGTTCCCCACCCCTCTCTGGTTTCCAAAGTCTTAGGTTTTGACCATTTCTAATATTATTCCTTTTTCAGGCTGTTTATGCTGCAGCAGTTTTTTGAAGAAGTCTCAATGGAAAATGAGGTATTGGTGAGGCCTTGCATTCAAGAAATATGTTATCATTTTTGTCTTTGACCTTGGTAGACACTTGGATATAGAGTTTCACATTGTTAATCAATTCTTCTCAGCCTCTGAAGGCATGAACTGCTTGCTGTATCTTGTGTCTCAGTAATACTCTTGAATAATCTAATGGTAATCTCCTCTCTGTTCTGTGATATGTGATCCATTTGTTTTTGTTTTTGTTTTTGTTTTTTGCTTTGTTTTGTTTTTCTTCTTTGCTACTTTGCTACTTTTAGGATTTTTTTTTTTTTTTTTTTTTACTTTTAGGATTTTTAAAAAATTCCCTCTGTTCTAAAATTCTAGGATAGCTTGTGATAGAATCATTTTATCTTCATTTTTAAAAATATTTTATTTATTTTTTATTTGAAAGAGAGAGGGAGTGGGTAGGAACAGATGGAGAGGGAGAGAGAGAGAATTTCATGTAGACTTCATACTGAGTACAGAGCCCAACAGGGGGCTCAATCTCATAATCCTGAGATCATGACCTGAATCCAAACCAAGAGTTGGATGCTCAATAGACTGAGCCAGCCAGGCAGCCCCATTTTATCTTCATTTGTGATAATGGTGGGTATTTGGATCTTTTATTCTGGACAGACATATTCATTATTTTGGAAATATTACTTTTTTATAATCTACTTATTTTTTCTGTTCACTTTTTCTAAAATACACATTACTTAAAGACTGGACACTGTACTCTAATATCCCACTTTGTTTTTCTATTTTCTACTTTCTGGAAGATAATCTCAACATTATTATAAGCATTCATAAAATGTCTAGTGATCTTTGGCTATCAAATCATAATTTAAAGTGAAGCACTAAAAAAGCTTATTGAGGCTCTACATGTGTTTGTGGGCATGTGTAGAGGAGGGCACTTGTTGAATGATGGACTTCTTCATAATAAAGTTCTACCATAGAATCCCAAATTGCTATGTCTATAGTTTTTGTTGTGATCACTGCTTTGCTTTTGCCTTTTGTTTGTTAGCTTGCTTGTTTGAATCTTTTTAGGTCAATTTCTTTAGAGATGAATTTTCAAATATCTTGTTTGGTGTTACACACCTGGCTATTTTCATGCTGGTGACTGGAGAAATAAGATGGAGACTGTAAGGCTTAATTAGCAATTTCATTTATTCCTCTGATTGTCAGGACATTTTTTCACCCTCATGCTCACCATTAACTCTCCCTAATTTTCCTGAAACCCGGATCATTTTGACTCAGGTTTTCCTGAGAATAAGCGTGTATCCGTTGCTTTGTTAGGAAGGGCTATTTATATGTCTGTACGGGTTTGGGGAAGATGTTGATCAGTCTAACTTTGCCTTTGGTAGACTGTTAGAAACCGTATAAAAGGGACACCTGGGAGGCTCGGTGGTTGAGTACCTGCCTTAGGCTCAGGGTGTGATCCTGGGATCCCACCAGGATGAGTACTGCATAGGACTCATGCAGTACTGCAGGAAGCCTGCTTCTTCCTCTGCCTGTATCTCTGCCTCTCTTTATGTGTCTCTCATGAATAAATAAATAAAATCTTTATTTATTTATTCATGAGAGACACAGACTGAGAGTGAGAGAAACAGAGACATAGGCAGAGGGAGAAGCAGGCTTCTCTCAGAGACCCTAATGCGGGACTCAATCCCAGATCCCAGGATCACAACCCAAGCCAAAGGCAGGTGCCCAACTGCTGAGCCACCCAGGCCTCCCAATAAATAAAATCTTTAAAAAAATAAGAAAAGAAAAAGAAGCTGTTATGCACTTACCTCATTGAAATACCTTGGGGCTCCATTCCTGGAAACTTGCAGTGGTAATTTCTATAATACAATGTGCTTCCTCATTGCCACCTCCCATGCAGACTTTTAGCTCTTAGCTTCAATTTGTTGTAAGTCATTTATATCTTATTGATCTTTCTGCTGCTCATCTCCAGAGGAAGTGTTGATACCTCTTCCTGCATCATCTCCTCCTAGTACTCTATATAGTTAATGGGTTTAAACATTTTTATACTTTTTTGCTTTACTACCATTTCAAATCTTAAGAGGAATCAGAGAAAAAAAGCACACATGGTCAAATCTTCATTCTAATGATACTTTTCAATTTTTTACCTTTTTTTTCAATTTTTTATCTTTGCCTTGGTTAAAAACCCCCCTCATTCTGTCATGCTACTAGTGTCAATAACCAAGTCTAATGATCCCCTTTAAGCTTATTCTTAAGTTAATTACTTTTATAAAATTTTATTGCTTTACTGAAAATCTTTTTTCCTCTTGGTTTCTATGACCCAATTCTCTACGTTTCCCTCAAACCTCTGTATAATATTCTAGATTCATTCATCCCTCTCTTCCAGAGAAGAGATCCTCTCTTTTCATCCATCCCCCAGTTTTCCAAGGGAAGAAAATTCTTGCTCTACGTGCATTGTTGCCTGGACTTTGCCAGATAAAAAATAAAGAGAACTTTTATAAAAAAATATTATAGTTCTTTTATTTCTTTTTATTCCAAAATAGCCATGTCTCATTTGTGTTGTTGCTGATGGTAAAGAAAATTTCCATTTCAGTATGATTCAAATTTGGAAATAAAAAAAGACAGAATAAGTCTTCCCATTTTTCTTCCTGAGAGCAAAATTTTAAAGGCTCCCTGACCTATAACGAGAAAATCAAAGCTATTACAATATCACAAGAACAGTACAATAACTTTAAAAAAGTGCATTGAGAAATAATAAAGAATTTCGATACCTAAACAACCCTGCCAAGTGCTTCATTGAAAAATGTTTGGTGGCATTTGCCTTAAAAATTCATCCTCTAAGAACTTTTCACAGTCAGCAAATTGAAAAATCCTGTAGGGTACAGGCTTAAAACAAAGTGAAAATAACCTTGGAACACCAAACCAACTGGAATCAGGATTGCATTGGGCTCTTGAGATTTCCTACACAGACAGTGATGTCATTTACAAACAGTTTTATTTCTCCCAACCCAATCTGTACACCTTTTATTTCCTTTCCTTCTGTCACTGCATTAGCTAGGATTTACAACATCATATTGAATAGAGAGGAAGAGAGGACGTCCTTGCCTTATTCCTGATCTTAGAGGGTAAGCTTTGAGTTTCTTGCCATTACATATGATATTAATTATAGTTTTTTGAAGATATTATTTATCAAACTAAGGAAGTTTCCCTCTATTATGAATGGAATTTAAATGTCATTCTCCCTCACATAGTTGTTGATAATGGAATTTCTAACTAGTTCATGAGATTAGAAATCTTTGGAAAACACTGCTGCTTGTTGGTTCTATTTAATGTTACTGTTAATGCGTAACTCTGTTTTTGGTTTAAATCAAAATTTAAGTAAATCTATGTGCTGCTTTCCCTAAGCAATTGTACTTCTTATGTGAAGACTAATAGGAAGCTAAAATGGATTAATTATGTAGAAACTGTAAACCTCATTTTAGGAATTGTTTACACTCTTACTCCCTTAGAAGGGCCAGTGAAAGCTGAATGCAGTGAAGCTTCTGAGAAACTGACAGAGAAATGTGTTTAGGGAATAAATTTTAAAATGGTGGTTAATGAGCCACTATTGTTTCTTCTACGAAAAGGCAGAAATGGAAGTCGTTCTGAAAACTCAATTTGCCAAAATAAAGGAAGGTTTCCTCTTCTCTGTATTTATGTATGGAAAAAGGATATTCATGACATGCAATCCTTAGAACTGGAAAATTTTCTTCTTCTAACTGATTACCCATACTGAGCGCTATTCAAATACTGTCAATTTGGTCCTATATGAAAATCCTCCTTCACTACACATTTCCATTCATTTATAGTCAACAAAATTACATTAAAAACAGTTCAAAAACAAATTAAGACATTTTACTGTAATGTTTAAGTAACTTTAATTATATAATGATACATTTAGCAGTGATTCTTGATTTTCCTATCTCCAAACTTAATTTCCTTGAAATAATTTTAGTTATTATTTTTTTATTGCTTTTCATGTGAAATTGTTATTCTCCAGTGATTTTGCATTACAGTAGATTTAGTTCTATGCCCCTGAGTTTTAATCTCAAACTTTCTATTTCCATCAAATGTTCATTATTTAATTCTATCAATGATTTCATTTTATCACCTCAGAACTATATTTTTTCCTATTCTACAGGTCTTTAAAACTGATGAGTCATAACATAAAATAAAGTATCTCCGTATTGCTGAGGACTATTGTTATGCAAATAAAACACACCCAGCCTAAGCTGTTGTCTCTTTTGTAAAGAGCCTTGGAGGAGGTTGGGCAAATCTTCATAGCAATTTTTAAATGCCGTCAGCTTTTGTGCATTGCCATGCTCTGTCTTGATGTCTCATCCTCTCTCCTCTTTCTCTCCATTTATTCACTTACTTATCTCCATCTAATTTTATTTTAATATAGACTCATCTATGTGTTGGCAAGATGATTAGTATTCCAGGGAAAGCAAGATTGTCTTAGTAGCTTTCCCAAAATTTCCAGGGAAGAACTTGAATTGTTGCCTTTAATCATGCATCAAACAAGAAACCAATTTCCCTATTCAGGGATTGAATTACTCTAATTCCTTTGACTTGGGTCACAAGAACCCTCTGCGGTTTGTGGTGAACCAAGCAGGTGCTTATTCAAAATCAAAGGGGCAGAGAAGAATTAATATGTATTGAGATAGATACTCTTCCAAGGAAGATACATCCATCACTAGTTCACTCTCTCAGAGCTTAATCTACTTCTCTTGTCACAGCCTTTGCCACCTCATCTTTAGCTGCCTAAATATAAATATACTTTGACAGGATTTTATCTTTATCAGTTCACTTATTTACATACACACACACACATACACAAACACGCATGCATGTATTTCCATCTAGGCATTTCTTTTACATTTGGGGATTACTATAATAGCAATCCAAAGTAATATTATATTTCCCAAAAAAAAAAAAAAAATATTATATTTCCCTTGGGATCTGCTATAACATTTGGAAGAATAAAAGAAAATGAGAGAGAGAGAGGATAGAGGGTTGAGTTTGGAGGGTGGCAAAGAGAAAATTATAGACTGCCACTAATGGATTTCCAAAGCTATATGTATCTTTGCTTTTTTTTTTTTTTTTTTTGGCTAATGGGATCAATATCTGAAAGATCCAACTGGATACTTACAGAAATATTTTTGACTTGAACATTTATGTATTAATAAATTTTAAATATAATGCTTTTGGTCAAATTCTATTCAAATAATTTCTTTAAAATATCTACCTTGGGCGCGTGGGTTGCTCAGTGGTTGAGCATCTGCCTTTGGCTCCCATGGTGATTCCGGGACACTGGGCTTGAGTTCCATGTCAGGATTCCTGCAGGGAGCCTTCTTTGTCCTCTGCCAATCTCTCTGCCTCTCTCTGTGTGTCTCTCATGAATAAATAAATAAAATCTTTAATAAGATAGCATTTACCTCAACACTTATGGTTTTGTTAAATTGACTATTTATCTCCTTTCCAGATATTTTAATTGTCCAACATGGCTTAATTTTCAGGCATGTATTACTAAGAATCTTACATGTCATGAGCACTCTAGTTGTACATCTTCATCTATATAAAGTGTTTACAATACACATTCTGGTTCATAGCCACATTCCTTCCTCATGTTCCTAATCCTCCTTAATGTTTCCACTGGAATAAATTACCACAGAAATTTTGGGTTAAAAAGCACTGATTTATTATCTAATGGTTCTGGAGGTCAAAAGTCTTAAATGAGTCATAAGGAGCTAAAATCCAGTGTCAGCAAAGGCTCTGGGGAAAAATCTACTCCTTGCCTTTTCCAGCTTCCAATTGCCTGCATTTCTTGGCTTGTGGCTACATCACTCCTCCCTCTGTCTCTTCATCACATTTCCTCTGACTCTGATCCTCCTGCCTCTCTCAATGTGATTACATCAGTCCTGCATGGAAAATCCAGGGTGACCCCCATCTCACAGTCTTTAACCTTAATTATACTTGAAAAATCCCCTTAGCCATTTAAGGTAAAATATTCATAGATTCTGGGATGAGGGTTTACACACCTGTAGGGGTCATATTTCTGCTCATTTTTAAAAATATTTTATTTATTTTTTTATTTGAAAGAGAGAGGGAGTGGGTAGGAACAGATGGAGAGGGAGAGAGAGAGAATTTCATGTAGACTTCATACTGAGTACAGAGCCCAACAGGGGGCTCAATCTCATAATCCTGAGATCATGACCTGAATCCAAACCAAGAGTTGGATGCTCAATAGACTGAGCCAGCCAGGCAGCCCCATTTTATCTTCATTTGTGATAATGGTGGGTATTTGGATCTTTTATTCTGGACAGACATATTCATTATTTTGGAAATATTACTTTTTTATAATCTACTTATTTTTTCTGTTCACTTTTTCTAAAATACACATTACTTAAAGACTGGACACTGTACTCTAATATCCCACTTTGTTTTTATATTTTCTACTTTCTGGAAGATAATCTCAACATTATTATAAGCATTCATAAAATGTCTAGTGATCTTTGGCTATCAAATCATAATTTAAAGTGAAGCACTAAAAAAGCTTATTGAGGCTCTACATGTGTTTGTGGGCATGTGTAGAGGAGGGCACTTGTTGAATGATGGACTTCTTCATAATAAAGTTCTACCATAGAATCCCAAATTGCTATGTCTATAGTTTTTGTTGTGATCACTGCTTTGCTTTTGCCTTTTGTTTGTTAGCTTGCTTGTTTGAATCTTTTTAGGTCAATTTCTTTAGAGATGAATTTTCAAATATCTTGTTTGGTGTTACACACCTGGCTATTTTCATGCTGGTGACTGGAGAAATAAGATGGAGACTGTAAGGCTTAATTAGCAATTTCATTTATTCCTCTGATTGTCAGGACATTTTTTCACTCTCATGCTCACCATTAACTCTCCCTAATTTTCCTGAAACCAGGATCATTTTGACTCAGGTTTTCCTGAGAATAAGCGTGTATCCATTGCTTTGTTAGGAAGGGCTATTTATATGTCTGTACTGGTTTGAGGAAGATGTTGATCAGTCTAACTTTGCCTTTGGTAGACTGTTAGAAACTGTATAAAAGGGACACCTGGGAGGCTCGGTGGTTGAGTACCTGCCTTAGGCTCAGGGTGTGATCCTGGGATCCCACCAGGATGAGTACTGCATAGGACTCACTGCAGGAAGCCTGCTTCTTCCTCTGCCTGTATCTCTGCCTCTCTTTATGTGTCTCTCATGAATAAATAAATAAAATCTTTATTTTTTTATTCATGAGAGGCACAGACTGAGAGAGAGAGAAACAGAGACATAGGCAGAGGGAGAAGCAGGCTTCTCTCAGAGACCCTGATGCGGGACTCAATCCCAGATCCCAGGATCACAACCCAAGCCAAAGGCAGGTGCCCAACTGCTGAGAGACCCAGGCCTCCCAATAAATAAAATCTTTAAAAAAATAAGAAAAGAAAAAGAAGCTGTTATGCACTTACCTCATTGAAATACCTTGGGGCTCCATTCCTGGAAACTTGCAGTGGTAATTTCTATAATACAATGTGCTTCCTCATTGCCACCTCCCATGCAGACTTTTAGCTCTTAGCTTCAATTTGTTGTAAGTCATTTATATCTTATTGATCTTTCTGCTGCTCATCTCCAGAGGAAGTGTTGATACCTCTTCCTGCATCATCTCCTCTCTAGTACTCTATATAGTTAATGGGTTTAAACATTTTTATACTTTTTTGCTTTACTACCATTTCAAATCTTAAGAGGAATCAGAGAAAAAAAGCACACATGTTCAAATCTTCATTCTAATGATACTTTTCAATTTTTTACCTTTTTTTTCATATTTTTTATCTTTGCCTTGGTTAAAAACCCCCTTCATTCTGTCATGCGACTAGTGTCAATAACCAAGTCTAATGATCCCCTTTAAGCTTATTCTTAAGTTAATTACTTTTATAAAATTTTATTGCTTTACTGAAAATCTTTTTTCCTCTTGGTTTCTATGACCCAATTCTCTACGTTTCCCTCAAACCTCTGTATAATATTCTAGATTCATTCATCCCTCTCTTTCTCTGATTACATCTTACATTTGACAGGGCAGGGATGGGGAGACTTCAGTATATTCATAATCCCCATGTTGCTGCTATGTTACTTCTGTAAAACTCCATAAGGATTTGCATTGCTAACCTTACAATAGCAACCCAGTTTTCCAAGGGAAGAAAATTCTTGCTCTACGTGCATTGTTGCCTGGACTTTGCCAGATAAAAAATAAAGAGAACTTTTATAAAAAAATATTATAGTTCTTTTATTTCTTTTTATTCCAAAATAGCCATGTCTCATTTGTGTTGTTGCTGATGGTAAAGAAATTTTCCATTTCAGTATGATTCAAATTTGGAAATAAAAAAAGACAGAATAAGTCTTCCCATTTTTCTTCCTGAGAGCAAAATTTTAAAGGCTCCCTGACCTATAACGAGAAAATCAAAGCTATTACAATATCACAAGAACAGTACAATAACTTTAAAAAAGTGCATTGAGAAATAATAAAGAATTTCGATACCTAAACAACCCTGCCAAGTGCTTCATTGAAAAATGTTTGGTGGCATTTGCCTTAAAAATTCATCCTCTAAGAACTTTTCACAGTCAGCAAATTGAAAAATCCTGTAGGGTACAGGCTTAAAACAAAGTGAAAATAACCTTGGAACACCAAACCAACTGGAATCAGGATTGCATTGGGCTCTTGAGATTTCCTACACAGACAGTGATGTCATTTACAAACAGTTTTATTTCTCCCAACCCAATCTGTACACCTTTTATTTCCTTTCCTTCTGTCACTGCATTAGCTAGGATTTACAACATCATATTGAATAGAGAGGAAGAGAGGACGTCCTTGCCTTATTCCTGATCTTAGAGGGTAAGCTTTGAGTTTCTTGCCATTACATATGATATTAATTATAGTTTTTTGAAGATATTATTTATCAAACTAAGGAAGTTTCCCTCTATTATGAATGGAATTTAAATGTCATTCTCCCTCACATAGTTGTTGATAATGGAATTTCTAACTAGTTCATGAGATTAGAAATCTTTGGAAAACACTGCTGCTTGTTGGTTCTATTTAATGTTACTGTTAATGCGTAACTCTGTTTTTGGTTTAAATCAAAATTTAAGTAAATCTATGTGCTGCTTTCCCTAAGCAATTGTACTTCTTATGTGAAGACTAATAGGAAGCTAAAATGGATTAATTATGTAGAAACTGTAAACCTCATTTTAGGAATTGTTTACACTCTTACTCCCTTAGAAGGGCCAGTGAAAGCTGAATGCAGTGAAGCTTCTGAGAAACTGACAGAGAAATGTGTTTAGGGAATAAATTTTAAAATGGTGGTTAATGAGCCACTATTGTTTCTTCTACGAAAAGGCAGAAATGGAAGTCGTTCTGAAAACTCAATTTGCCAAAATAAAGGAAGGTTTCCTCTTCTCTGTATTTATGTATGGAAAAAGGATATTCATGACATGCAATCCTTAGAACTGGAAAATTTTCTTCTTCTAACTGATTACCCATACTGAGCGCTATTCAAATACTGTCAATTTGGTCCTATATGAAAATCCTCCTTCACTACACATTTCCATTCATTTATAGTCAACAAAATTACATTAAAAACAGTTCAAAAACAAATTAAGACATTTTACTGTAATGTTTAAGTAACTTTAATTATATAATGATACATTTAGCAGTGATTCTTGATTTTCCTATCTCCAAACTTAATTTCCTTGAAATAATTTTAGTTATTATTTTTTTATTGCTTTTCATGTGAAATTGTTATTCTCCAGTGATTTTGCATTACAGTAGATTTAGTTCTATGCCCCTGAGTTTTAATCTCAAACTTTCTATTTCCATCAAATGTTCATTATTTAATTCTATCAATGATTTCATTTTATCACCTCAGAACTATATTTTTTCCTATTCTACAGGTCTTTAAAACTGATGAGTCATAACATAAAATAAAGTATCTCCGTATTGCTGAGGACTATTGTTATGCAAATAAAACACACCCAGCCTAAGCTGTTGTCTCTTTTGTAAAGAGCCTTGGAGGAGGTTGGGCAAATCTTCATAGCAATTTTTAAATGCCGTCAGCTTTTGTGCATTGCCATGCTCTGTCTTGATGTCTCATCCTCTCTCCTCTTTCTCTCCATTTATTCACTTACTTATCTCCGTCTAATTTTATTTTAATATAGGCTCATCTATGTGTTGGCAAGATGATTAGTATTCCAGGGAAAGCAAGATTGTCTTAGTAGCTTTCCCAAAATTTCCAGGGAAGAACTTGAATTGTTGCCTTTAATCATGCATCAAACAAGAAACCAATTTCCCTATTCAGGGATTGAATTACTCTAATTCCTTTGACTTGGGTCACAAGAACCCTCTGCGGTTTGTGGTGAACCAAGCAGGTGCTTATTCAAAATCAAAGGGGCAGAGAAGAATTAATATGTATTGAGATAGATACTCTTCCAAGGAAGATACATCCATCACTAGTTCACTCTCTCAGAGCTTAATCTACTTCTCTTGTCACAGCCTTTGCCACCTCATCTTTAGCTGCCTAAATATAAATATACTTTGACAGGATTTTATCTTTATCAGTTCACTTATTTACACACACACACACACATACACAAACACGCATGCATGTATTTCCATCTAGGCATTTCTTTTACATTTGGGGATTACTATAATAGCAATCCAAAGTAATATTATATTTCCCTTGGGATCTGCTATAACATTTGGAAGAATAAAAGAAAATGAGAGAGAGAGAGGATAGAGGGTTGAGTTTGGAGGGTGGCAAAGAGAAAATTATAGACTGCCACTAATGGATTTCCAAAGCTATATGTATCTTTGCTTTTTTTTTTTGGCTAATGGGATCAATATCTGAAAGATCCAACTGGATACTTACAGAAATATTTTTGACTTGAACATTTATGTATTAATAAATTTTAAATATAATGCTTTTGGTCAAATTCTATTCAAATAATTTCTTTAAAATATCTACCTTGGGCGCCTGGGTTGCTCAGTGGTTGAGCATCTGCCTTTGGCTCCCGTGGTGATTCCGGGACACTGGGCTTGAGTTCCATGTCAGGATTCCTGCAGGGAGCCTTCTTTGTCCTCTGCCAATCTCTCTGCCTCTCTCTGTGTGTCTCTCATGAATAAATAAATAAAATCTTTAATAAGATAGCATTTACCTCAACACTTATGGTTTTGTTAAATTGACTATTTATCTCCTTTCCAGATATTTTAATTGTCCAACATGGCTTAATTTTCAGGCATGTATTACTAAGAATCTTACATGCCATGAGCACTCTAGTTGTACATCTTCATCTATATAAAGTGTTTACAATACACATTCTGGTTCATAGCCACATTCCTTCCTCATGTTCCTAATCCTCCTTAATGTTTCCACTGGAATAAATTACCACAGAAATTTTGGGTTAAAAAGCACTGATTTATTATCTAATGGTTCTGGATGTCAAAAGTCTTAAATGAGTCATAAGGAGCTAAAATCCAGTGTCAGCAAAGGCTCTGGGGAAAAATCTACTCCTTGCCTTTTCCAGCTTCCAATTGCCTGCATTTCTTGGCTTGTGGCTACATCACTCCTCCCTCTGTCTCTTCATCACATTTCCTCTGACTCTGATCCTCCTGCCTCTCTCAATGTGATTACATCAGTCCTGCATGGAAAATCGAGGGTGACCCCCATCTCACAGTCTTTAACCTTAATTATACTTGAAAAATCCCCTTAGCCATTTAAGGTAAAATATTCATAGATTCTGGGATGAGGGTTTACACACCTGTAGGGGTCATATTTCTGCTCACCATAATAGCTAAGGCAAATCAAGGGGTGTTGTAGATGTAAATCTCACAAGCAGACTGAAGTATTTGTTTTTAAATGTGCTGACATTATGAACTAGACACTATACCCTGGAGCACCAAAGCAAAATTCTGAAATCAAACTCTGTTTGACAAGCATTTTTTAAAATATTTTATTTATTTTATTATTTGAGAGAGAAAGAAAAGAAGCATGAGGGGAGGTGCGGGGAGAGTGGCAGAGGGAGAGTGGCAGAGGGAGAAGGAGAGGGAGAAGCAGATTCCCTGCTCAGCAGGGAGCCCAATGCAGGGCTTGATGCCAGGACTCTGGGGCCATGACCTGAGCCAAAGGCAGATCCTAAGCCAACTGAACCACCCAGGTGTCCCCGTTTGAAAAGTGTCTACTGAGTGCCACTGTTTGCCATCCAACATGCTATGGCTTCTGTGTCTGCCTTCAGAGTTACAGATTCGGTTCCCTGGGTGTTTTTCAATCAGAAACATTTGGCTTGAAGTATATGAAAGTATAGGAGCCTCAAGAATTATGGTTTATGGAATCATGGTAAATGTAACCCCATGAATATGTCTATAAGTAAGTTATATGTTCAGATTTCCGTATCTTCAACTTTACTATATAAGCCCAAAATCTGTGAACCAAAAATTATGCCAATGCCTATATTTGGAGCTTCAATTATATATTGATTACAGTATTCCAGGAGCCTAGAATATTAATGAATAAAAAGCTAGAGGTAGAGTAGGTGAATTGATCAGAAAATTTGCTGGAATATATGCCCAAACTTCTACTTAAATTATCCCATGTTTATATATAAACCATCAATACTTATTGCCAAAGTCAGTCCTTTCACTTGAGCACTAATTTCTATCCCCTCTCACTAAGTCTAGAATGTCCCTTCAGTCTTTTTACCTTCACATCAATTTTCTTCTCTCTACTAAAAGACTTACATCAACATGCAACCACTTTTCTTGTTTTCTTATGTTTTATTATTTTTAAAATTTATTTATTGAGAGAGAGACCACATGCAAGCAGGGGGAGTGGCAGAAAGAGAGAGAGAAGTGCAAGCAGACTCCACACCAAGTGTGGAGCCCAGCGTGGGGCTGGATCCCACAGTCCTGAGGTCATGACCTGAACCAAAATCAAGAGCCACCCAGGTGCCCCCTTTCTTATTGTTAAATACAAGAGATAAAAAGAAAAAAAAAAGAAATAAAAAGAGGACAAAATATTCTTGGTCCTCTTTCTCTTGTCAATTATTAATCCATTTTTGGTTTTTTTTTTGTACTGAATGATTTATTTCATTGCAATTTTAGTACTCAGAGATCACTTATTTACTTGAGAATATGTAGAGAAGCAGGAATGCTGAACTGGGAATGAGATATGGCAATGAAAATGTATAAAGAGTCTTCACAATCTACAAATGCAATGAATGATCCACCATAGGATAAGAAACCAGTTCTAAATCCTGGGCATTTAAATTTAACTTAAATATGAACAAGCCCACAGAAAGTATAGACTCTCCCCAGCCTGTCTCCTGTGGCATTCTCTTACCCAATTGAGTGCTCAAATTCACAGTCTGAAAAGCTTTTCATTTTTTTTTAACACCATTCTGTACCCATACAACTATTCGATTTTTTACTTCCAGTACAGTAAATTATGTAAGATATTCAACACTACATTATAAAATAGATTCCAGGTTAGGTAATTTTGTCCAACTGTAGGCTTATGTGAAGGTTCTGAGCATGTTTAATGTAGTCTAGACTTAACTATGATGTTCAGTAGATTAGGTGTCATGAATTCATTTCAATTTATGATATTTTCAGCAGTGGATTGATGGGTGTATCCTATCAAAATACATATACAGCAACCAATGACAACAACCACAAAAAGTGCAGACCCACTGAAGAATTGAAATGCAAATCAGAACATGGAAAAGAAGTCAAATCATCTAGCTATGCCAAGTGGGATGGATTTAATGAGAAAGTTGCATTTATATCATACGCATGACAAAAGTTCCGTTCTCCCAAACCAACTTAACATACATAAAAATTAAAAACAGGTCATTTAATCCACCAGTGAGGAGGAACTTCAGGTACTATCAGACATTGATTGTCTCATTACTTCAGCCCCAATATATGACTGAGACTAGTGAAGCCAAAAACTACTGTAGGCTCTTGCTGTAGTAGGCTGACACTAGCAGTCAGTGAATCAATAAAAACCTGAATATACAGTTGAGCCTTTTGAAGAAAAAAAAATGTGACTAGCAGCTAGAACATGTGAGAACAGGGATGGCCCACACCCTAGTCCTTAGCTTCTGAAAGATCTTATCTTCCTTCACAGGAAGGAGCTGATCTTAGAACAGAAACAAAAATACTGGGACGCCTGGGTGGCTCAGCAGTTAAGTGTCTACCTTTGGCTCAGGGTGTGATCCTGGAGTCCCGAGATGGAGTCTCACATCAGGCTTCCTGTAGAGAGCCTGCTTCTCTCTCTGCCTGTGTCTCTGCCTCTCTCCCTCTGCATGTCTCTAATGAACAAGTAAATAGGATCTTTAAAAAAAAAAATACTTTGATAAAAGTGCTATTGGATAGTGGAGGCATAGGAAAGGAAGTAATTAATTTTAGCTATCCCAGGAATAAATAGAGTTCTCAACAAAATTTTTTATATGTCCTATGAAAGATGAGAAGTGTTTGTGAATCATCAAGTTCAGTGTAGGGATTCCATGATCACTCTGGGAATACACTCCCCAAGATCAGATGCTGGCTTTGTCACTCACTGACTGTGTGACTTTTGTAGCTTCGGTTAAGGCTTTTATTTCTTAGTTTCCTCTTTATGCCTGGTAAAATTGTAGAATTTGTGTCTCAGGGTTATTATGAAGATAAGTTAATATAAATAAAGACTTCCAAGATTCCTCAACTCACAGCACAATATTTAGGTATTAGAGTTGCCCTCAACCAAGATGGGGAAGCCTGCTGGTAGCACAGGTTTGGGGGATGAAAGCAAGTGTTTAGTTTTGCAAAACATGATAAAGTAGATGATTTCTATTATATACTCAAGTTTAGAAGTAACAAATGATATAAATTAATAAATTCAGAAAAAAGTACCTGGGATGGGAAAAAGAGAGGGCTCCTGAAGTCTAGCACCTTCCAATGTTAGTTAGATCAATGAAAAGAGGAAGAGCCAGCACAAGAGACTAAGAAGGAATACTATATGAGATTGGGAGAATTAAAATTTTTAAAAAAGATATTAAAATATTAGAAAACAAATGAAAAAATATCCAGGATTATGGAGGAATCACAGTGATGAAT
This sequence comes from Vulpes lagopus, assembly GCF_018345385.1. Taxonomy (NCBI): domain Eukaryota; kingdom Metazoa; phylum Chordata; class Mammalia; order Carnivora; family Canidae; genus Vulpes; species Vulpes lagopus. The sequence goes on along the minus strand of NC_054829.1, from coordinate 112,004,281 downwards.
ACTGCTGATGCTAAAGAGGGCTGAGAACTGACAACAGATTTTTGCAATGTCATCTTAATCCTAACAAGAGCAGCTTTATTGGGTGGTGTAAGCAAAAGCCTAACTGGAATAATTTCAAGAGAAAACTTAGAGTTACTATAGATAATCCTTTTGGTGATTTTGCTCAATGAAAAACAAACCAAAGGAGACAGAACATAGACTCCTAACTCTGGGAAATGAACTAGGGGTGATGGAAGGGGAGGAGTACAGGGGGTGGGGGTGAATGGGTGACGGGCACTGAGGGGGACTCTTGACGGGATGAGCACTGGGTGTTATTCTGTATGTTGGTAAATTGAACACCAATAAAAATTAATTTATTAAAAAAAAGTACTGCACTGAGAGGGGCACTTGAGGGGATGAGCACTGGGTGTTATTCTGTATGTTGGTAAATTGAACACCAATAAAAAATAAATCTATTATAAAAAAAAAAAAGAAAGAGAGGAAGAGGTTTCTGAGGATGAAGAGCTCATGCTGCAATCCCAATATGAACAGTTCCTTCAAATATCTTTCTACTCTTTATAATTCCTGGGAATGTACATCTGAAAAGCTTTTCAGGGGATCCCTGGGTGGCGCAGCGGTTTGGCGCCTGCCTTTGGCCCAGGGCGCGATCCTGGAGACCTGGGATCGAATCCCACGTCGGGCTGCCGGTGCATGGAGCCTGCTTCTCCCTCTGCCTATGTCTCTGCCTCTCTCTCTCTCTCTCTGTGTGACTATCATAAATAAATAAAAAAATTCTGTTAAGTTTGTTTACCTTTGTGATCATGTGACTGACTGGGAGGTGTGGCTCATTGCTGTTGATCAGAATCACTGGATAGTATCCTACCACACATAGCTAGCTTGGAAAAAGATCCAAATCCACAATTCAAAGTACAGTTTTTACTGAATGCTTATCATTTTCACACCATGATAAAGTAAAAAGAAAAAAAAAAGTTGAATCACTAGAAATTAGGGATAATCTCTAGAATTTCTATTATGTTTTAGGGATTTAAACTTATGGTCTTTCCCCAGTTACTTCTGATACCTCTATGACAGTTGAAAAATTAGAAGTGAATATTTCTGGAGAATTCAGATGAAATGTTCCTACAGAATCAAAGCAAAAGAGCTGAAGTTCCTAAATCTTTGGTTTTATTGGCCTCCCAAACTATGAGCTACTTTTTGTCTTGCTGCTATATTGTGAAGGCCCGAGAAAATTAAGGCCATTCCACCTCAAGTTTAGCATTAGCACAAGTACAGCCATCTCAGGCCCCTGTGAACAAGAGCTGAACTTTACCTGACTTCAGTTACAGGAAAAAACGCAGAACGCCCTTGACAGAAAGTCCCATATTGGAATGAAAACAGAGCTTAAGAAACTCCCCCACCCTTTCCCCCATATCAGAATGAAGAAATTCCTCCCCCCCCTTCTGGAGGTCCCCTAGACCAGCCCTTAAAACTAAGCTGAAACCCACCTGGGGTCCAAGTCCCTGCTCTGCTGTATTGGGTATACTTGGACCCAAGCTGGAGCTTGTTAATAAACCCTCGTGTACTTGCATTGGTGTCAGCTCCTTGGTGGTTTCTCGGATTCACAATCTTGGACACAACATCTATACCATATTATCTAAATTTTTGAGGGAAGGAGAGTACCTATTCTTTTCAACCATGATTTGTTTTATGAATTCCTCTGATGCATAGATCTCCTCTTTTGGAACCAAGAGTCTGAAATGTTATTAGCTCCCTAAGAGTCAACTTTTAAACACTGGTTGACATATTGATCATCAAATCTAGTTCTTGCTGCATACCATTTAAGAATTAAAAAAAGTTTTGTGAAATTAAAGCTGTCTACAGAATAAGATGAACATACTGTCTTGTAGCATAACTGTCAGCTCTAATTAATGACTTTTCGTGGCTGTGAGAATACTTTTTTCCCCTTTGGTGTTTATCATGAATAAAACAACTCCAAAAAAATATTGTGTTAGTAAGAGACCTGATTTGGATATGACCAAACAGCTTTTTTTTTTTTTTTTCAATTTCTAAGATTTTATTAACATGAGTTTTTAAAAACAAACATCCCTAGCAGTGTGAGGGAGAGAGTAGAGAAGAGGGGACGGGAGAGAACAGGAGGGAAGAGGAGGTGCGGAGTTGAGGGGAGGGCAAGACAGGGCAGGACAGGGGGAAGGAATTCTGCTTTATTGGTAATAAAGCTCCAGGTTCATCCCATCGCAGATTTCATAGTCCCCCAGAGACACGTGGTCCTTGGAAATCATGTAGCACTTCTTCAGGATGGTCTTGTTCCAACAGGTGCCAGTTTGGGCTGCAATCAGCTTCTTAAGGTCCCCGATGGTGTCATCAGTGTTGCACTTAACCCGCACTTTCTTCTCTAGATGGTCGTTGCAAACAACCTCGATCATCCTGCCTGGAGCTTTCACAGACATGCACACCCTTGATGGCTGGGTTTTTCTTTTTCTTTTTCTTTTCTTTCTTTCTTTCTTTTTTTTTTTTTTTTTTGGCCGGGTTTTTCTTAATATAGTCTATGATGCCCAGAACATAATGGACTTGACAAGCCTTGATTATAGAAACCTCATTAAGTAGAAATATATGTGTTATGCCTTGTTAACAGATTTTAATAACTTGCATACTATCATACTCTGTGGCCTACCTAGTTAAGTGTATGGAGAAATTTGAAAAGTTTTTGATAAGTTAATTTTTTTTCTGTTTGTTATAGTCATTTTTGAAGCTACAACTATATTTATCATATAATCTGCAAACAGTTGTCATTTTGTAAAGTTTATAAATTTGATCTGTATATAAGAATGAAAACATGTTTGATTTAATCTAAAGTCTGCTTATTTTTGGTTGTCATTCATTTAAATGCACTCGTGATCAAGGAAAAATTTTATAAGTGAAATTAGTAAAGTGATTGATATATTCTATTAATAATCTTTAAGATACACATATACCAGATAAGAAACTAACAAAATATATTTTCAATAGAGCTTGTATTTATTGATTATTTTGGTTACCATGCCTTGCTACTTGGCTGATATTTGTGAGAAGAAAGTGGAGGTTTCCCCAAATGTACTGCATATTAGAAAATCCTTAAGAATAACTTAAGGCTTTGAAATGGTAAGCTCTGGTATGACCATTGCATTGCCCCTTAAACATTTCCAAAAACTTGAGGAGTTACTACATTTTTTGCTTTTTAATGCCACATAATTTTTGTCATATTAGGGTAAGAAAGCTATTTCTTTTTTTTTAAGAAAGCTATTTCTTAATAAGTTTTCTATAGTATACTAAATGGAACCAGCAGTTAGCTGTTTTGAAAGGATAAATTATAACAACTTTGATCAAAAAAGATTTTTAAATATTGAACAATTAAGACTAAAATGATAATTAACTATATGAAGTTGAATTGTTTCTCCATTGTCCTGTTATTTTTCAATGTTCATAAATACGTACAAATCTCATGTAGGTAAGTCATTTCTGCATTTTCTGGTAGAGATTTAATGAAAATGTTTTTTTTTTAATTCTATAATTTCTATAACCATTATTTTTTATAACTATTATTGAAGAAATTAATTCATAGGTACATCTTAAAATTATGAAAAAGGATTATGTTATACACAGTGTTTGCAGCCTTTCATTCTGTAAATATTATCTATTTTATATGATATATATTCTTATTTACAGATTACCTATCATTTCACTATAATCTAATAATTTAGAAATTCAAAGAGACTTTTTTAAAATTATATTTTATGTTTATAAAAGTAATATATGCTCACTAGGGAGAAATAAATTACAGAAATAAATTACGGTACAGAAAGAATTACAATAAAAATAAAATTCTTATACATTTTGATCACTTTTGGATAATACAAAAATTTTGCTATGTATCTTTCTTCATATATATAATAATATAAATAGTGTATACAGGGGATCCCTGGGTGGCGCAGCGGTTTGGCGCCTGCCTTTGGCCCAGGGGGCGATCCTGGAGACCCAGGATCGAATCCCACATCGGGCTCCCGGTGCATGGAGCCTGCTTCTTCCTCCTCCTGTGTCTCTGCCTCTCTCTCTCTCTCTGTGACTATCATCATAAATAAAAAAAAATAAAATAAAAAACAATAGTGTATACAGTGTATATTTTTAGAATATATGTAATGTGCATTATATATAGTATAATGATATGTATAATAGTATATGTATACAATATATATAATTCACAGTCTAAAGAATGTTCATTATTATATCTACATAATACAAAATAACACTTAATTGCAGCATGTTTCATCGAGTCAATCAAATTTATATAAATTATCTAGTATGGAATATTAGTTTATTCCCAATTTTTTATTATAAACAATATTATGATAGAAATTATTATACATATTTTTATGTACATGTGCATTTGTAGAGGATAAATTCCTAGAAATGCAATTCTTGAATATAACAGTGCAAGCATTTTTAATAATTTTTATCTTCATTACCAAATTATCCTTTTGAAAATCTGATATGTAGAATTTGATACTATTAATTCCTCCCTTCCATATTAAACATTATAATTCACTTAAATATTTGACCTTACAATTGGCAAAAAAATGGCAGCTTCTTCAATTTCCATTACAAGTGAAATCACTTTTTTCTTATGTATTCATAACATCCAGAAGATGCAATGTCGTTTCTGTTTACTCATGCTCTCCACGTGCATTTCATAAGTAAAATGTTCAGTTCATTCTCATTTGGTTTTATTAGAATTTTAGAATGAGTTGTAAAATTGTATTAAAATTTTTTTCTCTTACATATGCTAGATATATCTGTGTAAATTTGCAAGTGACTTTTACTACTTTCAAAATTTGAGTTTTCTTAGTACCACACGTCTGAATTTTCATTTGTTTTAGCTGTTTTTCCTATCTCTTTTTCTTTCTGTCCTCTATCTCTCTGTTTTTCCTTCCTTTTTTTTCTTATTATTTTACATTCTAAATATCTATAAGAGGGACGGCTGGGTGGCTCAGTGGTGTAGTGCCTGTCTTTGGCCCAGGGCATGATCCTGGAGTCTTGGGATCAAGTTCTGCATCGGGCTCCCTCCATGGAGCCTGCTTCCCCTTCTGCCTGTGTCTCTGTTTCTCTCTCTCTGCCTCTCACGAATAAATAAATACAATTTTTAATAAATAAATAAATAAATAAATAAATAAATATAAGAATAGATGATGCTGGGTATTGCATTCTATTAAAAATAAAAGTGGTACATTTTACATAAATAAATTATATTTAATTAAATTGTTATTTCTAAATATACTTGAAATGTAGGCCCATTTAAATGGGCATATTGGATATATTCATAATGAGCACTAAAACCTGTAAATTGAAATATTTCATTTAAGCAAAATATGTTGGGTGATAAGTTAATTATTTCCTAGAAATATCTTTAGTAACAGGTTTAAGTTTCAAAAATAATTCTTGAAAGATATATATTTTAAAACTATTTAATAAAATGTTGATCATCAGGTAACTTTTTCAATTTGGAAGTTTTGTGTGTTTGTTTTCTTTATTTTCTTATTCTGGGAGGAAAATGTCCCTGTATAATCTACCAGAGGATAAATGACAAAGTAAATTTTTCCCAAATATAGTGAAAGCAATTTTTAAAGGGTAATCTAATTGATTCAAATAATCATACATTCAATTGTTTAGTTCCTCTTATTTATATTCCCTATGAACTTCTTATTTATAATACCTAGTCTCTACATTGACCTACTCCTTCTATATGACTTATTGTTTTTTTCATATTACTTAATAGCTCAGAAGCAAGACAATAGGTTATCACATATTAGAAAGTGAACTATACATATTTCAAAAAAAATTAATCTTATGTGATATTGATCAGCCCCTTGTGACATGAAATGTTGGTGTCTGGGAGCGAACAGTGAAAAATTCTTGAGATATTTTTATTACAAAAAAATGTGGTTTTATTAAAGCATAGGGACAAATGTGAACAGGACCGTGGTGGGGTTGTGAGTAGTGACTGATTATATAGTTTCAAGTTGGGACGGGGGTTAGGGATAGCATAAGGCGGTCAGGCTAATGTCAAACTAAGATTGTCTTTTGCCTTTAGCTAAGGATTAACATTGAGGCAGTTGAGCTCCATAAGCAAGATCACTCTCACTGTCTCAAATATTATCAATGGGCTGTACATTGTAAGGAAATTTAATATTTTTCTATATTTCTTTTGCCTTTCTTCTCCACATCGATTCATAGGATAAAATAAACCATTTCATGGAGTATTTGGATTGTAGCAATATTCAAAATATGCATTTTCAGCTGTTTCCACACTGAATACTTTTTTTCTGAGCAGGAGGGAAAACTGCTATTTCTCATATCAGATTTTGGCTGCAGACGATCCACAGCATGTTCAGAACACAAATACAGAGAAAGATCAAAAAGGTTCTTCATGAATCATTGGATCTACTTAACATTTTCCTCTATCAAAGTATGTTTTATCAGTGATCCTTTCCACTGATTCATTGCAGATGCCGGTCCCTGGAGTTCCAACAAGCATTTCTGAGTGACACAGAACACTCTTGCTCACTGCTAGCCTTGATAAAGAATCAAAAATATAAATAAAATCCTGAATAGCATTGAATGACATGAATTTATCAGATTTTACCTTCAAGTATGGATCAAGTGAAATATCTTTTTGTATTTGCTGTAAAAACAGTAACAATAAAAATGCTGTTGAAGGTATTTTCTCTTATACCATTCCATGTCTTATAATAGACTATAAATAAAGTAATAAGAAATCATTTTTTCTTTTTTTTAAGATTATTTATTTATTTATTTATTTATTTATTCATGAGAGACACAGAGAGAGAGTGAGGCAGAGACACAGGCAGAGGGAGAAGCAGGCTCTATGCAAGGAGACCAACATGGGACTTGATCCTGGATCCCAGGATCACTCCTTGAGCCAAAGGCAGAGGCTCAACCAGTGAGGTACCCAGGTGTCCCTTAGAAGGTTTTTCTAAAGTTGATCTTTTGGACCAGTCCTGCAAATCTGTCTCTGATATTTGCAGGGTTATTAGTACAAATAAACTCCATATACCATATGCCTAAATATTTAGCAAACTTAAATGAAAATTTCAATCTTACTATCTTAAGAGGTATGCTTCCATAGATAATAATAGGCTGTGATCCTTAGCCACCTGTGCAACGGTTACTAAAAGCTTGCAAATTTGTGCTTTCTCTGGAAGTATCAAACAGAATAAAAGCTGCATCTGAACAGAAAATGAAACAGGGAATATATAGATCCTCAGCACTCTTAGATATGACGCTTCAGCATGACAGTATCTTTTGCATTTGTGCTAGGAAGAGGAATTCCACATGCTAGTAATTTACCTTTTTACTCCCTTAAGAACCCATGATTCCCAAATCCTTCCTGCATTCCATAAAAGTATCCATTTGTGAATATTGACAGGGGTATAAACCCGAAACTGACTTAATATTTGGAAATGGCTAACTTTTGTTTAAATGGAACTTACAAGAGATGTGTTCTGAATCCCAAATGGGATGGTTTTCAAGCTAGACCTCAGAATTACAAGCACTGAGGACCAGACCCTGAGTGACTGAGGTAGCATATGCAAGGTTTACAATAAATTTATTTGTAAATAAATGTACATACGTATGTGTGGTACAAAGGATCTCTGAGGCCAAAACCATTACTGATATGATTCTTTCTTTTAATTTTCCCCATTCTCACTGGTGTGAGGTGGTATCTCATTCTGGTTTTGATGTGTATTTCCCTGATGGCCAGTGATGCGGAGCATTTTCTCATGTGCTTGTTGGCCATGACTATGTCTTCCTCTGTGACATTTCTGTTCATGTCTTTTGCCCATTTCATGATTGGATTGTTTGTTTCTTTGCTGTTGAGTTTAATAAGTTCTTTAAAGATCTTGGTTACTAGCCCTTTATCTGATAGGTCATTTGCGAATATCTCCTCCCATTCTGTAGGTTGTCTTTTAGTTTTGTTGACTGTTTCTCTTGCTGTGCAGAAGCTTTTTATCTTGATGAAGTCCTAATAGTTCATTTTTGCTTTTGTTTCTCTTGCCTTCATGGATGTATCTTGCAAGAAGTTGCTGTGGCCAAGTTCAAAAAGGGTGTTGCCTGCGTTATCCTCTAGGGATTCTTTCTTTTAAATGTAGTCTTTTTTCTCCTCCACAGGAAACTGAACATCGCTCAGCCTTTCCATAAAACCTTTTCCCCACTCATGGTATGGTGGTTCCCCAGTAACTTAGTATTTTTCATGCTGATATAGCTTTCTTTACAGCTTCCCAGTCTTTCAAACAAAGGCATGTATGAAACTTAATTAAGATAGTTGTAGACAGTGGTACCTGGGTGGTTCAGTCGGTTAGGCATCTGCGTTCTGCTCAGGTCACGATCCTGGGGTCCTAGAATCTCTCATAGGAGGGAGTCTGCTTCTCCCCCTCCCTCTGCCCTTTGCTCCACTTGTGCTTCCTCCCTCTCTTTTTCAAATAAATCAATAAAATCTCAAAAAAAAAAAAAAAAGATGGTGGTAGACAAATAATGCTCCTTCTCACCTCCCTCCTAAGATGTCCACTTCCCCGTCTCTGGAATCTGTAAATATTTTGCTTTACATGACAAAAGAGCAATGAAAATTACAGACAGAATTAAAGTTACTAAACAGTTGATCTAAATAGGGAAGTTATACTGGATTATCCATGTGGACCCACTGGAATCACAAGAGTCCTCAAAAGTGGAAGAGGAACTGACAAAAGAGAGTGTTGTTATGTGATGCTGGCTGTGCAGAAGCACACCTAAGCTGAAGAATGCACGTGGCCTCTGGAAGCCAGACAAAAAATAAAACATTCTCTCCTAGAGTCTACAGAAAGGAAATCAGCCTGTAGATATTTTGATTTTAGTCCAGTGAGTCCCACATGAAACTTCTGACCTCTAAGAACTATAAAATAATAAATTTCTAGCCATTTGTTATGGTATCATGAGGAAAGTAATACAGAGTCTAATTTCAAATTCGTTTTCCACAGAGTTTCTAGAACCTGTTGTGAAAAAAAAATAATAAAATAAAACTAAATTAATTAATTTAAATTAAATTAAATTATTAAAATAAAATAATAAAGGGAATTTAAGTTGAGTCAGGAAACCCTGAAGGGGGAGCTCTCCCCCCACATACTACTTCTTGCAGCCAGTATAACTAGTAGTTAGAAAGCAAGGATTAATTCAAAAGAAATTATATGTTTTTAGGAATTTTATCTTCTCTTTTAAGGAAAAGAAGGAACAGTTCCCTCACTGCAACAGCATCCAACCCATGCAGCCAATGAGAAACTGCCATAACCTCAAACTCTTGTTCTGCTTCAATAACTTCTGTTCAACCAATTTCCTCCTAAAACCTAGCACAAGCTGAACTTCCCTTTGTATCTTCAGACTTGTCCATGGTTCACCATACCTTGTTTATCCCACGTTGCAATTGCTCTTGCTATTCCCAAATAATCTTATTATTTACTTAAAGATACTTGCTCTTTGTTCTGTTTAATGTTAACTATGCAAGTAAAAGGAAAGTTACAGGCTAATATTTTAAGTGTCCCCAGATTCTGTGACTTGCAAGAAACTTTTCTCCAAAATTCTTAGAGAATAGGGAAGAACTATATTGGTTTGTGAATTAATTTCACAAAGTGCTAGGTGTTTCTTCTTTTGATACCTGTAAAATGTTAGGAAGAAGCTAGATCAGAGCAGTAGAAGGAATAACGGGAGGGAAGAGTCCTAAATCCTTGAAGGGGAAAGATGAATTAGGGACAATGGGGCTTGGCAGGGCTTGGTAGGGGGCTATGGAAGTAGCTCACAAAATCCCCAAAATGCTGAGGTGTAAGGAAACCAGACATAAGGGATAAGCCAGATCACTCTGCCCTAGGTGTGGGCGGGGAGGGTGTCTTGTTATAACAGCTACTTGTAACCAACAAAAAATTCATCAGACTCTAAAAAGGGAGTAAGCCATTACTGAATGGTGGTACCAATGGATATGTTAAAAGAATTTAGGTTCCCTGATGAGGCTCTCGATAAAAGACCAACCCTACAAGCCCTCAGTGGCAACCCTGTTAAGACCCCTCTAACTTCTGAGAGTTTTCTCTGTATCGTCACTTAATAAACTTCTATCCGTTTACTCACTTTCCTTTGTGAGATTCATTCTTTGACTCCATGAGACAGTAACCAAGCTCTTCTGTATCAAAGAGACAGGAGCTTGAGGCTAGGACCCTGATAAATAAGCTACACATTAAAAGCCCTGGAGTACCACTTTCTGACCTTGTGCCTTCCAAGACCTTGGGTCGGAGAGATCCAGAGTAGTAAGTGCAGAGCCTGCTTCTCTTGTTCCACTGCTGCCTCAGGGTAAACCCCAGACTCATTATAATATATTTGCATTGACAGTACACTCCTATCCCCTACAACCCAGGGAGAAAGGCTGAACCATAAGGGTTCTGGTAGAAAACTTGTAGGTTTAAAAACTCCCCCTCCAGGCTTGTGGGAGGAGTTCCCCAATTGATTGTAAGTGGCCTTCATTAGAGACCACCCCATTCTATCTCATAGCTCCTCCCAGCCCAGAGATTTGATAATATCCAATCCCAAAACAACCCAGGAGTCATTCCATCACTGGGAACCGCCCCACTCCCACCTGGAGAGCGTATTCTCACTCTAATGAACTGCTTCCTGCTTGCTCCTTTCCTCTGGCTATCTTTCATGGAGGGCAGATCCCTGACAGAGACCTCACCTCACACAACACAGACTCTCTCACCAGTAACAAACATACCAAAAAAGAAAGAAAGAAAAGCACAACTAGAGAGTTTTACAAGAGAATAAATGTAATGTACTATAAAATACAATTTTATGTCATTTTCATGGAAATAAAACATCATAAATACCTGTTTACTGCAACATCAATATTAATATGGCAAAGTTTAGGTCTTGAACTTTTGGAGATAGAGATTTGTTAAAGATTAGTTTTTTGGTGTTTGGTTTTTTTCTGTTTTTTGTGCTTATACTCCTAGGAGAAATTTTGTATAAAGATTTAAGAATATACGTACTATAACTCAAAGGAAAGAGAATGGCATTCAATGAGATGAAAGTTAACAGGAATGGAGTGATAAAAAAATGTATTACCTTAAGACTGAGTTTCTAAGTTCCTATAAGATTAGAATCAACATTATAATAAGAAAGTATTATGCAGTAATTACCTACTGGAACAAGTCATTCTACAGAAGGATTTACTGCAAGTTACTACAAGATTTGTAGTATCTATTAAGTCAAAATAATTTGCTGAGTCATGGAAATAATGAGGATAATTATCATTATTGCAGTACCAGTTTAATTCCTTAACAATTACTTATTTTATAAAAGATGCATACACCAATCATGAATGATGAATCAGAAGATGAAACAAAGTTCATTAAAAATATTCGTTTTGAGATTATTGACCCTTCTATGTTACTGGTTTTTTTTGTTTGTTTGTTTTTTGTTTTGTTTTGTTTTGTTTTGTTTTCTGAAATAATTGGCCAAATGCTTCTACTATCCTCCCAGTTTCACTATTAGAAGTTAAGGGAAACAGGATTCCTACAGAGCATATGATGTCAAAAGCAATAGTGTGCTTTCTAGATAAATGACCCAGATACTGTGTCAAGAGAAGAAGAAAATAATTGTTGGCTTCTGATAGACATTTTTCTCTGCTTCTCCCATTTGACAGATACTGCCAAGTACAGTCTAGACAATGAATGTACCTGCTGCCCAAATCTGGTCAGTATTTTCCCTTGAAATGGAAGGTGTTTGGATAATACTGTAATGGTTATGGCAACTTCCTGCATATTTTAATTCTAGGACAATCTAAAATTCTTTTCAGCCAATATTTTATTAGTTTTTTTAGAAATTTATATACTTCATAATACTCTAATTTTTATAAATACTATTTGCATTTGTTAACATTCTTTGCTAAATTCCTTTTGGAAGGAATCTCAATGGGGGACTTTTGATTTTAATTTAACTTAATTTTAAGTTTTTTCAAGGTTTTATTTATTTATTTGAATGAGAGAGAGAACACAAGTGGAGAAAGTCAGAGGAAGAGACCTGCAGACTCCCCTCTGAGCAGAGAGCCTGATGGGACTGGATCCCAGGACCCCAGGGTCATGACCTGAGCCAGAAGTGGACGCTTAGCCACCTGAGCCACTCAGGCATCCCTTTTCATTTTTCATTTTCATTTTAATTAGCCAAGAGTAGTTAGGTTCATTGCAAATAAGTCTTTTGAAACATTTGTGCCATCAGGACTTCAAACCCTCAGGTCTCTCGTGTCTTGGACGAGACAGCCTCTCAGTTCACCAGGCTGGCCCTGCCTCCCAGTGAATCAGAACCCCGGTATACCCCTCGGCTGCATAGACCATGACCTGGCAGCTGCTGCTTCCCAGAGTTTTTCTTCCCAGCACTGTGAAGTGAGACAGTCCTTCTGGTCTTTAACACAGAACTTTGGTGAAAAGGAATTCACCGAGAACCCAAAAGACTTATTGGAAAATTATATAGATTTATTAAGTAATAAATTTAGGGACAAACCCAAGCTCATACTGCCTAAAAATCAATATGTATTCACTATGCTTATTTTGAAATTAACCACAGGTGTGAATCCTGAGAATATTCAATAATTAATATCTATCACACTCTCTTTCCTTTAGGGTCCACTTCCTGGGGAATCTGACTTGCAATATGTACTTTAAGGTGAAGATTATTTTTTTAATTTTATTTATTTATTTTTAAAATTTGAGAGAGAGAGAGAGAGAGAGAGAGGAAGAGACACAGGCAGAGGGAAGAAGCGGGCTCCATGCAGGGAGCCCGACGTGGGACTCAATCCCGGGACTCCAGGATCAAGCCCTGGGCTGAAGGCCGCGCTAAACCTCCGAGCCACCCGGGCTGCTCAAGATATTTTAAAAGATAGATTTGTATTAACATGCATTAGATTCTCTCATTTTTCTTTGAACTTTCCAACATCTTACAAAAATGTGTTTGAAATTTTAAGAACCTGAAAATCTGTCCATGGAAATGAGGATTAAAAGTATTCAAAATCTGTGAAGTACTGACTATGGAAATCTATGACCCTATATACTGGCAGGCTAGCTATTTTCAGAGTAAACATGATACTATTCTGCTTAAACTTCCTTTATGCCCATTTATTCATTCACTAAATATTGCCTGTCCTCTCTAGCAATCGCTTAACTTAACTTTTTAAGGACTTAACTTTGTTTTTTTTTTCTTCTACAATTAAGGGCATGAGTTTTCACATTACCATGTGTCCAGAGAATATCTTATTCATGAATTAAATTAAATCCAGGGATTTTAAAAACTCCTAACAGAGCATATGAGTGCAACTATATCATTAAATTGTTACAATTAAGTGTTTGGGTAACAGATAAAACACTGTCACTTGCTAATTTGTTCTCTGCCCCAGGCCCTTCCACAATAGGAGATATATGAGATTCATTCAGCCACATTGACTCTAATCACCAATTAAAGGTAAAATATTCTGTGTGTCTTCTCTTCTTTGCCAAAATTTCCATAGTCTTTTTAACATTACTTTTAAGTATTGAGAAAAATTTCCAATAAAGATTATATTTCTTTTAGCAGATTTTTACTTTGCTCAGGAAAGATGAGCTGTCTCTATAAGCTCTAAGGAATTTGTATTATATATTAGTTACATATGAAAAGAATGAAATTTAAAGATTAGAGAGTTTTATTTAACCCAGAATCTTTGAAGGGGGATCTTAAAAACTTTTGAAAAAAATTAAGGTAAAAAAGAATGCAGAAAATGAATTGTCTCTTTTTTCTCCTGAAGGTAATATGCGGGGGGGGGGGGGGATGTGAAGGAATTGTTTGCATAAATGTCATTAAACACATGCAATATAGTCTGGCTGCTAAGAGCATGACATCTGGAGTCGGATGGCCTCTTTTGTCATTTTCTGGCTCTGTCATTCACCAGCTGTGTGACCTTGGGCAAGCTATTAAGTTGCTTGTGTTTTGGGTTATTTTTCTAAAAATGGAGATGATGATGATACTAATGTTATCTACTTAATAGTATTTTTCTGAAGATTCACTGAAGTAATATACAAAGTACCTAGCTCAGTGCTGTAGGCCAGCAGATAGTAAACATACAGTGAATAAAAATTGTTATTATTCTTTCTCTCTTGATGATCATACATTGGCCTTACTTGGATTTCTTCCCCAAATTGAAGATGAATATGAAGTCCTCACCTTTGGGATGCTTCACTATAGATGCTTCTCTTCAGTTACAAGGGACAAAAAGCAATCTATTTTTCCTGACAACCTCGAAGATAAAACTATGGGAAAGTTAAATGGCTACAATAGTAGTGCTTCAGGAACTTGATTGGGAGCCAGTTCTATATTGTACCTTATTTATGTGCACCTGTTCTAAAATTGGCAGCTTGAAATGACACATCTGCCAAGAGTTTAGATCTTCATATGATGTTGCCTTTATTCTGAAATATAATGCTAGCCTGTCTGAACTTTCCATTCTCTACAGTAGAACTTTTAAAAATATTATCATCAACACTATTCTGACCACATCTTCAACCATTATCATTAGCATCATGATTATTTTCCTATCAAGAATATTTTCCTATTGCATCCTGGGAACCACCCTTCAGTCCATGACAGCCTCAACTCCAGCTGCCCCAGCAGGGCATCCTCTGCATGGACCACTCCAGGACACCACAGTTTGCACCCACTTCAGTTCAGCTGTCTCCCCAGGGTATTCTCATTGCAGACAGCGATGGGACTCCCACCTCAGCTTGTGCCCACTTCAGCTTTAGCTTTCCTAACAGGGCACCCTGTGTACAGAGAGCCTCAGGACCACCCAGGCCTATACCCACTTCAGCTCTGACCATCCCACCAGGGAAGCCCTAGCACAGAGTGCCACAGGGTCTCCAGTCCAAGCCAGCCACAGCTCTAGCAAGGTCAAAGTAACCAGGTGTGCAAAGTCTACACAGGGGACAGCCACACATAATACTATTGCTTCAAGTTTATAAATAGCCATTCTACCAATTCACAAAAACACAAAGGCGAGTAAAATGAAGAGACAGAAGAATATGCTCTAAACAAAAGAACAAGACAAAATCCTGAAAGAGAACTCAATAAAACATAGATAACCAATTTATCTGATAAAGAATTTAAAGTCATGGTCATAAAGATGTTCAGACTGGAGGGAAGAGTGGATAGACTCAGAATTTCAACAAAGGGAAAATATAAAAAAGAGCTAGTCAGAGTTGAAGAATATAGTAACAAAAATGAAAACTACACTAGAAGGAATCAACAGCAGATTAGAGGATGCAGTAAAGTGGATCAGTGATCTGGACGATGGGGTAATGGAATGCACCCAAGCTCAAGAGCAAAAAGAAAAAAAAAAAAGAATAAGAAGAAATGAGGATAGGGTAAGAAATCTCTTGGACATTAAATGAACAAACATTTTCCTTACAGGGGTTCCAGAAAGAAAAGACAGAGAGAAAGGGACATAAAAATTATTTGAAGGAATAGTGGCTAAAAAAATAATAATTAAAAGCTTCTCTAGGCTGGGGAAAGAAATAGACATCCAGATTCAGGAGACACATAGAGTTCTAGACAAGAGTAACCCAAGGAAGCCCACACTAAGGCATAAAATAATTAAAATGTCAAAGATTAAAAATAAAGATGATGATTTCTCACCCAGAACTATGAAATTAAAACTCTGTGAGTAGGCATGAAAATTTGTGTTAAATAACATGCCCTCTGTATGGGGAAAATAAAAAAGAATTTCCCATTTGTACTGAAATGTATTTATAGAATCGCTGGCATGTAAATTATTTTAGAAGACTTTGAACTTCTGAAAAACAGTTAAAGAATCTTAAATATACTGCATCTGGGAGTATTGTTATCAACCAAATGGCTTTTTGTAGTATTTATATCTATTTGAATATCTATCCGCTGTTAGTAACATGATAGAATACAGCATAAAATGTTTTATCAAAGGGAATATAAGATAAAATTATGCAATATGATAATCTTGTGGTTGAACAGAGCCTGGTGAGTGAAGGAAGTGGCGGGTGAGAGGGACCAAACACAGACTTTCTGAGTGGTTGGGGATGGTCAGACCTGGCAGGTAATGACCTGAGTCATAGCAGGTTCTGCTCTATTTATAATCTAACAATATCAGCTCTCTTCTGTTTTTCTGTAGAACTAGTATGAAATGGGGAACATCCATTTTCTGTAGTTTTCGTTGGCTTTTTTGTATTGTTAGTCCTTTAAGCCACTTTAAGCAACTTACTATCATACTTTAGAAAATGAAAAAAGTACCCAGGTCTTTAACCTTACCCGAAAAATTCCCCAATGTTCCTAATGGTATTTTCCCTTTAATGAATGTAAATCTGTAAAAAAAAAAAAAAATCTGTAAAAAAATGGCTTTCTTGCTTAATCCTGTACTTATTGCTTTCAGGCACTTGATCTGCATACTTGGTTTTAATTACCTTCATTTGAAATTTTGTTATTTTGTTTGTATACCTAAATGCTTATACATTTCCTTGACTGAGTGTAGAAATTGGCTTGGATTGGAGTCACTGAGGAGATAGAATTTTATCTTCATATTATTATCATTTTTTGGTTGGGCCTGAGATTTAAATTGATATAAGACAGTTAAAAGGAGCAAAACATACAAATATATTTGATATAAATTTCATATGACACAAGAGCCTTCATAATAAATTAACCCCCCCCCCCCCCAAATGGCAAAACCTACTTGTTTTTATATTAGTTTGAACAAAGAGAGGCAATTGCAGAAAAGTAACTAAGCTTTGTGGGGAAGTGAAAGGAAGATTAGATTTATTTTAAGAAAGGCTGTTTGGAATTCTCTAGGTTTCACTCCATGGCATCCTGATGACAAGAATGTTACTTTCCTTCTGGAATAGGAAGGACATCCTTCACATGAGAAAAGCATCTCCTGATTTTAGGGAAAAAAGGAAGGTCAGAAAGTCAGAAGAAAAGAAGAAATGTTTTTCTCTTATATTTGCTGTTTTCAAGCACCTATTACTCAAAACTGTCATTATGCCAGACTAGCATATTTTGGGGTGGCATGTTCTCTATTCCCACAGAGCTGCGAGCATTATTATTCAGTAAAGAGGTGCTGAATTAGTTATTACAAAATTGATTTTGTTTTATATTCCTATTTGTTTGTAGTGACTATATATAAATTCAAATTTATTACAATTTCTTAGTAAGGACCTCCAATCTGGACAATGTGGAACACTGATCATTTTAAAAAATAAAACATAAATTAGTGCAGATGCATAAAGGAGTAATTCTCCAACTAAAAAAAAGATATACAAGAATAACTTTAAAAAACAAAATTATTTTGTAATCAACAATTACTTTTGAACACAACTTTTAAAGATTTATTTACTTTAAAAAATTAAACTCTTTATTCAGGTAAGATTGACATATAAAAATCTGTACATATTTACAGTATACAAATTGGTGAGTTTGGAGGTAGTTGGTAGTGTGCTAGAGGAAGACTTTCTTGTTATAGGAAAAATGTTGAAACCTCATTGTCTAAAAAATGCAGTTTGGATTCTGTCCAAGTAGAACAGATCATGCACATTCTGCTCACTAGTGTAGTAACTGTAAATAAGGGTAATGATTTCATTATGCTAGCAAGTAGGTAAATTTAGACCAAGAGAGTTTATGTGACTATTTTGGTTCAGTTATGAGCATCTATTTTCTCCCCTGCACAGAAGAAGCTATCCGTTTTCTCTGTAGGTCAACAGCCTCATTGTTGCTCAGATTTCAACAATAGATGATAGAAGCTATACTACTATGAACAGTTAATGTCAAGAGCATGGTGACCATGCACGTGGGTTTACTAGTTTTGTGCTCACCAGAATGACAGGATTAAATTCTGTTAAATTTTCTAAGACCTATTTTTGGAAGAATCTTGTCAGGATTAATAGCATATTACTGAAAGGTTATTTTGTCCTATGACACAGATGAATAGAATGATTTTAACTTCTTTCTCCCTATAATCAGTTCCCATAAAACATTAAACGCTGATGCCCAGTACACTATGCTGCATTCACTGCTCTGTCTGTCCTTGGACTTTAGGATCATTCTGTCCCTAGAATCAGTTTTAAATTGGAGTCACAAATGCCATACCTTTTCTTTGTTGCTAGAAGACTGAAGGAGAATAACAGGTAATACAGATACTTCTGCTCTCCAAGGGATCAGAATATCCTTCTCGGTTTGGTTTGTCTGAGGGAGTTTAATCATTCAAGCATTACAGCTGAGGATATATGTACCAAAAGAAAAGCTGGGAAGAAATGCTTTACATTCTTTTTATCCTATCAGAAGTTCTTCCTATATATGAGATTAGGACATTGTTTTTTGTGTCCTTTTTTATTTATTTATTTATTTTTTTATTTTTTGTTTTTTTGTTTTTTTGTTTTTTGTGTCCTTAATGAAGCTTGATAGCATTCCTTATAACCTCTTTAAATTTTTATTTAAATTGCCAGTTAATTATTTTTACTACAAATTTATCCTCAGCAAAGAAAGCAAAAGATTAATATTTTCTGCCTCACGCATTTGTATTTTATTTTTTATATTCTCAAAGAGTTGCTAAGAATCTTGATATGAAGAAAAATTCTTAAAACGAGAAAAAAATTGATGTTTAAAAATAAAACACAATATTGCATTTAGATTTATCACATCAAACTATCAGAAATGAAAAGTCATATCATTACTGCAGAACCAGAGTTGTCTCTCTAGGTTTCTTGGGTATTTTTTTTCTATAAAAAAAGTGTATGAAGATACAAGTATAGGTTCAGGACAACTACTCTTTCATTTAGAAATAAGGAAAAACTTAATTTGGGATGCTCACATATGTAAATTGTTTTTATGGGAAATCAATACTGAAACTCTGCCTTGGGCACCTACTTGGCTCAGTTGGTTAAGCATCTGCCTTGGGCTTAGGTCATGATCCCAGAGCCCTGGAATGGAGTCTGAAGGGAGCTCCCTGCTCAGCAGGGAGTCTGCTTCTTCCTCTGCCCCTACCCTCACTGTGTGTGTGTATGTGTGTGTATGCGTACTCCCTCTTTCTCCCTCTCAAATAAATAAATGAGGTCTTAAGGAAAAAAAAAGAAACTCTCTGCCTTATGCAAAGCATTAATCATTTTCATTATGGAACTTGATTCTAATTTGAAAATCTGAATTAAACTAACTACATATTTCTTATAGTTGACTTATTTAAAAAATCAGAGTAGTACAACCTGTTTTGTTCCTTTGAAAAATTAGAATAATGACTTCCTATGAAGGTTACTGGTCAAACAACTGGTCAAGTGAAAGTTAGAATCAGTAGAAATGGAGTGACATGAATGAATCATGCTAGTTGTAGCACTTAATGCCATTTGTAGTGGTTTTAATTGGGAAGGGTGGAGGGGTTTAGATCAAATCTAACTTTCTTTCTTTCTTTCTTTCTTTCTTTCTTTCTTTCTTTCTTTCTTTCTTTCTTCTTCTTTCTTCTTTTTTTTATTTTTAAAGGTTTTATTTTTTTTATTTATTCATGAGAGACTCAGAAAGAGGCAGAGACAGAGGAACAGGGAGAACCAGGCTTCCTCAGGGGAGCCTGATATGAAACTTGATCCCAGGACTCTAACCTGAGCTGAAGGCAGATGCTCAACCACTGAGCCACCCAGGAGCCCCTAAATTTCTTTTTCTTTTTAAATTATTTATTTATTTGAGAGAGAGAGACAGAGTGCATGAGCTGGGGGAGGGGCTGAGGACGAGGGAGAAGCAGGCTCTCCACTGAACTGGAAGCCTGACAGTATGCTCATTCCCAGGACCCTGGGATCATGACCTAAGCCAAAGGCAGAGGATTAACTGACTGTGCCACCAGATTTGAATTTCAAATCGAAATTTCAAAAGCTGTGATCAAAGCAGGAAAAAAAAAAAAGCATCTGACATAAAAGCCAAAATATAAGCAGACTGTAAACAAGGGGGAAAGTTTTAGGGAAGTAGCACAAATACCAAAGATGCTTTAAGTTTACATTTAATGGCCAGATGGAGTCCTGTAGTCTGAGTGCCTGTGCTCAAATTCCGGTTGGACCATTTAGAAGCTATTTGGTCTCAGGCAGGTTAACCCTTGGATATCTATAATTTCTCATATGTAAAATGGGGGTCGCAGTATTGCCAATTTTGTAAGGTTGCCACACGGATTAGCAATGTTATTAATGATAAAATGCTTAGAATTATGCATGGCACATTCACACAAATTGCAATACTTCTTGATAAGATCTGATGCATTCACCAGTTCTACAGGCATATTAGTTTTCATTATGATTATTTTCCCTTTTATTAAATAAATAGATTCTTAACAATTTATGGTTTATATTCTATACTAGATTTTTTTTAACTACCTTTAAAAGATGTAATTTTCAGGCACCTGGTGGCTCAACGGTTGAACATCTGCCTTTGGCTCAGGTCATGATCCTGTGATTCAGGGATCCAGTCCCCTTATGGGGCTCCTCACAGAGGGCCTGCTTCTCCCTCTGCCTAGGTCTCTGCCTCTCTCTGTGTCTCTCATGAATGCATAAATAAAATCTTTTTTAAAAAAGATATAGTTTTCTTGTATACAGAGATAAATACCAATTTCCCAAATGGATAACCACGTTCTTTTTTTTATTTTACATTTTATTTATTTATTCATGAGAGACAGAGAGAGAGAGAGAGGCAGAGACCTAGGCAGAAGGAGAAGCAGGCTCCATGCAGGGAACCTGATATGGGACTTGATCCTGGGACTCTAGGATCATGCCCTGGGCCAAAGGCAAGAGCTTAACCACTGAGCCACCCAGGTGTCCCATAATCACCTTCTCTAAGGTCATATCACTATAAAGTGAAGGAGAGAGATTAAAAGTAAATTCTCTTAGGAGAAGTCTAATATCCTAGTGATCTTTTTAGTATACTTCACAGCTTTTGAAAATATCTGCATGAGATTTTAGATGAGAAAATTTGACTGTAACACAGGAAATGGGCAGCATTTGAGAAAAAAAGTTCAGAAAAAAAAAATGATAGCTTTTTTCCCTAAGTTTTAGATAATGAATAAAATTTCATAAGCAATGAATAGTAAAGACGTATCATAAAGCAGACACATTGTGTATCCTAAGGTGTGAGGATGGTAGTGATTGGGGGTGTTTAAGAACTGTCAACTAGTATGGCTGGAATATAAGTTCAGTTAAGGAAATGAGTACCAAGGAAGTTGGTGGTCCACACTGCAATGGTCTTACATTCCAAAATTACATTATAATATGTGAGGTGGTAAAATTAAGCTTTAATTATAAAAGAAGCATAATCAGATCTAGGCTGGAAAAGTAAATGGCAGCAGCATGAATACTATCATTACTAGGAAAGGAAACAGACCAACAGGGTACCTGGGTGGCTCAGTCAGTTAGGTATCTGCCTCCAGTCAGGTCATGGTCCCAGGGTCCTGGGATTGAGCCCTACATCAGGCTCCCAACTCAGTGGGGAGTCTGTTTCTCCCTCTTCTTCTGTGTGCTTTCTCTCTCAAATCAAGAAAGAAAGAAAGAAAGAAAGAAAGAAAGAAAGACCAAGGGGAGCAGTAGACTATCAAAATAGCCATGATAATTACCCCAGGAGAGTAGAAATGGAGAGGATGAGATTGTTTAAAAAATAATTAGAGGGATCCCTAGGTGGCGCAGCAGTTTGGCGCCTGCCTTTGGCCCAGGGCATGATCCTGGAGAACCGGGATCGAATCCCACATCGGGCTCCTGGTGCATGGAGCCTGCTTCTCCCTCTGCCTGTGTCTCTGCCTCTCTCTCTCTCTCTCTCTCTCTCTCTCTGTGACTATCATAAATAAATAAAAATTAAAAAAATAATAATTAGCAAAACCCACAAATCTTATTTATTATTAGGATTAGGAAGAATAAAAACTAAATCTGGAGGTGACGTTGTGGATGATGCTGCCTTTAAATTCTATGGAGTCTTGGGTGAAGGAGAAGATTGCAGAGGAAAGATTATAAATCTAATTTGGGGCAGGTTGACTCTGAAATGCCAAGGATTGTTCTGGTGGAAATATATCATTGGGCTTTGGAAAAAGATCTCTCGGTCTCAGGGTAATTTCACTTAATACATGAAGTTATATAAACCATAAGATCACTATAAACAAGAGGACAGGAGAAATAATGGATTTGATATAAAGCAATATATTTTTCTACTCTTCATTTATTTCTGCATTTCTCAGTTTTTGCATTTTTTTTTCCTGTATGAAAAATTTTTAGAGTGGGTCTTGTCATATTTTCTTATTTCTTTGTGGCCTATGTTCTTACCTAAGGAACACTGAAGGGGAAGGTCTTAGGAAAAAGGAGAGACTAATGATCACAAAGACTAGAGGGGAAGTCATAAAGAAACTTCCATTTGCTTGCAATGCTATGAACTGTTATCCAGCACATGGGCTTGCATGTGGGATCCTGACCAAACAAAATGCATGCTAAGGCAGCAATACCATGAAGTAGCTTAACTAGACTTTACCACACACACACACACACACACACACACACACACACAGACACACTTCTAGTTGTCTTAGAAAATTTTTCTGTTTCAAATCCTTTCATCTTAGAATACAGAAGTCTCAAGAGACTATAGTTTTTTTTCCCAAAACTTCTTAGTAGAGTTTTTCTTGGGGGAAATATAGCTGTGTGTGACTTAACTTACTCCAAATCTATTTTAGACAAAATTTTGAAAGTTCAGGTAAAACCAACTATTATGATATAGATACTTGTAAAATTAATGAATCTGAAGTCAATTTTCATTTAAGCATATTTGCCTAAAATCTCTTAATGCACTGTAATAATGTATTGCTTAAATGTATTCTGTAAGCTGCATTCCTTCTTTGTTCTCTCCTTTTCAGTGTGGGCATCAATCATCTCCATCTTTTTCATCATCTAGGGCTATTGGCAAGTGGCTTCCATTTTGTCTTCACAAGGCCTTCTAGATAAACCTGTCTCAGATTTAGTTTTCACTCCCAAGATGTTGGAGAAGGCTGTAGGTATTTGACACTTTTATAAAATCTTACTGCTCTTGCTCACAATTTCTAAATCATCTTGTTGTATTTAATTTACTCTCAAATTAGAGTTTTCCACTTTTGCACTTTCCAATATGTGAAGTTACTGAACACTTTTCATAAATCTAATCTTAGTATTCATATTGACATCATTTTAATAGCTTTAAATAGGAAAGATAGAGGTAAGTATCAAATAAGGGTTTAAATTTCTATTTCTTATCAGTTAAGGCTGACATTGCAAGTGGGTTTCTTGGTAGTTAATTCACAACTGAAGACACTGTGCCAGTGTCAACAGTTTTGTTACCAGTTTAATTAATGCAGTTTACTTCATTGAAAATAGGGCTTAACTAAGGATTTTAACAGGCACTCTTTGCAAGATTTAAGCTGTAGTTGTAGGACATATAGAAAGCACAGGTACCAGGCAGCCTGGGGTGGCTCAGCGGTTTAGTGCTGCCTTCAGCCCCGGGTGTGATTCTGGTAGACCCAGAATCGAGTCCTGCACAGGGCTTCCTGTGGGGAGCCTGCTTCTCCCTCTGCCTACGTCTCTGCCTCTCTCTCTGTGTCTCTCATGAATAAATAAGTAAAATTCCAAACAAAACAAAACAAAACAAAACATGTGCCCCCCCCCCTTTTTTTCCCAATCTTCTGGAATGGTATTATTTAACAGATTTTTTAAAACTTAATTTCATATAAAGTATATTACATTTTGGTTATAATTATGTCTCTATTCCAAGCTTATACTGATTTAGTTTAAATATATTTTAAAGGTATTTCATTATGCTTGAAAATACAATAATCAATAATCATAGGTATTTTTCAAAAACTTGAAAATATTGATTTTGTAGTTTTTTGATAATATACAGCTAAACAAAGTATATCAGTTTATCTTAAAAATAAAACTAAGCTTTAAATTCCTAAATTTGGGGATCCTGGGGTGGCTGAGTGGTTTAGTGCCTGCCTTTGGCCCAGGGCATGATCCTGGAGACCCGAGATCGAGTCCCATATCAGGCTCCTGGCATGGAGCCTGTTTCTCTCTCTGTCTGTGTCTCTGCCTGCCTCTCTCTCTCTCTCTCTCTTTCTCTCTCTGTGTCTTTCATGAATGAATAAATGAAAAAAATCCTAAATTTTATATTATTTTATAAGCTTGATGTGTGGATTATTGAAAACCTATATTTTTGTATTATTCCATATGCATGAAGAATCAAAATTCATATCAAGTAATTCCTATATAAAATTTATGTGCATTTTGGTGAGGGGCAGAGGAGTGTTACTATAAAAATAGGACATCCTGGGCAGCCCGGGTGGCCCAATAGTTTAGCTCCACCTTCAGCCCAGAGCCTGATCCTGGAGACCTCCAATAGAGTCCAATGTCGGGCTCCCAGCATGGAGCCTGCTTTTCTCTCTGCCTGTGTCTCTGCCTCTCTCTCTGTCTTTCATGAATAAATAAATAAAATATTAAAAAAATAATAGAACATCCTTTGATTAGTAACATTAACTGTTCCTTTCTTATCAGATGCATTTTAGTAATAAAAACATAACATTGGGTAGTTTCTATAAGGAACTATATATTATAATGATTATAAACAACAAATTTGAAACTAAAGTGCCAATGTTCCATTTGGCTCCACCATATATTGGCACTCTGACTTTAAGCAAGATGCCCAGGTCTTCTGAGTATCAATTTCTCTCAGTGGTAAAATATATAACAGCATTAAGCTTTGGCATAGGCTACTGGAACACAGTGAAGGTTCAGTTGATACTAGAGCTGAGCTAGAGGGCACATCTAACTATAAGTGCATCAAAATAAAAGTAGGGATAAGTTCTAGTTAGTTATTTTGTTAATTAATTAGTCCATTATTTAATGTCTGTGGCACAAGTAGGTTAAAAAATTCTATTACAGACAAAGAAAATGAATAAAACTAAGGATAAAAAAACTAATAATCAATAGCTTTATATACAGTTAAGATGATATTGCATATGATTTTAAGAGCAGGCTACCATAAAGAATAATCATAGATAAAATATTCTTGGATATAAAAAATACTTGCTGAAATATTTGTTGAAATAAAGTACTTATTAAAGTGCCAAATATTAGAGAGGAGGTAGCTAATGGCCCAATTATAGGTAAGCATGTAATGAAGATATATTGAGAGATAAAAAAAGAGATACATAAGACTAAAATCATAAAAGAAAATTTAAGCATATATAGTACATCTAGATAATTGTATAATTATACTAGAAAAATGATTATAACAGTGAAATAATGATGAAAGGTATGATAAATTAGAATATCTAGGACCTAAAAAGAGATAGTTTTCCATAATCTGTGGTTTTGTCAAATGACAAAAATATCTAAATACCTGTTATGAGCTATAGTGTCCTCCCAATTCATATGTTGAAACCTAATTCCTGGTGTGCTGGTGTTCAGAGGTGAGGACCTTTAGGAAGTAATTAAGTCTCTGATATTGCCACTAGTATGCTATTCCAGTCGAGGAGAGTAGAATTTGTATACTTATAAAAAAGACTACAAGAGTAGTCTCTTGCCTCTTCTGCCATTTGAGGTTAAAGTGAAAAGAAGTGGGCTTTCACTAGATGGTGAACCTGCCTCAGAACCTTGCTTTTGATCTTCCTAGCCTCCAAAACTGAGAAATAAATGTGTATTCTTTTTAAGCTACCAAGTTTACAATATATTGCTGAATTTCAATGGGTGATTGTCAAATGGAAAGGATAAAGTCAGTGAGAGGAAAGTTTTCCCCAAGTCTTGGTGGAGACTTGTGTGTTTACAATGCTTTAATGTAACTGCTGAAACCAGTATTGTCATATACACGCTTCCTCTCTGAGTTCTCCAAAAGTTTTCTTTATAGATTAGGAGTTCAGGAGAAATAACATTATTTTAGAAGTAAAGGATGAATCAGTGACCCAGAAGACAGAGTAACAGAACGTAATCAAACTCAGTGGATGATAGAAAAATATTATGTAAAATGAGGATAGACAGGGAATTCAGCAACACCATGAAGGTTCATAACATTCACAGTATAGGGATCCCAGAAGGAGAAGAGATAGAAAAGGGGGCAGAAAATGTATTTGAAGAAGAAATAATAGCTGAAAAAATTCTCTGAAGAAGGAAACAGAAATCCAGATCCAGGAGGCACAGAGATCACTCAAAAAAATCAACCCAAAGAGGGCCATATAAAGATACATAGTATTTTCGATGGAAAAAAAAAAAAAGTAGTGATGAAGTGAGAATATTAAAAGCAGCAAAAGAAAAGAAAGCAGTCATAGGATGGAAACTCCATTAGTTGATTTTTCAGCAGAAATGTTGCAGGCTGTAGGAAAGGGCCATTATGTATTCAAAGTGCTGAAAGGAAAAAGATCTGCAGCCAAGATTACTCTATCCATGAAGTCTGTCAGTCAGAATATAAGGAGGGATAAGGAATTTCCCAGACAAACAAAAGTTAAAGTTAAACTATTCCTACAAAAAAATGCTAAGGGATATTTTTGAGTGGAAAGGAAAGACCATAAGCAAGAATAAGAAAAATAGGAAGAACTAATGCAGGAAAAATAAGTGTATCTATGAAAATAAGTCAAAGGATTCTCAAAATAAAAAGATATAAAATATGGTACTATATACCTAAAACATGGGGAGGGCAGGATTAAAGAATGTCTTAAAGAAAAAAAAAAGTTCAAATTTATTATATACTGCTTAATATAGACCATAAACTTACTATAGACTGTCATATACAAAACATGTTGTATACAAAATGTTAACAACAAATCAAAACTTAGTAACAGATATAAAAAGATAAAGAGAAAAGAATCCAAGTATACCACTTAAGAATGCTAACTAATCATGAGAGAAGAGAGCAAAGAGAAGAAAGGGACAAAGACAAACTATAAGAACAACCATAAAACAAACAACAAAATGGCAATAAATATATATTTATTAAAAATGACTTTGAATTTAAATGGACTAGTTGCTCTAATCAAAAGATATAGGAGTGATGAAATCATTAAAAACATAAGACCTATCTACATGCTGCCCAGAAGAAACTCATTTCAGAGCTAAAGACACATGAAGATTGAAAGTGAAGAGATGGAGCAGTACTTTTCATGCAAACAGATGTGAAAAGAAAGCCAGAGTAGCAATATTTTTATCAGACAAAATGAACTTTAAAACAAAGATTGTAACAAAAGACAAAGAATGACATTATATAATAATAAAGGGAACAATCCATCAGGAAGATATAACAATTGTAAATAGTTATGCATACAACATGAGAGCATTGAAATACATAAAGCATAAAGCATAAAGTAATCAAGTAATACAATAATAGTAAGGAACATTAATATACTACTTATATCATGGACAGATCATTCAAACAGAAAATCAAAAGAAACAGTGGCTTTGAATGACACATTGGATCAGATGGATTTAATGGAATATATCAGAGCATTCCATCTCAAAACAGTAGAATACATAATCTTTTCAAGTGCTCATGGAACATTCTCCAGAATAGATCACATATTAGGTCTCTAAACAAATCTCAACAAATTCAAAGAGATTGATCTTTTCTGACCATAACGCTATAAACCAGAAAAAATCTGGAAAGAGCACAAATCCACGGAGGTTAAATACCATGCTACTAACCAATGAATAGGTCAACCAAGAAATCAAAAAAGAAATAAAAATTACATGGAGACAAATAATGAAAACACAATGGTCCAAAACCTTTGGGATGCAGCAAAAGTGTTTCTAAGAGGGATGTTTATAGCAATATTGGCCTACCTCAAGAAGCAAGAAAAATCTCCAACAACCTTAACTTACATCTAAAGGACCTAGAAAAAGAAGAATAAACAAAACCCCAAAACAGTAGAAAAAAGGCAATAATAAAGATTGGGCAGAAATAAATGAAATAGGGGGAAAAAAGGAACAGATGAATGAAACCAGGAGCCGATTCTTTGAAAAGATCTACAAAATTACAAACCTTTAGCCAGATTAAAAAAAAAAAAAGGAGGAGGAGGTTCAAATAAAATTAGAAATGAGAGGAGAAATAACAACACCACAGAAATATAACTATAAGAGAATATTATGAAAAATTATATGCCAACAAATTAGATAACCTAGAAGAAATGGATAAATTCCTAGAAATATATAACCTACCAGAACTGAAGCAAGAAGAAATAGAAATTTTAACAGACCAAATACCAGTAACGAAAATGAATCTGTAATAAAAAAACTCCCAATAAAGTCCAGAACCAGATGGCTTTGTAGGTGAATTCTACCACTTAAAGAAGAGTTAATATGTATCCTTCTCAAACTACTCAAAAAAATAGAAGAGGAAGGAAAACTTTCAAATTCATTCTATGAGGCCATTATCACCTTGATACCAAAACCAGTTAAAGACACCACAATAATAATAATAATAATAATAATAATATAAATAAATAAAACAAAACAAAAACTACTGGTCAATATCTCTGATGAACATATATGCAGAAATTCTCAGCAAACTATTGATCAACTAAATCCAACAATACATTAAAAATTATTCACCAGGATGCCTGGGTGGCTCAGTGGTTTAGCATTGCCTTCAGCTCAGTTAATGATCCCAGGGTCCTGGGATTGAGTCCCACATAGAGCTTCCAAAAGGGAGCCTGCTTCTCCCTCTGCCTATGTCTCGGCTTCTCTCTCTCTCTCTCTTTCATGAAAAATGTATAAGCTTGATGTGTGGATTATTGAAAACCTATATTTTTGTATTATTCCATATGCATGAAGAATCAAAATTCATATCAAGTAATTCCTATATAAAATTTATGTGCATTTTGGTGAGGGGCAGAGGAGTGTTACTATAAAAATAGGACATCCTGGGCAGCCCGGGTGGCCCAATAGTTTAGCTCCACCTTCAGCCCAGAGCCTGATCCTGGAGACCTCCAATAGAGTCCAATGTCGGGCTCCCAGCATGGAGCCTGCTTTTCTCTCTGCCTGTGTCTCTGCCTCTCTCTCTCTCTCTCTCTCTCTCTCTGTCTTTCATGAATAAATAAATAAAATATTTAAAAAAATAATAGAACATCCTTTGATTAGTAACATTAACTGTTCCTTTCTTATCAGATGCATTTTAGTAATAAAAACATAACATTGGGTAGTTTCTATAAGGAACTATATATTATAATGATTATAAACAACAAATTTGAAACTAAAGTGCCAATGTTCCATTTGGCTCCACCATATATTGGCACTCTGACTTTAAGCAAGATGCCCAGGTCTTCTGAGTATCAATTTCTCTCAGTGGTAAAATATATAACAGCATTAAGCTTTGGCATAGGCTACTGGAACACAGTGAAGGTTCAGTTGATACTAGAGCTGAGCTAGAGGGCACATCTAACTACAAGTGCATCAAAATAAAAGTAGGGATATGTTCTAGTTAGTTATTTTGTTAATTAATTAGTTCATTATTTAATGTCTGTGGCACAGTAGGTTAAAAAATTCTATTACAGACAAAGAAAATGAATAAAACTAAGGATAAAAAAACTAATAATCAATAGCTTTATATACAGTTAAGATGATATTGCATATGATTTTAAGAGCAGGCTACCATAAAGAATAATCATAGATAAAATATTCTTGGATATAAAAAATACTTGCTGAAATATTTGTTGAAATAAAGTACTTAAAGTGCCAAATATTAGAGAGGAGGTAGCTAATGGCCCAATTATAGGTAAGCATGTAATGAAGATATATTGAGAGATAAAAAAAGAGATACATAAGACTAAAATCATAAAAGAAAATTTAAGCATATATAGTACATCTAGATAATTGTATAATTATACTAGAAAAATGATTATAACAGTGAAATAATGATGAAAGGTATGATAAATTAGAATATCTAGGACCTAAAAAGAGATAGTTTTCCATAATCTGTGGTTTTGTCAAATGACAAAAATATCTAAATACCTGTTATGAGCTATAGTGTCCTCCCAATTCATATGTTGAAACCTAATTCCTGGTGTGCTGGTGTTCAGAGGTGAGGACCTTTAGGAAGTAATTAAGTCTCTGATATTGCCACTAGTATGCTATTCCAGTCGAGGAGAGTAGAATTTGTATACTTATAAAAAAGACTACAAGAGTAGTCTCTTGCCTCTTCTGCCATTTGAGGTTAAAGTGAAAAGAAGTGGGCTTTCACTAGATGGTGAACCTGCCTCAGAACCTTGCTTTTGATCTTCCTAGCCTCCAAAACTGAGAAATAAATGTGTATTCTTTTTAAGCTACCAAGTTTACAATATATTGCTGAATTTCAATGGGTGATTGTCAAATGGAAAGGATAAAGTCAGTGAGAGGAAAGTTTTCCCCAAGTCTTGGTGGAGACTTGTGTGTTTACAATGCTTTAATGTAACTGCTGAAACCAGTATTGTCATATACGCGCTTCCTCTCTGAGTTCTCCAAAAGTTTTCTTTATAGATTAGGAGTTCAGGAGAAATAACATTATTTTAGAAGTAAAGGATGAATCAGTGACCCAGAAGACAGAGTAACAGAACGTAATCAAACTCAGTGGATGATAGAAAAATATTATGTAAAATGAGGATAGACAGGGAATTCAGCAACACCATGAAGGTTCATAACATTCACAGTATAGGGATCCCAGAAGGAGAAGAGATAGAAAAGGGGGCAGAAAATGTATTTGAAGAAGAAATAATAGCTGAAAAAATTCTCTGAAGAAGGAAACAGAAATCCAGATCCAGGAGGCACAGAGATCACTCAAAAAAATCAACCCAAAGAGGGCCATATAAAGATACATAGTATTTTCGATGGAAAAAAAAAAAGTAGTGATGAAGTGAGAATATTAAAAGCAGCAAAAGAAAAGAAAGCAGTCATAGGATGGAAACTCCATTAGTTGATTTTTCAGCAGAAATGTTGCAGGCTGTAGGAAAGGGCCATTATGTATTCAAAGTGCTGAAAGGAAAAAGATCTGCAGCCAAGATTACTCTATCCATGAAGTCTGTCAGTCAGAATATAAGGAGGGATAAGGAATTTCCCAGACAAACAAAAGTTAAAGTTAAACTATTCCTACAAAAAAATGCTAAGGGATATTTTTGAGTGGAAAGGAAAGACCATAAGCAAGAATAAGAAAAATAGGAAGAACTAATGCAGGAAAAATAAGTGTATCTATGAAAATAAGTCAAAGGATTCTCAAAATAAAAAGATATAAAATATGGTACTATATACCTAAAACATGGGGAGGGCAGGATTAAAGAATGTCTTAAAGAAAAAAAAAAAAGTTCAAATTTAATATATACTGCTTAATATAGACCATAAACTTACTACAGACTGTCATATACAAAACATGTTGTATACAAAATGTTAACAACAAATCAAAACTTAGTAACAGATATAAAAAAGATAAAGAGAAAAGAATCCAAGTATACCACTTAAGAATGCTAACTAATCATGAGAGAAGAGAGCAAGAGAAGAAAGGGACAAAGACAAACTATAAGAACAACCATAAAACAAACAACAAAATGGCAATAAATATATATTTATTAAAAATGACTTTGAATTTAAATGGACTAGTTGCTCTAATCAAAAGATATAGGAGTGATGAAATCATTAAAAACATAAGACCTATCTACATGCTGCCCAGAAGAAACTCATTTCAGAGCTAAAGACACATGAAGATTGAAAGTGAAGAGATGGAGCAGTACTTTTCATGCAAACAGATGTGAAAAGAAAGCCAGAGTAGCAATATTTTTATCAGACAAAATGAACTTTAAAACAAAGATTGTAACAAAAGACAAAGAATGACATTATATAATAATAAAGGGAACAATCCATCAGGAAGATATAACAATTGTAAATAGTTATGCATACAACATGAGAGCATTGAAATACATAAAGCATAAAGCATAAAGTAATCAAGTAATACAATAATAGTAAGGAACATTAATATACTACTTATATCATGGACAGATCATTCAAACAGAAAATCAAAAGAAACAGTGGCTTTGAATGACACATTGGATCAGATGGATTTAATGGAATATATCAGAGCATTCCATCTCAAAACAGTAGAATACATAATCTTTTCAAGTGCTCATGGAACATTCTCCAGAATAGATCACATATTAGGTCTCTAAACAAATCTCAACAAATTCAAAGAGATTGATCTTTTCTGACCATAACGCTATAAACCAGAAAAAATCTGGAAAGAGCACAAATCCACGGAGGTTAAATACCATGCTACTAACCAATGAATAGGTCAACCAAGAAATCAAAAAAGAAATAAAAATTACATGGAGACAAATAATGAAAACACAATGGTCCAAAACCTTTGGGATGCAGCAAAAGTGTTTCTAAGAGGGATGTTTATAGCAATATTGGCCTACCTCAAGAAGCAAGAAAAATCTCCAACAACCTTAACTTACATCTAAAGGACCTAGAAAAAGAAGAATAAACAAAACCCCAAAAACAGTAGAAAAAAGGCAATAATAAAGATTGGGCAGAAATAAATGAAATAGGGGGAAAAAAGGAACAGATGAATGAAACCAGGAGCCGATTCTTTGAAAAGATCTACAAAATTACAAACCTTTAGCCAGATTAAAAAAAAAAAAAAAAGAGGAGGAGGTTCAAATAAAATTAGAAATGAGAGGAGAAATAACAACACCACAGAAATATAACTATAAGAGAATATTATGAAAAATTATATGCCAACAAATTAGATAACCTAGAAGAAATGGATAAATTCCTAGAAATATATAACCTACCAGAACTGAAGCAAGAAGAAATAGAAATTTTAACAGACCAAATACCAGTAACGAAAATGAATCTGTAATAAAAAAAATCCCAATAAAGTCCAGAACCAGATGGCTTTGTAGGTGAATTCTACCACTTAAAGAAGAGTTAATATGTATCCTTCTCAAACTACTCAAAAAAATAGAAGAGGAAGGAAAACTTTCAAATTCATTCTATGAGGCCATTATCACCTTGATACCAAAACCAGTTAAAGACACCACAAAAAATAATAATAATAATAATAAAAATAAATAAATAAAACAAAACAAAAACTACTGGTCAATATCTCTGATGAACATATATGCAGAAATTCTCAGCAAACTATTGATCAACTAAATCCAACAATACATTAAAAATTATTCACCAGGATGCCTGGGTGGCTCAGTGGTTTAGCATTGCCTTCAGCTCAGTTAATGATCCCAGGGTCCTGGGATTGAGTCCCACATAGAGCTTCCAAAAGGGAGCCTGCTTCTCCCTCTGCCTATGTCTCGGCTTCTCTCTCTCTCTCTCTTTCATGAATAAATAGATAAAAACTTTAAAAAACATATTCACCATGATCAAGTGGGATTTATTCTAGTGATACAAGAGCGGTATTCACAAATCAATGTGATACACTGTATCAATAAAAGATAAAAACAATATGATCATTTCAACAGATGGAGGAAAAGATTTAACCAACCAAAAGATCTATTCATGATAAAAGCCCTCAACAAAGTAGATTTAGAGAAAACATAACCCAACTTAATAAAGGTCATATATGAAAAATTCACAGCCAACATCATATTCAATAGTGAAAAACTGAAAGCTTCCCTATTAAGGTCAGGAATAAGGTAATGATGTCCATCTCACCACTTTTATTCAATAAAACATTGGAAATCCTAGCCTCAGTAATCAAACAAGAAAAATGGATAAAAAGTATCCACACTGCTAAGAAAGAAGTAAAATTTAACTGTTAGCAGATGACATGATACTATGCATAGAAAACTACAAGAATTGATACATTAATTTGGTAATGTTGCAGGATACAGAATCAATTACAGAAATCCATCACATTTTACACAATAATAATGAAACAACAGAGAAATAAATTAAGCGAGTCAATTTACAATTGCACCAAAAATTTAAAAAAATATATAGAAATGAACTTAACTAAGAAGATGAAAAAAACTGTACTCTGAAAATTATAAAACATTGATGAAAGAAATTGAAGATGACACAAATATTACGATATTCTAAGCTTATGGATTAGAAGGAAAAAAAGATTGTTAAAATATCCATACCACCTAAAGAAATCTACAGATGTAATTCAATCCCTAGTAAATATAAATAGCATCTTCCACAGAACTAGAATAAATAATCCTAAAATTTGTATGGAACTGAAAAAGACTCCAAACAATCTTGAAAAAGAAAATCAAAGCTCGATGTATCACAATTCCAGATTTCAAGTTATACTAAAAAGCTGTAGTAATCGAAACAATATGGTACTGGCACAGAAATAGACACATAGATTAAAGGAACAGGATAGAAAACCCAGAAACAGATTCATGTTTACACGGTCAATTAATCTTTGACAAAGCAGGAAATAATATCCAATAGGAAAAAGTCTCTTCAATAAATAGTTTGAGGAAACTGGACTGCTACATTCAAAAGAAAACAATTAAACCACTTCCTTACTTTATTCACAAAAATAAACTCAATAGGGATGAAAGACCTAAATGTGAGACCTGAAACCATAAAAATTCTGGAAGGGAAAGCAAGCAATAATTTATCTTTCCACTGTAGCAACTTTTTTTCTAGATATATCTCCTGAAGTGAGGGAAATAAAAGCAAAAATAAGGTATTGGGACTACATCAAAATAAAAGCTTCTGCCCAATGAAGGAAACAATCAACAAAACTTAACGGCAACCTCTTGAATGGAAGAAGATATTTGCAAATGACACATTCAATAAATGGTTAGTATGCAAAATATATGGAGAATTTATACAACTCAACATCAAAGGAAAAAATAATTCAATTAAAAATGGGTAGAAGACATGAACAGACATTTCTCCAAAGAAGATAACCAAATGGCCAACAGACACATGAAAAGACGCTCAACATCACTCATCATCAGGGAAATACGGATCAAAAATGCTATAAGATATCACCTCACACCAGTCAAAATGGCTAAAATCAATATACAAGAAACAAGTGTAGGTGAGGATGTGAGAAAAGGGAACCTGTTTGTACTGTTGGTGGAAATGCAAACTAGTGCAGCTCTGTGGAAATGAGGATGTAGGCTCCTCAAAAAAACTAAAAATAGAACGACCCTAAGAGCCAGTATTTGCACTACTGGGTATTTATCCAAAGTATATGAAAATACTGATTTGAAAGGATACATGCATCACTATGTTTATTGCAGCATTATTTAAAATAGCCAAATTATGGAAGCAGCCCCAGTGTCCATCAATAGATAAACAGACCAGGCAGGTGTACACACACACATACACAAACACACACTGGAACATTATTTAGCTGCAAAAAAGAATGACATCTTGCCATTTGCAATGATATGGAGCTAGAGGGTGTAATGTTAAATGAAATAAGTCAATCAGAGAAAGATAAATATCAAATGATTTCTCTTACATGTGGAATTTCAGAAATGAAACAAAAGAGCAAAGAAAAAAAGAGGGAGTGAGAAAGAGAGAGAGAAACTGAGAAACAGACTATTAACTGAGAACAAACTGATGGTTACTAAAGAGGAGGTGGGCAGGGGAATGGGAAAAATAAATGATGGAGACTAAAGAGTATACTTGTCATTGATGAGCACTGAGTAATGTATAGAACTGTTAAATCACTATATTGTGTAACAGAAATGAATATAACGCTTCACATTAACCCTACTGGAATTAAAATTAAAAACAATATTATTTTTAAAAAATCTTCTATTATGAGCAAAATTTAAATCCTCATACCCCAAAGAGTAGCAATAACTCAGCTTCTAATATTTTGTTTAAATGTCAGCAAGTCCTAGGAGACACTGCTAAACTAATGCTAGCTTAAAAGTCTACTTAAAATTTAAATCATATGCAGGAATGAGATCATTTTACTGTTTATATTGTCGATTATTTTAATTTATGTCATAGATAAGTAGGGCATGGTTATAAAGGCTGGCACTTAAAAAATCAATTAAATAAATTTATGTGTTATATATCTCATCACTTAAGCAATGAGGTATATAATAGTATTTTACAATTAATTACTCAATCTTTATTTAAATACTTGTTTTTAATTTGAGAATCACATATACATTGATGTTGTTTTGCACAGAAATAGAAACCTATGTGTAGGTAGAGTTTTAACATCATTCCATCCATTTTTATTACAAATTAGATATACGAATTACATCCAAGTGCTCTCTCTCCACATTATATATATAATAATATATATATAATAATATATAATATATATAATATTATATATATAATATATATATATTTTTACCTTTCATAACTGCAGTGTGCCTTTCAACTTATTTATGAATTGAATCTTTTTATATACTACTGAATTTTAGGTTTTTTGCCAGGAACATGGATTCTCATTGAACATTCACCAAAGTAGTGTCATGATTCAATATTATTCTTGCTCACATAGTCCAACAAATAAAGATTTCTTAGAAAAAACAATGTAGAAATAAAAGACATTATGTGTGCTTATTGTGAGAATGGAAAATAGATGTGAAGGACATTTCTGAGGAGTCTAATTGGTCTATAGGTAAGACAATCATATCTGATCTAGCTGACAGAGTCAAGTATCCATTTGTACCAGAGCAAAAGAGCCTCTAATTGCTTGAAGAGCACTTAGTAATTTATGGTGCCATTGTCCTTGGGCAGTTCATTTTCAGATCGATATTTGCAGCAGAGTCAAAGATTGGGAAGGGCATAATGAGAGTAACCACAGTGACTTATTAATAGATAAAGTCCACAAGCAATAACTGTGAACACAGAATCTCAAAAGATAGTGATTCTTCCACAAAAAAATATCAATTGCATCATTTTAGGAAACAATCAGGAAAACCTTAATTAAAATCAGCACTAAAAAAAAAATTGTTCTTCCCTTACAACTACTAAATAATTCTTTTGCCTTATTTTCTCTAATTTGATTATTAAAAGTAATATATATTGAGAACTGTATTTTAAGACACTTTTAATCTCTTGCCTCACCCCATCAGAATGTTCAGTAAAATTTCTCATTGTTGAAATATATTGTTATAAAATCTTTCATAGGCTTTTTAAAGCAACACTTTGAAAATCCAGTCAAAGTTATATAGCAGAAACATACAGCAGGGATTGCCTCTGCCCCCTCCAAAGTTTATTTACATACCCTTTAATCTCTTCAGGCTAGATTTTGGTCTAAAATAATTGTCTAGTTGAAAATTATGTATACAAATTAAATATCCTGGTCAATTATTAAGTTTCATCATCTTAAAACAATTTCTAATTAACTATGTTTAAGATTGCAGACAGTTTAAGTAGATTGGTGTCTAGGAAAACTTTTCACAGCTAATGGTACTGCTTAAAATAAGGAAATTCAGGTAATTTGAAATATAATAAGATGGAACAAATACTTTAGATTGTTTTGTCATGGAGTGCCTGAGTGGCTCAGTCAGTTAAGTGTCTGCCTTCAACTCAGGTCATGATCTCAGGATCCTGGAATTGAGCCCAGGGTAGGGGCTCCCTGCTCTGTGCTTTGGGACTCCCTGCTTAGTAGGGAGTCTCCTTCTCCCTCTCTCTCCCTCTGTTCATACTCTCTTTCTCTCACACTCCTTCTGTCTCTCAAATATGTAATAAATAAAATCTTTAAAAAAAAAGATTGTTTTGTCACAGGAATTTAAATATAGCATTTGAGAAAGGGGTGGACTAAAATGTCCGTCATTTGGAATAATAATCAAATTGTTTAAATTTTGAAAGAGGAAATTAAAAATTTTCTAAGAAAAATAACACTTTTTTATTCTTCTGTTATTTGTATAGACAAATGCATGCTTCTGTATAACAAATTGAAAATAGTTTCAGATTATTGGTGAATTTTTAATTAAGGGGATATTTTAGCAATGTTATTTTACAGATAGACCCAATCATACTTCAATTAGAAAAAACAAAATTTTCATACATATAATCATTCAGATTCCATATATTTATTTAAGGAAAAAATGTTTTTTTTTCTAAACTAACTAAAAAATATTGTTTCTCTAAACATTTTTGTGAGTTAAATTTTATTTTTAAATTTTTTAGAGATTTATTTATTTATTGGAAAGAAAGTGTGTGCACTTATAAGCAGGGGAAAGCACAGAGGGAGAGGGAGAAGCAGACTCCCCACCAAGCAGAGGGAGCCCCAACTCTGGGCTTGATTCTAGGACCCTGAGATCATGACCTGAACTGAAGGCAGATGCTTAACCGACTGAGCCACCCACGCACCCTTGTGACAGAACAATCTTTAAATTACTTGTTCCATTGTGTTGTATTCCAGATTATCTGAACTAAAACATGGCTATAAAGTTTATCAACTTCAATGAGAAGTTTCATTAGAATTAAAAGTATTTTTCATAAGTTGTTTAACTGCCACCGTTTTAGAACTCAAGTAAGAAATAAAAATGTGTATTATATAAGCATCCAAATAATAAAGACAAATTAAATATTCTCAAAATATTCTCTGAAAATGTTTCAGGATGGATACACAAATCAATTTTCAAAGTTAGATTTTCACTTCTTACTTGTCATTGTACTTGCTGATTTCATTCTCTTTTCTGTTGAAGCATGAAAATTCAAGTAGGTAGACTCTATAAGAATGATGGAAAGTTTTCATTTCCAACAGTTTTCCACTGAGTTGTTTTTTCATCCATAATGCGACTTTTTATGGGTCTCTGATCCAGCCCAGTACCTGTCAAAAAGATTGATGAGGCTGATGCTTAGAAATGTTTGAGAGTGTGGGTCCTTGGGTATTTGGACAAAAGAACAATGAAAAGTTTTGTGAAAGCTATTGGTTAATACCCTGATGGGTCAAGAAGCATATATTAGAAAATAAGTCATTTTTAGCAGAAAATATTCACTTTTGAATTAGTGATATCTTGACTGTTTCACGGTGGGTTTTAGTTGAATCACTTTTACATACTCAGTCCATAGCCCTCTAACGATCACACAATCAAAGTGCTTCCCCAGGACTAATGCTTAACTCTACCATCTATGGGCTCTATGACTGTAAAGGCTGGTTTATTTGTTTATTTTTTAAAGATTTTATTTATTTATTTATTCACGAGAGACAGAGAGAAACAGAGACAAAGGTCGAGGGAGAAGCAGGCTCTCTTTGTGGGGAGGTTGGTGGGGGACTTGATCCCAGGATGCTGGGACTACAACCTGAGCCAAAGGCAGATGCTCAACCATTGAGCCACCCAGGCATCCCTAAAGGCTGGTTTAAATCCATTTAAATTTCAGTTATTCTTAGAAATGTATCAGCCATCTCCTTGCATCAACCTTCCTTTTTTTTATGCCTTATTCTGCAAAAAAGATTTTGCTTTTCTCTAATAACTTGTCCATATTCAATGTTGTGTAATAAAGTTAATAAATATGACAACAGACCAGGGACCTATTGTTTACTGACGGTTACTAACTTAGTCTTTATTTTTTATTTTTAAATCATGCTACTATGGGAGCTGAACTCCCATGTTGCTATGGACATTTCAAGGTGTTGTATCATGAGACAAACAGAAAGGGTTTAAAAATGTTTAATGTTTCCCTCTCTTCTTTCCTTTCAGCTAAAGATAAAGAAAAATAACAATGGTTAGAAAAAAGTAGTTGTCAGTCAATATAGACTGCCAAGAATCTAATCTTTAAAACAATAGCTGTCCTATGAATTACTCAAATTGTTGATCATTTACCTAGTACACAAAAAAAGTTGTAAGGCTAAGAAGTTTAAAAAAGAAGAAGAAGGGATGCCTGGGTGGCTCAATGGTTGAGCATCGCATCTGCCTTTGGCTCAGGGCGTGATCCTGGAGTCCTGGGATCAAGTCCCACATCAGGCTCCCTGCATGGAGCCTGCTTCTCCCTCTGTCTGTGTCTCTGCCTCTCTCTGTGTCTCTAATGAATAAATAAATAAAATCTTTAAAAAAATAAAATAAAATAAAAAAGAAGAAAGGTATAAGAAGTAATAGAGATTCATAATATTCTAAATGAAGAATTTAATAATTAAATTATAGAATTAAAATCTTACAAAGTTTTTTGTTGTAATTATTAAAAATTAAAAAATACACTCAAACTTCACTTTGTGTAAATCTACTAGTTTGAATTCCCAATTATTAAAGAAGTGTCATAATTCTGCACAATCAAGTAGAACACCTAAAGTCTATAAATTTGCACTGTTTGTGCTTTTTCTGAGACTCAGTATATTTAGATGCTATTATGGTTTGTTCTGGCAATCAACAGAATGTAAACTAGTAAGGCATAAAGATTTTTGTTTCTTCACTAATGTTCTCAAAATGCATCAAATAGTTTTAACACAGTAGTAAGATTTCAGAAATATATTTTTTAAATGAATGGATTCATAAATGAATGAATGAGCAACTCAGGATCATCTGACAATAATCTGCACTTTTCTGGTCCATTAAAACCCAAATAGGTATTGACCCTAAAGCAAGTTAGATATTGTTAACCCTTTTTTACATAGAAGCGAATAGAGTCTCTAGAGTTAAACTGGCCAAAGTCATATAGTTAGTAAGGGATACAGGCAAAATAAAACTCCAGCTCCTAATTTTATCTTGGAAGTTTTCATCTCTGATTAAGATTTCAAGTGAATATAATTTAATTTGGGGCAGGGGGATAGTAGACTGCATTCTTAACATTGACACAAAATATTTCCAGTGAAGAAGAAAGAGGAAAATATGGTCATCTGTCTAGCAGGTAAAAGTAATACTTCATCTGGGATGCCTGGGTGGCTCAGTGGTTGAATGTCTGCCTTTGGCTCAGGGCGTGATCCCCGAGTTCCAGGATGGAGTCCCACATCAGGCTCCCTGCTTGGAGCCTGCTTCTCCCTCTGCCTGTGTCTCTGCCTCTCACTCTCTGTCTCTCATGAATAAATAAATAAAATCTTTAAAAAATAGTAGTTCATCCAAATATAAGACATTATTATTCAGAAGATATCACAGTATAGAGATTGTTAAATAAAAATTGAGAATAGTATTAGCATTTGATAGTCTACTTGGAAATGCTAATGCCAAAAATTCCTAACAATTGTCTTAAAGTTTAACTTTTTTGAAAAAAACGATTTACTACAAAATTTTATTTTGACTATTGAGAAATTTTTAAATTTTGAAATTTGAATATTTATTTTAAAATTCATTTTAATTTCCACCTTGGGTTCTGCCTTGGATTTATCAAAATTTAAAATATTTATTTTCTTCTGGAGTAATAACTATATGTTTACTTTGAGATCTGTAGCAAGAAGAAGAAAGTAAGAATAATGTTATGGGTTAAACTTTCTCCTCTATTTTAATGATGGACTTTTTCAACCATTCATGATTGTATTACACATGATACACTTGTAAGCAAATCTTAAGAAATTGGGGAATTATGATAGTTCAGTCTATTTCTGAGAATAACTTTGAATTTGCAAAGAGCTATCTTTTCTTTAAACTTCGATTATTTATTTCTTAATTATATTTCTTTGTGGATCACTTTTTAGATGTTTGAGATTAACATTCTGAACTTCTGTGAATGTTCCATGAATATTTGATATGACCATGTGTTCTGTTTTCCTTTTCAGGATTCAAATTCTTAAGGGTACATATGTCAGCCATGTGAGGTTCTGTCATTATAGCAGTCATATTAATCTTACATTTATTATTTAGTTTCATGGTTTCGACTTTTACTTGTAATTTTTTGGACATTTGCTGTATGCACTTTGATATTTTATCCTCTCTTACTTGGACTAAATTAATAATTATTAGGAATTTTATAATTATAAATTAAATAATAATTAAATTTATAATTTATAGTTATAAATTAT
Organism: Vulpes lagopus; assembly: GCF_018345385.1. Taxonomy (NCBI): domain Eukaryota; kingdom Metazoa; phylum Chordata; class Mammalia; order Carnivora; family Canidae; genus Vulpes; species Vulpes lagopus. Next base: position 111,962,296 of record NC_054829.1, on the reverse strand, counting down.
AAATTAAATTATAATATTTTGAATTCTCTTTAATGATTAATTATAAGAATTAAATATAACATTTCATATCTTCATGTGAGGTGAGATAATTTTTTCTCTTCTACATTTACCTTTAATTCTCTACCCATTTCTCATTTTAAGTACAATATCATGATGTAGATTCATATAATGAAGTTTAATATATAATGTTTTCATATTATCTTTTATTTTGGTTTTTGGCACATTTTATTATCCCATAAAACACATTTATTTATAATTAACTCTGCTTCATATTTGTGTTTGTTTTTACACTGCTAATTCTTTATACAATATGAGTATGAGCAGTGTGGGTCCACTAATACATGTATGTTTACAATACCATACTCCAAACGTATTTTCTCTTCTTCATGATTTTTTTGCATTTTATTTTCCTTTTTTTTTCTTTAAATATTTAATTTATTTTTTCATGAGAGACACAGAGAGAGAGGCAGAGACCTAGGCAGAGGGAGAAGGAGGCTTCTTGTGGGGAGCTTGATGCAGGACTCGATCCCAGGACCCTGGGGATCACACTCTGAGCTGAAGGCAGATACTCAACCACTGAACTACCCAGGCATCTCAGCATTTTCTTTTCTCTAGCTTACTTTATTGTAAGAATTCAGTATATTATATACATAACATACACAAAATGTGCTAATTGACTATGTTATTAGTAAGGCTTCTGGTCAGTAATAGACTATCAGTATTTAGTGTTGGAGGACTCACAGATTATATGTGGATTTTCAATGGTGCAGGGGGTTGGGGGTAGTGGGTGTGGGGTTTTTTGGCACACCCAGCCCCCACATTGTTCATGGGACAATTGTATTTTTATTTCCCTTTTCATAGGTTTTCTTTTCAATTTTTCTTAGTTTGCTAGAAAACACATCCAAATAATTTTCACCACTAGTGTAGGTATCTTCATTTCTGAATATGTTCTTATTTTTTAAGACCCACTTTCTGCAGAAGAGTACTACACTAGCATACATCTGATAGAAAAATCTTTGGTTAGCTTGCTTTCAAAAATTTTATTTACAAATTTTTGGTAGCAATGACTATGGGAAATGTGATTTTAGAATGTATGTTTAAAGCCTCAAGAGTCTTTTTTAATGAAGCAGAAGCATTCTGCATTCATCTTGCTATATATAGAGAGAGAAAAGGATAAAAACTTAGTAATTATAAGAAAAGATGACTACCATTGATGAATTCTGATACTTATATTCATTTTTAATTTGTTTAATTTTAAAGATATTGTCAATGTAAAATTCCCTGTATATGCATAGTAAGCAACAAGTTTACCAATTTTGGTGGAAATATAAGTTGCCAACTCACTACAACTCCAATGTGTGTGTGTGTGTGTGTGTGTTTTCCATGAAAATATAAAGAATGACAGGGACCTGAAACAAGCATGCAAGCATGTAAGATCCCTGAAGTAGTCTAATCCTCATTTCCTACAGGTTTGTGAGTCATTTGGTTTCTTCTATTTAAGCTTAGATGATAGGATTTTTCTAGTGTCAATAGGGATTAGTTTTGCACACGCGTCTGGGAAAGTCTGGAAACTTAGATTTCTAAAAACAGTTCGAAGTCTGAAGACAAAACAAATTAGTGTATTTTAGAATAGTTTTTATGTTTCTGATTTTATATGAGATATTGTAAGTACATAAAGTCATAAGTCATTATTTTATAATAATACTAACTTTGTACAAATTTTAAAAAAAGATGATAGTATCATTACCAATTTAGTCATTATGGGTAGCATTTGATTTGGAGTTTAAATATTTTTGGTTGAATTATTTGGATGTGGGACTAAAGAATAGGTTTTTTGTTTCTTTTTATTTTTCTTTTTGTTTTAGTATATGCAGAAACCAAAGAACATTGTTGTTTGGTGATTATTTTTAACATACCATTTCAATATATGTGAAAAAAATCCAAGATAATTACCAGAGATTTACTAATTTACATCCTTTGGACACATTAAAATAACCTTGAATAGCTAAAATTCTGACATTTCCTGCTAGCATAACTGTACATCCAATAATGAAATCAAGATTTCCATAGATTTAATGTTAGTATGCTGAGCAAACTTGGATAAGTGAGCTTTTAGTTTTTCTTTAGAGCAGTAATAATTTAGGTAAAATTAGGAAAATACTTTGTCCTTTCTAGAAACCAGAATTAAGTCTCAAATAAAGAACTTTTCTTCTATTACCATAATTTTTCCCTTTCCTTATCTGTCATCCTGTTGCCACTCAGACTACCATCTAGTTGGCTGTCTTCAATGCATAACTACATACTTACCTCAGTCTCATCAGTTATTTTCCTAAAATTTTTAATTATTTTAACATGTCAGATTAATTTTTCCAAAATATGCATGTTATTCATCCATGCTTTATTCAATCTATGTACTTGATGATACTATTTGCCAGGAATTATGCTGAGTTCTAGAGACATTAAATAATAATAAAACATGTTCCCTGCAAAAAAGGTTAATCAATGTCTCAAATGAGAACTGTCGGAATGAATGGAGAATTACAACACAGTGAGCGTTACAGATAGCTGCAAGAAATGATGGCATTGCTCAATCTTTATCCACATTAATCACATCCCTTGGTTAAACTTCTAATATTGTCTTAGTTTAAAGAAAAAAAGATAGTTTATTTTTTCTCCACCAGATGAATTTCCTAAAGCCTCATTATGTCAGATTGTAATAAAACATACCAAAGAAATAAATACATAATAAAACCAACGATAAGGGTTTATTTCTCCAGGTTAATGCTGTTTTGTTTTGTTCTCCTTGGATTTGTTATGATTCAATTAATTCTCCTATAATCATTTTTGCTCAAGCTAATTATAATCTTTATGTTATGACCCCCTTCAAAAAAGTTTTCACTACTTTGCTTTACAGTAGTTCCATTTCCTTTTCATTTTTAAAAATTAAGTCTTTGTGTTTTTAGAACAGTTTTAGGTTCATAGCAAAATTAAGGAGAAGGTACAGAGATTTCTCATACAGCCCTCCCCCCATTCATAGTCACTCCCAATATCTATATCTCCAACCAGAGTGGTATGTGTGTTATAAATGATGAATCAACATTGACTCATCATAATCATCCAAAGTCTATGGTTTACACTAGGGTTCACTATTGGTGTTGTACATTCTGTGGATTTGGACAAACTTATGACATTCATTCACCATTATGGCATCACACAGAGTATTTCGCTGCCCTAAAAATCCTTTTTGCTTCACTGATTCATTTCCCCACTTCAAAACTAAGGATATTTATTATATTAAAATTAAAGACATAAATCAGTGTTTCATGGAACCAAATCAATTATCATGCATAACAAAGGAATATATGTTCTACTGAAAAAAACTTATTTTTCTGCAAGTGCACATCAGCATCAGGATCCTGCAAGGGTATATCTGTGTGGAAGATGAATGCATGCATAAGTGTGTGTGCATGCTTGTTCACATGCATACTCGCAAAAATGTTTTAACTCATCAAATTATGTTTTTTGAAAACTCCTATCCTCTTGTGAAATCACAGAAAACATTGAGTAGACATTTCTAGGTTTCAGTAAATTAACTTTTTCTATCAGAAGACGACGTTAAAATTAAAATCGATAAATAATAAAATGAGGAGGAGGGAGCAAGTACTAATACCAAAATAAAACTCCCATCAGAAAAAAAGCCATTTAGCTTTGTGAACAGCTGCACCTCAGAGAGTTGGGCATATGAGCAATTAAAATTAAAGACGATTATTTTAATATGCCTTAGTAACTGAGATTGATCTTATAGAGCTTCTGTTTACTATACATCAAGAAACAATTTAGGATGCAGTTAAAAACAAAGTTCATAATCCTTGTTTAATGGATTTTGGTACCTCGGGCAATATGATAGCATAAAAATGATTAAAATGTGCCCTGTCTCTGTATAATCAATAAAACCTCTCTAAAATTAGTAAGGTCCCTGACTCCTCAGTAGGCTTGGCAGTGCTGTGTCTATAGAATTCTAAATAAACCATCTGATGCTATTTTCATACACAAAGTTCATTAGACATCTTATCCCTATCTTAGCATTAAAATCAACTAAGTGGTCAAATTAAAAGGTCACTTTTTAACAATATGTAGTTAGACCAAAATATGCATGAAAATCTTAATGGAAATATATCAAAATGAGATAGCAAAAAAGATTAGAAAACATAAATTTAAGATAATAATCAGAACATATTATAGTGATAGATTTTAAAGAGGGAGTTGAATCAACTATGAACTATGGTAATTTTAACACTCATCATATCTCATGCAAATAAATACTTAAATTAACTTATTACCTTTGTAAACTTTTAGGACTCATCACTTAATCAACTATTTCTCTTGACTCTAATTATAATTACTAAGATTAACAATATTTATCTTAGCTTTGTCTCTTCTAATAAATTAAGAGAGACTGGTAAGTTTGAACAGTAGAAATTTATTTCTCATAGTTCTGGAAACTGGAAGTCCCCAGTCAGGGTACCAGCATGGTCAACGTTCTTGTGATAGACTCCTCCTGGGTATGTCCTCACTTACCTTTTCAAAAATAGCGAGGTATCTCATGTCTCATCCTATTTTATAAAGGCATTATTCTCCTCATGGGGTTCTACCTTTATGACCTAGTGTAATCCTAATTACCTCACAAACACCATCACATTGAGGATTAGATTTCAACATATGAATATTCAGTGCAAACTAGTGTTAAAGATTATTATAATTATTTTATGTTTCATATGTATGGGTATGGATGTGTACTTATCAGATTCTGATATAAATTTTATTCCTTCTGAATCCAGTTGCATACTAAATGAATAAACTCATGACTACCCATTTTGTATCCCCTTAGGTCTACCCCAGACTTTGTTTATAATTCTTAAACAGAGATGAAGACAAATATGTCTCACGGAATTATTGTTACTCTACAGTAAATGCTTTAGCATTGCTATGTACATGATAAAAGGATTTATTGAATACCCACTATTCTGAGAACTTCCTGTGGATTATAAAATTTAACATTCATAACAATCCTGTGTTAGGTTTATTATTTTTTTTTATGTGTTAGGTTTATTATCCTTGTCTTACAGACAAAGAAACTGAAGCACAGAGGATTATAAGCAATTTGCCCAAGGAAGTACAGCTAGTAAGTAATCAAATCCAAGATGCAAACCTGATCATATGGAGCCCAGTGTTTGTGACTTGTCTCATGATAGTCTGCTTTGTGATATCCTAAACCACTTCAGCATGTCCTGAAAACCATAAAAACCATGAATATGTAAACTGAGAAGTCTTGAATTTTTTGTTGCCACCAAGGTGAATTGAACAGAGTTGGGTGAAACATAGTATTAGCTGGCCTGTGGCAATGCAGGTATAAAACCACTTCTGGCACTGTGTTCTTTCTACTTTTTTTTCTCCCTCAAAATCCTCCCATTTTCTAGTTTTCAAAACTCAATAGCCTCTCAGTTTAGATGTGATTACAGTTTAATAAAATAAAGGTGAAGAACATGCAATTCATCTTTACAGTTTTTCAGTTACTAGTTTAGGATAAGACCCAACACTTGAGGAGGAGATATTAGAAGTGCTAGTATAATATTTTGCACATTAAGTTTAGATTTTATAAGCAAGCAGACAACCAGAAGTTGCATTTTAAGTTAAATAAAATTATTGATCTTACTTATGCATAAAATGCATAAGGAACATCCTATTGCTCAGTAAAACACTACCCTACTTTTAGTTCCAGTTTGTTCTTTTATGTTTAAAAACTCCCAAGAAATTCAGTAATGAATTTAAAATTTAAAAAAAAAGTAGTTTTAAGTTATGGTAAATAGTGGGATTAATGCACTTATTTCCCATTGTTTCTTCCAGTGTGTCTCTTTGTCTTGAAAAATTATAAAACTAAAACTACATATCTCAGAGTTATTATTGGCAAACTGCTTCCTATCAGTGAGAAGCATTTACATGAGATTTTGATGATAGGCTAGCCTTTTTAGTTGTTCACTGTCAACAGATTCAGTTGTGGAGATGTTTTGATTATCTAGATTTACTGAATAACATTCCAGGGGCCAGATCCTTGCAAGAGTGCCAAGAAGCACTTCACTCCCCCTGACAAAGTCAGAAGCAGCAGCTCTACCAGCTGGACACTCTCTTGGCATGCTTAGAGTCATTCTTAGAGACCCCACCTAGAGGTAACTCTTCTATTCAACAACTAATTTTCAATATTAAATCATTTTTTGTTTAAAATACCAAGACATGAGCAGCCCGGGTGGCTCAGTGGTTTAGCGCTGCCTTCAGCCTAGGTAGGGCCTGATCCTGGAGACCTGGGATCGAGTCCCATGTCGGGCTCCCTGCATGGAGCCTGCTTCTCCCTCTGCCTGTCTCTGCCTCTTTCTCTCTCTCTCTTTCTCTCTCTCTCTGTGTCTCATGAATAAATAAATAAAATCTTTTTTAATAAGTAAATATCTTACTGGGATCGAGTCCCATGTCGGGCTCCCTGCATGGAGCCTGCTTCTCCCTCTGCCTGTCTCTGCCTCTTTCTCTCTCTCTCTTTCTCTCTCTCTCTGTGTCTCATGAATAAATAAATAAAATCTTTTTTAATAAGTAAATATCTTACCATGAAATTTATTATTTAATCAGTTTAAGATTTGTCTCAAGTTGTACAAGATCAATGTTTCAATGTAAAACAAGTGATTTTAATCCAATTTTCCCTGATCCACTATGAAAAAAAAAAGTGAAAAAAAAATCCTCCTAACAACAAGAACATATGATACTAAAAGGAAATAAAATCAATACAGATTGGGAAGGAAGAAATATAATTATCTTTACTGTCAGGTGGCATGATTTTCTATGCATAGAATTTCAAAGAATCAACAAGAGTAATCAAAAAGTCCTCCAGGAACTAATAAGTGATTAGAGAAAGATCACAACATACAAGGTTATTATGCAATAGTCAATTTCTTTTCTATATACTAGCAATGAACACTTGAAATTTAAAATTGAAAATACTGTATCAAGATGCCTGGATGGCTCAGTTTTTGAGCATCTGCCTTTGGCTCAGGTCATGATCCCAGTGTCCTGGGATTGAGTCCTGCATTGGACTGCATTGGGGTCCCTAAAGGAGCCTGCTTATACCTCTGCCTATGTCTCTACCTTTCTCTATGTATCTCTCATGAATAAAAAATAAAATTCTTAAAAGCAAAAGAAAAATACAATACCATTTAAAATAGAATCCCCTCAAATATGTATAAGGCCTATATGCAGAAAACTATAAAACTCAGATGAAAGAAACCAAGTAATATCTAATGGAAAAATGGAAACAGAAAAAATGGAAAAATATTACATTCTTGGAGCAGAAGATACAATATAATAAAGATGTTAATTATCCTCAAATTGAAGGGGCTGTAAAAACAGCTTAAAAAGTAATGATACAATCTTTTTCTATTGGACAGAAAATTAGCAGTCAGCCTTTTTCAAAGTATCTCTTCTAGATATGTTTTTGCATCATATTTAGAAATCTGATCTATATTTTCTCTATGACAAGTAATAATTCTGTATGTGTGTGTGTGCACATGCACACACAAATGTATAGCCCTTTCTAATATAAAATCTTAGGTGGAAAAAATGTCTCTCCTTAAACTATGGAAGACTCTTATTGTCTGAGAAAAACTTTTTTACACTAATATAGTTTTCTTCTTTGTCTTTAAAACTGTCCATACATCCTTATACACAATCTTACATTCTGCAGGATTATTTATTGCTGCTCCAACTTTTCTCCTTATGCAGATAAATGGCATAACTTTCACCCACTCCCTTGTCCTTGGGACCCCTATGTGCAATGTCTACAGCAGCTGTGACTCTTTAATTTAAGTAAGGAAGAAAGTGTAGCAAACCCATAGTGTGGTGTTAAGACAAGGAATACGGCAGGGTATTTTAGAGAGCACATTTAAATCTAAATTCAATCTCATTGTTAGGTATTTTTGACAATGAGGAGCATAATATTTTCTTCTTGGCTACATAAGTGTTGTCTGTTATCACAAGAAACCAGTGACTTCAAAAGTAGATGCTGCAAAACAGAGCCTGAAATGCTCTGACTCTGGAAAAAATCTCAGTTGAAAATAAAGATCAGGTAGTTTCAAACTAAAATGGAATTTGCTCGTAAACATTTAAGAAGATAAATGGAGAAGTTGACTAGGCATGTATGAAGAAGAATGTAAAAACAAATAGCATTATTGTAAGCTATATGCTTTGCAGAGTCTCTCAATCTTTACTAACAATGATCTGATTTATAAATTCAAATAAATGTGGATAACTTTGAGATGGGCATTTTAAACCTAGAAGAAAAGGTTTTGTCAGAAAGACTATGCATAGTATTATATTCATGTTTCACTACTTATTAGTTGGGTGAATTTGCATAGATCGTATAACTACTGGTGCTTGAATTTCATTGTCTATAGATGGAGTATAACAGTATTAGCCTCAAATTATTTGGATAGAATTGAATAAGATAATCCGATGTTTAAGTAAGGAATTTAGAAAGTATCTGTTATATAAGTGCTCAATAAATTTGACTTAATTTCATTATAAGTCAAAATATGTTATCCATAGTAAGTATAGTGGAATAGTTTACATGAATTAGCATTTTCTCAAATTGGTGATTGGCAAAAGATCATAAGATGTCACTCCTTGGATTGATTTTGAGCAGTTATTATCAAATCAGATTTTGGCTCTAAGTTTCCAAAGTATATGAATTACATAAGACATGACAAACATATAAAGCAAAATGTAGGAAATGCGATTTTTAAATTGAACATATGTATAGATATGTAATCTAATATAATCATATTAAACTTTAGGACTATAGGAGATGGGAACAATAAAAAATAATTCAGGATTCAAGCATCTTATTATTTCACTACTTTTCTCCCTGGTATGGTTACTACAAAGAAATCTCATAAGATTCTATGAAGAACTGGCTAAAATTTAGCAGATTAAAAAATAATTGAGCAGATAAACATACAAGGTTATAGATTAAAAAATAATTGAGCAGATAAACATACAAGGTTATAGATTAAAATAGAATTGATATTTTAATAAAAGAAACAGAAAAAAAAGAATTCCATGCTAATATAGAACAAACTGAATAAAACTGTGTCTCAAGTATAGCTATAGCAATCAAGTTTGCTGATGATTCATTGGGTGGCCTATAGAAGAGCACCTGGGCTGTATTCTTATTTTTTTTCTGAAGTTCTGCTCCCAGGCAAGTGCCATATGGATGGCATATCAGATAATGTTTTGTCTGGAACAATCTTGATGTAATTGCCCAGAGATTTTATAGTCCTTATTACAGCATTTTTATAGATAAAACTTTTTATGTAATTGAGAATAATTTTTAAACTTTTACATTTCTGACTAAACAAAAATGTAATGAGAATACATTGGTGCTAGCAGATCAGCTTTTGCTATTACCATTTGGTTTGGTTTAGTGGACTCAATCATCTTATTGAGGAGTTGTATAAAAAGTATTTAAGAGCATTGCATCCCATTTATAATTGAAAAATAATCTCAATTAGCAACATCAGTTGCAAAAGAACTATATATTTATTGCCTGGAAAGTGATATAACCAAATGGCATTGATTCTAGCACATTATATGATAGCCTGAATCTATTTGATTAGGACTTGATGCAGAGATCAATGCATTAAATTACTTGCCTGGGGAAATTCAAAGTTCTCTCTCCATTTAGATACAGAGACTCCTGATTGCAGAGGTTATTAAAGAATAATCATCAACTTTTCAGAAGGTTTATTTTGCAACTTAGTGTGCAAAGAAAGTTTTCCTTCAAAGAATTTTTGGTGATCAAATTTTGTATTTTAGTTGTCATTGCAACTCTTGAAATTCTATTATAAACAGTTCTAGGCTTGTATCCTTTGAGACCGCCAGCTGAGTAAAATAATGGGCATGTGATGACTGGTTAAGATCTAGCACTAGTATAATGTTACACTTCTTCAAATATCAATAAATATTTATGACATATTATTTCAACACAGAAAAGTATGCTGTGAATTTCTCTTTGAGAGCAGTTTGTAGGTTGCTTTAAACAGCTTTTATAGATATTGAGATTGTTTCAAACGTATGTTTGTTGATAGAAAATTTTCTTTCAGGATTGAAAATAAAACTATTTAAATTCCAAAGTAAGATTTTGACTGATAAAACATTTTTTCAAAAAATAATTTTATGTATATCATTGTTAAAACCTGAAACATTGATAGTTGTTCAATTAAAGAAACTTCACATAAAACAAGAATATGTTTTATTCCAAATAAAAAAATAATAAAAGCATAATATAAGTGGACAAAAGTAGTGCTCACTTCATGATATGATGTAAAAGCTTAATGGTTTTTAGTTTTCCCTGACTCTTAAAAATACAGAAAACAATAATCTTGAAGTCCCTTCCTTAATTATGTGTTCTTTAAACCACTTTCTGTGCTGATACTTTCAGTGTTGAAATCATGACATCTAGATTGAGTCACCATGTAAAAATGAGTATTAGTGACATAAGATAGTGACGTCGACTCCCTGCTCAGTGGAGTCTGCTTCTCCCTCCCCTTCTTCCCTCTTCTTCTCTCTCACTCCCTCACTTTCTCTCTCTCTGAAATACATAAATTAATGTAAACTTAAAAAAGAAGAAACTTATAGCATACCCAGAAACCATGTTTTCTTTTTGGTGGAAGGCAGGCAGGGGTAATTAAATTAGTGGGGGGCTAAATCTTCTTTCCTTTTCTCCCCCTCTTTTCCTTCTCTTTTCACCCTCTTCCTTTTTCTTTTCATTCCTCTCACTCTCTTTTTCTTTCACTATATATCAATGCTCCTCATAAAACATATTTTTAGTTGTGTATCTGATCAAGAACAAAAAATTCCAAATGTAGCAATTTGGAATGGTAATCAAAGCTCCCTTCTTTATATTTTATTTTTGTAATTCCAAGGAATTAAATTTGAGGCAAGTTATGGGTAAGGTAGAGTGTATATTTTAGTGTGTTTGCTCATTTCTGCTACATTTCTGAATCTCTCTTCATAGATTCTAGTTTTTAGTATTGGGCACCCTATAGTTAAATATATTTTATGAAGGTCTCCTTAAAATATGAAGATGTAAGGCAACTGACAAAAATGCTTCCTTTATATAAGCCAAAAACTGAATGGGAATGGGAAGGGAAGCATGTTGACATTGATCAAGGAATGGTAAATTGATTTTGGGGCTATATCTATCTTCTATCTATCTATCTATCTATCTATCTATCTATCTACATATCATATAAATTTGAATATATATATGAATATATGTATTCAAATAGCTTAATAACTGAAAAACAAAATGCTATAAATATTGTAATATTGTTAATAAAAAGATATAAAATACTGCCTGATGGGTTGCTGGATTCAGAAACTATATTTATGAACTTAATATTATTGAATTTTCATAAGTTTGGGATTGCTTAGTATAGTAATTATATATTTTGTAGTGTCAAAGCAAAATTGCACTTGGCAAAGTTAAAACATCAAGAAAGACTTTCTTCAAAGCTATTGTTATAGGGAAGGGATGTCAAAATTCAGTCTGAGCTTAATTTCACTGAAACAAAAGACATAGGTTTTAAAGTGCTAGAGTGAGGGGGGAGATCTTAAGCTATCCATGTTTGTTAATTGTCTTTGTCCAAAGGGAGAAAAAAATTTCTAGTACTTTCATGACAAGAGATAGTTTCACAATTTGGACCAAGAAGCCCACTGAAGTTAGCTCCTATCTTCCCACAGAAACTGGGTGAGGGAGAGTTGCTATTTTCTTTGATGATTCTACTTCGAAGAAAAGGCTTCCAGGTCTTTGAGAAAGACAGTCTTACTAACAAGATTATAAAACCAATTGTAAAGCTGTTAAAAGACCTACATCTCAAAGGGTTGGGGAAAGAATTTAAAGAATTTATGATTATAAATTTTCTAAAGTAAATTTTCTAAGATAAGGAAGACTAGGGCCCTAGAGTCATGAAGAAGCCTAACATTAGGCTGAGGGAAACACTAAGTCAGTCTTGGTCAGTGGAGTGCTTAGGGAGAGAAAAAAAAATTTTTTTGTTTAGGTAAATACAATGATTGACTGATTGACTTAGCATGTTGGCTATGTATAGTTAACCCAATTTCTTTTTTTTTCTTTCTTTTTTTTTTTTTTTTAGTTAACCCAATTTCAATACAACTATTGTAGATTAAAATTTACAATACATAGTTTACACTTGGGATAAAATGATACATGGGAAAAATCTTTGAAGTTTTTCATGGCCTTGGAATTTACAAAGTAACCCAAACAGGAAAAGTTACTAAGTACTGTGATATCTAATCTTGGTAACACCAAACAGAATTTTGAGCTCTCTAGTGGAAGGAATTATTCAAATATAATTTGTACTTATAAAGTATAAATGAGGAGAACCACAAATGATTGTAAGTCTGAATGTAAGGCCATTCTTCTAAGCTATAATTTTGAGAAGAGATAATTCAGTCTAAAATATTATAATTTTGAGAAGAGATAATTCAGTCTTAAATACTATAATATAAAGGATGATTTCACATTATTTTATGACAAAATAAATACTTATTAAGTGTGGGTATAATCTTTGAGAGCAAAAGTGTGAAATAAGGTATTTTTATTTTAATATGATGAAATTGGCAACAGTAATCAGTTTCTCTGAGCTAAAGAGCTATTATTTTCCTAAATATTTGAGCTGAACATTCAGAAATAACTTTTCTTGGATTGTCCTCTCTGTTACCCAGTTTGGAAGGACAATTCTGTTTAGGAAACTTCAGATTCTATACACAATAACTACTGTTAAATTCTTGTTGATGTTAAGGGCTTGTATAATAGAAATATTGGTAATTCAAATTTAGGATTATCTCACTAAGATCCTATGCTATTCTCTCTTCAATTATGAAAATATGGGATTTAGTGAATTGGATAATTATGTAAAAGGCATTTATGAATGAAGTGGATGACTAAAGATAAAGCTTTTTAAAACTTGCCGGTCCAAGTTTCATCCAACTGAAAAGTACAAAATATTCTAGTAAGAATTCTGGTTTCTGCTTAGAAAGTAAAATTTGAAAAAGGCATTGTTCCTACTGTTGTAACAATAACAATAGAAAAGTCAGACCATCTCCAAACTCTGAATGAACTTTAAACCTTTCAGAGAGTTGATGACACAGAGCAACCAACTTACTTGAAATTTAATAAAAAAAATAGGTGCCTATAAATCAAGACAGAATATGAATACTTGCTTATCTAGGGCAGATGCCTTTGGAGACCAGCAAGAATAATTGAGCATAAATCATTAATAAATTGGTAAAAAAATGAATATGGACTAGCAGAAAGATAAAGAGATATTTGGGGCTCTATGAACAAGGAGAATGTTTATATAGTACATAGACAGCTCTCCCCAGATTGCACAAGGTTCTTAAAGAAAAATCACTGTGTGCACAGCAAAGAAAATCATCAGTAAAACAAAAAGGCAACCTACCGAATGGGAGAAGATATTTGCCAATGATATATCTGTAGGGGATTAATATCCAAAATATGTAAAAGAAACATAACAACTCAGCACCAAAAATCCAATTAAAAATAGATATGAATAGATATCGTTCCGAAGACGGCATCTAGATGGCCAGCAGACATATGAAAAGATGCTCAACTCAACATCACTCATCATCAAGGAACTGCAAATCAAAATCAGAGTATGGTATCACCTCATGCCTTTCAAAATGGTTAGTATCAAAAAGAAAAAAAATAAGTTTTGGTGAGGATGTGGAGAAAAGGGAACTCTTGTGCAGTTAGTAGGAATATAAATTGATACAATCAATTATGGAAAAAAGTATGAAGTTTCTTCAAAAAATTAAAAATAGAAATAACATATGACCCAGCAATTCCACTACTGGGTGTTTACCCCCCCAAAAAACAAAAATTCTAATTTAAAAAGATATATGCACTCCTAAGTTTACTACAGTATTATTTACCATAGCCAAGGTATGAAAGTAGTCCAAGTTTGATCAAGATAAAGATGAAATATATTTATAAATATATAAAATAGAATATTATTCAGCCCTAAAAATGTACGAGATCTTACCATTTGTGGCAACATGGATGGACCTAGAGGGTAAGTAAAATAAGACAGAGAGAAAAAAAGAAATACCATGTGATTTCACTTACATGTGAAACCTAAAAACAGAACAAATAAATAAACAAATGAAAACAGAGATTGGAAAAAAAAAAAAAAAAAGAAAACAGAAATGGACTCACAAATACAGAGAAGAAACTGGTGGTTGCCAGAAGAGAGTGGTTGGGGAAGGTTGAAATAGATAAAGGGGATTAAGAAGTACAAACTTCCAGTTGTAAGATAAATAAGTTACAGAAATGAAAAGTATAGTATTAGGAACATAGTATTGTAATAATGCCATATGGTGACGGGTGGTTAGTATACTTGTGATGAGCATTGAGTAATATACAGAATTATTAATTCAGTATTCTGTACACCTGAAACTAACATTAAATTGTATGCCCATTATACTTCAGTAATAATATGATAAAAAAGTCACTGTGAAGCCTGAGAAAAATTACCTTATGGAGAAGTCTTGGGATGTACAGTAGCTATAGTAAAGACCCCACAGAATCTGCCCAGATCCATTTCCCTAATCTCTTGTACTAAACAAGCTAACAAAAAAAAAACTTACACATCTAGGAGAGGGGAACCAACATTGCTGCCTTTGGGCACTGGTGAAAACCTAACTGCAGTAAAGAGAGGAAAAAGAAAAAAAAATCTCCACTAGTACAGAGCAAGGATATGTGCTTGGATCATAACTAGCACTGGAGAAAGAACAAGATTTCTAATAATTCCCTATAAGAACACAGTTACTGCTTTAGTTAGAGGCTTAATCAGAATATTTCCTAGAGTTATCACAAATCTCATAAAGTAAAAAAGTAATATTGAAATAATGCTGAGAGGCATATGAGAGGCCTTTTTTGAGGCACAGCACAAAACAATGTCATAAAATAAGAGTAGAGCAAAGAGTGAGAAAACACTGGTAAAACAGTCTCCCTTGTTAACTCATGTGATTTACAGGAATTTGAACCCTATCATATGCTATGCACACAACAAATCCACACCAAACTCATCTGTTCACAGGATCGACTCAACTCTCACTCTAAACGTCTAGTAGAAGGAAAGGTTTGCCTATTTTAGGACATAGATACTATTTACATCAGTTTCTAGTATACTATATGAAATGTCTGACTTTCAACACAAATAATTATGAGACATGCAAAATGTCAAGAAAAGCATGAAAACCCTGTCAAAAGACAAACAAAAAATAGAACCAAATTCAGATATTACTAATTACATGGTTGTGATGGTATTTATAGCTACCTCATTCCACTACTCATTCTGTATTCCCTCAGCAAGTACTTCAGCTGGTTCTTTACCTGCCAGCGTAGACCAAACCTTTATTCCTGAAGGGTCTGTGCCATTAATAGTCTTCCCTGGATTGAATTATTATAGTTCTCCATTGACCTTAATCACAAGGGATAGTAATATTGACAGGTGCCCTAAGGGATCTCCTATATTCCATACTATTATTCCTTCCTCCACTGTGGCATAGAAGTCCAATTTCCCCTGAGTAGACAGGATCAATCACCCGAATCAGCACAGTAACTCCTTTCTTTGCCTGTTGATTCAGAGGCATGTAGAGCCCAAAGTGACTGGGTGGCAGTTTTAACTTCTGGTTCAGTGGAGACATTGTTGGTGTCCTGATGAAACTGTTCCTTCCTCTGGAAATAAAACCTTTAGTCCAGCAGAGCAGAAGGTCATGAGAGCTGAAAGCAAAAATCTTGCCAGTGGGGAATTAGTAAGTAGTGCCACTGCAACTTCTACTCCTTGATTCTTAGACCCATAAATCTTGGCTATGGGAGAATGAGTACCGGATATTGGATGCTAATTTGGAACACATATGAACTTCTTGAGAACCTTGCTCCAGCTCTGCAGGGTATTGGCACCAAGAGGAGTGAGGCTGTAACTGAGCCTTCAAAAGGCATTCTACTGTTCTATCAAATCAGCCATTTCCAAATGGTGGAGAATATGGCAAGTCAGTGAAATCCGTGAGCATGCTGTGAAGTGAATTCCTTTATCAGAAGCAATGCTGTATGGAATACCTTGATGCTGGAAAAGACATTCTGTAAGTCCAGAAGGCAGTTTTAATGGAAGCATTCCAAGTAGGGAAGCCAAATCCATATCTAGACAAATGTCTATTCCAGGAAAAAAAAAATGTTACGTCTTCTATGATGGGAGTGATCCAATTTAATCAACCTGCCACCAGGTAGCTGGCTAAATACCCTGGGCGATGGTGCCATATATGGAACTCAGTGTTGGTCTCTACTTCTGGTAGATTGAGCATTCATCTTTGGCTATAGCCAGATCAGCTTTAGTGAGTAGAAGCCCATATTGTGGAGCCTGTGTATAACCTCTATCCTTGCCACTATAGCCACATTGTCCATGAGTCCTTGAGTGATGATAGGGTGACTAGGTAAAGAAGCTGACTGATATCCATACAAAAGGTGGACTCACTTGATTTTTATCTGTTCCTCTGCTGAGGTCAACCTTTGATGAGCATTCACATCAGACACAAATCTGTTCATGTTTTGTTTTGTTTTGTTTTGTTTTTTTGCCTAACCAACAAAGTCTATACATATACCTTTTCTCCAATGTCCTTAATACCAATTGTCCAATCATGTTCTTTTTCAAGTAGCTAACCATTCAGCCAAATCATGAATTACAATCTATGAGTTCAAGCACTGAGTTAGTCTGACTTGGTATTCACAAGTTTTAGTTGTCTTTATAATTCGTCTTGCTTTCTTCACCAGAATTATTGTTTCTTCAAAGAGTTTTTATTCCATTCTAATTTTTGTTTCTCTTACTTTCTTTTTTTAAAGATTTTATTTGGGGATCCCTGGGTGGCTCAGTGGTTCGGTGCCTGCCTTCGGTCCAGGGTCCCGGGATCGAGTCCCATGTCAGGCTCCCTGCATGGAGTCTGCTTCTCCCTCTGCCTGTGTCTCTGCCTCTCTCTCTCTCTCTCTCTCTCTCTCTCTGTCTATCATGAATAAATAAATAAAACCTTAAAAAAAAATAAAGATTTTATTTATTTATTTGAAAGAGAGAGAGAGCATGAGCAAGGGGAGGGGCAGGGGGGAAGGAAGAGCATATACCCTGCTGAGCAGAGATCCTAACCTGGGCCTCCATCCCAGGGCACTGAAATCATGACCTGAGCGGAAGGCAGATGTTTAACTAACTGAGCCACCTGGGTGCCCCTGTTTCTCTTACTTTCTATACAGTTTCAAGAATCATTTTAATAATTTTCATATTACCACTCAATGATGACATTTATTACAGTCTTTATCATTGAATGATATTAACAGAATGATTATAAAAGAGTTTCTTTTGAAATTGATACCATTTAAACAATAGAAATGGCAATGTAAGCTCTCAGAGGTTGAAACTATTCATACTAAGATTTTATTTTGTTATACAGATATATTCTTAGGGCATAAAGTATTTCTAAATATATTTCTATCATTTAAATACTAAAACTCACCTTGTGGGGAATAGGAGGAAAAGAAGAACGGAGAAGAAGAGGGGAAGAAGTAGGAAGAGGAAAGGGGTGGGGAAGAAGAGATGAGGAAGGAAGAGGAAAAAATGAGGAGTTTTCAGATAGGAGGAAAAATGGTCTTTATTCAGTGTTATTTTTTAAAAATATTTTATTTATTTATTCATGAGAAACACAGAGAGAGAGAGATAGAGACATAGGCAGAGGGAGAAGCAGGCTCCATGCAGGAAGCCCGATGTGGGACTTGATCCCAGGACTCTGGGATCATGCCCTGAGCCAAAGGGCATGGTCAACTGCTGAGCCACCCAGGCATCCCTTTATTCAGTATTAAAAGCTTTTTTAAGAATCTTAATGTCCAAATGGGATAAAGCAGAAATAAAATTATCAAACACTTCCATTGGAAATTCTTTTTAAATTTACTACCTGACATATACTATTTTGCAAATATTATAGTAAGTTATGCTTTAAATAATGAGGTGAATAAACGATTATCAAAAAGTTAATTCGTGTTATTGGGGTATTTTAAAAAATTCAGTGTTAAGAAAGAAAGAAGTGTTTTAAAATAAAAATTTCAGGGATCCCTGGGTGGCGCAGCATTTGGCGCCTGCCTTTGGCCCAGGGCGCGATCCTGGAGACCCTGGATCGAATCCCACGTCGGGCTCCCGGTGCATGGAACCTGCTTCTCTCTCTGCCTGTGTCTCTGCCTCTCTCTCTCTGTGACTATCATAAATAATAAAAATAAATAAATAAAAATAATAAAAAAATAAAATAAAATAAAAATTTCAGTAAACATGGATTTAATTATTTCTTTTGCTAATACAGGGAAATGAATATTAGTTTCTTTCTCTTTCCTGTTCATAGGAGATTAAACATCTGAATATGATAAAAATGTAAATTGAATAAATTATATTGATATGTGTTCTGAGGTACTGCTGCAGCACATACCTGATGGATAAGAACAAAAAGCAATTTTATGAGCAGCTGCCATGCACAGCATTTTATTTCCCGGTAACTTTGCAATTCAGGATGCCATAAGCAAACATAGAACTATTGTGTTATAAATATAGGTTAAATAATTATAAAAATACTAGTTGATTTGATACATAGATGATAAAGACAAATTGTTCAAAATGATAATTTGATCAACAGCGACACTTCAAAAGCACAGGATTCAAATGATTAAGAATTCTTGCCTCAAGGAGTGACTTTGCAAATTTCATGCAACCTTACATATTTTCTATCCTTTTATCAGCCTTTTTTTTTTTTTGTAAACTCTAGAAGTGGAGGTTCTTTCAAAGTTTGTATATGTTCTTTTTAGCATTAGTTTCAATTTTCTACAACTAAACATATTGCTGAGATTACACATACTTCTTTCTATGACTTCAATCTTAAAGGCAAAAATTGTTTTAAATTGTAGCACTAATGAAATGGAGTGTTAGAATTTACACTTAAAACAGTACTCAAAAAATCTCCATAATTGTAGGATAAAAATGCACAAAAAAGCTGAAAATATGTTTAAATACATAATATAAAAATGATTAATGGAATAAAAATTTTATCTTTAAAAATACTTAAGAAAATGTAAATTATTCTTTAATTAGTTTTAAAATATCTTAAATGACACTGGAAACTTATGAATATAAATATACTTGAAGAACAACTTAACTTTTTTTGTAAACTAATTTTGTTTTAGAAAATTCTCTGAGACAAAAACACAATATAAAATTCTACATGAAATGTAGGAAATATAATTCACTAAAAATTAAATAAAATCATCCAGAAAAGGAGACAAAATGCTTAACCATTGAAAAATCATCAGAAATGTGGATAAGATAAATAATATATGAAAACCATCAGTGATTGGAAATACACTTATAGTTTAAATCAATTTATTTTTGGCTAGACCCAAATGAGCATAACTATCTTTACTGCTTCTCTGGAAATATCAGAATCCTATTAATATATACTTAATGTATACATCATATAGATAATAATAAAAGGGGTATTTTTAAATGTCCATAAAAAAACTGGTCAACTTTAACTGTGAACATAAGGAAACAACAACAAAAAACTCCCTTACTTAGAAGTTATATTATACATTTAAAGACATCTTGATCTGAAGAATTAATTAAATTAATTTCTTGAAAATTCATGGTATCTTTTGATCTCAGTGATTGGGCCCATCTCACATTGATTTTGCAATTATTTTATCTGATACCTGGTGTATTAGCAGATGCTCCCATTATATATCTGTGTATCTTATTCTTATAGTTTTTGGTTGCTTACAGCACATGATAGGTTATGCTCAAAATAAACAAAGACACACACTTTCAAAGTATCTTTCCTTATAAAAAAGTTATAAATTGTTCTATTTTAGAGAAACTGACATGATTTGTTCATATTAGACAGTTTTAGTAGGGAAATGGTCTTCTTTTAAATATTCAAATTATTTTGCAATATCTCTTTTTAAATGAGATTCAAATAATAACAGTTTATTCATGAGACATCCTCTTCATAAAATATATTAATTGGAATACAAATATGAACTTCCCATATTCTTAAAACAATAATCTACTTTTGTACTACTCTTTAAATTCATTCCAATTCATCTACTCAAGGTACATGACATACAGAAAGGCAGAGTTCCTCTGTGTGTGTGTTTCTCCCTTTTGATTTTCTCTGCTAAGCCAATATAACAGTAAAGTAGTCTAAGAAAATTTAAGGAATATAAGAATGTACTTAATCAGTGAGTCTTGGCATCATCTTCCCACTTGATAAATAGGGAATGTTTTTACTTCCTAAGAGTCCAAATACCTCCCCCTTTCCTTCAAATCTTGCTGCTCATGATGATTCTAGAGATCAGAAAACTCTTCTTTCTTCTGATATTGTATGGCAAGTTTGGATATTCTGAAAAAAGAATACACATATACACACACAGTAATTACAACCTTGATATTGATGGCTGCTACAAAATTGTTTATTTCAAAGTCAGGTAGGGTGGAGTTATAGTCATGCTATATATAATATGAAATCTTGCCATTTACCACAACATGGATAGACATAGAGGGTATAATGCTAAGTGAAAAGACGGTCAGAGAAAGAAGATACCACATGATTTCACTCAATATGAATCAATTCTGCTATGATTTCATATGTGGAATTAAAGAAGCTAAACAAATGAATAAAGAAAGAAAGAGACAAACCAAAATACTAGACTCAAATACAGAGAACAAATTGGTGTTGCCAGAGGGGAGGTAGGGGAATGGGTAAAATAGGTGAAGTGGATTAAAAGTATACTTATCATGATGAGTGCTGAGTAACATACAGATTGTCAAATCACTATATTTTACACTTGAAATTAATATGACACTGTATATTAAGTATACTTAAATTTAAAAAATACTCAATCACTCTGGGAAATGTTCCTATAATTTTGAACTCAAGCAGGTACTGAGTTAGGGACAAACAAGAGTAAGCAGGGCTAGGTAGGAGGCCACAAAATAAGGCTCACAGAAATCCACAAAATACTTAGGTGTCAGTAAACCAGAGATAAGGGAGCAAGCCAGACCACCTTGCCCTAGGTATGGACGGGGAGGGTGTCTTTTTATGAAAGGCATCCATGACCAACAAAGAATAACCAGACACCAAAGAAGAAGTAAGCCATTAAAGATGTTATCATCAGTCTTAACTCAAACCAAGACCTCACAAAATCTCAAGGCCATAAGATTCCCAGTCAGTTCTCAATAAAAGGTCGCCAATACAAGCCCTCAGTGGCAACCCTGCCTTGGGACTCCTCTCACTCCTGAGAGCTTTCTCTGTATCTTTATTTAATAAACTTCTATCTCTGCTCACTCTCCTTTGTCCTTTGTCCATGAGATTCATTCTTTGACTCTCTGAGACAAGAACCAAGCTCTCCCGTATCAGTATTAGAAGCACAAACAAGTTGCATAACCAGATATTTTACTTTTCAGTTCATCCCTGGTACACTTTCAATCATTTCTCTTTTTTTTAAGATTTTATTTATTTATTCATGAGAGACAGGGAGAGAGAGAGAGAGAGAGAGAGAGAGAGAGAGAGAGAGAGAGAGGCAGAGACATAGGCAGAGTGAGAAGCAGGCTCCATACAGGGAGCCTGACGTGGGACTAGATCCCGGGCCTCCAAGATCATGACTTGGGCCGAAGGCAGGTGCTAAACCGCTGAGTCACCTAGGGATCCCCTCAATCATTTCTTAATCCATATGAATAGCCTCCAAGACATTACACTATGATACATTTATCCAAATTATGCAAATGAAGCTTAGGATCTTGAATGTTAAAATATATGAGCCTCTTTGTCAGTAGAAACAGTACTTCCTCCTCCATCTAAGGTGCTTGTTTTCATTTGCCTAAATTTCCTCCTGTGCCACAGATTTTATGTATGGGGTTGTTCTTCAAAGGTACCTCCATCACTTCTCATTGCTTCTAAAGTAGACACAGTCCTGCATCCGCCAAAGAATCAAGTGCAAAATTTGGCCTAAGAGTGTTGCATACATACTAAAAGAATTTCAAGATATTGGTAACTTATATAGCAAAACCTATAGAACATATGCAGGAAAGGCTTCTACCAGTTGGATCAGCGTGGAGTAGAAATGTTGGGTTGGGAAAGCTTGTTTGCTCTGTCTCTATGGTACACTAGTCAGAGGTTCCCTATTCAGTGTGGTCAGCTGAAGCAAATTGATAGTGTCCCCTTCAGTTTCCTTGGCTGGTTGACTGAAACTGAACACAAAGATAGATGCCACCAAATGAAAATCAAATATTAAATTTCAGAATTTCTTTTCTATATTGTAAAGAAAGATAGCTACAGATATAGACAGAAGGACCAGAGTAGATTTCTTATACTCACATATATCCTTACTATGGGCATCTCAAACCAGTAAAGTGTGAAAAATACATTAGTAAAGCCACCCCTAACGTCCTTGAGAGCTCTGTGAGATTATCTACATGACAAAATGATTGTGGTAATTGCTGTCATTAAACTAGGGTTCCTGAATTCAATGAGAGCAGGATTCTGGGATTGTATGGACAAAGTGGTGGCACTTAAATGCCAGAGACTAGGTGAGCATAGTTACATAATTTAAAAATATTCAGTAATGATCAGAATGTTTTTACCCTCAGAGATCTTTGTCATTGACTTATATGTCATAGTATCTATAGAAATGAAATAAATGGGCATTATACTAAAATCTTACTTGATTTCCATAAGCAGAAAAACTGTTTTCTGAACAGAATTTTTAGTTTTTAATGGTAATGAGATGTTTTTCTTCAAAAAATTCCTAGATATGAGACAGTTCTCACAAACTCAGTGCCTCGTGAATAAAACAGGAGTCTCTTTTTGCTTCTGAAATATTCTGTTAGTCAAAAATTTATACTATAAATATTTCTCCTACCCTTCTATAAAGGAATTTAAAATCATTTACCAGAGTATATTAGAAATCAATAAGGCAAAGTAACCAAAATGTTTATGAATTGGCAGTAGCCAATTTAATAATTGGCAATTATTAGAGAATAATTAGAAATTATTCTCCAGGGTATTGCAGAAATTAATGCCACCATCAAAGATTTGAAAGAAAAAAAAAAGATTTGAAAGATTTAAGGAGTGGTCATGACTATGACATTCCTATTTAACCTATTTGGCTGGTGTGTAAAAAGGACTGATCTTGAAAAATGGCTATGAATTATTATAATCTATTTATGTGGTGACTCCATTTACAGCTACAGTTCCAGATATAAGTATAACACGGACCCTCACAGCTGGTATTCAAGTATGGGACTGGCAACTGGTTTCTCTCTATATGAAGCTATCCCGGAAGCCATTTGCTTTTACCTGACAAATAGCAGTACATCTTCACAGTCAATTCTCCTGATCTCTGCCATAGAAAAATCTTCAAAGCTTTCACCATCTGAACATTTCACAGAACATCACACTGGTATTTCACATAACACTAGTCTTGTCTGTAATACTGATGACATTAAGCTAATTGAACCTGATGAGTAAAACCTTGCAATTAGATGCCTTGTCAAGGTATATATGAACCAGAAAGTAAAAAATAAACGCTGAAAAATTCAGAGAACTGTTACCTTAGTGAAATTTCTGGGTGTCTGGTGGTCTAGAACATGATGAGACAAGACAAACTACTACAGAAGCTTGGTAAAAATTTTGGATACTGAAGGCAAAAAAAAAAAATAAAAAATAAACATCCATTTGAATGTACTACTCTGACTCATTTGCCAAGTAGGTCATGACACCTCCATTTGTGAATGCAGTCCACAGCAAGATAAGGCCTACAGAAATCCCATGGTGCCTTAAGGAAATATTAGACATGGACCTTATGTTCATATTAATCCAAATTTATTCAAATTGTCTGTGGGAAATAGGAATTTTCTATGGATCATCTGGGAAATCTTACTACAAATATTATACTGCAGACCTCTCAGGTTTAGAAGAAAAAAACATGCACTCTTCTTCAATTAATTGTTTTATTTTTAAGCAACAAATTGTGACTTGCTCTTAGGCCCTGGTAGAAATTGTGAAAAACTTGGATTCATGGGGAATTCCAAATGATATGTTGACTTAGAAGGAGAAAATAGTAATTGTGTCTGGTATACAGATATTAAAATCAGCAGGGTTAAAATTTCAAATGAATTGATTTTATTTAATGGGCTTGAATCATAGTTAATAATTAAAATGTGAATCTTCCATTACTCATAACAAGCCCCTTTTTATGAGTTTATGTTAATGAGGTGATTATTGGAAAGCCCCTAAAGATGAGTGCTGGTTGTAAGGGAAACAACGATGTGATTAGAAAGGTAGAACTTCTAGTTTCCCCTCACCCCGACTCCCCTCACTTCTGGGGACAGAAGAGGGGTTGGAAATTGACTTCTATCACTAATGCCAGTGAGTTAATCAATCATGCCTACATGATGAAGTCTTCATAAGGACAGGTCAGAGAACTCTTGGGTTGGTGACCACATGGAGGTGCTGTGTGTTCTTCTCCACAGACTTTATTCATATCTTAACATCTGGCCAGTGCTGAGTCTTAGTCTTTTATAATGAACTGGTGATCTAGTAAGTAAACTGTTTTACTGAGTTCTCTGGGCTGCTCTAGCAAATTAATTATACCTGGACCAAGGGCTGTGGGAATCCTCGATTTATAACCGCAGTCAGAAGCACGGGTAACAATCTGGACTTGGGATTGGTGTGTGGTACTAAGTCCAAATCTTATGGATTCTGATGCTAACTCCAGGTAGAGGCTCATAACTGAATTGGATTGTAGGACACCCACCTGGTGACACAGAATTGATTTGTGTGGGGAAAACCTGACATATTTGTGGCCAGAAGTGTTGAGAATAAAGCAGACACACAGGAGTATTTTTCTTATAGGATACAGCTATGTTATGTTTCCCAGGTGGCAGTTATGTGGACCAACTGATTTCCCACCAGTGAAGTGAACAGACCAAATGTACCACTTCTATCTCACTTGATCACCCCCACTCTTTGCCTGCCCTCACGTCCCAGTGAATGCAGCAAATCCTGCCAGTAACATAGGGCTTGAAGTACTACCCTGAAGGTAGCCCATGACATATACAATTGTACCATACCATGCATGAAAATAATGTATTGGTTTAATGCTTGGGATTTGGGGATTGTTTGAGAATCATCAGCATTAATTTCTTTTAGTCAATACATCTTCCACATTCAGACATAATCTTGCATTCTGAGGGGAATGTAGCATTGGTGCACTTTGTTTTATTCTATTCCCATTCTCAGCTTAACCTGAGTAACTTTAGTTTCCTCACTATTTCTTACTCTGCTCCATGGCAATAACTTTCACTTTATTTTTCTTCAGGAAACTGTGCCTCAAGCCACCATCAGGATTTATCATCTCCCTGAGCTGAACTGCATTCTAAACTATTAATTTAAAATCGCTCGTTCTGGTAACAAACACCTACACTAAATACAGTTGTTTTCATTCACTTCAGTCTAAATTCCTCCATATATTTTTAGATTATCATTTGCTCCTTGACTTTATTTTCCTAACTAAATTCATTTCATGACTAGCCATTCAGCTCACACGTATCTTCAACTCTCTTTTTCTTCTGCTTTCTGCTGCTTTCATTTAAACATACTCCCAAACTGAATCTCTCTTATCAAAAGCTTTTTCCTTCTCCTAAGCTTTGCTGGAGAGAACCACATAACTCTGTCAGGTGGGGCAGATTTATGGTTTCCAATTTCAGTTGGGTCCTCAAAATTGCCTGGCAATTCCATTACTTGTTCACTCAAATGACTCTTGGTTTGATGGCCCTGACCTGTGTAATGGCAGGAGCAAGCGTTCCCCGTTAGTGTCCTGTACTCATTTCTGGTGTCTCAGAGGAGCTCTCCACACACACCCATCTGTGAATTTATGAACTGCAGTCCTCAAGCTGTGTTACTCTGGTATTGCCCTTTCACTTCAGCTTCTACTTTCCCACACCTGCTTCCCCAGGTGCTTGTTGAAGTTTTACTGCAGCCACTTGCCATCCTGAGATGCCACCGGGAAAGCTACCTTTCAGTGCTCTGAGGACTTTCCCTCTTTGGACGGTCAGAACGACAGAGTTGTCAGTGGAGGAGAAGGGCTTCATGACAAGCTGTTGTCATAGGCAGCTGCACACCCTGCGTAGTAAGATTCATATTGTCTTCCTTATGAAGCTCAGAGAGTTTGGAGCCCTCATTCCTCAATCTAAGCTGATCCAATTTAATTTATGGTGAGACAAAGGTCACATGCCATCTTTCCCCCCCTTTTCCTTCAAAGTCTAACTTTAACTCAAATCTCTTCTCTATTACTAGGTATAAAAAAATTTCTTGTACTTTGCTAAAGGCAAAACATATATAGTGTATGTAAAGGAATATTAATAGAACTGTGTTATTTAATCTACACTAGCAGAAATAGCACATATTCTTTGTTATACTTGTCTCTTTTACTTTCCCCTTTATTTTTTATAAATGTAAAGCATTCTATTCAAGCTTATTTATTTATTTATTTATTTATTTATTTATTTATTTATTTATTGCCAATACCTGTTCTGCTAACTATAAGCTGAAATTGTTATTATTTTTAAAACTTTTTATTCATGAGACACACAGAGAGAGGCAGAGACATATGCAGAGTGAGAAGCAGGCTCCTTAAGAGGAGCCAGATGTGGGACTTTCTCCTGGGACTCTGGGACCACCCCCTGAACTGCAGGCAGATGTTCAACCACTGAACCACCCAGGCATCCCTACAAGCTGAAATTATTGCTTTTTTAAATTAAAATATTTTATTTATTTTATTCATGAGAAAGAGAGAAAGAGACAGAGAGAGAGAGAGAGAGAGAGAGAGAGGCAGAGACACAGGCAGAGAGACAAGCAGGCTCCATGCAGGGAGCCCGACGTGGGACCAATCCAGGGACTCCAGGATCATACCCTGGGCCGAACGCGGCACTAAACCGCTGAGCCACCCGGGTTGCCCCTGAAATTATTGCTTTAACTTCACAGGAGAAAAAAAGAATTCCTCTCTTTATTCATTTATTCAAAAACATTGCATCATGAATAAATATTCCACATGAAGTGGGCCAGTTATGTTAATACATAGTTTAAGTCTTATCTTCTGAATCCAAGAGATACAGAGTATAAAAGCATGTAATAGTAAAGGAAGTTAAATATAATAGTAAAGGAAGTTAAATAAAATGTTAAAATTACTATAATAAAAGTCTTTGTAATGTATTGTAAAGTTACACGAAGGGAGGGAAAGATCTCATTTGGTATGTAAAGCAAAGGCTTCTTTGAAGAAATGATATTAACAGGATTTGGTTATAAAAGTAGTGGCTATGTCTCCTACATATGATTATTGCAGTCATCAAAGTTAGTAATGCATATAGAATTATTTTGTCATGTGACAATTAGTAAATACGTAGTTTCAACATACAAATGTGTATATGTGAATTTATGTGACACTATAATAATACTTATTCTTGGTCTCCTTTCTACTGGGGAATAAAATATCTGTTCATTTGTTCTTCCTATAAGAACTTTGAACTTTCCTAGTAAATCTGTGAGTGGCTATCTCTTATTCAAATTTGTTACATACCCATTTTGACATTCTGCCCAAGGGCTCACTTTCTTATACTTTTTAAATTTTTAATAATTTACTTATAAATATTTACAGAACAATTACTTATGTACAAAATGCTATGTTTGTAAATTATGGTTGGGAGGGTTGAAGGAGATTATATTAATGATTCAGGTTTGCTCTTGGCCCTTAGACTGTTTACTAAGTATGGTGAGGATTAGCCTCAGTTTTCAGAAATGTAACATAAGGGACGCCTGGGTAGCTTAGTGGTTATTTGTCTTTGGCTCAGGTTGTGATCCCGGGGTCCTGGGATGGAGTCCCTCATCCAGCTCCCTGTGAGGAGCCTGCTTCTCTCTCTATGTCTCTGCCTCTCTCTGTGTGTCTTTCATGGTTAAATAAATCAAATCTTTTTTTTTAAAGAAATGTAACATAAGTGTTTATAGCTCTATTTTTTTCTTCTAAGCTCAAATACAAAATTTTAAAGTCATATCTTAGTAAAAAGTAATAGATATTTTTCTATTTTGGCATGCCCATGTAAGATCACATACATCTGAAAGCCCTTAAAACCCATTACAATGTTATAATCTCTTAAATATTTTATTGAGATATGATTGACATGTAAAATCTATACACATTTCATGTATACAAATCAATGAGTTTGAGAATAAGTAAGCAACTGTGAAATCATCACTACTGTAGAGGAGGAAAAATAATTCTCTCTGCCTTTCTGAGTTTTAAGTTGAAACTCATACAATAGAAGATTGATGAGAAAAACAAAGAGCACTTTATTATCATGTATGCCTCAAGTATATGTAGGAGATATCCAGAGAAAAATTAGTAACTTCCATGAAGGGGCATAAAAATCAGGATTAAACACATTTTTAACAGGAGGCGGGGAAGGCTTCTTAGGGAAGAGTAAATAATTTCTAGGCATCTCCTTAGAGGAACAGACAGGAGGTATGATAGTTTGTGAAAGTTTGTCTGAGTGTGCTGTCGATATCCAGCCCCTCTCATGTGATCAGGGCCCATTTTCCCTTGTTAATGAAACTCCCAGGGAAGGGATTTATAAGAATTGGTTTCCTTCTGGAGAATCTGTCATTAGGCAGGTAAGAGGTGTTCCGAGAACGTGTTTTTCTGCTTTTGCTGTTTTTCAAGTACCGGGCCCCGAGGATGACCTGCCCTCCGCTCAGGACGGGGTGCAGGACGCCGGCTGCCGGGAGAACTCACCCCAGCCTTGCAGGTGCCCCGTACAGCTCAAAAGTGTAAATATACTAAAATGACATGTTTTGGTTGATATGTTCTGAACTCATACAGTCGTATTTTGGGGTGGCATATTCTGCTATCCTTTGTCACCATTAAGGCCATAAACATCATATTCATCACCTCAAAAAGTTTCCTCCTGCCCCCTTTTTATTATTATCATTATTTTTGTGTGTGTGGTAAGATACTTAAAACATCTACCTGCTTAGCAAAATTTAAGTGTACAATAAAGTATTATTAGCTATAGGCATTACATTCTATAATAGATCTCAAGAACGTATTTATCTTGTATAACTAAAACTTTGCAGTCTTTGACAATCATCTTCTGATCCCCCCTTACTGGATCCACCTGGCAACCAACATTCTACCCTCTGCTTCTGAGTTTGACTATTTTAGATTTCACATACAGGTAAGGTTATGCAATATTTGTCTTTCTATGTTTAGATATTTCACCTGGTGTAATGATTTTCCTTCTTCTCTGAGGTTCAATACTATTCCATTTTACCTATATAGCATATTTTCTTTATCCATTCATCTGTCAATGGGCATTTATTTTGTTTCCTTATCTTGGCTATTGTGAATCATGCTGCAGTGAGCAAGAGAGTGTAAGTATCATTTTGAAACATGATTACAATTTTTTGCATAAATACTCAGAAATGGGAATACTGGAAAATACGATAGTTCTATTTGTCATTTTTTGGATGACCTTCTACTATCACACCTACTATCATATATGTCCCATCCGTTCCTCGAAGGGTTCATCTTCCCTAAAATTACTTACTCTTCCCTAAGAAGCCTACTCTACCTCCTTTCCCTATTAAAATTGTGTTTAATCCTGATTTTTATGCCCTTTCATGGAAGTTACTAATTTTTCTCTGGATATTTCCTACATATACCTGAGGCATACACGATAATAAACTGCTGTTTGTTTTTCTCTTGTCAATTTCTATTGCATGAGTTTCAACTATTTTCCAAGATGTCTATTTCAACTATTTCAACTATTTTCCAATTTACATTTCCACCAATAATATATCAGAGTATCCTTTCCTCTATATACTCACCAATACTTCTTAATTTTTGACTTTTTAGTAACAGCCTTCTAAGCAAGCATGTGATAATATCTCATTGTGGTTTTGACACTGACTCCTTATTAGATACATACTTCATAAATATTTTCTCCCATCTCATAGGCTGTCATTTCATTTTTTTGATTGTTTCCTTTGCTGTAAAGAAGCTTTTTAGATTAACACAATCCCACTTGTTTATTTTTGTGTTTTTGGTATCATGAAATTAATAGCCAAAACCAATGTCAAGAAGCTTATCCTTATTTTTTCATTTAAGAATTTTATGATTTGAAGTCTTATATTTAAATATTTAATCCATTTTAAGATTATTTTTATATAAGGTATAAGATAAGAGTTCAATTTCAGTCTTTGGAATGTTGTTATTCGGTTTTCCCAACATCATTTATTGAAGAGTCTATCCTATCTGCATTTCATATTCTTGGCAAATTTGTCAAATATCATTTGACTATATATGTGTGGGTTTATGTTGGGGGTCTTTGTTTCGTTCCATTAGTCTATGTGTTCCTTTCTATGTCAGTACCATAATGTTTTGATTACTATAGCTTTGTAATACAACTTGAAACCGGAGGGTGTGATGCTCCAGCATCTTTTTTATTCTTGCATAAGATTGTTTTGGCTGCTCAGTCTTTCATGGTTCCATATAAATTTTAGGATGGTTTGACTACTTTTGTGAAAAAGTGCCATGGGAATTTTGATAAGGACTGCATTGACTATGTAGATCACTGTACGTAGAATGGACATCTTAATACTACTAATTCTTTCAATCTATGAACACAAAATATTTTTCCATTCATTTGTGTCTTGTTCAATTTTTTATTAATGCTTTATATTTTTCAGTGTTGAGATATTTCATCTCCTTGGTTAAATATATTCCTGTTATGTCTTTTTGATGTTATTATAAAAAAGGATTTTTTCTTTCCTTTTTCAGAATGTTCATTGTTAGTGTATAGAAATGTATAGAAATGGTATTTGATATTTGAATGTTGAGTGTATCATTAAGATTTAATGAAATTTCTTCTCCCATTCTGTAGGTTGTCTTTTAGTTTTGTTGACTATTTCTTTTGCTGTGCAGAAACTTCTTATCTTGATGAAGTCCCAATAATTCATTTTTGCTTTTGTTTCTCTTGCCTTCATGAATGTATCTTGCAAGAAGTTGCTGTGGCCAAGTTCAAAAAGGGTGTTGCCTGTGTTCTTCTCTAGGATTTTGATGGAATCTTGTCTCACCTTTAGATCTTTCATCCATTTTGAGTTTATCTTTGTATATGGTGTAAGAGAATGGTCTAGTTTCATTCTTCTGCATTAGGATGTTCAATATTCCCAGCACCATTTATTGAAAAGACTGTCTTTTTTCCAGTGGATAGTTTTACCTGCTTTGTCGAATATTAGTTGACCATAAAGTTGAGGGTCCACTTCTGGATTCTCTATTCTGTTCCATTAATCTGTGTGTCTGTTTTTGTGCCAGTACCACACTGTCTTGATGACCACAGCTTTGTAGTCCAACCTGAAATCTGGCATTGTGATGCCCCCAGCTATGGTTTTCTTTTTTAATATTCCCCTGGCTATTCGGGGTCTTTTCTGATTCCACACAAATCTTAAGACGATTTGTTACAACTCTCTGAAGAAAGTCCCTGGTATTTTGATAGGGATTGCATTGAATGTGTAAATGGCCCTGGGTAGCATTGACATTTTCACAATATTAATTATTCCAATCCATGAGCATGGGATATTTTTCCATCTCTTTGTGTCTTCCTCAATTTCTTTCAGAAGTGTTCTGTAGTTTAGGGTATAGATCCTTTACCTCTTTGGTTAGGTTTATTCCTAGGTATCTTATGCTTTTGGGTGCAATTGTAAATGAGATTGACTCCCTAATTTCTCTTTCTTCAGTGTCTCATTGTTAGTGTATAGAAATGCCGCTGACTTCTGGGCATTGATTTTGTATCCTGCCACACTGTCAAATTGCTGTATGAGTTCTAGCAATCTTGGGGTGGAGTCTTCTGGGTTTTGTATGTACAGTATCATGTCATCTGTGAAGAGGGAGAGATTGACTTCTCTGCCAATTTGAATGCCTTTTCTTTCTTTTTTGTTGCCTGATTGCTGAGGCTAGGGCTTCTAATACTATGTTGAATAGCAATGGTGAGAGTGGACATCCCTGTTGTGTTCCTGATCTTAGGAGAAATGCTCTCAGTGTTTCCTCATTGAGATTTATATTTATTGTGGTTTTTTTGTAGTTATTTGCAAATGACCTATCAGATAAAGGGCTAGTATCTAAGATCTATAAAGAACTTATTAAACTCCACAACAAAGAAACAAACAATCCCATCATAAAATGGGCAAAAGACATGAACAGAGGAAGACATGCACATGGCCAACAAGCACGTGAGAAAATGCTCTGTATCACTTGCCATCGGGGAAATACAAATAAAAACCACAATGAGATACCACCTCATACCAGTGAGAATGGGGAAAATTAACAAGGCAGGAGACAACAAATGTTGGAGAGGATATGGAGAAAGGGGAACCCTCTTGCACTGTTGGTGGGAATGTGAATAGGTACAGCCAGTCTGGAAAACTGTGTGGAGCTTCCTCAAAGAGTTAATAATAGACCTGCCCTATGACCCAGCAATTGCACTGATGGGGATTTACCCCAAAGATACAGATGCAGTGAAACGCCAGAACACCTGCACCCGGATGTTTATAGCAGCAATGTCCACAATAGCCAAACTGTGGAAGGAGCCTCGGTGTCCATCGAAGGATGAACGGATAAAGAAGATGTGGTTTCTGTATACAATAGACTATTACTCAGCCATTAGAAACGACAAATAACCACCATTTGCTTTGACGTGGATGGAGCTGGAGAGTATTATGCTGAGTGAAATAAGTCAATCGGAGAAGGACAAACATTATATGGTCTCATTCATTTGGGGAATATAAAAAAAATAGTGAAAGGGAATAAAGGGAAAGGAGAGAAAATGAGTGAAAATACCAGTTAGGGTGACAAAACATGAGAGACACCTAACTCTGGGAAACGAACAAGGGGTAGTGGAAAGGGAGGTGGGCGGGGGGTTGGGGTGACTGGTGATGGGCACTGAGGGGGGCACTTGTCGGGATGAGCACTGGGTGTTATGCTATATGTTGGCAAATTGAACCCCAATAAAAATTTTTTAAAAAGATTTAATGAAATTAATACCATGGAAGGAAAGAAATATTTGAGTTGCATTTGGTGGGAGATTCTGATTGATGAAAAATTTCTAGTGGCTCTACCAAGGCCTTTACCTTCTATCCTCTTGCTAAACCCAAATTGGCTAACCAATGGTTATTCATTCACTTTTTCAACAAATACTCATTACTCATTGTAGGCTAAATCACAGCCCCAGTTTTATTATCTTGTATTTAGTCCTGTGATTAACACAATCTCAGTTTTTCCATGCCTTTCAAAATCTCCGTAGTGAACAATTCTCAGAATAAAACAAAGCCAAACTTTATTGACCCTTTTCAATTTTTCCTATAAAATGTTTAAAGTTCCTGCTTATACAGAGAAATCTTTTTAAGGTATTCTCATATTGTAGAGGTATAATACAGTTTTCCGTTAATGGCTTTGGTTGTTTCTTCTCCTTCCACAATTCTAACTTTAGGATAGTTTCTTGTATTAACTAATTTGGAAATGAAGAGATAATTAAAAAGTATTTTTCTTCATAACTTCCTAAGAAAATACAATTCTGAAAAACGGCATACTAAAAATACATGTATCAGATACGTATCTGATTTTATTTCATTACACATGTTTCATTAATAATTTATATTTTGGCTTTTCATCCTGTAAAATCAAGTACAATGCTATTTCTATTTTTCTAAATAATGTTCATGAGCAGATTAACATCTTCCTTAAGAATAAAATAATATAATGCTTTTGTGATATATTTATGGTTTCGTACATAAAGATGTGTTATTATAGAGTCATGTACACACGCACATACTCATACATGCTTTTATTCAAGTTGGTAAATAATTATAGCAGTGGAAATTTTGTATTTACAGCAATTTCTTCTTTTATTTTAATCAATTGTCACTATTTTCTTTACCAATGAGATAAGCCAATACTAAATTTGTCTCAGTATGTTATTTTAAAGCCTATTAGGAGTCAAGGTTGAAAAACCCTAATATATTTCTTACAGAAAGTCTGCCTTCTGGACATCAGTTTTGGGTTCAGATATGACCACACTGATTTTGTAATAGTAGACTGTGTGTATATGTGTGTGTATGTGAGTGTGGGTGAACCTATGTTAAACTATCTCTTAAATTAAATGTCAAATTCCACTTAGCACTGGAAATAGAGTCTATGCTTGTTTCAGGAGTGACTGTCAGCTTGTATTTTGTCCTGTCAAATTGCTAGCTGCTGTGTTATGATTACTTTAGGCCAAAGGATCACAGAACTCTGTATCAAAAGTGGCTCAATAAAAGTGGGAGAAATGTGATACAACCTATTAATTTTGGGATATTGAATTTCAGCTTTTAATTATTTAAGGAAATTTTAGTCACTTTCTTTGTGGA
Organism: Vulpes lagopus; assembly: GCF_018345385.1. NCBI lineage: Eukaryota > Metazoa > Chordata > Mammalia > Carnivora > Canidae > Vulpes > Vulpes lagopus. The sequence continues at coordinate 111,927,574 of NC_054829.1, read as the reverse complement.
TGAATCAATAAGTCAGAAATCCCATTCAGTTAGGCATAAAAAAAGAAGCTAAAATCCTCAGAGTAGTAATTTCAATGAAAAATTGTTTGTTTTGGCTTTATGATATGTTGTACTGGAAGTTTTTGTTCTGTTATATGCAAAAGCAAATTTTTATTTTTATATATTTTTTTGAAATTTTCTTATTGAAAATCTATTTAGATAAATCTATCTATCTATCTATCTATCTATCTATCTATCTATCTACCTGACATCTATCTTGCATCTATATATCTAGCATCTATTTCTAGCCAGAAAGGAATTGGTAAATAAGATTCATAGGCCCCATTTTCAGGTGACAGGGAGGACATATGATTCATTGACTAGAGTAGATCATGCAGAAATGTTGAGGGCATCTCGAGGTGCCAGCAGCTATATCCAATAGTGTTGTCAGTGCCCAGCTGCCCCAGCTATGTTCCCTTTGGAACTGTAACCTAACTGTTCCTTGCATTATAATATTGACTGTGGTATTTAGAGCTTACCTTTACTATCTTTGTTTCTGTTTTCCTAATTTCCCAAACTCTACTAGCTTTATGAGCTAATCAGTAGCCTTCCAACATTTTCCTTCTACTTGAGTTAGAACTTATTTCTCTTGCTTGGAATAATAGAACCCATACCTTTACAGAAACTTTACAGCTATAGTTTTAGGTGCAAACTAAATTAAATGTTACATTTTCTTCTAAAATAATTATGGTTATCATAAAATGACTATAGTTTTAGTTAGTATCACTTTGCTTTTTTCCTTAAATTCTATTTTGTTAGCTATTCACATAGCCACAGTCACTTTTTTGTTGTGCTTTGTTTAAAATTTGCATTTTTCCATTCTTGACTTTCTTCATGTCTGTGTCCCTCTATTTTAGATGTGTCTCTTGTAAAACAGAATTGTCAGCAAATGTAGGTTACAACCTTACAATCCAATCATTGTGGATCAGCACAATCATTCCCAGTATATTGGACAGTGCAATGACCTTTTTCATATTTGAAATCCAATAGCAAGCCCTGGAGAGAAAATCACATCAGCTTCCACCATCATGAACTGGTTTTCATTCATAGCAATGTATGTGATCCCTGCAGCAACCTTTCTTCGTTATTTCAGACAGGTATAATTATCTCCATTTTATTGTTGAGGACAGGTAAATAAGTTTCCCAAGGAGACACAGGAAGGAAAATGGGGTTTGAAATCAATAAGCTCTGATTTTACAATATGTTAATTCTTTAAAGCGTTATACCATTTCCACACATAGATTTAGATTAAACTAAATGTCCAGCATCATGTAGCCCCTTTTGGATCTAACCACTTACTTTTTCACATTTCCATCTTCATATCTCCTTTGATATATAATTCAGATTAACACATTTTTTCCTAGAAAGCAAATGCTTAAATTTGGAGAGGAGGGAAGATACAGAGGGAAGATACATTTAAAACATATCCTTCAAAGGAAAAACTACAGTGTTAAGTATCCTAAAATGTGTGTTTGTGTGTGTGTGTGTGTGTGTGTGTGTGTGTGTGTGTAGGTATGTATTTACAAACTAATTGCTGGGCTTTGTTCTATAGCTTTTGCATAAATTGATTCATTAAAACCCCATAGCAGCTATATGAAGTAGTAATTTATATTATTCTTATTTTGCAGGTGTGGGAACTGAAGCAGAGATAGAGATAAAGTGTTTTTTCCAAGGCTTTATAGCTAGGGTTTTGACCTAAAGCTTTCTGCTTCAGCATCTGTCCCTGACCACTACTCTAAAAGATTTTTATTTTACTGGTATTTTGAATAGAAAGTATTTTGAGAATATATTATTGATTTCAGAAAATATATTAATCATTTCAGAAGCCAATGTTAGGTCCCAAAAGGCTCCTCACTAAGTTTTTTTTTTCTTGTTTATATGTTTAAAATATATTTAACAGACTAAAGATAACACAAATTTATAAAATATAAATATGTTTATTAGTATTTCTTATCTCAAGACAATATGTTTAAACTTATGGCTAATAATAATTCTTAACTCTCTTTTGAAATCATTAAATTTGAGTTCTAGAAATAAAAACAGTATAATTTTTCAACAAATATGCATATACTGGATATTTACCATTCAACAAATCATTGTCTGAACTCTAGAGATTTAACAATGAGCAAACCAGTCAATAAAATATGTAATCTAAAAGTATCATATACTACAGTAGATAAAGAAATGGAGTAGGTAGTAAATTGTAGGGTAGATAGTGAACAAATAAAGAAGAAAATATATATCATATACTAAATGGTTATAGTATGTAGAAAAATAGGAAGGCAAGCAATGTAGACAGAAATAAGAGGTGGAAATGGAGCTGGAATTTTAAGTTGAGGTGATCAAGGAAATCTTCATAGAAAAAAAAAATATTAGAAAACCAACATAAAGAGGTAAGGGAAAAAATGTCTGTGTACTTGGAGGGAGAATTCCAGGCAGAGGGACTCAGGAGGCAACAGTTCTGATGTGAGCAGGTACCTGGTATGTTAACAGAGCATTTTGGGACCTAAGGCATAAGCATAAGAAGGTTGATTGGGCCTCTGTGGAACAAGTATATGTGTCTCTTTTATCTTTTCAAGATAGGCAAATAGTAGCTCTCACAGACTTAAGAGAGAACAATGAGTATTTTCATTTTCAATAAAGGATTCCTTAAGACACAGGTTTCTTAATGTTACTATATATTTTTCTGTGAAACATAAATATACATTTTTAGTTATGTAAATTAAGCTTAACTGATCACAAAAGCTGATTATTTAACTAAATACATATAAAACTCATTACTTTAAAATGTTTCCCAACCATATGTTTTACACTTATTTGGAATATCTTTCAAATATAGCTATCTCATTCCATAAAATCTGAGTTTCTTACCATATGAAATACATTAAAAATGTAAGTAACACAAGTAAATATAAATTTTGGAGCTATATTATTAACATAAGTATTTTGCTTTGGATAGACATTTTAAAATATATTGTGAAATTATGTTTAATAGGATAATTTCTGTATCCAATGTAATTCATACAAAAATTGTGTAGAATCAGTTGTTATTGTTCAATGCATATATATATATAATTGTGCTCTATTAGCTTTATCATCTTCAATGGAGTTGGTGCTAATTTCTTAAATTTTTCTTACTTTATTTGAAAGTACTAATCTGACAGGAATGCTTTAGAGGTCTAAATATTGTAGATCACACAATTTTACTTTAGCTATTTTGAGTATATGATTTATGAAGTTTTGTAGAGATGTAGTCAAAGATACTTTTTTTAGTAAATGATATTTAGTGTTTCCCATTCCTACCTTGGAGTAGTATTTCTTATACATAGGGAAAATAAGGTTCTTTGGTTGTTTTTTTCTGCTTTTCTTAATCTTTTACCTAGAATGGTAAGATAAGAGCTGGACAAAGGTAGTCAAATACAAGACTATTTCATTTAACTTTACAAAAAAAGAATATGGTTATTTGTCCTAAAGCAGTATCACCAAGAATGAGGATAATGGAACTGATTCAGGCAATACTATCTAAACTTGAGATGCTCTTGAGCTATTAAAATGCAGGTAATGAGGAACCTGTTAAAGCTGTGAGGAAAGAAAGAAAAAGAAAGGAAAAATAAATAAATAAAATGCAGGTAACTTGGCATATATCTCTTTAAATGGAGAGGAAGATCTCAGATGGAGATTCTCCTTTGGGGGGGGGTCATCACAATACAGATACAGATGATAACTGAAGAGATAGTGATAAGAAATCTCTAAGAATGTATCTGTATACAATTTTTCTCTAACTGTATGTATATACAAAGACCAAGTCCTGTTAAGACTATCTTGTTACTAGTGCCTGAATCTGTCCCATTTTCTCCATTCTTGGTGATACTACTTTAGTACAACCATAATTCTTTTGTGAAGTTCTATTAAAAGCTTTGTATTTGACCAACTTTTGTCTGACTCTCATCAAACCATTCTCTAAAATATTGCCAGTAATTTTCTATTAAATGCAAATTTGATCATGTCATTCATTTGCCAAAATGTTTAGTCTGGAAAACTCTTATCAGCTGTTTAAAGTATATAATTCATCATTGTTCTTTAGTTCACATTATAGGTATTAGTTTTTTGAAGAAGACTTTATAGCAAAGAAGCCTGTTTTAGTTTCTCTAATCCTGGGATGCCTTGGTGGCTCAATGGTTGACCATCTGCCATTGGCTCAGGTCATGATCCCTGGGTCCTGGGATCAAGTCCTGCATCAGGGTCCCTGCAGAAAGCCTGCTTCTCCCTCTGCCTATGTCTTTGCCTCTCTCTGTGTGTCTCTCATGAATAAATAGATAAAATCTTTAAAAAAATTCTCTAATCCCTTTGCTTATCATCATGTGATAATTATTCTCTTTCTCCATCAGATCATAAATAACGAGAGAAAGAACTGTCTTTTTAACCTTTGCAGGCAAGGCTGAGCATAGTGTTGCATTCAACAAGTCCTTGATATTTGCTGAGTTAAATCACTCACTTATAGCAGGCATAGTTAGTAAGAATATATGATTTGAATACTATTTTTAATCTGTCAACACACTATGTGGTATAGAAATGTTGCATATAAAATGAAGTGTTAAATTGCTGTCCTCAAGTAGCTTTTGGTCTACTACTGGCCCTGCCAGGTATAAAATCATGAAAAATAATGGACAATAAACCATTTGCTTATTACCAAATACAAAATTCTGGGGATAATTTTTATAAGAAGTCATTGGAGCACAGACTGTAATAATTCTATAATGTTTCTTAAAAAGAAAAAGCCATAATTAAGCCCCCTCTCTTGATTTAGCCTTTTTTGACCTTTACATAATAAATGAGAATCAGGTATCCAATTTGGAAAACAAGCAGGCATGTTATGAATAAACATGTTCATTCACATTGGTTATTCAATGCATGCTGAATTCTCCTCATATGCTCTAACTGTACTGAATGTTGGAGACATATAGCCACATTCAATAGTTTACATTGAATAGTTTACAATGTAATGAGGAAAGGAAACAGATAGATGCATAATTTAAAACAATTGGTGATTTTAACCGTAGCTATATACAGAGGGTAAACATAGGGATCAAGAGTACTTGAGTACTTAGTATGCATGAATCTCTGATATATTGGGGGAAATGAGTGTTATTATGATGATTTAAGGAAACTGAATAAAATAACCAGGTATTACCATTACAATATAATTTACATTTAGTGGATATCTTCTGTTATCCTCAAGCACAAAAAATTTCTAATCAAAACAATGTAACTATTATTTGATAAAACATAGTTATCTTGGAAGTTGCTGTGAAAATAAAGGAATTATTTTTTAATTATTTGTGAATATTCTATCTCATAAATATTTATAGTGCAGATTAGTCCCTCAGCAAAGTTTTGTATTGCATGTGAATTTCTTTTTTTCTTTTCTTTCTCTTTATCAATCATTTTAAGCTATGAAGTGAATATGTAGTGACTAGAAATTAAATATCAAGTGGGGACTAATAATCTTAGCGATTTAAAGCTCTCCTAATAATTATGCAGAGATGGTGAGATTTTTCAATTCATAAACAAAATTATTAGTAAAAGAAAAACTTTTAGTAATAAAATTGATGTGATTGTAGAGACAGATCTTATGAATTGTCCAATATTGTAAAATCACTTTTCAAGGCACAAATACTTGGAACCAACTTTGAGGCAAATTTGTTTTTTTCCCCTTGCTGTTTTAGAGCTTTGAACTTAGAGCAATTAGCTTAAGTTATGTTTCAGTCAATATCAAAGTTGCCATTTTATGCAAAACAATTCCAGATTTGGGCCAGTTATCTCCCTTTGGGGCATAATTAAGAACAAAACCTTGTTCGATGGTTAATGTCAATATTAAAAAAAAAAATGAGTAATGTCATCTGCTAAAAGGGCACATTTCACAGTAGCTCATGTAGGCATGGGGGAAGTGTTTTCTTTCTTTACAACTTTGAGAACAGATGTGAATAAATACTATTTCCCCAGGAAGCAAAATCAATCTGTGGGAACTTCACAAGTTACACGTTGCTGGCCATCAGCACTGCACATTTGAAATGCTGTGGAATGAGCTGGAGGTCATCCTGTTATCAGCACCCAGTGGAAAAGGCTATGGCACGCTAATATAGATTTTCCTGCCAAAATCAGTTACTGCTTAACACCTTCCTTGACCCAGGGACAATTTCTTCTCTCCGAAGATTACAGTCAGGGATCAAATATGCTGCATTAATAATATTAAATTCCAAAGAGTGACTCAGATGAGGGAACTATTGAAAGAGATTTAGTTACTCACGTAAGTATCATCTTGTAGTGAGTTAATAAAGTAATATAATAAAAAGATGTTTCCATCTAGAGACACTGGATTAATTCAGAAAACTCTCTTGATATTGCATATAAAATGTGTATGCTTATCTGCAATTCAGTTTATACTTTGCAGTATTTTCATGTTGACAATTATTTTAAAGCAATTATACATCGAATCATGTCTATTTACATTTTGGTTAATTATACACATTTTCTTTATTTTTCAAAATGGTTTCCCTGTGTCAAAACTGAATGCACCAATTGCCTTATTGTTCTCCTCAGGCCTCATTAGCTTGAGGTTATATTGTTGCCATAGAAATTTCATTGATGGTTTGACTCTCTATATGTGACTTTAAGAATTGTCATTTTTTTTGTTTCCTTATCCCTCTAGTATCTTATATCATATGTACTCATGAAGAAATCTGAGAATTTCTTTCTTCTGCTACTCCCACTTTGCTATAGGTCTGGACATAATCTTCCCCTGGAGCAAGAGTTTGTGCCATTTCTACCACTATGTTTCATTCAGTCCACTTATTGTTCTGCACAGCTGGGGAACTCTGGCTATTCCACTTCCCTCAGCACAGCCCCTTCCCATCCATTCTGCACCTGGCAACTCACATGGCAGCATTGCTGTGCACATTAACTTCATTCTTCTGAACAAATTGTCAATGCTCTGCCCATGTCACATTGTGTGCTATTTGTGCCAGAACCACTCACCCCTGCACTGCCATTGGAGCATTTGTAGAAGTCAAAGCACACTCTGTATTTGGCGTTCTGATATCATTTGACTCCATTTTTCTAGGCAGCTACAGAATATTTCAATATGGCTGATTCTTAAGTGGTAGATGCCACTTGACTACACGCTACCACTGGGCATATTATTTATCACTGTATTTCCATGTCAGTAATATATCAGGCACCCAATAAGTATTTTAGGAATGGAATTTAATTCGCTTTATCTGCTAAGAGTCACTTTTCTTCTGAAAGGAGGAAAATAATCTCCCAATCTTTACTGGATACTGTCTTATAGAGATATTAGAATCAAAGTATTAGGGTCCAAAGAGGTTAGTAGGACAGCCCTCTAACTTTACACAGGGACATATTATCACCAGGTCATACAACTTTCACCAGGCTAAATGGGTTAGTTTTTGTATTGCAATACATGTTTTAAGTTAGTTTTATGGAAAGGCATAATTATTTTGAAGGGTTTAATATATACAATATTGCTGGTACAGGAAATATATAAGATGAATCTTTTTTTTTTTCTGGATTTTATTTATTTATTCATGAGAGACACACAGAGAGAGGCACAGACGGAGGGAGAAGCAGGCTCCACGAACGAAGCCCGATGTGGGACTTGGTCCCAGAGTCCCAGGATCACGCCCTGAGCCAAGGGCAGACTCTCAACCACTAAGCCACCCAGGCGTTCCTACAAGGTGAATCTGAAGCACCTTGTAGTAGAAAAGCCACCCAGGCGTTCCTACAAGATGAATCTGAAGCATCTTGTAGTAGAAAAGCCACCCAGGCGTTCCTACAAGATGAATCTGAAGCATCTTGTAGTAGAAAAGCAAGGAAGCGCTCAAAAATAAAAACAAACAGGCCAACTCACAGTGATGACTGTATTTCAGACAGACATGGAAGTTAATGAAAGAGCCCCTAGTGGCCAAACCTGGAACAATTTGAGCAAGAAATAAAATAGTATTGGATCATAACCCAAGGTATAAAATAAATGAGTCCATACTGATATAAATAAATGCTTGAATATATAAATGGAGGAAAAGACACAAATCTCTCATACAGAAGAATTCCAAATAGCTAAGGTAGGAACACTGCTATCAGGGTAGTGGAGAAAGGTAGTGATGGGCTGTGTAGAATGCTTTCCTTCCTAGGAGTAAAAGGAGGGTGCGGGGGGTGGGGGGGGAGAAACTTAACATTAGAGAAACGTGGAAAACACTGCTTTAGTCAGATAATTAAGGTCAACACCAACAGCAAGTCATTTTCCTAGCATATCATGTGATGAAAATGGCAGTTTATCTCTGTGCTCTTCTCATACCTCTAGGCTCTTGTCCATCAGTTTGGGCAAGTTTTGGGAGTCTTCATGCATTCTTCATAATATAGTTATATACAGTCTCTTTAGTTCTTGCGAGTGTTTCCAAACAGCCAGCTCCTCAATAACATTTTTAAACTTTATTTAAATTACATAGATATTAATAAAATAAGATTTACCTCATATGTCATACCTAAACTAAGTGACCATGAATATTCAAATTGGTAACTATAAACAACTCTTTTTGTCTATTTTACTTTTCTTATTCTCAAGCATCTTACTTCATGAGGCCCCCAGTCTGTGTACAGAAATAAGAAAACATTAACATAACATGATTCCTTTTAAATAATTAGAGTGTATTTTTGAAAAAAAAAATGTGGATTCCTTACCACAGTGTTTTAGTAATAGTCTGCTGATGCTTTAAAATGATAGCATAATGTAAGAATAGGTATGAAAATTAGAAATATCCTTTAATATCCTCCGAATGGTAAATTGTTTCATTTTATGATAAAGTTGGCTTTCTAAAAGCATAAGAGAAGGCATGGCCCCTGAACACAGAAACTTGTTGGAATGTAGGAGGAATTTGAAAGATATATTGAATGATATGAAATGTTTTTTAAACTGATCTCTGATGTATCATAAATGCTCAGTACTTATTGAATGCTTTCTAACCAGCCTTTTACTTAAATTTTGTTTTACTTTATGCAGGTATGTTTAATATTTTCTCTTGTGTATGAAAATAACTTCTTTAAGTGGATCTTGGGAGCTCATATGCATGTTCAGTGGCCATTACTAGAGCCTGAAATTCCCTCTGTTTCTAAAACTCACTCCGTGTCTGGCTGCTCAATGGAATGCTGAACACACTGAAAACTGGCAAAGGCTAAGACAGTAATATTTAGCTACATCATATTTACATAAGAACCTTGTATAATACTTGAAACAAAACTGCCAAAATAAAACCCTCAGAGGAGGGATTTTTCTATTCAATTTTCACATACATTGTATCTGGGAACATATCATAGAGAATGTTAAGATGGCAACACTATTAATTTTCTCCACTACAAGCACAAGAGCAAATTGTCATAGAAAGATCATCTTTAGCCTTGGTGTGACTTCTGTAAAATGTGACACTAAATAATTTTACTAAGTAAACAGTGACCATGGCCAGACACATTTTCAACTTCAACTAGGAGTTTTTCATTCAATCTTTTAACCTTTCCAAAATCTAGGGGGAAGAGGTTTTTAAGATATATAGGGCATGTAACAAAGATCATCCTACCAAACTAAGAAAAATACACTGAATTATATATTCCAGTTTTTAATTTGCTAATTGTTCATTATTTTCTTTTACATCACCTTTTCTGTTGCAAGGAAAGATCAACCCAGTGGGTGCACCTGCTGAAGACCTGGACCTCAGTATATTCTTAAAGATTTACTGGACACTAAGTGAAGGCTGTGGTCAAGTTTGGAGGCATGATTCTATATGATTTTCATCAGTTCCTTTAATTTTATTAAACTCAGAATCCTCACTTTAAAATATAATATGTTACATACATCATGGGTTACTGGGAGAACTTGAATAAGCAAAACTTTCTAAGGTCTATAAAATACTTAGTAAATTTTTGTTTCTGTTAAATTCTATAACTATTTCAGGGAGAATCTGGAAGGTGTAAATAAAGTAATACCTGTGAAAATATTGCCTCTATTAATAATTTATAATTAGTAAGTTATTAAAAGTAATAATAGTTATTTAATTAATTATTTTCATTAAGAATTCAGATTAAGCAGGCTCAACCTATTTACTCTTCATTGGACTGATAACAATAGTAGCAAAAACAAAGGCATAGCTAACAATAATTATAATAATTATAGTAAACACTCAAGACTGCTTATTCTTTACCTTCTGCTTTTCTTTATTTCATTTTTAAAACATTTATTTAAATTCAAATTAATTAACATATAATGCATTAGTGGTTTCAGAGGTCGAGGTCAGTGATTCATCAGTCTTATATAATACCCAGCGCTCATTATATCACATGCCCTCCTAAATGTCCATCACACAATTGCCCCATCCTCTCATCCCCCTCCCCTCCAGTGACCCTCAATTTGTTTCCTATGATTAAGAATATCTTATGGTTTGTCTCCCTCTCTGATTTCATCTCGTTTTATTTTTTCATCTCTTCTCCTATGTTCATCTGTTTTGTTTCTTAAATTCCACATATGAGTGAGATCATATAATTGTCTTTCTCCGATTGATTTATTTTGCTTAGCATGATAGTCTCTAGTTCCACCCACATCATTGCAAATGGCAAGATTTTTTTTTATGATGGCTGAGTAGTATTCCATTGAATATATATATACTGCCTCTTCTTTATCCATTCATCTGGCAGCAGACATCAGGGCTTTTTCCATAGTTTGGCTATTGTGGACATTGCTGCTATGAACATTGGGGTGCAGATGCCCCTTTGGATCACTACCTTTGTATCTTTGGGGTAAATACCCAGTAGTGCAATTGCTGAATTGTAGAATAGCTCTATTTTCAACTGTTTGAGGAACCTCCATAGTTTTCTAGGGTGGCTGCATACATGGTGCTTTTCTAAACATTTTATATATATTAATTAATTTAACATTTCTAGAAAACCCAAAGCAGAAGTTACTATTACAATTTACATTTTTTTTTTCAGAACAGGAAATGGAACCACACAGCTAAGTAATTTCCTGAAAGGTCAGCAGGTAAATGACAGAACAGGTGCTCTGAATTATTGTGTCACATGATTGCTCTTGGAAGACAATCTAGAACAGCAACACAGAATTTTAGAAAATAATTTATTTTATCAGAAAATGAATTTCCCGGGATCCCTGGGTGGCGCAGCGGTTTGGCGCCTGTCTTTGGCCCAGGGCGCGATCCTGGAGACCCGGGATCGAATCCCACATCGGGCTCCCGGTGCATGGAGCCTGCTTCTCCCTCTGCCTGTGTCTCTGCCTCTCTCTCTCTCTCTGTGACTATCATAAATAAAAAAAAAAAAAAAATTAAAAAAAAAAAGAAAATGAATTTCCCAACAAATTACTATTGTGTAGTCAATATTTTTTTCTTTTCTTTTGTTAAAGATTTTATTATTTATTTATTTATTTATTTATTTATTTATTTGGAGAGAGAGAAAGAGAGAGAGAGAGAGGCCCTGAGTGCATGCACACAGGCACATAGGATTGAGGGAAAGAGGGGAAGGGGAGGGAGAAGCAGACTCCCTGTTGAGCAGGGAGCCCAACTCAGGACTCACATCCCAGGTCCCTGAGATCATGACCTGAGCTGAGGGTAAACGCTAACCAACTGAGCCCCCCAGGAACCACTCAACATTTTTATTTTCAAAGATTAGTTGGTTGTTAAATGATTTTGCTGCAGGGTGCAAAATTGACTTTTTTCTGTCATTGTTCTTGCAGAATCTCATGCTCCTGCTTCATTAATATGGCTTTACATATCATTTCTCCAATCCAAATATTACAAAGATAGCTTTTTTTTAAAAAATGCTAATAGCCTTGTTAATTAAAATTCCGTCCATCTTCAAATTTGTCTCTGAACCTGGGGCAATTTTTTTCATTCTTCTGTGTCTCATGAAACCATAATAATTAGTGATAGAGTTATGGTTTGAAGCTTGGGGTACTTATTTCAGGAAAAAAAAAGTTGTACATGTTTTAAAGGGTGAAGCTTACATAAAAATTGCTTTATTATCACTGGTGTCTGCATGATCTGTGCTGCGCCACAATGCAGTCCAACTTGTCTAATTATCTGTAAGACACTGAACAACTTGCTGTGAACACCAGACAGTATGCTGCCTTTCCCAGAGCATCCAAACAATTACATGTGGAATCTGAGCATGCAAAGTGCTTCTGATTTAGGTAAAACACCAAACCCTTGTTTTCTTACAATAAGCCTCTATTCCTGGCGGTACCCCCATTCATCATGCCACTCCTTTTAATGCTCTGCTGCACTGTCTGCTGTGCTTTGTTTTGTATTCCCAGCTGCTATTCAGTTCTTGGCTCTGACAGCTGGATTATGAGTGGTATTTGAGGTTAATTAAATCAGTGATGAATTTTAAATGGAGGTACAAAATTAGGGCAGCAAGACCTAGAAAAAAGTCAAATTTACTGAGAGTTGTCTAGGGGAAAATGAGTATGATGCCTCAGTTACAGACAGGAGCAGTGTCTTTCAAAACTCTGTAGTTTGTTTGAGGAACTAGATGTCTACCTTAAATGGAGAATCTGTCACTCAGCTTACTATCACAGGCAACGTGATACTGGGTTGTAACCATTTGGGCCACACAGAGTATTTAAAAAATACTAATGTAATTTCTGAACTTCTGCTTGTATGTTTTTTGCATAATTTTTGACAAAACTTACGTTGCCACATGTGCAAGCATAATGCAATTTTCTTCTGAAGGTCACATATCAAAATGAAAAGCACAAAGCCTTATTCATACAGTGTAGTGTTGTTTTATTCATAAATGAAGACAAGATGCTTACGAGTGGTTTAAAATTATCTGTAGACTTTTCAAAAAGCACTGTTTACTCAATCTGTTTTTTCAAGTAGAAAATCTTTAACATATCAATAAATCTTCTCCTTTTTGGTCCTGCACAACCAATGCTGTTCTATAGTCTATACTTTTTATTTTTAAATGTAAATTTCCCATTAAATGTATTCTAAAATTGAAATGCTAAATTTAGATTTTACATTAACTTCATCAGTCCTATAAAATAAATGAAAATGCCAAAATCTGCAACCACTGACATCCTCAGGGCATTGTAGTGATGTTCTCTAACACAATGCTTACTTGTTATTAGTTTTATTTACCCTTATTTGACAAAGAATTACATGCCAATGACAATATATTTATGGAAAATGATTATTTATTTTAACAGATTTTCATTTAATAAATAGGATTTACTAGATTATTTTGTAAATTCCCACTACACAATCAGTTCTATATTTGTGAAATTGGTGATTACTGTAATTCAAGTGGGAAAACTGCTTTCAGCTGTGAGTGAGTAAGAATGTTCTATTCTCCCTCAGTAAACAGAAAGATGTACGAGATGTATAAAACCACCCTATTCAGAAAAAGGACAAAAGGCAGAGCAGGATTGTGATTCCTGCATAAATAGTAAGAAATAAAATCAGCCTGATGATTGCATTTTCTAAAATGTGGTGCACAAAGATGAAGTTAAGCAGGGCAGAATGATTCTGTGGAGTTAAGGGATGACTTAGGAGTTCAGGGATGCTGAGTTAGCTGAAATCTGGGAAAGAGCACCAAAGTGGAGGAGTTAGGTCAAGAAAGTCTCCACTTAACAGTAGTGTTAATCTGGTGAAAATCCAATGAGATCTACATTAAGAGTGCTTGCAAGCCTTAAAAATCCAGCTAATACTCAAGGAACTTAAATGTCTACCCAAACTAAGTCCAATGCTCTATAAAGAAACACAACAAAACCTACCTGTCAATGATATGACATCCACATTGTCCAACATCCAATCAAAAACTACAAGAAATGGGGAAAAAAGGAAAAAATATGAACGATACTGAGAAAAAACAGGCAAAATAAACAGATTCACAGATTCCAGAAATTATAGAATTAGCAGGCATGACATGAAATTGCATTTATGACACATTTTTCATCATTTTATGAAAAACACAAACAAAAAACAAATCAGGAAAAGGAGAGAAAGAGATACAGGCTTCTGGTTAGGGAGTGAATAAGTCACAGGTATAAAAGGCAGAGCTTAAGAAATACAGTCAATGATATTGCAATAGCTTTGTGTGGTGACAAATAATAGTTATACTTGTGTCTAGCATAGCCTAATATATAGAGAAGTTGAATCACTACATTGTAAACCTGAAGCTAATGTAACATTTTGTGTCAACCATATCCCCCCAAAAATAACTAACTAAATAAATAAATCTAGTTGCCAAATGAGCTACTCCAAAAATTGAAGTGCAATATGTCTGTGACGGCATTTAAACTGAAAAAGCCATGACTTGCTTCCAGTTCTTTTAATTTTAAAATATTTGGTTAATGGAAATCTTTATTAAGATTAGAATGTTGCCTATCTCATTGGACTGAGATGTGCCTTTTTATGGGTCTATCATTCAAGTAATAGTGATGTCATTTGATTGACTATATAGTGTAGATAATATTTTCCAAAGTATTATGGAGATAGTTTTTAAAAGATGTTACAGACAAATAAAGATACTAATACCTTCTTTTTCCATACCATACAGTGAAATTTATATTTCCAAGTATAGAAAAGATTCATTTTATATCTAAAGCTATGTGGTTTTAGTAAATCAAACTTCAAAATTATTGAGAGTTAAATTAAAATTCTAAAATTATGATACAAAAACTAAAAAGAATAAAATTATGATGAGACTTACCTTTAAAATTTCATACTATTTTCATGATAAGCATATCACAAGTGAATAGGAAACAAATGGAAGTATAAAATGTCTTATATATCTCTGTGACTATTGTGTCTGGGCCCCTCTATCCTCTCTTCTCTATTCAAATAATTAAAAAATATACACCTTGGTTACCTATGCAACATTATTACAATATTAATGACTATATTCCCTATGTTATACTGTTCATCTCCATAACTTATTTAATTTTAACTGGAAGATTATGCCTCTTAATCCCCTTCAGCTATTATGCTTGTCTTCCTACCCATCTTTCCTCCAACAAGCACCAGTTATTCTCCAGATGGTGACTACACTTGTGGTGAGGACTAAGTAATATATTGAATTATGGAATATCATGTTGTATACCTGACACTAATATAACATTTTATGTGGACTATACTTCAATAATAAGTGTTTAAAAAAGAAAAAGTTAACAATTGTGCCTCAGAAAATACGGCTGAGAACTATGCTTTGTTCTGGGGAGAGAACAAGAAATAAGACTAAATTCTTTTGAACACATCATAATATAGCATTTTCATTTGTCTGTGAAGTCCTTTGTGTACATAGAAACCTACATGCCCATGAGTGAGGAGGACAATCAAAACAAAACAAAACAAAACCCCCAAAACACGGAGGCTAAAATGTGTCATTTCAATCAAAGTACAGCAGGAGAAGAGTTTGATTCTAAATGCCAGGATTAGGGAAGTCTTTATGTTGAGTGTAACACTTGAATGGAAACTTGAATCGGGAATAGAATATCTTCAGGATGAGCAAGGTGAGAAGCATCAAGTAACAGCTGGAGCAATAGCCAGAAATGTGAAAACCTGTAGTAGAAGAAGAGAGATAATAAAGATTTGAACAGAACTCAATGAAATAGAGACCAGAAGAAAAGTAGAATAGATCAACAAAACCAGGAATTGGTTCTTTGACAGAATTAATTAGATAGAAAAACCCCTACCAGCCTTATTAAAAAGAAAAGAGAAAGGACTCAAATTAATAAAATCATTAATGAAAGAGGAGAGATCACAACCAATATTAAGAAAATACAAATGATTTTAAAAAGACTATGAGCAGCAATACGCCAATAACTTAGGCAATCTAGAAGAAATTGATGCATTTCTGGAAACCACAAACTACTGAAACTGGAACAGGAAGAAATACAAAACCTGAACAGGCCAAAAAACAGGGAGGAAATTGAAGCAGTCATCAAAAACCTCCCAAGACACAAAAGTCCAGGGCCAGATGGCTTCCGAGGGGAATTCTATCAAACGTTTAAAGAAGAAATAATACCTATTCTACTAAAGCTGCTTCGAAGGATAGAAAATGAAGGGAATACACCCAAACTCATTTTATGAGGCCAGAATTACCTTGATTTCAAAACGAGACAAAGACCCCACCAAAAAGAATTATAGACCAATATCCCTGAAGAACTTGGATGCAAAAATTCTCACCAAGGTGCTAGCCAACATTAAGAGGCTTATTCACCATGACCAAGTGGGATTTATCCCTGGCATGCAAGGCTGGTTCAACACTCATAAAACAATCAATTTGATAGATCATGTCAACAAGAGAAAAAACAAGAACCATCTGATCCTCTCCATAGATTCAGAGAAAACATTTGATAAAATACAGCATCCATTCCTGATTAAAACTCTTCAAAGTCTAGGGATAGAGGGAACATATCTCAATAACATAAAAACCACCTATGAAAAGCCTACAGCGGATATCATTCTCAATGGGGAAAACTGAAAGCTTTTCCCCTAAGATTAGGAACACGGCAGGGATGCCCACTCTCACCCCTGTTATTCAACATTGTACTAGAAGTCCTAGCCTCAGCAATCAAACAATAAAAAGAAATAAAAGGCATTCAAACTGGCCAAGAAGAAATCAAAGGACAATCATCATACGGTTTCACTCGTATGTAGAATATAAGAAATAGTGAAAGGGATTGTAAGGAAAAGGAGGGGAACTGAGTGGGAAAAATTAAAGAGGAAGACAAATCATGAGAGACTCCTAACTCTGGGAAACAAACAAGGGTTGTGGAAAGGGAGGTGAGTGGGGGGGTGGAGTAATTGGGTGATGGGCACTGACATGAGCATTTGATGGGATGAGCACTGGGTCCTATATGTTATTAAATTGAACTTTAATAAAAACAAGTGTAAATAAATATATAAATAAATAAATTACACTTGCTATAATTCACATAGAACAAAATGATTGAGATGTAGTTTCAGTCAGAGTGATTATTAAACCAAAAAGACTCGATGCCATTTATTTGAAAATATAATTCTGGTTTGGGACTGAAATGGCCAAATCAAAATAAAGACATGTATTTGTTCCTTATAAATGTATCCTTTATTGTTAAATTGTATTTTAGAAACTAGTTTCAAATGTTTATAATTTATAATCAATTGACTATATATTAACAATACTTTGGGGCAGCCCAGGTGGCTCAGCAGTTTAGCATCACCTTCAGCCCAGGGCGTGATCCTGGAGACCTGGGATAGAGTCCCATGTCGGTCTTCCTGCATGGAGCCTGCTTCTCCCTCTGCCTGTGTCTCTGCATCTCTCTCTCTCTCTCTCTCTCTCTGTGTGTGTGTGTGTCATGAGTAAATAAAAATCTTTAAAAAATAAAATAAAATAAAATTGCATTTAGAATTATGGTTGTCTTTTTGAAAGATATATGCATCAGTCTGGCAGCTGAAATCAGCAATACACATATTTAGCCTTTCTTTTCATGCTTAGTCTTGAAAATGTAGCTTTCAGCTGAAAATAAATTCCTGCTTAAATCCAGGATTTAGCATACTTCTTGTCTGCAAATGGCCACTAGCCTCTTCATCCAGGTAACATTTCCTCTCCACTTTGGTACTCTTTTGCACAGGCTGAGATTCACTGCTGATAGCAAAG
This sequence comes from Vulpes lagopus, assembly GCF_018345385.1. Classification (NCBI taxonomy): domain Eukaryota; kingdom Metazoa; phylum Chordata; class Mammalia; order Carnivora; family Canidae; genus Vulpes; species Vulpes lagopus. The sequence goes on along the minus strand of NC_054829.1, from coordinate 111,909,820 downwards.
CCAAATATAAACCCATCTATCAGGACCCAAGGGAGGTTGTTATTATTCCCTGCATCCTCATGGTGTAAGGTCAACACTCCAACAAGATATGATTGAGTAAATAGGATGAGAAATTGTCTCAAAGTATAAACTACCAGCTGTCAATTCAATCAGTAACAAAAGAGCAGGAAAGTAGCCTCAAGAGGCTGTGTTGCCACTTGGGAATTAATTCCTTTTCCTGCTGAGGAGGTGTTTTAACTGAAGTGTAGCATTTGTTAGAAGTGGCATCACTTCATAGTATCTTTCCACATATAGTTCATGCATTGCAAAAAACTTATTTTGGCATAGTTGGCAAATTATATTCAAAAGGAAGGAAAAAAAAGATTTGTCTTCTCCCATATGTGGTGCTGGCTGTAGGGTTAGGATATAATCAGTAGAACATGGCTCCTGAGATCATTAATTATAAGTGGAACAAAACGTTGATGGCTTCCAAGACTCAAGAAGGAGGGGGAGACATAACATAAACTGTACTAAATATTATTTTATTTGCCCAAAAGTGCAATAACTTATAGCAGCAATATTTTAAGTCACTTTTCTAAGAACTAATAAAATCTACCCAGTATGTTCTCTTTTTTTAAAGATTTATTTATTTATTTTAGAGAGAGAGAGAGAAGGCACAAGCAGGGGCCTGGGGAAGGAGGAGAGGGAGAGAAGTAGACTCCCCACTGAGCCAGATGCCTGCCGCAGGTCTCCATGTGGTGCTGGATTCTTTATTTATAAAACTGCAAATGTGCCATAGCCACTTGTGCATTTTTATTGGCACAGGCCTACCAATAAATCAGTTTTGAATATTTTAAGTCAAATGATAAATTGTGTTTACTTGAAAAGAATTTGTAGTCACTGCATTTTAGTGTAAAGGACACAATGGCATCCTTTCTAACCAAAGTTACTAAGTGATAAATTTTAGGATCAATTCTCTCTGTTTGGTACTGTAAGTATAATCTAAACCTTGTTAAATGTATTAGATTTTTAGAATTCCAGTGGATTTAAACATAAAACTTAAAAAATAAATATTTAGCTGCATTCTCAGAATGTAAGATATACGTAGATTTTTCATCTATTTCCTTGGATGACCTAAGCCACAAGTATTTTTATGATTCCACAAAATTACAGTACTTTCTTAGAATTCAGTGTTGTGATGTTCTTTAGCCATTATTCTCTTGACAATAATAAAGTGATTTTAATGGAGTGACAATATTTAGCATAATGATTAAGAGCAGAGTCTCTGGACTCAGATTTCTAAAGTTCAAATCTGGCTTTCTACTTTATTAGCTATATATGTGTGCTGACAGATTACTCAATCTTTTCAGTTTCACTTTTTATCATTAATAAAAGGAGATAATATTACTAATTATTATAGTGTTTCAAAGCTTAACAGTATATTTTTCATTCTTAGCTTTTGACACAGCGCTTAACACATGGTAAGTACACTTTCTCCAAAAAATTGTATTACAAATACAATAAGTTCTGGATCACTGGAATGGTTTAGTTGAATAGAAAAACAAAACAATTCGTGATTTACTCGATAAGATTTTAATTCTGAAATATATTTTTATTTTATTAGAGGTTTTAATATGCAATTATAAAAAAACGATTTAGGCATCCTTAACTTATATTCTAGATTGAAATAATCCATGAAATCACTGCACTGGCTGATAACTGTCAGAATAATGACAATTAACAAACGACTCCAAAATTGCAGGCCATGGTACCTATATCATTGAGAAGATAAAATCAATCTAATGAGCTTAGTACCCATGTATTCTTCAAGTTTGCAGTTTCTCATTGGTATACAGTCTATGTTCTCTGCAAAGACAGACTCTCTACTTGGAGATTAGATCATCATACCTCTTCAGGAACCCAAATCAGCAATCTTCCTCTTATCTCTGGACTAACAATTATTCTTGTGTGCTACATTGATTATTCCTCTCATCTGAAAATAGGAACAAGCCAAAACCAACAGAAAAACTTCTGCAGACTCCCCTGTTTGCATGATACATAACTGTCTTGAGTTACCTGTAATCAATGATTTCAACTTCTCTGCTCTGAGTCTATCTTGAAATTAGTTATTTACCCTTCTTTCCTTTCCTATGTTGTTTTTTATCCATATAAAACACTATCACTAATTTTTTTTACTTCTTTTCTTTCTCCTTTCTCTTTGTTCTTTCCCATTTCTATACTACACAATGAAACATGCATGATGGTAGACATTTAGGTCTGTTTTCTTCACTGCTGTGTTTTCCATTTTTACAATATTACCTGATAGATAATACACACCTAATAGCTATATGTTGATTGAATGAAAAAAACTGAAAGTTTAGAACAACTAGAAATGAAATTTAATATATTAGAGGAAGTTTAATACAACAGTTTATGATCTGAAATAATAATGTAAACAGATGCAATAAGAAATTTTGATCCTTATCCCCTGCAAAACACCAAATTTAACTCTAGATAAATTATTCAGTTCAAATAGAAAAAGAACAAAAGAAAATGGAAAAATGTTCTTAAAATAACTGGAGACGGATAGTTTTTTATTCAAGAAGGCAAATATGGGATCCCTGGGTGGCGCAACGGTTTGGCGCCTGCCTTTGGCCCAGGGCGCGATCCCGGAAACCCAGGATCGAATCCCACATAGGGCTCCCGGTGCATGGAGCCTGCTTCTCCCTCTGCCTGTGTCTGCCTCTCTCTCTCTCTGTGACTATCGTAAATAAATAAAAATTAAAAAAAAAAAAGAAGGCAAATGTAGGCATTTGAAATAAAGATGTTATAAAGAAATTTAAAATAGCATACAGGAAAATATTGATAGATTTGATTATATGTTTGATTATATGAAATATGTACTATATATGTGTGTATATGTGAATATGTATAATATACACACATGTGTTCATAATTAATATATTCATAATTAAGATTAAAACTGGATAAAAAGTTCAATAACTCAAGGAAGACATGTTAATTAATAAACAGTTTAGAAATACATGTACAAAATAATCCTAGAAAGGAGTTGATCAGGATGTAAATTTCTGGAATGCTTTTCTGAAAAATAAATTATCTATTCTTATTACAACACCATTTCACAGTATTCTTATTAGTACTAAATTTTTCCAGAAAAATAAAGCAGTCATGAGTGCACACACAGCCACACACTCACACACACAGATTTTTATTTGAAAGTGAAAATGAATTACCCAATTACTCTAATAAGCATGTCAGTTACTGCCAGAGTATATTATTTTCTGTATTTGTTATTCATTTCTATTTTGTAAATTATCTTCTTCATATACACAATTGTCAAGCTCTATTTTGAGTCTTTTTCTTATGTGGTCAAGAGTTACATTTGTGACAGTCAGCTTGGTATGATTCTTCAAACAGGCCCATGATATCTCAAACAAAACATACCGGAAAACTGAAATCATTGTTTTCTGTCAAGGTCATTTGCCCAATTTCTGAAACTTGATTTAATTACATCATCATTTTTAGTTACTCTTGTTCACAACTTCTCTGCTACGTAAACCAGCTAGTATATCCTGCCCCTTCTACTGTTAAATGTGCTTTCATCTGCCCACATACTTGTGTTGGCTCTTGTGCAGCTTGTCATCACCTTGAGGATTCTCAAAGCTACTTGAAAGCTCTTCCTTACTTATAATTGCTCTAGTTCTGATTTGTCCCACATGCATTTGCCAGATCAATGCGCCTAAAGGGCACATTTGATCATTTCCCTCTCTTGTTCATTAACCTTTAAAATTATTTTATTCTCCAACTCTAACCCTCAATGTGCTATGCTTATGACAGCAGTTGCCAACCTCAAGCCTCAAGAACATGCCAGATTCTACTCTCCAATATAGTCCATTAATTGGTTGTAGAAGAGCATCTGTAGGGGGGTGCCTGGGTGGCTCAACTGGCTTCAGCTCAAGTCATGATCTGAAGGTCCTAGGATTGAGCCCTGCAACAGGCTCCCTGCTCAGCAGGAGGTTTGCTTCTCCCTCTTCCTTTGCAGCTCTCCCTGCTTGTGCTTGCTTTCTCTCTCTCTCTCTCTCAAATAAATAAATAAATAAATAAATAAATAAATAAATAAAATCTTAAAAAAAAAAACAGAGCCTGTGTGTGTGTGTGATTTATCTTTCTGATGTTTGGTGATCTCAAGAAAAATCTTAAAATGTTAGGGTTATGGTTAGGGTTTGGGTTAGGGTTAGGATTCTCCAAGTGGATTTGCATCTGCTTACCAGGTGGAAGTCTCTCTGTTAGAAACTCAGTCTCCTTTGTTAAAATTTATTTTCTACCCTTTCTCTTCCCAAACTACAGCCTTTTCCCTGGGACTTTATCTACATATATAACAATCACTGACTTTGGCAAAAATCTAGAAATGCTATTTTCTGGGTTTACATATTTTTTAAAGATTTTATTTATTTATTCATGAGAGACACAGAGACAGAGAGGCAGAGACACAGGCAGAAGGAGAAGCAGGCTCCATGCAGGGAGCCCACTGTGGGACTCGATCCTGGGTCTCCAGGATCACGCCCTGGGCTGAAAACCGGCTGAGCCACCCGGGTTGCCCTATCATTTAGGTTTATATTTTTAATGTTAAATACTCTTTGATGGTTATTATGCATTCAGCTCTGAAATCTTAATTAATTCTGCAGACAGCTCTGGGGCCACATGAGCCAGTGGTCTTCCTGTGGAGAACTGACCCCATCAACATTCTGAGAAAGATGAACTTAGGCTGCCCCCTAACATCTTCAGAACCTAAGGCACAAGTCCACATGGAAGCTCACACACATTCCTGTGGCCTTGTTTATTAATTTGGATCACAAATTTTATGTGGGTTCTGCTCTTTAAAAATTGTCTCATTTCTTCATTTAGGCTTCCCCCCCCTGCCCTTGAATTGCACTTTCATATTTTCTTTCTCCCAGAAACATTATTCTTTCATGACTTAGTCACAATGACAGGGAAACTTAAAAATAACATGTGCTCAATATTTCAACTTTGAATATATTTCCATAAAAATGTAAATTGAAGTAAAAGAAGAAATATACAGAATGAAAAATTGTACATTTAGCTAATATTTTCCTTTTAAATTATTAAAATTAAAAAATTTCCATTAAATTAAAAAGCATGATATAACAAAATTAAAATGCCAAAAATTTTGCATATAAAGCCATTTTTATTTTGTACATTTGATTAAATATCATTAAGGATGTTGTAAAAGTAGAACTATTTTCAATTCTATGCCCTAAGGTTATCTGGTTTCATTGTAAAGAATGGTGATAAACTTCATGAATGTTATGTTTACAGCATATATACAATTTCGAGAGGAAGATGAATTGTTTAATATTATAAATGTATATCAATTTCCATTTGCCACTGTTGTGAAAATCATTTCTAATTCATGAGTTTCTCTATCACAAATCACAAATGGGAACATCAAGATAAGCAAGAAAACAGATGTTTAGAACTACGGGGAATCAATACCTAATTATGAAAGAATCTATTACATTCTTGCTGTCTGAGAGGAAGGATTTGACAGGTTAATTAATTTGTCTTTCCTCTTATCTAAGTACATCCATCACTCAAATCCTACATGCATTCTGTATCAATATCTATCTTGAACATTGGCAGAAATACAATCTACAAACTTCATGGCACCCAGATGGCAGTTGTATTTTATTTTTGGTCATAGGGCTCTTGTCCTATATGGAGGTCTGTTTCCTTATGACCTGAAAAATGTTATCACTAGAGTGGGTTTTAGATTTTACAGATGGTGCTCTGCCAAGGCTGAGTGCTAGATTCTGAATGAGACTCCCTGTGAATTCTTTCAAAAATGTATTTTTCTCTTTGTGCTTGTAAAGTGTGCCCCCAAAATGCTGGTCCTTTCTTGCTGGGGTTTGGAAGTAGTATCAATGCAACCCATAGAGGATCCCTGGGTGGCGCAGTGGTTTGGCGCCTGCCTTTGGCCCAGGGCGCGATCCTGGAGACCCGGGATCGAATCCCACGTCGGGCTCCCGGTGCATGGAGCCTGCTTCTCCCTCTGCCTGTGTCTCTGCCTCTCTCTCTTTCTCTCTCTGTGACTATCATAAATAAATAAAAAACTTTAAAAAAAAATGCAACCCATAGGTTTCACATAATCCTTGGATTATATGCTAATTTTTCATGATAATTTCATGACCTTCATGAGTTCTAAGTTACAAAGGAAAAAATAAGCTTTTACTTTAAAATAAATCTTGGCAGAAATAGGGAAAAAGTAGCCTTAGCTTTGCCAGGTTAAAAAAAAAAGCAAAGAAAAAAAAAGATGTTCTCTATTATGGCAGGGTTGTCAGAAAATATGTATGTATGTATGTATGTATGAGTTACTTAAGTTTCCATTGATTGAAACTTCTTATACTCAATAAATCTTCTCTCTCCAAATTCTACCTTTCATCTTTACAAAGTTAATAACCCAATACCTAAAGTAAATCTTGTGAGCATTTTAATTCCTTTGCTTTTTTCTCCCTCTATCAGTCTTATTCCTGGAGAAAACCCAAGTGACTTTCTGCTCTAGGCACTCTTGTAAGTGGTAAACACCTGGGAAAACAGCAACAATAATATGGAATGTTAACCAAGTTTACTTTATTTATTTTTTCTTGTTTTATTTTTTGAGAGAAAGTGTGAATGCACACGCAAGTGGTGAAGGGGCAATGGAAGAGGGAGAGAGAGAATCTTATTCAGGCTCCATGCCCAGCACACAGTCCAACTCAAAGCCTGATCTCAAGAGCTTGAGATCGTGATGGAAGCCAAAATTGAGAGTCAGAGGTTTAACTGACTAAGCCACCCAGGTGTTCCCAGGCTTACTTTAATGACCATAAAAGTTCAATCAATAAATGGCATTGCCCAGTAATGCTCCACATTTCTCTTATATTTCCTCCCCATCCTCCAAAGCTACTGGTCACATTTCCTCTTTTCTTAAACTATTGCAACGTACATTCCCTACTTTTCTACTAAAACAATGGTATTACCTTACATTTCAATAAAGAAGAAAAATTATAAGCCGATGTCTCATCTCACTGACAGCACACAAGTTTTGTCCTCCTTTTGTTTTAATGGACAATTTGCCTCTGCTTTCAAATTCTTGGGCCTATATGCATCCTATTTCTTTCTGCTAATTCAGGAACTTTCTATCTGTAATTTCCTCTATAGTCCTCTATAGTCTATAGGGTATCAATTTTACTCATGCTACTTAGTCCTTTCTTATGTCAACATACTCTATGGTCTTCTATCATGCAACAAAAAGCATTTTCCCTTTGTCCTATATCTCTTCTAAATTACACCTTTCTAATAGATATTTATCAGAATAGGAGTTAAAAGAAACTGTACTGTTACCTACACTTCTGCCACCTTAAATTTGGTGTTAGTTTCCCTTCCCTCTTCAATTCCCCAGGTAATGTCATCTAATGATCTGTTTTATATGACAGCTTTATGTTAATAACCTCTCCCTATCACTTTAGAGTTCTATACTATTTTATTAATTATTTTGAAATATGCACTTGCATATCTTGTAAGTCCAAATTTATTCTTAAAATAGAATACTTATTCCCTACCCTCACCTGCACACACAGAAGCTGCTTCTCCCTCCTTCATATCTTTCCTGTTTTGAAGAACTATACTATAATCTAGTTTGTGAACCAAAAATATTTAGGATTTTTTTTGTTATGCATTTTGTGATATTGTAATTTATAATAAGAAATATCTATTTGGTCTTTGTCCCCATTTCTGTCACAGAGCTCCTAAAACCATTGGAATTTCCTAAATGATGAGAGCAATAAAGTTATCTTTTTATTACTGAGGCTACTTTTGGTTCACACCTAGGGAGGGGGTCTGGTTGCCAGAGAAGCCAAGAAATCGATTAAAGATGCAACTTTCAGTTCTCTCCTCCCCCAACACACACCTCCAGGCAGGGAAGAGGGGCTGGAGATTGAGTTCACCAACAACCAGTAATTTACTCAATCTTATCTATGTAATGAAGTCTCCATAGAAACCCAAAGGACAAGGTTAAGAGAGAACTTCCAGTTTGGTGACATGTGGAGATGTGGGGAAAGTGGTGCACTCTGAGAGAGACTGGACACTCCTTGTCTTTTCCCCAGGCCCTGCCCTATTCATTTCATCAATGTTCCTGGGTTATATCCTCTTATAATAAACCAATAATCTGATACATAAATATTTCTGTGAGTTCTGTAAGCTGCTCTAGAAAATTAATCAAACCCAAGGAGGGGCTTTTCGGAAGTGCAGATGATAGCCTGGCTTCACAGTTGGGAGGAGGCATTCCAGTAGGGCTGAGACCTTAACCTATAGAATCTGACGCCATCTCAGGGTGGATAGTATGAGAATCGAGTTGAATTGTACGACAACCAGCTGGTGTCACCGCATTCCTTTGCTACTGTGGTGCCCCTTGACATGCACATCAGAATGGGGTGCTCAAAACCCTTGTTTCTTTTGCTATCTATATCCATTCCATCAGCAGAACTATTTTCTGATACATGCTAAGTCAGTCCAATTGTCTCTACCTCTGTTACTACCATACTATTTCCATCTCATCTGAACATTGCAAAAGGTTCTATATCTTTGCTATTCAAATCTATAACATTGGCAGGCATCTCCTTGGAGCATTTCAGGAATGCAGAATTTCAGGGGTAACTGGATGGCCCAGTGGGTTAAGCTCTGGACTCTTGGTTTAAGCTCAAGTTGTAATCTCAGGATCATGAAACGGAATGCAGCATCAGGCTCCACCCTCAGCACAGAGTCTGCTTGAGATTCCCTCCCCTGCTCTCTCTGCCCCTTCTGCTTATGTTCTTTTTTTTTTCCTCTCTCTCAAATAAATAAATAAATAAATCTTTTAAAAAAACAAATGCAGAATTTCAGACCCTGCCTCAGATCTACTTAGTCAATCTTATTTTTAACAATACCCATCTTCTATGCACATTAAAGTCTAGAAGCTCTGATCTATGTCATCTAACTCCTGCCTATCTCTCTGGGATCATTTATTAGATATTACCTATAGCTTATGATGGCCTTTTTTTCTCTTAAGTCACCACATTCTTTCTCTACTTTGAATTCTTTCTCTACTTTTTTGTAGTGGTTGCATTCACTGTCTCATGATACTTTCCCCTAATTATCAATGGCTGGATCATTCTTCCCATTCATGTGTTTGGTTCAGTGCTACTTTTGGAGAATGTTGGGATATAATTTTTAATGGGTCTCTCAGAGTTCTGCAAGTCTTGTCTTTAGTTTTCTACCTTCAAGGATGCTTGTGTATCAAATAACTGTTCAGTTACAGAGTGTGCTGGGTTCTAAAGCAGAAGACAGGATTATTCACTGGGAAGAAAATAAACACAACACCTTCCTCTATGCAGAAGCTGATAAGATTCACTAGCAGCCTACTTGTAAAAATTCAGGTTTCCTCAGCTTGACTTTCTTCATCTGTGCCAAAACCCCACTGTAGCATAGAATCCAATTGGGCATGGCTACACATCACCCTTCTCAGACTTGGGGGCAAAAGGAACTGATTAACCATGAAGTTTATGATGTCTATTGTGCTATGAGTAATAAAGCCCTTTGCCTTCTCCATAATCCACAACTATGGTGTGAAACAAGTGGACTTTGGAGAGAAAGGGAAGACTAATAAGGGACACCCAAGTTCTGGTAAGCAAGTGGAACCCTGGAACAAAGATGGCTAGTGAAAAGTGGAATATCATTTTCCCAGAGCAATATTAATCTAACTGCGTGAAAAAACTAAGAGAGAGTACTTAGGAGTTACCCCAGAACATCTCAAATGGTTTGGAACAGTTAAACCACACTGTTTTGATCATTCCTTTTTTTCTCCACTATTGAAATTAAACTAAAACACTTAGATACCACATCAGAGTATGAAATGTTTGAAAACACCAATCAGTTTTTACCTCATTACTGCTGCCTGAGCAGCTTCATGGTTCTGGAAATAACTGTAACTCTTTATTTTTTAATGAGTTCTAAATGCTTGGGAGAGAAATTTATAGTGAATTATGTATTCCTCTGAATGGCCAAAGTGTATACTGAACTTTTGGATATGAAAACCTCATTATTTCAATAACTTAATTAATGGCATTTCTCAAGTATAAATAGCAACTGCTATTAAATTCATACTGCTATTCAATTACTACAATATAATTTGATATATATTCATCTAACTAGGATTCTGACAAATTTATTATATTTATTAGGTCTTTAAAGAATTGTGGCAAGATAATGTGAGAAAATCCACATCAGGAGAATTATTCATAGAGAACTACTAGATAATAAATATAACAGGGATTGTTATAGACTTAATGTTCCTTGATAACGTGATGTCAAATTGTACATTATTATTTTATTTCATATACATTGACCACCATTAAAAATAGTCATTGCAAGAAAAAACTAAATGTAGCTGAACTTATGAATAAAGAGAGGAAAACGGTTTACCAACATTATCTAGGTATTAAATTAATAATATTCTCAATGTGAGTCCTTAGTATGATATATCTAACAAACATGCTACTAAAATCTCAAAGTACTGTGACTCAAAGTCAAGCAATTAGAATGAGAGAAGTTATAGTTCTGTTCTCCTCTTTACTGGCCAAGCCATACTTGCTAATTCATTCAGCCTTAGACCTGTTTTTTTTTTTTTTTAAGAAATATGATGACAATTTAGAAAATAATGGAAAAGGTAAGAATATTCAAAATCATCAAAGATTGAGTAATGAAATTAAGAATATGTATCTTATATAGGAGAAAGCTCATGGTTATATTCAACCATATATGAATAATTGCCATGAAGAAACTGGTTGTATCTTCCTGGATTGAATCTCCGAGTTGTTAGGACAGTAAGGGAAGAAAAAATTTGTGAAAGTAACATTATATCAGAGACTTAATGTGATGTAACAGGCCTTATAAAGATATGATCAAGAGCACCACAGGAACAGCAACTGCAGAACGAGGGAGGCTAAAATAAGATATGAAAGTAAGAAAAATCAAAATTTTATACACACAAAATATGCTATGCATATGTGTGTGTGTGTCAAGAGTACATCAAATAAATAATTACAAATTTACGTTCTTAAAATCCCATTGTCGAAGGAGCATTCTAGGCAGTCATATGTTATTGATACGTGGGTATAAGGGATAATGATTCTAAATCTAACTTTTTAAAGGTCAGTTTAATAAGAACAATTATTCAGATTTATTTCCAAACTACATTATTGTCAATAAATAGTAATAATTGATTTAACTGAAAGTTATATGGAACGACATTCAGAAATGTTTTACCATAACCATTTAGGAAAAATAATTGTAGCATAAATTTATGTTCTGTGTATATAGACAGGACTTTGAAAATCTTAACAGTAAATGCATCAACTGACTATTCACAGGCAAATTATCTGCATTGCAGTTTATCTTCAAATACTTATTTTGTCAAGTTCTGGTTAATAAGTTATCACTGGTTTTGCTAATTCACCCTTTTGTTGTGATCTTTTAACTTTATACTATTATTATTAGTAGTAGTCATCTCGAGTTTTTAGCAGATTACTTCAGGATAATTTCCTTCTATAGATGCCAGTCACATTGTTATGGTCCCAATGGATTTTTCTTTACTATAATTTCTGATGAAGAGAATTTTAAAAATTCAATATTGGGTCGTTGTCATCTTGTGATAAATTGCATTTAAAATTTATTAGATGATCTGGAGGAAGAAAATTAGCACAAAAGGAAGTCAGTAAGTAAAAAAATATTTTTTTTCTGAAAAAAACCTATCTAAATTATTTGATATTTACAAAAAGTATTAATACAATACCAATTGATAATGAGGGCATGTATTATAATACGAATTTTGAAAAACCAGCAACACACCAATAAACATGGCACATCTTGTAAAAGTTGAGTTGAAGAGTAAGAGTTGGTCCTAAAGTCTTCTAGGTCAGGGTTATTTTTACTTTCAGACAAACAATTTTTCTAAAAAGGTTTTACTGTCAAATTGAAGAAACTGGTCAATTAATAATAATGACAAGTTCAACAAATTATATTAAATTATGCTAATATATCCCTCCTCAAATTTTCAGTAGTATTTGGCTATGTAAATTTCTCTTCTTTTTGAACTAATGTTGTCAGTTCTCAAGGTCTTAGATATTCAACATTCTTCCTCTGGCACTTTCCTCTCCCCCCAATTCTTTTACTGTTTTATCTTTTTACTCTCCCATTGGAGAGTTCTAGAGGGTTTTTTGTCAGAATTCATCCATTTCTTTAAAAATGCATTTTTTTTCATGGAACAATTTTCCAATATTTATTTCCAAGAATGAGTGAATCCCCACAATTCAGACTTTCTTTAGGGCAGGTCTTTTGAAAAGGTATGTGTTGGTGTGTGGATGGAAACCAGAGAAGCCTAGAAATATTTACAAAAACACTGTTGAAAAATGTGATGAGTCAGGGACCCCCTGGTAGCTCAGCGGTTGAGTGCCTACCTTTGGCCCAGGGCATGATCCTGGAGTCCCAGGACTGAGACCCATGGAGCCGGCTTCTCTCTTTCTGTGTGTCTCTGCTTCTGTGTGTGTGTGTGTGTGTGTGTCTCAAAAATAAATAAAATCTTAAAAAAAAAGAAAAATGTGATGAGTCAAACAAAATTGAATTAAAAAAAAATTATCAGAAATGAAAAACAGACTTTATTTAACTACTATGGCTATGGGATAAAACTAATTTCTGTTTAAAGACTTTTTTATCTCAATTTTTTAACATTTTAAGATGTTTTCAAGGCCCATTATATACATTTTCAAAATACTAATATAAAGAGAATAGAGTAAATAAGATGTTAGCAGGAGATGAAGTAAGGGTTAATGTTATGAAGAGGGAGGGACAAAAGAACAGCAATATATAGGATCTATAAAAGTAGCAAAGTGGCCTATTTGTTTTTACTTCCATAACCCTGGCAGCACCTATAAAAATGTCTGTTGCATTCTAGTTGTTCAATAAATATTTGTCTTAGAAAATGAATGAATTATCCAGCTAAAGCTTAAAGGAATTTTACTAACATTGAAAGTGTATGTGTCATGTATTCCTACTCTCTAGAACAGGGGTTCTCAAACTTTTCAGGCCTAAAAATCTTTTAAACTTAAAAAAAAATGCTGAGGACAGGGGGCATCTGGGTGGCCAGTTAAGTGTCTAACTCTTGGTTTTCAGCTCAGGTCATGATCTCAGGGTTGAGAGATTGAGCCCTGTGGTAAACTCTGTGATTGTGGAGTCTGCTTAAAAGTATCTCTCCCTAAAAAAAAAAAAAAAAAAGTATCTTTCCCTGTCCTTCTTCCCTTGCCCACTGCGCCCTCTGTCTTTCTCTAATATAATCTACTATAAGTAAATAAAATCTTTAAAAAAATGTTAAGGACTGAAAAGAGCTTTTGTGTATATGTAGTATGAGGTTATTAGCTGTCCTATAGAGAATGGTATTAGAATATATATTAGAATATATAATATTAGAATGGTATTAGAAAATAAATATATATATATCAGGAGCCCCTGGCTGGCCCAGCAGTAGAGCAACAGCCTTCTACTCAGGTTGTGATCCCAAGATCCTAGGATCGAGTCCCACATCAGACTACACAGGGGAGCCTACTTCTCCCTCTGTCTGTGTCTCTGCCTCTTCTGTGTCTCTCATGAATAAATAAAGTCTTTTTAAAAAAGTACATATATATTAAATCTTTTTAAAATAACAATAATGAACCTGTCATTATTAACATACATATTTTTGAGAAAAAGAGTTTTCAATGCAAAAAATTAGTGAATAAATTGGATTATTTTATAATCTCAATATTTTTAATGTATATCTTTCCAGATAATTGTAGATATTTTTCTTTGCTACACCCAAATGTTCTTAAAAGTCAGTCTCAATGTGGAATCTGTAACCTTATCATGGAGCCTTTTTACAGTTTGTGACATTAAAATCTACTGGACTTACGTGCATTTTGAGTGAACAATTTAACAATGCATGCATGATATTCTTATTAATTTTACTTAAATTCAATTTGCCAACATATAGTATAACATCCCATCATGTGCCCTTCTTAGTGACTGGCACACAGTTACCCCATTCTTGCACTCACCTCTCTTCTGCAAACCTTTGTTTCCCAGACTTAGGAATCTCTCATGGTTTGTCTTCCTCTTTAATTTTTCCCCCACTCAGTTTCCCCCCTTACCTTATGGTCTTTTTCACTATTTCTTATATTTCATGTATGTGTGAAACCATATGATGATTGTCCTTCTTTGGTTGACTTATTTCACTCAGCATTCTACCCTCTAGTTCCTTCCACATCAATGTAAATAATAGGTATTCATCCTTTCTGATGGCTGAGTAATATTCCACTGTGTGTGTGTATACACACATATATATTTGATAGATGATAGATAGATGAGAGATAGACAGATAGATGTATATGTATATATACATCTTCCTTATCCACTCATCTGTCGAAAGACACTATGGCTCCTTCCACAGTTTGGCTATTGTGGACATTGATGCTATGAACATTGGGGTGCAGGTGTCTCAGTATTTCACTAAATCTGTATCTTTGGGGTAAATACCCAGCAGTGCAATTGCTTGGTCATACAGTAGCTCTATTTTGAACTTTTTGAGGAACCTCCACACAGTTTTCCAGAGTGGCTGTACCTGTTTGCATCCCCACCAACAGTGCAAGAGGGTTCCCCTTTCTCCACATCCTCTCCAACATTTGTTGTTTCTTGTCCTGTTAATTTTCGCCATTCTCACTGGTGTGAGGTGGTATCTATCTCATGGTGGTTTTGATTTGTATTTCCCTGATGGCAAGTGAAGCGGAACATTTTCTCTTGTGCTTGTTGGCCATGTGTATGTCTTTTTTGGTGAAATGTCTGTTCATGTCTTCTGCCCATTTCATGATTTGGATTTTTTGTTTCCTGGGTGTTGAGTTTAATAAGTTCTTTATAGATCCTGGATACTAGCCCTTTATCTGATGTCATTTGCAAATATCTTCTCCCATTCTGTAGGTTCCCTTTTATTTTGTTGACTGTTGCTTTTGCTGTGCAGAAGCTTTTTATCCTGATGAAGTCCCAATAGTTCATTTTTGCTTTTGTTTCCCTTGCCTTCATGGATGTATCTTGCAAGAAGATACTGTGGCCAAGTTCAAAAAGGTTGTTGCCCGTGTTCTCCTCTAGGGTTTTGATGGATTCTTGTCTCACATTTAGATCTTTCAACAATTTTGAGTTTATCTTTGTGTATGGTGTAAGAGAATGGTCTAGTTTCATTCTTCTGCACATGGCTGTCCAATTTTCCCAACACCGTTTCTTCAATAGACTGTCCTTTTTCCAGTGGATATCCTTTCTTGCTTTGTTGAATGTTAGTTGACAGTAGAGTTGAGTGCCCATTTCTGGGTTGTCTCTTCTGCTTCATTGATCTATGTGTCTGTTTTTGTACCAGTACCACACTGTCTTGATGATCACAGCTTTGTAATACAGCTTGAAGTCAGGCATTATGATGCCCCCAGCTTTGGTTTTCTTTTTCAAAATACCTTTGGCTAGGCAGCCCCGGTGATGCAGCAGTTTAGCGTGGCCTGCAGCCCAGAGTGTGACCCTGGACACCCAGAATCAAGTCCCATGTGGGGCTCCCTGCATGGAGCCTGCTTCTCCCTCTGCCTGTGTCTCTGCCTCTCTCTCTGTGTTGCTCATGAATAAATAAATAAAATCTTTCTGTCAATTGCTGCTGCTCAAAAGGCAGGTCAACTGCTGATCAGCTGGTCTAGGCTCAAGGGGTTGGGAGCCTTGTGTCAGGCACATGGCCATGGGTCAGGAGGAACCAGAGACCACCCTCACTTCAAGACTCATGTCCACTCAGGCCCCAACAACCTCAGGTGCCTTCCCTGCCCAGGTCCCTCACTCTTTCTGCAGAAACTACCTCGGTCTGGATCTTTCTTCTACCAGTGGCCTGTGCAATATTTATTGGTCTGTCAATTTCTCCCCTGTCCCCTCTCCCAAAGGAATAAATCATGTTTAATAAAAAAAATCTTTTTTTAAAAATCTTAATCTTTAAAAAAAACAAAAACAAAAACAAAATACCTTTGGCTAGATGGGGTCTTTTATGATTCCATATAAATCTTAAGATTATTTGTTCCAACTCTGAAGAAGGTCCATGGTATTTTTTTTTAAGTTAAGGGATGTTTTAAAAATGATTTTATTTATTTAGTTGAGAGAGAGAGAGAGAGTGAGAGAGAGGCAGAGACACAGGCAGAGGGAGAAGCAGGCTCCATGCAGGGAGCCTGACATGGGACTCGATTCCAGTTCTCCAGGATCACACCCCAGGCTGAAGGCGGTGCTAAAATGCTACACCACGGGGGCTGCCCGGTCCATAGTATTTTGATAGGGATTGCAGTAAATGAGAAAATTGCTCTTGGTAGCATAGAGATTTTCACAATATTTATTCTTCCAATCCATGAGCATGGAATGTTTTCCCATCTCTTCGTGTCTTCCTTGATTTCTTTCAGAAGTGTTCTATAGTTTTTAGAGTACAGATCCTTTACCTCTTTGGTTAGGTTTATTCCTAGGTATCTTATGATTTTGGGTGCAATTGTAAATGAGATGGATTCCGTAATTTCTCTTCTTTCAGTCTCATTGTTAGTGTATAGATATGGAACTGATTTCTGTGCATTGATTTTGTATCTTGCCACATTGCTGAATTGTTGTATGAGGTCTAAGAATCTTGGGATGGAGTCTATTGGGTTTTTTATATACAGTATCATGTCATCTGCAAAGAGAGAGAGTTTGATTTCTTTTTGCACAATTTGAATGTTTGTTATTTCTTTTTGTTGTTTGATTGCTGAGGCTAGAATTTTTAGTACTATGTTAAACAACAATGGTGAGAGTAGGCATCCCTGTCATGTTCCTGACCTTAAGGGAAAAGCTCTCAATTTTTCCCCAGTGAGAATGATATTCGCTGTGGGCTTTTCATAGATGGTTTTTATGTTATTGAGATATGTTCCCTCAATCCCTAGACTTTGAAGAGTTTTAATCAGGAATGTATACTGTATTTTGTGAAATGCTTTCTCTACATCTATTGAGAGAATCATGTTTCTTGTCTTTTATTGATGTAATCTATCATGTTGATTATTTTACCAGTGTTGAACCAATCTTCCATCCCAGGATAAATTCCACTTGGTCATGGTGAATAATCCTCCTAATGTAGTGTTGGATCCTATTGGCTATTAACTTGGTGATAATTTTTGCATCCATGTTCATCAGGGATTTTGGAATGTAATTCTCCTTTTTGGTGGGGTCTTTGGTTTGGGGATCAAAGTAATGCTGGCCTCATAGGAAGAGTTTGCACGTATTCCATTTCTATCCTTTGAAACATCTTTAATTGAGTAGGTATTATTTCTTCTTTAAATTTTTGGTAGAATTCTCCTGGGAAGCTATTGGGCCTTGGACTTGTGTGTCTTGGGAGGTTTTTGATGACTGCTTCAATTTCCTTGATGATTATTGTTCTTTTCAGGTTTTTATATCTTCCTGTTTCAGTTTTGGTCATTTGTAGGTTTCAAGGAATGTATCCACTTCTTCCAGATTGCCTAATATGTTGGCTTATACTTGCTCCAAATATGTTTTAAAAATCATTTTTATTTCCTTGTTATTGTTTGTGATCTTTCATTCATGATTTTATTAATTTGAGTCTTTTTGCTTTTCTTTTTAATAAATCTGGCAAGAGGTTTATCTATCTTATTAATTCTTTCAGAGAACCAGCTCATGGTTCATTGATCTGTTCTGCAGTTCTTCTGGTCTCTATTTTGTTGAGATCTATTACAATCTTTATTATTTCTCTTACCTGCTTAGTTTAGGCTTTATTTCCATTCTTCCTCAGTTCCTTTGGCTATAAGATAAGCTTGCGTATTTGAGATTTTTCCATGTTTTTGAGGGAGGCTTGTATTGAAATGTTTTTCCCACTTAGGACCACGTGGCTTTGCTGTATCCCAAAGATTTTGAAGAGTTGTGTTTTAATGTTTTAGTTTGCATGAATCTTTTTAATTCTTCTCTAATTTCCTGGTTGACCAATTCATCTTTTAGTAGAATGCTTCTTAACCTCCAAGTGTTTGAGTTCCTTCCAAATTTCTTCTTGTGATTGATTTCTAGTTTCAAAGCATTGTGGTGTGAAAATATGCAGGGTATAATCTCAATCTTTTGGTATCTGTTGAGACCAGATTTGTGACTCAGTACGTGGTCTATTCTGGAGAAAGTTCCATTTGCACTTGAGATGCATGTGTATTCTGTTGCATTAGGATGGAAAGTTCTGTTTATATCTGTGAAACGTTTTTCTTTCAGTGTGTCATTTAAAGCCCTTGTTTCTTTGGTGATCTTTTTAGAAAATCTGTCATTTGCTGAGAGTGCAATGTTGAAGTTTCCTACTATTAATATCTTATTATCTATGCATCTCTTTACTTTGATTATTTATTGGTTGATATAATTGGCTGCTCCCACATTAAGGGCATAAATATTCATGATTGTTAGGTCTTCCTGTTGGATAGACCCTTTAAGTATCATATAGTGTCCTTCTTCATCTCTTATTTCAGTCTTTGGTGTAAAATCTAATTTATCTGATATGAGGATTGGTACCTCAGCTTTCTTTTGAGGTCCATTTGCATGGTAAATGTTTCTCTGTCCCTTCATTTTCAGTCTGAAGGTGTCCTTACGGCTAAAATGTCTCTTGTAGACAGCATATAAATGTGTCTTGCTTTCTTATCCACTTTGATATGCTGTGTCTTTTGACTGGAACATTAACCCATTCACATTTAGAGTAACTTGAAAGATATGAATTTAGTGACATAGTATTACTTATACGTTTCCTGTATCTGCAGAGTGTTTCTTTGGGCTCCCTCTTCCCTTACAGGGCCCCCCTTAATATTTCTTGCAGAGTTGGTTTGGTGGTCTCATATTCTTTCACTTTCTGTCTATCCTGGAACCTCTTTATCTCTCCTTCTACTCTGAATGACAGCCTTGCTGGATAAAGTGTTCTTGGCTTCATGTTTTTCTCATTTCATATCCTAATATATCATGCCAACCCTTTCTGGCCTGCCAGGTCTCTGTGGACAGGTTGCAGTTAATCTGATATTTCTCCCCATATAATTTAGGAATCTCTTATCTTGCGCTGCCTTTAGGATTTTCTCTTTATCTCTTAATTTGCAAGCTTCACTATTATATGTTGGGGTGTTGATTGGTTTTTGTTTATTTTTAGGGGGGGGGGTCCTCTCTATCTCTTGCATGTGAATGCCTATTTCCTTCCTCAGATCAGAGAAGTTCTCAGCTATGATTTGTTCAAACATACTTTCTGGTCCTTTCTCTTCATGCTTTCTGGAATCGCAACAAGACAGATGTTATTCTTTCTCAAACTGTCACTTAATTCTTGGATTCTCTCCTCTTGGGCTTTTAGTGGTTTTGTTTTTGTTTTTGTTTTTTCTCTCTTTTCCTCAGCTTCCTTCTTTTCCATCAACTTGTCTTCAATGTCACTCACTCTCTCTTCTGCCTCATTTACCCTAGGTGTTAGAGCATCCAGTTTAGACTGTATCTCAGTTAAGGTATTTTTAATTTTGCAGTAAGAGAATCTGTAGTCTTTTATGCTTTTTTCTTTTTTTTCTTAAAAAGATTTTATTTATCTGTTCATGAGAGACACACAGAGAGAGGCAGAGACACAGGCAGAGGGAGAAGTAGGCTTCCTGTAGGAAGCCCAATGTGGGAATTGATCCTTGGACCCAGGATCTGGGATCATGCCCTGAGCCAAAGGCAGACATTCATCTGTGGGGCCACCTGGGCACATGAGTCTTTATGTGTTTTCAAGAACCATCAGTAAATCTATAATTGTTATCCTGTATTCTATCTCCAACATTTTCCTTAAATCGATATCCACTAAATCTCTGACAGAAAGTTATACTTCTAGTTCTTTCTTTTATGGTGAACTCTTCCTTCTAGTAATCTTGTCCAGTGCAGGATGGCTGTATGAGTGAGCAGTGTCAAAAATATCAACCACAACCTAAGCAAAATATACCCTAGACAATTCTGAAGACATCAGGGATGAAAAAAATAAAAGAAAAAAGTCTACAAAAGTGAAAAACAAATTGAAAAAATAACAATAAAATTTTTTAAAAGGGGGATGGTGGAGGAGATAGAATATAATATCACAGAGTAGGGATCCCTGGGTGGCGCAGTGGTTTGGCGCCTGCCTTTGGCCCAGGGCGCGATCCTGGAGACCCGGGATCGAATCCCACATCGGGCTCCCGGTGAATGAAGCCCGCTTCTCCCTCTGCCTATGTCTCTGCCTCTCTCTCTCTCTCTCTGTGACTATCATAAATTCACAGAGTGGACCAAAATGGTGATCCTCTTTGTTCTGAATATATTTTGCTCTGTATGTTTGAAGGTACCAAGTTCCAAATTTATATAAAAAATCAAAACTTATATAGAGAAACAATAGCAGCAACAACAAAAACAAAAACAAGAAAAAAAGTGGGGGGGTATGGGAAGAAAAAAAGAATATAATCTCAGTGGACTAATACAATGTTCTACTTGGTTCTGAGTGTATTTTGGTCTGTATGTTAGAAGGTAACTAAATTCCAAAATTATAAAATTATAAAACACAACAAAACATCAAAAAAGAAAAAAATATATATGTATATATACATTCATATACATTTATATATATACATATACAAAAATCAAATTGAATATATTGAAAAGAAGACAAAGATGAAGAATATAACAATGACATGCAATTGTAAAAATATGAAAGTCAAAAAGGAAAAAAATTCTTAAATACAAAGTGTTGATAAAATTTCGTACTTAAGACAGGAAAAAAAGAAACAATATTGGAAATATCTTTTAACCTGAAAGATTAATGAACCATAAGGAGAAAGAAACCCTCCATTTCTATATACTCTTTTCTCTCAGTCCTGGAGTTTCCTAGTGCAGCTTGGTCAGTTAACTTGCCCTTCCATTGTTCTTCCAGCAGGTCTTTGATGGGAGGGACCTACTGTACTGATTCTCAGGTGTCTGAGCCTGGCAGAGATTTCCCACCCCTTGCCAGGTGGCCTTGCCCAGTGAGGTTTTATTCTCTGGAGGTCACATCTCTCTTGGAAGAAGTGGACATTTTTTTATTTGCAGCATTCCAGCTGTTTTTTCTTTACATCTCAGGTTGAATTCATAGGTGTTCAGGATGGTTTGAAAGTTATCCAGCTATGTTTTGGGAGCCATATGAAATGAGGACCCCTACTCTTCTGCCATCTTGCATCCCTCCCTGGTTTTCTTGCATGCATGATTTTTTAAATAATATATTGATGATTTGGAAAGTATTGATTTTGGGGATTATGAAAAACATTTCTGAATGTTGACACATTTTATTATAAAATATATAAAAATTTTATTCATTAATGCTATCATCAGAAAAGTACTTAAGCACTGGAAATTATCAAGCTCAGAGTGGTAGATCCAAGTTTTTCAAAATTCTAATATTTTTTCTAAGCTGAAAATTTATCTTTCTTAAGTGTTATGGTATATTTGTTTATTTTTGAGAAAATATCTGCAGATACCTAAGTTTGTACAACCACAGTCTCTCTCATTAATTCTTTCAAGCATAATTGTGGTTAATTTGAAAGTGACTAGTTCACTTCTCAAAACAATCACACAGAGACTTTCACTGAAGGCAACAATTATATTTAGATATATAACAGACTTTTTGCATATTTTCACTTTTCTAGTTTTCACACAATATTAAAATGCATACCCACTATTGCCAATATTTAATAATATTTTTATCTTCAACAGAAATTAAGACTATTTGTTTTTTTACAGTGAGCACTTTTGGTGAAAAGCATATTGTCTACTAGAAGTGCTTTTGGCCACTGTCTTGATTTATGCTAAGGGACCAGCCCTTCTACTCATCATTGAGTTTGCAAATTTAATGTACATACAAACACAGTGAAAAAAAGCAAATAACATTCTAGTATTATTATGAAGTTAGTTTTAATCTCAGGGATCTCTTGAAATCATTGTGGGGTCCCCACACAAGTTTATGAATCATGCTTTGCATACTGCTGTTCTTCAGTGGCATTACATTTGGTTTCGTTTTCTCTAAATGCAATCTAGTAAAAAATAGTTTTTGAATGCTATTTTTCTATGCTATTGTAAATTTTGTCACTGTAAATAACTGTCAAATTCTATGACTACAAGCAAAACAAAACAGCATCTGGCAAATCTTAAGTTTGTGAAAGAACACTCAGCTTCTTGACCAGATTGGATTGATATTGATTGTTATTTGTTTATGTCTAAAGCAATGTTTTATGGTACTTTGGATTTATTCTTTCAGGCTCATTTATTGTGCCATGCCTGATTCTGTTACAGCACTGACCCCTTGTTATCAGCTACAATTCTAGTATCGACAGGCAAAAATAAACTATTTATAGAGCATCCCACTTAATACCAATAAGTTGGGAATATGCCTGGGAAATATGCAGGCCTGGTATTAATGAAACATTATTTATGTATTGAGTAATATTATTTATTTATTTTATTGACTGTTATTAATTAAAATTAATGCATTAGCCATCTTCATGATAGATTATCTTTTGAATTATTGTATTACCATGATCAGCCTTGTCTGAGCTATGTGACTGTCCTTTAGTTAGGAAAAGGCACATTATCTGATAAATTTTACCCAATGGAGAAATCATAAGGCTCTAGGAAATGGTGACACTATTAGTAAAAGGAAAATATTTGAATTTGGCCTGAGTTTTTAAATAGGTGATTTAGCTCTAATATACAAGCATTGGATATTCAGTCCCTACTATCTTGAATTTTGGGTTCAGTGAACCAGGGAACAAGAATTCCAAGAAAGGTCCCCTAAGAGCCTCACTCTGTGGACTGTAAATCTCTATTCAAGTGATAAAGAGAATAGAAAATTTGGAGTACTTTCACTATGGTGGAGTTGCATGAGGATATATAAAAACATACAATTTATTTGAGAAAATTGTGTTTCTGTAATTACAATATAACTAAAATTTTAGAATATGAATTTTTGAGTGAATTTGTACAATTCAAGGAATATTGCATCTATAATATTCCAAACAATGCATTTAAAACTGAAATATCGGGCAGCCCAGGTTGCTCAGTGGTTTAGCACCTGCCTGTGGCCCAGGGTGTGATCCTGGAGGCCTGGGATCGAGTCCCACGTCAGGCTCCCTACATGGAGCCTGCTTCTCCCTCTGCCTGTGTCTCTGCCTCTCTCTCTGTCTCTCATGAATAAATAAATAAAATTTAAAAAACAAACCTGAAATATCCATTGACGTAAGTGAATTATCTGTCTGTGGCAAAAACAAATTAAAAAATTTTACAGTCTACTTTTCTGTCATCAATTTATAGACATATCTTAGAGTATTGGTACACAGACCAATTTCTCTGTGAAAATAGAGAAATCCATCAATGGTATTTGTCATGGCGTAGTTGTGTGTCAGCTTGGAGAAGCTAAACTCCACTTCCCAGAATCTTTATCAATTTGTTTTCAGTTGGCTTGGGCCATGAGAAATTCTGTTGGAGATTTAAAGGACAAAAGTGAAACAGCAGCCATTTACTGTACTTCCTAAAGGTTGTTTTCCTGAAATGGCAGATGAGCATATAACTATTCCATATTCCCCTGCATCTTCCTTCAGTTTTTCTGAATCTTGTACCATGTGTATGTGTTTTCCTTCATAATGAATGAAGGGCCCCCTTGCCTTCTGTAAATGTCACAGGAAATTAGGAACTGACACAGATTTCTGTCTGTTGTCTTGAGTTCCAGCTCATGTTGGGTGGGTGTCAGCTTATCCTTCCTCTTCCTACCTTCCAGCCATCTTCTTTTCCTGACTGCCTGCTGTTCCCCGACTTCAAGCTCCAACATCAGACATGCCAAGGTTTTATAGAAACTGCTTAATCAGCTTCCATATTCATATAAGGTCAAATCTCTGTAAGGTACAACAGCAGTCACTTTCACATAAAACCAAAATTTGGGGGAGGATAAAATAAAATCTAAATTTAATTTATTTCTAGTATATTAAGAGAAACTTTTTGTAAAGCATTTTCTCACATTTTTCAGTTTGTATATTTGGAAGCCAATAATGGATTTGAAGAATTAATAGAGTTTGCACAACTTTTTAGAAAGCGTATTAACTGTGTTAAATGCACTTGGAAATTTTAGAAAAAAGGACTTCATACGTAGCAGCAACCATCTGTTGAAGAGGGCAGGTGACAACATTGGGAAACATTTCTTTTGAGAGATAAGTTGATTTATTTTATCATCTCAGGCCAAAAGAAGCACAGCAACAAAAATGGAGACTTTTATCTATTGTTCTCACCAGCTTCTAACTTACTACATAATTGACATTTCATCATGCTCCCTTTGATATAATATTCTTGTTTTCTGAGGATAGACAACTTTTATTGTTTTGTTAATTAAACTCAAAATAAATGCTTACTATTAGAATGGCAAAGGAATAAATAAATAATAAATGTATGAATGATTGGAGTCCCTTCTTTTCCTTAGACCTAATGGAAAAGAAAATCCATCTAATTAAAATAAAATCAGCCTTGGTGCTCTTAACTTCATAGGAATTGTCTTACCATATGAGTGCAACGTAAGTGTATTGCTCAAGGTGTTAAAGAAGAACAAGAATGAGAAAAAAAAAAACAATACAAAATGAACCCTTCATTCCTGCTGTAGACTGAATGTTGATATTACCCAAAATTCATAGTTTAAAACTTAGTGTCCAATGTGAAGCTATCAATAGGGGAGCCTTCGGAGAGTAACTAGGTCATGAGAATAGAACTCTCATGAGTGAAATTAGTGCTCTTATAATTGAGGATGTAGAAAGCTCCCTCACCCCTTCTAGCATGCTAAGATACAACTCAGCAGTCTAAAACAGAGAAGAGAGCTCTCACTAGAAACATGCTGGCACCCTGATCTTGGACTTCAGTCTCTAGATCTGTAAGAAATAAATATTTGTTGTTTATGAGACATCCAGGCTGTGATAGTTTGTTATAACAGTGCAAACAAAGTAAGAAAACTCCTTTTCTCTAAAGTTTATGTAATCTAGGCAGATTTTCTTGATTTTTTAAAGTCTTTTTCCACGAATAAGTGCTGACATTTCCTTGCATAGTGTTCTTCCCTGGACTTATTAACTAAACTTATGGGTTTTCAGTTCATCAAATAACTCTGGTTCCATTCAATCAATCTCTCCTTTTTCCCTCTATAGTTAGGAAACTGAATCCAGTTAAGTGGGCAGCACTATATAGGAGCAATAAGAATTTTCATAAAAATTAAATAAAAATGGATTATAGACTTAAATGTAAGGTGTTAAACTGTGAAAG
Source organism: Vulpes lagopus (assembly GCF_018345385.1). Lineage (NCBI taxonomy): Eukaryota > Metazoa > Chordata > Mammalia > Carnivora > Canidae > Vulpes > Vulpes lagopus. Next base: position 111,884,356 of record NC_054829.1, on the reverse strand, counting down.
TCCTAGAAAAAAAATAAAAGGAAAGCTCCTTGCCATTGGTTCAGCCAAGACATTTTGGAAATGACATCAATAGCACAAGCAAAACTAAGTAGAACTATATCAATTAAAAAGATTCTGCACGGCAAAGGAAACAACAAAATGAAAAGGCAATCTATCGAATTACAGAAAAATATGTGCAAACCCTTTATCTAACAAGAAGTTAGTATATAAAATAGATATGAAACTCATAAAAATCAAAATAGAGTTGGAACTCCTAACTTAATTGAAAAGAGTCCACAAAAATAATCCAATTTTAAAAATGAGTGAGGAGCTTGAACAGACGTTTTTTTACAAAGAAGATATACAAAGGCTAACAGATATATGAATGACGCTCAAGATCACTAATCATCAGGGAAATTAAGTCAAAGCAATGAAATATAATCTCATACCTATTAAGGTGGCTAGTCTCAAGGAGACAAGAGACAAGTGCTGGTAAAAATGTGAAGAGAATTAAAATAGAACTATCATATGATCCAGCATTCCCATTCATGGGCCTAGATATCCGCACTCCCATATTCTCTGAAGCATTATTCATAATAGCCAAGATATAGAAGTCTCCATTTTATGTATAACATATACATAAATATTAAAACACAAAGGATATCAAAAATTCTGGAAAAGAGACACTAGCCACATGCAATAGAGACACATAGTAACCAAAAGTCCTGACTAAACAATCTGGGAAGACTCCTAAGAAGGAGATATAATTTAAATTAAGACTGGATAGATAAGTATGAATTTCAAAAATAATATTTTGTTCAATATAATTATGGTTAATATGATACGCTGAGTAAAATAAAAAAATAATTCATCACAATATCAAAGTTACAAATGCTAAGTAAAGTAACAAAAACTCAAATTATCACATGCATGAACTTAAAATTAAGTAGTTGCGGAAAAATAGAAAATTATACTATCATTTTTGTAAAGGTTTAAAAATATGTACATATTTTATATATGTGCATATATGCATGTGTGTATTAATTAAAATACTGATATACTCAGAAACCATAATCATCAAATTCAGGATAGTAATTTGTGTATGTGTATATGTGTGAATGTGTGTGTGAAATAGGGTCAGATCAGTGACAGGTAGATAGAACATTTTAAATATATATGAAATACTTTATTTTTAAGCAAGTTGACATAAATATTTTTAATTAATTGAATTTAGAACCTTTTCACTATTTTTTCTTATGTATCACTTTCCTCCATAGTGATTGAAAACTAACTTCTAGTTGCATACCTACTTATATCGTCTGCCTCTCCCACTATAACCTGTGTCTTTCAAAATTCCACTGTACTTGTATCTAATTGTCTTTCTGTACCTGGAACTGAATAGCTGGATATGATACATCCAGTCATGGAATCACACTGTATAGTCTTACTTACATTATTCCAACCTTACTGGACACTAAATTGTTCTGGTGATTTCCAATATATTTCATTCATCAATTCATTTTACTATTCTCAAAAATGATGATATTTTCTTCTTTTCTTCTCATTCTCAACTTTCTTTTTTTCTTCCCATTCTCAACTGATAATTATACTTTTTACAAGGAAATTTACGAAAGTCCCACATTTCCTGACCACAAAATTTACTTTTCAACTGCCTCTGCTAAAAACGGTGAATACTTCTTGAGCTTGTTTAAAATCTGCCATTCAATTTACGTACCAGGGTTGCAAACTCTCACCCAGATTAGGCCATTTTTCTTGTAACCGTTCTTCTATCTTCTATGTTGTCTGTATTCTTCTGTTTCCTAGATCCTCCCAATTAACATAAAAATACAGTAAAATAAATCTCATCTTAAACAAAAACAAATAAATTTTAAATTTTCCCTTGACAGCACAGGTATCACGTGCTGACTGATGTATTTTTAACTCAGCATTATGACAAGCTCAGTATTGTTGCCTATGTTTGCCATCTTTCTTTTCTCTGGTGCTCTGTGGAACAACATTCCAGAAAAGCCCTCTCCATTCCCTAAAGAAAATTTCTATTATTAAGGTCAGTAATGAACTATGTTACCAAATACAAATGTCAGGTCTTGGTCCTAATCTAATGTGATTTAGAAAATGTTTGACTCAGCTGATTATTCTCTCCTTTTTATGTTTACTTTCCTGATTTTTGATGCATCACACCCTCCTGGATTTCCTACCACCTCAAGGACCATGTTTTATACATATTATTTAAATTTCTAATTTTCCTACAAATAAATGATGAAGTGTTATAGGTTTTTTTTCTCTTCTTTTCTTCTTAAAATTCTATTAAGGTTATCTTCTTTAGTCTCTTGTTTTAATAAACTAACTCCAATCTAAGAATCTCCAAAATTTGTATCACCATTCCCAATCGCAATCTAATGCATGAAGTGATGCTGTTTCTACTCCCAGAAATTATGTCTCAGTTGTTATAATTGAGAGATAGATTAATTCAACAAAAACTATGTAGTCTATCTAAGCATCACATAAAGGGGAACAACCATATATTCATCATGTGCTTCAAGAGATAGTGTACTAAATACTGCATAGCATAACTGAAGTTGTTTTGGTACCCCATCATAAAAAATGGTGATCAGAGAGAAATATACGAATCAAGCTTAGTAAAATGTTCTTAATTTTTTAAAGTAAGTTCTGAGTACACATGGATTCACTATACTATTCTAGCAAGTTATCTATACACATGGAATTTTATATAATGATATAATACTATGTACACATATAAACACAGAAATTCACAAAGCCAAATATATGGAAAGTGGATACTTTTTAGACCTCCATGTCTCCAAATCTCCTTCTTCTTACTCTCTTTAGCCATGTAACTATCTTTTCTTTTTTTTTTTTTTTTTTGTAGTTCCTCAAATTTGCTAATCCCATAACTATTTGAGGGTTTTACATTTACTGTTCCCGTGTCTGGAATACTTTTTCCCTGGTATCTACGTGACTCACTCTGCACTTTATGTGGTGGTTAAAATTTTTCTTTTCCAAAAAAGCCCTATGTTGCCACCCTATCTAAAACATCACTCTCTTGAATCACTAAATTCTACCACTGAAACTAATACTAGACTATCTGTGAACTAACTTGAATTTAAATAAATCTTGAGAAAAATTATAAAACATCACCCTCTGTTATTTCCTCTCCTTGCTGTGAATCTATCCCATTAGAATATTGGTTTAATTGAGCAGATGACAAACATTATCTGTGTAGTCATCATTGTATCCTCAGTGCCTTGAAAATACTATATATGTGCCTTGTATATATTAACTACTATGTAGTAGTTAGGAAATGTTTATAAATAGAATAAAATAATTTAGTTGTTGAATTTCATTTTTTTTTAGAATTTGTTTTCAGTTTTTTTAAAGTATTTTATTTATTTATTCATGAGAGGCACACACAGAGAGAGAGAGAGAGGCAGAGACACAGGCAGGGGGAGAAGCAGGCTCCCTGTGGGGAGCCAGATGCAAGACTCAATCCCATGATCCCCGAATCATGACTTAAGCCAAAGGCAGATGCTCAACCACTGAGCCACCCAGGTGCTCAAATTTCATTTCTTTTTTGATCCAAGAATTAACAGTGTTTTTGAAATATCCCTAATACTGGTATTTTACTATCTTTTAAACAGATTTATTATTTTATTATGTCCAGATCAGAAAAAAATTTATTATTTCTACTTTTTGAAGTTTTTTCCTTTATTTCCTAATGTAAGAATATTTTTTGTGATTACTCCATAGACCCTTGATTGCAGAATCTCTATAAAGAGATTATGCTAAAGAATTACACCTTGTAAATTGAGATTAGTCTTAATTTATTTTTAATTAGATTTCTTTATTAATATTTTTTGGAGTTTCATGTGAGCATTTATTATTTACGACTGGCATTTTTTTAGTATAGCTCTAGTGAAATAATTTGATTTTTATTGTTGTCTATGTCTTTAATATTTTATATTTTTATTCTTTGTCTTATTTCATTGTTTAATCCTAAATTTGAGGCAACTGATATTTTACATGTGTGAATGTCACCTAATTCTGGCCAAAGAGTAATGTGAGATCTTGTGTTGTAAGGCCACTAAGAAAGAAACTACTATGTCTTAGTGAACAGATCGAAATGACAGTGATACTTTTATAAGTCTCAGCATTATTTTGTCTTGATGTAGTATTTGGAGACACTGGAGGCATTTATGGAAGGATAAAACTGATCTTGAGAGAATGACAGAGCAGAAAATATTGTGAAATCTGACATGAGATGATAAATATCCTTATTGTTTGAGAAAAATTACACAGATAGGCAGTATCTGAACTGATACAGTACTCTCAGAGATTTTCCAAGAAAAATCTTGGAAATCATGCACCCCCAATTTTTAAAATATTTTGTGTTTGATTCTGTTTAGTTTACATTTCAATGACAGCTTGTTTGTGAAAATTTTGGTTCATTTTTCTTTACTTGAATACTTCTTAGGGTGTGTTTCTTTAAGAAATTCAGATTGTAATTTGGAGAAGCCTCAGGACAATTAATAATATTTTATAACATTTTTTATTTCATTAGAGAATGAATATTATTTCATTCTATTTTCCTTTTAAATTCCCAGCATCTTTTCTTATCTACATAAGCTAAATGTTGATGTTTCTCTATTTTATATGAAAAGAATCAGCTCTTCCATACATTTAGTAGTTTCATTTTCTGTTTTCTACATTTTCTACACATTTTGTTTTCTACTTATATAAAAATATATTTTTCATATTATGTATATTCTTTTGTTTCTTCCTGAATTAATGTTCTATTTCCTATCTTTTTGAACTGTGTAATTATTCAGTTTATTTTCACCATTTTTAGTATACTCAGTTAAGTTTCTGAATATTTCTCTAAACATACTTTAACTGTACCCATAGACTTTGGTAAGGCAGGGCATTAGGATAAAGTCTGTTCCAAGAATGGAAGTTGATGAGAGTAATGATTTGTCCATTTGTATGATGTTGCTTTCCTCAGGCTCACTCTTCAAACAGTTGCAAAGTATGTAAAGCTATAAACCAGATAAATACAAGAGAATATGAGAATATGAATATGGTGTCACGTTGGCCTTCAGATAGTCTCACAGTCTCACTTGTGATACTCCAGATTTTCGACAGCTAGCCCAGAGTGAAATATCTGCCCAATTAAAAGACCAGTGGGCCTGTTGCCCTTTATATTTGCGGAATTATAAGAATGTTAAATAAGCTTATATGAAGTAGAGAGAAAAATTTCCCCATTGAGTGACCCAGATTTACTGAGACTATTATTTTAATATTTTGAAGTAATTCTGGGATACTCCTTCATTATCTTTTTTATAAAGTATAAGACCTAGGTATTTTTCACTTACTCTATTATTGTTTTCTAAGTTTGAACCTGGCCATCGCCTGCATCATAATAAGTGTCTTACTTTAATGTATCATTTAGTAAAAATAGCTTAAGGAGTCTTAGTTTAGACTAGACTTTATCTACTTGGTATTGAACTTTGTCATTTAGTAAACTATTCTAATTGAGAAGCAGAGGAAAGAATAGGTGATTTGAAGTAAAAAGATCAGAGGATCAGAGTCTGAGTGTCAGCTTCATTAATCAGGAACATAAAAATATTATTAAAACTAATTTATATATTTCTCATTTATAAAGGATATAAGCAATGTTTTTAGAATTAGATGTGATAATATACAAAAATACAAAAATAAAATTATACAAAAGAATAGTTACCACACTTATTTTCATGATAATAGCAATGTTATATCTTGCTAATTTTTAGTGTTAGAACCTTTATGGATATAAAGTAAACTAAAGATCAGAAGTAATTCTACATTTATGGATATAGTAAACTAAAGTTTACTTTAGTTTATATAGTTTATATAGTTTATAGTAAACTATAGTAACCTTTATGGGTATAGTAAACTAAAGATCAGAAGTAATTCTACATTTTTAATTTTGATTAATAGATTTGACTTATTTGAGCTAGTTTCCTCTAATACAAAATGTGAGAAATCTCAGAGTAATAAGTGAGAAAATATAGATAATTAAATAACATATTTGTACCTAGTAGTTCCCTAAATAGCTAGGCATTTTTAAAAATTATTTAACCAGTTAACTCTTGATTGCTTTTTCACTTTGGAATGATTGTTGTGGCATTTGAAGATATAGAAGATTAAAATACAGCTATTTCATAGCAATTCCTCATTATGTGTGACAGTCCTTGTATGTTAAAGTTTGAACTATACATTTGGGTGTTATTAATATGATTGGCATGGTTAATGTCATCCACAGTTTTGATTTCTATTCAGAAACGACAAATTAGAATTTCATTTCAAATGGTAAATGGTATGCACATTTTTTATTTTCAAAAATATTTTCTTTGATTATTTGTGTGTGTTTGCAACAGGACTAATATATTTTTATTTGAATTAATTTAGTTTGAAATATGTAAAAGCTATAATCAGTAAATTCAATTAACTCTAAGAATTTAACCTTTGCAGACACTTTATCACAAAAGATAAGCAAAGTAAGAAATATAGCCTTGAGTTAAACATGAGATTGACTTCACTTGGCAGTTTTCACTTTACATTTATTTTACATTCAGCATTCTACTTCCCATATTGATGACATATCAAACTTAATGAGGCGGGTGGTTAGTGAACTCTACTTGTACTCTCAGATGAAGAACATGCTCGGTTTGCCTCATTAGGATTGCATTCGGATTATAACAAGCCTGCTTACACTTTTTAAAAATCTTGATGATAAACCAATCCACTGATTATTTTTTTAAAGTTCAAGTAATAAATTTTTAAATGAACATGCAAATAATCTGACAAAATATTTCAGAGACTCATAATTTTTATTTACATGATTAAGCTAACCTACAAACTAATTTATAATACTACCTAACTAAGATGCAGAGATTGTATTCAAAGTAAGGCTATATTCCCAGAATAGGCCATAAATTTATGAAGTTTGGCCAATTATGACTATAACTAAGTTGAAAATAATGAGAGTTGCTTGCTTTTTCATTATTTACAGGACATTTAAAATACACTAGGATACCAAAAAATTGGACTTTGCTTTCAGTAATTGGAATCAGTAAGGGAATGAAAAATGTTTCATGCAGCACAGGTACAAATAACTCCTGTAAATCCTTATGAAGATGTAAGTAATCATTGGTCTATATTGGTATATAACAAAGAAATAGCTTAATAAAAATATATGCATATATAATATGTATTATATTTTATTATTTTTATACTTATTAATTAAAGTTGATGATAAATACAGACTGTTTTATTGAATTGTTTAGTTAAATATATAAGTAGAAATGTCTTATGGGAAAATTATAGCTTCTATGTTATAATGAAAGGAAGGAAATGGACAGTGTCTGGAGGTAAATGTGGAGCTTTCTTTTTAAATTTTTTTATTTATTAATGATAGTCACACAGAGAGAGAGAGAGAGAGAGAGAGAGAGGCAGAGGGAGAAACAGGCTCCATGCACCGGGAGCCCGACGTGGGAATTGATCCCAGGTCTCCAGGATCACGCCCTGGGCCAAAGGCAGGCGCTAAACCGCTGCACCACCCAGGGATCCCCTAAATGGGGAGTTAAACAGGACTAACATTGTATTATACTTTTATGTTAGATTTTACATTGGTTAATTATAGATGGACATAACAAGTGACAGAGTGTAGAAATTATCCACCCATTAAGCTCAATTCATCACAGAATATTATTAAACATTTGGAAATTTTCCAATTAAATAAAAAATCCTCACTATTAGTAGCAGAAATCTCTATTTATTTGTTTCACTATTCTAAAAGTTTAGAGTTGAAGAAAAAGCATCATAAATTATTAACATAGGCTTAACTCATTTCAATTTTTGGTTAACTGGATGAAATTAATTATTAGTATGTTTCTTTTTGTTTTTGTGACAAACATGAGATACATAAATACTTACACACAAGCACATGTGATAAATCGATGAAAGGAATATAGTAAAAATTTGGGGAAGAAGAAAAATTTCCTATACTGACTGGACATCTCACTAAGGTTTGTAAAACTCATATGAAAGTAGCACGTGTAACAATATTATGGTTGATCTTAACAAAACTGAAACTACAATTCTGATTCTGACATTTACTACAGCATGTACAGTGCATGGCTCTTGCATTATTTTCCACACTTATTCAGTTAACTGTGTGTCCTTGCTCCTTGCTTATATCACCTAAACTCAAACAGCTAGAAGATCATTCCAGAATATGCACCTAATGTCATTTTTACTGAACTTATCAGTCTGCAAAACATAGGTTCTATGCTCTCGCCTCAAAACAATTCCAGATATCCAGTCATACACACAACTGGAGCTAGACTATGCCATCTTTATTTGGTGGTGAGTGTAAAATTCAATTTTCCATTTTTGAATGAAAATGCTACAACTGCACCAAAAATAATAAGATACCTTGGAATAAACCTAACCAAAGTAGTCCTCTAAAAATTTAAAACACTGATGAAAGAAATTGAAGATGATACAAAGAAATAGGAAGACATTTCATACTCATGGATTGGATAAACAAATACTGTTAAATATCTACATTACCCAAAGCAATCAACACATTTAATGCAATCCCTATCAAAGTACCAATAACATTTTTCACAAAACTAGAACAAACAATTCTAAAATTTGTAAGGAACCACAAAAGACTTCAAATAGCCAAAGCAATGTTGAAAAGGAAAAGGCAAGCTTAAGGCATCACAATTCTGGGCTTTGAGTTCTATTACAAGGCTGTAATAATCAAAACAGTACAGTACTGGCACAAAAAATTACATATACATTAATGAAAAAAAATAGAAAACCCAGAAATAAACTCACAACTATATGGTCAATTAATCTTCTAAAAAGCAGGAAGGAATATCCAATGGGTAAATGACAGTCTCTTCAACAAATGATTTTGGGAAAACTAGACAGCAACATGCAAAAGAATGAAACCACTTTCTTATGCCATACACAAAAATAAATTCAAAATGGATTAAAGACCTAAATGAGAGATCTGAAACCATAAAAATCCTAGAGAACACAAGGTATAATCACTTTGACAATGAACATAGCAATTCCTTTCAAGATATATTTCCTGAGGGAAAGGAAACAAAAGCAAAAATAAACAATTGGAACTATATCAAAATACAAAGCTTCTGTGCAGTGAAAGAGAAAACAAAACTAAGAGGCAACCTTTGGAATGGGAGAAGATATTTTAAACTGGCATATCTGATTAAAGGTTAATATCCAAAATTTATAAAACCTTATCAAACTCAACACCCAAAAAACAAACAACTCTGTTAATAAATGGGAGGAAGACATGAATACACATTTTTCCAAAGAAGACATAAAGATGTTTAACAGACACAAGAAAAGATGCTCAACATCACTCATCGTCAGGGAAATACAAATCAAAACCATGATGAGATACCACCTCACACCTGTCAGAATGGCTAAAATTAACAACACAGGAAACAGCAGATGTTTTTGAAGGTATGGAGAAAGGGGAACCCTCTTACACTGTTGGTGGGAATGCAAATTGGTGCAACCACTCTGGAGAACAATATAGAGGCTCCTCAAAAAGTTAAAAATGGGATTACTCTATGACCCAGCAATTGCGTTACTAGGTATTTACCCAAAAGATATGAAAATAGTGATTTGAGAAGCACATGCCCTCATTTATAGCAACATTATCTACAATAGCCAAATTATGGAAAGGGCCTAAATGTGTATCAACTGATGAATAAATATATATAAAATGAAATATTACTCAGCCATCAAAAAGAATGAAATCTTACCATTTGTAACTACATGGATGAAGCTAGAGTGTATTATGCTAAGCAAAATAAGCCAGTCAGAAAAATATAGATACCACTTGATTTCATTAAATGTGGAATTTAGGAAAGAACAAGAGTGGGAGGGAGGGAGAGATAAATCAAGAAACAGACTTAATTTTAGAGAACAAACCAGTGGTTACCAGAAGAGAGGCAGATGGGGGGATGGGTAAAATAAGTGATTGGGATTAAGACCTCTCTTATAAGCCCTGGGTGACATATAGAATTGTAGAATCACTACATTGTACACTTGAAACTAATATAACACTGTATGTTAGCTAATTGGAATTAAAATAAAAATTTAAGCAAAAAGAAGTGATTAATACATTTGTAGAGCAGTGTGTCATCTAAGAAGGGATGACATACACTACCATACTCTTAGGGGAAACACTGTCATAAATTATCTGTTTTTATTTACCTTTTATCATAAAAATTATGACTCTATAAAATCAATGTGTTTGAAGTCATCAATAATATTGACCATGGGCAGTTCATTTGATTTCTTTACAATCCTAAAGTGTAAATAGAGATATGTTCATATTTATTCATATATTGAGTGAACAGGTGTTACAGTAATGTTAACAATTCTATTTGCAAATTATGCAAATCATTTTCTAATGCTGAAATCAGTTTATTTTTGGAAATGTCATTCTTAAAGTAAGTGATATGGAGCTGGTCCAGCTTTTGGTCAGATCTGGAATGGAGAGCAGTTCCTATAGGGTGAATCTAAAAGTAGAGTTTAGAACTTGAATGGGTGGAGTGGGTGGTGTGGTTTCACAGAAAATCTACTACTAATCTCTATTTTACCCTATGTAATGCATACATTTATTGAAATTTCTTTCAAGATTTTTAAGAAGTTTTTTTAGTGTAGGACAATAAAATATTTATATTTTGGAAACTAAAGTGTACAAAATATTGGCAAGGGCAAAGAAGACTGTGCTGCATTTATTTTTGACAAGAAAGATGGTTCAATATTCCTAACATACCTTTCTCACAAATCTGTTTATACAGAAATGCATCAATCCATGAATGTCACTTTTGTCACAGACGTCATTGGTATTCCTTCTGGTAGCTCTATTGCTATATAGGCACTAAAGTAGGTTCTGTTATAGAGAACTGAAATCTTTCCTATATTCCATTCCTTAGCTCACACCAGAGTCTTTTTTTTTTTTTGAGTATTTAACACTAAATAATTCTTGATAATGCCATAAAATGGGCCATTAGAATTGTACTCTTTTTCAAGGAAAAATTTTGTATCATGCCTGTGGAAAACAAAAAGCCAACAAAAATTCTTTATACAATGGTATAAAATTCCTTATGTAATGTTATTTTCTACTCCAAAGGAGCAATAATTTTTCAATTAGTGAAAATTTAAAAGAAAGAAATGTAAGGTTCTGCTGTATAACTTTGTAGTTTTTAATCTCAAACTTCCTTATCATTTTTTAAATGAGTACAGATAAAATGATTTCTGGCTATGCAACTGAAATTATTTTTAAATATCAGTTTATCATCTCCCCAAATGATTTCCTTCTCACAACTCACTATATTGCCATATAATTTTATAGAAAAATGAGTCTATTTAATATTTTCTCTTACAAAAGAGGATACATGTAACCATCACTTTTTTGTTTCTATTTTTTTCCTTTTTATTTTTTGACTCTCTTTATCCATTTCACCCACCTCCCAAAGTATTCTCTGTATCTGTAAACTTGAGGTTTTGTTTGTTTTGTTTTCATTTTAAGTCAATTATTTTTTATTTACATTTATTTTAACTAATTTTTTTAGTTTCTACATTCATACCATATTTGTCTTTTCCTGGCATATTTCAGGTAACATAATGATGTTAAGGTCCATCCATGTCATAAATAGCAAGATTTCAATCTTTTTTATGACTGAGAAATATTCCTCAGTGTGTGTGTGTGTGTGTGTGTGTGTGTGCCACATCTTTTGTTCAGTCATCCATTGATTGACAGTTTGCCTCCATATCTTGGCTATTGTAAAAAATGGAGGTATATATAACTTTTTGAGTCAGTGTTTTTGTTTGTTTGAATAATACCCATAAGTGGAATTGGTGGATCATATTGAGGTTCTATTTTTAAATTTTTTGTGGCCATACTATTTTCCATAGTAGGTGCACATATTTGTATTCACACCAGCATTGCATAAGGATCCTCTTTCTTTCCACATCCTCACCAACACTTAATTCTTGTCTTTTTTACAATAGCCATTCTAATGTATGTGAGGTGGTCTCTCCTTGTGGTTTTGATTTGCACTTCCCTGCTAATTAATATTGTTGAGCATCTTTTCATATACCTGTTGACCATCTGTACGTCTTCTTTTGAAAAATGTCTATTCGGGTCTACTGCCTATTTTTAAATCAGATTGGTTGAGGGTTTTTGTTGTTGTTTGCTATTGGGCTGTATGAGTTCTTTATATATTTTGGGTATTAATCCCTTATTAGATTTATGATTTGCAAATATGTTCTCCCATCATTAGGTTACTTTTTTATTTTGTTGATGGTTTCCTTTGGTATATAGAAACTTTTTAGTTTGATGTAGTCCCATTTGTTTATTTTTGCTTTTGTTGCTTTTGCTTTTAATATCAGATTCAAAAGTCTATCACCAAGGCCTGTGTCAAAAAGCTTACCACCTATGTTTTCTTCTAGGAGTTTTATGGTTTCATATCTTACATTCAAGTCTTTAATTCATTTAAAGTTAATTTTTTGTTTGTTAGAGCTGGTGGTCCAGTTTCAATCATTTTGTATTGTTGTCCAGTTTTCCAAACACAATTTATTGAATAGAGTGTCCTTTCCCTATTGTATAGTGTTTTTTTTTCCTTGTCATAAATTATCATGTAAGTTTGGTTTATTTCTAGGCTGTCTTTTCTGTTTCTTAATCAACATGTCTGTTTTTTAATGTCACGCCATACTGTTTTTAGTATTATAGCTTTGTAATATAGTTTGAAACCAGGGAACTTGAAATCTACAGCTTTGTTCTTCTTTCCCATGATTGTTTTGTTTATTAAGAGATTTTTGTGGTTCCCTACAAATTTTAGAATTATCTCTTCTATTTCTTTGAAAAGTGACATTGGAATTTTGATAGAGCTTGAATTGAATTTGTAGATTGCTTTGGATAGTATAAACATTTTAGGAATATTGATTCTTCCAATCCACAAGCACAAAATATCTTTCCATTTATTTTTGTCTTTTACAATTTCTTTAATTAATGTCTTGTAGTTTTCAATATACAGGTCTTTTACACACTTCGTTAAATTTATTCCTAAGTATTTTATTCTTTTTAATGTAATTATAGGCGGCATTGTTTTCCTAATTTCTCCTTCTGATAGTTTTTTATTGGTGCATATAAATATAATAGATTTTGTATATTGATTTTGTAACTTGCAACTTTATTTGTTTATTCTGATCAGGTTTTTGATGGCATCCTCAGGGATTTTACATATACCATGTTGTCCATAAATAGTAACAATTTTATTCTTCCTTTACAATTTGAATGTCCAAGCATTACTTTTAGTTACTACTCTTACAAGACACAATTCTTGTCTGAATCAGAATATGCTTCTATTTATCTTATGTGTTGTTATAAATAATTGCAAGATAAATATATTCATTTCCTAGGACTGCTATAACCAATTACCACCAACCATTTGCTTAAAACAACAATGTATTCTTTCTCAGTTCTGGAGGATAGAGATCAAAAATCAAATTGTGGGCTATTCACCCTTGGAGAATCTGGATAAAATTATCCCTTGCCTCATACTAGCTCCTAATGATAGATGTCAATCCTGGTGTTCTTTGCTTGCAACTGCTTCATTTCAATATCTATCTCTTTTGAACATCATACTGTTCTATGTATCTCTGTGTCTAAATTTCCCTTTTCTTATAAGGATACAAGTCACATTGGATTTCAAAACCTACCCTAATGACCTTATCTTAACGTGATTATATCTGTAAAGACCTTATTACCCATAAGGTTGAATTCACAAGTACTGGGGCTCTGACCTCAAAATATATTTGAGGACACAATTCAACCCATAACAATAAGCATCATGATAGGTAGATGCTGGGTGATGATAGCCATTCAGGTTTCATAATATGTGGCAATCTGATCAGAGCTGTCTGTTACAAGGTATAATTTTCTAACTCAGCTAAGGGTTTTAACCAAATATTTCAAAATTTATGAGGAAGAAAGACAATATAGAGGCAGGCTCCCAATCTTAGGGGGGCTCTATTGAAAGGGATCAATTGAAAGGTACATGGATAAAAAGAGGAATCTACTTTCTACTTACGGCCCAAAATTTAAGGATTAGACTGCCAGCAATAATCATGGAACTTGATTAAGAGTGTACTTTAAAAATAGAATTTCTTAAAAAAAAATAGAATTTCTTGCCAAGATGGCGGGGAGAGCATGAAGAAACTGTCCCCTTTAGATTGCTCTAGTTAAAATTTCTAGTAAAATTTCATTCTGGTATCAAAATGCAGTATTTGCATCACTGTGAGCACCTTTTAGAGAGACTGAATAAACAATGGGAGTGGGTTTTCTTTGTGACTGCACCGTAGTAATTGGGGAATTCCAGTTTAAAGCCCACAGGAATGTGCTGGCCTCCTTTAGTGAGTATTTTGGTACGATCTACGGAAGCACTTCTGAGAACAATGTCTTCCTTGATCAGTTGGGTGAAGGCTGATGGATTTCAGAAACTGTTGGAGTTTATATACACAGGAACTTTAAATCTTAACAGTTGGAATGTTAAAGAAATTCATCAGGCCGCAGACTATCTCAAAGTGGAAGAGGTGGTCACTGAGTGTAAAATAAAGATGGAAAATTTTGCTTTTATTGCTAATCCCTCTTCTACAGAGATATCTAGTATTACTGGAAACATTGAATTGAATCAACAGACTTGTCTCCTTACTCTACGGGATTAAAACAGTCAGGAAAAACCTGAAATGTCTACAGATTTAGTTCAGGCAAATCCTAAACAAGGGACTTCAGCAAAGAAGTCCTCTCAAAATAAAAAGAAGAAGGCCTTCAGCTCCCGGAAAACAGGACAGAATAAAACAGTGCAATATCCCAGTGACATTTTAGAGAACGCATCTGTTGAGTTATTTTTAGATGCAAATAAATTATCCACACCTGTAATAGAACAAGTTGCACAAAGAAATTGTAATTCAGAACTTGAGTTGACATCAGTCATGGAAAACACTTTTCCAGCACAAGATACTGTGCAAACTGTTACAGTGAAATGGAAACGTGGAAAATCACAGCCAAACTGTGCTCTGCCTGAACACCCTATGTCCAATATAGCCAGTGTCAAGAATTCTTATGAGCTGGAGAGCTCTGGGGAAGAGCTGGATCAGAGGTATTCCAAGGCCAAGCCAATGTGTAACACATGTGGGAAAGTATTTTCGGAAGCCAGCAGTTGGAGAAGGCACATGAGAATACATAAAGGAGTTAAACCTTATGTCTGCCACTTCTGTGGAAAGGCATTTACCCAGTGTAACCAGCTGAAAACTCATGTAAGAACTCATACAGGTGAGAAGCCATACAAATGTGAATTGTGTGATAAAGGATTTGCTCAGAAATGCCAGCTGGTCTTCCATAGTCGTATGCGTCATGGTGAGGAAAAACCCTATAAATGTGATGTATGCAATTTACAATTTGCAACTTCTAGCAATATCAAGATTCATGCAAGGAAGCATAGTGGAGAGAAGCCATATGTCTGTGAGAGATGTGGACAGAGATTTGCTCAAGCCAGCACATTTACCTGTCATGTTCATAGGCATACTGGAGAAAAGCCTTATGTGTGTGATACATGTGGGAAGGCTTTTGCTGTCTCTAGTTCTCTTATCACTCATACAGGTGAGAAACCATACATATGTGGTATTTGTGTGAAAAGTTTTATTTCCTCAGGAGAGCTCAACAAACACTTTCTATCCCATACAGGAGAAAGGCCATTTATCTGCGAATTGTGTGGAAATTCTTATACAGATATTAAAAATTTAAAGAAGCACAAAACAAAAGTCCATTCCAGTGCAGATAAAATTCTAGATTCTGGTATAGAGGATCATCCCTTGAGTGAACAAAAAAGTTCTTTATCAGAAACATTGGATGTGAAACTTTCTGATATGACTTTACCACTCTCTCTTCCACTTGGAACTGAGGACCACCACATCCTTCTGCCTGTCACAGATAATCAATCTCCTACATCAGATATGTTGTTGAGGTCAACTGTGAATGGGTATTCAGAACCACAGTTGATTTTTTTAAAGCAATTATACTGACTTTGTGAGGAATATGGAATTGCTAAGATGTCTCTAGTAGTAAACATAAACTCTCTGGTAAGGTGCATATATTATATTAAATTACCATTCATTTAAAAAAAATAGAATTTCTTCTGCATGATTTTAGGGTAAACAAGACGCTAAAAGAATGTGAATCTGAAGTTAGGGAATCAGGTGGAATTTTTGGAGCAGAGAGGAGAACCAAAAGCTAAAAACCAGGTATTTAAAAAGCACACATCAGTATATTTTCTGGCATTATTACTTATTTATTATTATATCTGACTTAGTCAGTAGGTCTTAAGTGCCAAAATTTCAATAAACTACCTTACTTTTATAATTTTTCCTGTTGAGGTCCTTAAAATTTAATCATCAATAATTATGGGCAATTTATTTCTAAAAATAAGAATACTAATCATTTAAAATGGCAGTGCTCTCTGATAAGTTTAGCAGGGCTGTAATTTTTTATCAAATAATATTTAAGTGAACTCTACTGTACTCTTCTTCTATCTTCTCTGATTGGACAGATGTCTCTGTTATGTCTTTAGGCATCTAAAAGTGCACAGTTAAATAAAAGGGGTGAAATAAGGCCTCACTGATTTCTTTAAATTCATTTTTAATTACATTAACTACATTGAATGCATTTGCCCATTAAATGTGTATTGTTTATTTCATATCTATAATGTCTCGTATTATGCACTCATATAATGGACTTTTGTAAGAATATTTTCTTTAGAAATAATTATATATTCCTTTTAGTTGTATTGTGAGAAGAAAGTTATTTGAATTAATAGTCAGTAAAATTCATGAGTACTCATCTGATTGCTAGTTAAAAATATTAAAAATATTCAGCCAAGTAATTTTTAAAAATATTTTATCTGTCTTCACTCTGTTAATTTTCATAACAACCATATGGATTAGTTAATATTAATCTCCTCATTTTTAAGATGAGAAAACTGAAACATAGGGAGATTAAATAATGTTCTCACAGTTAGTAAGAATTGAATTCAGAATATGAATTTATTCCATTAGCCCCCACAATCTAGCTTCTCAACCTGTTCACTGTCTCTCTTAGTTTGTAAAATGTGTTTCCAAGACAATATATCAAGACTGAATGGGAGTGTTTAAAGGATGCGATGATATTGCATTTTAAAAGTTAAAAAGTTATTTTGAAATAGATGAAGTAAAATTGATATTTTTGTAATGGAAAACATGATAATATTCTCTTGCAGCATAAGAATCTGTGAGTTAAGAGGTTTATAAAGTTATACCTAAACATCTTTATTTACCTAAGTGTAGTTACTGGAGAACAAAGTATTTCAAAGATAAATGCTTTTTAAAATTTTTATTTATTTATTTATTTATTTATTTATTTATTTATTTATTTATTATTTATTTTTTTCATTTACTTATTGCTGGTTTTACTAGAATTTATTTTTTTAAGATTTTAATTATGTATTCATGAGAGACAGAGAGAGAGAGAGAGAGAGGCAGAGACACAGGCAGAGGGAGAAGCAGGCTCCATGTAGGGAGCCCGATGTGGGACTCGATTCTTGGGCTCCAGGATCATGCCCTTAGCTAAAGGCAGACACTCAACCGCTGAGCCACCCAGGCATCCCTTTACTAGAATTTATAATACCAGAATCTGACAATTGGAAATGGAGATGTTTATTCATTCATTAAATGTATATTGAATAAGTTATTTCAATTCATAACTTAAATACTAGGAAACATTAAGAATAAGTAAACAGCAAAAAAATATATAAGTAAGCAGTAAATCAAGTTGTTAAATAAAATATATATTTGTGTTATCATACAATACTTAACACCAAAATATTAGAAATATATAAGAGAGAGGAAAGATGGATCCTCTGGTGGTACCAGGGATGTCTACATACACACAGTCACAACACACATGGAAATAGCATCCCAAAATAAAGACAGCAGCTTATGGGAAGGTCTCAAAGCCAATAACAGCATGTCACATTACTTGTGTGATTTTTCTCTCATCCATTTTCTGCCTTTCCTTACTCTAGTTTGTATCACAAAGGTCTACCCCTTTCATGCTCTCAGGTGCACTTTCTCACTGGCTCTGATCACATTCAGCCAGTGGAAAGCACTGGAACAAGACCAGAAGGTGGAGAGGCCAGGATATTCCTTCCATTTTATCTGCATCAGATCAGAAATTATTTTGCTGATGGCTCCAGCTCCTGCTTGACATCTATCTTCATATGTTTCCAGTTCACTTTAGAACACCTAGTATCCTGGACTCTGGGAACATAAACTCTTCCCTCTTTCTCTTTGTTCCTCATCATGGTAGCTGTTTTTGTTACTAACCTGAAGTACACTTTATCCTCCTTTTTTTACCTTTCAAGCACTCCCAACAATCTTTCCTGAACATATTTAGAATGAGGTTTGTGAATTAGCTCACTCAGGGACAAAGTATAAAAAGAAAAATGGCAAAGAGGTTTAGCAAAGGAAATTGAAAAAAAAAAAAAAAAAGTAAAGAGCCAAGAATTCCATGCCATGAAAACCAAGAATAGTACATGGAGGAATTGTTGTCACTGCACAACAGCTAGTGAAGACAAAGTCTGAGAAATTGTTATTGTTTTAGAAATAAGGAGATTACTGGTACTGGAAGGAAAGAGAGTTAAGTTTGGGAAGGAAGTTTAGGAGAAATCAGAAGTTTGAATGTTCACTAAATAAAGATGAGAGAAGGAGCTGGGCTAAAAAAATCCAGTGATCAACAAAGAGTGTTAATGGCTGAAAATCAACTTGTATGCTTTCTCTCTAGTGTTTCTCAGGTGCCTGGGTACAGAGGAATTAGACTTCAATTGTAAAGATGATCTACGTTGCACATGTTACGTACAAACCCATAAAGGAGAAGCTATTGCAGATTCCCAAAAACGTAGATCGAGTGACTAGTTGTAGATCTAAGATGGGAATGTGAGGGGGTTAATAACATGGAATAAAATGGTGATTACATGAGGCTGAAGCATCACCATATATATTTCATATTACAGTAAAGATATTTATGTCACCAGTTAAATGTAACCCTACATACCTATAATACCTAAGAGAAAAATGCCAATATTTTTGAGGATGTTTTAAGGCACAGTGAAAGCTCTGAAAGAAGCAATCTTTGAAGGAAATCCAAGTTTTAGTGAAACCTAAGACTGATATAAGACCATCTATGAAGAGACCATGAGTGGAGGCATATTTATGTATGATTGAATGGTGGCCCTGTTTTCCACCATGTTGTGGGTTCTGGGAACGTTAGCAGTTGAATGATGAATCCAGAGTTCAGCATTATAAAAGCAATGTGAGAAAAAATAACAGGAAAAAATACAGTGCCTAACAGTCTGCTTTTGGAAGTGGAAACAAAGAGACAGGTATGTAGGGTACATTTAACTGGTAGATCTATCTACCTCAAGTTTCCAAATATGCTGTGATAAGTGTTGAATACTAGGGAATCTTTTATGCCTTTTAATTTTAAAAGTTTTTTTTTAATTTTTATTTATTTATGATACTCACAGAGAGAGAGACAGAGAGAGAGAGAGAGATTGAGAGAGAGAGGCAGAGACACAGGCAGAGGGAGAAGCAGGCCCCATGCAGGGACCCCGACATGGGATTCGATTCCGGGTCTCCAGGATCGCGCCCTGGGCCAAAGGCAGGTGCTAAACCGCTGCGCCACCCAGGGATCCCTATTTTAAATATTCATATTGATTTCCCTTACTCTAGCCTAATTTGTGAGCCAGTTTTAATCATTCTAAAGAATTTTCATTCTTCCCTGTGTCAGAATTTAAAGAGTGATAATACATCTTTATAAATTTTGTGCTCACAAGGAAAATTAAAAATCTCAATAAAGAATTTTAAACGGGAACAATAAACAAAGCTTTTTCTCTACTCAAATTTGAAGTGTTTTCAAGGCTGTTTCATTAAGGTCAACTCTTTCTTTATGTATCATACATAGGCTACAGATAAATGCTTACGAAAGAAAAAAATATTATACTATCTTAATTACAGACTTGTAAATTCAATTTCATTTTGATTCATAAAGATAGCAAGATGTTAGTTATTATTTTTACATTTCATTCTGTCTGTGTCTAATTTTTAAACAACCTTGGTGAACCCTGCGCTTGTTATTCCTAGATTAGGTCTCCTTTCGTCAGGTCTTGCTGTTTGTAAAGAAGGCTAAGTTACTGAATACTGGCCAAACTGAAATATGGTGCAAAGTATGCAGTACAACTATTGCAGCTGTTTTTAAAAGATTTTATTTATTTATTTTCAAGAGAGAGAGCACAATAGAGAGAGCAGGAATGGAGGGTGGATAGGGAGAGGCACAGGGAGAGGGAGAAGTAGACTCCTTGTTGAGCAGGGCTCGATCCCAGGACCCTGAGATCATGACTTGAGCCAAAGGCTCATGTTTAACTAACTGAGCCACCCAGGCATCCCCACTGCAGTTATTTAAAAAATATTTTTCTAAAAGTATTTGGATGAAAAACTTTTTGATTATTCATGGCATCACTTCTTTCTTTAACTAATTTGAATAGTTTCAGGTTAACAAAAGTTAAATATTTGGAGAATATTGTCCTTATCCATTCTCGCACTTCATCAGTATTGTGGTAAAATTAGAGCTGCTTTAAAAAAATACCTCAAAACAACATTTGGAGGAAAAAAGTCATAATTGTGTACTACGATATGAGGGTAGTATACAATAGTCATGAATTATAATCCAATAAATAAGTTGGGGTTCAGTAAGAGAAAAGATACCACCGTATACATTTTTTAAATAAGGAAAGTTTTCATGGAACTCACGTCTTACACATTTGTGGGAGAAGTTTAGATAATAAGGAAAGCAAAAGACAGGAATTAGAGAAAAGCCCTGTGTGATATCACCTCTGGAATCAGTGATGCATGTGGGTACATTGGAGCATGGAGTTCTGGAAGCCAGTCATGACCAGATTTTGCAGTGGGCCTGAAAAGCCGACTATATCAGCCCTTTATCTGTCACCTATGTTTCTATGAATTTGCCTCCAATCATCTGAAGGCAGCACAGGTTTACAGTTGGTTAGCAGTGACCAAGGTCGGAGTGAAGATCTCAGTGCAGAATGTGAAAGATGAGGACAAAGGAACCTTCTGGATGTTCATAATGTGACCTTCAGAGAATCATACCCGCAGCTCAACTTCCTCCTCCAAATTTTGCTTAATTATTTCTCTTGGGAGTCCTTCCAGTAAATGTGTTCTCTGAAGTGTAGTGTTATAATTTCAGATTCTTTTATCTTTTTTGTTGTTGTTTTTGATGTTGATGAAAAGAATAATGACTGCTTCTGCAATCATATAATTCCGTTGAAAGAGAAAATAACATAAGTTAACATACATACTGTACAATATCAAATTACATATTATTTTTGCTAGCAATTGCCTGGCTTCAATGTATTACTCTGTTTCAATATTTGAAGAAGCTCAAGTATCAAACAAGTGTTTTGGATTTTGAACGTATCAATTCTAGATGTTTTCAGTTTTATTTTTTGACTTCTGCTATTTCCTCCAGTTTCCATGAAATGTATTTGATAATTTATAGGCAATGTCACTTCTATTCTCTTCAGAATTGGGGAAATCAGAAACATAACTATTCATTTCATTATGAGTGAGAAAAGTCCACAAATCAATGTGAATGATCCTTAGAAAGGTATCCAAGCTGTATATAAATACATCTAGCTATGCTCCTTATTTTCTGAAGAAAGAAGAAAATACACACACATCTATACATACATTTCTAATAAAATGACAATAGACAAAATTGTTATATGAGCTGAAAGTGGAATAATTTAGAAAAAAGACAAAAACAATTTAGTGAAACTGTGCCATTATGTTACCATTAATTTTGAGTTGCTGCCTTTCATGCTTCTTTTTCTGTTTTGTTTTTTTTGTTGTTGTTGTTTTGTTTTGTTTTGTTTTTAGCATGTGGTAAACATAAAACATGAATTTTGCTGTAAAACTGCATGTTTTAAGTGGAAAAATAGTTCCTCCTTTAACTTACTTAAAGCAGTTTCCAGATTCAATGGGAGTTTTCTAAAAGTTTATTTATTCATATATCATAAAGACTATTTTTCCCAATCTTGTATTTTAGGTTATGCACAAAGATTTCTTTTCCCATGCCTAAAATGTTCTTTATTTTGGTTTGCATCAGCAAATATCAACAATGTAGCCACACTTAGCCATCAACATTTACTTATGTTTATGGTCTATAACCATAAATGTCAAAATAATAGCTTCATAATTATAATTAGATTGAGCCCAGTGTGATAGTTATGGTAATGCTAAATGTAACTTAGAAATAGAGGGTTATGCTTGCTCCAACAAACTAGAATACTAGAATTTTATTATTGTCTTTTGCAAACTCCAAAACAGTGTTTCTTGATCCAAATGCAGCATTCCTCTAATTAGTGACCATGAAGAATAATAAATTCATCCATTATGAATCATAATTCACAAAGTACTAGATCCTTCTTTGTGGCTTGGCTATCCCAAAATGGCTTTACTCATCTGTTCCTGAATGAAAATAAAAAAAGCATAGAAATTTAGATGTGGTATGTTTTAATAAGTCTTATACCACATTGAACAGAAAATAGTCATGTGGCCATGTGTAATTTGACGGGAGGCTGGAAAATTCAGTTTGACAGAAAACTAGCCAGTATCTTTCAATCTAGGTTAGTTATTGGAAAATATTATTGAAACTAGTTAATTTGGGAAAATATTGTGTCTCAGAAAATAAAATCAATTGTTTGGGAGTAAAGTGATTTAGCATTTGTTATAACGTATTTCTTTTTCTCAATCTTACATATCACATGCTTCCTGGTTGGCTTATGATATTGGTTAAGATATTCAAGGTCTTATTTGCTGTTTGGGTGGCCTGGACGGCTCATTTGGTTGAATGTCCAAATCTTGATTTTGGCTCAGGTCATGATCTCAGGTCCTGGGATCAAGCTCTGCATTCCTGGCTGTCCTTCTCCCTCTGCTCCTCCCTCTGTGCTCTTTGTCTCTCTGTCTCTCTGTCTCTCTCAGTATTTAATGAATAAATAAATAATCTAAAATATCTGTTTAATTAGAATTTAAAATAAAAGAATATTTTTAAAAGATTTTATTTATTTGACAGAGAAAGAGAGAACACAACCAGGAGGAGCAGCGCAGGGAGAAGGAGAAGCAGGATCCCTTCTAAGCAGAGAGCCCCATTCAGGGCTCCATCCCAGGATCCTGGAATCATGACCTGAGACAAGGCAGATGCTTAACTAAGCCACCCAGCTGCCTCTTAAATAAAAATTTTAAAAGAAAAAATAAATTTACTGTTACATGTTCCTTTGCGCCATAAGAAAAAATATTGGGCAAGTAATCTGTATGATGCACATGAGAAAAGTGCTGAAGACTGGTGGCTCCTTAGAAGCCATAACGTGTCTGAAGATTTTGTGTCATGTATGTTGGGGTTGGGGGGTGATTTGTTTCTATAATCTTCACATTTTACCAACTGTGAAATAACTCAATCTAATTTTCAGCTTAATGAGGTCATTGACATTTTATGAGATCAACCATAGTCTGTGTGGAAGAGTAATACACAGGATAAAGTTGAGGAAATGTTTGTTTGCAGTCTAAACAATTCTAAAAGCATCTTTTGAGAATAAGTAATACATGGTGACTGGGAGAAGTGGCCTATTCAATTTCTTCTTCATTATATCCCAAAGACTCAGAATAGCTAAATAGTCACACTTCTTATACAGAATACAGGAGTTACCCTAATAAACATGTGGAGAATTAGTCTACTTATCTTGATACCCCATCCTGCAGTCTAGCATAAGGTAAATAAACAAATTTTTTTTCCTCTGTTAACAGCCACCAAAAAAATCCAACAGTTGGAAATTCCAAAATGCAATTGGGAAAGCATAACTACTTGAAGTACTTCAATTAGTATTCTTTTTATTTTATTTATTATTTTTGATTATTTTCGAGATTTTATTTATTTATTTGACAGAGAGAGAAAGAGAGTGCACGCAAGGAGGGGGAGCTGCAGGCAGAGGGAGAAGCAGACTCTCCACTGAGCAGGGAGCCAATGTAGGGCTTGATCCCAGGACCCTGGGATCATGACCTGAGTTGAAGGCCGATAGTTAACCAGCTGAGCCATCCAGGCATCCTTCCTTTTATTTTTAATATCAAAAATGTTTAAACTTGCGAATTTATCCTCAGAAAATACTACATTATCCTAGTTGTAATAAGTATTTTCATATTATAATTATTTCCACAATACTGTTTATCACAAACATGAATTTTCTTTGAACTTATTTAATGAGAAGGGGATTTCTATTTAATGGCTATCTCATAAACTTGCCTTTTTAAAAAACTTTGTGTTATTAATAAAAGGTTTTTTAAATGTATATGTTGTTTAGTTATGCCTATTATGTTATGAGAAAAGTTAGCAAGTTTTATTTTTAGGAATTAATTGGTACTTTTTATCACTACCTAATATGAATCAGAGCTTTCACAGGTTCAGGTTGATTTAAAGGTATATTATCTGATTACATGATTTATGATTTGAGATATTTCTTATAAATAATATACTTTTCTTATTTTTGTATACTTATTGTCTTTATATCCAATTTATTTGATGGATACCAAATTTCTAACAACTTTTTTTTTTCTGCTTTGAAGTTCATTATGTACACATTTTATTGATTAATACAAATGTATGCAAAATTGTGCCCCTTATAGAAATATCTTTTACTATTTATTTCTATTTATTTCTTTTTCTCCCAAATGACTTTTTTGTATGTTTTTTGTAACTTAAAACCTGATTATTCTGTGTTATGTTCTTGTTTTTTTTTTTTTTTTAATTTCCTTATCCTCACTTTCTCTCTTTTTTTTCCTGTTAGCCTTTCTGC
The DNA here is from genome assembly GCF_018345385.1 of Vulpes lagopus. Classification (NCBI taxonomy): domain Eukaryota; kingdom Metazoa; phylum Chordata; class Mammalia; order Carnivora; family Canidae; genus Vulpes; species Vulpes lagopus. The sequence continues at coordinate 111,859,235 of NC_054829.1, read as the reverse complement.
TTAAACATCTTCTATAATGTGAATTCTGTTAGAATCCTACTCTCACATATTTTTATGCATGCTTGGATCTTACATACTTGTCTTAGTACCATCCAGTTAATTTTGATTCTGATTGAATTTTATTCAGCTGTCTTAGGAATATTATGTTTTCAGTGTCTCCCTTACATACTGTTTTGAGTAGATGAATATTATTTATTCTGAAATAATAGGACAAAGCTCGTTTCTTGTCAAAAACGAGTAAAAGAAACAGGAAATCGGGATCCCTGGGTAGCTCAATGGTTTAACACCTGCCTTCAGCCCAGGGCGTAGTCCTGGAGACCCGGGATCGAGTCCTACATCAGGCTCCCTGCATTGAGCCTGCTTCTCTCTCTACCTGTGTCTCTGCCTCTCTCTCTCTCTCTTTCTCTCTCTCTCTCTGTGGGTGTCTTTCATGAATAAATAAAGAAAATCTTAAAAAAAAAAAAAAACAGGAAATCCTTCATAGACAATTCCAAATCCAGCTTCTTTCCCCTTTCTTTCCTTGCCTTTCTCTTCCCTTCCCTTTCTTCCTTTTATTCTTCTTTAAAAAAAAGAAAAAAGAAAAGAGAGAGAGAGAGAGACCACAAGTGGTGGTTGAGGCAGAGGGAGAGGGAGAAGCATACTCCCCATTAAGCATGAAGCCTGATGGGGGGCTTGATACCAGGACCCTGAGGTCACCATCCAAGCTGAAATCAAGAGTCAGATGCTTAACCTACTCAGCCACCCAGGTGCTCCATTCTTTTTCTCCTCCTCCTCCTACCTTTTTTTTTTTTTTAAAGATTTTATTTTTTTATTCATGAGAGACAGAGAGAGAGAGAGAGAGAGGCAGAGACACAGACACAGGGAGAGGGAGAAGCAGGCTCCATACAGGGAGCCTGATGTAGGACTCGATCCCAGGACTCCAGGATCACGCCCTGGGCCAAAGGCAGACGCTCCACCGCTGAGCCATCCAGAGATCCCTCTCCTTCTTCTTCTTAAGTTAAATAACATACCTGGTGTATCTCTACCCTTCACTAGTGCCTTTGGTGTTTACGTGAGGCTGTATGTAGAGGTCACATAATAAAACAAGGGTTTAGGATTTCCTCCCCTCTACTTTTCTGAAGTCTTTACTCATATTGGCTTCTTTTTGAGCAGTGTTTACCAAGAATATCCTGGCCTGTACGCAAATCCCATAGGGATCATTGTGATCATTGGGTCTGCATATATATATTTTTTTTAATAGGGAAAAAAAACTACATAAGAAGTTTTTAAATTACATAATATATTATTTGCTTGCTGAAAAGTGCTTAAGTTCAAAATAAATACTTTTTTCATCAATATTGTTCAGTTAATCAACTTATTATATATCAGAATAATCTAGAAATTAAAAAAAAGATTTTATATATTTATTTGAGAGAGAGTGTGTGTGTGACTGGGGGGGACGCGCAGAGGGAGAGGGAGAAACAGTTTCCCTATCCCCGAACCTTGAAACCACAACCTGATCCAAAAGCAGCCTCTTAACTGACTGAGCCACCCAGGCATCCCTGGAAGTTTTCTTTCTAGTGAAAATGATTGAACCCAATCTGAGTATATTCTGGATTTTTAGCTCTGGCATGGACTCTTTCCTCTAAATATTTTTTATTTAATTAGTTGTTTTTTTATCTAAGATATTTGTAAGTTCACTTGCAGTTGTAAGTAAATTGATAGAGCTTGTGTACTTTTTACCCTGTTCTTGGCATGATAGCATCTTACAAATTGTAGTTCAATATCACAACCAGGATATTGACATTGGCACAGTAAAGATAATAAACTAAGGAGATATATTCATGTTTGAATTATCAGAATGGCAGGAAATTGGGTTTGGAGACCAAGAGGAGTGAATCCTGAAATTCCTGTATAAATTCTCCTTAAAATAATAACTGACTCTAATATTTGCACATGAGTGAGCAGACACTCCAAGGAACACAGGGATAGCAAGAAATGTTATGTTTAAAAGCTGAGCAAAGATTGCAGGAACTGTTTGGTGCTAGAGAAGTCAAGTTTTTAGAATAAACTAGAATATCAAGATGTGCCAACTAAATGCTACATGTGATCCTGGTAAGAGACAAAAACAATAAAATGAGTCAATATATAATATTTTGTTAATATTCTAGAAAGTTATGAAGGAATGATTGCTGTAGAAAAATATTTGAGAATGCTCTGTAGTTAATGATACAGCTAAAAAGAGGAATCTCATGAACCACAATCATATTGAATATCATAGTAAAACTTAAAAAAAGTCAAAGTAAAGAATAAAATCCCCAGGTAGCCAGGAAAATAAGGAGTTACCTTCAGAGAGACAACAGATGAAAAAATATATATCTAAAAAAATGCAGAACAAAAGGCAATATAACATTATTCTTATTTAATTATTTTTAAAAGATTTTATTTATTTATTCATAAGAGACACACAGAGAGAGGTAGAGACATAAGTCGAGGGAGAGGCAAGCTCCCTGCCAGGAGCCTGATGTGGGACTCAATCCCAGGACTCCAGGATCACGACCTGAGCCGAAGGCAGATGTTCAACTGCTGGATCACCTAGGTGCCCCAGAATATTTTTTTTAAAGATCTGAAAGAAAATCTGTTCTGATTTATACTTTTGTGTCACTTAGATAGCACTTTTTATGGTAAAACAATATTGAAAGAACTTTACCAGAACAGTGTTATTTTTTTTTTTTTAAATTTTTATTTATTTATGATAGTCACAGAGAGATAGAGAGAGAGGCAGAGACACAGGCAGAGGGAGAAGCAGGCTCCATGCACCGGGAGCCCGACGTGGGATTCGATCCCGGGTCTCCAGGATCGCGCCCTGGGCCAAAGGCAGGCGCCAAACCGCTGCGCCACCCAGGGATCCCTTTTTTTTTTTTTTTTTTTTTTAAATCTTTTTTTTTTTTTTTTTAAGATTTTATTTATTCATTCATGAGAGACATAGAGAGAGAGAGAAAGAGGCAGAGACACAGGTAGAGGGAGAAGCAGGCTCCATGCAGGGAGGCTGACATGGGACTCGATCCCGGGTCTCCCAGGATCGCACCCTGGGCTGAAGGTGGCGCTAAACCGCTGAGCCACCAAGGCTGCCCCCAGAACAGTGTTAAAACTGCAAAGTATCAAAGAATTCTTCAGAAAAAGTGGAAAATAAATTCAAAAGGAAACTCATCTTGGATGAAGGAATTAAAAGAAATAGAAAGACTAAATATGAGGGTAAATCTATATAAATACCGATATCTTATGGGATTTAAAATATGTACAGATTTCAAATATTCAATAGCAATAGCATACAAGTCAGATGAGCAGAAAGTAGTTAAAATGTTAGAAAGCAAAAAAAATAAATAAATAAATTAAAAAAAAAACGAAAAAAAATGTTAGAAAGCCCTTGTATTTTTATTGGTAGGTAAAGAATACTAATTTTCATTACTAACAAAACTTTAAAAATAATAAAAAGTATATAACCAACAAGCCAATAGAAAGAAAAAATTGAGCCATATAAAACATTTAATACAGATTAAATGGAAGAATGAAAGGGAGAAACTAGACCCATACATATATGGTCAATGTACTTCAACATAAATTTTAAGGCAGATTTATTGGGGAAAATAAATTCTTTTCTATAAATAGCACTAGAAATATTCTAAATGGATGCCTTTAGAAGAAACCATGTTGATCAGTATTAAATTTTTCATTACATTAAATTGGGTTTGATCAACAAATTACTCTATTTGTTTTCCATTTTCTAATATTCACTCTTGAAATGCAGGATTTCCATTATAGATGAATGTTAGGAGGAAAAAGTTACCTCCAAATTATGAATAATTGTTTTTTCCTTACTCATAGAATATGATGAGGAAATTAAGGTGAGAACAATGAGGAGATATGTATTAGTAAGTACTTCCAGAGAGACAACACCTTCAAAGTAGTTTTTCATGAAATGTTGCCAATACATTTGTAATACCAATATATTTGTTTAAATTTCTGAATGGTAATAAGTGTGTTGCTTAGGTTATTTCTATATTATTTCTTAAGGTATATTAAATATGACAAATCTAAGCTTAAATATATATAAATCTATATCTCAATTTTTTACTTTAATATTTACTACATATGACTATATTTCCCAAATGAATTTCTACCTTTAATATCATTTCCTCATCCATCTTTTCAAGATTAATCAATTACCTAAAATGATAATTAACTTTTTCTCACTACATCATTTTGCACATAACAGCAAATATATTTAATCAACTATAGTATATTCTTATTATTTGCTAACTCCTCCAAATAAATTATTCTAAATGGAATTAAATCCATAAAAATAAACCCCATTTGTATGTGCATTCATACCTGTACCATCCAGATAAAGGTAAATTCCCAAGCATGGATGGATTTTAGTTAAAATATAAAGAGGAAAACTCTTTCAGGAAAATTGACTCTGGCAATTTTAAAGAGATAAAGTTTACTGCTTCCAAATACTTATAGCAATTTGAACTACATGTGGATTATTTGTAAAAAGTAAGTTGAGCACTTTAGGTGGATATATAATTTTTAAATCATATATATTTGCATATAAATATTATTAACAATAATAAAAAGTTAACAATAATTTTGGGCTATTAACATATGCCAGCCACTTTAAATTATTCCTATTAATTTTCAGATGATTAGATCTTTATATTAATTAAATCTGATTTAATGAAATGTTCTTTACTGAGTTTAGCAAATAGAGAGGATTAATGAAATTCCTCCACTTTGATCATCAAAGATATGACTGTAACCCAACTTATTCTCTGTTGAATAAAATAACAATAGTGATCTACTAGTAATCAAATAGTTTAGTACAGAATTAAAATAAGACATTGAAAAACCAAACCCTTTTGCAAATACCATATGATTTCACTCATGTGGAATTTAAGCAACAAAACAAATGATCATAGGGGAAAAAAGAAATAGTCAAACCAAGCAATAGACTCTGTTCTATAGACAACAAACTGATGGTTACCAGAAAGGAGGTGGATGGGGGGATGAATTAAATAGATGATGAGAACTGAGGAAGGTACTTGTTACGATGAGCACCAGGTTGTGTATATAAGTGTTGAACCACTATATTTTACATATGCAACTAATATTACACTGTTAACTAAGTGTAATTTTAATAAAAGCTTAATAAAGTAAAAGAAGGTTTACACAAGAATAAAAAAAATACAGGAAAATCACCAAGTTTTTGTGACTTAATGTAGTAGAAATTTATTTCTCCCTTAATTAAACTTAAAAGCAGGTGCTGCTGGGACACCCGGGTGGTTCAGTGGTTGAACATCTGCCTTCAGCTCAGGGCATGATCCTGGGGTCCTGGGATGGAGTCCTGTGTGAGGCTTCTCTCTCTGCCTATGTCTCTGCCTCTCCCTGTGTTTCTCATGAATGAATGGATAAAATCTTAAAAAAAAAAAAAAAAGCAGGTGCTATTTATCTGTAGCAGGAATGATAGAGTCTTATGAACTGTATTTCAGTAATTTGGACATGGAATTTTTTAAGCTTATTTATTTATTTATTCATCAGAGAGAGAGAGAGAGAGAGAGAGAGAGAGAGAGGGAGAAGCAGGCTCCATGCAGGGATTCTGATGTGAGACTCATTTGGGACTCCTGGATCATTCCCTGAGCCAAAGGCAGATGCTTAACCCCTGAGCCATCCAGGCATCCCTGGACATGGAATTTTTCAGAATTTCTGATATATTCAAATGGTTGCTTCCATGTTTTTCATCAACTAGTGGGCACAAAGGAAATAGCTTGAAGAAGATAAATTCACAGCTTATCATATTAAAGATAGAAAATTGACATTCTGATGCTTACTTTTTAAATTGAGAGGATATTCTACGTAGAAACAAGGAGTAAGAAGTATAGTATTTGGTTAGTTCAGTAGTTTGAGGCAAATCTTTATACTATTGAAGGGGGCACATATCTTTTCTCAACATCTAGTTGCCTCTGGCACAAGGAGAATTCTGAGACTTAAGAATGGATGTATTTTTAAAAAGTAAATAATTATTTTTTTAGGGCAGGAGATAGACAGGTGAAGGGCAGAGAGAGAGGGTGAGAGAGAATCTTAGGCAGACTTCACACCCAGCATGGGGCCTGACTCACAGTTTAATTTCACAGTCCTGAAATCATGACCTGAGCAGAAATCAAGAGTTGGACCCTTAACCAACTGAGCTACATATGCCCCTAGAATGTATGTTTGATAATTTTAACACCTGGACTTTTGTTAGGAACGATTTATTTATTTATTTTAGATAATGGGGGTGGAAGGGCAGAAGGAGAAGGAGGGAGAATCTCCAGAAGACTCCCTGCTGAGTACAGAGCACCACAGAGGGCTCAGTCTCATGGCTTTGAGATCATGACCCAAGCTGAAATCAAGGGTCAGAGGCTGAACTGACTGAGACACCCAGATGCCTGTACTACATCTGGACTTTCTGAAGCAAATGAGTAATCAAAGAAAGTGAGATCAAGATGCTTATAATTAAAATGTACTAATTTGGTTTGACACAGGCCTTTCTCAAAAGATAAAACATTGATAGGACATAGAACTTGGCAATGCAAAAGTTGTGTAAACTGTTTAGTCCAAGACTTGAAATATAGGAATTGCCTGACTTACCCAATCACAGCAGTGGTATTCATAATTTTCTTGTTACAGGGAAAAATGTGGTAATGGCACTCAAGAGGACAGGCTTACAATCCTAAGAAGTCCCTGTTATTTCACTCATTGATCTCCAGTGGCTGCCTGACTGGAAATATACATTACAGGAAGCTGATGGAACTGCCAAAGTGATGGAGAAGCAAGGTGCTCAGTGTTTCCAATGACATAATGAAGATATACACAGTCAAAGGGAATTAGGTGGCTCCACATCAATAATATAAATCAAATAATTAAAAACATTTTCATTTTATAAAGCATGAGGCTTTATTTTATATCACAACTCTCTTGCAGGATTAAATTCTCAGAGTATTGTAAGGATTTCAAACTTCTTTAGGCTAATTTGGATGAAATTAAACACATACATCATTGTAAAAAATATCTCCCAAATGATTGTGAACTTTGGAAATGAGAAAGAGATTAATGGTAATGTATTTCATATTTGTGTTCTCTCTGTAATGGTTCAATTATTTTCCTATGAAGAATTTATTATTTCTACCCAACAGACATCGGTCAGACTTTTAATAGACATTGCTGAAAGTAGTATAAAAAATGACTTCCAAGTACAATAAATTTAACAGTTATTATTTTTCTCATTGTCTAAGTGACAGACCTAATAACCCATGTCAAAATAACAGGAAAAACTAGAGAGGTAGTACACAAGTCTTGTTGTGGCTCAAAAGTTATGATTAACAGTTAGTGACAAATGAAAGCAGGAAAAAAGTTTGAAGAAAAGTGTAAGATTTACAGAAGGAAGTTCATTAAACACATGGCAATCATTTTCTTCAGAAAATCAGTGTGCATCAAAGACAGTCCACAATGGAAAACTAGTGACTTAGCAAATATGTTATTGCCAGTCTAATCTATTAATAATCAAAGCACTAAAAGACAAACTAAAGATACATTGCAATTATTTAATTTCTGGTACTGGTATATTTTTAAGAGTGGATAGAGAAGCAAAAAACATGCATAACTATGTAAAGTCATTATCATATATTTTCCTTTTGATTTTTTTAAGTAAACATTTTTTAAAGATTTTATTTACTTATTCATGAAAGATACACACACACACACACACAGAGGCAGAGACATGGGGAGAGGGAGAAGCAGGCTCTCCATAGGGAGCCTGATGAGGCCCCAATCCTGGCACCCCAGAATCATGCCCTGAGCCAAAGGCAGATGCTCAACCACTGAGCCTTCCAGGCATCCCATCTCCTTCCTTTTTAAAAAGAAAAATAAAGATATAAATTGTTCAGAATCCTTTGATTGAATCCATTGACTATGTTGTCATATTTAAAATTGATCATATATATATATGGGTCTCTGTCAATACCAGAAGTTCACAAAATTTCCCATAAAGCGCCAGATTGTATAAATTATGTTCAACCTTGAGAACATATGGTTCTGTTGAAAGTTTTCTACTCTGCTCTTGTAGCATAGAAGCAGCCACCGACATACTTGAACAAAAGGGTGTGGATGTTTTACAATAAAACTTTATTTACAAAAACAGACCACCAGCCAGTTTTGGAAACTATTCTGTTCTATTGATCTTTATTGTCTTTATGTCAATTTCAGAGAATTGATGTGTTAATAATATCGTCTTCCAATACATGAAGAAGTATTAATTCTTTAAATTCTCTCAGAAATATTTGTAGTTTTCAGTGTGCTTTTCTTGCATGTATATTGTTAACTTTAACCACAATTATCAGGCTTTCTGATACAATTTTAGAGTACTCTTATTTCATTTTCCAGATTTTTGTTGCTAACAAATAAAAATACAAATCGACATTGCATCCCAGGATAGGTTAACAACCTTATTATTTCTGGCAGTTTCTTTAGGGATTCCTTAGGATTTTCTACAAAAACAAACACATTATCAGTGAATAAAGACAGTTTTACTTATTCTTTTCCCATCTATGTGTTAAATAGACTGGAAAATATTTCATCCTTCATTGTTACATGTGATATGACAGACATATCTTTCAAAAATTCCATTTATTAGGGTGAGGGAGTTCTTTTCTATTCCTTGTTTGCTGAGAGTCAAAATGCTTTTTCTACGCTGGTTGAGTATATCATATTGTTTTGCCTCTTTTCTTCTGTAAGATGTTCAATTACATTGATACATACTAGAATATTAAACTAATCTTTCAATCATATGATAAACCTTATTTGCTGTATCATCATTTGTTATATTGCCAAATTTCATTAGGTAATATTATGTTCATAAGAAATATTCAAGATATCTTTCCTTGCAATATCTTTACTTTTGCTTCTGATTTGGGTATCAGGGTAATACTGGGCTGTTAGAAACTATTGGGAAAGTTTCCTTTCTTGTCTACTTTATGAAAAATGTGGGCAAGATATGTATAATTTCTTTCTCAAAGGTTTGATAAAACTGGATACTGAAGCCATCAAGCCTTGGATTTTTCTTTGTGGCAAAACTTCTTGTTATAAATTGACTTTCTATGTTAGTTTAGAGCTATCCAGATTTTCTCTTTCTTCTTAAGTTGGTGATTGTGATTCGTGTCCTTTTGAGAATTTATTATTTTTATCTAAGTTGTTGAATTTAGATGAAAGCAGAAAAGATGTTAATATTTTCCTGTTATTCTTGTAATGTCTATAGTAAGAGTAAGAGCAAAGATCATTTTTTCTTTCCTATTTTTTGTGTAGCTCTCTTTTATTTCTCTAGATTTTAAAGTGTAAGCTTATATAATTGATCATTACTTTTCTTCTCTTCTAAAGTAAGCATTTAATCTTATAAAATTTAATCTAACTCCTTAGCTACATCCCATATATTTTCATAAATTATATATTCACTTTCATTTACTTCAAATTATTTACTAATTTATCTGATGATATTTTATCTGATCCATGAGTTATTTAAAATTTTAAACTTCTAAATATTTAGGGGTTTTCAACTATCTTTTTTTAAATTCAAATTATTTTAATTTGTGTGATTTCAATACATTTAAATGTATAAGACTTTTATCATGTTTCATCTTTTTTTTTTTTCCCCATGTGAACTTGGAAAGCATGTACATTCTGTTATTTTGGGTTGAGCTATTTCATAAAAGTTAATTATATAAAGTTGGTTGATAATGTGCTTTAATTCTTTTATATCTTAATTGATTTTATGTCTATAAATTTGTTAAGACATTAAACTCAATACTTGGTCAATTTTGGTGAATGTTTTAAGTACATTTTTAAGGTACTTTCTGTACATTGAACACTATAAAACATTGATGAAGGAAATTTTAAAAAGGCACATAAATGGAAAGCCATTCAGTGTTCATAGATTAGAAGAATTAATATTGGTAAAATTTTCATGGTGCCCAAACTGATCTACAGATTTAATGCATTCCTATCAATATCCAATGGCATTCTTTACAAAAATAGAGAAAAAACAGTCCTAAAATTCATACAGAACTGCAAGAGATCCTATATAGCCAAAGTGATCTTGAGCAGGAAGAATGAACTAGACACATAACGTTCTTTGATTTAAAATTCATAGTAAACAAAACAGTGTGATACTCACATAAAAGCATACATACTTATTAGTGGAATAGAATACAGAGTCCAGATATAAGTCCACACATTTATGATTAAATCATCTTTGACAAGATTGCCAAGGCTATACAATAGAGAAGACAGTCTATTTAATAAATGGTGTTTGGAAAATTGGATGTACCCATGCAAAAGAATGAAATCAGATCCTTGTATTTTTTTAAAGATTTTATTCATCTAGAATGGATAAAGAAGATGTGGTTTATGTATTCAATGGAATATTACTCAGCCATTAGAAACGATGAATACCCACCATTTGCTTCGACGTGGATGGAACTGGAGGGTATTATGCTAAGTGAAAGAAGTCAATCGGAGAAGGACAAACATTATATGGTCTCATTCATTTGGGGAATATAAAAAATAGTAAAAAGGAATAAAGAGGAAAGGAGAAAAAATGAGTGGGAAATATCAGAAAGGGAGACAGGACACAAAGACTCCTAACTCTGGGAAATGAACTAGGGGTGGTGGAAGGGGAGGAGGGCGGGGGGGGGGGTGAATGGGTGACGGGCACTGAGGGGGGGCACTTGACAGGATGAACACTGGGTGTTATTCTGCATATTGGCAAATTGAACACCAATAAAAAATAAATTTATTATTTAAAAAAGATTTTATTCATCTATTCATGAGAGACAGAGATAGAGAGAGACAGAGACACAGGCAGAGAGAGAAGCAGGCTCCATGCAGAGAGTCCTACGTGGGACTCGATTCTGGGTCCCCAGGATCACACCCTGAGGTAAAGGCAGCGCTAAACCGCTGAGCCACCGGAGCTGTCCAGATCCTTGTCTTATACCATAGTAACTCAACTCATATAAAATCAACTCAAAATGGATTACAGACTTGAAACTGTGAAAGTACTAGAGGAAAACTTAGGGAGAAAGTTCCTTGACATTGATGTTGTCAAAGAGTTTTTGAATATCACACCAAAATCACAAAAAAAAAAACAAGAGAAAAAGTAAACAAGTAGAGTTGCACCAAACTAAAAAAATATATATATATTTTGTACAGCAAAGGAAACACTGAATTAAGTGAAAAGGAAAATTATAGGATGAGGGAAAATATTTCCAACCCAGATATCTGATAAGGGATTATTATCCAAAAGATATAAGGAACTCCTACAACTCAATAACAAAACAACCCCCAAATAACCCAATTCAAAAATGGTAAATAAGATATTTATTTCATTTTTAATTAATTTACATTATTAGTCCCCTAAGAAATGCAAATCAAAACCACAATGAGATATTGTTATCTCACACACCTTAAAATAACTATTATCATGTTAAAATAACTATTATCAAAAAGATAAAAGACAATAAGTGTTGGTAAGGATGTGGGAGAAAAGGGACCCCTGGTATATCATTGGTGGAAATATAAACTGATGTGGTAATTTTAGAAAGTAGGAGGGAGGTTCCTTAGAAAATTAAAAATTGAACTATCAAGGATGCATGGGTGGCTCAGTGGTTGAGCATCTGCCTTCAGCTCAGGGCGTGATCCCCGGGGTCCTGGGATGAAGTCCCACATCAGGCCCTCAATGGGGAGCCTGCTTCACCCTCTGCCTATTTCTCTGCCTCTCTCTATGTTTCTCTCATGAATGGATAAATAAAATCTTTTAAAAATATAAATAATAAATAAAAAAATAAACATAAATAAAAATTGGAACTATCATAATCCAGCACTCCCACTTCTGGATGTGATCCAAATTAAATGAAATCGGTAGCTTAAAGAAGTATCTTTACTCCCATGTTCATTGAAGCATTGTTCATAAAAGCTAAGAATGGAAACAAGTTAATGTCCATCAACAGATGAATGAAAAACAAAATTGTAGTATAGATATTCAGTGGAATATTATTCAGACTTAAAAGAAGAAAAAAAAAATCCAGCCATTCCTGATAACAAGAATGAAACTGGAGGATATCAGGACATCACACTAAGTGAAATAAGCCAGACATAGAAAGATAAATGCTGTCTGTTATCATTTATATGTGGAATCTAAAGTAGTACAACTCATAGAAGCAGAGAACTGATGATAGTCACCTGAGGTGAAGTGTGGAATGGAGGGTAAACTAGAAGATGTTGGTCATAGGGCACAGATTTTCAGTTTTGCAAGATAACGAGTTCTGGAGATCAAATATACAGTGTGGTGATGATAGTAGACAATATTGTATCATATAATCGTATACTTAAAATTTGCTAAGAGGATAGATCTTCAATTAAATCTTTTCCACACACACAGACAATGAGAACTCTGTAGAGGTGATGGATAAGTTATCTAGTTTGATCGAGCTGATCTTTTCACAATGTATATGTATATCAAAACATCAAGGGGGTCCCTGGGTGGCTCAGTGGTTTAGTGCCTGCCTTTGGCCCAGAACATGATCCTGGAGTCCCGGGATCGAGTCCCACATCCCTGCATGGAGCCTGCTTCTCCCTCTGCCTATGTCTCTGCTTCTCTCTCTGTATCTCTCATGAATAAATAAATAAAATCTTAAAAACAACAAAAACCAAAAACGTCAAGTTGTACAACTTAAACATACACTTTTATGCCTCAATGATATCTCAAAAAAGTTTTTTATATAACTAAATAAAATAACTATAACAAAACAGAAGAACAATGTTCCTTCTATTATTGCCTATTAGATTATGTAATAAATGTCAATTAGGTCAAGTTTTTTTGCTAATGTGGTTCAAAAGAACAAAATGTAAAAAATGTAAAAAACAAAATTAAATGAGTTGAAAAAATGAATCAACAAAATAAAAATAGAATCTTAAAATTCTGAAAATAGAAGCAGGAAACAATATGATGTAATTAATTAAAATGAATCAGCCACCAGAAGTAGCAAATCCAGTTAAGTGTGAATTAAACCTCACTAATGCAAAGTGGAAGAGAAAATAAGGGAAGCAGCATTATGAAAAGAGTCAAAAAAGAATATCTAGGTACTTAAAAAGAAAAAAAAAGAAAATGACATAAAAAGAAAGAACTAAAATAAATAAATAAAATAAAAAGAAAGAACTAGATGAGAAGATCTATTTGTCTTCTACAGACAAAACTAATCTACTCAGATTGAATGGTCGTAAAAAAAAACTACAATACTTCTAGATAAGGAAATTAATTGACAAAGGCAAAAAAGATGAGAAGAAAAAGATAGTCATGGAAATATAAAGGAAAAGATTAGGCAATATCAAGAAAAAAACCTGTCTTGATTTCAGTACTAAAGTAAGGACTTGAAAAGAGTTTATTAAATTACTAAAAGAAAACAAATGATCCAAAGATACAAAACACACCAGCAGTTTAGATGCTTGACTTCATGATGCATATTATCTTAGCCAGTCTATTATGGAAAAATTAATTTTGATCATATAAGTGAAACCCTTACTATTTGAAATTAGCCTGGAGTGGAAAAAAAAAAAAAAGCTGCTTTCCATGGCACTTCAGTTTTATATGGAGGGGATGAACATTACTTGTCTATGGTTTCCTTTGTTCTTTCTCTGAATCCATTGTTGAACTTACTTTCAGATGCCTTATCAATTTGCTGTCTAAATATGGTTGATAGGAAAGCAAAATGGATGCAATAATGGATGATGCTAGAATCTTAGAGTTTTAGAAAAGTCATTCTTGCTTGTTCCTCAAATCATGAATTCACATCTTTCAAGTAAACTGATTAGAATTCTTCTAATACCTGATTCTGAAAAAGGACAAATTATGTTGCCTTTCCAACCTATCACTCAAAGAAAGAAGAACATCAAAGTTGATTTTGACTTAATATGCTGTTTCTCACATTGAAAGATTTGTAAATGGAAAAAAATCAGGACTAATCTATGAAATAAAATCAAACTAAATATATTTATAGGGGATCCTAGTTGGCTCAATCAGTTAAGCATCTGCCTAAGGCTCAGGTCATGATCCCAGGATCCTGGGATTGAGCCCCACATCAGGCTCCCTGCTCAGCCGGGAGTCTGCTTCCCCCTCTCCCTCTGCCCATGCTTGTGCTCTCTCCTAATAAATAAAGAAAATATTTTTTAAAAAGATATTTCTAAGATAAAAGAAGAAACTCCTTCACAAATCTTCATCTAACAATGTGTAAATAAGCCTAGAAAATAAACTATAACCAGCAATTAAAATTACCTTACATTAAGAAAATAAATTTCACAGTGCTGATATTAGATCATTTTCTAAACCATATACTTTTATAGATTATTTTTCAAAAATGAATTTTTGTAAATATTTTTGTAATTTGAATTTGTTTTTACAGTATTTTATAAGAATTAAAATAAAAGTTTGAACATCTGAGAAAAATAGACTGCTTTTCTATTGGTTCTGTCAATTATTGAGAGTGGTGCTAAAATCTCTGACTATAATCATGCATTTTTTCTGCTTTTACTTCAAGTTCTATCACTTTTCTTCTTCATTTTTTAGGAAGATTTGTTGTTAATATATACACATTTAAGACTACTTAGTCTACTTATTTATTTGTATGCTTTTGTTTTGTTTTGTTTTGTTTTGTTTTGTTTTTAAGTAGTCTCCAAACTTAGTATGGAGCTAACACATGGCTTGAACTCATGACCCTGAGATCAAGACCTGAGCTAAGGTTAAGAGTCAAACACTTAACCTACTGAGCCACGTAGGCACCCAAATCTACTTAGCCTTCTTAATAAATTCATTCCTTCATTGTTATGTAATGTCTTGTTTTATTTCTGGTAACATTCTTTGTTCAAAGTCTAGGATTTTTTGGTGTTGCTACAGATACTCCAGATTTTTTCCCCGTGTTAGCATGGTATAATTTTTTCTCGTTTAAAAATTTTTACCTTTGATTCTTTGATATTCAAAATGGGGGCAGCCTGGATGGCTCAGCAGTTTAGCACCACCTTCAGCCCAAAGCATGATCCTGGAGACCCAGGATCGAGTCCCACATCGGGTTCCCTGCATGGAGCCTGCTTCTCCCTCTACCTGTGTCTCTGCCTTTCTCTCTCCTCTCTGTATATTCTCATGAATAAATTAATAAAATCTTTAAAAAATTTTTAAAAATGGGCTTGGAGTCATGGTTCTTAATTTTATGAATCTGATTAACTCTGACTTTTAATATAATTATCAACATGTCTTTAACAGTACCATTTTAATATTTGTCTCCCATATTTTTCCACCCATTATTTATAGGCTAAGTGTCCCATGCAAGAAATAAAATTGAATTTTAACAGTTGCTCAGTCAATATATGGAACATCATCATTTTTGTTTATCTCTTTCATATATTTGAATATCTGGTCTTGTACTTTTAGAAATTTCTGACACCAACCAAGCCTCCATATAAACCAATATTATGTGTTTGTAAAAGGATCTCTGGAGTCATAGCCAATTGTGACTGTTAAAAAATGTTTTTTTATAAAAGAGCCAGGTAGGTCTGAAGTTTTTCAAAATATTTCTTGTAGGCTGCACACTGCTTCTTTCTATACCAGTCTGCCTCCACAGATAACTGGAATAAATTGATTCATTATTTTTCAAGGCAGTGACCTATTTTCCTTTAAAGGCTTTATTTATTTATTCACAAATAAATAGAAATAAATAGACAGAGAGAGGCAGAGACACAGGCAGAGGGAGAAGTAGGCTTCATGCACAAGGAGCCCATTGTGGGACTTGATCCTGGGACTGGGATCATGCCCTGAGCCAAAGGCAGATGCTCAACTGCTGAGCCACCCAGGTGTCCCACAAGGCAGTGTCTTAAATGGATTCCATGAAGTTGTTTCTCTCTTCCTTTCTTCATAAAAGATTTTTTAAAAGTTAGGTAATGTTGATGTATTCTATAAGAGAGTCTTTAAGACAGATGTTTAAAAGGCTGTGACTTTTCTACTGGGTCATTCAGTAAGTGACCCAGTATAAAGGTCACTTTATACTTTGTGCTCCAAGTTTTAAGAAGTCTGCCTGAAAGAGCTCATGAATTCTTACCTTTTCTCATTTGGATGAACAGTATACAAAGAATTTATTTTCCTCATCTATAATGTTATTATAATAATTTTATCAAGCACACTTCCTAGAAAACATGATGTCTAATTGATTTTTTAATAAAATTTTATTCTAATTACAAAGTAAATAGATAAACTTTCAAAAGCCTTGGGAAAATAAATAAAAACTTCAAAGATTTTTTTCTAACGTTAAGCTAGTTAAATTGATAGAACAAATTTAATATTGGTTAATTATGGCATATATCATTTTGGTCTCTATTTCTGTATTTGCATTTCTCTTTCAGAGTATACAACCAACCAAACACGTGCACACACACACACACACACACACACACACATACATGCACATAACTATTTCTTGAGCAGAACAGATAGTAATAATAAGCAGCACGTAATGGATAGTTACTATATGTCAGAAACTGCAATAAATGCTTTACAAATTTAATTCATACACAACTTATTAATATAAAACCCATTTTTATCCATCTTCTAGAGACAATAAAATCGAAGCTTAAAAAAATTATATATCAGCCATATTTATATATTCATAAATGCCTCAGCCATGATTTAAAACCAGCTCTATCGCTTCATAACATTTGTTTGGGTTATTAGATATTATTATTATATTATTATTATCCAAATTAATTAGACAATCTTCAAAAATAAAACTTAGCTTCTCTGTACTTCCTTTTATATGCACTTAGGTTTTCCCTGTTTGTTTCTTTATTATTATGTAGCATTTGCCAATAAACCTCATGAAAGGGCATTTCTGAATATATAATCTGATTATGACTTTATAACAAAATAGTTTAATTTTGGGATGTAAATAATTTTATACAAATGCCATACTGACTAGCAGAAAATGTATACTATTCCCATTAATGTCAATACATACTGGTTCAAGTTTTCAAATCTTACTCACCCAAATAGGAATAATATACTATATGTTTATAATATGTGTTTTAGGCACACACATAATATGACTATTCCTTTGCCTCTAAACATGAATATCTTAAACATCTTCATGCTTTTGCTTATTTACATTAAAGTATATTTGAGGTTACATTAAAGTGTATTTGATTTTATTAAGAAACTAGGGTATGCTAGGGAATAAGGAAAGGACTGGTGTGAAAAGAATTATGTGTGGCTATAAAAGAGTAACATGAAGATCTTTGTAGTAATCAATGTAGTGATATAATATTTTCAAGCAAGTTCATATTCTGAGATTCTGGGTGGATATAAGTTTGTGGGGAAGTATTATTCAATCCTTCATAGTAGTCTGCCTCTATTCTTGCCAGAATTCTATTCCCTACTGGCTCTGCCACTTTGGTTGCTCTCCAGTGCCGTCAAAGAATTATTTTTGTATTATACAATTTTTACTATTGTTTTAGGGTAAAACGGTAAGTCTAATAATACAAGCTATCTTTCCATGAAGAGATCTGGACTTACCACCCAATTTTCCTTTTCTCAAAAGTTCTTAAGAGCTACCTGGTGGTCTCTGACATCTATCAGCAACATTTTCCAGAGTATGTTGTACAATGTAATGCGTGTGATAAAAGCTCAAATAATGCTAGATTAGGGGCATCTATGCATGTATACATTACTGAATTAAAATATTACATTATAGTGGTGTGCTTGTGTCTTTGTCTGCCAGAAAACTGAATATATTTTTTGTATACATGGTGCCTTATTCAACATCTTTTATAAACATCTGGTTTATAAAAGATTGTACAAAATATTAATAAATGAGTTTGCAGTTGGATGACCAAGAAAAGAATTATAATGAACTCTATATTATCAAGACATAAAGAACCTACTCAGATTTATAAAAGCAAGAAGAAAGCAAAGAATAAGATTTGAGTCTGATTCTAGGATAACTAATTATTTTAATAAGAATAGCAATTTAATAAACACCAACCACATACCAGACCATATGATAATTACATAATCACATTGTATGTACTGCATGTTTTTCATGCTGGCAATCTGGCAATTAAAAATTCTGCATTGTATATTTATTTGCAAGCTATTAACAGATTAGATATTAAGAGTTCTCATCACAAGAAAAACAATTTGTAACTATGTAAGGTGATGGATGTTAACTCCACTTATTGTGGTGGTCATTTTGCAATGCGTCCAAATATCAAATCGTTATGTTGTAATGATATAACATTATGTGTCAAGTATACTACAATTATAGTATATACATATCTTTGGTTAAAGAATACATTCCCTATAGCTTAAATAGAAGTGAGCAGAGTTGTAGATTATTTGCCTCTAATATATTAACAGTTGATAGCTGAACTGAAAAGTCTGGCTCCAGGCCAGATCCTATGTGTGGTCTTTCAGGACTGACCACAGGCAATTATAAAGGGTTTGCCTGACAGGCCTCATGAAAGAAAGCTGTGTTCATCACACCAAACATGGTACACAGGCATGTATCATGCCTGAAACCAGTCTTTTTAGTCTCTGAAAGGAGTTACAGTCAAGGATTCAGGTCTCCTTGCATAGATCATACTCGCAGGCATAGCTGCATTTATAGCAAATGTGCCTCCACTCAGAGGCCTCTTCCTCAGATGCCTCTGCTGGACCTCCTTATAGAGGGAGAGGGAGGGAACATTTTAAATATTGTATATAATTCTTTTATTGTCTTTATGGTCCAGTATGAAACAACAAAAGAACAGATACATGTTTCCACTGGTACTTTGTTCGATATTTTTTTGCAGTTATTCTCTTACATAATGCCCTGGAAGATTAGCTTTGCCATCTTATTAATAATCAAACTTTTGCTGATTCTACTATTAAAGGAAATAAAATTACTAACATAAAGGGGAAAAAACTGAGATGTTGTATATAAATCCAGAAACTATTTTCCAAAGTGTTTCCCAAATCTATTTTTATACCCTCAGATATGATTCCTTTTAAGTATAATTGCTAAATTAAAACTTTCTTTAGTTCCTGCTTTCTCCTTTGGATACAATTTACATATATATGCTATATATGTATATTATGTGTATGTATACATTTATGTATATGTATGAATATGTATGCCAATACTGATATCCCACCAAAGTCAGAAACTCTGATGTAAGAACAATGTAGAATAAATAAGAATCTAATTTCTGGGCCAATTTTATTATTATTTTTAAGCTTGTGTGAAGGTTTTCTCCTTTTTTTTTTTTGTTTTTAGAAATTTTATTTATTTGAGAGAGAGAGAGAGAGTGCACAAGCAAGGGGATGGGAAAAGCGAGAGGGAGAAGGAGACTCTTGCTGAGAAGGAAGCCCAATGTGGGGCCCAATCTCAGGACCCCAGGATCATGACCTGAGCCAAAGCCAGGCACTTAACCAACTGAGCCACCCAGACACTTTTTCTGGGCCAGTTTTAATAAATGGATTAGAGACAGATAATTTATTCATAAAGATCTTTTTTTTTTTTCAAGCACTATTATATAGGAGTTTCTTATTCCTGCCCAAGATCTATTTATTTGAAAAATGCATTACTGGAACATTGAACAGGAATAACTTACTTTAATATTCTTACAAAATTTCTGAAACACTTCTATGAAAGTGTTTCTCTTGACCTATACATTTTCCAGACCAATTAACCATTACAATTAAAAATATATACCTTCATGCATATAATATGTTGTGATATATCTTTATTCAAAGACATAAGCAATACAAAGATAGTACAGTAAAACAAAATAAAAATATCTTTGTAATATTACATGCATTTTCTATTCTTTTAATCTAGAAAAAGATATTCTTTTGTTCTTTTTATTCAACTCAGCCAGAATCATGGTGTTTTTTTTTTATTATATCAGTGGAAAAATGAAAAGGTATTTAACTTATTTCAGACTTTGATTTTCAAATTTCTCCAGAAAAAAACAAAAACAAAAAACCCTGATTAAATGAAAAACTGCTGTCATTAAATGTTCCTCTATTAACTAAGCTGAAACAAACTTTAAAAAAATCATTTATATTATCTCAGTCACTTTTTAAAACATTCTATAAATAATGTATTATTCTAAATTTCAACCTAAAGAAGAAAGAAATATCCCAACTACATCTGAACTAGAATATTCAGAATTAGTAGTTTGTGTATAAAATGAACTCACTTGCTATTATTTCACACATCCTACTCCATGGATAGAGATATATGGATATTTATACATACATATAAATGTATAATGTTATGCACATATGTACATATATGTGCATGTGGTAATTTATAATTATTTAAATGACAGTTCGGAAGCAAAAGGATGCAAAAAGAACCCTCATATTATTTGGGTTTTTGTGTTTCTACTTGTAAATCTAAAATGAGATAGAAATTGACAGAAATATTTCCATTGTAAATTTACAGTCTTATTTATACTAATTAAATACTTGTAAACCTTTCATGGCATAACCATTATAAAAATTCTTGAATATTTTAACATACCATGATAATAGGTATTTATTTGTTTGAGTATAAAACAATGGGACTGATTTCCAGTATTCATGGAAGACATCAAACATGTTACTTAATGCCATTATTAAAGATTTCTTTTATGGGGGCACCTGGGTGGCTCAGTGGTTGAGTGTCTGCCTTTGGTTCAGGTTGTGAAACCGGGGTCCTGGGATCACATCCCACATCAGACTCCTTGCAGGAAGCCTGCTTTTCCCTCTGCCTATGTCTCTGCCTCTTTCTGTGTGTCGCTCATGAATAAATAAATAAACTCTTAAAAAGAAAAAAGATTTCTCTTATGGTTTTGTCAAATGGTGAGGAATCAAATAATCTGTCTTTATTTACTCTCAAAAAATTGAAAGACTTACAATACAAGATAACTTTCTAGGGAATACATGTGGTAATTTTTTTACTATAAAAATTTTTAATAACACAATAAATCCCTGTAGAAAGAAAAGTGTTTTGTTATGCCTGGGGTATTTCATAAAAGAGGCAGAAAAATATTTTCCCTCAGGTTAGTCCAATGACATGACTGAAATTTCATCTTTTCAAACAAGTATCATCCTCTGTTATGTGATAAGAAGGAGCAAAATAAATATAAATAACATGTGATGGTATCTATTATGTATGTGTGTGTGTGTGTGTCTATTTGCAAACAAATGTGTGATATAGAAAATAGACAAACATTTTTGCAAAAGAAAATGTTTTAAACATTTGAATGTGGCCATTTCTGATTCATTTTAGCATTTGCTATTAAAATCACATAAGATAGCAAATAATTTAGGATCACTTGGTTCCTTCAGTCACATTAGCACCTGCCTTTGGCTTAGGTCATGATTCCAGGGTCCTGGGATCAAGCTCTGCAGGGAGCCTGCTTCAACCTCTCTCTTCCTCTGCCTGCTACTCCCCCTGCTGCTGCTGCTCTCTCTCTGTGTCAAATAAATAAACAAAATCTTAAAAAAAGAAGATAGCAAATAATTTAATAGAGTTATTTTCTTTTGTCAAGAAAATATTTGGTTTACATATATGAAGACATAAAGTGTCAAGCTGTAAATTGTATTCAAATAAATATCACACACTATCATTTGAATTAATGATTGAAGAAATATAGGCTTACAATGGAGAAGTGAACCATTTTTTTAATGGAGAAATTTAATCTTGCTGGATATGGCTCTCTATAAAAGTCCCTTTCTTTCATTAGGCCAATGCCTCATTTTAGATTTAATGCAGATTGCATTTTGGTAGAGGGATAACTCTATTTTATATTCCCATTAATTGGGATCCCTGGGTGGCGAATCGGTTTGGCGCCTGCCTTTGGCCCAGGGCGCGATCCTGGAGACCCCGGATCGAGTCCCACGTCGGGCTCCCGGGGCATGGAGCCTGCTTCTCCCTCTGCCTGTGTCTCTGCCTCTCTCTCTCTGTGACTATCATAAATAAGTAAAAATCAAAAAAATATATATTCCCATTAATTACACAGTTTTTAAAATTTATTACAATAAATGTTGAAGAAGTATTTAACAATATCCAATATTCTTTCATTATCAAAACGCATCAAACTGAGGTTTGAAGGGAAATTTTCAATCTAATAAAGAATAGTTGTGAAAACCCCACAATTAATATCATACTTAATGTTGAAATAGTGTTTTCCTTCTCAATTAGGAACAAGTCAATGACATCTTCTCTCATAACTTCTAATCAACAATATCCTGAATGTTTTAGCCAGGGCAATTAAGCAAGAATAAGAAATAAAAGGGAAAAAAAAGAGAAAAAGAAATAAAAGGCATCCAAATTAGAAAAGAAGACTATCTCTCTTTGTAGATTATATGATCTTGAAAGTAGAAAATTCTAGTGAATCCACATAGAAAACTAATCAAACTAATAAATTCAGCAAAGTTTCAGAATATAACATCAACATACAAGATCAGTTGTTTTCTCTGTACTAGCAATATGCAATCCAAAAATAAAAATTTAAAATTTATTTATAGTAGTATTAAGAATAAAATACTTACAATATAAAAATTAGAAAGTAATAAAAAATTAAAATAAATTCAAAGCTTGGACTCTGACAACTAGAAAATATTGAAAGAAAATTAAAGAAGGCCTATATAAATGTAAAGATATCCCATGTTCATAGATTGTAAAACTTATTGTGATTAAGATACAAATACGTCTCAAATTAATCTATGGATTTAATGTAATCTCAATGAAAATATCAGTTGGCTATTTATTTTTTGCAGATATTAGGAGTGGATACTAATATTTATATGGGATTTTAAGGGACCTAGGATGGGCAAACACTCTTGGAAAAGACCAAAGTTGAAAGGACTCACACTTCAAATTTCAAAACTTACAACATCACAATAGCCAAAATAATATAAGGCTGTTATAATGATAGAAATATCACTCAATGGAATATAACTGATAGCCCAGAAAGAAATAATCACATTTACAATCACCTGATTTTCTGTGAGTGTCAAATCAATTCAAAGAGGGAAATAATAATCTCTTCAATAAATGGCACTGGGATAACTGGACAACAACAAAATAAACTCAAAATGGATTGCATATCTAAATGTAAGCGTTAAAACTATAAAACTTTTAGATAAAAATATAGATGTGATCTTTGTAACAGAGATTCAGGAAAGGCTTCTTAGATATGACACCAAAGACACAAGTGACAAAAGGGATTCATGCACGTGCATACAGGGCAATTCATCAGAACTAAAAATTCTGATGATACCAGAGGATATTTCAGAGGATACCAACAAGAAAGTGAGAGGACATTCCACAGAATGGGAGGACATATTTCTAAATTATGTATCTAATGAGGGACTTGAGTCAATAACATATATGTGATAGAAATATATATTAGAAATATATATGAAAATATATATTAAAATATATAAAATAAATAATATATACTAATTATTTTTATATGTTATATATATTTAAATATATTATATACATGTAAAGACATCTGACAAAGTAATAACAAGACAAATAATGCACTTTTTAAAAAAAATGGTCATATGATCTTTGTGGACATTTCTGCAGGGAGCAATAAGTACATGAAAAGATAGTCAACATTACCAGTAATCAGAGGGATGCAAATCACAAAGCATAATGATTACTGCAGAATGTCTTATACTGGGAGACTGATTATAAGAACATGTCTGGGGAAAAAAAAAGAAAAAAAAAACATAATGAGACATGATTTCTTACCACTAGGAAGGCTGAAATCAGGAAGACAGATAATAACAAGTGCTGCCAAGGTTGTGGAAAATTTTGAAATCATAAATATTATTAGTGGAAGTGCTGCTTTTGACAACAGTCTCTAGTTTCTGAAATGATTAAAGTTAGTTATCTTTTGGGGTGATGAATATGTTTTTAATTAATTGCCATGATGGTTATATACGTTTGCATGTACATTAAAACTCACTGAATTTTGCACTTTAAATAGGTGAATTCTAGGTAAAACACATTACATATAAAAGCTATTGTTAAAAAAATATAATACCTACTCAATGCTCAAAAAAACTAAGGAAAAATAGGAATCAAGTAGAAACTACTTTCAAGTATAAATGTAACAACTTGCCATGTTTTGACAACTGTAACCAGAATTGAAGGAGAAAACAAAAATAAAGAACTGCATATTTCAAAAAAGAACTGAAAACTTCTAAAAGACATGAAGAGAAATCTCACAGAGGAAGACATGGACATGGCCAACAAGCACATGAGAAAATGCTCTGCATCACTTGCCATCAGGGAAATACAAATCAAAACCACAATGAGATACCGCCTCACACCAGTGAGAATGGGGAAAATTAACAAGGCAGGAAACAACAAATGTTGGAGAGGATGCGGAGAAAGGGAACCCTCTTACACTGTTGGTGGGAATGTGAACTGGTGCAGCCACTCTGGAAAACGGTGTGGAGGTTCCTCAAGGAGTTAAAAATAGTCCTGCCCTACGACCCAGCAATTGCACTGTTGGGGATTTACCCCAAAGATTCAGATGCAATGAAACGTCGGGACACCTGCACCCCGATGTTTCTATCAGCAATGGCCACAATAGCCAAACTGTGGAAGGAGCCTCGGTGTCCATCGAAAGATGAATGGATAAAGAAGATGTGGTTTATGTATACAATGGAATATTACTCAGCCATTAGAAACGACAAATACCCACCATTTGCTTCGACGTGGATGGAACTGGAGGGTATTATGCTGAGTGAAATAAGTCAATCGGAGAAGGACAAACAGTGTATGTTCTCATTCATTTGGGGAATATGAATAATAGTGAAAGGGAATATAAAGGAAGGGAAAAGAAATGTTGGGAAATATCAGGAAGGGAGACAGAACATAAAGACTCCTAACTCGGGGAAATGAACTAGGGGTGGTGGAAGGGGAGGAGGACGGGTGTTGGAGGGGAATGGGTGAGGGGCACTGAGGTGGACACTTGACGGGATGAGCACTGGGTGTTTTTCTGTATGGTGGTAAATTGAACACCAATAAAAGTTAAAAAAAATAAAATAAAGATAAATAAATCATCAGAATTTATCAATAGGCATCCAAGCTACAACTATCATCAATATCAATCTACTCCCTCTTCCAAGACAGACCCAGTGGAATTATTGATGCCATTATTTTGCCTAGTTGGAAGTTGTGGGGATTATTTCCCCCCAATTTCTTTGTAGAAGGCCAATATATTTCTTTATTTACCATGTCATGTGGGAGGACTTCAAAAGACTCAGTTATGCCTGTCAGAAGCCACTGCAAAAAGGTAACTTGTGGATATCATTTTTCTCTTCTCCATCTCTGTTTAAAGAAAACAAGAATTGGCAATAAAAATCCTTGATTTTCCTTCATGTCAAATAGACTATGTGGAAGGTGGTCACGCATGAGACTTCTTCCACCTAAAGAAGTTGCCCTTGGAGAAACAACAACTTGGGGCATATTACTAATCCAAGAGTGAACCAGGGAGGGTTGAGAGACTTCCACTTTAATATGTCTTCATTTTGAAACCTGACTTTACCAATGACAATGACAATCCATCTTAGCCAGGGGAACCAACAGAGGACCCACAGCACCCTGGAAATAAGTGTTAATTTCTTCATTTTCTACAGTTTCCCAAATGTGTTTCCCAAACTGGGAGAAAGTCTCGCTGTAAAGAAAAGGTAGAGGTAGCTTGGCCACTTTCCTGTAAAAGTTTTGCTTAATGTTTGGGAAAGGATGAGTGTTGAATTACAAATGCAATTGAATGTTTAACTGTATTGAATTTATTATATATAGGGTTTGGGAGTCTGAGTAAGACATGTATAAGGAAATGAAAAGTTCAGAGGTAATGACAAGATAGTGAGAGGAGAAGAATAGAGAATGTTCATTCGGAAATAATATTTGTAAAAAGAAATAAAATGCAAAGCAAAGGAAATATATTAAGATCCAGAAAACATAGGTTAAGCAAATATATCAGATTATCTCAGATTACATTGTCTCTTCAGCATCTTAAGTTATTTAGAGATATTGGAGGGTAGAAGAGAAGTTGGTTAGAGGAATACAAATATTTACTATACTTAAATGATAAATCCAGAATGATTAATAAAACAATTTGTAAAAGCTTAATTAAACTTATAATGCATATATTTTACAAGTCTTAATATTCAGGTGACTCTTTCCACTGGCTTAGATGGAAGGAAAGAGGTGTTTGTTAGAGTTCATCTATCTTTCTATTGCCAAAATTTTCTTTGAAATAAATAATACTCCAGAGGCTGTGTCAGGCTTTATGTGTGAAATGGGAAATATTCCAGATGTTATCCCTTCTGGAACCTGTGATATAATAAAGACATAAATAAATAAGCAAACATATTAAATATTAATGAATTTTGAAGAATATGATGAAGAGAGCAAATAATACTGAACATAAAAATCAAAACATGTAGATATTGAATTGATTTACTTTTTTGGTATTGTCAAAAATTCTTTATTAGAAGGTAATATTTAAGCTGTGATTTGAGGAATAGTGATGAATTAATATTTGCAAGGCTAGCAACACTTGCTAAGTGTTTAAACAGGAAATAGCTCAATATATGCTAGGAATGGACATAATTAAGTAGAGGAGCATGTAGTGTGAAATGAATGTGTGCCAGACATCAAGGGGATACATATTGATGGTGCAAGATTACGAACGAGAACATGTGAAGTCTTTGAAAGGTTTGAGGTTGGTAATATGATTGCCTTTAATTTTTATCTTGACTGGTTACTGCATGGAATATTCAGAATTCAGTGAGAAAAGAAGAAGTGACAGCCAGGAGACCATTTCAATAAAGAATATAGGTAAAAATGTGGTGTTGTACCTATGTGGATGGACAAAAAAAGGATAGAATCTGAAATATTTTTGGAGATAAATCATATATGGATTAATATAAAAATGATTATGATAACAACTTCTAGATTTCTGATTTGGCCTCTGTGGGCTTTGTGGAAACATTTATCATGGTAAAGAAGAAATGATGGTAGGACCACAGCAGGTTTAGGGGTGGGAATAAACATTCAATTTTGTATATATTAATTTAAATATACCTTTTGTGTGACCCACGCAGAGATATAAAGTATGTAATTGGATAGAGAAAACCACTGATTGTGTTCTAAACATAAAAGCATTGCCACAGCTTTGAGAAAAAGAAATACAAGAGATTCTAAAAGATTAGAGAATAGATTGTTCAACATTCTCATCCTGGCATTAAATGATTGTAGGGAGAGAAATGAAGCTAGAAGAGGATAGGATATTAATATAAAATCTAGGATGAAAGAATTATCATTAAACGCAATGAAAAATTGAAATTGAAATGTAAGCATGAAAGAAGAATAACTGAGAAAAAAAGATTTTAGTCAGATATTTGAGTTTGGGGTTCTTCAAGAGAAACAAAATATAGAGGTGTGATAATGCCTGAGGCATAAAATCCAGTTGGGAACCGAGGTAAAACAAGCAAACAAATCAAAATAATAAAAATAAGGAAGATTAGTGAATTAAGTGTGAGAATTTGCTTATTTCTTTCCCCAAAGAATAATTTTGTCCACTTCATACAGCATTTTCCATCACCTATTAGAAAGTAAAATGCAAAAAAATAATAAAATATCTATGAATACAGTTAACCAAAGAGGTGAAAGACCTATACTCTGAAAAGTATGAAACACTGATGAAAGAAATTGAAGATAACAAAAACAACAGAAAGATATTTCATGCTCATGGATTGGAAGAACAAGTATTGTTAAAATGTCTATACTACCCAAAATAATCTACACCTTAACACAATTCCTGTGAAATTTTTCATAGAACTAAAACAAATAATCCCAAAATTTGTGTGGAATCACCAAAGACCCTGAATAGCCAAAGCTCTTGAAAAGAAAAGGAAAGATGAGGGTTCACAATTCTGGACTGCAAGTTTATTACAAAGTGGTAATCATCAAAATGGTCTCAAATTCCAAACAGTATCACTTCACACTGGTCAGAATGGCTAAAATTAACAACACAGGAAAGAACAGGTGTTGGAGAGGATGCAGAGAAGGGGAATCCTCTTACACTATTGGTAGGAATGCAAACTGGCGTAGCACTCTGGAAAAAAGTATAAAGGTTCATCAAAAAGTTACAAATTGGACTTATATATAAATGTATATAATATATATCCAGTTGGGTATTATATATAAATATAAATAATATAATAATATATTTATATGTAAAATATATTTATATGTAAAATATAAATATATATAATATATATAATGGAATACTATGTAGCTTGAAAAAAGAATTGTCTTGCCATTTGCAATGATGTGGATGGAGCTAAAGAGTATTATGCTAAGCTAAATAAGTCAGAGAAAGAGAAATACCATTTGATTTCACTTGTATGTGGAATTAAGAAACAAAAGAAATTAACATAGGGGGAAAAGGCAAACCAAGAAATAGACTCTTAACTATAGAAAACAAACTGACGGTTACTAAAGGGGAAGTAGGTGGAAGGATGGTTTAAATAGATGATGGAAATTAAGGAGTGCACTTGTGATGAGCACCTGGTGTATGTAAGTGATGAATCACTAAATTCTACACCTGAAACTGATATTACACTGTATGTTAGCTAGAATTTAAATAAAAACTTAGGAAAAAAAAACAATATGGTACTGGTACAAAAATAGACGCATAGGTCAATAGAACAGAATTGAAACCTCAGAAACAAACCCACCATCCTTTGTCAATTAATTTTCATCAAATCAGTAAAGAATATCCAATGGAAAAAGACCGTCTTTTCAATAAATGATGTTGGGTAAACGGAGTAGGTACATGCAAAAGAATGAAACTAGACCACTTTTTTTCACCCTACAAAAAATAAGTTTAAAGTGGATTAAAAACCTAAATACAAGACCTGAAACCATAAAAATCCTAGAACACAGGCAGTAACTAATTTGACATTAAATGTAGCAGCTTTTTTCTAGCTATGTCTCCTGAGGCAAGGGAAACAAAAACAAAAATAAGCTATTGAGACTATACCATTATTAAAAACTTCTGCACAGCGATGGAAACAATCAAGAAAACTAAAAGGCAATCTATGGAATGGCAGAAGACACTTACAAATGACATATCTGATAAAAGGTTAGATAAAAGATATTAAGAACTTATACAACTCAACAACAAAAGAACAAATAATCCAATTAAGTATGGGCAGAAGACATGAAAAGACATTTCTCCAAAGAAGACAACCAGATGGCCAACAGACACACGAAAAGATGTTCATCATCACTTGCCATTAGGGAAATGCAAATCAAAATTACAATGAGATATCACCTCACACCTGTCAGAATGGCTAAAATCAACAACACAAGAAACAACAGGTATTAGAGAGGATGTGGAGAAAGAGGAACCCTCTTACACTGTTGGTGAGAATGCAAACTGGTGCAGCCACTGTGGAAAAGATTATGGTAGATCCTAAAAAAAAGTTAAAAATAGAGCTACCTATGATCCACTGGTCACACTACTGGGTATTTACCCAAAGAATGCAAAAACACTAATTCAAAAGGATACATGTAACCCTCTGTTTATAGCAGCATTATTTACAATAGCCAGATTATGGAAGCAGTGCAAGTATCTATGGGTAGATGAATGCTTAAAGAAGATGTGATTGACATGTGTGTGTGTGTGTATGTATATTACATACACACACACACACACACACACACACACACATATATATATGTCAATCATCCATAAAAAAGAATGAAATGGAATCTTGTCATTTGCAGCAAACATGGATGGAGCTAGTACAATATTAAGCAAAATGTCAGTCAGAGAAAGACAAATATGTGATTTCACTCATCTGATGGAATTTAAGAAACAAAACAAAAGAGCAAAGGGTAAAAAGAGAGAGAGGCAAACTAAGAAAAAGATTCCTGACTATAGAGAAGAAACTACTACCAGAAGAAGAAACTACCAGAGGAGAGTGGATGGGGGGATGGGTGGAATAGGTGATGAAGGAGTGCACTTGTTGTGATGAGCACAGGATGTTGTATGGAAGTATTGAGTCACTATACTGTACACCTGAAACTAATATTACACTGTGTGTTGCCTAACTGAAACTAAAATAAGAACTTAAAAACAATGAAGTTACCAGCATTGGGAAAATGCCTCATACTAATCCATGTTACTGATCCAGTGAAGAAACCTTTATTACTTTAGTCAAGCAAGGGAAAGTGAGCTATCATTGCTGCCCTTACTTCACAGGGGATCTGAATTTGCTATAACAATTTCTGCTCCAAAGAGATTACTTTATGGTTCCTGCTTATTTTTAATAAAATCAAATTAGTGGAGTCTGAATTACATGTTGTTGGCCTCTTTTGCAAAAGAAGCTTGGAAAAATGAATAGGTGGCAATTTCAGCTTCATTAGTGGGAAGCTAGACGCACTTTCCTCTGAGAGAGCAGTCAATTCTCTAAACATAAAAAGGTGGTCCAGATGCTGTACACACACACACACACACACACACACACACACATACACACACACACAAATCATAAATATTCGGGTCAAGCCATTCCATTTCCTGCACCAAAAATATTGGTCTTAGAATATACAAATCTACCTGACCCCTAAAAATACCATGCATAATGAATGTATCCACTATTCAATGAATAATGAATCCAGCCCAATCCCACAGGAGCAAATAAAAAATCGCCAGATCCTGTCTCAACTGGATTAAAATCTTTTTTGATTGCCTTTCCTTCTTTTTTTCTTCATGTTCCCTTTTTAAATTCTATTATCTACGGATTAAATTGTAAGGCTATCAACTAATAACATATCATGTTAAAATAGCAGGGAAAAGAGAGGGAAAAATTTATTTTAAATAAAAAAATAAGTAAGAAAATATAGAAAGAAATTCTGTAGCAAGGCTATATTTGGTGAATATGGCTTTCCTCATTCAAAACCAATTCATGTTTCCTTTTACATTCCTCTGGCACTTAACTGGTCATAGTTCTTTACTTGATGATGGGACTCAGTCATTCCTGAAGGTTCCGGTTACTTGGAAATCCTTCCTGTATAAGATTTCATTAGCTTTTATTACCTTTTAATGGTGGATAATGGCAGTATTGAAGGTATCCCAACTTTTATTCAACCCATGCTTCTCCCATCTTCTTATAGGGATTGAGGTGAACACCCCCAGCCAATGCAAAACACATTTTTGGTCACACAAATATGCCTTACGTTCAGAGGGCACTCTCAGCCTCTAATCTAACACAATATTTGCTTTGCTCTTAGTGGAGGCTGTTTTAATTAGACATAAAAATCTCAAAGTTGGATTTCAGAGTCAATAAGATAAGTAAAGAATGACTTGTCCAGGAGTAATTAAGCACAGTTTGGGAAACTCCAATTGTTTCAAATCCTTTGAATCCAAAATGCAAACATTTAAATATTGGAAAGGGTATCATAGATTTGCTTGCTTGCTCAGAGCATAAACAAGAATCTGTGATTTTTAGGGATATTTTTCCAAGATAGGATATGGCAAATGTCTGAACCTTAAATTCAATACTATTTTCAGAACTCAATTAGCATTTACAGATTGTTGAAAAGATCAACTTGAACATTTCTCTAAGGGCAAATTGATATCAAAGCACCCTCTATTATTTACTTCTGTGTGCATTCGTGTAGGTGTGTGTAAAACCCATTGAATGTCTTATGACTTTTGACTCTAGTGTAAGTTTTTACATCCAAATAAGCATAGTCGATGAATGCTTATTGAAGCAACAATACTTATAACATAATAGCTTAAACTTCTTATCTTTCAAGAATCTCATTGTTAAAAATTATTTTCAATTTTGGTAACAAACACCTGCCAAGTTGCCATTACTCAATTTCTTCCTTTCTGCCATAGTTTCTACAATGCCAGCTTATCATATACTTGTCCTGAAGCTGCTTAGTACTGCTGAGACTTCCACTACATTCCCCAAAGCCTCAAATTTGTTGCATTCTATAGATTCTAAGTTTCCACTGTCACCTGGACCTCCAAGTTGGCTTTGAGATATTTCTAGACAACACTCTATCCACTGTTAATATCATTTACTTCACTTTTGTAGTTTTACAAATACTTTTAGTACTTAGAAAACAAGCTCAAACCTACTTCTGGGGCAAATCATCATACACGAATGGCTTTCCTTCCATCTTGCTAACGAATACACAAAAAACATCAAATGCTTCTGAAAACCTACTTTATCCTCAGCTCTGACTGGCTAGATCTTACTTACTGACACATGGGCCTTGAAATTAGAAGCAAGCAAGAAGTAAAATAATCTTTCTGATTTTGGCACAAATGAAGAAAAAGGAACAAATCTTGTTTGTAACTAAGAAAACAGCAACCACAAGCATTAATAAAGTGGGCCAATGGGAACTCTCGGACTCCATCAAATTAAAGTAGCTGGGTTAGGAGAGAGGCCTGAGGATGGCTCTAAGAGAGAGATAGGCCATAGGAAAAATAAAAGGAAAGGAGTATAAATGTTACCTTTCTCACTAACATGCACTAAACCATAGGAAAGGAGATTTGAATATTAACAGTGATTTTTATGCACAGTAACACTTGAGAACTAGTGATCTGAAGGAATATATAATTAGCAAGTCCTTTACACTGTCTCCTTCAAATAGTAATTATCTCAGTCATGCTTTTGTCATATACTGGAAAGCAACCAATTTATTGTCAAATTATGAGATGAGTTCCTTATGTGCATGTCTCATGTAAATGATTCAAGACAAATTTTAATGATTTGGAACCTGGATGCTAATATTAGCATTCTGTTGTTGAAAAGTTGGAGATCCTGAATAAATTTATTTTTCTAGCACAGATGAAGAGTGTTTCCATATTATGCTAAATTTATGGACGATTTATTTTGACACTCACTCTAAAGGTGTTGCATGGTAGTAGATGCCTTATCAGACATACAAATATCTGGTTTAATTGAATTCTAAAACAATCATAGTTAAAAACAACAAACAGATAATAGCACAAATAATTTTATATTGGCATTTTCAAGAGATGATGAAATCATTGTTTTCAATGATAAAGTATCCTTTTGATATAAAACATTAAAATGGGGTGCCTAGGTGGCTCAGCTGTTGAGCTTCTGCCTTTGGCTCAGGTCATGGTCGTGCAGTCCCAGGATTGAGTCCCACATTGGGGAGCCTGCTTCTCCCTCTGCCTATGTCTCTGACTCTCTCTCTGTCTCTCATGAATAAATAAATAAAATCTTTAAAAAAAATAAAACATTAAAATGTCTATTTTCTTTGTGAGCTATTATTTAAATTCAAGAAAAAGAAAGATTTTTGTGTTTTTTTCATTTTTTTGAGCTTTTCTAATTTGAGAAGATAAGAATTGCATTTCTTTTCAATCAAGTGTTTATATGACTTGCTTTGATTAATGATTTATGTAAACATTTTTGACTCATGGGAACTGTGCTTCCTATAATTTTTATGGTTGTCTTCAAACACATTTAGAAAGCATTTTTTTTTACAATCCCAATGTGATTCTCCAAAATGACTAAATTAGAACTTGAATAAAATAAACTTATAATATAGGTAAAAGCAAGACATGTAAGTGCTCTGATAATTAAGAATAATAGCTTTAGGAGTTAATCTTCAATCTTGAAATATTAACCAGGAGATAGTCCACTTCTTCCTGAGGAGATTACAGATGGGTGCCTGCTTCGTTAAGCATCTGACTCTTGACTTCAGCTCAGATATTGATCTCAGGTCTTGATCTCAGTGTCATGTGTTCAAGCCCCCGTTGGGCTCCACGTTAAGCATGGAGCCTACTTAAATTTTTAAAAAGAACTGAATATATCCTAGCTATCTTAGCACTGTTTGCAATTCTTCTACATTAGAGGGGAAATACAATTTAAACTATAGAACAACTAAAGGCATATTTCACAGATAAGTGACCATCCTAGGCAATTAAGTACCCACAACACAGAGTCTGGAGAGAGTACCTTTGCTGCTAAATGTCTGCTATGGTGAAAATGAAAAGCAAAAGAGTTGCTCTGGAGGAAAGTTATTTGATTTCATAGCAGTTTTTTTTGTTTTAAATGGAATAAAGAATGGCCAAATTTTTCCATTAATGTTTAGTGTTTGGGAGAGAGAGACAGAGAGAGACAAAGAGAGAGAGAGAGAGAGAGAGATTGTAAAATAAAATTTAATTGATATCCTAGTTGAGAGGTATCTAAATTGATTCCAACATGTTCTAGAATGTTTGTATATTGCAAAAAATGTTCCTGGGTAAAAGATTTGAATTAAATAAGCATGTCTTTAGGAAAAAAATAATCAATATGCAACATTTTATTTCTTGGCATAGCATCTTGAGGAATAATGATTAAAGCCTCGTTAAAGAGGAATTTAATAGAATTTGAAACTTTTATAACACTATAGAAACATAATACAATATGGTAAGTCCTTTGAATAAATCTGAGATCACACAAAATTGTTTCTAAAAAGAGATAACACTAGCTTTAAACTGATTATGTTTGTCGATATAAGTGCTAATATTTGTTTTCAAATTTCATTAATAAAATAAATTAATTTTATTAAAAAACGAAACTATTCCAATTTTTTGGTAATTGGCCATATAGTGGATTTGGACTTATAGATTCCATCATACAATTTTTCTTATCTAGATTATTGGTATGGATTTCCAGTAATACAGGCTGTATATTCAAAATACTGTTGTAATGCCTTGATTTTTAGACTTTTATTTTATTTTTTCATGTTTTCTTTTATATTTCTTATTATTTCTATCTGTATTGCTAAGCATCTCTTTCTCCAGTCCACTATAATGTAGTAATTACTTTTGTGATTGATTCTATAAATTATGTTAATTTTTGTATGCTCTATTTACTTTCTCTTATGCCTTTGGAATGGCAGAACTGTGTGTGAACTAAAGTACAGAACAATAAAAAAGTAACATTTTGTTACATTCTCAGGAGAAGCATATTACACTGGCATACAAATAAGAAAATAGAGACACAAGAAGTTAAAGTAACTACTAATAGGAGCCAGATGTTTGAGCTTTCCCTGCTTCTCCCTACATACACCAAATTTAATCATGTGATTTTATCTTCAAGGTATAATCCTATAATGTCTCAATGTTTCTGTACTCTGGATGATCTTTATTATAACAAATTATAATGATTATTATCAATTTATAGCTACTATTTAATTCAAGAAGAGTGCTATTATTCTATTCACTTATTGAAGACATTTAGAGTAAACAGTTTATAAGTTATAATGGCAAAAGAAAACAGTTTTATTGCTTATTGTTTTAAGGCATTTGGATACCTTACAGATGACTTAAAACAGCATTTTAAGTTATATATCTTAAAATATGTTTATTGAAGTGCAAAAGTATTTTCTTAGCTTTAGTGAACTTCCCAAGTCTTCAGACCTAATTCTGCTAATCATATTCCAAGAGGCTTGTGTCTCATTTAAATCTTCTGCAGTGATACACCATTTAATAAGGCTAGTTATGCAGGTACTGACAGCTGAATTTTGTATTCATCACAGGTATTTTTAATTTGACTAACATAATAAATCTTAATCATATCAATGTCACCATCTATTAGAGAAATTAATAAGCCATCATCCCTTCAAACATGGTGTTGGTATTATTATTCATTAACTGTGGAAACTTTTCATTTGTTTATCGAATATCTAGGTTGCCAAACCAAGTTTTGCTTTTGACATTAATATTTACTTCGGAATATATTTCAAGTGATTTTTAGTTTGTGTTTTGGTTCTACTTTAGCTTATATTTCCAGGCAAAATATTTTTAATGACATCAATTTTTACTTTTTTTTTAAGTTATTAAAATCTAACAAATTCAGAAAAGAGTACTCAAGTAACAGATTATGCACTGTCTACCTTTAGATGCTGTGAGTTCCCAAATATACATAAAAATATCCAAGCCCATGATTGGTTACACTGCAATGCTCACATATATCTATCTTTTAATTTTAGACACTTTGGTGTCTAAAATTTTTAGACACTTTAACATTAATACAATATTTTATAGACATTTTAACATTAATACAATATTGTGTGACAGTATGGTTTCTTATATTTGTAAATTAGAATTCTAATATTTTTATTATAGTTATAGGGGATTGCAAATTTCATTAGTATTTTCAAAGAAGCACTTTGTAAATTTATAGATTTTTCTCAAGTATATATTCAACTTCTATTTCATTTTACTCTGTTCTTATCTTTATTATTTCCATGTCCTACTTTCATTGAATAGATTGCTACATTTTCAACCTTCATGAGATAATATCTTATCGCTGTTTTTTCAGTCTTTCTCCTTCCAAATCTGTCTATATAGATACAAATAAAGATATAAATAATACTAATTGCATGTGTGATATATAAGGCTTCTTACTATTATATAGGTACATGTATAGTTTGAAGTATTTAAACCCAAAAATGAACACAAGAATAAAATATTTATTAACATTTGTCTTGATATTATCATTAAGGAAGCAATGTTCTTTCTTTAAGATTTTATTTATTTATTTGAGAGAGACAATACACATAAGTAGGGGGGCATTGCTGTGTTCCCTGCTGTGGATAATGTACATCTTAGTGTATATTTTATTTATATGACAGATAACACTAAATTGTAATGTTTGTTACAGAGCTTTTATGTTTAAAAATTTTAACGGAGACATATAGATTCAAATGAACTATCTTTCATATTAAAAAGAGAGAGAGAGAGAGAGAGAGAGAGAGAGAGAGAAGTGGAGCCCTATATGGGGCTCCATCCCAGGACCTGGGATCATAACTGGAGCTGATGACAGGTACTCAACATCCTGAGCCACTCAGGTGCCTTAAGAAAGTGTGTTCTGGCAAACCTAAGGAACTTTTGTTAACCTTGTCACAGCTATATAATAGTTCAATGTCTAATTTAGAGAGAAATATGGGATACAATTTGCTATACACTAGTACAGTTTTTAGTGCATAATTATTTGGTTAAAAATTAAACACTTCTGCATATTCTCAAGCAAGATTAAATCAATTCCAACATGACATAAATTTTTAACCTCATGTAGATCACTTTAGGGAGTGATATGCTAGGGCATACTATATCATTTGATTTGACCTTTTTCTTCCAGAAACCCTGCCGTTTATATTCTGAAGTAAATAAATAAATATAAACACACAATTATATATATATATATATGCATATATGTATATACACATATATACATAAATGTAAATAAACTCTCATTCCAAGACTATGAGTTTCATAACACAGATATATTACAGAGAGTAATAAAACAAAACAGAACAATCATAACCACAGTAAAAATAATTTCCCAACGAGGTTGAAAAGAAACAACATAAAATTAAACAAGAAAATCGGGGATCCCTGGGTGGCACAGCGGTTTGGCGCCTGCCTTTGGCCCAGGGCGCGATCCTGGAGACCCGGGATCGAATCCCACATCAGGCTCCCGGTACATGGAGCCTGCTTCTCCCTCCGCCTGTGTCTCTGCCTCTCTCTCTCTCTCTCTCTATAACTATCATAAATAAATAAAAAATTAAAGAAAATAAAAAAAAATAAACAAGAAAATCATTCACTGTACCATTAATATTGATCTACTAAAAGAAATTATTTTAGTTTACTGAAGTTTATTCATTGCACTAGTTTAGAGTATGTTTACTACGCTTAACCTATAGCCTTAAACTTTTATTTAATAATGTAATAAATAAAATCACAAAATAATATTAGCTCGATAAAGTGACAGTAAATTATATTGAATCAGATTGTTAATTTAGGTGAATTATATTGTTAATTTGTTATACAGCCTTGGTTTCAACTAAACTAAAATTCATAAACAAGTATATAAATCTAAAATTATTACTTAATATGATTTCAAGTAGAGTCAACTTTTGGTGCTCAGAAACATTGAATATACAATTTTCTTAAATTATATGGGCCTTGGAACTATGTATTCAGCTTGACCTTTCATATGGATGCTTCTTTGAAGTAAAATAAAAATGAAATGATACATCTAAATATGGAGTTCTGTGGTTACATTGACAATTCATTTATAGTAATGTGGATATAATTTTAAAGTCAATAAAAAATAGAAACTTTACAAGGATGAATGATTTGAAATTATTGTTTTAATTTTATGTATTATATTACATGGTTTTAATTGTTGCCCTAGATTTTTTTTAAAAATATTAACTATTTCAAATGTGATCTTTGGAAGTAATTCTTTCCAAAATATGATAATCAATTACATTATATGAATCAATTATTCATGAGAGGTTTTAATTCTATTTTGTTTTGTTTTTTTGATGATTGTTGATATTCAGCAGGTAGATTTTCATCTTTCTGAATTTCAGACAAATCTACAAAATTAATTATAATCTGTTTCATTGTTTTCCAAGAAATTAATTCAAAACTACCAATTAATTTCTTTTGTAGATTTTTAACAAGTTAGAAAATATATTTCAAATATTTATAAATATTCGTATTTTCAATGAATATATTATAAATAGAAAAATGTTTCCATATAATCATTATGAAGATCTCTAACTATAACATGATTTGTAGAGATAAGGAGAGACTTTCACGCATTGATTAAAACACAGTGCAATTAAAGACAGACTAAATTGTTGATGTATTTCGTTGCTTCTAACTTCCTGCAAAGTAGGAAGCATTTATTGATGATTATTTAATAATGTAGTAAATGTCAATAAATCATAAATGTCTTTGAAAAATAATAATTCATTACTCTTTGATAAATATTTTTAGAGTGTTTTGAAATGTTAATTTATGATTGGTTTTATAAAAATTCCCTTGGTTATTTTCTGAGGCATTTAGATTCCTGTTTTCCAGAAAATCTGCCTATTGCATCATACTCTATGCATTTGGATAAAAATTTCCGTGCTATATTAGCCTCTTTATAAATAAGGCAGGGAAGATATTTTACATGTTTGGAATATTTTTACCCATTTCAGATTCCTGTTTTGTTCATTTGTGTTCTTGTTGCCCCAAATCAATCCTGCACTATCACTGGCAATTTTTTTCACTCATAAACATTTATATTAATATATAAGACAAGATTGAAATTACCATCCTCCAATGTATTTCTCCTTTACTATTTACAAAAATGTGAATATTCTTATTGGTCATTAGTTATATAAAGAGTAGAAACTACCATAAACTGAGCCGTAAGAAGAAAATCTCCATTTTCATTTAACTATAGAGGAATTCTCCATTTGTGTAATATATTTTAAAGTTATTTAACAGGGATGCCTGGGTGGCTCAGTGGTTGAGCAACTGCCTTTGGCTCAGGGCAGATCCTGGGTCCGGGGATTGAGTCCTGCATTGAGATCCATGCGAGGAACCTGCTTCTCTCTCTGTCTATGTCTCTGCTTCTTTTTCTGTATCTCTCGTGAATAAAAAAATAAAATCTTTAAAGTAATTTAACAAAACTTGGACAATATTTTCTGAGTATTCTAATATTATTAGATGAGAATATATTTCTGTTTATAATGGTATTGAATTGTATGTATCATTAACTATCATTAACACGAAAAGTCAGGATGTGCTCTCTCAGTATTACAGAACTTTCTGAATTGTGATATTCAGTAGAAAATATTAAAGGTGTTGCTAAATACTCGACAATTAGTTTAGTTATATTTATAAAACATAAATTGAATATTCGTAACTCCAAACATACTTGAAAATGTAGATATTTGGTTTCATATACAGAAGTTTTACATTTTATGCTTTTGTAAAAGTTTTCTGGGAGTGATTTCATATAATTATTATTTAGAATCTCATGACAATGTGTAAACTTGATCCATGTTTCATTATTAAAGAGAGTGGTTCAAATTCTTTGTTTCTAATTATCTTCCTGGGAATGTTGAATGTTTTAGGCCCCAGTCCAGAAACATGTTAGAAGATCATTTAGTTTTACCTCTTTTTTTGAAAAGTATTCAGACTATAATGTAAGTATCATGATGACAATTTTCTTGCTATTTGCATGTGCTGTTAACATTATTTTGGATCTCTGTTTGACTTGATCCAAGGGTTTTTAGGTGATACACCATGTAGTGAGAATAGTTTTGTTAAAACTATGTTTCATTTCTTAATGCAACCTGGAAAATTAACTATGTCACACTATATTGTAAATTAGTGAAAATGTGAGAGTACCACTAATCTAATCCTTATTCTCAAGATACCACATGCAGTTGTGCAGGTTGAAACTGCCACATCCAGGAGGCCACCATTCACAGTGTAGGCATCCCTACCATATTAAAAGCATACTATTATTTTGGCTTTTTTCTTATTCAAGTTTATAATATTTACACATGAATAAAATAGCCTAATAGGACCACATATATGGTGTATATTGCTTCCATTTAGAAAAATGAAAACACTAATGCTTTGTTCATTGAAAATTATGTAGCTTAGCTAAGATTTCTTTTTTTAAAAGATTTATTTATTTATTTTTAGAGAGAGAGTGTGTGTGCACATGCAAATGAGTAGGAGCTGGGCTGGGGTAGAGAGAAAGGGAGAGAAATAGACCCCTTATTCAGTCAAGAGCCTGATGATGAGATGATGCAGGACTTGGGACTCTATCCCATGACTCTGAGCTCATGACCTGAACCAAAATAAAAATTTGGACACTCATGCTACTGAATCATCCAGGCAGCCCTAACTTAGCCTAGGGTCCTAAACAAGACATTGTTTTTGCCATGTAATTTGAGAATTATGAAATATCCATGCTTTATTTATATTCCTGCAATGGCTAAATTTATCATTTTATATTGTGTTTCATATTATCTAGCAATTTTATGGTATCAGATGTCATAGCTGAGTTTCAAATTTACAACTAAAGTATTTTAATTTGGAAAAATGTTCTATGTAATAATGACTATTCAGCTATCAATAACACATCACAAAATATTACATAAACCTAAATGACTTGGTTACATGATATTCCCTATCTATACTTCAGCAATCCTTTCTCTCCTGTATGTACAACTAATTTAACCACCAAAAAAAGGAACTTTTAAATAACTAAATAGAGATTGTTTTCCTGAAAAAGACATCCATATATATGGCTGATAGGTACATGAAAAGGTGCACAATAGCACTAGTCATCAGGGAAATGCAAATCCAAGCCACAAAGATGTTATCTCACACTGGTAATAATGGCTATCTTCAAGAATACAAGAGAAAACTGTTGATGTGAAGAGAAAGGAACTCTTGTGAACTGTTGGTTGGATTGCAAATTTGTTCAAACACTATGGAAAGATGTATGGCAGTTCCAAAAAAAATTAAAAATAGAACTACCATAAGATCTAGCAATTCTATTTCTGAGTATTTATCTGAGGAAAACAAATACCTTAATTCATAAAGATATTTGCACCTCCATGGTCACTGCAGTATTATTCATTATAGTCAAGATACAGAAACAACCTAACTATTCACCAGTGGATAAATAAATAAGATGTAAGATATATACATGAATACTACATAGCCATGGGAGGAAAGGAAATCCTATTATTTGCAGCAACAAGAATAGACCTTTAGGACATTATTACGCTATGTGAGATAAACCAGACAGAGACAGACAAATACTGTATGATATTTCTTACATGTGGAATTTTAAAAAAACCTCAAAATAAAACAAAACAAAACATAAACAAACCCAGGATGGAATCACAGTTACCTAGGATTAACTATTTTATGCTTAAAATACAAAATATATTAACTCATATTAAGGATTAGCTATTATGTTTTCTTTCCAGATAGGAAAAAAACCTGTTAAAATACAAAGTTGTGGGAAAAATAAATAATATTTACCAAATAATCCAATATAATATTTCTAATAATGGCATCATCTATTCACCTTTCTGAATAGTATATAGCTTGAAATGTGATTGATAGCCAAGGCTGGGAAGACAAAATTAATACTTAGAAATAGGAAAATAAGTATCTGAGATTGAATTATAAAAGTCATTTGCTAAGGAACAAAAACAAAGCACAAGTCACTTAGAATCTTATATTTAGAAAACAATTAAAACTTTAGGAAGGCATTTTAAGTCATAAGAAGTTTAAAATTAAATAGGAAAAATCAAACGAATACTTTCTTAAAATAAAAATAACACAGAAATAAAAAAAATTTTGTTAGACGATAAAGCCACAGCAACTCTTTGATTAAAATTTAATAATCAACTCACTACAAAACTACTAATTAGTAGTTTGCACAAATAAAAGGTTGTTTTAATGCTAATTATGTGCAGTTATAAATTTCATTGCTCTAATTCGATTTGCTCTCATTATCCTTCACTGGGTTCTACTCAGCCTTTGTCTAGCTAGATGCAAAGAATTTTCTACCCACATAAAGTCATTTTATTTTACAAGAATGAGTGTAATTATCACCTAGCTAGAAGCTAAGGGGCTTTTTTTTTTTAACCTAGTTGGAGTGAAGTGACCCAATTAACACCTTGCAAGAATACCCTGAATATTATACATTTTACAAGGTGTTTTAAGCTTAGAATAGTTTTGATTGACGGGTTTCTCTTCTTGAGAAGTTTTTATCTCTTTCTCACTGTCTGAACTTTGATTTTAGAATCTCAGCTCAAAAATTACAGTCTCTTTTAAATTTATAACCATTCCAGGTGCTGCCTCACTAACTTAAAGCAATTTGGCTTTATTAAATATTTCTGTCATAGAAACATACATAAAGCAGATTAG
The DNA here is from genome assembly GCF_018345385.1 of Vulpes lagopus. Lineage (NCBI taxonomy): Eukaryota > Metazoa > Chordata > Mammalia > Carnivora > Canidae > Vulpes > Vulpes lagopus. The sequence goes on along the minus strand of NC_054829.1, from coordinate 111,816,269 downwards.
AACTACCCATTTAATGTTTATCTGCTATAGGAATAGAAAACCAACATGTTTATTCACCCTAGAATACATGCCTATATTTTTTTGGTCTCTCTCTCTCTCTCTCTCTCTCTCTAAAGGTCTCTCTCCATTCTACTTAAGTATCTCTAAGGTCTATTCTATAAATGAGTCTCAAGGAAGCTGATTAGCTCATTCAATATAATCTGTAAAACAAGTCAATAAGAGATTTTAGTAGAATACTCATAAATACTAATAACTTCATATTTTTAAAATAAAATTAGTTTTTATTTTTAAAATCCATCTTTAAAAAATAATTTATTTATTCTAGAAATAGACAGAAAGCATTAATGAGAAAGTGAGGGGAAGGGCAGAAGGAAAGGGAGAGAGAAACTTCAAGCAGACTCCTTGTTGAGTATGGAGCCCAAAGCTGCGCTCCATCCCAGCACCTTGAGATCATGACCTGAGCCAAAAACAGGAACCAGGCACCCAACTGACTAGGTGCTCCCATAATTGACTTTTCTATTACTGCAAATTATATAATTACATGATAAAATCTATATATAAATAATATAGAATGATATTATACCGAATATTAATATATAAATAAGATGTATATAGAATAATAATTATATAGAAACTATATAGATTGTAAATTTAGAAGATTTCTGTTCAATCTTCTAAATTTCTAATTTCTGTTGAATGTATGTCAGTAATTACTCACTCTGCTTTAATCTCACATTGCATGGAGACTCTTGACTAAAAGACAGTTTTTCTCAGCCTGGATTTCATCATCTAGATATCTGCATATTCATTCCCTCATTTATTTTATTTCTTTTCTCAAATATCACCTTTCCTAGTTGGAAAAAAATTATGAATTTGGAATGGAGAGTTCTCATTTTTAGATAGGGATCTTCAGAATTGTTTATATAAAGGAGCAGAAATTACATGTTTTATACTTTGCAGGATTTATGGTTTCTGGAACAATGACTCAACTCTGCCTCTGTAATGCACAAGCAGCCATAGACATATACAAATGAGTGGGTGTATCAGTTTCATATTCTTGCTTTAATAAATTACCACAAACTTAGTAACTTAACATAACTTTTTGTATTTGTATATCTGGACATCTAAAGTAAAAAAATCAAAGGGTCAGCCAAGTTGCATTCCTATTCCAGTCTTCAAGGGAGAGTCTGTTTCCTTATATTATCATCTTCTAGAGTCGATCTGCATTCCTGGGTTCAGATTCTCTTTCTCACATCACTCTGCCCTTTTGTTTTCATGAAAAGATTTCCTGCTATATAATCTGATTCTCCTGCCTCAGTCTTATAAAGACTGTTGTGATTACATTGGATTTGGGATAATCTCTCAACCTTAAAATTCTTAACCTCAACTGCAAAGTCCCTTCAACTGTGCAAGGAAAATTATCCATAGGCTCTAGAGAGTAGGATGTGGACATTTTGGCAGGGGAGACTAGAAGGTGGGTGCTGTTATTTAGCCTACCACAGCATGGCTCTGCCATGATAAAACTTCATTTACAAAAACCAGCAGCAGACCATATTTGGTCCATGGGCCAAAGTCCCTTTAAAATAGTCCCTTTGAGGTGTGCCTAGATGGCTCAGTCAGTTGAGCATCAAACTTCTGATTTCAGCTTTGATCATGACTTCAAGATCCTGATATCTAGCCTGGCCTCAGGTTCTTACCTCAGCAGTGGGTCTGCTTAGAGGTTCTTTCTCTTCCTCTCCATCTGTCCCTCTTCCTGCTCATTATAAATCTCTCTCTCTCTCTCAAATAAATATATAGTTTTTAAAAGATCCCTTTGGTCTAGGAAAAGAGGGTTTGGCAAACTTATTTTTTTTTTCATTTTACATACTCCTAGTATTTACCCAAAAGAAAAACATATGTCCATATAAGGATCTATATAAGAATACATATATAGGCTTGATTCCTAATAACCCCAAAGTAGAAATTATCCAAATATTCATCACTTGTGAATTAAGGAATATTATAGGACATCATCAATAGTACTGAATACAATATGAGATGGATTCTGGAGGTAATTGAAAAAGTGGGAATTTAAAAAAATATTTCCCCCAAAGTAATAAGTTGGAATGAAATCTATTGGACGGGAGGAGTTTTATTTGGGAATACAAAGTAGTATTACTATATTTTTGTTTATAAAGGTTTAATAGCAATTAAAGTTTGATGTCTCTGCAAGGTTTTATTTTTGTTTTTTCTTTTCTCTGCACGGTTTTAATCAGGAAAGAACCACTAGAACTTGGTTTATTGCTTTGGCTCTTGGACTTAGGTCACGTTGATTGGGCTGTTGGCTCTGGTTCTTATTAGCTGTATAACTAGGTTTTATAACTTGAGTTTTCCTGACATTTAAAAAAATCAGTTAAGTTGTGATTAGTGCCTACCGTATAGAGTTGATCTGATGCTCACTGTAGATTCATATTCCCTTTTTTCTATTTTAAGAGATTACTAATTCTGTTGTGGCCAGATAAAAACTACATCTTCCACCTTCCTTCATGGACATGGGTGGTCATGTGTTCCAGTTCTTGTTAACAAAATGGTTTGAAGCAGAAGTCATTGTGTGGGAATACTCTTATAATACTCTAAAAAGAGACTCCCTGGCATTCAAATGTCATTGGTTTCTTATCCCATTTTCAAATTCTTTTTTTCCCCATTTTCAAATGCAGCACACTTTTGTGATCCAGGGGGTGTTGAGCACTTTTGGACCATGAAACCAAAGGTCAAGCTTTAAGAATGATGGATCAAAAAAATGGAAATTATCTATAACACTAATGACAGCATGGAACCCTATGCACTAGCCTTGGAATGAGTACTTCTGGACTAATTTTATTTATTTATTTATTTATTTATTTATTTATTTATTTATTTATTTTTTATGGAGGAAATATACTTCTAAAGAGAAGTATATTACTTGTATTATCCTACTTCTTGTATTATCTGTTAGTGTGCAACTTGTATTATCTGTTATGTGCAACCAAACCAATTGTTTGCAGCCACAATATGCAAAATATTTGGAAGATTCTCAGTACTTATAAATACTTCATAAATGTTAACTACTAATAGATTTTAGAAAAGTCCAAGAGAGGAACAGAGAGCACTCCATGAATGATTTATCTTATTCAACTGACTGAATAAAATAGAAATAATGTGTATGACGTTGTAGAAAATTTCATGTTTAATCTGGAAGGGAGAAATATATGTACATGAAGAAATAATTTCAAGTGGACTCCATATTTCTCAATAACTAATAATGCTGAATGATAGCAACATCCAAATACAAGCAAATAAAATTCTAACGATCTATATTAGATCTACATTTACTTGCACAGGAACATGCTGTATCAAATTGTACTGTTTGTCATATATAGATACCAAAACAGTTCTTTATGTGTTAAATTTTTGTTATACATATGCGTGCACACATAAATACACAACATATACATACACATATACGCAATGTATATGCATATACACATGTGAGCATAGGGGGTTAATTTCAATTCTTCTAACTCAAAATACTTGTGATAAATTTCTTGATACAACCTCCCTGCTAGGCCTTCTTGGTATGGAGAAGTCTGTGCTTCTGGCAAAATTGACTTATGCATCTCAACCTTCTTCATGATTGATAGAAATTACCCTGTCTAAAATCAGTTTGAGGTGATCTGAATTTATCATCAAGACAGCAAGATACTTAAGTTTTGCCCATATTCCATATATCCTGCAACACAGTTTTACCCCTTATATTCAGTTTAGTATGATCTACCTAACTTATAAAAGAAAAGAACTTTGCTTTTGGTAGCAGTTATTCAGGAATTATTGGCAAATGTGTTAAATAGCATTGATATTTTATTTTATTTCAGAAATGAGTGTAGCAAGAAGATAATTGTTTATACAAACAGTACTGAGGAAGCTGAAACAGTGTTACATGTAATGAATTCTTTTGAAACTGATTTTATTGTTCTGGTGAGAAAAATCCATAAAGCCATCATAAACTTGTTTACTTCACTAATCATTAAAATAAGAATGGACTGAATTTCTAAATGGCTTCATGAAGCACAGTGCAGAGATGGGGTTATCTTTGTAATGCAGGCAGTCAGAAGTGCAGATTAATCAAGTAGGTACAGAAGCACATACTTTTGCCTAATTTTACCACTAATCCTTTTCCAATAATCTGAAGAATCTCCTTTATTTCTCTGCTTTAAGTAGTCAGGGGCCAAACGCTTCTTAAGGCATATAAGTTATAAACAGCCACATATGCCACACTCTAAAAAGTGGTGTTTCAGATTAGCTTTTATGTTTCCTAAAATTCATTTTCTTTACAATAGTTGTGCTAAGTAAAGCAGGTGAAAAATAAACAAAGTGGTTGCATAACAAATTGCAAATGCTCTGAAAGTACAATCTTATTACAAAGACTCAGAAAACAGGGAAGAAAATAAGAATTAGCTTTTGTTACTGAGGTAAATGTGATGAATATATATTTATACAGACAAGTCCAGAATTTCTTCTGGTTTAAAAAATGGAATTTGTGCAGATCATTTTATGTGTCATATAACGTTTATTTAGAAAAAAATAAAATTAAAGTTTCATGGTTCAAAAACTACGAGTTTAGAGGTTTTCCCTATGCATCAATACACAGTACAGCAATAGAATAATTTTGCTTTATGAAGAGACTTCAGAGTTGAATCTCAGAAGCTAAATTGAACAGCAAAACAGATGTTACTTTGCTGACTAGTGATGAGATGAAATTGTTTTATTCTGCTTTAAAGTTCTATAACAAAGCATTTGACTTAGAAACTTAGCTTAATACAGTAATTTTAGATGTACAGAATTAAATTCTTATGCAGAAAAAAATGCCTTTTTAAAAAACAAATAAACATATTTTTTTCTGAACAGTTTTACGATACTTGATTCTTTCATTTTCATTTCATTTTTTGGTACTTTAATTGCCCTTGTTATCCACATACTAACACATATTTAATTTTAATTGAATAAAATAGATTAGATAAAATAATGAGAATGATTTGTATGGAATTAGAGATGATAGTGATACTCTCTTTCACAGATCATGATTCATGTGTTGACCATTCATATGTATGGGTAGACTCGACTACTCTCCAAAAATGTGGGCATTTTATTTTTTGGTCCACTTCCATCAATTTGTAGCCTATCTTGTCTCCAAGGGACAAAAGGAGCAGAATCACAATGTTGGTAGTGTACTGGTATGACTCTGATGATAAAAGTGATGTGCCTGGTCATGACAGCTACCACACCTGCTTCTGGAAATATCCTTTCTATCTAGGTCTATTCCAGGGAGAAAAATAAAGTGCATAATTATGAGAAAAGATTTGCAGTGATTTATCTTCCTCCAGCAAGCCTTAGTTGCATGCAGGTTGTCTAAGAGAGCAGGCGAATAGCAATGATGTAAATGTTTTAAATAAATGGTTTTTATTTTCTCAAGAATTTAGCTATTCTTTAGTACCTATCATATTTTATTAGTGCTTTAAATACTATAAGTATTCAGTGAGTAAGTCAATTTTTGCATGTCTTCTTATACCTTTTATGTGACTCAAATACAGATTTCCAAAGTTATGTAATAGTTTTGCTTTCATTGTTAATCTGTATGTCTATCCATATAATACAAATTTCACACACACACACAAATAAATTCATGAATTGTGTTGTGTGTAGTTCTCAAACTTACTTCTGGGTAATTATGCGTTGCTATATGGACCTTCATATATTGAGATTCTAAATTTCCTTCATTATTCAAACATTTTTTATTTCTAAATATTAAGTTTTATACTTTGAAAATCTACTGTTGGAAAAAAAGACACTACATTCATGTAAGGAAATTAATATTGACAGTAAAAGATAAACTCAAAATTTTCACCACATTCATACCAAGTATATTAAGCTGTGAGGCTAGATTCTCTAACACCAATAGGTCTCAGTAACAGAGCAAGGCAAAATGTCTTATTTCTTCCTCATATATCAGGTCACACATGACTGACACTTACCAATACAAAATTTTATTATATTTAATAATATTATCTATTAAGTTGAAATATGTTTTATTATATTGCAGTTTATGCAATTTGTATATTTATATGCTTACACTTAAAAAAAATTAAAGCTACTCTATACTGAAGTTTTGTTCAATATTTAATCCATGAAATTATTCAATATGATGTGGAAGTACAGAAAGAGACAAGGATACTCCACTGTTGAAAGTAGAGTGCAAAATTTTTTAAAATTATGATTTTCTTTCAATAACAAAATAATTTTCAGACAATTATGAAAAAAATGATGGTAATATGGAAAAACAAGTTTCTGAAGAAAATTTTAACATTGGTTTTCATGGCATTATTGAAGAATGGAATGGCAGTATTTTTTTTACAAAGAATTATAGTTATTGAAAGTGTGAGAATCATATCAGAAATGTAATTTTTTAATCTTGTTAGAAAAATTTATTCTGTCAATAAGACTATTAATAACATGGAAATTATTCTACAGGTGAATACAAATATGCTTAATTTATATGCAGAATATGTATGATATACAATCTTCAAACTGAATAAACTGATATGCAATGAATACTACATAAAATTTTATAAAGTAAAATATTTTATTACATAAAATAATTACTTCTTGCTAAGTAGCCTGACTGAAAGTTCACATTTTAATGACTTATTGCTTTATAAAATCTCAGAAATCATATTATCATCAAAGTAAACATTCATAATTGTCACATCCAAAAAAATTATTGAAGCCAAATTACACAGAGAAAGCTAACATGACATCTTATCAAAAGGATTTCAAAAAAATGTATCTTTAGAGTCAGAACTATTGTTTCACATATAACCATAATGTAGTCTTTTTAAAAATTTTTTCTATTGGAGTTCAACTTGCCAACATATAGCATAACACCCAGTGCTCATCCCACCAAGTGCCCCCCTCAGTGCCCATCACCTAGTCACCCCAACCCCCTGCCCACTTCCCCTTCCACTACCCCTTGTTCATTTCCCAGAGTTAGGTGTCTCTCATGTTTTGTCACCCTCACTGATATTTTCACTCATTTCTTTCCTTTCCTTTATTCCCTTTCACTAATTTTTATATTCCACAAATGAATGAGACCATATAATGTTTGTCCTTTTCTGATTGACTTATTTCACTCAGCATAATACCCTCCAGGTCCCTCCTATAATGTAGTCTTTTGAAAAAAAAAAAAAAAAAAAAAAAATCTTGTATATTTTCTAATATGTCACATATCATCAGGTCAGGATTAATAATTATAAATTTATAAATATATAAGTATATAAATTTGTAGATTTTTTCATAATGATGTTTCTCTTTACGCATGGGATTTAGAGAGGAGTATGAGAAATACATTTATTTTCAAAAATAAAATTCAGGGATCCCTGGGTGGCGCAGCGGTTTGGCGCTTGCCTTTGGCCCAGGGCGCGATCCTGGAGACCCGGGATCGAGTCCCACGTCGGGCTCCCGGTGCATGGAGCCTGCTTCTCCCTCTGCCTATGTCTCTGCCCCCCCCCCCCTCTCTCTCTGACTATCATAAATAAATTAAAAAAAAAATAAAATAAAATAAAATAAAATAAAATAAAATAAAATTCAGCCTCACATAATAATATTTATGTATCATTATTTACCTCTGTCTCCTCTATTTAGTTCCTTCAGAGATCTTTGTACATTTCTTATAACAGGCCTGGACAGCCATCCTAGTAATAACTTACAGAACAAATTATCTAGAAATTACAAGCACCTAGTGATACTCATCAAAACTATGTTGGTTTGTTTTTCTTTAAGGACTTTTAAGTGGATAGGCATATTGACTTTTTATTAAATCAAATATCAGATATTCAATCCACCACAGTTTTGAACTAAAATTAGGATATATCTCCTAAATTATACCCACATTTTTTCTCTAACACTAAAAATATTGGTTCCTTATAACATTAGCATTATCATTTAAATCTAATTTGTTAGAATAGCAATACCAATATGATTACTAAAAAACATTATTTTAATCCTTAAAAAAATATTTTTCATGGGATGGCTGGGTGGCTCAGTGGTTGAACATCTGCTTCAGCCCAGGGCATGATCAGGGAGTCCTGGGATTGAGTCTCACATTGGACTCCCCGCAGGGAACCTGCTTCTCCCTTTCTCTATGTCTCTGCCTCTCTCTGTGTATCTCATGAATACATAAATAAAATCTTTAAAAAATATCTTTCTTATTTCACAAACTAGCAAAGTAAAAATTACTATATTTAAGTTTTATTTGAAATCATCCCTTAGTGATTTGAACAAAAATTGTATACAAATAGATGGATTTATGTCACTCTGCTTTTTTATATTTATTTATAAATATTTTATATTTATTTATATTTTTATATTTAGGAAATTTTTAAATTTAATTTTATTTTTATTCTAATTTTAATAGTTGATTACCCAACAGTTAATATATAGTTCCATTTCACAAATAAATTTCCATTTAAAATACTGTTATGAATAAGTATTAGAGTGTTAGGAAGCTATATTAATAGTAGCTCACAGTCTATTACTGAAGTGTATTCAATTATACTTTCAGGGATCCCTGGGTGGCGCAGCAGTTTAGCGCCTGCCTTTACCCCAGGGCGCGATCCTGGAGACCCAGGATCGAATCCCACGTCGGGCTCCTGGTGCATGGAGCCTGCTTCTCCCTCTGCCTATATCTCTGCCTCTCTCTCTCTCTCTCTCTCTCTCTCTCTGTGTGTGTGACTATCATAAATAAATTTAAAAAAAATAAAAAAAATAAATTACACTTTCATTCTTGGCAGTGAAATCCACTTTAAAATCTTAACTTAGGGGATCCCTGGGTGGCGCAGCGGTTTGGCGCCCGCCTTTGGCCCAGGGCGCGATCCTGGAGACCCGGGATCGAATCCCACGTCGGGCTCCCGGTGCATGGAGCCTGCTTCTCCCTCTGCTTGTGTCTCTGCCTCTCTCTCTCTCTCTCTCTCTCTCTCTCTCTCTCTCTCTCTGTGACTATCATAAATAAATAAAAACTAAAAAAATAAAAAGAAAATAAAAAAAAATAAAATCTTAACTTATTCTGGGGACTCCTGGGTGGCTCAGTGGTTGAGCGCCTGTCTTCGACTCATGGTATGATCCCTTGGTCCCTGGATGGAGTCCCACATAGGGCCCTGCATGGAGCCTGCTTCTCCCTCTGCCTATGTCTTTGCCTCTCTCTCTGTATCTCTCATGAATAAATAAGTAAAGCCTTAAAAAAATAATTTAACTTATTTTGACTACCATTTAGGTCGATTTGAGTTTGTTAAGTGGTTGCAAAATGTTGGACAGTTTACCAAACTGAGTAAGACAAGGTATTCAATGCTGAGTAGAAATATAACTTGTGCTGGCCAATCCTTTACTAATTAAGTAAAGTAGTAGCCAATGATATTATATACAAGTTTATATACTATTGAGGTAAGTACTTCTCTTTGAAAATTGCCTTAATATATTATATGCCCAGAATTATATGTGAAACCACCACAGATGTATTCCTTAGAAGGAAAAAAAAGGGGGTAACAGGTTATACATCAGAGATGTACTATACAAATATATTTACTAGAAATATATTTATGTGGGATGATATAAAATATATTTATGTGGAATGCACATTGCAAAAGACCTATGCATGTAGTACCATTATTATATTCAATTATACTTGCATATTTTCTATAATTATGATTTTCATAAGGAAATACAAATATTTATCATGTAAATATATATGATTTTTTTATATTTTACATAAATTGACTTGCATATTTAACAAAAAGTTATTGGGTTATTTTATAATTTTTTTTGCCAAAATAGAGGTCAGTTCTCAAAAATCCAGTACAATCAACAGTGGGTAATAAAGTTTAAAAAATAAAACAATTTTAGTGTTAAGTTTTTCAGAACATATTACCAGGGCTATTAAACCTGGTTTAGGTTTTAAATTTTTCTTTCAATTATGCCTATCTCTAATAGAAGGTGATCAATATTGTTGATAGGCTTCTAAAGCCCTATAGGCAGTGTGTGTGGGGGGTGGGGTGGGGAGGGTTATAGTAGTATTCCTAGGCTTAAATATAAGATGAAAAAAAAATCCAAATTCCATACAAAAAATATTACTTACAGTGAGAAGAAAGAAATAACTTTATTGGGGCATAGAAGAAAAATGTTTTCATAAAAGAAGCAATCTAAAGGAAACAGCAATCTCTAAGAATCCTGTGACATAGTCTATAAATCTTTACAGTTCATTTCTTCTATCTTAAAAAAGGAAACCTTCACTAAGAATAAAAAAGCCAGTGTGATGTGAAAAACTCAAAAGGGCTGGAATTTTAAAGAGTTTAAATCTTAGTAAGTTTTTTTCAGAATTTTTTATTTGTAAATTCATTTCAAAAGGCATATATAGTGTTATAGAAAAAAATCCAGAAAATTATTTTTACTTGCTGCTTGCTTGTTTCAAGACATTGTATGTTGTATACGTTACCCTCAGATGCCTGGCCCATTTTCTGATAACACAGATAGTAATGTATAATTGCTTTTTATTAGTTTTCTGTATTTCATATTTTCAATAACTAGATTTGCATAGCAATAGTCCATGTGAGTGTGAGATTATAGGTTAACAATAGATTCTCTGGGGAATCGGGAAGAGAGCAGAGGGAAAGGGGACTTTCACATTTCTTTTTATACTGTAATAGTTTCTATAATATTTTTTATTAATAATTATATATTTATCATGATTGTATTCAATTTGTCTTTTAAAGTTAACTCAAAGTTTAAAAATATAGGATTGATATTTAGAAATCATTTGAGAAAATAATTGAGACTCTCTTTTCTATATTTCTTTATAGTTTACATATTACTCTATCTCATTTTATTCTCTCACCCAATATGAGAATGAGAAATGGTATGCTGTATTAAAAAATATTGTGTCTTGGGATGCCTGGGTGGACTCAGTGGTTTAAACGCTGGATTCCTGATTTTGGCTCAGGTTGTGATCTCAGGGATTGAGCTCTGCGACTGGCTCAGCCTGAGCATGGAGCCTGCTTCATTGTCTCTCTCCATCACCACTGCCCCTCCCCACCCACACTTGCAGATTCTCTCTCTCTCAGAAAAGTGTTTTTTGATTTTGTTTTTTTTTTTAAACAAAACAAAACCTGTGTCTGACTCCAAAATTCTGAAACTATTTCTAACTTCATATTTTCATCACACATTAGACCTTGGTAAAAGTTTTTAAGTTCTATAAGCTTAAAGTTTTAAACTCAATGATACAGATAATAATGACATTTAATTCATGGTATGGCAATCAAATAGGTTCATATGTGTTAAAGCAATTTATGAGTTGTTAACAAACGTTAGCCAATATGCGCCTTATTTGCCACCTAAATTCAAGTAGCTAAAAAGTGATGCAACTAAGAGTACAATTCAAGTGACCTATTCATCTACTATACTTTTTTAAGGAACACATCTTTCCCATCCACCTGCAGTTTTGAAATGAGGCACACCAGTTTTCAAACATAATGCCAAACAGAAATTAATTTAACCATGAGATAAAGTACGTATCACTCCATATAGATAATACTAATATTAATCGTGATAATATTGATAAGCCCATCTATAGAGTTTGAAAGTTCTGATTTTCTATTTTAATAGTTGCTAATGGATTGCAACCAAAATTTATTCAACATTTTTAAGACTCTTATTCTAAGATATATTTAATATTATCATTTTGGGGCATAATTTTGGGGGTTTGTGTATGTTAGGAGTATTTATCAAGGGTTAATAAGATTTTAGAAATATTGTTTAAGAAATGTAAAGCAAATATATTGAACTTTTTTTAAAAGATTTTATTTATTTATTCATGAAAGGCACAGAGAGAGGCAGAGCCATAGGCAGAGGGAGAAGCAAGCTCCTCACAGGAAGCCTGATACAGGACTCTATCCCAGACCTGAGTCATGACCTGAGCCAAAGGCAGATCCTCAACTACTGAGCCACCCAGGTGCCCCTATCTTGAACTTTTAGAAGGCTTACTTTCTTGCAGAACTAATTATCTATGAGCTTGTTTCTATTTTTCATACTAACTTGAGAAAATAATATATTCTGATTTTAATATTTTAATAAAACCATAGAAACATTTTCTTTACGACTGCTTCTTATCTTTAAAAATTATGACATTCTTTACCAATACTATATTTTCGAGAGATTTAATAGTGTGTGGTTAATTGTCTCTGTTACTGAAGATCAAATTCCTGGTTTCAAATAGCATCTCCAAAGCTTCTCACCTTTTGATGGTGGATAATGTAGTTAATTGACCTAACTGTTTCCATTTACTTATGATGTTTACTTATCTGTTAACCAATATACATATAACTAAGAACAATTTACTTAAATATCTATGTCTTATTTTCTCACATCCAACATTTGGAAAAAAACAGCACTCACCTCCTACAGTTGTTAGGAGCATTAAATATATTACTAGCAAATCATGCATTTAGAGTAAGCCCAGTCATAAGTATTCAGTAAATAGTAATAGTCATAGATAATCATATTATTATTTATACTATTATTGTTTTGCCACCAATTTTCTACTTCTAAGTTTTCTTGTTATTTCTATTATCTAATTGGTCATATTTTCTTTGTTTTATTCCCTACCACTTCAGCCTGGGGGCCTTTGTTTTGGTGATGAAAAGCATTTGTCTATTTCTCTGTTTGAATGGCTTCTTTCTGCTCCTCTGTGGGTGGGCTGATGGTCTCAAAGACTTTCCTATTTCACTTAGGTGCCCACACTGCAAGGGTTTTCTACTAACCTAAGAGTGTTAGCCTTAGGGGGTCTCTTTTCTCATGGGGATCACAGGTTTGTGATCATCTTGATTATAACTGTGTTTTTGTTTGTTTGTTTTTTCTATGTGTTGATTTGGGAGAGGCATTTCTCTGAATCTGCCATTGTCTTCACTTTGGCCTTTTCCTGCAGTATATTGATTGCACTATGATTGCTTCCACTTTGTCTCTATGATTTCTGTCTGCTTTCTATCTACTAGACATTCATTCCCCGTCATTTCTGGTCTCTAGATGGCATGCATTCTTTTCCCCACTATATTTATTTATTATTTTTAACTATAAGGGATTTGAGTAGACTTTGTATTTAGACAGATCCAATCTCTTGCTTTGTTTTGCCTCATTCTTTATTCCATAGTATACTTATTTTTCAAATTTTTTTAATGCTTAGAAATAATTCAGTAAAATATAAGATAAGCCTCCAGGCTACTGAATCATGCTATTTAATGATGTCTTAAGAAATTAATTAGCTAATATGCCTTGATGCGCATAACATTGCCTTCTTAACTGGTAAGAGCAGTGAGAAAATACTCCCTGATGCAAACATTGAAAAGTGCAATATCCTTTTAAATGATTTATTTATAAAGATAATACTATCATGTAATAAAATTTTAGGAGAAAATACAAAATTAAATTATGGTTTTGAAGAAATTGTTTAGGAGGTCCTGGCCTTTGTCTGTACTTGGCTTTCTTGTCGTAACTCAATATTGATTTTATTGCATTTCTCTATTTCAGTGTCAAAAACCAAATGGCATATATCTATCAGCTTAACCTTCAACTGATTTCAGAGTTGTTTCATTTAATAGCATCTATAGCATTTAAAAATTGTTTTGATAAATACAATTTCTTGTGTTTTGAGTGTGTTGGTAACTATGGCATACTGTACTTTTCATTCTTTAGTCCTTACAAAAGGTTGAAAAAAATAAAATATGTCTCATTAACAAAGCTTTCATAATATTTCTCTCACTGACTTTGTAATGCCTTGGACTTTTATTATTTCATCTGAAGTGGAGAACGTGAAGGCACTCTGTTTTAGAAAACTCCATCTCTGCTGTTTTTCTTCAAGGCCCCATTTATTCATGTTCCATATTTTGCCTCCAAATAAGCCAAAGAAGGTATATTCCCACTTTTGGGGGAAACCAGAAAGTTAATCATGCTCTGAGCTTTGTAGGCTTCAAACACCTGATAATACCTAAGAAGGACCAGATCCCAAATACGTTCCAGGATATTACCTTCAAACAAATCCTGGCTGGCATCAATACCCTTACTTTCAGTAATATCAAATAACATCTATTGTTCACCTTTCACTTGCCTTTGATTGGACCCTTGTTGTGCCCAAGATTGTGAATCCGAAAAACCACCAAGTTGCCGACACCAATGCAACACACGAGGCTTTATTTACAAGCTCCAGCTTGGGTCCAAGTATACCCAACACAGTGGAGCAGGGACTTGGACCCAGAGGTGGGTTTCAGATTAGTTTTATGGGCTGGTCTAGGGGGCCTACAGAAGGCGGTGGGGGGGGGTAGGAATTTCTCAAGTTCTGTTTACATTCTAATATGGGGCTTTCAAGGGCATTGAACTCTGTTCTCATTCTGATATGGGACTTTCTGCCACTGGCTTGGGCTCTGTTCTCATTCTAATATGGGGATTTCTAGGTCGTTAAGCTGTAAACTGTTTTTTTTTTTTTTTTTTTTTTCCTGTAACTGAAGTAATGTAAATTTCAGCTCTTATTCACAGGGGCCTGGGATGGCTGTACTTGTGCCAACGCTGAACTTAAAAGTGGAATGGCCTTAATTTTCTCGGCCTCCACAACCTATCTCTGATTTCTGGAGGCACAGTACCCCAAATCTTTTTCTGATATAAAGCCCTAGCTCCAAGCAACAATGAAACTTACTCCCCTTTCCTTTCTGAGTTTCCCAGATACTCAGTCTGCGGTTCTCTGTCACTCACACTATTCAATAAACTCTTGTCACCTTCTCTGGCTCACATTTGATTTCCAACCTGCCTGAAGCCAAGGACCTTTGTGGCTGGACCTGTGGAAACTTCTCCTAGGTTCTCTGACTCAACCTGCCTGTATCACAACCATGTACTCCAAATAACTGGGCTTTATATACTCAGACTACAGTGAACACGAGAAATTAAAATACTTTGATAAGTTTTAGAAAAGAACATTGTTGTTTATTATTCATTTACTGGAGGCATCTGTACTCTTTCTTTTTAAGCATACGCTTCATTTATAAATAATTATGAAATTATGAAGGCCAGGAGAGTGACATTTCTATGAATAAATCTTACATATAGGAAGTTGATTATTATCTCAACAACTTGTCTGTGAAATTTCTCTAATTTCTACTGGTATTTTTATGCAATATAGAAAAAATACACTGCCAAAATTAATTTGAGGTCGTATGAAATTAAAATATATATGCTTATCATTAAAACAATGTAAATATGGAGAACTTGATAATGTTCTTATTCTTATAATGATATATTAACTTTTTGTTAAATTTCTTCGACATATCTTAAATCTAATAAAAATTTCTAAAAGTGTGTACTCTGTAATATATATTGTATATTTAATATATGTTAGTATGTCACACATTTAAAATATATAGAATTATTTATGTCCTAATATATAAATATATGGTATATATGATTAATTATATATTACTTAAGCAATATGTAATATATAACAGATATTTAAGCATATGATTTGTGAGGAACTGTACCATGCCATTGCAATGTATATTTTAGGTGTGAATGAAATAAACAAATATTTAATGGTATTCCTGATTGGATTCTCACTGAGTTTATTTGCTGACATCGGTTTTACTTTCTCCATAACAAATAAGTTCCTTGAATGCAAAGAACGATAATTTTCTTATAAATTTATCCCTAAAAGCTAGAATCATGTCTGACACATATTTGACACTTGATAAATATTTATTGAATGCAAATTTAATACTTGAAAGGACCATTCAAATATTTCAATTTAATTGAGCATGCAATAGAGAAATTTAAAAACTTTCAGAGGAATTATATTGCATATAGGAGAGAACAAAAGAAATGATAACTATTTCCCAGCAGTACCCTTCAACATTCTATTTCTTTGGTCCCAATTTAGATAAATTGATGGGTCAGACATATTTCTCATGATAAATAAAACTTGTGTGATATAGAATGTTAATGACAAACACCTATGTGGATTATCTTGTCTGACTAGCGGAAAGAAACATGTCGAATTATGGCTCAGCTACCATCTGAATAGGATGGACGCAGCAATCAGACTAGGAGTACACCCTTAACTGTTCATCTTATTTATAATTATTTTCCCTCATCACTATCTGTTAACTTATTATGTTAATTTGAAGCAGGACTGCTGATGATTTCATGATCCTCCAACTCCTAGGCAATTATATCAGAAGGCAGGTCACCATTCATTCATTCAGTAAATATTCATTGGACATTCAAACTGTATTACACAACTACTATATTTTAGATTTAGTAATATCAGGGCAAGCATAACTACCAGACCCTTTCCTTCAATTAGCTTCAAATTTATTAGTGAGATAAAACAATCATAAATAAATAAAAAGAAAAACATTATCTTATTAAGTTCTAAGGAATAAGAAGATAAACATTGAAGGGACATATACCAATGGAAGGTGACTCTAATTTGGGAGGTTAATTCTCGTTGATTTATTTTTTAGGACTTATTTGGAGAGAGAGTGTCAAATTATTATCATCTTGATTTAATAACTTTAGAGAGACAGAAGTAAGGATATTTTGATATCTTTGATTTCCATGGATATATGATATCCATGATTTGGAAGCATGCTGATTAACAAAATGTTATCTCTGGATCATGGTATACTATAAAAGTAAAACATATTAATATTTGAACCACAAACAAGGTTATGTATTATTTTCTGGAAGAAAGTAATTACCACTACATTCTAAAGGATATTCCTTAATATGTAGGCTAACATACACATTATCTTTTTGCAACTTTCTTAAGGATATATCCTATAAAAAATAAACCTGACAGAACAGTATTTCTCAATCCCTTATTTAAGTTAAAGTAATTGAAAATGCCACGAAATGAGGTAAAGTCTACTGACTTACCTTAAACTAGATAAAGGTTCATAATGATATATATACTGTAATATTATATGTATCAATATTATATATTTGTATTATTTCTTGAGCTTCAGAAGATATTTTTGACAAAACATAATAGGGAAACGTTATTACACAATTTGAAATGCTTAAATTCACATTGAATCATCTATATTCAAAGTAAAAAATATAGAAAATGTTTCTTATAGATAATATTTAAACAAGGTAGTGATAACATAAAAAATAGTCAAAATTGGCAAAAAAAAAAAACATAGTCAAAGGTAAATGTAAGATAGAAAATGAGGATAAGACTAAAGGAAAGAGATTAAAGATGCTGAATTTTTAACAGTGATATAATATTAAGTTTCAGTTTTTTCTACTTGAAAGATTTTATTCTGCAGTATTATAGAGTCAACTTTTTTGTCTCACCATTAAATTCCTTCCAAGTCTTAGGCACTTATTTTGGACATTATGTGGACCAATTCATTTCCAAGATACTAAATAAACCTTTCTCTCTCCTTCCTTCTCTCTCTCTCTCTTAGGATTTGTGAAATATTACATCAGTCATTGCTTTAATAATAGAGCTATTCAGTAAATTTAACATTTAAGAGTCTAAAACAGATAAAAAATATTTCAAAAAGTATGATGCTGAAATTCTGCTAAGCAATATTTCATCAATTATTAGTTTACTGTACAGAAATGGAAAGGGGAAGGGTAAAGGTGAGAGGTCAGAGGAATCAATAAATCAAATGTAGCTATATTTTTTGCCAGGACTGCAAAGACAATGCTGAATAATGCACATAATTCTCCCGTTCTCACGGCCTTGTATTCTCAAAGAGACTCAACTATATCTATTAAGATTTCAATGATATGATAATGTCCCAACATGAATTGTAAAATACTCTCACTGTGTATTGTTTAGTTTTCAAACTTAGTCATTATTGAGCCATAAAGGAAAGTCAAACAAGTCAGGCCACTATATTACTGGATTACAAGATTGCATGTATCATTTTTCTCCCTGTACAGGATTGTTTAGCCTTTTAAGTCTATTAAATTCAGAGAATCAGCCTTCTACCTGTCCAGTGAATTTGTATCTGTTTAATGTAAACATAAAAACCACTTTAAACAGTAAATTTCATAGCACTACATAAATCAGTAAACAAATCCTTTATATTCTTCAAGGGAAATGTGCAACATATACGTGTACCAATCCTCGGCCATTTGGTAAGACTGAGGAGTGCATAGAAGTCACACTCACTGAAGTGCTTATCTACCTCCCACTTTTCCAAGAACACCCATGCAGGAAGTCTTGTGAACATTCGTATTCACATAAGAGAATTTCCCTAAGTTGATCAATGCAGTGGAAAATCCATAATGAATTTTGTTACCATATGTTATTATAAGTTCATTTACTTAAATGATCCTCCTTAAAGCTGACTCAAACAGATAGACGGAATTCCTCTGAATGGATGTCAGCTGAGGAATTAAACCATGGCAGTTACTTAGCAAACATGGAAAAATACTAATTAGCACAAATATCGTGGATATCATTTTGTATTTTCTTTAATAGTTTCTTAATGCTGAAAATTGGAAAATGAATATTTCAATGACTATCATGAAAGTTATGGCCACTTGACTCTTCATAATTAGTGATTTGAGAATTCAGTCATCTCAAACCATCTGTTTTCTTTTGTTTGGAATAGATTGTGCAAATAAGGTTTCTCTCTGTTCAAGGGCAAAGGTAAAAAGAAGAGAAAAATGATAAGAATAAGTTAGAGTTGATTTCTGTAGTGGAGAAATTTAAAATTGATGAATTGTTAAGATAGATAGTGTTGCAAATCTACACATTCTTATAAATCATTAAAATAAGGAGAAAAGATATAATGAAATATTCAGTTACAAGTGGCTCTTTGCTTGTGTGTTTTGTTTAATGCAGCATGGTAGCAAAATGTTGCTGCGAAAGGAGCACAGATATGTGACTCAAGTAACCTTAGTTCTCATCTAGCATTGCTTTTTCCTGGACCACAATCATCCTCTCTGAAAGGAACTGACCACGCATTTTAACTTCAGTGAATCCAGTGCTGGCTTAGGAATTTCAGACTAAAATTTTGTTATTGTTCTTGTTTTAGGTTAAATATTAAGATAATTAACTTATGATCTTTTTTTCTAATCTAAGAGGTTAGAAATTTCCTATTTTATAAATAATTATTTTCATAGATATGTGAAATAAGCTCTGGAAGTAGAAAATATTGAAACACACATTTAAAGACATATATTAACCATATATATTTGCTCTGTGGAAATGGCATGAAGCTGCAGATACACTTCCTAAAATATTACAATGTAATTTTGATTTATTTTTGAATTACCAGACCAAACTGTGACCAATGCGAAACTCATGAATTTCACATAGTTTGAAGACTATACAAAGCAGTGTTTAGAACTGGAAGTATGACTACTTCAATTCCCGGATGTAATCATTTTGGAAGATAAAAATTATCCCTGTAAACACTAGATGGCTTCCCTGCATTTCAGTCAAGGGAAAAAAAAAATGAGTAGCATTCAGTGTTTTCTCAGTGTTATATGAAGTTAAAAAATGCAAAATTGATTAAATGTAACTGTGTGTATTTTAAAAGCATTATAAAATAATCAGATGACAAAACACACATATAAAAGAAAGAATAGTCTAATAACTTCTGAACAAAGCAAACACGACACATATTTACAGAGCTAATTATTTAAGCAGTTAGTCTGTACTTGGGATGTAGCTATTAATTACAAGTAATTATTAGTTACTAATAGTTATATTATTAATAATGAAAAGTAATTATTAGTTATGATTAATTATTAACAATGCTACTTAGAGCTACCTTAAAAGAAATATGTATTTAGGTATATAATGATATGTCTTACAAAGTCTTACCTTTTTTAAGTATAGCTTAATTTTATTTCCGTAATATTTTAATATCCTAAAAGACTATTAAAATCACATATGCTTACATATGATAACACAGACTTCATAGACACTTAAATGAGCAGAGCCCCTGTTAAAAGCTAAGGTTGTTAAAAATGAACTTATATTGACCATATTTTCATTAATAATTTGTATTTAGGGGTATTTGGGTGCCTCAGTCAGGTAAGCATGCGACTCTACAGTTTATAGGTCTACAGGTCGGGCTCTACACTAGGCATGGAGTCTGCTTGAGATTCTCTCTCCCTCTCTTCCTGCCCCTCTTCCCCCACCCTCTCTCTCTTTCTCACTCTCTGAAAAAAATAATTATAGTAATTTATATTCATTAAAAAAATTTTTTTTCATTATATTTTATTCCAAATATCTATTTGGTGACAATAGTAAATAACTTTCTTATAAATATTGAATGCAGATCTCTATCCAGATTTAGAACTAAAATTTAAAATGCCATACCACAGGTAGTCAAAAGAATTTTACTTGCCCTTAAGAAGTAATAGAAAATTTGAATATTATCTACCCTAAGTAATATATATTAGCAAGAAAATTAATTAATACTCTTGGCAAGAAAAATATGATTTATAAAACCCTGTGTAAGTTTGTGACTGTGTAAGTTTTAGTTGATAGAGTCACTTAAGAATAATACAAAAGCCATTTTTTTCTTCCTACTGTTTTTCAAAATATTGTTTTGAACAAATTAGATCACTATTACTGAGTGACTTTCTAGTATAAAATCCATTCCCTCACTTTATTTTTTTTTTAATTTTTTTTTTTTTTAATTTTTATTTATTTATGATAGTCACAGAGAGAGAGAGAGAGAGGCAGAGACACAGGCAGAGGGAGAAGCAGGCTCCATGCACCGGGAGCCCGATGTGGGATTCGATCCCGGGTCTCCAGGATCGCGCCCTGGGCCAAAGGCAGGCGCCAAACCGCTGCGCCACTCAGGGATCCCCATTCCCTCACTTTATTGATTGTATTATACTTATTTATTATATGATAATATTTTATGTATACAATTCCTGAAAATTGCTATATGGTTCTCAAAATTATGGATTATAATCAAAAGAATCTAAAAGATTCTTGGTATAGGGGATCCCTGGGTGTCGCAGTGGTTTGGCGCCTACCTTTGGCCCAGGGTGCGATCCTGGAGACCCGGATCGAGTCCCGCATAGGGCTCCCTGCATGGAGCCTGCTTCTCCCTCTGCCTGTGTCTCTGCCTCTCTCTCTCTCTCTCTCTCTGTCTCTCTCTCTCTCCTGTGACTATCATGAATAATTAAATAAAATCTAAAAAAAAAAAAAAAAGATTTTTGGTATAGTGTTTCCCATTTACTTTTTTTAAACTTTCTTTTTTTTTTATTAATTTTTATTTATTTATGATAGTCACACACACACAGAGAGAGAGAGAGGCAGAGACACAGGCAGAGGGAGAAGCAGGCTCCATGCACTGGGAGCCCGATGTGGGATTCAATCCCGGGTCTCCAGGATCGCGCCCTGGGCCAAAGGCAGGAGCTAAACCGCTGCACCACCCAGGGTTCCCCCCCATTTACTTTTTTAAAATCAATCTTTTATTTCATCTGCTGTAAAGAAATAATAAATTTTCTCATTTGCCATTATACATTGATTTCTACAGTGCTGAATAATCTGTTTTTAAGATTTTATTTACTTATTCATGAAAGACACACAGAGAGTGGCAGATAGAGGGAGAAGCAGGGCTCTCTGCAGGGAGCCTATTGTGGGAAAATATCCCAGGACCCTGGGATCCCGACCTGAGCCAAAGGCAGATGCACAACCACTGAGCCATCCAGGTGCCTCTCCCTTTTTTTAAAGATTTGTTTCATTATTTGAGAGAGAGAGAGTGAGAGAAAGAGAGAGAGAAACAGAGCTCTATCTTACAACTTATGAGCTCATGAATGAGCCAAAACCAAGTGTTGAACACTTAACTGACTGAGCTACCCAAGCACCCCTACAGTGTTGAATAGTCTTAAAATATTTCTGATTCTATACCTAGAATGACTTTGAAATTTTGCAAACTACTGTGTTAATGATTGTGGCATAATTAAAAAATAATTACAGTAAGAAGGATAATTCTGAACTAATGCAGAAATTTTTGTAAGTAGGAATTGATAATCCTGGTTCTATGATCAATTTAATATGTATAAAGATTATTTTATTTTTTGTGCACCTTCTCCATCTCTTAAAGATTATTATCAATAAATCATAATAATTTGACAGTCCATTTGATTCCAAGTATCTTTTTTCCTGACTTTCTCTCATATAATAAGAGTGTCATATAATACAGAATCATATAATACAGATTGTATAATCATAGAATCGTATAGGAGTATAGAATATAGATACATGATAGATATAATATAGATAAAAGATATAGTAATATATGTGCTATTATACATACTGTAAAATATAGCAATATAGATAACAGTGTAGATCAAAATCATATGAAATCATAAATTCATAAAGAATCATAAAACAAATATCTAGAGTAAATGAAAAATTAAATCATAAATTGTATCACAAAATAAGGAACCAAAACACTCCCATTGCTCAGATGTTATCACCTGCTAGACCCTCTTTACTGCCACCTGCTTAGACTCACCGACCTTTGTCCCACAATTTTCCCTTAAGCTTTTCTTTCCTGCTTATTTCTTAACTCAGACAATGGAAAACAAAACTATCCATTGAGCAATAATAACTGTCTTGATAAGACCTCCATATGGCTCGGACCACCCAGACCAGTTTGACCTTAACGCCTGACTTGTAGCTGCACAAATGGACCATCGAGTGACCTCTAGAATGACCAATAACTACCTTTACCTCATTATAATACTAAAATCTCTGCTCAAGGAGAAGTACAAGCCTTACATGACATACAATATGTGTTTAGGCATGTTTCCTTAAGTGCATTGTGGCCTTATGCCCACCTTTATATGCAAGGACAAGTCTTCCCTATCTAAATATTCATCCTAAACATAAATAAAACGGATCCATTTCCCCTCGCTCTAGGAGTCATGGCTTTGGAAACCATTCCCGGGTAAGTTCCTTATTTGCTGCAAATACTTTTCTTTGTGCCACAACTCAACCTGGTACAGTTTCTGACTCACCAAGGACAAAACTCATGTTGGTTTGGTTACAATGTTACTTTGAAAGATTACCTGAAGTAGAGTTCCTTTAGGGAAATGGGTTGTCGGGCATCCACAAAAGGCAGCCATTTAAAGAGAAAAATTCTACTTTACATCTATAAGTACAGATGACAAAAAACAATCTAATTATTCATAGATATCCTTTCAATTCTATGAAAGCCCTAGTCTCCAACATTTGGAAGTTGATTCATCTCTCTTGTGTGTTTATCCTCTCTATGTTTATTTCAACATTTGATTCTAGTTTGAGATATTTCTTTTTCATCATATGTGGATACTGAAGATACAATTTTTAATTGACTGATATATGTATGAGTCAACTTCAGTAGTTAGTTGGAAACTTCACTTGGCTTTTCCTTGTATGAATGCTGTTGAGCTTTCTTTAGTGTTTACATACAGAAATATGTTGTTTGGATTACTAAGCCACTTACTCATAAATTTACCTCAACTTTTGTATGTTTTCTGATAGGTCTCCACTTATATCTATTTCTTCACTTCATCACTCATATAGCTTAGAACTTTTCTCGCTCATTATTAGCCCTTCTGACTTTCTTTCTGCCTAAAATGTAACATAATTTAGCAAGCTAATTTACAACAAGAATAAAAAAAAGCCTTGACTTATATAAGACCTTTAATTTCAGGCCATGTTTGGCTACTTAAATTCTGCCATTTTTTACATAAAATTATAATTCTCTACAAATGTTAAAAGTAAGTAGGCCTTTAAACATTGAATATCAAAATAGTTGCATAGATTTATAAATAATGGAAAAATGGAATAAAATGTAATGCTTTATACACATAAAATACATTATAATGTTTTATGAAACTCATTAAGATGCTAAAAAGGCACTTGTATTTTGACTTTGATGAATGATAATTATTTTAAAAAGGTAAAAATCCAGTACATGGATTTTTGTCCCTATTGATAGCCAAAAGCTAAGTGTTCATTATTAGCCCTAATGTGAATTGTCACTTGCTTGGCTGGTGAATTTGTAGATCAATAAGAACATTTGTAAATCCATTACTTTTTATGGATGTGTTAAAACACCTTATGAAGTGTAAATTGCCTAACGTCACTTTTGGCAAGATAATCTTTGGAAATATTATCTGTAACCTTGTAATAATATTAAGTGCTGTCTAACCACATGGTGGAGAGTTTACTTTCCAAAATAAAAGTTCATTCACCTATTCAACCTGTTTATGCTTAATATGTAATAACACTGGATTCTCTTTGTTTAAATTGGCTTTAATGATGATTTTTTATTTTTATATCTATCACATTAAACGCTACACACACACACACACACACACAAAAAAAAAAAAAACCTGTAAAAACTAATTTTTGATAATCTGCTTCACATTCCTAGATAGTCCTTACCCTGGCTGCTGAATTTAATATAAGCAAAGGGAACTACAAGCAAACACAAAATATTGTGATACAGAAAATCCAAAACTGCTAAGTAAATGAAAAATACATTTTCTATTACATTCATTTGTAATCTAATGGTATAATTATATTTTCTCATGGCCCTTGATAAATTTAGACATTATTTATATTGAGTACATTTGAATAAGCATTCAATGCAATATAATAATCTTATTTAATTTAGTTAGAATTGATCAAAGCTATTGTCATTTGAAGATTGTAGATTATTTTTATACCTTTATTTGGTGTACTCAAATATTATATTTGGCATGCTTCCTGACATGGTTATTTTTAGCACATTGATATTTGAAAACTCTATTGTGAGACACTAGAGCTTCAGATGTTGGTATTGAGGGTTGTTTGACATACATGTGTCAATTTTTTAAAGCAATGGAAAATTATATGAAAACTGCTCCCTATGCTATAATCTTAGAAGCATTTGCTTTTGTGCTGATAACACTACATAAGTATATACTATTCAAGGAACTTCTTTTATCTAAAATACATTCCTTGTCTCCACAAAAAGCTTTTGTAAATACCACTTTGGAAAGACAGCCAGAAACTGAGAGAATTAAAAATGATTTAAAAAAATTGAAAACTTAATTTTTGAAAAATAGTAGATGATTATACCAAGGTTACCAAAACTTTTGCTCCACTAAGATTTCAAGACAATGCAATACTTTCTTTAGGTAATAACCAGGATAATTTAAAAAGAGAGATGTAATAAAGGTGATACTAACATAATGATCAAGACAAACAAACAATGAAAGGAGGGCTTGAGCAGGATATATTAGACAAATGTGAATAGCAGGAAAGCAAGGATTGGGTTTCTATTAACCAAAGAACCTGTATGTGAAAATCCACAATACATAATGAAAATATAATTATGACTATGTACTAAATAAGTAATTACATAAAGCAGAAAATTAAGGAGATAAAGGAGTTCCATAAAATACATTGATGATTAGAGAATGTAATACACTACTCTCAGTTCAAGAGAGGTCAAGTGGATAAACAGGCATAGCTAGTTTGCTAGAAGTACATTTTTCAGGTCCAGTTGGGCAATAGAGCATGTTTATTCACGTGAACTGTAGAAACAGATATGATGTTCAAAATTCTGATTCTGCCATTTCTTAGCAAGATAGTTTTGGGGGTAACTTAAATCAGTGAGGCTTTCTTTCTTCTTATGTAAGAGGTAAAAATAAAATAATCCATTTTATGACTGCCCTATAAGGGATATATGTGATAATCCAAGTAAAGGACTTGGTGTTGAAGCTGGCACATAGAAATTTTTTGGAAGTATTCGCTGTTATTTTTCAAATAGGAATAGTCTTTTTTGCTTTTTATTACATAAATTTTCAAACATATTCAAAAGAAAAAAAATTCCTATACCTCAAAATTTCAAAGGGAATTAGGAGTTTTAAAATTAATTTTAAAAAGGCATGACCCAACCAAGGACAAAACTCTAGATGATAAATAAAGACAAATGCCAAACTCTGAGAAATATCTGTAATGCATATAATTTATGCACTTAAACTTTATTTAAGATAAATATCCCTTTGGGTAGCTAATTTTAATTAGTTTTTCTTATAAAGCTTACTTAGGCCTAATCTTTTCAAAACGTTGTCCTCTAGCTCTTAATCTTTATCACGTCCCTCAAATATGTCAGTTCTCATTTTTTAACAAACGGCAACTAATTCTGAGGTTTAACTAGTAAAAAGATTTCTCTTATGTTCTCAAATATTCTGCTAAGTTGGAATTCGCTCCCATCAGGGAATTAAAACGTCAGTAATTCAGGTTTTGCTGAGAAACAGAATAAAAAGATAAAGTTCAGAGAGCAAAAGTAGGGACAGATAATGGAGAAATGTGTGAATAGTCAAAGATTCTAGTACTAGTGCAATTACCTGTTTTTACCAACTCCATTTAGACAATATTTAGAGTTGCTTAATTTCCTCATTTTTACTATTAATCAATATTAAATCATCAATTTCAAAAAATATTGATGCCATAGCCAAATTTCTGTAATTCATTTGAGAATTTCACTGCCAGCATGCCACTCAGCTATCTAGTTGACAGTCATCAATTATTAATATCTTTATATTATCTATTCATTACAGCAGAGTTCATGAATGTGAACAAATTTTGTTCTAATTTAACAAAATGACAATTGAAATTCTGACAACACACTATTAAAATCAAACTAAGACTTTTATGCTGTCCTTTTCTTTTTGATAACAGTTAAAACTTATTTATTCTTAGCACATACAATTGCAAAATGGATGTATTGACATGAAGTTTTATATTTTTAAAACATCAAATCCGACAAGGTAGAAACAAAAAGCAGTGTTTACTAATAAAACTATTGAAAAATGGACTTCAAACACTGTGACAGAATTTAGACAAAATCAAAATATTGTCTAAATAGATATTTATCTATAGAAAAGTAGTTAGAAAAAAAAAGAAAGTAGTTAGAAAAAACTTCCTGCTTCCTCATAGATGAAAAGTTTATATTTCTTATTATTTCTACACATGTCTAAGTGGAAAATACTCAAGTAGTCAGTTTTTTTTTCCAATTAAACTCACATTTAAGAGCAAGAGTATAGAAATGAATATACTGACATTATCAACAAAAAGGCACAATTGAAAAGAAAATTCTCAATTAAAGTCTCTAAAGCTACTATATAAAATTATTACGTGAATTATCAAAAAGATTTTTCTTTATTTTGTGTTTTAATTTCATTTGTATCTTTCATTTGAATATTTGTGCTTGTTTGTTTATTTCCAAAATCACAAGTTTTTTTTTTTTTTACTGTAGAATTCATGTCTTTTTAAATGATAAATCTATAATTGCAACAAGGAATCAATAAATATTTGGTAATCTAAATACAGTTATATCTTGGTAAAATGTAAGGAAGCAGGAATAATCATGGTGTCTTTTGTTACCTAACTTATAATTTCTAAACTTTATATTTAAGAGTCTTTCAGATAGTCTTACCATGAGTCTCATATGCTCTTCATCAAAATAAGAACACAATGGAGAAAATATAAAGACTCATTTAGACCTTGAGCTCAATTCAGAAATTAAAAACGAGACTTTTGTGCCAAAAGTGTCTATATAACTACCTGCCCTTACCCTTGGCGAGAATGTGAGAATTTCACATCACAAATGTTCACATATTCACCAGATATGAGTATCAAATGCAGAAATTACTAAGGTGGGCTGTGAGACATAGAAGGCAAAGGAAGCAAATAAAAAAGTTTTGGGGATGCGATTGAACCAATAAAAAGCATCATCAACTACAATCAGTTGTGAGTATTTTTTTTATTTTTATATTTTTTAAATTTTTTAAAAAAATATTTTATTTATTCATGAGAGACACAGAGAGAGAGGGAGAGAGGCAGAGACACAGGCAGAAGGAGAAGTAGGCTCCATGCAGGGAACCCGATGTGGGACGCGATTCTGGGTCTCCAGGATCACACCCTGGACCGAAGGTGATGCTAAACTGCTGAGCCACATGGGCTGCCCCAGTTGTGAGTTTTAAGTGTCTTGTTAATTAAGACTATTTCAACTGAGAACACATTTTCAAGATGGTCGTGTTTGTTCTCACTCCTTACACAATTGCAGTAGTTCAAATCTACAAATTTAAAGCTGACTTTTAAATAATGTTCATATGTGTTCACAAATTCTTTATCTATTTGTTATATTAAGAAAAGAACATGAGGTAAAATAGTGTATTTTTAAAAGTATTTCAGTGAGATGAATATATCAATACATATTACTTATATTATTTCATATTCATGTGAAGAATAATGGTAAATAATGCAAATGTCTGCAGAATATCACCTACATACATATAACTTGTTATTCATATTACTTAGTAGTTAAATGCATAAAATAAGCAATATTGGTTAACATTTATGATACTAGTAAGTCATTTTATTTAATAAATTCTGTGCTATATTTTAAGGATATGGAGAATTGAATAAAAATTATAATGGTCAAATTGTGCTAATAAAACAATTATTTATGAATAACTTATATTCAACCACATTAGGCAACTTAAAGTCAATATAATAAATCCACGGAAAAGGCAAGAATTTACCATCACTTAAAATAGCTCAACATTCAATGGATTCTGTGTACTTTAATAGATTGCTAAATTAGTCACATACTAATTAGCAGTTTCCTTAGTATTGGATTATCTAGATTAATCTGTCTGTGGTTTCCTCAATATGTCATCAGGAGCATTAATTAAGTATGGTCAGCATCCTTAATAATGCAATAGTTTTTCATTAAACTAACATAAATGTTTAATATAATAATAACAACAATAAAACTAGTTATAATAACAACAGGCATAGTGTATGAAATCTTATCATAGATAATTGATTAAGCTATCAAACTGATAGAATTCTGCAATGCCTTGCAAATTCCTCAGACTTCTTTTTTATTAGGAGAAACATCTTTATTTCTGGAAATAACATCTATAGGCTATATCCTGCTCAGAAAAACCGCTTTGATTTATATTGCCTCTATATTAATTGTACCAAATAAGGAGCTAAGTGGAACCATCAGTGAACATTAACACTAATCACCTAATTGAACTCATCTAATTTATTTATGTATTTATTTGACACAGAATCACAAAAGTTTATCATTATAAAATATGTTGACTTCAATTTGGGTGCCATTCCTTACTGAAAATAGTGTAAATTGTATAAAGTTTCTAATAGATGTATGTTGCAGAGCAGTTTATATAGGGATGATCAACACTGATTTTACATAATGGAAATGTAAAGGACAGCAATTTGGCCTCCACATGTTTTTTTGGTTCCTTTTCTTATTTATACATCCCTATCCAGCCAAAAGGCCACTCAGAATCACATTAAATAAAGCAAATGCCCATATATGTATCTCTGGACATTTACAGATTTTATTTAGTGTGTCTTTTTCAGAGTCAGTAAGAGAGACAATAATATATAGTAATCCAGAAGTTGTTGAACATAAATATAAGTGTTGAACAGTGGTTTATTTTTTCTTACCACTTCCAATTAGCATGTAATTTCAATACAGAGAGTCATAAGATAATTTAGGATAATAATTAGGATAATTTAGGCCCTGTTTTGCAGGGCCATTTTTTGGTCAGGATCCCAAAGACAAATTTTTTTTTCATGAAAATCATATATATAGGGCAGCCTGGTGGCTCAGCGGTTTGGCATCACCTTCAGCCCAGGGCTTGATCCTGGAGACCCAGGATCGAGTCCCACATCAGGCTCCCTGCATGGAGCCTGCTTCTCCCTCTGCCTGTGTCTCTGCCTCTCTCTGCCTCTCTCTCTCTCTCTCTCTCTGTCTCTCTCTGAATGAATAAATATTCTGAATATTTTATTCATTCATCTTTATTCTGAATGAATGAATAAATAAAATAATAAAAAGAAAATCATATATATGAAAGTCATATATATATTTATATATATAAAGTTTTTAAATCTTTTATTTATTTATTAGAGAGAGAGAGAGACAGAGAGCATGGGAAGGGAGAGGAGCAGAGGGAGAAGCAGTCTGCTAAGCAGGGAGCCAGATGCTGAGCTTGATCCCTGGACTCTGGGATCATGAATTGAGCTGAAGGCAAACACTTACCTGACTGAGCCATACAAGTGTCCTTAAAAATCATATATATTTTAAAGTCAGCTTTCTGATGTTTGAAAAAGAATTGTATCCTACTGAGTACTTGACACAAAAACAAACAAAAGCACATGGACTGTTACATATGTGTATGAAAATTAATGAGAAACATCACTGAAATGAAATAGAGATAGGCTAGAAGGGGGACCTATAACAATGTCAATTACAAAAATTGTCAACTACATACCCGAGTAGAAGAATCACCAATTACAGGCCCCAACAGGGAAACACACATGTTGCATCTCCCACAAGAAATCGACCACCCCTGACATAACCAATCATAGCAAAGCATCATCACTATGGACTCATGTTTTTTTCCCCGATGAATTTTTGCTCAAAACAACCCCTCCCAAATTCCTTCATCTTCTCCATAAAATAACATTCCTCTCCTTTGTTGGACTTGCCTATGGTTTTGCTATAGTTTGCATGTCCTGAATTGCAATTCTTTGTTATTCCCAAATAAATCCATTTTTTGCCAATAAAATCATTCACTTTTTTTAATGGTTAACATATGCATTTATGTACTGACATAATTTAAACGTACTGTGTTCAGTGTTTGAGAATCCTTCTTAGGCATATGCAACACAAATTGTTCATTATATTCTTGATGTAGTCCATTCATTTCAAAATCACTATTACTTTTGGAGATTGAAAGTATGACCTACTGAAAACAAATGAAAATTGGGTGCAAGATGTTTTTGAGAGATTGCTTTAATTTGTTTTATATATATATATATATATATATATATATATATATATATATATTATTATTATTATTATTCATGAGAGACGAGAGAGAGAGGCAGAGACACAGGCAGAGGAAGAAGCAGGCTCCATGCAGGAAGCCCGATGCGGGACTTGATCCCGGGACTCCAGGATCACGCCCTGGGCCCAAAGCAGGCGCTGAACTGCTGAGCCAACCAGGTGTCCCATGAGATTGTTTTAATTTAAAGAAAATATTAGTAACTAATGCTTGTTTAAATGTCTCTAATCATGTCATCATCTCATTTCTGAGTCTATTCTTTTTTAAGATTTTAATTTATCTATTCATGAGAGACAGAGAGAGAGAGGCAGAAACATAGGCAAAGGGAGAAGCAGACTCCCTCTGGGGAGCCTGATGTAGGACTGGAACCCAGGGCCCCGGGATCACGACCTGAGCTTAAGGAAGATGCTCAAGTGCTGACCCACCAAGGCATCCCTCTGGATCTGTTTCTTTGGACTGATAAATTTTGTCCTTTATGGATTACATTTTATTGCTTCTTGATAGTAGTAATATTTGGATACTGATATTAATCACTAATACTGATATTAGTAATATTTTGATATTTTCATCTCAAGTACCTGAAATTTTATCTTCTTCTAAAGAATATTGGGGTGTCTTCTGATAAGCAATTCATTACATTAAGCGTCAGCTTGAATTTCAATTATTGTTTTAATGCTTTGTTATAGAAGATTGCTGAAATGTGCTCCAGCTTGTTGAAGTCAAGTTCATCACAGCTATGTTGAACTCTGAAAATCATTCAGCTAATGTTTTAGATCATTCTTCACTCAAACTGGTGGTATTTTGACCGTTCTGCTTGTCTTAGTATTTCAAAAAAGATTCAACAGGTCTCTATGTCCATTTATGGATTTTTGTGTTTTTTCCTCCTGAAGTCCCATTTTCTCTGAAATTGAACCCTGAAATTTTCAGACATACCAAACCTCTGTCCTAAAATATGATCACTATTCTGAAAACTCGGTAAGGCTACTGGTTGGTAGTCTCCTCCTTGCTCTGTACTCTAGATGTTTTCCAGCCAGGAAGTCTGAAAATCAAAGGATTCATCTTGTTTGGTTCAGTTTTCTAAATAACCACGGTCCATGTTTGCTCCCTAATGCCTGAAAAGAATTTTGTTTTTGTTTCTGGTTTTTGTCCAGTTTTAGTGTAAATCTAGTTTCTCCTATTCCATCATAGTCAAATATATTTTTGACCATACATCTACACATGATACACACATGCATTGTCACTGATTGAAGTCTCCATAAAACAGAACTCATGGTTTGTCATTATCTTAAGCGAAATCCATTTCTATTTCCTACCTGGAAAAAAAATAACTTCTTAGATGTACACTTGTTAAAGTTGGTGGATTTTTAATTTTTAATCAATATTTTAACATTTTTTTCTACTGGATAACATTATGCTAGATTGACATTGGAATTTTAGGATTCTTGGCCTGTCCTAGATAAGCAGAATATAGATTTTCAGTACAGTTGCAGATTTTCTTTTATGCTGTGGTAATACTTCTACATCTCATCCTCCCATTATTCACTGCTTATGCTTTTGCTTCCAAGAAAGTAATTTTTCCCAGAGAAATACAGATCCTAAGATGTACTGTTTTTCTTTCTAAACTTCTAAGCAATTTTAACTTATATACAAGGGGTTGAATTCTATGAATAGAACTAAATAGAGGGATATTTATGAAGACAAAGTAGAATAAATGTGGTTGACTCTGAAAATAAACCTAATGCAGGGAGGTGAAGTGAGAGTGGGGAAAAGATCTGATATTTTATTACTGGTAAGTAAAATTAATGATTATAACAGAAGAAATTTGCATTAAAGTTTTTCCAATTGATTTAATAGCACCTACCTTTAAGTAATGGATTAAATTTCTTAATTTAGAAATGCTATTCTCAAAAAGAATTAAAAATTATTAGTTGATATTTTATGTATGAAACAATGTAGGACTTACACCAATATTTGCTGATACTAAAAGGTAGCTTTATATTAGTAGTCAAGTAGATCTAGGCATTGTGAATTAATGAGGTAATTTTTTTATTGAACTCATTTATGTAAATATCAGAACTAAGTAATGTGCTTTCTCCCTGTGAAATATTTAGCATTTTATCAAATATTTTTCCAAATATTTCTAATACATATTGAAGAAAATATACTTAGGATGAAAGTTAATTTTATTGTATTTCCTTACACCTAAGTGATATTTCTAAAATTCGTCTTTCAGAGATGACATTTTCATGATTCTAAAAAACTTTTATTTATTTATTTTTAAGATTTTATTTATTTATGCATGAGAGACAGAGACAGAATAGGAGGCATAGGCAGAGGAAGAAGCAGGCTCCATGTGGGGAGCCTGATGCTGGACTGGATTCTCTGACTGAAGATCAGGCCCTGAGCCAAAGGCAGATGCTCAACCACTGAGCCACCCAGGCATCCCAAAACTGTTTTATTTTAGTAATTTTTATAGAATAATTCTATATATCTAAATGGAAAAAATCATCCCAAATTTGTGTTCCATGAGGTAAAAAAGAAAAAAAGACCAAAATATTTTTTTTAGGTACAGTAAAAATGAAGAAATAAAATGCAGTGATTTTATTTACTTTTGTCTCAACCATGCTGGCACTACATTTCCCAGGATTCCTTTCTCTATCATTTGCATGTTAAAATTAGCCACAAGATAATTTTGCATGATATTTGAAAGGCAGGATTAAAGCAATTTTATGCTCTGTAGGTCAATTACAGCATCAAACACCACTCTAATTCATGTACATTTTTAATATCTGGTGATTCATTTTACTGATGAGTGCACCAACCAGGACTTCATTTATCCTGTCCTCCTCCTAATATAAAATGTACAAACCCACAAGATGTTCTAGTTTGTCTTAATGGGCGCCTATTTGCTCTCATGTTTCTGGTTGATAAGCCCAGCTTTTGTTTTGTTTTGTTTTTTTTCTACCATCTGACTTTCAGATATCGAGGCCTGTCACCAGATTCAGAGGCAATAGCCTTTTATATATATTTTCGTGAATTCCTTGAATTGATTAAAGCACAACCCCTATGATATAACCTTATTCTATAATAGTATTAGTAGTTTTGCTTCCCAGTTCACTGAACCTTAACTATGGGTACTGCTTTCTTTTTAAACCTCAGTTTCCTCACCTGTTATATGTAGAAATCAACTGTCGTGTTCTCAAATCTCAAATAAACAGTCTAACTTTATACCAGAGGAGCTAGAAATAGAAGAACAAACAAAACCCAAATACAACAGAAGGAAGGAAATAATGGAGATTAGAGCAAAAGTAAATGAAATAGAAATAAAACAATAGAACAGATCAATGAAACCAGAGCTAGTTCTTTGAAAAGATCAATAAAATTGAAAAACCTCTAGCAAGACTCACTAAAGAGAGAGAGAGAGAGAGAGAGAGAGAGAGAGAGAATAAACATATGAAACTGGAGAAATACAACCAACACTACAGAAATGCAAACAATTATAATAGAATATTATGAAAAATTATATGTCAACAAATTGGACAACCTGGAAGAAAAGGATAAGTTCCTAGAAACATAGACTTACCAAAACAGAAGCAGGAAGAAACAGAAAATTTAAACAGACTAATTATAAGCAAGGGGATCGAATCAGTAGTAAAAGAAAAACAAAAACAAAAACAAAAACAAAACTCCCAACAAACAAAATTCCAGGACTGTTTGGATTCACAGGCAAATTCTACCAAACATTTAAAGAACACTTAATACCTATTCATCTCAAACTATTATGAAAAAATAGAAGAGGAAGGAAAACTTTCAAATTCATTCTATGAGACCAGTAATACCCTGATACCAAAACCAGATAAAGACACCACAAGGAAAAAGAGAACTGCAGACCAATATCTCTGATGATCACAGATACAAATATCCTCAACAAAATCTTACCAAACTGAATCCAATAATACTTTTTAAAAAATCATACAACATGATCTAGTAGGGTTTATTCCTGGGATGAAAAGGTGGTTCAATATTTGCAAAACAATCAATATGATGCCTCACATCAATAAGAGAAAGGATAAAAACATTATAATCATCACAATAGATGCAGAAAAAGCATTTGACAAAGTACAACATTCATTCAAGATAAATACCCTCAATAAAGTAGTTCTAGAAGGATCATACCTCAACTTAATAAAAGCCATATATGACAAACCCACAGCGAACATCACACTCAAGAGGAAAAAATGAGAACTTTCTTTTTTCTATCAAAATAAAACGCTTCTGTACAGTGAAGGAAATAATCAACAAAACTAAAAGACAGCCTACTGAATGGGAGAAGATCTTTGCAAATGATATATCTGATAATAGGTTAGTAGCCAAAATATATTGAAGAACTGATACAATTTTACACCCCCAGAACAAACAATCCAATTTAAAAAGCAACACAAGGCATGAACAGACATATCTCTGAAGAGGATATCCAGATGACTAACAGACACCTGAAAAGATGCTGAACATCACTCATTTTCAGGGAAATGTAAATCAACACTACAATGAGATGTCACCTCACACCTTTCAGAATGGTTAGAATCCAAAACAGAAAAATGTGTTGGCAAGGTTGTGGAGAAAATGGAACCCTTTTGCACTATTGGTGGGAATCCAAACTGATGCAGCCACTGAGGAAGACAGTATGGAAATTCCTCCAAAAATTAAAAGTAGAACCTTCTTTGGATTTAGTAATAATACCACTAGGAATTTACCCAAAGAATAGAAAAACACTAATTTGGAAAAATAGATGCACTGTGATGTTTATCACAACATTATTTACAATAGCCAAGATATGGAGGCAGCCCAAGTGTCCATCATTAGATAAACAGATAAAGAAGAAATGGCATAGACATCGATGGAATATTATTCAGCCATAAAAAGAAAGAAATCTTGCATTTACCACAGCATGAATGGAGCTAGAGAGTATTATGCTAAGTGAAATAAGTCAGTCAGAGAAAGACAAATAGAATATGATTTCACTCAGAGAGGAGGTGGGGGGGAGAATGAGTGAAATAGGTGATGGGGATTAAAGAATACGCTTATCCTAATGAGCACTGGACAATGTACAGAATTATTAAATCACTATATTGTACACCTGAAGCTAATAAAGCACTGTATGTTAACTATATTAGAACTAAAATAAAAAATATTTGGGCATCCTGGGTGGCTCAGTGGTTTAGCGCTGCCTCAGTCCAGGGCCTGATCCTGGAGACCCAGGATCGAGTCCCACGTCGGGCTCCCTGCATGGAGCCTGCTTCTCCCTCTGCCTGTGTTTCTGCCTCCCTCTCTCTCCCTCTCTCTGTGTGTCTCTCATAAATAAATAAATAATAAAATCTTTAAGATAAAATAAAAAACTTAGTTAAAAAAATCTCATATTCTCATAGACTTGTTATATTAAGTGTAATATGATAGCACTTAGGACTGTCAGAATATATATGTTTTATAATAAAAATAATAACAATAAATATTATACTTGTCCAGATGAATCTCATCATGCTACTTTTTTCCTTAAAATTAATACCATCTTTTGCATATTTAAGCACAAGTATCTAATTTATGCCACTTCTTTATTATGCTTCTATTATAGTAGTGGTAAGCCTGTTATGTTTAGTTTCAATGAATCCACTGTCATTTATATAGAGACAATTTTGAAGTAGAAGAGTAGCAGATTTAGAATCTTAATTAAATGAAGAGAAAACAGTATTTACACATTAGGACCAAATAATTCAGTTGTGATTTTCAAATATTTATAAATACTTAAAATAGAATTCTTTATGTGACCAAATAACATTTGATATAAATGTTATATGTTTAAAGAGTTGAAAATATTTTATTTTCTGTTTGCTGACCAAAAAAATAAATATCTTGATGTAAAATTACAATGTATGCTTTCTGAAATAAAAAAGAATTAAATTTTTTGAAATTCAAATTGCATATATGAATATACAATATTTGTGTTGGCCCCCATTGTTATATTTAATCAGTGAAACAGTCATTGTCACAGATATCTTATTCATAGAAAATTTTATCTCTGTAAAGTTCGAATAATCCAGATATTTTTAAGAGATGGAGTTTCTCTTTTCCTTTATTGAAAAAAATACAAGAAAGCTTCAGGTTCACTATCCCACAAAGAACTGGCAAAATTCCAAGATTTCTAG
The DNA here is from genome assembly GCF_018345385.1 of Vulpes lagopus. NCBI lineage: Eukaryota > Metazoa > Chordata > Mammalia > Carnivora > Canidae > Vulpes > Vulpes lagopus. The sequence continues at coordinate 111,779,052 of NC_054829.1, read as the reverse complement.
AGAGAACATTTATATTTTCTTTTTCAAGTTTGACCATTGAGTATTATATTAAAATCTCATTGGTTTCAGATTCATTAAATTTTGCTCTAAAGAAATAAATCCCAATTTACATATTAAATGCAAAAAGTATAATAAAATAAGGCAAAACTCTTGATGGAAGATGACTGCCCAAGACAAGACCATTAGCAATTTCATCTTTATGTTCTACAATAAAACATGCTGTGTAGAAGTGATTGCATTTGAAGTTATTGGTACATTTGAATGCAAACTACCCAACCATGAAAAATAAGGTTTCCATTTGCTGTAAAAATAAATTAGGAGGCAATTCTTTGCTGGGAAAGTCATCTGAACACCTCAGTTCATAACTATTCATAGTAATATAAACACATGTCTTTGTTCTTACTGTGAGCTGCTGTATGATATTGTTTTATTCAACATTACAACATTACTTTATATCTAAAGTGAATGTATATGGGCTATTTTAGGATTTAATAAAACAAATCCCAATATAGAGATCCTGTGGGAAATTATACAATAATGTTACCTACATAACTAATTTTCTTCTTATGAAATCATGATCCCACTGCAATTTTAGAGCTATAGAATGTATTGTTTAACATCACCATTTCCGTGTTCATATCTCAGTTTATCACAAAATTATTTTTTATAAAAATATATTTTATATAAAAGCAGTTCTTTGGGAAATTGGATTTTCATTTCTAAATTAAAAGTAGCATGAAGTCAATACTGAACATGTCACCCTACCACTTATTGACACTAAAATTATTTTTTTATTTAAAAACTATTTACTTCTGAGAAAATATCATGGTGTTAGTGCCCAGAACATTGTAAGAAAGAAAGCTTATTTAAGAAAAAATTCAAAGATGAATTCTACTACTTATGCACTTGTTTGAAATTCCTGGGAGACATTTAAGAATGCAAAGATATTATCTAAAACTTTGCAGTCTTGTCTGACCAAATATATGCACCCACATTCAAATATTAATTTGTCCATGGGAAACAGTTTACATAATGGTAAGATTAAAAAATTGGAGTTAAAAATAAACTTATTTCTGATCTGAGCTAAAGTGACTATGTGAGAATGAGCTAAATTAAAAGCTTTTCATTTAGCTCTCAATGAGGAAAGAGATGTTCCTCATCTATAAAGTGAGATTAATAATAACCATCCCCTACTTTTGTGAGGATTGAATTTTTAGAATTGATTTAGAAAAGGGTTATGAAATCTTTAATTCAGTGCTATACACATTGCATTATTAAATTTGCATTTTAAAATGTTTCTTGGTATTTAATACCACTTGAATCAACCCTGTGTCTTTATTTTGGGCTCCAAGAAAATAAGCCCCTCAGTCAAATAACCTTGAAGATATTTCCCAAAATATGGGCTTATGAAAAAAATATAAAATGGTGTTATGAATGTCCTGCACCCTTACTTTTGCCTTAATGATATATTAACAGCAGAAGTTATTGACAATTGATTGGTGGTAAGGGGGTCTAAGATTTTTTTTCCCCAGAAGGAAAGATAATTTGAGAGAAAAATATTATATTAATTTTGGGCATGGGGAAGAAACAGTCTTCTCACTATATTGTGTAAAATATTAAAGACCTTTGTGTAAATTTAGTTCACTTGTACAAAATGCTATCAATAATCTATAAACTATTTATTTGACAATCTTAAACAGCTAAGAATTTTATCTCTTTTAAGGAAGCCATTTAATATTGTTGCTTAGACTAACTTTCTTTGGGATTTCATGTAATGTTTTAAGTGATATATTCATATCTTCTGTATCAAGTGTTTGCCTGTCTATGTCCATAGAGGCATAGATATATTTTAGTGCCCTTAAGGATCGTATAATCTAGCTACCAAAATATAAAAGATTCACATAGGGGCGTCTGGGTGGCTCAGTCAGTTAAATATATAACTTTGGCTCAGGCTCAGATTATAAAGCCATTCGGGGGCAGCCTGCTTCTCTCTCTCCCTCTGCCTGCCCTCCTTGCTCATGTTTGAGCTTGCATTCTGTCGCACATACTCTGTCTCTCTCTCTCAAATAAATAAATAAAATCTTTTAAAAAAAGATTCACATAATTACTTAATAGTATGAGTATATACTACTTGAGTGATGGGAGTCATAAGTGGTAAAATCTGCAAATTTACATTGTATCGCAGAATAAATAAAAGATAAAATTAATTGTAAAAATAAAAATAATATCAAGGAACTTTCCTGAAATACTGAAGAAATTTGAGAAGGTTAAACATAGTTATTCATCCACCATTTGATAAATGTTTTCTTTTTTTCTTTTTTCACTAAATAAATAATGCTATAAATGTTCATGCATGAGTTTTTGTATCGACTTTTTTCTTAAGGTTTTGCTTATTCATGAGAGACAGAGAGAGAGACAGGGAAAGAGGCAGAGGCAAAGGGAGAATGCAGGACTCGATTCCAGGACCCTGAGATTATGACCTGAACTGAAGGCACCTAACCAACTGAGCCATCTAGGCACCCTGGACTTTGTTCTTTCTTTCTTTTTTTTCTTTTTTCTTTCTTTCTTCTTTTTTTTTTTTTTAATTTTTCTTGAGTAGAAACCTAGGAGTGAAATTGTTTAGTCATGTGGCAAATTTGTGTTTTATTTCTAGAAACTACCCAATTATTTTCCAAAGGGCCTACAGCCTGAAAATAAAAGGTTGGAGAACCATTTACCATTCAAATGGTCCTCAAAAGAAAGCAGGGGTAGCCATCCTTATATCAGATAAATTAAAGTTTATCCCAAAGACTGTAGTAAGAGATGAAGAGGGACACTATATCATACTAAAAGGATCTATCCAACAAGAGGACCTAACAATCATGAATATGCCCCGAATGTGGGAGCTGCCAAGTATATCAATAAATTAATAACCAAAGTTAAGTCATACTTAGATAATAATACACTTACACTTGGAAACTTGAACACAGCACTTTCTGCAAATGACAGATATTCTAAGCACAATATCTCCAAAGAAACAAGAGCTTTAAATGATACACTGGACCAGATAGATTTCACAGATATTCATAGAACTTTACATCCAAACGCAACTGCAAGTGCACATGGAACTTTCTCCAGAATAGACCACATACTGGGTCACAAATCAGGTCTTAACCGATACCAAAGATTGGAATCCCCTGCATATTTTCAGACCATAATGCTTTGAAACTAGAACTAAACCACAAGAATAAGTTTGGAGGATTTCAAACACATGGAGGTTAAGGACCGTCCTGCTAAAAGATGAAAGGGTCAACCAGGAAATTAGAGAAGAATTTAAAAGACTCATGGAAACTAATGAGAATGAAGATACAACTGTTCAAAATCTTTGGGATACAGCTAAAGCAGTTCTGAGGGGGAAATACATCGCAACACAAGCAGCCAACCAAAAACTGGAAAGAACTCAAATACAAAAGCTAACCGTACACCTAAAGGAGCTGGAGAAGGAACAGCAAATGAAACATTCATCCAGCAGAAGAAGACGATTAATGAAGATTCGAGCAGAACTCAATGAAATCGAGACCAGAAGAACTGTGGAACAGATCAACAAAACCAGGAGTTGGTTCTTTGAAAGAATTAATAAGATAGGTAAACCATTAGCCAGCCTTATTAAAAAGAAGAGAGAAAAGACTCAAATCAATAAAATCATGAATGAGAAAGGAGAGATCACCAATACCAAGGAAATACAAACGATTTTAAAAACTTATTATGAGCAGCTATATGCCAATAAATTAGGCGATCTAGAAGAAATGCACACATTTCTGGAAAACCACAAACTACCAAAACTGGAACGGGGTTGTTACATTTTAAATTCCCACCACTCAGGTGAGAGACATTGGACAAATCCTCCCCTAGAGCCTTCAGCAGCATCATAGCCCTATCCACACCAGGATTTTGGACTTCTCATCTCCAAAACTGTGAGACATAAATTTCTGTTGTTTGAAGCCACTTAATCTTGCAAGTTATTAACTAAGCCCTAGGAAACCAACCCAAAAAAGGGAGAACAAAATGAGTCAGGAGAAAGTTTTACTCGATGGTAGAATCAAGAACACATTTGTATGCTGATGAAATGACTCAGGAGAAAGGGAAAAAATGATGATATATAAAACGGAGATCAAAAGTTTAGCTCCAACACATAGAGAGCCTGGAGATCTTCACCCTTGTTCTTACACACACACACAAAAGGGATGAATAAACTGAAAATCAACAACTTTTCTTGTAATTGTCAAAGAATTGAGTTCACAGGGCAAAGGACCACTCTGACATTGGGAGAGACGGACAAATCAAGTCATGACAAGATCCACTTACCTGGAGCAGAAGCCACTGGAGCCATAAGATGGTGGGAGCATATAATTTTTTTGAATCATGGAAGGCTGAATGCGGACTAACATGCAAGTCAGAAATTGACATACTCCAGGGTGGATGATCCTATAATTTCACGAGTTTTGCCTTCAGGATCCCCCACTGGAATTCCAGAGGGAAGAGCCAAAAAACATCTGTCTCTGACTGGGGGGAGAAAAACAGTGATTTTTGAAGTGCACCAATTACATTTTTTTTTAAATAAGAAAATCCTACTCCTTAGGAGAAAAGCCTTTATCGTAGCAGTATGCTGGCATTTTCTGGATTCCATTTCCTGTTGGGCTTCTAATCTTACCTAAGGAGAGGAGGGTAAAGAGAGTTCAAAACAATTCGGAAGGTCACAATAAGGGACGCAGGCCCTCCAAAAAATTGAGATGTAATCATAAATTAGAGAAATTTTTTCTCCCTCATACCTTGTCATAATGTCAACAGGGCTCCAATAAAAATGATTATAGCTGAAAGGGCTGTAAGCCACAAGCTATTTAAGGAGGTGAAAAAAAGTAAGGAGGTGTTCTTAGAGAAATCCAAAGATGAAAAGAGAGACAAGGATACTCTAGGAAACTATAGCCTTTGGCATCTACATATATGGCAAATATTAAATATAACTTAACCTTATCAACATAAAACCTCACACTAAATGCTTATTTATCTCAGTCCCCATCAGTCAATACTTCATGCACAGTTTTCAACAAAAATTTACAAATAAATGGGAGCGCTTATTTGTAGAGTAAGGGCCTTAAATACAAGAGAAGAGATAAGATTTAGTGCATAGGTGGAAGAATCTGTTCATCATAGTAACACAGAAAGTTGACATATGGCAAGAGTTTAGGAGGCAGAGAACATAGGTACAGATGCAGGTAGTAAGTAAATGACATGAGGGAATTCATGCAAGTTTTTTTCTGATTGCCTGAATTTCCTCAAGTAAGCAGGAAGCAACATCATTCACTTTGAGTATAGACAGGGAATTGGAGTCACAAGGTCTTAAAATTTTTGAGGTATGAAATATTACTAAGGAGAATGGAAAGCATAGGTAAATGTAGAATAGTCTTTAGTACTAAAGGCTCACACAAAGTTTATGGTCATCAATTTAAAATATGGTGATGATCTGACTATAGTGTAGTGCTTTCAAATTAAGTGCTGAAGTAATACCACAAGTGAACCAATGAATTAGAGTGCCTGTTGTTTTCCTTTGAATTCTTTAGTCAATGTTCTATTTTTTTTACTGAGCATTCTAAAAGTACACATATGTACACACAGACACATATATGTATTTATATACACCTACATATATTCAAATACAATAGTTTGCTTATTTTTTTAAGATCACTTTTTTTTAAAGATTTTACTTATTTATTCATGAGAGACACAGAGAGAGAGAGAGGCAGAGACACAGGCAGAGGGAGAAGCAGGCTCCATGCAAGGAACCAGACATGGTACTCAATCCCAGGTCTCCGGTATCAGGCCTGAAGGTGGCGCTAAACCACAGAGCCACCCGGGCTGCCCAATACTTTGCTTGTTGATTTAACCTTGAATACATGTAGCAAGCTTTACTCAGAACTACAAATGAAGCAGCATAAATCTTAATAAAATTCATATCTTTATTATTTAAGAAATGATGCCAAACTTTAAATTTGTTATTTCAGTTGTATATCGTTTATTGGGGTACTATTAAAATTTCCTGAATTATGAAAACATATTAAAACTAGTGTTATCCATAATTCACATTTGATGCAAAATTAAAAGTAATTCAAAATGGATAATACACTTAAATGTAAGAATTAAATCTATAAAATATATTTTAAAATTCCAGTAGCAAACATAGGAGAAAATCTTTAAGATATTGGGTTGGGCAGAAAGGTCTATAGGCAAAATTCAGAGTGCTCTATTAAAGAAAGCAAAACATAAATTGGGCTTCCTCAAATTTGAAACCTTTTGCAGTTTTAAAGAGATAAGAAGAGAATAAAAAGCAAAACTCAGAGTGTGAGAAAATGTTTGCGAATCATATGTATGATAGTGGACTTTTATCCAGCATATATAAATAATTATTATAACTCAGTATTTGGAAGACTACCAAAAAAAGAAAAAGCAGAAGATTTGAACTGAAATTTTATCAAAGGAGGTGTATGGGTGGAAAATATGCACATTAAAAAATGTTCAACATTATTAATCATTGGGAAAGTGCAAATCAAAAACAGAATATAAAGACACTAGAATGGCAAAAATAAAAAGTAGTGAAGGTATCAAGGGTTGTCAAGGATTCAAAGAAAATGGAACGTTGCTATAAAATGGTACAACTACTTTGGAAAATAATTTTGTGATTTTTTTGGTAAAGTTTAACCCTCACTTACATATCACCAAGTAACTCTAAGGCATTAGCCTTCAGAAAACTGAAACCATATGTCCACAATAAAACTAGTACAACATATGTTCATATTAGCTTTTGTATAAAAACCAAAATCTTAAAACAATTAATCATGTGTCCATTATTAGGTAAATAAACAACATGGGATTTATCTGTACAACTAAGTATTATTCAGTAATAAAAAGAATGGAATATTGTTAAATTCAAGAACATCGATGACTCAAGGAGAGGGAGCAAGAGAGAGGGAAGTAGAGAGAGAGAGAGAGAGAGAGAATTCTGAGTGAAAAAAGCCAGTCAGAAAAGAGCATAGACTATATGGCTTCATACAAAATTTGAGCAAGTGGAAATTAATCTTTGTGAGGAAAAAAAGCAAATACATCACTGCCTGGGAATAAAGGTGGAAGAATGAATGGATCACAAAGGAACACAAGGAGACTTTTATAGGAGATGGAAGGTTTTGTTATCTGAGTTGTGACGGTTTCATGAGTATATACATATATCAAGACATCAGATTATAAACTTTAAACATTGCTATTTAATTGTGTAGAAGAGGTTTTTCAACTCTCTTTTCATTTCAACCTCTTTTAAGCAAAATAAACAGTGTAGTATGAAAATTATAATGTATGTAAAAATAAAATATAATGTATACAGAACAAAATGTAAGACAAGAACAGAAGACTGGAGAGGAAAATGGAAATTTATTGTTAGCCACATCACATTATTGACTCTTAATGGAATTTACAGCCATCAAACTTTCCTAATACAAAATGTTAGGGAGTAGATTTTTATAAATATTTACTATTGTAATTATTCTCCATATTGCTTCTTTAACAAGAAAGCAATTACATGAACCTGTAGAGAGACTGTATGTAGAGAAAAACAAGTAGTTGTGCTGTATGATATTTAAACAATAGTCCATAAAATCAACCAAGGAAAGTAGGGTTAGGGAAAGAGAGAGGTTATCAATGATTAATATGTGTAATGTGTGTATCTGTATGTGTGGTGAGTGTGTGTGTAATCATAATTTAGTATGTTAAGCATTCATTCTCAGTCTTGAAAACTCTTAGGGAAGATGGATAATTTCAACTATAATAATAATTACCTTTGAGTTTATATTAATTCCCAGGAAGTATTTTTTTATTTGCATTTCCATGTCTTAAAACAATCTATTTTATTTTATTTTATTTTATTTATTTTTTAAACAATCTATTTTAAACTCAAATTTATTTTCATTTAATTCTCATTAAAAATATAACTACACATTGTAGAGGTTTCTACTTTGACATATTTAATGCCAACATAATTAGATAACTGACTAATGACATCCTTATCAGTTGCATACAATGAAATACTGTAGAATTATTTGTAATTCCTCAGGGATTGTGATCATTCTCACTTGGTAGAATGTTCCATGACTGTGTCCACTTGCAGAAAAGTTACCTTTTAGTATCTTTAGAAAAGCATCTCTATCCATACTGTTTCATGACTTCTGAGCATTTGTCACTGACTTGTAATCCATGGATTTTACAAAATATGTAAAGTAGTAAGATTTAACATTACTGAGCACTAAGAATGCTACATTCATTATTATTTCATTTGTCATTAAAATAACTTACTGAAGAAGATAACAGGCTCATTTCACCAGAGAGAATGCAGGTGCAGAGTGCAGATAAGTTATTTTACCCTGTTCCCTTCCTAGTAAGTGTATGGATGACTCAAAAGCTTGTGTTTTTACTCATTGAGGTGTACAACTGCCCTACACTGCTACATTCTTTTATTTTTCTGTGTTTAATTTTGTAACCCCTAGAACTTAGTGGATATCTCACTTTCTCTTTTTTTGAAAGTTAGAACTGCTACAGTTGAGAAAAACTATTAAAAACTATTGCTAGAAGAGCAATGTAAAAAAGAGAAAAGAACACATAACTTCTATTTTGATACTATTCACAACTTACTATAGGTTGAAACAAACTGGTTCAAATGAAATAAACATTAAATATTTTATTTCATTTTCATCACAACTACTCTGTTGCTTTGAAGACTGAATTCAATTATGTATCTTCCTGGAAAATTACAAGATATATGTATGAGTTACATAGATTGCACTTCTAAGACAGTTTTTATTGCAGTATAATTAGTGCTATAAAATAAGCAGCAAAGTGATGAAGACAAAGTGATAACTGAAACATTTGCACCAAGTCATCATAGATTGATTTTCATTTCCTCACTTTTCAAAAACTTAATTTAATGCTCAAATCAGTTTGCTTCTGGATTTCCTAAAATTCCATAGCCATCTGAAAAAATGCATTATTCTTCAGGAATCCGTTGCATTCCATTTTATATTTTCAGCAATAATTTTCAGTGGCTCATTTATCATATCAAGACTTTGCATTTAAGTTCAGTAAATAGAACTGAAGAGGAAAGAAGATGATACATAAATAGAGCTATTACCTATTTGTATATTGTTATTTCAATAACTGAGAGTGTTAATTAAATTGATATTGTTTTATTCTCAGGAAGCATAAGAGTGCTCACTCTGCAATGTAACATCATGTGGTGTACTTTTAAATCATTTCTTCCACTTAAGACCTAAATCTTGCTTATTTTTAGAAGACTTGATAAAGATGTATTAGTGTGAATACAGCACATTATTCAGATGTGAGCATCTTGACACTAACATTATTCACTGTTTCAGGGGGTTATAGAGCTGGGAGGAGCCAAGAAATACAAAATTTTAGTTGAAAAAACTATTAACCTTAATGTAGATTTTAGAGTTTTGCCTTGTAATGATTTTTCCCAACTGACAATCTACTTATCCCCAGGAGGCTTGATTAGATCTTTAATTAACTCAATCTGGAAGTCCAATGACCTCTAATTAAATTAAATTTTGTTTCTTCTGGCAGCAAAATAATGAACTTATTAAAATGAGTTTCACAGCAATGAAAAATCAAAACCAATTAGAAGCTAATAATGAAGTGTGTCAATAGCTATACAACGAACTCTAGAAAAAAAGAGGGAAGTTCTGTTTATTAAAATTGTAAGGGTTAAATATTTGATTATTATAAATGGAATAAAATGTAAGCATGCTATATAGTGAATGTGAATGAGTGAAATATATTTTTTGCAGAAGTATATCAGGAAATCATTAAAAGCCTAATCATTTTTCTGAGGGGTTTCCCTCAATATTAATTTAGTTTGTTGTTGTATGAGACACTTTTATAAGTGCTATTTTTGAATTGCTCACAAAATCAGTATGAGTCACATTTGAAACTCAACTATGTATAATCATGCTATGTCCTCTGTTACTATAAGAATTTTTAAAAAATGTATAAGATATTAATGAAATGTTCTATGATGGATCTATTATTCAGAATTGTTAGTCATACAAGGTCCACCAATAAGCGTCTATGTAAAATAATATCAATGGATATGTGAATATCTGGCAGCCTCCAATAATTAAATAAACTGATGTCTTATGCTTCATGAACTTAAAAATATTAATTAATACCTTATTTTAAATATGTATTATTTATACTAGTGTGTTAAATGAGAAATTTCTGGAGTAGTTTATTACATCTTCAGTATTTTCAATATTTTAATCTGTTTTGTTTCGTCTGTGATTATAAAAACTGCACGTGTGGGAGGCCAGGGTGGCTCAGTGGTAGAGCGTCTGCCTATGGTTCAGGGTGTGATCCCGGAGTCCCAGGATCGAGTCCGACATTGGGTCTCTGCATGGCGCCTGCCTCTCTCTCTCTCTCTGACTTTCATGAATAAATAAATAAAATCTTATAAATAAATAAATAAATAAATAAATAAATAAATAAATAATAAAAACTGCATGTGAACATTTAAGGGAAATAAAAAACAAAGGAATATACAAAAGGAGTCTCTTAAAGTCGCAACCAGATACACTCTGTCTTTTTATTTTGTGCTTTTCTATACTTGGTTTTGTTTACAAAACTTTTTCTTTTGGTAAATTTTCTTTGGTAAAATTCATAAAAGAAAATATATGTTTTACATGTACACGAGTTTTGAAAAGAACATACACCCATATCTCTTCTATCAAGTGAGATTATTTCATTCATCCAGAAATGTCTCTTGCTTTTTGTTCCATCTAATCCCACAATGCCATCTACTGACAACTATATATATATATATATATATATATATATATATATATATATATATATATAAACTTCAGGTTGTTTAGTTAATTCTAGAACTTCATATAAATGGAAACATACTGTTCTCTGTGGGCAATTCATCCATGTTACTATGTTGCATTAGTATTTTCAAAATTTTAAGTAATGTCTTATTCTATATATACAGCAAAATTTGTTTACATACTGTCAAGCTGATAAACATTTTATTTTTTTCCTGTTTTTAGTCATGTTGAATAAAGCTACAATAGACTTTCTTGCGTAAATCTTTATATCTCTTAAATAGCTAGGCTCATAATATCTGAATTATTGTGTGGGTAAAAATATCTTTCTAAAATGGTTGTACCCTTTTACACTCTAACAATTTAACTCTCCATTTTTCCTAATCTTTATCAATATTCACTGTTGATGGTGTTTAAATTTTAGCCTTTCTTGAGGTACCTGAGTGGCTCAGTCTATTAAGCCTCTGCCTTCAGCTCGGGGTCATAATCACAAGGTTCTCAGATTGAGACCCTCATTCAACTCCCTGTTTAGAGGAGAATCTGGTTCTCTCCCTGCCCCTCCCACCGCTTGTGCTCTCTCCTTCTCTCTCTCCAATAAATAAATAAAATCTTTAAAATAAATTTTAGAATTTCTCATTAATCATTTTTATTTAATGTACATTTTCTAATAAATAGCAATTCAGTATACTTTTTATGAACTTATTTCCCGTACATAATATATATATAAATATGTATCATATATATTTAAATATGAAAGTTTAACTTTTTGAGGTAATACTGAATTCCCACTTCTCTTAATATAAGTGAAGTTTGCCTTGATATATCTTTATATTTTATACAATTATTGATCAGGCATTTGGTATATTAAATGACAAGTTACTAGCTTCAGATGTTTAGCATATTAATAAATATATTACTTATTCTTAAGAAAAAGATAAAAATAAGTAAGTCAAATAAATTATGGTATAGGAATTCCTGTAGAAGTACAGAAGCTATATTTATTATTAAGTATTAGAATTTAAAAAGGAAGAAGAAGAAATTCACTTTGTTTTTGTTTAATGATTTTATTTATTTAATTGAGAGAGAGTATGAGTATGGGGTGAAAGAGAGGGGTGTGAGGGGTAGACAGCAGAGGGACAGGGGCAGAAGGAGAGGAAGAAGCAGACTCTCCTCCAACCAAAGCTGTGGTTGGCCCCTGGACCCTGAGATCATGGCCTGAGCTGAAGGCAGATGCTTAACTGTCTGAGCCATTCCTCACTTTGATTCTTAGTAACAGTTTGTCTTATATCATCAAAATCCCCACAAAGTGCAACTGCGAGAATTTTACTTCCATTCTTAGACATAATGATATTTAGTAAATTATAAACTTTAAAGATTTTTTTTCTAAAATTTATTTCTTTGAAAGTTAACTATCCATCATACTAACATACTAACCAATAGCCTTATATTTGTGTGAAATAACCTTCTTAAGCAGATTTAAGCTTAATAAAAACATTCTGTTATTGACCTAAATTTCAAAGCAAAATATGTTCAGTATTTGACAACCTTATACAATTTAAGAGGCATTAGAAATCCATTTTATCTAACCCCCCCCCCTTGCCTGACACCTGGGTGGCTCAGTGGTTGAGCGTCTGCCTTTGACTCAGGTGGTGATCCTGGGGTCCTGGGATTGAGTCCCATATCGGGCTCCCCACAGGGAGCCTGCTTCCCCCTCTTATTATGTCTTTGCCTCTCTCTCCATGTCTCTCATGAATGAATAAATAAAATCTTTTAAAAAATAAAAAATAGAATAAAACCTCCTCTTGGAAGAATGGTCATGGTATTTGAAGAGACCATCACTAGCAACTCCCCTCTATTGTGTTCTAAACAGATTTCCCATTTTAACTGAGTTACAATCTTCTTATCCAAGAGCATTAAACATTGCACGTGTTAATGGCATTAACATCTCCCTAGTAAATGTCACATACATCTGACTCTTATGTAGCTCAGATTAGATCTAAAAACATGATTAGTATTTAAGAAAATAGAAAAAAAAAAACTAAGCTTCAGAAATGAAAATAGTCTGGGGAAGTTAAATTAGGTGAAAAATATAATGTGGCCACAAGAGTATTAGTTCTGAATATTAATGTTAAAAACCATTAGGCAGGCTTAAAGGATCTTTGCCAGAAACACTTTTTAGTATGTTTCTTTATGTAATTGTATAATTGAGTGAAAGTAATTGATCTGGACAGCCTACAGAGACATAATAATACCTACTGAGATAAAACTTCACAAGTAATTTCTCAAAAGTAATGATAAAAACTAGATAAATATTTTAAAATATTGTTATTCCTTCAGGTTTTCTGTACTGAACTGACATAACCAAAGTTCTAAACTTAAAAAGAAAAATAAACATTAAAAAATAAATTATTCTATGATATTTCCTTAATCATGTGCACTTAAAGCAGTAAAGCTATTCCAAAAACAATAAGAAAACCACCTTAATATTTTCACATTAGTAGTAGTTTTATCTCTTGAGTATAGGTTGTATAGCTTAAGTCAGTAAAAGGATTTGGCAATATGTCATGGAAATCTCTTTTTCTACTTTTCAGAGCTCTGACTTCCTGGTGTCAGTAGATAATCTTGATTATAGCTGGAGATACAGGTTTCAGCCAGAAGACAATCCTAAAGTCCATGAAGAATTTAATTTTATTGTGAAGGGTGAGTCCAGGAGATGCCTTTGATTTTTCTGATTCCATCATTACTCAAATTTTCAATCAAGAATTGTCAAGTCTAGTTTCAAACATATCCCTTATCTTTTCACTTCTGCCCAGGTACATTGTTTTAAGCCAGTGTTCTAGACACACAAGGACATGAAAAATTAGTGATTAGAAAAGTCATTACCTTTTAGTTTAAAACATTTTTTAGCATCACATTTATTTTTTTCAACAAATATTGATCAAATGTGTAATATTGTAATAGAACTCTAGCTCGTCTCAGGGGTAACTTTCTTCAAGTTAACATACTTCTTGCTTGAATACTTAAGGAGATTGATCTGTAACAGAATTTATTTGCTTACTTTGAGATTTGCAGACTACTGGCTTTGGGGAATAAGGGACTAGAACTTTGCCAGGCCACAAAGGCCAAGGAGCCTGCTTGAAGCCACCTCAGCTATCAGATTAGCATAACAATTTTGGCAATTTTTTTTTCTTTTTATGGTCACACAAATGACTTTATTGACTTCTTTTTGTGCATCTGTAGACCTTGTCTTTTGTAGAAAGAACAGAGTACTTTTGCACAACCCTCACGTACCAAGAAACTAGACCTTCTTGCAGAACCCCATCCTGGCTACCAAGGAACTAAAACTTCTTGCACAACTCTGAGCACTGGAGTAACTGTAGCTGACATTGAGTCTGCACATAATCAAGAAATGTCACAGACCACTACACTTCCTTAACTGATCAAACTCCTTTAAAAATCTCTGGGCTGGCCAGAAACCTAGGAATTGGCCTTTGGACAAGTGTCTAAACTTCTTCCCAGGTGGATGGCCTCCTGAATAAAGCTCAGATTTCTTTCCAGTCAAAACTCGTCTCTTGAGTATTGGCCTTTTGAGAAATGGGCAGCCGAACTTGGATTTTGGTAACAAGATATGCCAGCTACTTGGCTAGTTCCTATTAATAGAATATTAAAAGTCAAAGATCCAACATTCCTGAAGCTCATAGATGGGAACTGGATGAATAATCCAGGCAATTATAAACATTTTAGTGTTTTACTAAATTTTACTAAAGTGAAATTTATATCAATAGGTTGTTTCCCAAACTTCTTGAGGACAAAGGAAAGATGAAAAAAAGTTAAGTTTGGTGTATCCATAGAATGGTGAATTTGCATTTATTCCTAAAATTGTATGGCTCAAGGAAAAACAGGTAGTTTTTCACATGCCTACTATGTGTTAAACACTATGCTGTGATCAGGAAACTCAAGTAGCAAACATAATGGAAGTAACCAGAATTGAATCTTATGAGTGAATAACCATAACATTTCAGTTCACAGGAAGGAAAACATATTTAATAATAAAAAATCACAAAAAATTGCTTAAGTAGGGTAATTTCCAAAGAATGTCTTAAAAGCAGTTTTAAGAATACCTAAGTTGATATCTAAATAACGGGAAAGAGCCAGATATGAATAGCGCCTGGGGAAGAGAAATTCTGGCTAAGGGAATACTTTGAGATGAGGAGTTTGGTGATTTCATTGAAAACAAAAACAAAACAAGCAAACAAAAAGAGTTAGCCTGGAAGAATAATACAGTGAGAGTAAACTATATAAAATGGGTTCAAACAGAGGGGGGGAAGCCAAACGATGAAGAATCTCATTAAATAAGGCATGCCTTTTGGAATTACTGAATGATAAAAGGTGAGATGATCTAGATTTTCCATTATAAAAATTGGTATATAATCATATACCAAACATATAAATGCTCATTAGAAATAGACTATTAATTGGGTAAGAAATTACTATTGAAGCAGAAATAAGAGTTTCTTTTGGATTAAATTTGGGCAGTAAGTATAAATTAGGAAACAAAGATAATTATCATATAGGCTTGAGAAACTGGATGATAAGTAGTGCCATTTACTGATTTTTGGGTGGTGGGTAAATGATAATTGGACATGCTGAAGTTGTGATATCTACTAGCCATCTAAGTGGTGAAGTAAATTAGGCTGTTAGGTTAGGGCTGTGGATGAATACTTAAATATTAGCAAACCATAAAATTCTATGATATTATGGGACTTCTACACATTTGAACTTCAGAATAGTTTCTTGAAGGATATTTATGTTACATATATATATATATATATATATATATATATAGAGAGAGAGAGAGAGAGAGAGAGAGAGAGAGATGAAAAAAATTGGAAACTAAGGCTGTCTGTCCATAAAGAATATTTTCAAGAATATTTTCAGGGAGGGGGTGCCTGAGTAACTCAGTTAAACATCTGCCCTGTGATCAGGTCATGATCCTGGGGTCCTGGGATCAAGCAAGGAGTCTGCTTCTTCCTCTTCCTTTACGCCTCTGTCACTCTTGCAAGCAGTCCCCGGATGCTAACTCTGTCTCTCTGTTTGTCTCAAAATAAATAAATAAAATAATAAAATCTTAAAAAAAAAAAAAAGATTCTCTCTCCCTCTCTCCGTCCCTCCTCCCTCTCTAAACTAAATAAATAGATCTTCAAATAAAAAAGGAAAAACAGGGATCCCTGGGTGGCACAGCCGTTTGGCGCCTGCCTTTGGGCCCAGGGTGCGATCCTGGAGACCCAGGATTGAATCCCACGTCGGCCTCCCGGTGCATGGAACCTGCTTCTCCCTCTGCCTGTGTCTCTGCTTCTCTCTCTCTCTCTCTCCCTCTCTCTTTCTCTCTGTGTGACTATCATAAATAAAAATTTAAAAAAAGGAAAAACAGAATATATTTTTGGCTATCCTACAGGGAGCAGGACTATAGATGATTCATTAAGTATTAATTTTTAAAATATATGAATTAATTTAATTTAATTTTACTTTAATGATTTTCAGTTTTTATATCTAGGTTAATTAAAAATATATGATGAATCCAAACACTATGCTTATAGTCCCTTGAAATTTTGACAATGCACAAAATTCTACTCTAATAAATTTTAAAAGTTTATATTTATTTAATAGCTTCTTTATTAAGAACAATTTCTTATATAATTAGGTCCACACATTTGTACTACTAAATCTTTTTAAAAATTATGTTTTAGAAAAAAATGTAATAATTTCATAATAGAATGATACCATCCATAGTGGATTGGAATTAAGAATGTTTTAAGATTAAGAGAACATACAACATTCTGTATTATAATTCATACTATAAGTGAGAGAAATTTGATTTCTGTCTTATGTACATTGTATAATTAATGTTTTACTACAGAGAAAGATAATATTGTCAGAGATACTATATGAAATTTAAATCCTATTTTCAATGTTGTCATTTAAAAAACCATTTTGAGATGTTCAAACAGGAGAAAGCATCTTCTGTTAAAATAGCTTTTTAAGCAGCTGATCTAGGATAAAAAGCTGAATAGTAAATGACAGAGTATACTGACTTGTTCTCAAAATAATCTTTTCAAATCTTTATAGTTGATTTTTGATGGAGTAACCTTGGTTAGAGGTCTCTGAAATCAACACTTTAATTTTTTTATCTATACAATGTGGGCAATTGCTGTGTTATTTATGTCCTATGTTCATAAAGATCCAACATGATAATATAGGAAAAAGCCATAAAAATTATAAGATGTTATAGAATTTAAAATGTTATTAAGGCATTGATAGAAGTTAGCGTAAGTAGTTAGAGATTGTGTCATAAATATATCCAAATGTTATAAGAAAGAGAAAAGAATAAGGCTATATAATTTATAGAATTGCTCTGTCAAAGCATTTCAAAATCCAGGTGAATGACCTGATCTTTGAGTTTCTTGTGTCATTTTCCACTATACTATTAACAAGGCAGACCCAGATATTTCTCATGGGTAGATTCCTAGGAGCAAGATAGATGGATCATATTTAACTTGTTAAGAAACAACCAAATTATTTACTAAAGACCCTTACCATTTTATATTCCTTCAGCATTGTATGAAGGTTCGGTTTCTCCACACACTGGCCAATACTGGTTATTTTTTCTTTCTTTCTTTCTTTCTTTCTTTCTTTCTTTCTTTCTTTCTTTCTTTCTTTCTTTCTTTCTTCTTTCTTTCTTTCTTTCTTTCTTTCTTTCTTTCTTTCTTTCTTTCTTCTTTCTTTCTTTTTCTTTCTTTCTTCTTTCTTTCTTTTTCTTTCTTTCTTTCTTTCTTTTCTTTCTTCTTTCTTTTTCTTTCTTTCTTTCTTTCTTTCTTTCTTCTTTCTTCTTTCTCTTTTTTCTTTCTTTCTTTCTTTCTTTCTTTCTTTCTTTCTTTCTTTCCTTCCTTCCTTCCTTCCTTCCTTCCTTCCTTCCTTCCTTCCTCCCTTCCTTCCTGATTTACTTATTTATTTTAGAGTGAGATAGAACACACAAGCAGGGGAAGGGCAGAGGGAGAGGGAGAGAATCTCAAGCAGACTTCTCACTGAGCACAGAGCCCAAGGTGGGGCTCTATCTCATGCCTCTGAGATCATAATTTGAGCCAAAATCAAAAGTTGTCCACTTAATTGGCTCAGCCACCCACCCCATTCATTTTCTTTTTAAGATGGCCATTCTAGTGTGAATGAAGTAGTATCTCATTGTGATTTTAATCCATATTTATTTAATTACTGAGAATAGTGAGCATCTTTCCATGTACTTATTTAACCATTCCACTGTCTCTGGCTAAATATCAATTCAAATATATTGCCAATTTTTATTTGATCTGTTCTTTTTTTATATGAACTGGATATCTTTTTTATATGCTCTAAATATAGCCCTTTTGCAAATATATGATTTTCAGGTCAGTGACGTGTCTTCTTTTCCTAATTGTGTCTGTTAAGGTACATTTTTTTTTAATTTAAGTAAATGGTAGCTGATCAAAATGCTTTTTATAGGTTTAGGACTATTTGCTTAATCCATATTATAAAGATTTATCCAATATATATATATATATATATATATATATATATATATATATATATATTTAACTTTTGTGTTTGACAAATGGATGTTCAGTTCCTACACAAACCTTTACCATTTGTGAAGTAACTACCCTTTCCCATACTGAGTTGCCCAAGCAACTTCACCAAAATCAATCACTTGACAATATAATATAAAGGCTTTACTTTTGGGCTTGTGTTCCAGTGATCTTTATGTCTATCCTTACATCACACCATACTTTTTTGATAGAGTAGCTTTATAGTAACTTCTGAAATAATGAAGAATAAAGTCTTCATTTTATTTCTAAATTATTCTGGCTGTTCAGGGTCCTTTGCATTTATTTCAATTTTAGGATCAGATTGTAGATTCCTGCAATGGCATTTTGTGCATATTATGTACATCATATCAATCAATTTTTGGAAGAGTTTTATCTTAACAATAGTAAGTATGTCAATTCACGAATATACATTGTTTATTTAGATTGCAGTTTCACAAACTATGGCCCGTTACCAATTTTGTTACATGTTTTTGAGTACTTTAATGTTTAAAAGAGTAACATATACAGACTTTCATATGAAGTTTTTCTTAAGTATTCTATTTTTGATGGTATTGTGCATGAAATGGTTTCATTAGACAGATTGTTTTACTCTTCAGTGCTAACACAGTTGACCCTTGAACAAGAGTGAACTCTGTGGGTTCACTTATACATGGGTCCACTTACTTGTGGACTTTTTGGGATAAAAATAGTGTCATAAAGTATTTTCTCTTCCTTGTGATTTTCTTAATAACATTTTCTTTCCTCCAGCTTGCTTTAAGAATATAGTATATAGTACATATAACACAAAATATGCAAAATCAACTATTTATATTATTTTCAAGTTTTCTAGTAAGTAGTAGGCTATAAATAGTTAAGCTTGGGGGGAGGTGAAAAGCTACACTTGAATTTTTTGCTGTGCAGGATGGGGGTCTGTGTCCCTAACTCTAGCATTACCTAAGGGCCAACTGTATATGGTAATGCAATTGATCTCGTATATGTATATTGTATCCTGCAACTTTGATCAATTTTTTATTAGTTTTAGTACACTTATTTTTTTTGGTGTGGGGGGAGTTGTTTCCTTACTATATTTTGCATACAGAATGAAGTTGTCTGTAAATAAGTTTATTTCTCTCTTTCTAATGTGAATATCTTTCAAGTTTGTTTCTCTTTTTAGTTTGGTTTTTACTTTATTGAACTGAATAGAATTTTAAGTACAGTATTGAAGTGAAGTGGAGAGAGAAAATATCTTTGCCTGTTCCCTATTATAAAAGAAAGCATTTAATCTTTCACCAATTAGTGTATTATTATCTGCAGGCTTTTTGTAATGCTCATTATCAGGTACCTTGAACATGTTTATGCTTACTTCTTAGAAGTCTGTGCTTATTCTAATATCTGGGCTTCTTTGAAATAGTTTCTATTGACTGCTTCTTTGCTGCATATGGACCACCTTTTATTTTTTTCCTGCATTCTCATATTTTGTTTAAAATTGAACATTTAGGAAATATAGCAACTTTAGATTCACATATCCCCTGGGGCTGTTCTTACTGCTTTTTGTGTGTTTGTTTTTTAGTGACTTCTCTTGTTTAATTCTCTAATGTCTATCTCCACCACAGGTGCTCTGCTGATTTCTCTGCTTAGTTGTCTGTCTTTTTTCTCTCTTCCTCCCTCCCTCCTTCCTCATTTCCTACCTTCTTTTTTTTCATCTTTATTTTTCTGCCAGTTGTGTCATGCCTGGAGCAGCACAGCTTATAGTCAGTCAATGACTTATCAGAGATTGCTCTTAAACACTGGGAACCAGGAAGATTTTCAACCATTTCTGATAGATCTGTGCATGGCTTGGAGAATACATTCAAAGTTCAGGCTGTTTGCAAATCTGCGCAAGCCTTAACTCTCTACCAAAATTCTTGTGCTAAAACTCTGCCTGTGTAGGCTTCACATTCAGCCAAGGATATTTAGATGGTTAGGGCCTTGTGCTATGTCAAATAATCCACCCAAAGCTTCCCATGAACCTGTGACTATGTTCTTGCATGGTAAAAAGAACTTTGCAGATGTGATCAGTAAAGGATCTTAGAGATGGACATTAGCTTGAATTGTCCAGGTGGTCTAATGTCCTCACATAGTTCCTTACAACAGGGAAGTAGGAAAATCAGAGTAAAATGGAAAAAATCAATGTGGTGACAGGAACAGAGATTAGAGTGATACCACCACAAGCCAAAGAATGTCAAGGTCCTTTAAAAGCTGGAAAACTCAAGACATGAATTTTCTCTAGAGCTTCCAGAAGGAACCAACCTGTTGACACCCTGACTATAGCTCAGTGAGGCTGATTTTGGACTTCTGACCCCCAGGACTGTAAATTGAAAATTTGTGTTGTTTTAAGACCTGTATTGTAATAACTAGTCACAGCAGAAACAGAAAACTAATACAGGCCCTTTGTGTTCTTTCCTCATAAAAGATGCATTTTGGTACCTTCAGATCATTAGCCTAGCACAGCTGTCTCATTCCCTAGAGATCTCAGTACATTTCAGTGTAGCTTCTCAGTCTTTGCTTGCACCAACCAACTTATAACCTTAGGATAGCTATATCTTAGGCTTTTCCTCTTTGTCACCAAGGTCTAATGTTATTGATAAGTTCTGAAGCATGGGGATTTTCTAGGCTTCACTCCATATCAAGTCAGCCCCTTATGGCAGCAAAGCTGCTAGGCTTTAGGACTTGTACCTTCCTGTAAATAAATCTCCTAGTGACACTGAGGAGAAATAAGAACAGCTACAGACTGACATGCCATAGACTCTAATTCTTCTAAATTGTGGTTCAATTTTTTTTCATGAAGAGATATTTCTCAAATTGTTATATGACTTTGGTTGATTCCCACAGTCTTAAAATTGTTGATTTTGAAAAAAGAAATATATCCAGTTTTATCCTAGAGAAAGACCTGCCCAGTTCCTCACTCCTTCAATCCACATATCTTTGTTCCACTACCGTTTTAATTAGAGATTCGACAGCATGTTTAATTTTAAATAATGTAAATTCAACTTATTTTTCATATTTGCCATTATGTATTGGTTTTGGCAGACACATACTTGTCTACACGATCTTCAGATAATTAAATTCTGTCCTGTTTGATGTAAACATGGGCATATTTGGGCTGTAGTAATTGACTTAGTTAATTTGGGCTTCTATAACACAATATCATAGACTCTTGGCTTAGAAAAAAACACATTTATGTCTTGCAGTTCTGCAGGCTGGGAAGTTCAAAGGCACCAACAGATTTGGTGTCTGGTGAGGACCTGTAGTAACCTCACATGGTGAAATGAGCAGAGATTTCTCTGCAGCCTCTTTAAAAGATGCTAATCCCATTTGTGAGAAGCCCCATCCTCACAACTTAATCACCTCCCCAAACCAACTTTCAGATACCATCATATTGGGGAGTAAGTTTCAACATATGAATTTTAGGGACACACAAATTTTCAGCCTATAGAAGTAATTCATCAAATTGTCCTATATAACCATTAGCTAAAACCTAATGTAGTTCTAATATATAAGATAAAATAAAATCATCACTCTTTCAAGGTACCAAATAGTTGAGGAAATTTTTTGCTGATTTTTTTAATCAATATAATCCAACTACTTTTTCTGTGTATGGATTTATTAATGATATGGCCCATATATATGCCATAAAGAGAACTAAACATTATAAAGAGTGACATTTTTTAACATTATGGGAATACAAATATTCAAGTATTGTTATATAAAAAACAATATAAATAAAAATTTATATATAAACTTGTATATAAATACATTGTATAAAAACTTGTATATAAATAAACAAGTATTGTTTATTGTAGGACAAATTTTACTTAAAAAAAAAAGATTTTATTTATTTATTCATGAAAGACACACAGAGAGAAAGATAGACACACAGGCAGAGGGAGAAGCAGTCTCCATGCAGGAAGCCCAATATGGGACATGATCCCATGGCTCCGGATCACGCCCTGAGCCAAAGGCAGACTCTCAACCACTGAGCCACCAAGGCATCCAAGAAATTTTACTTTAGACTCTTCAAATGTGTTACATTTGTTAAGGAATAGACATAGTTTGTAAAAGCTCTATTTTAGTAAAAAAAATAGATTTTTGTAATTAAGACTGAGTTTTAAGAAGAAGAGTTTAAGCCTTGCTTGATATATAAGAAGAAAAACCATCTAATGGTCAAACTATGAGATTAAAGAAGAGTAAGCAGACTGAAAAATATCTAACATCAAGAAGCTTATATTTTTGTCATCAAATTTTCCTATAAAAATGTAGAAGTGGACACTGTTTTTATGTATTTATATCTTTTATCTAGGTGAAATTATTTAAAAACATGGTTTTAACGTCATGTGATATTGGCTCCTAAATTAGTTTCCATCCCATCTTTTTTGATGCTTTAAACAAACTGTCAAAGTCATTCATGTATGAAGATGCCAGTAATAATATTCTTTGATGAAACTAACTACAATCAAACTGCTAATCCAGTGTGCACCATCCAGTGAATGCATTGGATGCATTGATATACTGTGTTCTTCAACCACTGCTACTTGGGCCACTTGTCACACTAGGAAGAGCAAAATATACACAAACATATCCTGGACACAAAGTAAAATAATTTATGTTTGGGATGCAAAAGATACTGAATGCCATATTTGGGACCTCTGACAAAATTTAACTTGTTTATCTCATAAAGAGTGAATATACTTTGCATGTGATCTTGCCCCCAACCAAATCTAGAAAATAGATTATGTTGGACTTTTGCTCTCTTTTTGGGACTATTAATGATATCTGTTGATTGTTTTTTTGTTGTTGTTGTTTTGATTTTTGAGGGTGTGTGTTTGTTTGTTTTCGGCACAGTGTTGCTGTTCCAAACGAACCAGCCAATTTCTGTCACATAAATAAGACCACCAAAACTAATTTCTTGTTACCTGTTTAGTTTCTCAGACCATTTGCAGTCTGACATGGTATGCTTAATGACATAAAAAAACAGTCAACAATGGGCTAACAGTCAAGATATGACATGAACCCATCACAGTTCCTACTATCCAGAAGCACCTGACATTGTAAGAGTTTGTATGGTTGCCTCAAAATTCAACTCAAAAGGACCTGTAGTCCCTTTCCCCTTACATCTTTTTCTATTCCACACACCTTAGTAATGGATAGTTTTATTTTACTTTACTTCTTTTTACTCTATTTTACTGTCCCAGAAAAAGATCATCCCCTTTCAGGTGCTTCTTATATAATGATAGGATTAGAGAGATAGAGGTTCATATAGACTATTTTGAAAATTCAGGGTTTCATCTTCATGATTGCTAAGCATGTGCTTTTTTCTTTTTTCTGACTTAAACTGTTGGCTTTCCTGCTGAGCCAAAAAGAAGCATAGAGGATTTAAATTTCCTTCTGGATACATTAAAAAAAAAAAAAACATAGTTAACAACTCTTATACTTATCTATTTGAAAAGTCTGAATATGTACAGAAGTTGATCAAAAAGAAGGTGCAGCTTGCAGGTAATAAATAAGAAACAGATTTTGTGGTAGTGAATGGAGTAAGGGTATATATGAATAAAAAAAACGGTAAAGAGGGGCACCAGAGTGGCTCAGTTGGCTAAGTGTCTGCTTTTGGCTCAGGTCACAAACTCAGGGTCCTAGAATCAAGCTCCGATTAGAGCCATGAATCGAGCTCAAGGAGTCTGGGCTCAGAAAGGAGTCTGCTTATCCCTGTCCCTCTCCTGCCTCCCTCCCCACCCATGCTCTCTTTGTTTTTCTCTCAAGCAAATAAATTAAATCTTTAAAAAGAAATGGCAAAGAAATAATTCTCCCTGTTGAAAATTAGACATCCCCCTTCTTTTCTTAGACTACCTACTTAGAAAACTTGTAATTGCAAGTTCTTTCTCTGTCTTTTTGAAATGTTTTGTAAATCTTTTCAAAAGCTAAATAGGACTCTTGCCCCCTTTAAGACTCAGGTCTGTCTTTCTCTAGCTGGTTTCCTTCTCTTTGAAATGTAATCAGCAAGGAAGATAGAGTCCCTATCTCCCAGTTTCTGTGGGAGGGTAGAAGTCTATCTTCAGGTCCCTCGCTCTAAGTTCAAAAACCACTTCATGTCATCAAGGTATAAGAAGTTGATATTTTCCTTTAGATAAAGTCCATAAGCTAACACAAATGATCATCCTAATTACCAAGTGGATTTAGAATGAGCAATGTGTGATAAATGGTACCATCAAGTCCTCTTATATATCCGTTCTCAAGATCAACAATAACTGACCATCGAGTAAGTGGACTTGTATCTATAAAAGGGTGAGATTTATTTGTATTTGCAATATCTTTTTGGATTGACTGTGATGTACATCCCCCTCTGGTTTAATACTTATTTAACAATACAATTATTGTCTTTATCTTTTACTTTTCAGAAGAGATTTTCTAGTTTGGTAGGAGATTTTAATTTTTATTTTTACCCAATGATGGAGATCAAAATCCTGGCAACCACGGAGGAGAGAACATGTTATGTATGTCCTAATTGCTAAGGGGAAAGGCGTGACAGTTTCTCTTTCTTTCAGAATTGTTCCTGGAACCTTGTTCACAGAGGAAAACGCTGGTGTGGCTCTCTCAAACCATTACAAGTATCTTAAATTTAACGGAGTGCTGATCTATTGTTCCTTCTGTTTGGCTTTGACAATGATTTGCTCAGTATTCTTTTTAACTTTATCAACGATTCTGTTAAAAACTGCAACAAACTGCACTTCTCAGAGAAAGCAGTTGTCAACACCACCCAGTGTATTCTCTACCTCCAGCCTGTTTCTCAGTCACTCCGTGGAATAGATGAATGCCCTTTATTTAACTGGTGGCATGGACATATAGGACAAATTTGACTGACTGAAATTTGACAGTTATAAATAGGGGTGCCTGCGTGGCTCAGTGGTTGAGCATCTGCCTTTGGCTCAGGTCATGATCCCGTAGTCCTAGGATCAAGTCCCACGTCAGGCTCCCTGCATGAGCCTACTTCTCCCTCTGCCTGTCTCTGCCTCTCTCTCTGTGTCTCTCATGAATAAATAAATAAAATCTTAAAAGAAAAAGACAGTTATAAATATAAGAAATAGACTCAATAGTTCAAAGTAAATTAGCAGCTAGGAAGCCACAATGTATACATTGGCATACTATGCCCCTCAACAGATATAGATTTCATTGTGGGTCTCCATGACTTATAAACAACTACAAGTTTCTAGTGGCATGATATATGTTCATGGGACTCTAACCCATGTTGAAGCCAGGACTAACTGTCTCCTCCTTGAAATACTGCGAGTCACACTTTTGAGATAGCCATAAGAAAACTTAAGTGTTTACGAAATCCAGTGAGTCATGTAACCCTTGGATGATAATGACATAATCTAAAAAAATTGACACCCTTGATACGTGGGGAGATTTATGAGGAGATAATCATTGTACTACATGTCTACCCTGACAACAGTTTTACCTAAAATGAGAATCTCTTTAGAAAAGAGAGTTGAAATTCAACTCTGACTTATCTAAAGTTATTAATAATGGTAGCACCTTTGGGGGCAAAATAATTTTTTCTAATGTGATGTTGCTTGGAAGGGCCCAAATGTTAAGGTCCATGTCTTCACTGTAATTTCTGGAAAACATTAACTCAGACCTCCCTGAATCAAGAGGTCTGAGTTAGGAGGGAAATTTGACAAAGCTTTCATTTGAGGGAATGGATGAGTCTGTGTCCATTTCTCTGGTGGTACCAAGAAACCTATTTCCTTGTATTAAGTGCACTTCATGTATTTCCAGAAAGTGAAATTTGTTATGTTCTGACTTAAATGGCGAAATATAAATAAATTTCATAATTTATCAAAAAAAATGTCACCTGTCAGCACCAGGTGACATTTAGGTCAACATGAACTCCCTGGCTTGGATTGTTAGGAATGAAATAATTGATCTAGATTTTCTTCACTGGGCGAAAGTTTTATCTGTTCAGTTGCCAATACATCCTTCTGTACCTGAATTAACATCTGAAACTCAGGAGTAGAGTCAATCAAGAAAATGAAGGTTAAAGCTATGTGGATTTCTAAGGTAAATCCATGTGGCTTATGGGATTTGCTCTGATATCAGGATGCACTATTGTGGTCAAAAGTGTAAATTAGCTTCATCCTTAGCCACTTGGAGTACTGTTGAAAGAAGCCTTAATTAAATTTTGGTGGTCAGATTAATCAAAGTGGCTAAGAGATGGGCATACTCATAGGAAAATTTGTCAGAACCAAGATGATACAAAAATGAAGGTAAATATTATTGGGAGAAAAATCCCACAGATCTCCTGCATGTCTATGTCTCTGCAAATGAGGCACTCCTGTCCTCTTGCTCTGGTTTCTCTTTAAAATATAGAGGGCAAGTTTGTTTACTATCTAATGTAATAATGATAATGTCTCTTTCTAGAAAAATGGTCAGACAAATTTTCTTGCAGCACATTATAAAATACTTGCATT
The DNA here is from genome assembly GCF_018345385.1 of Vulpes lagopus. Classification (NCBI taxonomy): domain Eukaryota; kingdom Metazoa; phylum Chordata; class Mammalia; order Carnivora; family Canidae; genus Vulpes; species Vulpes lagopus. The sequence continues at coordinate 111,752,016 of NC_054829.1, read as the reverse complement.
TATTAAGCTCAGGTTTCAACTGTGATGCAAGCCCATTGCATGTGTATCATCTGCTTGTGCTTCTCTGTGTCACCACCTGTAGAACTTTGGGGCAGGCGTACTCTGAATGAACAGGAAACTCATATTCTTTGCCATGCCATAAGTAATAAAGTTCTTGGTCTACAACCAAAGAGTCTTCTGTATTCTTCCAGCATTCACCAAATAATTGCAGGTTTACTTTTTAGATTGAAGTATGGCAAAAGCTCAGATGCTTCACCATTTCCACCAAGTATCCGATAGCAAGCTTAGAAATAACTGTTTTATAGAGGAAAAACTTTAATGCCGTATTGAAATATTATACTCTGTTACTCAGACAGCAAAACATCACTGCTTATTTCTGAATAGGAACCAATCAATCTGAAGTTCTGCTTTCAGAAGATTTATGTAATAATAGTAACTAGAAGGATGTGGAAGTAAATGAGACTTGAGTTAGGGATAACTCTTAAAAGACATTTGCTATAATCCAGGGTAGAATGAAGAGTGGTTAGTATAAACCCTTGTCCTAGACAGGATGGGCTCCTCCTCCATTTACTTTACCTTTTGTTGTGTTACACACAACCAGATTTAATAAGCTGATAATTGATATCGAAATGATGTCATTTTCATACTTAGTTCAAACTCCTAATAAAAGATGATAGCTCTTTTTTTAAAAGATTTATTTATTTATTCATGAGAGACACACACAGAGAGAGGCAGAGACATAGGAAGAGGGAGAAGCAGGCTCCTCACAGGGAACCTGATGTGGGACTTGATCCCGGATCCCAGGATCACGCCCTGAGCAGAAGAGATGCTCAACCACTGAGCCACCAAAGATGATAGCTCCCAAAGATGATAGCTCTTTAAATCCATTAGTGATTGATGTAGTTTATTTAATTAAATTAAAATATTTTATCACAAAATTAAAGTATATCATTTGGTGGAGTGAGATTTATATCTGTTGTTTTGAATATTTTATGTCTTTGTAATAAATTTATGCCATTAGATAAACAGTGATCTTTTGTTTGTTTCAGTTGAACATTAATTTTATTAAGTCCAAACTATGTAAGTATTCAAAGTATAAGTATTCAAAGATATGTCAACTGTACCTAAACTAACAAATCATTGCTATTAGTCACAGAAAACTCACACACATATACACACGTAAACACACGTACACACATATTTTAATGTCTGTGAGTAGTGACCTAGTTTCAACTTATTGGTAAAAGGAATAAAATAAAATGTAAGAAAAACTGAGCACATCAAAAGCAGATAAAATATGGCTATGATTAAGGAATAATACTGGTGCCGGGTGGCTCAGGTGGTTAAGTGACTGCCTGCAGCTCAGGTCATGATCCTGGAGTCCTGGGCTGGAGCCCCTCCTCAGGCTCCCTGCTCAACGGTGAGCTTCTCTCTCTCTCTTGCCTGCTCTCCCTGCTTATTCACTCTCTCTCTCAAATAAAGAAATAAAATATTTTTTAAAAAGCAACAATAAACCTTAGCAGCAATAATAACATCTATGAAATGAATAATTTGTCTCTCATGTATTTGTACTACATTAAAAACATTATACATCAGTAAAAATATATCAGAATTCCTAATGTGTTATATTATTTTTAAAAATGTACTTTACTAAGCTTTTTGGAACAGTAGTTCAATTGAGTCCTGGTAAGTTTATTTTTGCTCCTCAAACTCTCTGTATTTTTTAATCATAAAATATAACACTTTTAAACTCTCTAACGTATAGTGTTGAATGGCAAGCTCATATTTGGAAAAACAAAATAAATAAACCAGTAATAGAGGGGGTACTTTCTCGACTTGATAAAGACTATATACACAAAACCCTTCACTTAACACCTTACTAAATGTGAGAAGCTAAAAGCTTTCCCACTAAGATCAAGTGCAAGGCAAGGATTCCACTTTCACCCACGCCTTTTCAACAACAAATTGACAGTCTTTCCAAATGCAGCAAGGTAACTAAAGGAAATAAAAGATAAACAGTTTGGAATAAAGAACTAAAACTATCTTTGTTCCCCAATGACACAATTGTCTATGCAGAAAAAAAAAAATTGACCAAAAAACTCCCTCCAGGAACAAATAACCAATTATACTAAATTTGCAGGATATAAGGTTAATATTTAAAATTCAATCATGGGGCAGCCCAGGTGGCTCAGCAATTTAGCGCCACCATCAGCCTAGGGCCTGATCTCGGAGACCCGGGATCAAGTTCCATGTTAGGCTGCCTGCATGGAGCCTGCTTCTTTCTTTCTCTCTCTCTCGCTCTCTCTCTCTCTCATGAATAAATAAATAAAATATAATAAATAAATAAATAAATAAATAAATAAATAAATAAATTCGATCATTGGGGCACCTGGGTTGCCCAGTTGGTTAAGCGTCTGCCTTAGGCTCAGATCATGATCCTGAGTCCTGGGATTGAGCCCTGCATTTGGCTCCCTGCTCAGGGGGAGGCTGCTTCTCCCTCTCCCCCTCTCTCTGGTTGTGCTTTCTCTCACTCTCTCTCAATAAATAAATAAAATCTTAAAATAAATAAATAAATAAAACAGTAATTTTCCCATACCAGCAATGAACAATTGGAATTTGATAATAAAGCACAATACTATTTAAAAAAAGAAAACAATATTACTTACATTAGCACACTCAAAAATGACATAGGTATAAATTTAATGAAATATGCACAAAATCTGTATAAGGAAAACTACAAAATTTTGATGAACAAAAATCAAAGAATAACTAAATGAAGGCAAGATATCTCATGTTCAAGAATAGGAAAATTCAATATTGTCAAGATGTAATTCTTTCCAATTTTATCTATAGATTCACTAGAATCCAGATCAAAATCCCTGCATGTTATTTTATGAATATCAACAAACTGATTCTAAAGTTTATATGGGGCAACACATGACCACTGAAAGGGAAGAAAAAGAGGACTCATTTAACCCAGATACAGGAGTTAATATAGTCACTTGAAACAAATAGTTTTAGAATACTAGATATTATATGCAAAAATAATAACTAGATACCTTATACCCTTTACAAAAATTAACCCAAAATGAATTACAGACTTAATTGTAAATGTGAAACTATAAAATTCCTAGAAGATAACATAGGAGAAAACCTAGATGCTCTTGAGTAAACATTGACTTTTTAAGATAGAACATTAAAACATAATCCATAAAGTCATGACTGATAAACTTAACTCCATTAAAATTAAAAACTTCTCTGCAAAAAAAAAATAATAATAAAGTAAAGAAAATAAGACAAGCCACACACTGGGAGAAAATATTTGCAAAAGACACATTTAATAAAAAACTGTTATCCAACATATATTAAAAAGAACTGTTAGAACTCAGGAATAAAAAAAGCAAACAACCTAATTAAAAAATGGGAGAAATGGGACGCCTGGTGGCTCAGTGGTTGAGCATCTGTCTTTGGCTCAGGTGCGATCCCAGGGTCCTGGGATAGATCCTGCATCAGGCTCCCTGCAGTGAGCCTGCTTCTCCCTCTGCTTATGTCTCTGCCTTTCTGTATGACTCTCATGAATGAATGAATGAATAAAATCTTTTAAAAAAAGGAGAAAGATAATTGACACCTCTTTAAAGAAGATATGCAAATGACAAATAAGCAAATAAAAAGATGCCCAACTACTACATAATCCAGGAAATGCAATTTAAAACTATAATGAGATACCCTTGCACATCTATTAGAATGGCCAAATTTGAAGCATCTACAAAAACAAGTACGGGTGAGGCTGTGGAGCAATTGGTACATTGCTGGTGGGAATGAAAAATAGTACAAATTCCTTGAAAGACAGCTTACTTTTATGAATCTAAACATACTCCTTATCCAGGAATTGTGCTACTTGATTTTTACCTAAAGCTGTAGAAAATGTAAGTTTATACAAAATACTGCACAGTTAAATTTATAGCAGATTTAACTATAATTGCTAAAACTTGAGAATAACCAAAGCTGTCCTTTTTATAGTTGAATGAATAAAGTGTGGTACATCTAGACAAAACATTATTCAGTGCTAGGAAGAAATGAGCAATCAAGCAACAAAAGACATGAAGCAACCTTAGATGAAATGATAAAAAAAAAACAAAACAATCTTATAAGGCTCCATACTATACGATTCCAATTTTGTGAGATTTTAAAAGAGGAGAAGCTGTGGAGAATATAAAGCATAACTGTTGCCTACCCAACTGTATACTACAGATTTTGGGTAATTATGCTTCTTCAATTGTAACAAATGCAGCACTCCAGTGTGAAATGTTGATAATGGGGAAGATTCTGTTAAAAACCAAGAAGGGAGTTTATGGGAAATCTCTCCACCTTTCTTTTAGATTTGTTGTAAACCTAAAAAATGCTCTAAAAAATAAAGTCTTGTAGTGCATGGGTGGTTCTGTTGTATAAGCAACTAACTTTGGCTCCGGTCATGGTCTCCGGGTCCTGAGATCTAGCTGCTCAGTGGGGAGTCTCCTTGTCCCACTCCCTCTGCACCTACTGCCCTCACTCATGCACATATGTAAACACATGTGTGCTCACTCTCTCAAGTAAAAAAAAAAAAAAAAAAAAGACTAGGATATATTGAGGGATATGATCCAGGAACTTAGCTGTCTCTAAGCACCTACATAAAACATGAGATTCCTTTTGATAAGTTCTGTAATAGTCATATGCATTTAAATACATAAATAATAAAAAATAAAGTCTTAGGGAAATAATTTCCTCACTAAGAGAAGTAAATTCAAAGATCATGTACTTTTTCATAAGATATTTGAAATTTGTAAGGCTTGGTACCTCACATTAAGTCTTCACTTAATATCTCCTCAGAGAGGGCAACAGTAATTTTCATATCTCTAGTGTTTACCTGATCTCCAAAGCAGAATATAGACTTGATGTGTGTATGTGTTTGTGTGTGTAGGAACCATACATACGATTGTCTTTTTGTGTCAGAAAAATACTTAATAATCCTCAACAATGATTTATGTTTGAGTCATTAAATTGAAATTGTTTTTGTAAACCAGAAAGTAGAAGAAGAAGAAGAAGAAGAAGAAGAAGAAGAAGAAGAAGAAGAAGAAGAAGAAGAAGAAGAAAAAACTTGCCTATTAATAAGGCACTTATAAAATAAGAAATAGGCAAATATTGTAAACCATGTTATTCAACTGAAAATATTAAAATAATCACTTTTAAATTTCAGAAGAACTAACTGCTAAACTGTATCACTTCAGTTAATAATACTAGAGATCTCTGCTACAACATTAAGAGACAGAAAGTAATTATAGTTTTTGAAGATTAAAAAATACACCTGTTATTTTATTTTTTATTTATGATAGTCAGAAGAGAGAGAGAGAGAGAGAGAGAGAGAAGCAGAGACACAGGCAGAGGGAGAAGCAGGCTCCATGCACCGGGAGCCTGAAGTGGGATTCGACCCTGGGTCTCCAGGATCACGCCCTGGGCCAAAGGCAGGCACCAAACCGCTGCGCCACCCAGGGATCCCTATACCTGTTGTTTTAATGAGTATATTTAAAGATAGCATCAGAAGCCATAGAACTATTATAATTAATATTATGGTTAAAATACTATAAATTTTAATTGCATTTCTACATAAAGAGTTTAAAATGAAATGAAAAAGAATCTAACAATAGCAACACAAAATATAGATAATTGAGAAAGAACTCATTAAGCTTTCATTATTAACTTTTAAAAAGTATACAATATAAATGTGGGAAAATATAAACATATCTAAATAACCTAAAAATAAGAGAACAATTTCTTACTCATGATCCTGGAAACCCAGGATCGAGTCCCACGTTGGGCTTCTTGCATGGAGCCTGCTTTTCCCTCTGCCTGTGTCTCTGCATCTGTTCCCCCCCTCCCCTCTCTGTGTGCTTCTCATGAATAAATAGATTTAAAAAATATGTGTGTGTGTGTGTGTGTGTGTGTGTTCCCAAATTAAAAAATAAATTCAACACAATTTCAAACGTACTTCTGACGGTTTTATAGAATTCAGCAATGTCTTAAAATTTAAAAAAAAGTGATGGTACAACATATATAGTCTATAGAATTAAAATTGATTTCATGTGTGCTTCAAAAAGGCAAGTCTAAAATTTGGCTTTTATCCAGACACTGGGAAAGTAAACTCTAAACCCTTGAAATGTCCCTAGTGATATGTCTTTGTTATTCACAATGAACCCTTGAAACTACACCTGAAATTGACACTAATGAGATGACTCTTAACCTGTTAATGAAGGTAGGTTTCATCATTTTAGAATTTGGTATGAATTAAATAGTACTACAGCTACCTGTTAAAACTTTGACATGTAAAGATGCTGCTATAAACTATGCACCCACACTCTAAGATCCGTTAAGGAAGGTGGTTATGATGATAATTAAATATTTAATTTTGATTAAAATATCCTTTCGGAAGGCACCTCATTAAGAACTTGTGTGATGAAAGATATAAGATTATGAAGCGGCATAAAAGAGTTAAAGATATATTAACTCTTATTAGGAGGCACTGCAGAAGGTGACTTGAACTTAAAACCTGCGCTTATCTTTCAATCTTTCTGAGAATCCCAGAACACTAACAATTAATAACAAAATATCCCTACCAGTCATTTGGCTTGCAAATAATTGTCTTAAATTAAATAACATGGTTTCAACACTGTTTTCAATTGTATTTTTTGTCCAGAGGTAGAGTGATAAACAGATAAATACTTAAAACATTTTAGATACACATAAAACAATAACTTTACTGTACTTATTCAAAGCTTTTGAATATGTACTTTTTCTGGAGGTACTTCTTTTTATGGACATCAAAGGATTTTGCTCATCTTGATCTTTCTCTGATTTCTAAGGCAATGCTGGAAAGTGTTTATATAAAAGAGCTAATTTTTCACTAATGATTTGATCCTCATTGATTTCCTCCTTCAAAAGCTCCTCTTGTAACTTTTATCTGAGCCATAAAATTAGCAACTGATTACACGTTTTCTGTTCGCAGATAGCTCAAAGCAAAACTGTGGGTTTAAAAAGATTGAGATCTTCCTCACCTCTTTTCTATGTACTTTTCCTCATTTGTAGGAAACCTGTGCCTCAAAAATGCTAAAATCTGCTTTTAAGAAAATGTTTCATTATGAGTGGGAATAAAAAGTAATGGTCTTCCTCTTCCATGTTTACAGTTTTAACTTATCTCTGCTTATTTGGATAAATAGTTTTGTTGTCTGTCACTTCTCCATAAACCTAGACATGTGGGTAAGTTTATCATATCAAGTTAGTCCATATCAGAGTTTAGGAGTTTATTATACAAATCACCTCCATAAATTTACTTATGAATACATTTGTTAGACTACTATTTATAGTGTGTTCTGAGGATCAACATTGATCTAAATATTATGATAAGTCTTTCAATAGACTGAACTGTCATGGCTGAAATTTTGGGCTGGGGATGGTACTAATAACTCAAAATGAGATTTGTTAAAGACTGGTAAACTACAATGAGGACTCACTTTTCTGTGACCTCGGTGACCTTTGAAGAGAAGTGGGAGATCTCTTGGAAGACTCTTGAAAAGATCCCACATATTAACATCACTGATGCCCGAGCCTGTCTGAACTTATTGCATGAGAGTATATTTTGAACCAGAAAGTATTTACCCTACTGACTGCGATCAAAATTTCTCCTCTAACATCTTGCATCATGGTACACGAGGGCTACATTGGTGTGGCAAGTTCTGAAGGTCAGAAGTGCAGATCAGTGTGACTACTTACCTTCTCCAGATCTCAGACATGAAAATCAAGGTGTCTGTAGGGCTGTGCTCCTTTATACTATTTAGGAAAGAATTTGCTTCCAAGATTCTAGTTTGTGGTTACATTTAGTTCTTTCAGACTGTCAACATGATATTCCTGTTCCCTTGTGGATGGATAGACTAGGATCACTGTCAGCTTCTAGAGGCAGACCTCATTTTCTAGTCTGGGACTCCTTCCTTGTTCTGACCCAGCAGGGAAGGGTGGAGTTCTCTAATTTCTTCCTTCAGACATCTTTATCATTACAACCATTTACATTTTAAAGCACTAGGACTGTGAGGTAATGTTTCAGATCACCTGCCTTGAATGAAAATATGAAAATGCATTGTTTTTCACCAACTACAACAACCTCATTAACCCTGCCAGTGGACCAAAGAATTATTTCAAGCTTTTAAAACTTTCAGCTTAGACAAATTTTCACACAAGTAATTGATATTACAACTGAAAATCATGTTATTTCTTTACTGAATCTTGGAAATCATATGATATAAATCATGCAGCCGAAAGCATTTAAGCATCATGCAATAAGTAAAAGGGAGTTTGTAAATGAAGTATGGCAGAAACTTTTATTGGACCTGTTCAAACAATTTTGCAGAATTTAAACCAAATATAAATGAAGTTATAAGAAGAAACAAATGATTGTGAGAATGTTCACACTATCGCCATTTGAGAGACTCTTGATGTTCAACTGAGAAATCTAGCAACGATAAACTTTCAGAAATAAATGAAGGCTATTGTGACAAAAATTATGAATTTGCTGCAGAAAAACCGATCTTGAGAAAAACTTCACAATGAAGGAACTCTCAGTAATATTTCAAGACATTGAAAGTTTAAAAGACAAAATGTTTGAAACTTATCTAAGTTTAGAAAAGATTATGACAATTCATTAAGGATCACTATCATAAATTATATGGCAAGAAAATGAAGGTAAGAATTGTTAAAGAGTAATATCAAATTTACAAAGTGGTTTTTGATTTTGTGTGTGTGTGTGTGTGTGTGTGTATTTTAACTAAGAGGTAAAACACAGATTTCTCAAGGTTTCTAATGTTTAAAATCTAACAAATAAATATTTTTTTCATTTCTCCATGTGAAACCAACAGTAAAAGAGTTTTCGTGTTCTAACAGAAATTTGTAGAGGTTATGGAACAATCATAATTTTCCAGTTGATTATTAAGATTGTTGGCTGCATGGTTGGAGCTGGCATGGATATTTTTATGGTTCTACAATGGTGCAAAGTGATGCCTACTTGTGCATTCCCAGTTCCTCTTTCCCATCACTTCTGCCATGAAGGGCATAATTTTCATTTTTGCATATGCTATATCCACACAATACATTGTTTCTATTTTTGTTTTATACTAGCAGTTATATTTTGGAGCAATTCAAAATAAGAAAACATGATTTTACTTCCCTATTCCACTTTAGACACTAGAAAGCTGTGTAGAACTGATTTATAATCTCTGTCATATTTTTTTTCTGTATGAATAACTATTATTACTATTTCTTATAAAATAGGCTTACTGATTATTCATTTTCTTAGTTTTTGTTTTTCTGAGAAAGTCTGTTTTCACCTTAATTTTAAAGAATATTCTTACTGGGAATAGATTTGTGTCTTGACATTTTTTTTTCTTCTTTTAATGATATAAAGATGTCTTTCTTCTTACTTCCCTGGTTTCTGATAAGAGTCTGCTTTACTTGTTATTCTCTTTCCTTTTATAGGTGATTTTTCTCTTTTTTTGTCAGCCTCCATCAAGGTTTTATTTATGTCTGTAGTTTTCAAGGGTTTTTATATGATGTGCCTGCCTATGTCTTATGTTTTGGTGGTTTTGGTGTTTAGTTTATTTCAGTATTTTTCTTGATTGCTGTTCCCTAAACTTCTTGTATCTTTTTTAGTGTCTGTCATTAACTTGAAATGCTTGTTATTTTTCCTTTAAATAATTCTTTTGCCCTCTTTGGTCCTTTTTCCTCTTGTGATTTTATTTATGCATATGTTGGGTTATTTGATTTTGTCTCACAACTCTCAGATCTATTATTTGATTTTCGTATGCTTTTTTCTCTTCTCATTTTTAAGTATTAATTTATTACCTTTCTACACATTGACTGATTGCTTCTTGAGTGGATTGTATAAATTGATTAGCATATTGATGACATTCTTCATCTGCTTAACTTTGTTTTTAATTTCTACCAATTCTATTTCATTTTTTTCATTTTACCTTTCTGCTAAAATTACCTACATGATCTTGCATGTCACTTGTCTTTTCAATTAGAGGTTTTTTACATATCATACATTATTATAGTATTATTTTAACCAATATAATTATAGTTGTTTTAGATTCCTTGTATCATAATTTTAACATATTTATCATATCTGACCATCTGGTGATGGCTTGGCCTTTTCAGGTTGTGTCTTTTCTTTGACTTTTTGTATCCTTTAAGTTTTTGTGAAAATGTCCTTGCTTTTTTTGTATGGCTTTAAGTTTTTTTGTTTTTTTGTTTTTTTGTAAAAATGAGACATTCTATGTAGGATGGTAGATAATAAATTTTGGGTTTTTTGTTTTGTTTTGTTTTGTTTTGCTTTGTTTTGTTTTGCTTTGTTTTGAAGCATGTCTTTTCCTGTCCTAGGCTTTTGGTGTTAAATCAGAATGTGAGCTTGGTTGAATTTTGTTGTTGTATTTGTTCCCGCTACTGCAACACAGTTTTCAAATTCTGAAAATAACTTGTACTGGAGAGTAAGAAACTTTGCAGAAGTGTTTCTCAGTGTCTGTTTCTCTCTGGGCTTTGGATCTTACCTTTCCACAGCTCTCAGAGAGACTCTTTTGTAGTTCTCCTTGGAACTTGCAGCATGGGGATAGGTGGTGGTGGTATCGATTGGCATTCTCTGATGTCCTGATTAAGTCACAGTCTTAGGCAGGCATGGTGAGATCCTGGGTTTTGTGAGTGTGAACGTCAGGAACATTCTCTTTCCTTGAGTATTAAAAAGAGCCTATCATTTGTTGCTGCCATTCCCCAGGAGGAGAGCTTTTTTTTTTGTTTCTTTTTTCTTTTTTAAGATTTTATGTATTCATTCATGAGAGACATAGAGAAAGAGAGGCAGAGACAAAGGCAGAGAGAGAAGCAGGCTCCATGCAGGCAGCCTAACATGGGACTCAGTGTCAGGACTCCAGGATCATGCCCTTGGCTGAAGGCAGGCACCCAACCGCTGAACCACCCACATGTCCCAGGAAAGCTGTTTTTAACTCTGTTCTCCTCCCCCAACTGCAGTAGGATCCCCCCACCCACCCACCCACACACACACACACACACACTCTTTCTATTGCTCTTCTTCTGCAGGTTAAGGCTCTTGATTCTTATGGAGATCAGGGAAATGGGTAAGAGTGAAGTTGGCCTGTGTTTCCCTCATCCACAAGTACTGGGTGGGGCAAATTGCTAACTACCTTTCCTGGGAGACCCTGATTGGGATCTTGAAGGAAATTTCTGCAAATAGATGCAGAATCCCCTATAGCTGTGATCTCCAGGAGCTTCAGACTATCACACCTGCTTATAGATAGCATTTAGCAATTTATTAATCATTTCAGGCAAAATCTTCTCAAGATTATATGGTGTCTTTTGAATCCTCTCAGGTAGTGAAATCCATAGATTCTCTTTCTCCTGAACTGGACCATTATTCTCATGATTTCAGGTTGTCTTATGCCCCCAAGAGTGAAGAATAGTCATTGATTTGCAGTTTCTTTTTCTTTTTTTTTAATTTTTTTATTTATTTATGATAGGCACACAGTGAGAGAGAGAGAGAGGCAGAGACATAGGCAGAGGGAGAAGCAGGCTCCATGCACCGGGAGCCTGATGTGGGATTCGATCCCGAGTCTCCAGGATCGCGCCCTGGGCCAAAGGCAGGCGCCAAACCGCTGCGCCACCCAGGGATCCCAGATTTGCAGTTTCTTCAAGTTTTCCTCTTGTAAATATAATAGGATGCTTTTTTTTTTTTCTTTCTACATTGCTAAGCTTGTGGAGCTTTTTAAATGAAAACTAATATTCCTCTCAATTCCAAAATTGATGATTTCCCCCCCGTGTTTCAATCTAGTTTTGAACCATCAACAAATAAAAATAAATAAGGTAATTTAAACTTATTATAAAAGTATGAAAAAGGAACAATCATCCAGTGTTAAAGCATTTAGTTTGAATTCAAATGTAATCCAGTAGGAAGAATCATGTATTTCTTTATTTTTATTTTTTTATTTTATTTATCTTTTTTAAGAGGGAGGGGCACAGGGAGAGGAAGAGAGAGAATCTTAAGCAGGTTCCAAGTGCCCAGTGTGGGACTAGACTAGATGGTGGGCTGGACCTCATGATCCTGACATCATGACCTGAGCCAAAATAAAGAGTCAGGTACTTAATCAACTGAGCTACCCAGGAACCCCAAGAATCATATATTTCGAAGAGCAACTTCGAACTTTCAGTTTTCTCATAGGAATAAATAGTAGCACAGTCCAAAATGCACACAACTTAACTTTTAAATTTTTTTTTTTAATTTTTTTTTTTTAAATTTTTATTTATTTATGATAGTCACAGAGAGAGAGAGAGAGAGAGGCAGAGACACAGGCAGAGGGAGAAGCAGGCTCCATGCACCGGGAGCCTGATGTGGGATTCGATCCCGGGTCTCCAGGATCGCGCCCTGGGCCAAAGGCAAGCGCCAAACCACTGCGCCACCCAGGGATCCCCACAACTTAACTTTTAAAAGAGCAAGTTAAATTAAAAAAATAATAATAATAAAAAAAATAAAAAATAAAAGAGCAAGTTAAAAAGAAAAAGAGTAAGTTAAAATAATTAATAAAAATCATCTTTTTTGGCTTGACATTATTAAATTATAAAAGTGACATACAATTTTGATCAAAAAATCCAAATTTCTAGGATTTGTGCTTTCATTTTAGTGGTTTTTTTTTCATGTTTTGGTAAGAAATAAGCTGTATTTCATATAATTAATACTTGAAATGTTCTTGACATTTTTTAAATATATTTTTAAAATACACCAATTATTACTAAAAACTGAGTCCTTTATCAACTAAAAGATCCATACTTGAAAATCAATATTTATTGAAAAGACACATTTCTCATTAAAGAATTATTCAATCAGTAAATGCACACAATCCTACTGGTAAAGGTAAATATAGTAAAAATAGTCAATTAGGGACATCTGGGGTGCTCAGTCAGTGGTTGGGTGTCTGCCTTTGGCTCAGGGCATGATCTCTCTTCTCCCTTTGCCTATGAATAAATAAATAAATCTCTCATGAATAAGTAAATAAAATCTTTTTTAAAATAGTGAATTAATCACTTATTAAGCTAGTATGAAGTTTAAAAAAGTAGTAAAAATAACTATACCTATGATAATTAGTTAAGGGATACATATGATGGAAAGAGATAAAAAGTGACATAAAACATGAGAAAAAAGTACAAATGCTGAGTTTTAGAATGCATTCAAACTTAAGATGTTATCAACTTAAAATAGACTTATAAATAGAGATTGTCATAGACAAGCCTCATGGTAACCACAAAGCAAAAACATATAATAGATATACAAAAGATAATGAGAAGGGAATCTACAAATGCCATTAAAGGAAGTCATCAAATCACAAAAGAAGTGAGAAAAAAAAATAAGAAAGGAACAGTGGAACTACAAAACAGTCAGAAAACAATTGATAAAAAAAATAATACATATCAGTCAATAATTATTTTAAGTATAAATGGACCGAAGCCTCCAATCAAAATACATAGAGTGGTTGAAGAGTGTATAAAACAAACAAAAACCACACAACAACAACAAGACTAATCCATATGCAGCATACAAGATATTTACTTTAGATATAAGCACCATACAAACTGAAGGTAAAGATACAGAAAAAGATGTTCTATACAAATGGAAACTAAAAGAAATCTGGGGTAGCTCTCATGCAAAATATACTTTAAAACAAAAGCTGTGGTAAGACACAAAGAATGGCATTATATGATGATACAGTATGGAAGTTTCTCAAAAAACTAAAAATATCATAGGATCTGGTCATACCACTTCTGGGTATTTATCTGAAGAAAACAAAAACTCTAATTTGAAAACATATCTGCACCCTCATATTCATTGGTGCAGTATTTACAATAGTCAAGCTTGGAAATGACCTAAATGCCTATTAATGAATGAATGGGAAAAAAAAAATCCTGAGTATGCAAGGGGATACTATTTAGCTGTAAAAGAAAGAATGAAATCTTATTATTTGTGACAATATGTAGGGACCTTGAGGTCATTATGCTAAGTGAAATAAGTGAGACAAGAGAGAGAAATATTAAAAAAGCAAGCAAAGAAGCAAAAGTTCATATATATAGAGAAAGCAAAACAACAGGCAGGGAGTTGCCATGGGCAGAATGTGGAAGGTGGGTGAAATGAAGAAGGAGGTCAAAAAGTATAAACTGCCAGTTGTAAATAAATGTTATGGGGATATAATGTATAGCATATTAAGTTTAGTTAATAATATTATATTAAAAAAGGAAATGCACAGTTATTAAGAGCTACACATAAAATTTCCTGCAGTTTAGTTACACACAGTAAATATTTTGAATCAAATAATACACACCTTTGTTGCTTTAGCAATGCAAATAATGTGACTCTTGTGTTCCTTCTAATTTGTAATAGTGATGAATGACTCTTATTCATCAGTGCTCATATAAACTAACATCAAAGAATGCTGAAAATGTCTTACGGTTCAGTGAATTTCATTGTAAATACAATTAATGAGTTTAGAAGGATAACAACTCAAGGAATGTCCATTGCAAAAGATAGAGAACACTTTGTGGTAAATTTGCATCTCTGTAATTAAATTAAATTTAACTTACCAAATATTCTTCACTTAATGTAAAGTGCCAATACAAATATTAAACAATGTGAAAGAAGGAATGAATAATTTTCAATCTTTTGTTATTTACATCATGGTACATGTTATTTCCCCCCAACGTTCCATTCTGCATACTTAAAATATATTAAACTATAAATCTGCTTTGTCTTTCTCTAGGCCATGATTCATTGTGCATACATTTAGACTCAAAAGACTTTTCTTCTGGGGTGCCTGTGTGGCTCAGTTGGTTAAGCATTTTACTCTGTATTTCTGCTCAGGTCATGATCTCAGGTTTGTGGGATCAAACCCTGCACCAGGCGCAGTGCTCAGCTCAGAGTTTGCTTGGGACTCTCTTTCCCTTTCCCTCTCCCTCTCCTCCTACCCTTCTCTCCCTCACCTCTTCCCACATGTGAAAACACCTACTTGCACTCTCGAAAGAGAGAGAGAGAAAGAAAAAAAGAAAGAAAGAAGAAAGAAAGAAAGAAAGAAAGAAAGAAAGAAAGAAAGAAAGAAAGAAAGAAAGAAGAAAGAAAGAAAGAAAGAAAGAAAGAAAGAAAGAGAGAGAGAGAGAGAGGGAGGGAGGGAGGGAGGGAGGGAGGAAGGAAGGAAGGAAGGAAGGAAGGAAGGAAGACAGAAAGAAAGAAAGAAAGAAAGAAAGAAAGAAAGAAAAAAGAGAAAGAAAGAAAACTTCTGCTTGAGTTACAAATTTTAATTGGCAGAAATTAGAGAAAATAACTATTTTGCCTAATATGAAGATCATCTATAATTCTTCTGCTCTTTAGGTCATCTACAACCTCCTTTTTTTGTTTGTTTGTTTTAGAGATTGTAAGATCTATATCTAGAATTCCTAAAGTTTATTATCACTCCCCTCATTTGATAAGTAAGAAGGCTTTAGAGACTTTTAGCGATATTCTTCTAAAATTATGCACCTAATGGAAGTCTCATGACTGCCAAAAGTATACCATGTTGTCTCCTCTTTGACACCAAAAGTATAATAGCAGTAACATTGTTGATTCCAGGAACTGAAGCTGGGTGTGTATTTTATTTAGTTTCATACTGATAGTATTACACCATGATTTATACCTTTAAACATACAATAAGGATTCCTACATGTATGATAAAAGAGGGACATAAGCAGTTAAAAGATTCTACTTTTTAGAATGGTTATAAAAAGACACTTGACCTCATGGGGAAAATTTAATTGTACTGGTTCCCATCACTTTATTCCCATAATATTACAAAGTGTTAAGTTACTAGAGTACAGATTTAAGAGAGTAGATTGAATATATAAAAAGATGCAATGATTTTTTTCAAAAAAAACAAGCTTTTTAATGTATAAAAATTCTTACCTTCTGAGCTTATTCACCAAATAAAATAATATTCATTCTATATTTTATTCTCAAATATGCAATATATACTTTGAAATGGAAATAAACCCTTAGGATAAGTGATAATGAACTCCTTTCAATGGCATTTTATGGCTATGACTTTTGTTTCAACAATAATTTAACATTTAAATTAAATCTGCAATCATTCTCTTTTCTAAAAATTTGTCCTTCATCCCTTTCGCTATAATTTAATGAAGTAACTTTCCATCGCAACCTGAAATATCTGGTTATGAATTTTAATACCATTTTTCCATGAAATACCTCAATGTTATTTGTCTTAAGAAAATTAAGAAATATTTTAACTTATCATCAAATAATTTAGTAATATAAAATTGAGGTAAATGTACATTAGCACTTAAGTGTAAATGTCATTTCCTTTTTTTTTTTTAAGATTTTATTTATTTATTCATAAGAGACACACAGAGAGAGGCAGAGACACAGGCAGGGGGAGAAGCAGACTCCATGCAGGGAGCGTGATGTGGGACTCGATCCCGGGACCCCAGGATCATGTCCTGGGCCAAAGGCAGGTGCTAAACCACCGAGACACCCAGGGATCCCCTGTTATTTCTTTTTAAGTATAATTGTGTTTCAAACTGTCCTGACATGCAAATATACACATATAAGTAAAATTTTTCTCTGAACGTTTATGGCTCCAGAATTTCACATCATCTTAGAGAAAAAAACTGGTGAGAAAGAGAGAGAGATTGAGAGAGAGTAAGAAACGATGACTCAGACTCTGAACTATAGAGAACAAATAAATAAATTTATTTTTTGAATAAATAAATTAAAATAGGGATCCCTGGGTGGCGCAGCGGTTTGGCGCCTGCCTTTGGCCCAGGGCGCGATCCTGGAGACCCGGGATCGAATCCCACATCAGGCTCCCGGTGCATGGAGCCTGCTACTCCCTCTGCCTGTGTCTCTGCCCCTCTCTCTCTCTCTGTGACTATCATAAATAAATACAAAATTAAAAAAAAAATAAATTAAAATAAATAAAATAAAATAAATAAAATAAAAAAACAGAACAGGTGAACAAACATAACAAAACAGAAACAGACTCATAGATACAGGAATCAAACTATTGGTAGAGTGAGGGGGCTGGTGGTCAGTCAAAATAAATGAAGGAGATTAACAGGTACAGTCTTCTAATTAAGAAATAAGTCATGGGGATGTAATAAACAGCATAGAGAATATAGTCAATAATATAATTACTGTATGGAAAATAATGATAACTGGACTTATTGTGGGATCATTTTATAGTATATAAAATATTAAATCACTATGATGTACACCTGAAACTAATAGGATACTATGTGTCAATTACACTTCAGGGAAAAAAAAAAAACTAATTCAGTATCTCTCAGGTACATGATTACATGTCCGTCCACCGCACTTAAACAAATCAACATTTTTTCTAAAGTGGTAGGAAGAAAAGCAGGAGAAACTAATAGGAGGAACAGGAGAAACAATTTCCTGAACTCTCTCTAACTTTTTCCTCTCCAACTTCAATAGAGCATGCCACCTTATCTAGGTTTAACTCCAAGTAATAAAAAATGGAAAAATCTTATATTACTTGTTCCAAATAAAACTACAACCATTAAGTTTAAATTGAACAGCATATTTATTAAGTAAGCATTATAATTTTATGATAAATGAAAAGATACACAGGAAAAAGTGTTACCACATGATATTCGGGGCCTATGTTCAAAATGCAACAATTTAATGTTGAAGTTTCATAATTATTTTAGATATGACTTTATACTAACTCTGATATGTTTATTAAAATCACAATATTTCTATAAATATAAAATCAATTAAATATGCACACACCATCATTTCAGACTATTTTTTTCTGACATTTTTCTGACATTTCAGAATATTTTTTTCTGATTTGCCATTGAAGAACAAGTTCTATAACAAGAAAGTGGTGGCTATGAAGAGTCTGTAACAATTCTTAATTCAGAATAGTAGTACCAGGGGCACCTGGTGGCTCAGTAGTTGTGGATCTGCCTTTGGCTCAGGTATGATCCCGGAGTGCCGGGATCAAGGTACGCATCAGACTCCTCACAGGGAGCCTGCTTCTCCCTCTGCGTATATCTCTGCTTCTCTCTGTGTATCTCATGAATGAATAAATAAAATCTTTAAAAAAAGAATAGTACCAGAGGAATAAGATTTTTTTTTTTTTTTGCAACCCAAGGAATAAGATTTTTATTCACATTCTTGCTCTGACTTGAGTCCAACTTGATTTTTGGTTTTGTTTTCTATTTTAACTCTAGAATCTCAACATGTAACCTATAAGCAGATTGAGAATCCCAGAGGAGGGGAGCCTGGGTGGCTCAGCTGTTTGGCGCCTGCCTTTGGCCGAGGGCGTGATTCTAGAGGCCCTGGACTGAGTCCCACATTAGGCTCCTTGCATGGGGCCTGCTTCTCCCTCTCTGCCTGTGTGTCTCTGCCCTTCTCTCTGTATCTCTCATGAATAAATAAAAAAAATCTTTTAGAAGAGAGAGAGAGACAGAATGCCAGGGGAAATCCAAGGATGAAAAATCAATTGGTAGAGCACAGATTAAATATTGAAAGTAGATGCAGTTGAAACTCTCATTTAAGAGTTTAGAATTTAGAGTTAAAGCCAGTGCATTAATTAGGAGCCACTGGATTATACCAATAAATGATTCCGATGGATTCAGAAAGAAGATTAATACATATTTTATATATATGCTATTACAATGTTTTTAAAATTATTATGTTAAAAAGGCATTTTAACTTTGAAATGTCATGTCATAAAACAGGACGAAGAGGAGGATTTAGGGACATAAGAGTCATGCTTGTCTTTTATAATGACTTGTGATATTTAAAACAGCCAAGTTTTTGTTTTGCATGTTTTTTTAAGAAGTTGATTTTAATGTAATATTTTTCAAGAATTATTACTGCCTAATAAAGTATATGCTACATATACCAACAGGAAAATGTTAGCATATTAAAAATAACACCACAATAATATCTACCCACTATATTTAGTATCTGCTTTTGAGGGCATGGAAACTAACTCATTTCAGGCAAAAAGAGAATTTCAAGAAAGTCTTAGTGGTTTTTTTCTCCTATTTGTTTTTATTGTAAATAAGGTTGATCTATTGCTTTCTACTACTATTAATACTAAATATTTCATGAATTACGTTAAGCTAACCCTTTCTATTTTAATCATTCTTCCTTTGAGTAGGGTGGAAATGATTTGACAGTGTATTCTTAGAAAAGGAACTGAGGGCAGCCCTAGTGGCTCAGCGGTTTAGTGCCTGCCTTCAGCCCAGGGTGTGATCCTGGAGACCTGGGATTGAATCCCACGTCAGGCTCCCTATATGGACCCTGCTTCTCCCTCTGCCTGTGTCTTTGCCTCTCTCTCTCTCTGTGTCATGAATAAATAAATAAAATCTTTAAAAAAAGAAAGAAAAAAGAAAAGGAACTAAAAACAACATGCTATTTGAGTCTATTTTTAAGGGAAAAAATCCATTTTTGGGTGAATTTGTGTACCTGTATTTTTCCCCTCAAGATTTTATTAGCTAGTTCTTTGCTTGAATTTAAACCTATAAATGGATACAAATGTTGAGAGAGCATATATAAATGGATATGCCTCTTGGAAGCCCAGTTTAATTACCTATATTGAGTGTCTCTTTGTATATGTTTTCTAAAAGTGTTTTATTCTCTAAATACATATCATTTTTTTTTCTTCTGATTTCTTAATTATGCACATTATATGTAATTTGGAAAGAAAAAAAACAACAACTATGTTGTTAAGTGATGTGATGCAAATTTAGAAGAGATTCAAATTATCTTCTTAGTCTTTTTGATGCTTATACATACAATTATATTGCATATATATATTTAATTTTTACATACAACAGTATGTATAAATATATATATTTGATATTCATCTATGATCACCTAGTTCCTCATACTGTCTATGAACTTTTCTTCATAAAAAAGGTGAAATGGACTATGTCAGAAAGAAATATACAATAAAGATAAACTCACCGGATGAAAATATTTAAAACCTATATTGGAAAAGAACATATATTGTAAGAGCAAAGCATATTAGCTGTTTTTATTCTTTAAAATGAGCTTAAGTGCTGGATTGGAGTTGTATCTATAGTCTAAACAATTTCTATATCAAAAATTCCATTGAAAATTGAAAGTATTTATCAGATTGTATGAATCATTGAAAGCATTTTAACATATATCACTTACTGATTTTTAAAAACATTGTATCCATGCTCTCTCTCTCTCTCTCTCAAAAATAAATAAATAAATTAATTAACTCTTAAAAAAGGAGAGGGTGCTTGGATAGCTCAGTTGGTTAAGCGACAGTCTCTTGATTTCTGCTCAGGTCATGATCACAAGGGTCCTGTGATTGAGCCTCCTGGTTGGGCTCCCAGCTGAGTGTTGGAGTTTTCTTGTCTTTCCCTTTCCTCCCTAAGTGTTCTCTCTCTCTAAAATAAATAAAATCTTTAAAAACAGCATTGTTTTCATGCATTCCCATGTTTTGAATACTATGAGTAACTATTGAAATAATTATTGCTATTTTGGCTTATAAGTTTTTTAGATTTGATGGTATTTGTTTTCTTTTTTAAAGGTTTATCAGCCATTTGTATCTTTTCTTTGATGACTTTCATTCAGGTTTTGATCTATTCCCCTATTGCACTGTTTTCTATTAATTTATTAAGTACATGTTATTTTGTGTTAGTATTAAGTATTTACAGTTCTTGTATTTGAGTGTATTTCCCCATTGTTACTTACAGAGCAGCTATTTGAGGACTCTTAAAGTAAATAACAGCCAGATAATTAGTGAAGAATATCAAAATTGCAGTGACTCTAAACCTGCAGAATTTGAAGAATTGTAGAAACTTTAGTAAATTTACCATTTCCTCCACTCCTGTATTCTTCAGCCTGAACTTAATGTATGCAGAAACTTGGGAGTGAAAGCTGTGACATGGAGACCTGGAAATCTCCATAATCTTTCTCCTTTTCATCTTTTCTCTCTATGCCTTATTTATAGTCATGCAATAAGAACTTTGCAATGGGAATGAGGAAATAATTTAGTTAAAACAGTATAAAACATGGGCAGTCCAGTGGTTCAGTGGTTTAGTGCTGCCTACAGCCCAGGGTGTGATCCTAGAGACCCGGGATCGAGTCCCAAATCAGGCTCCCTGCATGGAGCCTGCTTCCTTCTCTGCCTATGTCTCTGCCTCTCTCTGTGTGTCTCTCATGAATAAATAAATAAAATCTTAAAAAAAAAGTACAAAACATATACTAATAAGAATATAAGGCTCCTTAATAAGAATGGAAGAGGGAATTTAAAAATTCATAAAATGATATTGAAGATTATAAAATCTTTTTTGAACACATGGGAAGAATGTTGTGCTATTAAGTGGAATACTTAACATCATTAAAATTTCAAAATTATCCCCACAGATTTGTTTTTAAATTTGATAGAATGATGTTAAAGTTTCTGTGGAAGCTGAAATTCTCCATGGAAGCAAAATGAACAAAACAACAGTGAAAATCTATCACCAGAAAGGAAAATTTGCTCAGAAAATACCACATTACTGTAATCAACTTAATTTCATAGTAGGGTAAAAGTAGTAATTAGATACAGGCAACAAAATAAAGTCTCCAGAAATGGCTTTGCAGTATAATATTCTGAATTTCACTTTCCCCAATATTACATCAACATCAAGGGATCACCTCAGTGTTAATGCGTAGAGACCTAATTCTTTTAAAAAACACAAAATGCCAGAATGTGAATGTATTTTCTTTGCTATGAATATTTCCAGATTAAATCATTTTGTTGCAGTTTACAGTTATGCTAATAATGATTTTTGTTTTTAAGAAATTAGACTCTGGAACCAGAACACTTGAGTTTAATTGCTAACTCCGCCATATACTTGCTGTCTGAATTTGTATAGATAACTTTATCTAACTGTGCCTCAATTTTATCATCTGTAGAGTTAATTGCAGCTAGCTGGTGGGGATATTTTGAGGGTTTAATGATTCAATATTCATAAATACATTTATGGAAGTGCCTGACATAAAAGCACCATGTTAAGGAATGCTAAATTTAGAAATAGTGATGTGGGGGATCCCTGGGTGGCGCAGCGGTTTGGCGCCTGCCTTTGGCCCAGGGCGCGATCCTGGAGACCCGGGATGAATTCCCACGTCAGGATCCCGGTGCATGGAGCCTGCTTCTCCCTCTGCCTGTGTCTCTGCCTCTCTCTCTCTCTGTGACTATCATAAATAAATGAAAAAAAAAAAAAAAAGAAATAGTGATGTGAAAGGATGCATATGATTTCAGGCCATATGAATTAAACAAAATACAAAATAATTTGAATATTAAAATTATACATTTTCAAATGACTATGTTTTACACCTTATACCTATACAATGTTATATGTTGATTATAGATTATATCTCAATAAAGCTGAAAAAAGTTAAATTGCACATTTACTAACATAACACAAGCCACAATAGTAATGATTCCATAATTTCTAGATTTTACCCAAAGATGTGAAAGAATATGCCTTACCTTATAAAGTTGCTTCTTGTTGTTGTTTTTGGCGTTCTGTTTTTTGTTTTATCATTTATTTACTTTATCCTAGTAGATAGAGTGACACTAAAAATAAAGGAAAACATCAAAATTTTCTTCATCAGCCATTGGGGTTTTTGTAGTAAGCATATTAGTTGTACAATATGTGAAGTGCTCTCACGCTGAGATTAGAGATCATTTTTACTGCTATCTTGTGCTTTATGTTTTTATTTTAATGAGCATTCATTATTTACACAGTAAAATGATACAGTATTTTTTAATTACCCATCCTGATTATACAATTCCAGGTATGTACTAGGCTTTTTCCTTGCTTTGTTGAAGCTTTGGAAACATTTGTCTCTATCCATTACTGAAAGCTTATTATTCACTCATCCCAAAATGCCTTCTGATAATAAGCAGCACATTCAGAACCTTAGTTGTGTAACTTGATATTTCCAAAGTCTAGATTTTTAAATTCACCAGTACATGAAATATAATGCCTAGGCCCCAAAGAGAGTATGAGAGGGCCAAAGTTCTTTATTTGCAGTGCAATTTTATTTATTTGATATAAGTTATTTTAAAGTGCATAGCAGAATCTTCATTTTTGGTCTTTAATGCTTGCTCAATACAAAAAGAAAGCCCTACTTTTAAAATTTGTTAATTTCTTTGTAGGGAAATAACACTCTGGGAAATAGCCTATAGGCTATCTTATATTAGCTTATGTTCTTTCAGCAAATAATTCCATGGCTTGTCTTTCTAGTTATGCTTTGGTGGTGATTTATAAATTTAGCAATGTGTCAAAGCTAATAGAACATTAATACCCTTTAGCATCTTAATACATTGCCTATACCACCAGATATTTACTTTCATTTTGTTCTACCCTAATATTCTGCATAAACTGTTAAGTAGAAATTTCTTGGCAATCTTGCCTTGGCAACCTATTTGATTATATTTAATTCAATTAGATTCATTTAAGCCAATATATGCCATACAAGTATTATGTGCCAAAATTATAATTGGCATAGAGATACATAGATGAACAAAATACAAAAACTTATCTATATATAATGTAATTTACAAAGTAATGAAACAATTCTGTAGCATTTGTCATCACTGAGTTCGTTTTTTTTTTTTTAAGATTTATTTATTTATTCATGAGAGACACAGAAAGAGAGAGAGGCAGAGATGTAGGCAGAGGGATAAGCTGGCTCTTTGCAGGAACCCAATGCGGGACTCGATCCCAGATCCTGGGGTCATGACCTGAGCTGAAGGCAGCCGCAACCACTGAGCCACCCAGGTGTCCCCACTGAGTTCTTTTTTAAATTTTTTTTAATTTATTAATGAGAGAGAGAGAGAGATAGAGAGAGGCAGAGACACAGGCAGAGGGAGAAGTAGGCTCCATGCAGGAAGCCTCATGTGGGACTTGATCCTGGGACTCCAGGATCACACTCTGAGTGGAAGGCAGCGCTAAACCACTGAGCCACCCCGGCTGCCCCCCCACACACACATTGAGTTCTTAATGTATATTTATGTAATATGTATATGTGTGGCATCATATAAGCTACACATTTTACAAGATTTAAAAAAAAGTTGAGGAATAAAACTTACTTAAAATTAATAATAATTTTCAGTGTGAGAAGTAATGTTTGCAATCCCTTAGTACAGTTTAGTAGTAGACTCTGAATCAAGGAGAGAAGGTAAGAGTCATGAGTAGCACTGCACAGTTGCTACCTTTCATTTTTTATCATTTATTTCTCTTGTTAGCACTCAATTATAAATCATTGAAAATGGCAACAAGTGTTTGAAGACTATCATAATTTTGCATATTTACTTGAATAGTGACTGAGAAATTATAACTAGATTTCTAACTGCATGCTACTTCCAGCATTATTTTTTAGAAGCTCAATCAGTAAGTATATGTTGGGGGCACCTGGGTGTCTCAGTCGGTTAGGTGACTGACTCTTGATTTTGGCTCAGGGTTATGAGTTCTAGCTGAGATCCATGCCTAGCATGAAGCCTGCTTAAGATTCTCCCACTCCCTCTGCTCCTCCTTGCTCTCTGTCTTAAAATCAATCAATAAATAAAATCAATCAATCAGTGTTGGAATGTTAAATATTATGTTTTTTGAGTAAGCTCTATACCCAACATGTGACTTGAACTCATGATCCCAAGATCAAGAGTCACTTGCTCTGCCAACTGAACCAATCAAACACCCTAAAGAGAGGCAGTGACAAATAGTTGCCTACTTCAGGCTTTGTCTTTATTGCTACTTCATTGAAAACTATGTCAGTATTTAGATATATTTGTTCCAATAAGCCAAAAACAATCAAGTTATCTTTTTTAAGTTATCTTTCTTAACATAAAAATAAAATAATACAGTATTGAGAACAAGTTGAATTTCACTACTTTAACAATTTTACACATAATTATGTCTAAAGAAATAATATATTTTATTCTCAACCATAACAGTATAATTCTGACATGAAAGTGATCCATTTCCTTCCATGAGTATTCGAATCTTGATTATATTCCCATACATACTATTTGAGCAAACAATTAAAATGATAGGCCTTTATTGACAATACCCTTCAAATAAAGAAATACTTGTGTCTGATTTAATGAGAGTATTCATGGTCACTTTAGACTCTGTGGATAAAGTTTCCAATACATGATTAATGCATACTGAATTCCATAAAATTCTGAAAATATTCTATCATGCCAAATCAAATAATTATTGACAAATACAATAAATATTCTGTAATGTAGTATTTCAGGAATAATTAGAATTATCATCTAGCATGTTTCCTTCATCTGTGTCAAAATCTATTTCTTACAATTCGGGTCATTGGTTTAATTCATGATAAAACTACACATCTTTTAGACTATTCCTTGTTACCCATTAACAGTGTATATGCCCTTGACAATATGGGGTATCCAAAAATGTCATGATTAAATTTTTTTTCTAATAAATCAGTTTTCTAAGCTATCATATTGATAATTTATTTTATAGCTGGGTTTATATGTCATATAACAGAACATCAAAATATATGAAACAAAAACTATTAATGGTATAGGAAGAACTTGAAAGAAACAATTGAAATTAGAAACTTTACACATCACTATTATTTTAGAAAAGATTAATTATACCTTAGACTGGGGATCCCTGGGTGGCGCAGTGGTTTGGCACCTGCCTTTGGCCTAGGGCGTGATCCTGGAGACCCGGGATCGAATCCCACATCAGGCTCCCTGCGTGGAGCCTGCTTCTCCCTCTGCCTGTGTCTCTGCCTCTCTCTGTGTGTGTGACTATCATAAATAAATAAAAATTAAAAAAAAATTATACCTTAGACTGTTTCTCCTTGTACTTAAGACATATCATTCACCTGTGACTGACATTACATTTAATTCAAACAATTTTGTACAATTGAGGAAATCGAATTCTCTTATGCTTAAAATTTCATGACCTGAAGTTTAATGTTACTTGAATTTAAATAGGGTTATTGAATTCTTGTTTGCTAGGAAACCATGAAGATATCCCACACTTTCCAACCCTACATATACTCTATATTTTTGTGACAGATGTATTTATCTTACTTAAATTAAAAAAAAAACTTCTAATTTTAGTTTTAAAACATCCAAACCTACCCTGCACTATTTCTAATGGAGGTCTACTGTCACTGAGAAAGACTGAGATATTGAGTAAAATAAAACTTCTTTTAAAATCAGATTCAGAGGGTTCCTGGGTGGATCAGTGGTTGGGCATCTAGATGCCTTTGGATCAGGGTGTGATTCTGGGGTCCCATATCGGGCTTCTCTCTCTGCCTATGTTTCTGCTTCTCTCTCTCTCTCTCTCTCTCTTTCTGTGTCTCTCATGAATAAATAAAGACTTTAAAAAATAAAATAAAATCAGATTCAGTAGTAGTAATAGAAATGACTAACTTCAATAATCACTTCATATAGTTTTAGCTGAAAATTGAAAATGGACATTTAAAATTTCAGCATTTTTCTATTACTTAGTTCAATTACTTCAAAAGGCACATGAAAAATAAAGGTCAAATTTTTCACTAATTAACAGCTTTCTTAAATGAGAGAGTAAATTTCTTTTTTAAAATATGTTATTAGGATATTCTGTTCTGCAAGTGATAAAATAAACTTAAAGTGAAATACTCAAAAATACACTTTATCTAATATTTTTCTTGATTTGGTGAAAGTAATACTGTATTGTTTGAAGAAATCAAAGGCCAAAAAAAAAAAAAAACAACAACACTTTTTGGGGAGAATATAGTGCAGAATAATCATTTATGATATTCCTTACAATGGTAGGTTTTCTTTAAATTCAGTTTAATATATCTTTTTAATTGAAACAGTCCAACACATATTGTTTTCTAGGGATTTCTTTCCTCATGGAATAAGAAATGTTATATTAAAAAATAATTATTTAATACAGAGAACACCTTTGTGTTGCCAGAGGGGAAGAAGGAAGGAGTAGGGCAAAATGAGTAAAGGGAATTAAAAAGTAGAAACTTATAATTATAAAATAAATAAGTAATGGGGATGCAATGTATAACATGGTGAATATTATCAACAGTATTTTATTAACTTTGAAAGAGGACAGATGGTAAATAGATTTACTATGGTTATTGTTTCACAATGTATACAAATGTGAATAACTATGATGTACACCTAAAACCTAATTTAATATTATATGCCAATTACACCTCAGTAAATAAAGAGAAATTATTTAAAAGTCAACAAATCTTAATACTTTAATTTTAGAATTCTTTAAATTTCCATTTTGAGCTCAAGAACAAATCTATAGATTTCACAGTTTTTGAGCCTTAAAGAAATATGGCACATCAATAAGTAAAAAAAAACCAAAATATCCTAAGAAAGTTACAATTCCATTATCCTACTTGACAGAATAATACCAACATCATGATCAACCAATTAAACTAGTGCATTTTCATTCACCTTAGGTCCAGGTTAGGACATAATTTAATAGTGTTTGTTGGTATAAAAATATAAACAGTTACCTTTTACTGATAAGGAAACTGAGGACCTAGAGTTAAAGCATTTACCCACATTCTCTGACTGGTAAATGAGAGCGCTGGAATTAGAATGTAAGCAACTGACTTACATTCCTAGTAGTTAAGACAACTACTAGGATACCTGTAGCCCCTATTTTAAAATAGGGGGCTCAATTACTTTATCTATAAAATGGGGAATAATAGTGCCCACATCAGAGCTTCGTGAGGATTAAATGGAAAGTAAAACATTTGGACGTGTATTTCATACACGTCAATTTCTATGACCTTTGTGTAACAATATTCTACATTTTCACTGATAATGAATAGATTAGCTTTAAGACGAACATATAATGGTCAGCAAACCACATATTTCTATGAAGATCTATTTTATCAAACACATCAGATAATTTTTTATAACTAAGCATACAATATTTAGTTTTTTACACATATGATTTAGTTGAAGAGTTAATACCCACAGGTTTAAATAATAACAAATTTCCAACACATTGCTTATTATCTTATAAAGGTTTTCAAAAATGCTTCCATGATATTTAGAAAATAATTAAGACTTGTAGAAAAACATTTTATTTTATATATTTTAGTAATATTAAATTATGAATTCATTTATTTTAATATTTGATTTCCATAACAATCTTATGTAGTAGTCCATATAATACATAATAACATGGAGAGTTAGTTTTGAGGTGATCAGGTTTTTTAAATTTTTTTTTAATTTATTAATGAGAGAGAGAGAGAGAGAGTAGGAGAGGCAGAGACACAGGCAGAGGGAGAAGTAGGCTCCATGCAGGAAGCCTCACGTGGGACTTGATCCTGGGATCCAGGATCACACTCTGAGTGGAAGGCAGCGCTAAACCACTGAGCCACCCCGGCTGCCCCCCCACACACACACTGAGTTCTTAATGTATATTTATGTAATATGTATATGTGTGGCATCATATAAGCTACACATTTTACAAGATTTAAAAAAAAGTTGAGGAATAAAACTTACTTAAAATTAATAATAATTTTCAGTGTGAGAAGTAATGTTTGCAATCCCTTAGTACAGCTTAGTAGTAGACTCTGAATCAAGGAGAGAAGGTAAGAGTCATGAGTAGCACTGCACAGTTGCTACCTTTCATTTTTTATCATTTATTTCTCTTGTTAGCACTCAATTATAAATCATTGAAAATGGCAACAAGTGTTTGAAGACTATCATAATTTTGCATATTTACTTGAATAGTGACTGAGAAATTATAACTAGATTTCTAACTGCATGCTACTTCCAGCATTATTTTTTAGAAGCTCAATCAGTAAGTATATGTTGGGGGCACCTGGGTGTCTCAGTCGGTTAGGTGACTGACTCTTGATTTTGGCTCAGGGTTATGAGTTCTAGCTGAGATCCATGCCTAGCATGAAGCCTGCTTAAGATTCTCCCACTCCCTCTGCTCCTCCTTGCTCTCTGTCTTAAAATCAATCAATAAATAAAATCAATCAATCAGTGTTGGAATGTTAAATATTATGTTTTTTGAGTAAGCTCTATACCCAACATGTGACTTGAACTCATGATCCCAAGATCAAGAGTCACTTGCTCTGCCAACTGAACCAATCAAACACCCTAAGAGAGGCAGTGACAAATAGTTGCCTACTTCAGGCTTTGTCTTTATTGCTACTTCATTGAAAACTATGTCAGTATTTAGATATATTTGTTCCAATAAGCCAAATTTAGATATATTTGTAGCCAATAAGCCAAAAGATAATCAAGTTATCTTTTTTAAGTTATCTTTCTTAACATAAAAATAAAATAATACAGTATTGAGAACAAGTTGAATTTCACTACTTTAACAATTTTACACATAATTATGTCTAAAGAAATAATATATTTTATTCTCAACCATAACAGTATAATTCTGACATGAAAGTGATCCATTTCCTTCCATGAGTATTCGAATCTTGATTATATTCCCATACATACTATTTGAGCAAACAATTAAAATGATAGGCCTTTATTGACAATACCCTTCAAATAAAGAAATACTTGTGTCTGATTTAATGAGAGTATTCATGGTCACTTTAGACTCTGTGGATAAAGTTTCCAATACATGATTAATGCATACTGAATTCCATAAAATTCTGAAAATATTCTATCATGCCAAATCAAATAATTATTGACAAATACAATAAATATTCTGTAATGTAGTATTTCAGGAATAATTAGAATTATCATCTAGCATGTTTCCTTCATCTGTGTCAAAATCTATTTCTTACAATTCGGGTCATTGGTTTAATTCATGATAAAACTACACATCTTTTAGACTATTCCCTGTTACCCATTAACAGTGTATATGCCCTTGACAATATGGGGTATCCAAAAATGTCATGATTAAATTTTTTTTCTAATAAATCAGTTTTCTAAGCTATCATATTGATAATTTATTTTATAGCTGGGTTTATATGTCATATAACAGAACATCAAAATATATGAAACAAAAACTATTAATAGTATAGGAAGAACTTGAAAGAAACAATTGAAATTAGAAACTTTACACATCACTATTATTTTAGAAAAGATTAATTATACCTTAGACTGGGGATCCCTGGGTGGCACAGTGGTTTGGCGCCTGCCTTTGGCCTAGGGCGTGATCCTGGAGACCCGGGATCGAATCCCACATCAGGCTCCCTGCGTGGAGCCTGCTTCACCCTCTGCCTGTGTCTCTGCCTCTCTCTGTGTGTGTGACTATCATAAATAAATAAAAATTAAAAAAAATTATACCTTAGACTGTTTCTCCTTGTACTTAAGACATATCATTCACCTGTGACTGACATTACATTTAATTCAAACAATTTTGTACAATTGAGGAAATCGAATTCTCTTATGCTTAAAATGTCATGACCTGAAGTTTAATGTTACTTGAATTTAAATAGGGTTATTGAATTCTTGTTTGCTAGGAAACCATGAAGATATCCCACACTTTCCAACCCTACATATACTCTATATTTTTGTGACAGATGTATTTATCTTACTTAAATTAAAAAAAAACTTTCTAATTTTAGTTTTAAAACATCCAAACCTACCCTGCACTATTTCTAATGGAGGTCTACTGTCACTGAGAAAGACTGAGATATTGAGTAAAATAAAACTTCTTTTAAAATCAGATTCAGAGGGTTCCTGGGTGGATCAGTGGTTGGGCATCTAGATGCCTTTGGATCAGGGTGTGATTCTGGGGTCCCATATCGGGCTTCTCTCTCTGCCTATGTTTCTGCTTCTCTCTCTCTCTCTCTCTCTCTTTCTGTGTCTCTCATGAATAAATAAAGACTTTAAAAAATAAAATAAAATCAGATTCAGTAGTAGTAATAGAAATGACTAACTTCAATAATCACTTCATATAGTTTTAGCTGAAAATTGAAAATGGACATTTAAAATTTCAGCATTTTTCTATTACTTAGTTCAATTACTTCAAAAGGCACATGAAAAATAAAGGTCAAATTTTTCACTAATTAACAGCTTTCTTAAATGAGAGAGTAAATTTCTTTTTTAAAATATGTTATTAGGATATTCTGTTCTGCAAGTGATAAAATAAACTTAAAGTGAAATACTCAAAAATACACTTTATCTAATATTTTTCTTGATTTGGTGAAAGTAATACTGTATTGTTTGAAGAAATCAAAGGCCAAAAAAAAACACAACAACACTTTTTGGGGAGAATATAGTGCAGAATAATCATTTATGATATTCCTTACAATGGTAGGTTTTCTTTAAATTCAGTTTAATATATCTTTTTAATTGAAACAGTCCAACACATATTGTTTTCTAGGGATTTCTTTCCTCATGGAATAAAAAATGTTATATTAAAAAATAATTATTTAATACAGAGAACACCTTTGTGTTGCCAGAGGGGAAGAAGGAAGGAGTAGGGCAAAATGAGTAAAGGGAATTAAAAAGTAGAAACTTATAATTATAAAATAAATAAGTAATGGGGATGCAATGTATAACATGGTGAATATTATCAACAGTATTTTATTAACTTTGAAAGAGGACAGATGGTAAATAGATTTACTATGGTTATTGTTTCACAATGTATACAAATGTGAATAACTATGATGTACACCTAAAACCTAATTTAATATTATATGCCAATTACACCTCAGTAAATAAAGAGAAATTATTTAAAAGTCAACAAATCTTAATACTTTAATTTTAGAATTCTTTAAATTTCCATTTTGAGCTCAAGAACAAATCTATAGATTTCACAGTTTTTGAGCCTTAAAGAAATATGGCACATCAATAAGTAAAAAAAAACAAAATATCCTAAGAAAGTTACAATTCCATTATCCTACTTGACAGAATAATACCAACATCATGATCAACCAATTAAACTAGTGCATTTTCATTCACCTTAGGTCCAGGTTAGGACATAATTTAATAGTGTTTGTTGGTATAAAAATATAAACAGTTACCTTTTACTGATAAGGAAACTGAGGACCTAGAGTTAAAGCATTTACCCACATTCTCTGACTGGTAAATGAGAGCGCTGGAATTAGAATGTAAGCAGCTGACTTACATTCCTAGTAGTTAAGACAACTACTAGGATACCTGTAGCCCCTATTTTAAAATAGGGGGCTCAATTACTTTATCTATAAAATGGGGAATAATAGTGCCCACATCAGAGCTTCGTGAGGATTAAATGGAAAGTAAAACATTTGGACGTGTATTTCATACACGTCAATTTCTATGACCTTTGTGTAACAATATTCTACATTTTCACTGATAATGATAGATTAGCTTTAAGACGAACATATAATGGTCAGCAAACCACATATTTCTATGAAGATCTATTTTATCAAACACATCAGATAATTTTTTATAACTAAGCATACAATATTTAGTTTTTTACACATATGATTTAGTTGAAGAGTTAATACCCACAGGTTTAAATAATAACAAATTTCCAACACATTGCTTATTATCTTATAAAGGTTTTCAAAAATGCTTCCATGATATTTAGAAAATAATTAAGACTTGTAGAAAAACATTTTATTTTATATATTTTAGTAATATTAAATTATGAATTCATTTATTTTAATATTTGATTTCCATAACAATCTTATGTAGTAGTCCATATAATACATAATAACATGGAGAGTTAGTTTTGAGGTGATCAGGTTTGAATACACTGCAACCACTTTATGAAAAAGAAAATTAAAATCCTTTCTGGTAACACATTTTCAATTATGCTTCCAAAAAAAAAAAATAAATGAGGATATGATTGTCATGTGCGTATATGTAGATAGGAAATGATAGAGATAGACATGCTGATACAAATAGTATAATCTTTTATAAGAAAGGATTCCCTTGTAATTAATATCCATGCAATATTAATCTACTTTGAAAACAAATTTTAATATTTGGTATATTGTTTTCCATCTCTCCATCAACTTTTTGGAAAATACAAATTTTGTGCTGGCATTTATTTATTTGCAAATGTAATCACTCTTCATTTTGTAAAAGAGCAAAGTAATCACCACCCTTATTTATGATAAAACTGGGTGATTTGTAACTAAATATGCACATAAAAATTTATTACATATTTATATTGTTTATTGTATAAAGGTTTTTTTAAATTAAATATATTATTTATGACACGTAGTCCCAAAAATTTGAGAAAGATTCAGATTCAATAGTTTATGTTTAATGGAAAGATGAAAAGCAGTGTTTGGAGTATTTTATTTATTTATTTATTTATTTATTTATTTTTGTTTGGAGTTCTAGAGCTTAACATTTGCCCAGTTGATGTATAGCATTTTAGGCTATTGCAAATTGCTAATGCCAACCACATGTGTATTTAGACTCACAAGGAAACTTTTTCTCCACAGCAACATTAAGAAATACCTATTTTATCATAGTCCAACAGTTTTGCAGAAAATGATTATGATCCAAATTAGCACTGCTGAATCACTAATTTCTTCATTGTAGTATAGTCACTAATTTGTTATATTTACCCTCATCTCCAAGATCTGCATTCCAAATGACTAACAATTACAATTGTGTATAACAAATTAATGCTACATTTGAATATATGCACATTGTAAAAGATGGTGCTTCACAACTGGTTTACTCTTCAAATGTCTTAAAAATTTAGATATCCAGTATTAGGTTTTTTGCTATACACATACACACTTGCACCTCTTTATAAATAAAAATATGTAGGAAGAAAATCTCTCTCTCTCTCTCTCTCTCTCTCTCTCTCTCATCTATCTATATTTAAAGGTTAATTTATTTATTTTAGAAAGAGAGAATACACATGTGCAAGAATGGGAGGAGGGGCAGAAGGAGAGAATCTTTAAGCAGATTCCTGCTGGGTGTGGAGCCTGAGCTGGGGCTCAACCTCACTGATCCATGAGGTCCAGAGCTGAGCAGAAACGAAGAGCCAATCATTCAACGACTGAGTCACCCAGGTGCCCCAATCAATATATTTTTATAAAATATGTTCCCATGAGGAAACCTTAATAGCAAAAGCAAATTCACAACTTTTAATGCATATGACTATTACAAAACCTATCAAAGGGAATCTCGTGTTTTATTTAGGCGCTTAGAGATGGCCGCGTTTCTGGACCATCATCTCTCAATACGTCCTTATCTTATACTTCACTTAAATAAGACAGAAGGAAGAACTCAAGATGACTTTTGGTTAAATAACACTGTACAATTATGAAGGCTGAAGTTTTATAGTTTAGGGTTTTGTGAAAGGAAAAAGAAACAATAAATAGACTTTCGAGTGTGGATTACAGTTTCTCAGAGTGATGCAAGTTCAGCATCTCTGTATTTTCTAATAATGTGCATTATTCAAACTAAATTTGAATTTTTTAAATTGAGGTATGTAAAACATATACTAGGAGAGTATATGTATGTGCTGACTTCATATTTATTTTGGACGCTATTACAAAAATAATTATTTTTAAAACAGAAAATGCATATTCCTTGAAACTCAGGAATATGCATGCAATTCATTCTCCCATCTCATGCAAACTCTTGATCTTTATTCATAAGGCATACAAGTAAAGTGTGTTATACAAAAAGCATAGTACTTCTGAATTATGATTTCTAAAGTAAAGATTACAAAAATAATATTACATAAATAAATTATCATTACTAAATTACCAATAAAACTGACCAATTCACATAGATAATACTAAATTATCTTTATATGTATTATTTTACAAAATTATTTTACAATCATTGTTTCTATAGCTCGTTAATTCTTAGCCTTAATTGTGTACCTAAAAGAATTACTTTTATGCTAATGCAAGACTACTTGTGATACTGAGAATAAATCTGGGCACTAATCAGGTTAAGAGATTTTAATAATTAAGGTCAAGTAGGGAATTGATTAGACTAGATCATCCCAGATCATACAGATTTTCCTTAACTTAGGATGGGGTTCCATGCAAATAAATCTATCATAAGTTGAAAATACAGTCAGTCAAAAATGAATTTAATACAACCGTACCTTGGAGATATTGTGCCTTTGGTTCCATAGCACAGCAACAAAGCGAGTACTGTAATAAAGCAAGTCACAAGACTTTTCTGATTTCCAGTGCATAAAAGTTATGTTTACACCATATTGTAGTCTACTAAGTATGCATTAATATTATTTATAAAAAAGGTACAAAAAAGGTACATACCTTAATTACAAAATACTTTATTGCTAAAAAATACTAACCATCATTTGAGCTTTCAGCAAGTCATTATCTTTTTGCAGGTGGAGATTCTTGGCACGATGCTGATGCCTGCTGACTGATTAGAGTGATATTTGCTGAAAGGGGGTGCTGCTGTGGCAATTTCTTATAAGACAAGGAAGTCTGTCACATTGACTGACTCTTCCTTTCATGAATGATTTTCTGTTGTATGTGATAATATTTGATAGCATTTAACCATAGGACTTCTTTCAAAATTGGAATTAATCCTCTTAAATCTTGCCTTTGCCTTCTCAACTCAAAGTTAAAGTAATATTCTAAATCCTTTGTCATCATTTCAATAATTTTCAGAGTATCTTCACCAGGAGTAGATTCCATATCAAGAATCCATTTTCATTGTTATTACTAAGAAGCATCTCCTCAGCCACTGAAGTTTTACATGGGATTGCAGAAATTCAGTTATATCCTCAGGCTTCACTTCTTTTTTAAAAAAAGATTTTATTTATTTATTCATGAGAGACACACAGAGAGAGGCAGAGATATAGGCAGAGGGAGAAGAAGGAGCCTGATGCCGGACTTGATACCAGGACCCCGGGATCATGACCGAGACAAAGGCAGAAGCTCAACCACTGAGCCACCCAGGTGTCCCATCAGGCCCCACTTCTAATTCTAGTCCTTTTGCTATTCGTACCACATCTACAGTTACTTCATCCACTCCAAGTCATTCATGAGAGGAGCTCCTGGATGTCTCAGTGGCTTAAGCAGCTAACCCTTGATTTTGGCTTAGGTCATGATCTCAGGTCTTGCGATGGGAACCTGTGTTAGGCTCTGTGCTCAGCAGGGAGATTCTTTTCCTCTCCCTCTGCTCCTCCCTTTGCTTTATCACTCTCTCTCTCTCTCTCAAAAAAAAAAAAAAAAAAAAAAGTCCTCCATGGGAGTTGGAATTGATGTCTATCCCCTGTTAATATTGCTATTTTGACCTTTTCACATGACTCATGACTGTTCTTAATGACATCTAGAATGGTAAATCCTTTCCAGAAGATTTTAAATTTACTTTGTTGACATCCACTAGAGGAATCACTGTCTATGGCAGCCTTATAAAATATACTTCTTAAATTATAATCTTGAAAGTCAAAATACTCCTTGATCCACAGGTTGCAGAATGGATATTATGGTATCAGGCATTAAAACATGAATCACATTGTACATCTCTATGAGAGCACTTGGGTGACCAGATACATTGTCAATGAACAGTAATATTAATATAGATTATTTATAATATACTATAATATATATTATTTTTTTAATTTTCTGAGCACTATATCTCAACAGTGGGCTTAAAATATTTATTAAACCATATTGTAAGCAGATGTGCTATCATCTGGGCTTTTTGTTCCATTAATGAAGCATAAGCAGAGTAGATTTAGCATTAAGGTCCCTAAGGTTTTTTAAGAATCTATAAGCTTTGGTTTCAACTTAAAGTCAACAGGGATATTAACCCTTAACCAAAGAGTCAGCCTATCCCTTGAAGCTTTGAAGCCAAGGATTGACTTTTCCTATCTAGCTATGAAAGCTTTAGCTAGTATATTCTTCCAGTAGAAGACTGTTTAGTGTACACTGAAAATTTGTTACTGTAGCTGCCTTCATTAATGATCTTTTCGATAACTTGTTTCGGCTTCTACATCACCACTCACTGCTTACCTTGCATTTTTATGTTAAGGAGACAGCTTCTTTTCTTAAATATCATGAACCAATCTCTGCTATATTCACTTTCTTCTCCAAATTCCTCACCTCTGTCAGCCTTCAAGAATTGAAAAGAGTTTGGACTTTCCTCTGGATTAGGCCCTGGCTTGAGGGAATGTTGACCTTCTCTCTCCAGGCCACTAAAACATTCTTATCAGTAATATGTTTGTTTGCTTTCTCATCATTTGTATATTCGTTGGAATAGCACTTTTTATTTCCTTCAGGAATTTTTCCTTTGCTTTCACAACTTGACTACTTGGTACAAGAGGCCTATATTTTAGCCTATCTTGACTTTCAATATGCCTTCCTCATTAAGCTTAGTTATTTCTAGCTTTTGATTTAAAATAAGATATGCCTTTCCCTTGAACACTTAGAGACATTTGTAGGGTTATTAACTGACCTAATTTCAATACTGTGTCTCAGGGAATAGAGAAGCCTGAGGATAGAGAGAGAGATTATGGAATAGCTAGTGAGTAGAGCAGTGAGTACACACATAACATTTATTAAGTTTGCTGATTTATATGGATGTGGTTGTGGTGCCCCAACACAATTACAACAGTAATATTAAAGATCGATGATCACAGATTATCATAACAAATAATGAAACAGCTTGAAAAGTTGCTAGAATTGCCAAAATGTGACATAAAGTGAGCAAATAATATCGGAAAAATGGTGCAGATAGACTTGTTCAACATAAGATGCCACAAACCTTCAATTTGTTAAAAGCAACATCTGTGAAGCTCAATAAAGCAAAGCACAATAAAAAGAGGTCTGCCTGTTTACCTAACCTACAGGACATCATTGTTTAGCCTAGCCTATTTCAAAAGTCCTGAGGACCATGACATTCGCCTATAGTTGGGCAGAATCATCTGACACAAAGCATATTTAAAATACAAAGTGTTGAATGTTTCATGTAATTCATTGAATAATATTCTAAAAGTGAAAAACAGATGGTTGTATGGGGACAGTGATTGCAAGTATATCAGTGGTTTATCCTCGTGATGATGTGGCTGATTGGTAGCCATGACTTGTGGCCCCTTGCCAGCATCATGCAAGAGTAGCATATCACATACTGCAGCCCAGGAAATATCAAAGTTTCAAATTTGAGGTATAGATTATATTGAATGTATATCACTTTCACACCACCATAAAGTCGAAAAATCATAAGTAAAATCATTGTAAGTCCGGTACCACCTGTACTTGAAGATTTGTTATATGAATGCATTAATCTAATTTCAAGGATGTCATCATAGTGATTGAAATAGTAAAATCAAATCCAAAGTCCTGAAGTTTGCAGAGAAGGGATATGTAATACATGTGGTATGTAACATACACATGTAATGCTTGTAATCTGTAGAGAGAAATTGAGAAAGTTTTTGCTGTTATGAATGCAAGATTAAAGGAGTATCAGAATCAAAAAAACAGAAACCAGACTTGCAAATTTCCTGAGCAGACAAAACCAGTTTAGCCATATAAGCAGTTTTAATTTAGCTTATTTTGCAAGGCAAGCCAAACTAACTTGATAGAGTCACTTCTTACTTGTGTCTCTAAAAATCACAAGCAAAATTTAAACTATTCCCTTAAATTGATATAAGGTAACCACTAACTAATCTCTTATCATTTAAGAAAATTTTAATATTGTAATCAATCACTATAAAGAATAAACAGTCACTGTTTCCTCACCATACAAAGTGCCTTATAACAGTATACTTCTGAGTCTCATTCCATGTTTGGTTGGAGTGCTCCTGGTTGGCAAACTGTCTTTTTAGTGTGTGTACTATAAGCTTTAACTAATAACTACTTTGGTGACTCATTGGTTTCACTTCTACTATTTCTGGGATTTTGATGAAATGAAGAGAGTGGGAAGCAGAATACATTTAGGTATGACTCCAATTTTAATAATCATTTATATTCATCAGAAAAAAGTAAGTTGAAGAAAGAGAAAGAAAGAAAAAAAGACAAGAAATTCCAATGAGAGAAATGAAATTTAAATATATTAATAAATGTTTAAAGTTTAATAAAAGTTAAACATTTTTCTAAAGTTTAATTTTAGAATGAAGTGATCCCCAAATAAGCAAGTAATATAAATGAATTGTTAAATTTTAATTATTTACTAAGAATGAAAAATTAGCTCCTAATGGTCCCGAGCTTTCTCTCATTGTCCTCAGTAATGATGTATAAGATTGCTCGACTGGTACTGCTCTTTGCTTATCTCCAGAGATACGATACTGACTCATGGCTAATAGAAAGCTAAATATCACATAGTAAAATTTTGAACAATTCTAGTCAAAACTTCACTGCTGCACAGCTCATGTTTGGGATGTGTACATCGATGACGTAAACCCCAAAGAAATACTCTGAAGTATTTATGTTTGGAAGAAGAAAGGGATATTTCACTTATTCTTTCAAGCCATAGAAATTGATTGATCACAAACTAGCCAACAGTCAAGTGATGAAAGGGAAAAAAAAATAGGTTTCTGTAATAGAGGCAGGTATGTCTGTATGTAGCTTATATGTGGTTCATATGCAAGTTTGTAAGTAGGAAGTATAATTATATTAGACTAGTGAACACATCTTAACCTTCACAAATTTCAATTTTTAATAATTATGGACTTATTTTCCAATATTACACTATTAAAATTTGCAAGATAAATGCACATAGTGTAATTATATTCAGAGAAAAGAATAGGGCAGCTCGGGTGGTTCAGCGGTTTAGCACCGCCTTCAGCCTGGGGCCTGATCCTGGAGACCCAGGATGGAGTCCCACCTTGGGCTCCCTGCATGGAGCCTGCTTCTTCCTCTGCCTGTGTCTCTGCCTCTCTCTCCCCCACCCCTCTCTCCGTGTCTCATGAATAAATAAATAAAATATTTTTTTAAAAAGAATAATGCTAGAGAAGAGATGGTTTTCAACATTTAAATTCTCTAACATTGATTTGTATACTTAGAATTTCTGTCTAGACCTCTCTGGTAGACAATGAACATTTAATTCCTTGTGAAATGGAAACTTTCAGTATTTGTTTCTAAAATAATGTTTGATAACTCAAAAATGCTATTAGGAAAATAGCAATCTTATTCTTTCTTACATATACCAAATATGTGCAAATCATTGATGGATAATGTATTATGTTGAGCAATAAAAATGTCATTATTATTACTAATTTAAATACTATATCATATACCATTAGCTTGCACAATGATAATATTTAAATTGTAATTAAATATTTGATTAAAATTAAAAGCAAAATTTTTGATTCATTGTTAGTTTAATCAAAAATAGTTATTGAAGTTGAATAGATCTTGTTAACCTAATGTCCAAATGAAATTCTCTCAAAATTCTTGCACCATGTTTCTGAGTTAACTACAAAGAAATATAATTTATCTTGAAGAACCAATCGGTATTTAATTAACTAACACTAACTGTTTACATGCAAATTACTGTCTGAGCAACCTAATTGGAAGTGCTTCTCTGGTGATTTTATTGATTTGACTAACAACTTTAATTTAGTATTTCATCAGTTTTAGCTGTCTAGAGTAATAGCAACAAGCTTTATTGTAACCATTTCACATGGTAAATGACTCAAATATTTTCTGCATGAGCAAATAGTAGTCTTCCCCACGTTCACAAATAGTTTCATGTTATACTAGTACTATTTATCTAGTTGAACTATTCAAAAACATTGAATAAGGCTAGAAAAAAAGCTATTTTTTAAAAAAAACTTTTAAATGATAACTAGCAGTATTATATTTCATATCACTAAAAAGCCAGTATATTTTTGCTCAATACTCAAACACTCGAACTATTTAAACTGTAAGTACTAAGTCCAAGTATTGCGAAGTATGGCAAAGTAGAGCAATATATTTTAGCACAGAAACAGATATTGAGAATAGAAGTTTTAGGACTCATCATTGTGTGACTTTCATAAAGAGCAGAGTCTAAATCAACGAATCTATCATATATCATCAGGATTTGGAATGAAATACTTCAATTAAATAATAATGATAAGAAAAAATAGAAAGCATAAATGTTTTATACACCTAAACCACTTATTTACTATTATATTTTCCAGTTTTTACTGCTAATTAAAAAAAAAGATCTTAAACTTGTTGTGATTATTCAATTTATTTCAAGTTTATTACATGCATATTGTTAGAATATGCCATTCCTCTGGTTAGATTCTTGCTTTCCTGCCTATGAAAATGCTTTTTAAACTACTAAAACACAATAAACAGATGCAATGATGGCTTGAATGAATTTAATATGTACATATGCACCACTATTTTAGCTAATCTATTATAATTTTAATAGAGTCTCTTGTGGAATTAATGTTTTTGCCTCCCCCACCCCTTATATGTTGAAATTGTAAGCCTTAAGATGATGGTACTTCTGAGGCAGGACCTTTGGAAGGTCTTTATGTCATGAGGATGGAGCTCTCATGAATGGGATTATTACCATTATGAATGAAACCTCATTCATAGCCCTCTTTCTGCCAGGTGAGAATACAAGGAGGAGATGACAGTCTGCAACCTGGAAGAGGGACATCACCAAAGCCCAATCATTCAAGTGTCTTGACCACAGATTTAACAGATTCTGAATCCATGAACAATATTTATTTATAAGACACCTAATCTGTGGTACTTTCCGATAGCAGCCCAAACTAACATAGAGATGAAGCATTTGCTTAAAAAAAAGGTATTTTTCATTTCATAAATGGGAATCAAATGAAAAAGTTATCCCACTTCACTATAAATATTATATGATATGATATACTACATATATTTTTCCTACTAGACAAATAAAAAAGTTGCTAATTTTTCATTCATAGAACTCTGATGTAAAATTACATATACTACTAATCCTGGAAATATTGAAATCTTCACAAATTTAGTCAAATAAGGAAATATCAGACTGTTCATTCAATGTTGTTAATTATAGGATTCATAAAAGAAACACCAGGGGTCTAGCAATCAAACACAAAGCAGAATCAGACCTACGAATACAAAGAACAAGCTGATTGCCAGTGGGAAGGATTGGAGGAATGGGCAAAAAAGAAAAAAAATAAATGCTAGGATTCTGAATACAATAATAGTGTAAATACATATTGAATTCACTCTTATCCTTTCAAACCTATCTAAAATAAAATATTTTTCACATAAAATAGGATATAGATGTTAATATGATGGTTAATTCTATGCAGCAACTTAGCTAAGTTAATGTACCCAGATGTTTGGTCAGGCATGAATCTAAATGTTGCTGTGAAGGTATTTGCCTTAGACATAAGTCAATATTTCAATCAATAGACTTTGAGAAAAGTAAATGAAACTCCATAATGTGGATAGGCCTCATC
The DNA here is from genome assembly GCF_018345385.1 of Vulpes lagopus. Classification (NCBI taxonomy): domain Eukaryota; kingdom Metazoa; phylum Chordata; class Mammalia; order Carnivora; family Canidae; genus Vulpes; species Vulpes lagopus. The sequence goes on along the minus strand of NC_054829.1, from coordinate 111,709,551 downwards.
CTCATACTTAATTTTAATGCCTTAAGAGAGAAAGACTGTAGTCCTCTGAAGAAGAAGAAATTCTATCTCCAGCTGCCTTTGGACTTGGAGACTACCCATCAACTCTTTCCTTGGTCTCCAGCCTATGAGTCTGCCCACAGATTCTTTCTCCCTCAATAGATAAACAGATAGGTAAACAAATAGAAAGATTTATTTATCACACACACACACACACACACACACAAACACACACACACAAACACATACATACAGATTTCTTTAACTATATCATACCATTAAAGAATTAAATAAACATGCTTTCCTTGTGGCTAAAATTTAAAAAAAATTCCAAGTTTATCACTTCTTATCCAATCTCTTCTTATAATTAACCTGCAGATTGGATGAGAATTAAAACAATTTATATCAACAAGGAAATGATTGCTAAATTTTAGTGGACCCCTGGGGTTAGAATCTGTGTAATAATGATAATAAGGAAATAAGTACAATGAGAACTAAGTAAGTAGGAAAATACTGAATGTACACAAACCTCTTATTATGTCTGACTGTGATGGAAAAAAAGAGAAAGAGTAGGGGTCAAGAGCAATTACATCTCTAGTTTTTATTTTTAAATAGTATGAAGTGTATACAGGAATGTTAAAAATGGTCAGAATACCTGTAGAGTGTTCATTCAGCTTTACTAATCATTAGCATCTCTTCACCTATAAATATTTGTGTATTTTGCTTAAGGAAAATGGTATTTTCCTGAATAACTACCATACAATTATCAAATTCACATGGCTTAGGTTCCGAAATATGTGATCTTGAGGAAAATCAGTGAATCTTGTCAAGTTTAGGTTCCTCAGCATTAAACTTATGCTAAAAAATTAGTTTAGCTTTCATTAGAAAGGACAAATACCCACCGTTTGCTTCGAAGTGGATGGAACTGGAGGGTATTATGCTGAGTGAAATAAGTCAATCAGAGAAGGACAAACATTATATGGTCTCATTCATTTGGGGAATATAAAAAATAGTGTAAGGGAATAAAGGCAAAAGGAGAGAATATGAGTGGGAAATATCAGAGAGGGAGACAGAACATGAGAGATCCTAAGTCTGGGGAGCGAACAAGGGGTGGTGGAAAGGGAGGTGGGCAGCGGGGTGGGGGTGACTGACGGGCACCTAGTGGGGCACTTGATGGGATGAGCACTGGGTGTTATGCTATATGTTGGCAAATTGAACTCCAATAAAAAAAAAGATTATTTGGCTTTCAAATTAAAGTAAAAACTGTATGCAAATGTAAATAATTTTCATATAAGGAAGCTAATATATATAAACCCTGAAGTACTTCCAAAATTAGTAATACCCAATTAGACATAGATAAAGATAGTAATGACATAAGACAATGAAAAGAAAGAAAGAAAGAAAGAGAAAGAAAGAAAGAAAGAAAGAAAGAAAGAAAGAAAGAAAGAAAAAAGAAAGAAGAAAGAAAGAAAGAAAGAAAGAAGAAGAAGAAGAAGAAGAAGAAGAAGAAGAAGAAGAAGAAGAAAGAAAGAAAGAAAGAAAGAAAGAAAGAAAGAAAGAAACAAGAAAGAAAGAAAAGAAAGAAAGAAAGAAAGAAAGAAAGAAAGAAAGAAAGAAAGAAAGCAAAGATCTGAAATCCGTGATAATGAAAAAATTTCTTTGCTAGAGAATCAAGGCTCAGGAAAATTCAGTAGCTTTCTCCTTTTATCAGACAGAAAAAAAAAATAGACACCAGATTTCTGAATTTTGGCTGCTAGTCCCGAATCTAATCCCTTAGTAGCACTTTTCCACGTAAAGAAGTTCATAGAGCATCAACAAACCATTTATCAAAAGGGTTCTCAAGACCTTGTAACATCGAGAAAGTTAAAAGTGTTGAAATAAAAAAACAAGCAAATAAACAAGACAAAGGAATTCTGGGAACTTAATCCAAATATTAACTGATATATAGTACATAAGCAAACTTCCCTAATGGTCTCAATAACATCTTTTATGCCATTTTCACCCTAGTCTGGAATTAATCCAGAAACATAGACTACATTTAGTTGCAACAGAAAACAATTTGTGTCTTTGCTCATGTTTATATGGTAAGAGGCCTTAATTAATTAATTAGTTAATTAATTAATTTTAAAGAGTTTATTTGGAAGAGAGAGAGATAGTAAGAGAGAAAGAGAGAGAGAGAGCACGCATAAGCTGGGAGGAGAGAGAGAAGCAGGTTCTCCACTGAACAGGGAACCATTTGTAGGGCTCAATTGATCCCAGGACCCTGAGATCATGACCTGAGCCCAAGGCAGCTGTTTAACTAACTGAGCCCCCCAGGCTCCCAAGAGGCTGTAATTTAAAACAAAAGAAGGAAAAGGTAGAATTAAGCATTATAATTCCCTAAACTGCTGGAAGGATGGCATTTACCACATAAGTGAAATATCAGCAACATAAAGCAGATTTACTAGTGCTAATAACAAGTAAGTTTTAGGTCTATTGGTAGGAAATTGGTTCCTATTTCCTAAGTAAGTAGAATGTAGAATGTGTATTTATATACTAAATATTAGGGGAGAATTTGTAGCATCAGATACTTAAAGTGTTAGGAAACTTCTCAAAAAATGAACTATTGGACTTGATCAAAACAAAAAGATCTTGCACAGAGAAGGAAACAATCAACAAAACTAAAAGGCAGTTTATGGAAATGTAGCCTCTATCTCTGCACCTCTCTGAGCTAGCCATCTGTTTGAATTTTTTATTTTGTTTGTGTAAATCATATTCAACTTGCAGACTAATCTGTCTTTATAAGGAACCTTGTTTTCAATGTGAAATTCTATAACCATTATCAACGATAAAGAAATCCTTAAATATGGTAAAAAAAATAGAATGGGAGAAGATATTTAAAAATGATATATCTGACAAAGGGTTAGTATCCAAACTATATAAAGAAAATCAACACCAGAAAAATGAATAATCCAATTAAAAATGGGCAGAAGACATGAGCAGACATTTTTCCAAATAAGACATCCAGATGGCCAACAGAAATATATAAAAATGTTCATCACTTGCCATCAGAGAAATGTAAATTAAAACTAGAATGAGATATCACCTGTCAGAATGTCTAAAATCAAAAATACAAGAACAAGAACAATAGGTATTGGTAAGGATATAGAGAAAAAGGAACCTTCCTTATTGCACTGTTGATGGGAATGCAAACTGTTGCAACCACTGTGGAAAACAGTAACTCAAGAAGTTAAAAACAGAACCACCCTGTAATCCAGCCATTGCGCTACTGGATATTTACCGAAAGAAAACAAAATACTAATTCAAGGGGATACATGCACCCCGATGTTTATAGCAGCATTATCAACAATAGCTAAGGTATGAAGCAGCCTAAGCACCTATCAATTGATGAATGAATATAGATCTATATCTAGATATCTTCATACATCTGTATATCTATATCTATATCTATATCTATATCTATCTATATCTATATCTATATCTATCTATTGATGAATGGATAAAGATATCTCTATAGAGAGATACCTATATCTATATTGCTGCCTCAGAGGAGGCAGGGAGATGCACATTTGGAATTTCCCAAGACTGAAGTTTTTTCTAGATGAGCTAAATAGATAGACAATGAAGGAAATGTAGCCCAGCTGAAAACTAGAAAACAAATAAAGGTAGAATAAATAAATAGAGGCTGAAAACTAAGATATAAGCAAGAAACCAAATAGAGCAAATAAATCAAAGATAATAAATTGAGATGTCCAATTGAGAATTGAAATTATCTATAGGTCAAATAAGATACATAGTGGGAGTAAGAAAGGTGGGATGCAATTGCACAGAAGTGATATTGCATAGAAGATATTGCACAGAAGTGATGCAAGGGGGTGCATGTATCCCCTTGAATTAGTATTTTGTATTCTTTTGGTAAATATACAGTAGCGCAATTGCTGGATATTTTATGTCATTAAAATAAGTACAGGTGTAGCTATGAGAATGGAAATGAAGTGGCATTTAGTGAGTATGATGCTGACAGTCACTATGTGGCTATGTTTTATTGGAAATTCCACATGGAATTTGAAGTCGGCCAAGATGATGTCAAGCATTTAAGTAAAGAGAGACATAATATGATTTCCAAACTGCAATTATGAAGGCAGTTTACTTTACAATAATAAGGTAAAGAAAGGTGCTGTAGCTTAAGACTGGAGTCTTACAGAAATGGCTATTTTACAAAAGATGGGTGAGGCTAGATGTAAAGGCAGCTTTGAACATCAAGCACATCTGAAACTCCAACTTTTAATTTGTATCTCTCTAAAAGAACATGTGAAACAAGATATTCTTTCCATGGGGATGGAGAGAAAGAACCTCATTGCCATCACCACAATGACATTAAGGGAATGCAGAGGAAGAAATTAGTAATGAGCATTTATTTACCAAGGGGGAGAGGGTCCAAAACGTGCAATGAAATGAATGAACAAAGAGGAGATGGTGGGGAGCTGGGTTAGCAAAAACAAATACACACACACACACACACTCACAGACACACACACAAAAAAACATAACAGTGGTTAGGAAAGCATGAGTAGGGGATCCCTGGGTGGCTCAGTGGTTTAGCGCCTACCTTTGGCTCAGGGCATAATCCTGGAGTTCCAGGATCTAGTTCTACATCGGGCTTCTTGCATGGAGCCTGCTTCTCCCTCTGCCTGTGTCTCTGCTTCTCTCTCTCTCTCTCTCTCTCTCTCTGTATCTCTCATGAATAAATAAATAATATCTTAAAAAAGAGGAAAGCATGAGTATAGAAAAGATGGTGCTGGGAACTGTCGGTATGATTTTCTAATGTATTATGCAAGACAAGTGGATTAGTGTTCACCTAGAGTTTATAGAAGAGTCTACAGTGCTCTTCATCAGCTGTAGCCCAAATGGTATTTATTCTCTACTTAGTAACAGGACACCAGCATAATTTGAAAGAAAGAAGCTTTGGTTTGGATCCACTATATGTTTCCTTTTTTTTTAAATTGAATTATAGTTTCAGGTATGAAATATGATTCAACAATTCTATATATTACTCAGGGCTTATCAAGAAAAGTACACTCTTAATCTTTATCCAGTTCATTCACCCACGTACCCAGCTCCCCTCTGGAAAACAGCAGTCTGTTCTCTTTACTTTAAAAAAAAAATTTTTTTTAATTAATTAATTAATTAATTTATTTTACAGAGAGAGTGTGAGGTAGGGGGAGGTACAGAGAGACAGAAGCCTCAGGCCGACTCCCTGCTGAGAGTGGAGCCTGATGGCAGGACCTTGAGATCCTGACCTGAGTCAAAATCAAGAGTCACTCCCTCAACTCTCTGAGTCACCCAGTCTCCCCTGTTCTCTGTCTTTAAGAGTTTGTTTTTTGTCCCTTTTCTTTGTTTGTTTGTTTTGTTTCTTAAATTCCACATATGAGTGAAATAATAATGGTATTTGTCTTTGATTCCTCTGTATGTTTTTTTATGTGTTGAGGCTCTAGGTCCAGGCTCAGAGTTTACAGCTATTTGCATTTATACTAACTGTTTCAGAAAGTTGAAATATTTTACTTTCAGAAAAATCAGAAGTTACATAAAAAGAAAATGGAGGTATCTCTATTTGCCCAGTATGAGATGTTGGAGTCTCAGTGAGGAGGTGAAGGGCATAGTGAGGGTACTCACAAAGAGTGAGGATGGATGTAATAGGGGCAGACCAGTATAGGTTTTCAGAGCCTGGATACAGATATACAGAACCCCTAAATAGAAGGAAAGCAAGAGAAATGATGGGACATTGTTTACACACAATGGGATCGGTCAAATGACTAAACTTATAATAACCGAGTAATAATAATAAATAGTTTTCACTGTTGGAGAATGGAATTACAGGTAAGGTTTCTATAGATGTGCTAATACTCTCTTTCTTGATCTAAGTGTGGGTTTCACTAATAGGCAAGTTTCTGTGTGAATTTAAATTTTCATTTTTCTGAGTTAAATATCCAAGAGTATAAGTGCCTGGTCTTATAATAATGATAAGTATGTGTTTAATAAGAAACTATCAAACATTTTACACTGTTATATATTCCCACTATCAGTGTATGAGTTATCTTGTTCTCCAGGTCCTTGACAGCATTTGGTATTACAGCTATTATTTTTATTTAATTTCAGTTGTTTCCACAGATTTTCAATGATATCTTACTATGATTTTCATTTACATTTTCCTAATGGCTAATGATGTAAAATATTTTTTATGTTTATTTTTCATCTGATCTCCTCTTGGAAAAAACCCATTATTGCCTTTTGCCTATTTCAGTTGGGGCTGCTTACTTGCTTTTATTATTGAATTTTAGGAGTTCCTTAGATATTCTAGTAACAATACTTTCTTCTGATGTTTGGTTTGCCAATCAGGTGGGGTATTTACATTATACATTTAAATCCACAATCCATTTTTAATTAACTTTTGCATACAGTGTGAACTACAGTGTAGGGTTTTTGTTTTCTTTTGTTTTGTTTTTGCCTAAGTATGCTCAATTGCCATAATTACTTATCCATATTGAATTCTTAGCAAACAAATTATTACTTGTGAATCATTTATGTAATCAATATTCACCAAAACTCATTGGAAAGAAACTACACATTTTCCAAATGAAATACTCGATCTTGACATTTTAAAATTATATAATTTTATCTCTATTCTGCATACTATAAGTTTATTTTTTTCATTTATTTACCCTAAAAGTATTTGTCATTTCATACCACTTTCCTTGAAAGTCTTAAGAATATAGAAATTAAAAAAAAAAAAAAAAAGAAATACAAAACCTGGGTCTCCTAAAAAAAATGTTACTGTCAAGTTAATTTGAAAAAAGGAAAAAATGTCAATATCATTTAAAAATTGATATAGATAATTTAGAATCTTTGACAGCTGAAGAACACCAAGAATGGGCTTCCAAAGAATTTGGGCTTTTTGTTTTGTAGAGTTTCATTCTAAATAGGTATCTGTACTTTTCTTGTTAATTAATCAGGACTCTCACACTGAACCAGATGTCACATCTTTATTATCACATGCACTCTTCATTTTCAAATAATTTTTTTCCTATTATAATTATTACAATCCATTCACAAAGTCCAATTTTGTTTGATTATATAGTTTTCAATTATCCCTTGCCTTGCCTTACAAACTGCAATGTGATGGAATATATTAAAAAGGAAGATGAAATTTGCTAGCCTTTGTAACTCTGTTTGAAGCATACACCCACCTTCCCATTTTAGATAATGTAGTGATACACATACACACATAAACACAAAGATTAGTGTCTTAAATTTTTGGAATTGATTCATGCTGACTCAGAGAAAACAGATCTATACTAGCTGAATAGATTAAAAGCTATGTGTGTTGTTAAAGTAATAATCTTTTTTTCCATTAGAGATCTAAAATAGATCTTGCCACATTTTATTGGTACATTGCGTTAGTATCTTCCAGTTTTACAGAATGTCATGCTGATATAGCTCAAAAGATAAGATTAAATACAACTCTGCTTTGTCTTTATAAGGAATTCTGTGGCTAACTCTGGTATAAATTGGGCATGAAATGAATGTATTACTGCAAAAGTGTGAAAATAAAACCCATTATAAACTGAAATTAATCGTTGCAATGGCAAATCATTTTGTAAGCTGCAGGGTTTTCTTTGAGATTATTTTGCTTTATCCTTTTAAAAGCTTTACTAAAAAGAAATGATTTCTTTTGCTTTTATTACTTATAACTTCCATATTAATCTTTACCTCATGTGTTTGGCATATGTTTTAAAAGCTAATTGTTTTTTAAAGGTTTCTTGATTTGGTTTCCACGCTGTGTTTTCACCTTTTACATATCTTTTTAAAAACTCTATCCCAAAACATGGAATTGTCATAAGATAAAATATCTAATAAAGCTTAAAACATGTAAAATTAGATTTTACCTCTTTGACATAAAATAGGATGGATAAATACTCTAACTAATAAAACAAATTCCCTGATAGTTTCACTCTGTTATTCTAAAATTTCCTGTGTCAAGGCCATGTGGTTAGGGTATGGAAAAGTAGCAAGCCAGTATGCTTATTGCATCTTAAGTGAGCTTATGTGCATTCTGTAAATTTGGGGGCCCATAATTGTTATTCTGAAAAAGATTATCAAGTTAGAGATTAATGTGTATAGGTAATATCTCTATATTTAAAATTGAAAGCTACTTTATATTATTTTTGTAAAATTTGCTTTGTGAAATGTGTTCCACAGCTTTCAAATCAAGTATATTAAAATTATATAAAGAGAGAAGTTCCTATTTGTATGTGGCCAATCATACTTTATAACCAAAATATAGGTACATGAAAATTACTACACAAATAAAATCTAACACTTTAAAGTGTCTAACACATTAAGAAATAAAATAGCTAATGTTGGCTTTTACAAAAGAAATAGATGACAGCTATTTGATGAAACATTATAAAGGCAAGAGACATCTGAGTTTTATAAATAAAGACAGAAGGAAAATGTATCCAGAAGTTATAGGTGAAGATATAGTTAAAAGCTCTGCATGAATTGATGTGGCTCCAGAGATGGAGGGCTCTGGCCCTTTGTCTTGCATTTGATTCCTCCCACAATTATCACAGAAAACTGTGAATAAGCTCTTCCAAGCCAGAACATGAGGTTAAGCTAATCCAAAAGGAACATCATGGGGTGACCGAGAATTCTACTCTATTGTTTCCCCTTGCTTATGTTAGTAAACTTAGCATTCAGCTGCTAGGTTTCTTGGTGATGCAACAAGGTAATGTGCACATTTCAGTGAGACTTCCAAATTATACTAAATAATTAGCCTATTTACAAATTGTATGTGAATTATTATGTAGGAAAATGTGCTGTAACAGACCATACTATATTTTTGTGCAGTTAAATGCATTTTTTCCTTTATGTAATATATGAATTCCAAAGAATTCTTATTAGAGGATACAGACCCATTTATGAAACCACAGGAGAAACCAATGATAATACCACACTTGTATTCAGTGTGTGTGTGTGTGTGTGTGTGTGTGTATGCTTGGTGTCCTCAACAAGTAGTCTCTTAAAAGGAATCTCCACAAATAATAAGACTTCAGAAAATATAAACTGAAACCTCACAATATTTTAAAGTCATGAGATTTTTCCCCCAGAGATATGAGAAGACATTGTTATCAGATGCAGGCTTTATTTTTCCAAAATTGGCCCACTGACTTTCTTAAGGTTCCTATGTTTATTCTTAGTCTAAGATGCTAGGTTAACGTCTAAGACTGCAGAAAGATTGTCATCAGATCAGTAAATGTGGGAAAGCTATCAGAAATGTTCCTAGTAAATGTTTGTTGAAAGTCTTCTAAAGTAGGGGATCCCTGGGTGGCTCAGTGGTTTGGCGCCTGCCTTTGGCCGAGAGCGTCATCCTGGAGACCCAGGATCGGGTCAATAGTCCCACATCTGGCTCCCTGCGTGAAGCCTGCTTCTCCCTCTGCCTGGGTCTCTCATTAATAAATAAATAAAATCTTCAAAAAAAAAGTCTTTACTTTAGGTAAAATAAAAGTGAATACTAAAAGTTGAAGATAATCACAAACTATTATCTCAAAGAATCTTATATTTTGATAAGAAATTGTGTCATGGAACTCAGCAAAATCAAAGCAGTGGATTAATGCATATCCAAAATAGGAACAATGTCTGAAGCATAGCGAAAGGCAATTTAGAATAAATTATAGGTTCAGGGAAGGTTTTCACATGGATATAATATTTAAAATGGGTTTGAAAAAATAAGCATACCTTCAATAATTTAAAATGGATTATATGTCCTTTTTGAAAACACTAAAAGTGACATTGAAGGGGGGCATTATATTCCACCCAAAACATGCCACTCTGATACAAAGATGATTTTGAGCTGAAAGCACTTGAAAAACGGCAGATACAGGAAGGGCATTCTAACTCCCTTTTTCTTTTTGAAAACAGGAGATAAAAGCTCCCATGTAAGAGATGCCTTTGCTATAGCAGAAAAAAAAAAAAAAAGAACTATTCTTCAAAGAGAAGTCACAGTTGAGAGAAGTCTGTACAAGCAGATCTTGTTAAAATCATTCTTATCTATTTTCCTCTGGCCTCCACACATAGTTTAGTATTTTTTCAACAATTACTTCTCATTGTTCAATCTAGTATAATAACATTTAGCTTTTGCCACTTCTTAGAGTCTTCATTCCTTATGAAGTCTCCAGTGTCACATAAAGCTTATATTAAATAAACTTGTATACTTTTGTTAATCTGTCTTATGTCAGTTTCGTCCTTGAGCCCAGCTGAAGAACCCTGCGTGTGGAACTAAAATTAAAAACAATTATATTAGTCTTCAAAACCATTTACAAAAGATGAAAAAATATACCATTTAAAGTGAGTTAAGGGAACCCTGGGTGGCGCAGCGGTTTGGCGCCTGCCTTTGGCCCAGGGCACGATCCTGGAGACCCAGGATCGAATCCCACGTCGGGCTCCCGGTGCATGGAGCCTGCTTCTCCCTCTGCCTGTGTCTCTGCCTCTCTCTCTCTCTCTGTGACTATCATAAATAAATAAAAATTAAAAAAAATTAAAGTGAGTTAAAAATCTGTAAATTTTAACTAAGATATTTCTTGTTGTTGTTAACTAGGATACTTGAATCATAAAGAGAAAGGGGATTAAGAGACCATTTATCTTGGTGAGCATTGAGAAATGTATAGAATTGTCAAATCATTATATTGTACACCTGAAACAGAACAGTAAGTGTTAATTACATTTGAATTTTTTCAAAAAGGATTAAAAATACAATAAATACATAAAATAAATAGAATTTCACATTTTTATTCCAATAAAGGCATTTTACCTAAAGTCACTTAAGAAGACTGGTGCAGAACAAAATGGCAGTTAATTATAGCACCCAAATACACTCAGAAAAATAAATGACATTTAAAATCAATAGCAGAAAAATTAGGAGTTAGAGTGCATAAGATAAGGTATACAGTGAAACTGAAGAATTCTGGGCTTAAAATGATGACCTAACAACAAGGTATCAAGTTCACTAATTTTAAATCACCCACTCCCCCCAAAAAACAAGAATAAGGTGAAGAATCTAGTTATTTACTCTAGTTAATTTATTCATCTTCTGGAAATATGTATACTTCTCTTGGTTTATTTAAGAAATAAGTTTTTAAGTCCTTGAAAATTTGAAATATCTCAGTTGCTTGTATATCTTAGTGAAAATTTAAACTATTAAATTTCAATGTATTTAGAATTTATTCTAAAGCATAGAAAAATAAAAGCTCTCCCAGTTTTTCCCTACAAATCTAGCACCAGATTAAAGTTTTAAAAAATCTTAAATTATACTTTAGTTAAAATATGTTTATATAATAAATAATTATTTATGTGCTATCATTGAAAGAGTAGTTATTTGGATGTGAATTTTAATTAAAAAATACTCTGGAGTATACACAAAGAAAGAGTGCTACATATCAATGCATATTCTGAATTTGTCCACAACCCTACCATACAGAAAGTTTTCACAAAGAGCCACAGAGGATGATCATAGTTCATTCAGAGTTGACAAGCTTACATGTCAGTTACACATTTCATAGAACGATATATTCTAAAATCTGTTCAACTTTGCTAGAATAACAAGATGTTAGAACTATGTCACCAAACAATTTTGAAAAACAAGCAGGTACACTTAAGCTTGCCTAAATAACTGCTTCTAAAACAAAGTTTTCAAAGGTAAATTTGGAAGCCGTTATTTGGCAAATCCATCATCTAGAAGAAACTCAAACATTCCTAAAGCCTCAACCTACTAAAAACCAACATGAAGTTAACCTTTGATTCATACTTTGATTCATACTGGCCAGGATGTGTGTAGATGGTTTATAGGAATTGCAGGTGGTGGGTCTCTAGAAGAGGTGAGAAGGAGGAGCCTGACGGAAAACCATCGGGTCTTCTCCATCAGGAGCCCCATAAGCATTGAAATGCCAGCAAAATCTGTACTTCAGATTGGGGATGTTCAGGTCTAGTGTTCATCTGATGGTGGCTGTGTTTGCAAAAACACTTTGTCTAAGGTGAAGATACGTATCCATTATCTTGCTTCCTTAGCAACTCAGTTAATCGCACACTGTAATTCTGCTACCAGTATAGCATAAGTATCTCACTTACAAAACTCTTATGACACTTGATAAAACTTCAGAAAGAAATATTCTTACCTTCAAAATAATTTTCCATATGAAGAATTGCAGTGGAATTTGAAAATGTAATAAAAATTATTGAGATATAATATGCACTGATTAGGCTTTAAAAACACTGATATCAGTGAAGATAAAAACTTATGAACTGAATTTTTAAAAAAATGAACATTGTGACTGAAAATGAAATATAATTTAGTTCATACAGCCCAAGATGTACTTTTTCCTTTTAGCTCAACAAGTGTTGGCAAGGTATCATTTTCTTCCATGTAGCCATTAAAAACAAGCATTGGAAATCTACATGTAGGTACATTTACTTTAATCACTGTATTACCAAGTATTACTCCAGAAATATAAAAAAGAATACTAGACATGTTAAATCATATTTTTGCCACTGTAAAAATATAATAAAAGGTTTAAAATATTCTAATTGTACATTTTAACTTATGTCAGTTCTTAGTTTGTGTTTTACATGTATAGAAATCATAAAGAATTATTTGTTTATGAAGATTTACACTAAAATATACTGATGTAGGTCTATGTTCATAAAAAGCTCAAGAACACTGCATTCAGTGTTAGGCTAGACATTGAATTTGGCTAATAGTATTTAGGTTAATTAAGACATGTTTGCCTTCTTCACAAAAACTTAATGGCTAATTGAACAGAGTATTTAAGATTGAGGTGAAATTGAGCTAAGACTGAGGTGAGATGGAGCTAACATGAGGTAGTATTTCAAATATAACCATAAAGTCTTTGGCTTTGTGATGCTGTTAACTACAATATGAAATATAAGAAATAAGTCAGATTATAGGGGATTGAATACAGGAAAATGTACATGTCAGTAGGAGGCCTGATCGTAGACAAGGTCACTCAAAAGTTAAATTTAGAGCACAAAAATTGACTCAGAAACTATAGAAGAGTGCATTTTCACATATCTTCACAGAATTATTTATTTACTAAGTTAAATAAGCAAAAGAAAACAAATTAATAGGAGGAAAAAAATTACAGTGACACATTTTAGCTTTCCTGACACTATTGTGTAATGCATAAATAAAATATCTCTAGAATCAAAACTGATTTCCAAATAATTAGCCTTGTTAATCAGTAAATTTGTGACCAGAATGAATTATTAAAACTTACTATACTTCTATTGTCCAGTGTGTACATGTGAATATTAATAAGATTAATAAGGATAAAAGTTCAGTCCTGCATCCTTCCAAACTTTTGATTTTTAAATATACATTACTACTTTATGTTAGACACTATATATGTGAATTAAGATATTCATTAAATAGGGATGCCTGGGTGGCTCAGGGGTTGAGCATCTGCTTTCAGCCCAGGGCGTGATCCTGGAGACCTGGGATGCAGTCCCACATCCGGCTCCCTGCATGGAGCCTGCTTCTCTCTCTGCCTGTGTCTCTGCCTCTCTCTCTCTTTGTCTCTCATGAATAAATAAATAAAATCTTTAAAAAATATTCATTAAATACTTTCAGATGCATTGAAATAAATATTTTAAAAATATATTTATGGTGAACAAATGTATATGCATATTTATTTAAATATATATGCTTGTGGCAAGATAAACATGCTTTAGTACCTATATTTTCTGTGGAAAATCATAATTTAAATCATTTTTTGGTTCTATTATGTCATTTAAAAGTTTGCTCTTAATTATAACTTTTTGTCTGCAATGAATACTTAAGTTTTGTCAAAATAATGTTGTACATGAAACATTTAAAAGACATCACAGTGCTTGTTAGGAACAACTTTGAAATATAAAATTCTCTATTTCCTTTTTTATTGAAATTTCAGGTTTTTATTTAAATTCCATTTAGTTAACAGTGTAATATGAGTTTCAGGAGTTGAATTTAGTGATTCATCACTTACATACAGTGCTCATCATAAATTCCCTCCTTAGTCCTTAGTCCCAATCATGCATTTAGCCCATCTCCCACCCACCTCCCCTCCAGCAATCTTCAGTTTGTTCTCTGTAGTCAAAAGGCTCTTATGATTTCTCTCTCTCTCTCTCTCTCTCTCTTTTTTTTTTTTTTGGCTATGTTCATCTATTTTGTTTCTTAAATTCCGCATATGAATGAAATCATATGGTGTTTGTCTTTCTCTGACTGACTGATTTCATTTAGAGTAATAAACTCTAACTCCATCCCCATTGGCAAATGGCAAGATTTCAATCTTTCTCATGACTAATATTCTGTTGTATATATACAAACACCACTTCTTTATCCATTCATCAGTTGATAGACATTTGGGCTTTCCATAATTTGGCTATTATTGATAATACTGTTATAAACAGCGGGTTGCAAGTCATACTATGAATCAGTATTTTTGTATACTGGGTAAATACCTAGGAGTGAATTGTGGAATCATAGAGTAGTTCTATTTTTAACTTTTTGAAGACCTTCCAATTCTATTTTCCTGAGTGGTTGCACCAGTTTGCATTCTTGTCAACAATGTTGGAGAGTCCCTCTTACGCTGTTCCTCTCCAGAGTGTTTCCTATTGTTGAGTTGTTTAGCCATTCTAGCAGGTGTGAGGTGAAACCTCCTTATAGTTTTGATTTGTATTATCTGATGATGAGTGACTGAGGTACTTTTCATATGCCTGTTACCATCTCTATGTTTCCTCTGGAAAAATGTTTATTCATGTCTTCTGCCATTTTTTAACTGAGTTATTAGTTTTGTGAGTGTTGAGTTGATTTAAATTCTTTCTAGATTTTGTATACTCCCATTCCATAGATTGCCTTTTATTTTTTTAATTGGACTTCAATTTGCCAACATATAGCATAACATCCAGTGCTCATCCCGCCAAGTGCCCCCCTCATTGCCCATCACCCAGTCACCCCAAACCCCCTCCCACCTCCCTTTCCACTAACCCTTGTTCATTTCCCAGACTTAGGTGTCTCTCATGTTTTGTCACCCTCACTGATATTTTCACTCATTTTCTCTCCCTCCCCTTTATTCTCTTTCACTATTTTTTATATTCCCCAAATTATTGAGACCATATAATGTTTGTCCTTCCCCAGTTGACTTATTTCACTCAGCATAATACCCACCAAACCCATCCATGTCGAAGCAAATGGTGGGTATTTGTCATTTCTAATGGCTGAGTAATATTCCATTGTATACATAAACCACATCTTCTTTATCCATTCATCTTTCGATGGACACCGAGGCTCCTTCCACAGTTTGGCTATAGTGGACATTGCTGCTAGAAACATTGGGGTGCAGGTGTTCCAGCATTTCACTGCGTCTCTATCTTTGGGGTAAATCCCCAGCAGTGCAATTGCTGGTCATAGGGCAGATCTATTTTTAACGCTTTGAGGAACCTCCACACAATTTTCCAGAGTGGCTGCACCAGTTCACATTCCCACCAACAGTGCAAGAGGGTTGACCTTTCTCCACATCCTCTCCAACATTTGTGGTTTCCTGCATTGTTAATTTCCCCCATTCTCACTGGTGTGAGGTGGGATCTCATTGTGGTTTTGATTTGTATTTCCATGATGGCAAGTGATGCGGAGCATTTTCTCATGTGCTTGTTGGCCATGTCTATGTCTTCCTCTGTGAGATTTCTGTTCGGGTCTTTTGCCCATTTCATGATTGGATTGTTTGTTTCTTTGCTGTTGAGATTAATAAGTTCTTTATCGATCTTGGAATCTAGCCCTTTATCTGATACGTCATTTGCAAATATCTTCTCCCATTCTGTAGGTTGTCTTTGAGTTTTGTTGACTGTTTCTTTTGCTGTGTAGACGCTTTTTATCCTGATTAAGTCCCAATAATTCATTTTTGCTTCTGTTTCCCTTGCCTTCATGGATATATCTTGCAAGAAGTTGCGGTGGCCATGTTCAGAAAGGGTGTTGCCTGTGTTCTCCTCTAGGATTTTGATGGAGTCTTGTCTCACATTTAGATCTTTCATCCATTTTGAGTTTATCTTTGTATATGGTGTAAGAGAGTGGTCTAGTTTCATTCCTCTGCATGTGGATGTCCAATTTTCCCAGCACCATTTATTGAAGAGACTGTCTTTTTTCCAGTGGATAGTCTTTCTTGCTTTGTCAAATATTAGTTGACCATAGAGTTGAGGGTCCACTTCTGGGTTCTCTATTCTGTTCCATTGATCTATGTGTCTGTTTTTGTGCCAGTACCACACTGTCTTGATGACCACAGCTTTGTAGTACAACCTGAAATCTGGCATTGTGATGTCCCCAGCTATGGTTTTCTTTTTTAATATCCCTCTGGCTATTCGGGGTCTTTTCTGATTCCACACAAATCTTAAGATGATTTGTTCCAACTCTCTGAAGAAAGTCCATGGTATTTTGATAGGGATTGCATTAAATGTGTAAATGGCCCTAGGTAGCATTGACATTTTCACAATATTAATTCTTCCAATCCATGAGCATGGAATATTTTTCCATCTCTTCGTGTCTTCCTCAATTTCTTTCAAATGTGTTCCATAGTTTTTAGGGTATAAATACTTTACCTCTTTGGTTAGGTTTATTCCTAGGTATCTTCTGCTTTTGGGTGCAACTGTAAATGGGATTGACTCCTTAATTTCTCTTTCTTCAGTCTCACTGTTAGTGTATAGAAATGCCACTGACTTCTGGGCATTGATTTTGTATCCTCCCACACTGCCGAATTGCTGTATGAGTTCTAGCAATCTTGGGGTGGAGTCTTTTGGGTTTTCTATGTACAGTATCATGTCATCTGCAAGGAGGGAGAGTTTGACTTCTTTGCTAATTTGAATGCATTTTATTAATTTTTGTTGCCTGATTGCTGAGGCTAAGACTTCTAGTACTATGTTGAATAGCAGTGGTGAGGGTGGACATCCCTGTCGTGTTCCTGATCTTAGGGGAAGGATCCCAGTGTTTCCCCATTGAGAATGATATTTGCTGTGGGATTTTCAAAGATAGCTTTCAAGATACTGAGGAATGTTCCCTCTATCCCTACACTCTGAAGAGCTTTGATCAGGAATGGATGTTGTATTTTGTCAAATGCTTTCTCTGCATCTAATGAGAGGATCATATGGTTCTTGTTTTTTCTCTTGATATGATTTATCACATTGATTGCTTTATGAGTGTTGAACCAGCCTTGCATCCCAGGGGCAAATCCCACTTTGTCATGGTGAATAATCTTCCTAATGTACTGTTGGATCCTATTGACTAGTATCTTACTGAGAATTTTTGCATCTGTGTTCATCAGGCATATTGGTCTATAATTCTTTTTGGTGGGGTCTTTGGTTTTGGAATTAAGGTGATACTGGCCTCATAGAATGAGTTTGGAAGTACTCCATCTCTTTCTATCTTTCAGAACAGCTTTAGTAGAATAGGTATGCCCTCTTCTTTAAACATTTATAGAATTCCCCTGGGAGGCCATCTGGCCCTGGACTTTTGTGTCTTGGGAAGTTTTTGATAACTGTTTTAATTTCCTCCTGGTTATCGGCGGGTTCAGGCTTTCTATTTCTTTCTGTTCCAGTTTTGCTAGTTTGTGGTTTTTGCAGAAATGCATCCATTTCTTCTAGATTGCCTAATTTATTGAAATATAGCTTCTCATAATAAGTTTTTAAAATCGTTTGCATTTCCTTGGTATTGGTGATGATCTCTCCTTTTTCATTTGTGATTTTATTAATTTGAGTCTTTTCTCTTTTGTTTCTGATAAGGCTGGCTCATGGTTTATCTATCTTATTAATTCTCTCAAAGAACCAACTCCTGGTTTTGTTGAACTGTTTCACATTTCTTCTGGTCTCTATTTCATTGAGTTCTGCTCGAATTTTTATTAATTATCTTCTTCTGCTGGGTGTAGAATCTATTTGTTGTTTTTTTCTCCAGCTCCTTTAGGCACAAGGTTAGCTTTGGTATTTGAGTTCTTTCCAGTTTTCTCATGGATGCTTGTATTGTGATGTATTTCCCCCTTATGACTGCTTTTGCTATATCCCAAAGATTTTGAATGGTTGTATCTTCATTCTCATTAGTTTCCATGAATCTTTTTAATTCTTCTCTAATTTCCTGGTTTACCCTTTCATTTTTTTAGCAGGATGGTCCTTAACCTCCACATGTTTGAATTTTCCAAATTTCTTCTTGTGATTGAGTTCTAGTTTCAAAGCATTATGGTCTGAAAATATGCAGGGGACCATCCCAATATTTTGGTATTGGTTAAGACCTGATTTGTGATGCAGTATATGGTCTATTCTGGAAAAAGTTCCATGTTCACTTGAGAAGAATGTGTATTCCGTTGTGTTTGGATGTAAAGTTCTGTAAATATCTATGAAATCCATCCGGTCCAGTGTATCATTTAAAGCTCTTGTATCTTTGTAGATGTTGTGCTTAAAAGATCTATCAATCACAGAAAGTGCCATGTTCAAGTTTCCCAGCATAAGTGTATTATTATCTAAGTATGTCTTAGCTTTGGTTATTAATTTGTTGATATACTTGGCAGCTCCCACATTCAGGGCATAAATATTCATGATTGTTAGGTCCTCTTATTGGATAGGTCCTTTTAGTATGATATAGTGTCCCTCTTCATCTTTTACTACAGTCTTTGGGATAAACTTTAATTTATCTGATATGAGAATGGCTACCTCTGTTTTCTTTTAAGGACCATTTGAACGGTAAATGGTTCTCCAACCTTTTATTTTCAGGCTGTAGGTATCCTTAGGTCTTAAATGAGTCTCTTGTAGAGAGCAAATATATGGCTCTTGCTTTTTTATCCAGTCTGAAACCTTGCACCATTTCATGGGATCATTAAGCCCATTCACTTTCAGAGTTACTATTGAAAGATATTAATTTAGTGTCATCATAATACCTATTCAGTCCCTGTTTTTGTGGATTGTTTTCTTGGGCTTCCTCTTTCTTTTACAGAGCCCCCCTTAATACTTCTTGCAGAGCTGGTTTGGTGGTCACATATTCTCAGTTTCTTCCTATCTTGGAAGATCTTTATCTCTCCTTCTATTCTGAATGAGAGCCTTGCTAGATAAAGTATTCTTGGCTGCATGTTCTTCTCATTTAGGACCCTGAATATATCCTGCCAGCCCTTTCTGGCCTGCCAGGTCTCTGTGGAGAGGTCTGCTGTTACCCTAATACTTCTCCTCATAAAGGTCAGGGATTTCTTGTTTCTTGCTGCTTTAAGGATCTTCTCTTTATCTTTGGAATTTGCAAGTTTCCCTATTAAATGTTGGGGTGTTGAAGGGTATTTATTGATTGTAGGGGGGGATCTCTCTATCTCCTGGATCTGAATCCCTGTTTCCCTTCCCAAGTTAAGGAAGTTCTCAGCTATGATTTGTTCAAATACACTGTTTGGTCCTCTGTCCCTTTCGGCGCCCTCTGGAACCCCAATTAAATGTAGATTTTTCCTTCTGAGGCTGCCATTTATTTCCCTCAACCTTTCCTCATGGTCTTTTAATTGTTTTTCTCTTTTTTCCTCAGTTTTCTTCCTTGCCATCAACTTGTCTTCTATGTTACTCACTCTTTCTTCTTCCTCATTTACTCTCAACATTAAGACCTCCAGTTTGGATTGCATCTCATTTAATTGATTTTTAATTTCAGCCTGATTAGATCTAAGTTCTGCAGTCATGAAATCTCTTGAATCCTTTACGCTTTTTTTCCAGAGCCACCAGTAGCTTTATAATTGTGCTTCTGAATTGGCTTTCTGACATTGAATTATAATCCAATTTCTGTAACTCTGTGGGAGAGAATACTGTTTGATTTTTCTTTTGTGGTGAGTTATTCCTTCTAGCCATTTTGCTCAGTGCAGAGTGGCTAAAATTAAGTTGTACTGGAAAAAGGAAGGAAAAAGAGAGAAAAAAAAGGGGGAAACAAACAAAAAACAAAAATCAGGGAGGGGTATCCTCTGATTCTATATACTGTAAGTCCCCTGACTTCCCCTGGAACTTTCCACGGTGATTGGTTAAGAACTTGCTCTTCCCCTGTCCTTCCAGCTGGTCTTCTGGGGGAGGGGCCTACCCTGCTGAGTCTCAGGTGTGTGCACCTGAGGGGAGCTGCCCTGCCCCTGCCAAGTGATGGTTCAGTGGGAGCTGTTTATCCTGTGAGGCCCCTGTTCCCTGGTGGCCCTACTGCGTCGCAGGCTCCAGCCCTGGAGTCAGCTCCCACAGTAACTACTGCAGCTCCTTGTCCGCAGGGACCTGTATGCTCCAGTTGCGAGGGGCGACGATCTGCACTGCTCGGGGGCACCCCTGGCAAGAGTGTCCTTGCTACCCTGTGTCCTCCCGCTTCTCCGGGCCTGGGCTTTCCTGTCCTGGGGTCACTCGCGTGGCCTTAGCCTGGCTCCTAATGGGGACCCTCCCCTTGGATGCTTTTTTATTTATTTATTTTTTCCATCTTCCTATCTTGATAGAAGCTCAAACTCTTCTCTCTGAAGCATTCCAGCTGTTCTCTCCTTATATCTCAGCTGATTTTGTAGATTTTCAAGATGATCCGAAAGTTTTCTAGGTAAGTTGGTGGGAACAGGTGCCTTGGGGACCTTACTCTTCCACCATCTTGCCTCTATCTCCCATAGATTGCCTTTTAGTTTTATTGATTGTTTCCTTGGTATACAGAATCTTTTTATCTTGATGAAGCCCCAATGCTTCATTTCTGCCTTTGTTTCCCTTGTCTGAAGAGGGGTATCTAGTAAGAAGTTGCTATAGCTGATATCAAAGAGATTGCTGCTAGTTTTTATCACTACAGCTTTATAATGTAACTTGAAGTCTGAAATTATGATGTCGCCTGGCTTGCTTTTCTTTTTCAAGATTGCTTTGGCTATTTAGGGTCTTTTGTGGTTCCATGCAAATTTTCAGATTGTTTGTTCTAGCTCTGTAAAAAATGCCTGTGGTGTTTTGATAGGGATTGCATAAAATATGTAGCTTGTTTTTGGTATTGGAGACATTTCAACAATATTTATTCTTCCAACCCATGAGCATAGAATGTTTATCCATTTCTTTGTCTTATCCTCTATTTCTTTCATAAGTGTTCTATAGTTTTCAGAGTAAGAAATGGATAAATTCCT